>NC_133462.1:40313113-41618113 GCF_048565385.1 Saimiri boliviensis
ATCCTGACGTCATACTCCAACCTGGGTGACAGCGAGACCCTGTCTCAAAACGAACAACAACAAAACACACAAGACTCAGTGGGACAAATCCCTTCCCTGTGTAGAGGGAACAGGATTTGAACCCAGGTTGTTCAATGCCACTTGCTTACTCTGACTCTTCCATCCACACCATCAAATTATAGCCGAGTGCTGGTAGAATCCAATCCCCACTCAAGTGAGCCGTACCCTCATGGGGGAAGAGAGGCAAAAATACAACTCATACAGAGAATAATGTCATGTTCTGATGCTTCATGGAGGCAAGAAGACAGGGTGGTATAATGGAAGTGATGGCAAGCTACAGGGTGAATTGTTAAGGACAATGGCAAGCTACTTTAGCCATCATGGTCAGGGAAGGCAGAAACCATGCCTATAAACTTTATAAAATTAATCAGAGAAGAAGGGACGGGGAGAAACTAAAGTCAGCCACACTTACAGCACACTCAGCATTCATCGTTAGGTCAGTTTACTCTCTGATCCCTTCCTCATAGCTAGCTGTTTGCCTGTTGCTCCAGAATCACAAAAAACCCAGTTGCAAGATACAGTTCCCCTTAACTGCTCTACAGATAACATATTAAGCATTGTGAAAGGTTAAGTTTTCCTTTTTTTTTAAATCTGCCTTGGAAAGTTTTCCTTACTTAACCATTGTGAAAAGATATCCTTGAGATATCCTTTCAAGTCCTGCATACCAGTGAAACTACTGATGCCCACTGATCTGAAGGACTCCACAGGAGCTGACTTACCAAAGACTGTAGCTTCCACATCCTGATGATTTCATCCCTCTTACCCCAACCAATCAATGACTCTAATTTTCCAGCCCTTTGCCCCCAAAGATCCCCTTAAAAACCCAGCCGAGAATTCCTCAAAGAGAGATTTGGGGGTTCCTTCCATCTTGGTTGGCTTCCCTGCAAGGGAATTTAATTTCTTTTTGTTTGTTTGTTTTTTGTTTTTGCAGGTTTGTTTTTTATTTTTGAGACAGAGCTCACTCCATTTCCCAGGTTGGAGTGCAGTGGCATGATGATGGCTCACTGCAGCTTTGACTTCCCCTAGCTCAACCAATCCTCCCACCTTAGTCTCTCGAGAAACTGGGCATGTGCCACCATACTCAGGTAATTTTTGTATTTTTTGTAGAGATGGAATTTCACCATGTTGCCCAGGTTGGTCTCAAAGTCCTGGGCTCAAGCAATCTGCCCACCTCAGCCTCCCAAAAGTGTTGGGATTACAGGCATGAGACACTGTGCCTGGCCATAATTAAGACACTGTGCCTGTCTTTGCTGCAACCCCTGTTGTTTCAGTATATTGGTATATTACTGTGCAGTGGGCATACAGACCTAGTGGTCCTGTACAAGGCTGCTCTGAGGAGTAAACGGCCTGTAGGGTGAGACCTGGACAATGAGAAGGAGCTATTCTTGCAAGGAATTGGGAAAGGGCACTCCCAGGAAGGCAGACTGGCAGATGCAAAGGCCCTATAGTTGGACAAAGCCCAGAGAGATGCAGGAACATCAAGAAAGCCCATGGATTTGGAGCAGTTAGTGAAAGGTCAGAAAGAGAGAGATTGTATAGCTCTATAATAAGGAGTTTGGATTTTATTTCCAGGATGGGGAGCTGGGGACCAGTTAGCTAGAGGTGGCAGCATCCCTCTCCTGGTTCCTGGCTGATCTCATAGACCCTCTGACCTTCAGGAAAGGACCTATCTCTTCAGAGCCCACACAGTCCCAGGTGCTAACAAGGGACCAGCCTCAAAATGTCATGGCCCCTCACCTAGCTCTCCACCATAGATGGAAAAGTCCTTCTCCAAGATGACCCACTTTTGAATCTTCTGCGCATTGCTTGTGGCTTCCTGGTTCACATCATTGATGCCTTCCTGGATGGCCTTGTAGACCAGGGAGTCTTTCTGCTTCACAATGTCAGTCACGGTAGATGCCAAGCTACCCAGACCCCGGCAGAAGTCGATGGCCTCCAAGGTCAGCTTGTCCAGAGGTTCTCCGCTCATCTGATTGATCTCACACTGCCCCAGGACACCCCTGTCACCACATACTCTCCTTGGCCAGCACCCCTCCCCAGGCCCAAAGACCAAGAAGTGGGTCTTGAACCCACAGGTGTACCCTCCTGACCTTGGGGTGGGGCCAGGGAGTGCAAGGCCAGCAGAGACCGCCCCCCAATGACAGCAAACCCATGTTACCTTCAGCGTCAGCAACATGCCCAGAAACTTCAGTTTATCTCCTACTAACATGGCGTTACTGATGATGGGGATCTTCTTCTTAACCAAGGTCTCAATGGGAATGGGGGCCACGTTTTCAGCACCGGCAGTGATAAGGATTTCTAGAACAGAGCTTGGCTTGGTACGTGTCCCGCCATGACAGCGTGGAACCCCCATCCCCTTGAAGATCAGAAGCGCAGTTGCTGGCATGGCCAACACTCACCCAGAAAGCCCCAGAAGTACAGGAGGAGCTGGCCCTCTTCCCCCACCCACTTTTAATTCCCATCAAGTATCCAAGTTGTGTCTTCCTCTTGGACAGCCTCTTAATAATTAATTGGCTGTTTCCTATTTCCTGGTCCACCATGCCCTGGTTTTAGGTTCTTCTGTATGTCTTCCTTGAAAGATAGTGAAGCCTTTTTGGCTACACCTGGTGTGTCTGTCTCTTGCTTCTTAATCACTTAGTAACCCCAACAGAATGTAATGTAATTCCAGTCTTACCCCCAGGGACATGTGTAGCAACCCTAATTTTGGCAAACTCTGAAAGAATCTTTCTCAGTCTCTGAAATTCTTCAACAGTGCCTTTTCCTGCTCCAGACCCACTGGTCACTTGTTCTTTTATCCTGAGATACTTCCCTCTTTCTGTCCCACCCACCCAAATTCCCCCTTGTCCCGAAGGGACACACAAAATCACCTTTACTGTGGTCGTTAATAGCAGTAATAATAATCAATATGACCATGAAATGGATATCAGTGGTGTAACTCCTCCTTGGAGTAAGAGTACTCTGAGTGGGAACTACTCTCCACGTTTTTTTTTTTTTTTTTTTTTTTTTTTTTTTTTTTTTTTTAATTTTTAAAGATGGGGTTTCACCATGTTGGTCAGGCTGGTCTTGAACTCCCAGGCTGGTCTTGAACTCCCAGGTGGATCAGGTGATCCGCCCGCCTTGGCCTCCAAAGTGTTTGGATTACAGGCGTGAGCCACCACCCCCGGCCTCTCCACATTTTAATGTATATGATTTGGGTGAGTTGGACTGCAGGGGTGAGCATGTGACCAGCTCTGACCAATCAGCATATTTCACCCCCAACAGTGATTCATTCTGAGAGAGATCTTGGCCCAAGGATCCAATGAGAGGCCTCATTTGCTGAAAACATTGAGAATAATACACTCTAGTCCCTTGGGGGGTTAGAGGTGAGCCTAGACTGTTGGTAGCTTTCTTGCTATCAGATGGCAAAGTTTCTTTAAGAATAGCAGCGGCCGGGCACCGTGGCTCACACTTATAATCCTAGCACTTTAGGAGGCGGAGGCAGGTGCATCGTCTGTGGTCAGGAGTTTGAGACCAGCCTGGACAACATGGTGAAACCTGTCTCTACTAAATATACAAAAATTAGCCAGGTGTGGTGGTACGTGCCTGTAATCCCTGCTACTCAGGAGGCTGAGGCAGGAGAATCACTTGAACCTGGAAGGCAAAAGTTGCAGTAAGCTGAGATCATACCACTGTACTCCATCCTGGGCAACAAGAGTGAAACTCCATCTCCAACAAAACAAAACAAAACAAAAGTCCGGGTGCGGTGGCTGACGCATGTAATCCCAGCACTTTGGGAGGCTGAGGCAGGCAGATCACCTGAAGTCAGGAGTTCGAGACCAGCCTGACCGACATGGAGAAACCCTGTCTCCACTAAAAATACAAAATTAGCCAGACGTGGTGACCCATGCCTGTAATCCCAGCTACTCGGAAGGCCGAGGCAGAAGACTTGCTTCAACCCAGGAGGCAGAGGTTGCAGTGAGCTGAGATTGCACTGCTGCACTCCAGCCTGGACAATAAGAGCAAGACTCCTGTCTCAAAAAAAACAAAAAACAAAAAACAAAAAAAAAGCACCAGCGGCCAGGCACAGCAGCTGATATCTGTAATCCCACCACTTTGGAAGCCCAAGGTGGGCAGATCACTGAGTGCACAAGTGCAGGACCACCCTGGGCAATATGGTAAAACCAGGTCTCTGCAAAAAATTAGCCGGATGTTGTAGCACATGCCTGTAGTCCTACTTAGGAGGCTCAGGTGGGAGAATCACCTGAGCCTGGAAGTCAAGGCCACAGTGAGTCATAATTGCACTACTGCCTTCCAGCCTGGACAAAAAGAGTGAGACCCTCTCTCAAAATAGTACCAGCACAGAGAAAAACTCAAGAAACGAATTTTAAAATTTCTTATGACCTCATTTTGGCACCCAAATTCAGCCAGCTGACCTTTTGGCCAGCTGACCTTTTCAGTTATGTTGAGTCAACAGTTTTGCCATTTTTTTCCCTCAAACCTATTAAAACCCCATGTTAAGCAGGTTTTAGTAAGAACATACTAAGTGTTCTCCATCAGGTTTTGGCAAACTGTGGCCCATAGTGGCCACATCCAGGCCACTATCCCATTTTGTATGACCAAAAGCTAAAAATGAGTTTTACACTTTTTAAGTTGCTGGAAGTCAAAAGAAGAATATTTTTGACATATAAAAAATATGACACTCATTGGCAGCTGGCCACACCCATTCTTTATGTGTTGTCAACAGCTGTTTTTGTGCTACAAATCACAGAGTTGAGAAGCTGCAACAGAGACGCATGTTTTGTGAACCCAAAAATATTTACTAAAGGGCCCTCTTCAGGAAAAGTTGGCTTATCCTTGTTCTATACTTTCTTTAATCCTTACAACTCTGTAGATTAGTATCCTCTGAAATTGCAGAAGAAAATGGTGCTTTTTAATTCAAGCCCATTTGAGGCAGCTTGAATGAGTTTGAGTAAAAAAAAGTTAAACTGTTGGCTCAATATAACTAAAAAGTTCAAAAGAGTATGGCTGGATCCAGGTGCCAAAATGTCACAAGGAATTTCTTTATCCTTCTCTTACTGAGTTTCCCTCTGGGTTCGTGCTATTCTGAAAGGGGCTTCAGGAGATTCCAGGGCTTGTCTTTTGCAGATCCATCCTCCTGAGGGTGGACCATGGGATGCCAAGTGACCAAGAAGTGACTGTTTGCAGGACAGGGGAACAGAGCTGAGTTGTATAGACTGAGGTGTTTCTGCACAGCTCCTCTGGGAAGGTGAGGAACTGGGGTGGCCTTTGTGCTGGTACCCTGGGCCCTTAAATGTTCAGGTGGGCCTGCTTGCGGGAGATCCCCAAAGAGCTCAGCCCCTGGTACCTTTGATGCGGCCAGTGATGTAGAGGAAACCCAGACTGTCCAGCTGGCCCAGATCCCCAGAGTGTAGCCAGCCTTCCTCATCAATTGCCTCTGTAGTTTCAGTCTCACTTTCCAGATAGCCCATGAAGATGTGCCTGCCCCAGAGGCAGATCTCCCCAATGCCATCCTTGTTCTGCTGGAACAGCATGTTCTTACACCCAGTCAAGATCTTGCCGCAGCTGAAGGGACAGAAGCAGAGAAACTGAGGCTCATAGAGACAAAGTCAGACACCCAGCTCTGCCTGGGTCTGCCACCTAGGATCCTAATACTCTGCTCAGCTAGAGTAGGCTGGATATGCACTCCAGTGCACATAAGGAGGTGTTTGCTGCAGTGTTTAATCCAGTGTGTCAGATTCCCAAAGGCTTTGTGAACTGGAAAACCCAGCAGTAGCTGAGTGTGGTGGCTCACGCCTATAATCCTAACACTTTGGAAAGCTGAGGCAGGAGTATTGCTTGAGCCCGGGAGTTCAAGACCAACCTGGGCAACATACGGAAAACCCGTCTCTCTACAAAAATAATAAAAAATAAAAGTTGGGTACAGTGGTACGTATCTGTGGTCCCAGCTACTTGAGAGGCTGAGGTGGGAGAATCGCCTGAGCCCAGGAGGTCAAAGCTGCAGTGAGTAGTGATCACGCCACTGTACTCCAGCCTAGGTGACAGAGTGAGACCCTGTCTCAAAAAACAAACAACAAAAACAAAAATGAAAGAACGAAAAAGAAAATCCAGCGGCATTGTAGGCTGTTTCTGTTCTTTGTTTTTTTATCTCCACATATACCGGCAAAGAAAAAAGTGCTTTTGGCTTAAGGATAGGAACAAAAACCCTTTATCTTTAAGAAAACTGGTAGACCTCTCTGCAGTGATTAGGACAGCTAATTTTAAGAATGACAACCACTTAGAATCTCTTTAGAGGTAAAAGTTACTTTCATAAAACAGTAGCACTGTTTACAATCTGGGTTCTGGGTTCTTCTTCTAATTTTTTTTTTTTTTTTTTTTTTTTTTTTTTTTTTTTGAGACAGAATTTCGCTCTTGTTATCCAGGCTGGAGTGCAATGGCGCGATCTCGGCTCACCGCAACCTCTGCCTCCTGGGTTCAGGCAATTTTCCTGCCTCAGCCTCCTGAGTAGCTGAGATTACAGGCACGCACCACCATGCCCAGCTAAATTTTTTTTTGTATTTTTAGTAGAGACAGGGTTTCACCATGTTGACCAGGATGGTCTCGATCTCTTGACCTCGTGATCCACCCGCATCGGCCTCCCAAAGTGCTGGGATTACAGGCTTGAGCCACCGTGCCCGGCCTTCTAATTTTTTGGGTTTTTTTTGTTTGTTTGTTTGTTTTTTGAGACAGAGTTTCGTTCTTGTTACCCAGGCTGGAGTGCAATGGCATGATCTCGGCTCACCACAACCTCCACCTCCTGGGCTCAGGCAATTCTCCTGCCTCAGCCTCCTGAGTAGCTGGGATTACAGGCACGCGCCACCATGCCCAGCTAATTTTTGTATTTTTAGTAGAGACGGGGTTTCACCATGTTGACCAGGATGGTCTCGATCTCTCGACCTTGTGATCCACCCGCCTCGGCCTCCCAAAGTGCTGGGATTACAGGCTTGAGCCACCGCGCCCGGCGAAATCTTTTTTTTTTTTTTTTTTGAGGCAGAGTTTTGCTCTTGTTACCCAGGCTGGTGTGCAATGGCGAGATCTCGGCTCACCGCAACCTCCGCTTCCTGGGTTCAGGCAATTTTCCTGCCTCAGCCTCCTGAGTAGCTGGGATCACAGGCACACGCCACCATGCCCAGCTAATTTTTTGTATTTTTAGTAGAGACGGGGTTTCACCATGTTGACCAGGATGGTCTCGATCTCTTGACCTCATGATCCACCAGCCTCGGCCTCCCAAAGTGCTGGGATTACAGGCTTGAGCCACCGCGCCCGGCATCTAATTTTTTAAAATAGAGATAGCATTGTCCAGGGCAGTTCTAGGATGCAGGAAAGGAAGTATTTTCT
Organism: Saimiri boliviensis; assembly: GCF_048565385.1. NCBI lineage: Eukaryota > Metazoa > Chordata > Mammalia > Primates > Cebidae > Saimiri > Saimiri boliviensis. The sequence continues at coordinate 40,320,548 of NC_133462.1, forward strand.
CCTTGTGTTGCTGAGATCTCTTTGATTAAGTTAGAAGGCCAGTGGACCCAGGTTTAACTGTAGGAATTCTCCTGGTGAGCAAAAAAAAAAAAAATAAATAAATAATAATAATAATAATATAATAGAGACAGGCCTGAGAAATCAAAAGCTGCCTTATGATTTTCCCACTGAAGGCTTTCTAGGTATGTGGAAAAATCCAAAAGCCGTAAAAGAAAAGATTGATAAGTTCACCATGTAAATTTGTGACCACAGATTTCTGCACAGTAAAAAAAAAAAAATCTTAACTAAAATAAAAATACCAATGACAAGCCAGGGGATAAAATATTTGTAGCTCATATGAAAGACAAAGGGCTGATTTTCTTAATTTGTAAAGAGTGCCAACAAACCAATAATAAAGGGACCAATAATCTAATTTTAAAAACAGGCAGATAATATGGACAGTACATAGGAAAGGAAGTACAAATGACTTTTAGTATATGAAAAGGCTGGGCATGATGTTTCATGCCTGTAATCCCAGCGCTTTGGGAGGCTGAGGATTGCTTGAGTCCAGGAGTTTGAGGCCAGCCTGGGCAACATAGCAAGACCCCATCTCTACGAAAATATATATATATGTATTTAAACTGCTGAGCATAGAGGCTCATACATATAGTCTCAGCTAGTTGGGAAGCTGAGTCCAGGAGTTCAAAGTTACAGTGAACTATGGTTGTGCCATTACATTCCAGCCTGGGCAACAAAGTGAGACCCTATCTCTAAAAATACTTCATAATTAAATTTTTAACAATAAATAAACACATATACGAAGAGATTTTTTTCAAAGCTCATCTGTGCTAAAAAAGAAGGAGTCAGGGAGAAACACAACCAGAAGATTCTATGACAGCTATGATGGGAATTTGAACCTGAATTTGGTATTCTTAAAGTTTTTTTTATCAGTGGGTCCAACCTTACAGCCTAGGGCGAGCTGAGCTTGGGAGAAAACCAGGAATGGCCCATGGAGGTGTTTTGAAATGGAGGATCATGGGAATGAAAGGTGCTGAGGTCACAGGCGGTGAACTTGGAGGCAGAACTCACAAGTGACAAACAGGGAAACCATGGAATGTTCAGAGAGCCATCCCCCTTGTCTGTGGCTCTTTGACCATCTAGGGCTTCCCATGGTCCTGCATAGTTAGGACTTGGAGGCTGGAGAACAGGAGCATTCTGGAGACACCATGTCAGGATTCCTCTTAACCCAGAGGCCCACCTATCCACCCATCTTCCCCCTCTTGACCCCATGTTATGGGAGGAGCAGGGGTCTGCCCAGGAGGCTGATACCTTAGAAGCCGATAGTTATTCTGGTTGGATATTGTGTGGGGTCCTGAGCTCTCACTCAACCCATACAACTCGCCTATAGGTATGTCCAAGCTTAGAAAGAACTCGGCAGTCTCTTGGTTGAGGGGCGCAGCCCCGCAGATAAAAGAGTGACAGTGATCCAAGCCAAGGGACATCTTCACTTTGCTGAACACAAGAGTCTTAGCCATGCGGTAGTTCATGGGAGTATTATGTTTCCTGTGAATAAGAATGCATCAAGTGGAAGGGGGCTGATGGGACCCACTGGAGAAGGCTGAGCCTCCTCCTTCGCCAACTACCCTCCCAGCCCTCTGGATGCTCCACCTACCCCAACATCTTTTTTGAGTTGATCTTGAAGCCAATGTTTCTTGCCCACACAAATACCTTCTTACTCAAGCCTGTGAACTTGGCACTATTTTTCTTCACTTCCACTTGCATCTTCTCCCAAATTCGGGGCACTCCCAAGAAGACAGTAGGCTTTACCTCCTTTAGAGTATTTATCAAGGTGCCCTGTATGGAACAAAGCTAGGTTTGCCACAGCAGTGCCTTTCGTGCATCAGGGAGGTCCATCTCTCCTGATCGACCCAACTCTGTCCAAGAGAACATTCCTTCACTGATCAGATCAGGCATGGCTTCCAACTCAAAGGAGACAACCCATTGGCTGGGTTGGCCAATCAGATTTTTGTACCCTCTCTAGGGATTTGATGAGGAGCATAAAACCTGGTAAGATATTTTTGGAAGGTAACATGACAGTCCTATTAACATTTTAAATGCAACCTGTCAATTTCATTTCTATGGGTGAAGTAATTCAGCTGAAGGAAAGACTCAGGCACACAAACAAACACATTCAAGATATTCTTTGCAGCACTGTTTTGTAACACAATGGAAACACCTTACAGGTTCAATGACAAGGGGTTGGCTAAAGAAACTGTGGTCCAAGCATGCAGTGGACTATTATACAACTGTTAAAAAGATGCAAGATTCTCCCCTAAAGTGACTTGTAGTTTCAATGCAATCCCTATGAAAATCTAGGCAGTTTTTTAAAAAATACAAATTGACAAGCCATTTTTAAAATTTATATAGAAATGCAGAGGACCTAGAATAGCCAAAGCAATTTTGGAAAAGAAAGACAAGATTGGAGGACTTACTATCCTCTCTGAAGTAGGGTGAACAACCATCCTGGTTTACCCAGAACTGCAGGAGTATCTGAAATGTGAAACTTTCTGTTTTAAAACTGGGAAAGTCCCATGCAAACCAGGAAAAATTAGTCATCCTGCTATAAAGCTAGTGTAATCAAATCAGTGTGGCTTTGGTGTAAAGACAGACATGCAGATCAGTGGAACAAAATAGAAGATCCAGAAACAAAACCTTACATTTATCATCAATTGATTTTCAACAAAATGCCAAGGCAATTTAGTGGAAGTTGAGTGGGGGGACTATTGAAATGCAGAACAAAATAAAACAAACAAAAAAACACCTACACAAAACTTGGGCTTAAAGCCTTATTTCTCACCAAACACGAAAATCACCTGAAAATGCATCATAGCCCTAAATATAAGCGATCAAACTAAAAGCCTTCTGGAAGAAAACGTAGATGAAAATCTCTGTGACTTTAGGTTAGGCAAAGATTTCCTAGATATGATACTAAAAGCATAAAATAACCTAGATAAATCAAACTTCATCAAAATTAAACGCTTTTTCCACTTCAAAAGATTATTGAGAAAACAACAAGCCGTAGAACTGGGAGAAAGTATCAGCAAACCACAAATTTGGTAAAGGATTTGTAACCAGAATATGTAAAGAACCCTGAACACTCCACAATAAGATTAGATATGCAACCAAAATTTTTTTAGTTTTTAATTTTCCTTCCGTTCTTTCCTTCCTTTCTTCCTCCCTCCCCCTTTCTCTCTCTCTTTCTTTCTGATAGAGCCTCCCTCTGTTGCCCAGGCTGGAGTCCAGCGGCACCATCTCAGCTCACTGCAGCCTCTGCCTCCTGGGTTCAAGCTGTTCTCCTGCCTCAGCCTCCTGAGTAGCTGGCATGCCACCATGCCCAGCTAATTGTTGTAGTTTTTTTTTTTTTTTTTTTTTTTTCAGTAGAGATGGAGTTTCACCATGTTGTCCAGGCTGGTCTTGAACTCTTGACCTTAAGTGATTTGCCTGGCATGGCCTCCCAAAGTGCTAGGATTATAGGTGTGAGCCACCATACCCAGCTTTTACTTTCCTTTTTACTAGTGATGCTAGCACAGAAAGAGCAACCAAATTTTTAAATGGCCAAACTATTTGAACAGATTTATTTTTTCAAAGAAGATATGCAAATGGTCAATAAACACATGAAGAGATGCTCACTATCATTAATCATCAAGGAAATACAAAGTCAAATGGCAATAATAATAATAAAACAGATAATAATGTGTTAGTGAAGATGTAGAGAAACTGTAACCTTCACGTTTCTGATGGAAATGTAAAATGGTGCACTTACTTTGGAAAACAGTCTGGAAATTTCTGAAAATATTAAGACACTTTTGTCACTAGACAATTTGTAAACATTTTCACTACATTAGGAGTTGGTAAGGATGTAGGAAAATGGAAGCTTCTCAGGTCTTGCAGGTAAATGTGTATGTGTTACGTGTTCAGCCAAGAAAAATATTTATTGATTACCTAACACATCTCAGGCACTGAGCATGGAACATAAAAGAGGAACTGAAAGGGGCCAAGGAAATATTTAGCAGAGAGCTAAATAACAAAGAAGAGTCAGCCCTGAAAAGAACAGGAGAAAGAACCTTCTAGGAGGAAGTACAAAGGCCCTGAGATTTAGCCTGCTTGATGGAGAGTGTGGGAGGCAAAATAACGGCTCCCTAAAAATGTCCACGTTCTAATCCCTGGAACCTGTGAATATATAATCTTTCATGGCAAAAGGGACTTTGTAGATGGGATTATGTTAAGAATCTTGAGATGGTAGATCATCCTGGATGATCTGGGTGGCCCACTGTCTTCACAGGTTCCTTGTAAAAGGGAGGCAGAAGGGTCAGAGTCAGAGAGAGGTGGGAAGAGGCTGCACTGCTGGCTGTGAAGATGGAGGAAGGGGCCGTGAGATGAGGAACATAGGTAGCCTCTAGAAGCTGGAAAAGGCAAAAGGAAATAGATTCTCCTCAAGAGCCTCTAGAAGGAATGCAGCCCTGATGACATCTTGATTTTAGCCCAGTGAGACCCATTTTCAGACCTGTGACCACCAGAACTATAAGATAATAAGTGGGCTAGGTGTGCTCACTCATCTGTAATCCCAGCACTTTGGGAGGCTGAGGCAGGTGGATCACTTGAGGCCAGGAGTTTGAGACCAGCCTGGCCAACATGGTGAAATCTCGTCTCTACTAAAAATACAAAAATTAGCTGGGCATGATGGCGCACACCTGTAATCCCAGCTTGGGAGGCTGAGGCACGAGAATCATTAGAACCCAGGAGGTGGTGGAAGTTGCAGTGAGCTGAGATCATGTCACTGCACTCCTGCCTGGGCGACAGAATGAGGCTCTATCTCTAAATAAATAGATAAATGTTGTTTTAAGTCACTAAGTTTGTGTTCATTTGTTGTAGCATTAGCAGGAAACTAATTCAGAGAATGTAGCTTGGAAGAAATGTCAGGGTTCTTTCCTGGCTCTGTTAAGTTTGCAAAGTCCAGACATGTAGGAAATCACTGTTAAACAAATTAGTCAAGCCTGGTGGTACATGCCTGTAGTCCTGGTTACAGAGGAGACTGAGGTGGGAAGATCCCTTGAGCCCTGAAATTTAAGGCTGCAGTAAGCTATGATCATGCCACCGCATTCCAGGCTGAGTGACATAGCAAGACCTTGTCTCTAAAAACAACAACACCACCACCACACACACACACACACACACACACACACAATATTTTAAAAAGCAAATCAATGTGTTCTCTCACATAAATGCTTTGAAAAACGTACCAATGAATGATCTCCAGCTAACTCAAGGAATAATCCAAATAAAGAAGGCAATAACCCCAGAAAACAGGGGATCCAACCCAGGAGTGGAGAGAAGGGGTATCCCTCTATGGCAGCTTGTAGAAGATGCTGTTGATATCCTATCCATATCTCTAATGGCCCACAGTTCCTTATTTTACTGCCCTTACTTAGAAATAACTGGAAAGTTGTGCACCCTACCCTCCATGGGTGCCTGAGCCCACAGCCAGTGACTGAGTTGGAGTTACAAAAGCACAGCCTCCTTGCCTCAAAGTGGAACAACTCTGTGGTGTCATTCATGCCTCAGAGCTTCCTGTGGATCAGTCTGAGGTTACAATCCAGCTGAATATGCATCCTTTCTTGTTTTTTTCCCCAGCCTATCCTCTCCTCTCTTCCTTTTGGTTTTCAGCTGAGAGCTCCCATTGATAAATCACAAGGATCTCCAACTCAGATTTTGCTTCTAGGGGACCCAACCTAAGATAGTCTAAAACAACAGTCCAGCTAAGAGCAGGAGGATGGAGGAACAAATAATGCAATGAAGCAGGGCATAGTAGCTCATGCCTGTTAATACCAGCACTTTGGGAGGCCAAGGCTCACCTGAGGTCAGGAGTTCAAGACCAGCGTAGCCAAAATGGCGAAACTCTCTCTACTAAAAATACAAAAATTAGCAGGTGTGGTGGCACAGGCCTGCAGTCCCAGCTACTTGGGAGACTGAGGCATGAGAACTATTTGAACCCAGGAAGCAGAGGTTGTAGCGAGCTGAGATTGCACCACCGCACTCTAGCCTGGGCAGCAGAGCAAGACTCCGTCTTAAAAAACTGCAATGAATATTTGAACATGTGGAGAATATTGATAAGCATGTGACAGATCAAATGGAGCAACTGGACATGAATGCAAAAACTTCACCAAATTGGAAAAGAAAGGCAACTATTAATTCTGAGAAAAACAAAAAGTTGTACTAAACAAGAAATGTAATCATACAGTAAACTACTTGGCTCAGCTAACTAAGAATAATTTATATGGAGAGAATGGAGAAGGAGAAATGAGGAGACAGAAGAGGAAGGGAGCTAAGTCCTCACCACAATAGAAAAGCATTAGATAATGTCTAAAGGGTACAGTCAAATATATGCAAAATCCCAGTAAGTAGAATAAAATGAAGACCACAAACAGCATTTTATCAATTCAGATCAGACTTTGCTGCCAAAAATTCCTGTTTTTTTGAGCTTTTTAGATTTGAGAATAATACTGACTTACAAAACACACACACACATGCACACATGTACTTTACTTTCAATATCAAGTACATCTTTGTCTTGGGTTGATCAGTTCAGTCCACATAACCATGGATGCCTTGAGTTGGATAAAGATAAAAACTAAGAGAATGTAGCCAGCTGGCTAAAAAAAAAAAAAAAAGTTTTTCTTTTATTTGGTCAGATTTTTTTTTTAGAAAAATTTACTATTATTATTATTATTAATTGTTTTTGTAGAGAGGGAGTTTTGCTATGTTGCTCAAGCTGGTCTCAACTCCTGGGCTCATGCAATATGTGTGCCTTGACCTCCCAAAGTGCTGGGATTACAGGCATGAGCCACTGTGCCTGGTCTTGTTTTCAATGCTTCTAAATAGAGCATTAAGATGAGGACAGAGAAAAAAAGCGTTAGACCTGGAACTTCATCCAAAGAATCTGTCCAATGATTAACAACCATCTACTCACCTGGGCTGCCTAAGAGGATGAAGTAGGGGCACCAGGTCCTTACTCAGTCTTACCTTGAGAGCATCTGGTTGAGCAAAGTATGTGAGTGCTCCAATCTTTATGGGTACCCAGATGTCCATCATCTGTGCTGCAATGTGGCTGAGTGGGAGGTAGCTGACCACCATCTCATGCTTTTCTGTCAGTTTCAAGTCCTTTGCCACTGCTCCTGCTGTCCACGTGATCTGTAACATAAGGAATAATCCAGGGTGCCTCACCCTCACAGAAGGGTCATTTCATTTTTAAATTATTTATTTATTTAATTTTCAGACAGGGTCTCACTCTTGTTTCCCAGACTGGAGTACAGTGGTGTGATCACAGCTCACTGTAGCCTCAAACTCTTGAGTTCAGGGGATCCTCCCATCTTAGCCTCCTGAGTAGCTGGGACTACAGGCACACACCACACCCAGTTAATTTTTTAAAAACTATTTTGTAGAGAGGGAGGTCTCACTATATTTTCCAGCGTGGCCTCAAAAGTGCTAGGATTATAGGTCTGAGGGACCATGCCTAGCCTGGAGGCCCATTTTAAATGTACTTAGTGAAATAAATAAGTAAATAAATTTAGTAAACACTTATAAAGCACCTACTATGAGCCAGACACTGTGTTCATACTTTACAAACACAAAGTCATTTAATCATCATAACACTTGGGGGTCAGTAACTGTAGTTCTTCCTGTTTTACAGTTGTGGAATCAGAAACACAACATTCCTGCTAGCTCAGAACAAGGAGCTAGTGCATCCCCTGCCCCTACCCCTGAGACCTCAGTGCACCCCATTGTGATCTCTTTCTGATACCTCCATCAGGGTATGCATGCCTACCTGGAACCAGCCTACCTACTGGCTCTGACTTTTAAGTGCCACCTACTGGACTGCAGCCTGCGCGGCACCACCAAACAAAACTTGCTACTGGAAGGGTTTATTGACAGTGCATGAGATAAGCCTCCTGAGACCTCAGCACCCTCAGTCCTGCAGGAGACAGTGTTGGCTCTTAGGTACAATTTATCTTTACAACAAGCAGCATCTGAGAAAGCCACTGCATAGAAGCTATCCACAACCATGGAACCCATACAGACCTTTGGCCCCCAAAAGCACTCAGAAGCAAGGCCATGCAATCATACACAACATACACCATAGCCATACCCTCAAGGGGAAATAGAATTTAAAAATACAAAAGTCTCATCCAAACAATAGAAGATCCAAATATAAGAAGTGACAGCTCCCTCGGATAAGAAGGAATCAGAACAAGAATTCTGGCAGTGGAAAAACCCAGAGTGTTTGAACACCTCCAAAGAATCTCACCTGTTCTCTAGCAATGGGTCCTCACCTGATTGAAATGTCTGAAATGACAGATAAAGAATTCAAAATATGGATTGCAAGGAAACTTAGGTCCAAGAGAAAGTTGGAATCCAATATAAGGAAACTAGAAAAACACTTCAAGATATGAAAGACAATATAGATATATTAAGAAAAAACCAAGTTGAACTTCTGGAATTGAAAAATTTACTATAGAAATTTAAACATATAGTTGGAAGTTTTAACAATAGATTAGACTGAGCAGAAGAAAGAAATTCAGAGCTTGAAGACTGATCTTTCAAACAGTTTGTAACGAATGACAGTTTAAAAAAAGACAAAAGTCAGACAAAACTAAAGAAAAAAGAATTAAAAAAAAATCTTTGAGAAATATGGGATTATGCAACCAAACCTATGACTTATTGGCATTGCTGAGGCAAAAGAAGAAAAAGTAAGCAACTTGGAAAACCTGTTTGAGGGAGTAATACAGGAAAATTTCCTTAATCTTGCTAGAGAGGTTGACATCTACATACAAGAAATCCAGAGAACTCCTGTGAGATGCTATAGAGTATGGCCACCTCCAAGGCATATAGTCCTCAGACTAAGGTCAGTGTGAAAAACAAAAACAAAAAACCTTAAAGGCAGCTAGAGAAAAGGGCCAAATTACATATAAAGGAAATTCCATCAGAGTTACAGTGAATTTCTTAGCAGAAACCTTACAAGCCACAAAAGATTGGGGGCCCATTTTTAGCCTTCTTAAAGAAAAATAAATGCCAGCCAATAATTTTATATCCCACCAAGCTAAGTTTCATAGATGAAGGGAAATAAAATATTTCTCAGACAAGGAAATGTAAGGGAATTTGTCATCATTAGATCAGCCTGAAAAGAAATGGTCAAAGGAGTTCTAAACATGAAAACAAAAGAACAATACTTGCTACCATAAAAGTATATGTAAGTACAAAGCCCACAGACCCTATAAAGCAACTACACAATCAAGACTACAAAGCTACTAGCTAAAAACACTATGACAGGAACAAAGCCTCACATATCAACATTAACGTTGAACATAAACATCCTAAATATAGCACTTAAAAGACACAGAGTGACAAATTTGATTAAAAAAAAAAAAAAAAAGACCCAACCCTCTGTTGCCCTCAAGAGACCCATCTCACATGTAGTGACACCTACAGGCTCAAAGTAAAGGGATGGAGAAAGATCTATCATGCAAACAGAAAACAAATTAGATGAGATGGTGCTCTTTTTTTTAATCCAATAAAACAGATCTTAAACTAATGACAGTTAAAAAAGAGAGAGAGAATGTTCAGTTCAACCAGATGATCTAACCATCCTCCCAACATCAGAGCACCCAGATTTATAAGACAAATACTACTAGACTTAAGAAAAAAAGATAGCCGCCGGGTGCGGTGGCTCAAGCCTGTAATCCCAGCACTTTGGGAGGCTGAGGCGGGTGGATCACGAGGTCAAGAGATCGAGACCATCCTGGTCAACACGGTGAAATCCCGTCTCTACTAAAAATACAAAAAATTAGCTGGGCATGGTGGCGCGTGCCTGTAATCCCAGCTACTCAAGAGGCTGAGGCAGGAGAATTGCCTGAACCCAGGAGGCGGAGGTTGCAGTGAGCCAAGATCGCGCCATTGCACTCCAGCCTGGGTAACAAGAGCGAAACTCCATCTCAAAAAAAAAAAAAAAAAAAAAAGAAAAGAAAAAGAAAAAAGATAGCCATACAATAATTGTGAGGGACTTCAACACCCCATTGACAGAAGTAGGCAGATCGTTGAGGCAGAAAATAAATTCTGGACTAAATTGGACAGTTGACCAAATGGACCTAATAGACATCTTCAGACTACTCCACCCAGTGACCACTGAATATACATTTTTCTCATCTTCACATGGAACATTCTCTAAGGTTAATCACATGCTTGGCCACAATGAAAGTCTTAATAAATTAAAAAAAAAAACATATCAAGCATCTTCTCAGACCACAGTGGAATAAAATTAGAAATCAATACCAAGAGGAATCCTTAAAACCACACAAGTACATGGAAACTAAACAGCTTGCTCCTTAATGACTTTTGGGTAAACAAATTAAGGAAGCAATAAAAAAATTATTTGAAACAAATGAAAATAAAGACACTTTTTAAGTGGGCTTTATTCCTGGGATGCAAGGACGGTTCAACATATACAAATCAATAAATGTGATTTATCACACAAACAGAATTAAAACCAAAAGCCACATGATCATCTCAATGGCTGCAGAAAAAGCATTTGACAAAAGCTAACATCCTTTATGATAAAAGCCCTCAACAAACTAGGCATCAAAGGAGTATACCTTAAAATAATAAGACCTGTCTATGCTGAACCTGCAGCAAACTTCATAACGAATGGGCAAAAGCCGTAAGCTTTCCCTGTAAAAACTCAAATGGGACAAGGATGTCCACTCTCACCACTCCTGTTCAACATAATATTAGAAGTCTTAGAGCATTCAGGCACAAGCAAGAGATAAAAGATGTACGAATAGGAAAATAGGAAGAGAGGAAGTCAAATCATCTCTGTTCACCAATGATACGATTCTACATCTAGAAAACCCTAAAGATTCCTCCAAAATACTCCTAGATAAATGACTTCAATAAAGTTTCAGGATACAAAATCAATATATACAAAAATCAGCAGTTTTCTACACCAATAATGTTCAAGTTGAGAACCAAATCAAGAATTCTATCCCATTTGCAATAGCCACACAAAAAATAAAATACCTATAGACACATTTAACCAAGGAGATGAAAGATTTCTACAAGAATAGCTTTTCAAGACACTGATGAAGAAATCACAGATGACAGAAATGTAAAAACATTCCACGCTCATGGATAAGAAGAATCAACATTGTTAACATGACCATACTACTCAAAGCCATCTACAGATTCAACACAATTCCTATCAAATTACCAATATGATTTTCCACGTAGTTATATAAAACAATTCCAAAATTCGTATGGAACCAAAAAAAGAGCCCAAATAGCCAGAGCAATCCTAAGCGAAAAGAACACAGCTAGAGGCATCACATTGCCTGACTTCAAATTATACTACAAGGCTAAAGTAACTAAAACAGCATGGTACTAATACAAAAATAGGCACAGAAATAAATGGAACAGAATAGAGAACTCAAAAATTAAGCCACCCATAGCCAACTGATCTTTGACAAAGTCAACAAAAATAAACAATGGGGAAGGACGTCCTATTCAATAAATGGTGCTGGAAAAACTGGCCAGCCATGTGCAGAAGAATGAAGAAACTAGAAGAAAATCTAGGAACAATTCTGGACATTGGCCTAGGCAAAGGATTTATGACTAAGACCACAAAAGCAAATGCAACAAAAGCAAACATGGACAATTGGGACTTAAGAGCCTCTGCACAGCAAAAGAAACAACAGAGTAAAGACAACATACAAAACAGGAGAAAATATTTGCATCTATGCGTCCAGTAAAGGACTAATATCAGCTGGGCATTGGGACTCATGCCTGTAATCCAGGCACTTTCGGAGGCTGAGGTGGGTGGATCACTTGAGGTCAGGATTTTGAGACCAGCCTGGCCAATATAGTGAAGCCCCATCTCTACTAAAAATACAAAAGTTAGCCATGTGTGATAGTGGGTGCCTGTAATTTTAACTGCTTGGGAGAATCCCTTAAACCCAGGAGGTGGACATTGCAATGAGCCGAGACAGCGCCACTGCACTCCAGCCTGGATGACAGAGTGAGACTCTGTCTAAAAAAAAAAAAAAGTTCTAGCATCCAAAATCCATAAGCATCTTAACAAGAGAAAAAAAAATCCTAAAAAGCAGGCAGTCTTGCTCCAGGGTTTATGCTTATAACCTTTGTGCTAGGAGACTGTCTTACCATAACCATACATGCAGCCATCAGGAGCATAAAAATACTAACCAGCATAGAGAGGAATATCCTGTTTAATCAGATTTCTTTCATTCATTCATTTCCCAAAAGTGGATTGAGTCCTCCTGCCCACCAGGCACTGCAGTTACAGTAGTAAATAAGACAGACAACCCCTGCCCTCAAGGAGCTGATGTTTCTGATAAACAAATAAGCATATAATATGTTAGTATCAAAAAAATCCTAAGGAAGAAAAAAATGTAGCCAAATGGAAATTAGGTAGTAATAGGTTGGTTTATTGTTTGCTGTTTCAAACATGGAAGTTAGGGAGGGCTTCACTGAGGAAGTGACATTGAGCAGAGACCCACCGGAAGGAGGTGAGGGAGCAAGCTGTGTGGCTAACTAGGGGAAAATACCTTCCCACAGAGCTCGTGCAAAGACCTCGAGGCAGGACTGTGTATGGCGTGTTGGAGGAATATCGAGGAGGACCATGTGGCTAGAACAGAGTGATCAAAGGGGAGACAGGGAGGAGAGGAGAGGAGGAAGGAGACGGGGCTACGTTTGCAGGGCCTTGTTGGCCTCAGGAGGACTTGGGCTTTTACCTGGAGGGAGGTGGGAGCCAAGGAGGGCTGAGAACAAAAAAGGAATGGGACCTGACTCAGGTGTTCACAAGTGCCCTCTGGTAGCTGTAGAAAGGACAGACTGGGAAGGTGAGGGTGGGAATTGAATGGGAGGTGGGTAACAGGATGGGGTGGAAGCAACGGCACAGGTGCAGGGAGTGGTGATGGGGACTGGACCAGAAATAATATTTTTCTAGATCATGTATCGTACAGTTGAGTCCCAGATCATCTCGTTATAAGGGCTTCTGTAATGTCTGAACTTTTAATTTTTACTCCAGTGATTTATTGCTAAACTTGAAGCCTGCTTTCCTTGTTGTTATAGTAAAATGTATGCATCAAATTTTACAGGAAGCCAAAATCCCATCTCTAAAAACAATTTAAAAAATAGGCCAGGTACAGTGGCTCATGCCTGTGATTCCAGCACTTTGGGAGGCCAAGGCAGGTGGATCACCTGGGGTCAGGAGTTTGAGCCAGCCTGGTCAACATGGTGAAACCCCATCTCTACCCAAAATACAAAAAGTTAGTCAGGTGTGGTGGCACTGGCTTGTCGCAGTTACTCAGGAGGCTGAGGCACAAGAATTGCTTGAACTCAGGAGGCAGACAGACTCCATCACACACACACACACATACACACACACACACACACACACACACACACACACACACACACCCTTCCTTACTCACACAAAGGAACCATTGTCGGTCGGGTGCATACTGTGCCAGATATTTTTCTGCTTTTGACCTGACCAGCATTCCTTGCTCTCAATGGCTGCACTCTGCTGCCCCCTAGTGAAGCAACTACACTACTCTCTGTCCCCCAGTGGTGAAGGAGCCACTGGGTGCTACACCCTGGAATGCCATCCATGCTGCCCCTGGAAGCCAAGAAGAGAAACAGTCCAAAGGCCACCACTCCAGAGCAAAGGGACTTTGGCATACGTTGTCATGACTGAGCATCACTCCCTTGGGCATGCCTGTGGTCCCCGAAGTGTAGATGAGCACGGCGCACTGATTCGCTTTCTGGCTCTGGATGACCTGTTCCAGTTGGGTGTCAGGGATGCTCCCGCCAAGTTCCATGAAATCATCCCACTGTGGACAGAAGAGACAAGCGGAAGATGAGAAGGCAGCCAGGAGTCCTCTTCCCCAGCCAGACCTCATCCTATCAGCTTTTCCTAAAGAATGATTCTCAGCAGGTGGAAGAGTTTAGGATGTACCAGTCCTGGCATCTCTTAATGAAAGTCCCAAGATATTTGCTTCCAGTTCTGCCACTTCCTCGAAGTGTCACTAACCCACTTAAGCTCCCTGCGCCTCAGTTTCCTCATTTGTAAAATGGGAATGATGTCAGGATGCAACTCCTTGGGCTGTTCTAAGCAAAGTGCTGAGAACAGTAGTTGACAAGTGTAAGTTCTCTACAGAGTTAGGTATTATTTGCCTGCAGCCTTCCCAAATTCCACTCCCCACCCCAGCTTCTTAGTTACCAATTTGATGGAGCTAACCCCACCCACAGATCCAGAAGTCGACCCTAATTGGTTTAAACTAGAGTATTCCATTTTTTTATTAATTAATTTTATTTATTTTTTCTTTCTTTTTAAAAATATGTATATTTTATTGTGTTTTAGGTTTGGGGGTACATGTGAAGAACATGCAAGATTGTTGCATAGGTACATACATGACATTATGGTTTGCTGCCTTCCTCCCCATCACCTATATTTGACATTTCTCCCCATTTTATCCCTCCCCAACTCCCCACCCCCTGCTGTCCCTCCCTAGTTCCCCCCGCCACAGACCCCAGTGTGTGATGCTCCCTTCCCTGTGTCCATGTGTTCTCATTGTTCAACACCTGCCTATGAGTGAGAACATGCGGTGTTTGATTTTCTGTTCTTGTGTCAGTTTGCTGAGAATGATGGTTTCCAGGTTCATCCATGTCCCTACAAAGGACACGAACTCATCATTTTTTATGGCTGCATAGTATTCCATGGTGTATTTGTGCCACATTTTCCCTGTCCAGTCTATCATAGATGGGCATTTGGGTTGGTTCCAAGTCTTTGCTATTGCAAACAGTGTCACAATGAACATTCGTGTACATGTGTCCCTATAATAGAACAATTTATAATCCTTTGGATATATACCCAGTAATGGGATTGCTGGGTCAAATGGAATTTCTATTTCTAGGTCCCTGAGGAATCGCCACACTGTCTTCCACATGGTTGAACTAATTTATACTCCCACCAACAGTGTAAAAGTGTTCCTATTTCTCCACATCCTCTCCAGCATCTGTTGTCTCCAGGTTTTTTAATGGTCGCCATTCTAACTGGTGTGAGATGGTATCTCAATGTAGTTTTGATTTGCATTTCTCTAATGACCAGTGATGATGAGCATTTTTTTCATATGTTTGTTGGCCTCATATATGTCTTCTTTTGTAAAATGTCTGTTCATATCCTTTGCCCACTTTTGAATGGGCTTGTTTGTTTTTTTCTTGTAAATCTGTTTTAGTTCTTTGTAGATTCTAGATATTAGCCCTTTGTCAAATGAGTAGATTGTAAAATTTTTTTCCCATTCTGTTCATTGCCAATTCACTCTAATGACTTTTTCTTTAGCTGTGCAGAAGCTCTGGAGTTTAGTTTGCTCCAATTTGTCTATTTTGGCTTTTGTTGCCAGTGCTTTTGGTGTTTTGGTCATGAAGTCCTTGCCTATGCCTATGTCCTGAATGGTTTTGCCTAGGTTTTCTTCTAGGGTTTTTATGGTGTTAGGTCTTATGTTTAAGTCTTTAATCCATCTGCAGCTAATTTTAGTGTAAGGTGTCAGGAAGGAGTCCAGTTTCTGCTTTCTGCACATGGCTAGCCAGTTTTCCCAACATCATTGATTACACAGGGAATCCTTTCCCCATTGCTTGTTTTTGTGAGGTTTGTCAAAGATCAGATGGTTGTAGATGTGTGGTGTTGCCTCCGAGGCCTCTCTTCTGTTCCATTGGTCTGTATCTCTGTTTTGGTACCAGTATCATGCTTAGAGTATTCTATCCGCCTGGGTTATGGTGATTGGATCAAGTCTGGACATGTGACCTCCAGTGGTCCAATCACAATGAAGATGAAGACTTTACCTGGGAATTCTGAGACACAGACTAAGGATGTGAATCAGTCAAGATGTTGCTCTAGGAGCTGCTGAACCATCTCAGGACTATGCAAGAAAGCAAGGCTAGAGAGCCAAGAAATTGAGAAAGTAAAATAGACCCTGGGCATATTCTTTGAGCTCCAGGTTCCAGCCATGCCTGAAATCCACACCCTGAACTGTAGTTTCGTGGTCTAACAAATTATCTTTTTTTTTTTGCTTAAGCCATTTGGGGTCAGACTTTTGTCACTTGCGACCAAAGGCACCCTTATTGATAATCAATACATTGCCTTACTCTGGCAGATGAGGAAGTTGAGGCTCAGGGGTGGGAGATTACTTGCCCAAGGCAGGTTGCTTAAGGCAAGTGAGGAGAGGAACTTGCATTCAAACCCAAGGTCTGACTCCAGAGCCTGTACTCTTGACTATGACAGAATTCGGTGCCTCAAAGTAAACTTTTGGGCTGTATCGACTGAGTATCACATGGAATCTGAAGAAATTCTACCACTGAACCCCCAACAAGGCTCTGGATGAGGGCAATGCCCTGACTTAAAGATGGAGGCACCCAACTGGACGCAGTGGCTCATGCCTGTAATCCCAGCACTTTAGGAGGCCGAGGTGGGCAGATCACGAGGTTAGGAGTTCGAGATCAACCTGGCCAGCATGGTGAAACCCCGTCTCTACTAAAAAGAAAAAAAATTAGCTGGGCATGGTGGTGGGCACCTGTAGTCCCAGCTACTCAGGAGGCTGGAGAATCGCTTGAACCAGGGAGTCGGAGGTTGCAGTGAGCCGACATCACACCGCTGTACTCCCTTTGCAAAGCCCAGCTTACTGCATTTGGGAAGGCCCACTCACATCCCTTTCCAAAGCCCCACCCACTTCCGTTGCCAGGCCCCGCCCCCTCTTTGCTCACCTCCCACTTTCTTTGAAAGGCCACACCCACTTCCCTTGTAAGGCCTCACCCCCTCCCTCAGCTCACCTTTCACATCCTTTGAAAGGTCACACTCGCTTCCCTCACAAGGCCCCACCCACTTCCTTTCCTCACCTTTTACTTCTCTTCAGAGTCCCCGCCTACTTCCTTTGAGAATTCCCACCCTTGCTAGGTCCCACCCCCTCCCTCTGCTCACCTTCCACTGCCTTAGGCCACGCCCACTTTCTTGCAAGGCCCTGCCCACCCCTTTACCCAGTGCGCACCTCCACACTTACAGAGTACAAATTGTTGCTGTTCTTCACTGGCAGTCTGTACTGGATGATCGCTTTTAGGGGCTCCAGACTGCTCTGTGGAATCTGAAAGAAAGTTCCCTGTGGGCCTCATGTCAACCCAGCGCTGGGAAAGACTAAAGCTGGTTTGGGTATCCTAAGCTCTCTCCAGTAACTCCAGCCCGCCCCTGCCTTCCCCGCTACCCCCCACACCCACCACCTTTTTTTTTTTTTTTCCTGAGACACTGTCTTTCTCTTTCACCCAGGCTGGAGTGCAGCAGCACAATGTGGGCTCACTGCAACGTCCGCCTCCCAGGTTCAAGCCATTCTCCTGCCTCAGCCTCCTGAGTAATTGGGATTACAGGCGTGTGCCACTATGACAGCTAATTTTGTATTTTTAGTAGAGTCGAGTTTTCACCGTGTTAGCCAGGATGGTCTCGATCTCTTGACCTTGTGATC
The DNA here is from genome assembly GCF_048565385.1 of Saimiri boliviensis. Lineage (NCBI taxonomy): Eukaryota > Metazoa > Chordata > Mammalia > Primates > Cebidae > Saimiri > Saimiri boliviensis. Next base: position 40,338,157 of record NC_133462.1, read on the forward strand.
CACCCACATCGGCCTCCCAAAGTGCTGAGATTACAGGTGTGAGCCACTACACCTAGCCATTTTGTGGGTTTGGTAGAGATGGAGTTTCAGTTGGCCAGGCTAGTCTCAAACTCCTGACCTCAGGTGATCTGCCTGCTGTGGCCTCCCAAAAGTGTTGGGATTACAGGCATGAGCCACCACACCCAGCGCAAAACATGTTTTAAAAGTTAGCCCAATGTGGTGGTACATGCTTACGTAGTCCCAGCTACTGAGAGGGCTGAGGTGGAAGGATCAGTTGAGACCAGGAGTTGAAGGCTACAGTGAGCTATGATCATGACATTGCACTCCAGGCTGGGAAACAGAGGGAGACCCTGTCTCAAAATTATAGGAGACTGAGTATTAAACTAAGTTAATAAGAATTGGAAATCAAACTCCTCCACTTCACTCTGCTCCTCCAAAGATCACCTTCATCACATATACTAATGAAGTCATGGAGGACTCTTGCTGACCTGTTGCATGGCCCTATCTTATCATTAGAATCTACCTGGGAAAAAAAGACACCTGCCCAGAGCCCTGAGGTCCCCCTGGTTGGCTTTTGCAGACAATGCTGGGTAAGGGTTTACCGAAAGGATTTTCTGTAACTGTTGATCATTCTCAACCAGCAAGATGTTCACTTTGGCATCAGTGATGGCATGTTGACAAGCCTCGGCAGAGTTGGTGGCATAAATACCAACACAAAGGCCCCTGGGAAAAGAAAACACATTTGTGTGTGCATCCACACATACCTTAAAGGCAGAATGGTCTGGAAGTTCAAGAGAGAGGAAAGGTCTGTAGGCAAGTTCTTAAGTTTGCAGCCACAGTGCCAGCTTCCCTTTCTCCCTAACTTAACAACCGTGAAGACAACAAAAATGACAATGATGATAAGAGTGACAGCTACTATGATGTCATTTTAACAACAGATCGTAGAACACTTACAACACCCCATTTTACAGATGAGAAAAGCAAGGGTCCCGCAGTGAAGTCACTCATTCAAGATTACACAGTAAGAAGGTGTTAGACCTGGGATCTGAACTCCTCACTCAGCCCCAGTTCCCATCATTCACGGCAGGTGGCATTGTCTTGTGCTTTTAATTTGCATTTCCCAGTGGCTAATGACATTGAGCCTTTTGGCTACTTCCCTTTGTGGCATTTCTTTTTCCCCTTTCAATTGTTATTATTATTTTTTGGTCTTATGTTACTGAGTTACAGAATTTCTTTTTCTTTTTATTATTATTATTTTTAAAGATGGGGTTTCACCATATTGGTCAGGCTGGTCTTGAACTCCTGACCTCAGGTGATCTGCCCACCTCAGCCTCCCAAAGTGCTGGGATTACAGGCATGAGCCACCGGGCCTGGCTGGAATTTCTTTATATATCTTAGATACCGGTTCTTGATCAGATTCGAGTTTTACAAATATTTTCTCCAAGTATGCAGTTTGCCTTTCCTTTCTCTCTCCCTGTCTCTTTTCTCTTTCTTTTCTTTCTCTCTCCTTCCCTTCCTCCCTCCCTCCCTCTCTCTCCCTCCCTTTCTTTGTTTCTCTCTCTCCATTCCTTCCTTTCTTTTTTTTTTCTTTCTTTCTTTCCTTCTTTCTTTCTACAGGATCTAGCTCTGTCACCCAGGCTAGAGTGCAGTGGCGCAATCTCAGCTCTCTGCAACCTCCATCTCTTTTTTTTTTTTTTGAGACGGAGTTTCGCTCTTGTTACCCAGGCTGGAGTGCAATGGCGCGATCTTGGCTCACTGCAACCTCCGCCTCCTGGGTTCAGGCAATTCTCCTGCCTCAGCCTCCTGAGTAGCTGGGATTACAGGCACACGCCACCATGCCCAGCTAATTTTTTGTATTTTTAGTAGAGACGGGGTTTCACCATGTTGACCAGGATGGTCTCGATCTCTTGAGCTCGTGATCCACCCGCCTCGGCCTCCCAAAGTGCTGGGATTACAGGCTTGAGCAACTACGCCCGGCCGGCCTCCTCCATCTCTTAGACTCAACCGGTTCTCCTGCCTCAGCCTCCTGAGTAGCTGGGATTAAAGTCATGCACCACCACACCTGGCTGATTTTTGTATTTTTTGTAGAGAAGGGGTTTCACCATGTTGCCCAGGTTGGTCTCGAACTCCTGGCCTCCAGTGATTCACCCATCCCTACTTGGCAAAGTGCTGGGATTCCAGGCCTGAGCCACCCACACTCAGCAACTGTTCCTCTTGTTGGTGTCTTTTAATAAGCAAGAGTGTTTAATGCTAATAAATTCCTATTTGGCAACCTTTTCTCTTAAGCCTTTTGCTCTCTGTATCCTGTCTAAGAAATCTTTGGCTACCCACGTACTGTGAAACCATTCCATGATTTCCTTTTTCTAGAAGCTTTAGAATTTAATTTGTATGATTTGGTCTGTAATCCATCTCAATTTAATTTTTGGATATGATGTGAGGTAGGGATCAGGGCTGATCTATTTTTCCATACAAATATCCACTTGGTCCAGCACCACTGGATTACTCTGTTGCCTTTGTTGGAAGCCAGTGACCATGTATGCATGGAACTGTTTCTGGGCTTCCTGCTCCGTTGATCTAGTTGTGCTTTTCATATGGCAGAGAATGAGACACATTAAAATTATTTGAGATGGTTACTCTCATCACCCTTTTTAAGCACATACTATTTGCTAAGCACTGCGCTAAGTGTTTATGAAGCATCATCTTACTGAATCTTCGTAACAGCTCTGTGAGGCATGGAGTTGTGTTGCTTTCCTGCTCATTCATACAGAACACAAAATAGCAGACGACCCAAGATTTGAACTTGGGTCTAATGTGACACCAGAACCCAATCACTGCATGACACTGTCTTGCCATTCAGTCCTAAAATGGGGACATATCTCTTTATTAAAATTTATTATGGGCCAGGCGCAGTGGCTCACGCCTGTAATCCCAGCACTTTGGGAGGCCGAGGCAGGCGGATCACCTGAGGTGAGGAGTTTGAGACCAGCCTGGGCAACATGAAGAAATCCCGTCTCTACCAAAAATACTAAATTTAGCCGGCCATGGTGGTGCGTGCCACTAGTCCCAGCTACTTGGGAGTTCAAGGCAGGAGAATCACTTGAACCCAGGAGGCGGAAGTTGTGGTGAGCTGAGATCACACCACTGCACTGCAGCCTGGGCAACAGAGTGAGACTCTGTCTCAAAAAAACATATATATATGTGTGTATATATATATGTATGTATATTTCAACTCACTGTAAGACAGGGGTAGTATATGCTCATAAAAATTTGGAAAATACAATATAACATATTAGGGTATTCTTGGTCTCGATGATGAGATTTAACTAATGATAATATTTCTTTCTAGTCACCACCCTCAATTTCTTTTTTTTTTTTTTTCTTTTTTCTCTTTCTCTCTCTCTCTCTTTTTTAGAGATAGGGTCTCACTCTGTTGCCCAGGCTGGAGTGCAGTAGTGTGATCATAGTTCACTGCAGTCTCGACTTGTTGGGCTCAAGTCATCCTCCCACCTCTGCCTCCCAAGTAGTTGGAACTACAGGCACACACCACCACACCTGGCTAATTTCAAAAACTTTTTTTATTTTGGAGACAGAATCTTGCTGTGTTGCCCAGGCTGGTCTTGAACTTCTGGGTTAAGGTGATCCTCCCACCTCAACCTCTCAAAGTGCTGGGATTACAGGCGTGAATCACTACACCCGGCCCCTCAATTTTGTCATGGCTGTGGCTGCTGCTGCTGTTGTTGTTATTATTATTATTAATCTTGAGTTGAACAAACTTGAGCTCAGATCTCAGGGTCTTTATCCAATCACAGCATGATTCTGGGGAAGCTGCTTAACCCCTATTGGTCCCAGATTATCATCACCATCATTATTATTGGGGATCATGATGGTGCCCACTTCAAAAGGCTACGATGAGCAGTCAATATCATATGGTAAGAGTGACGAGCAATAATTGGTATATTAATAGTTGGTATTTTAAATTTTAAATACAGTTGTAACCATACAGTGTATAAAGATGTTGATACCTGCTTTGTCACCTCTGACATAAAAAGAATGTTTAAAATGTGCTCTTCAGAGCCATCATTTCAAAATATTACCCAGAATTCCATCCAGAAGGCATTTCATGGTTTAATCCCCAGCTGTGGGATACTTAGGTTATTCTCGACTTTTTGCCATCACCAACAACACTTCTAAGAAGCATCTTTGTGCATAAGCCAAAATATATTCATGTATTGCTTTTGTTTCTTTAAGTAAAATTCCCAAAGGTAGAATTACCAGCTCAAAAAGAAATCAGTATTTTAGGCTGGGCGCGGTGGCTCAAGCCTATAATCCCAGCACTTTGGGAGGCTGAGGCGGGTGGATAACGAGGTCAGGAACTCGAGATCAGCCTGGCCAACACAGTGAAACCTCCTCTCTACTAAAATACAAAAAGTTAGCCAGGCGTGGAGGTGCACATCTGCGGCAGGAAAATCACTTGAACCCGGGAGGTGTAGGTTGTAGTGAGCCGAGATCGTGCCACTGCACTTCCACCTGGAGACAGAGTGAGACTCCGTATCAAAAAATAAAAAATTAGGCCGGGCGCGGTGGCTCAAGCCTGTAATCCCAGCACTTTGGGAGGCCGAGGTGGGTGGATCACAAGGTCGAGAGATCGAGACCAACCTGGTCAACATGGTGAAACCCCGTCTCTACTAAAAATACAAAAAATTAGCTGGGCATGGTGGCGCGTGCCATAGTCCCAGCTACTCAGGAGGCTGAGGCAGGAGAATTGCCTGAACCCAGGAGGCGGAGGTTGCGGTGAGCCCAGATCACGCCATTGCACTCCAGCCTGGGTAACAAGAGCGAAACTCCGTCTCAAAAAAAAAATAAATAAATAAAAATAAAAAAAATAAAAAATTAAAAAAAGAAAGAAAAAAAATGATTATTTTATTTTTACCTTTTTTTTTTTCATGATTACAGCCTGGGCAACATAGCAAGACCCATCTGTACAAAAAGAAAAATTAGTTGGGTGTGGTGGCATGTGCTTGTAGTCACAGTTACTTTGGAGGCTGAGGTGGGAGGATGGCTTGGGCACAGAACTTTAAGGCTGCAGTGAGCAATGATTGCACCACTGCACTACAGCCTGGTTGACAGAGCGAGACCCTGTCTCACAGAAACTCCAAAGCAAACAAACAGAATAACCCCACTGGTAAGACAGCATCTGGACTGGATTATCATCATTTATGTAAAGACTGAGTAATCTGGTAAACCAGACCCCAGAGGTGAACAAAACATAGTGAATGCCGTGGGAGGTTAATGTCGGGTTATCCCAACCCCTCCCTCACTCCCAGGTAATATAACTAGAGGAATTCCCTCTTTTATTTGTGTATGCGTGTGTGTGTGTGTGTGTGTGCGCGCGCGCGTTTGTGCATGTGTGTGTGCGTGTGCATGAGTGTGCATGTGTATGTTTAAGAGCTAGGTTTTGGGGTTGTTGTTGTTTCTGAGACAGAGTCTTTCTCTGTTGCCCAGGCTGGAGTGCAGTGGCATGATCTCGGCTCACTGCCATCTCCACCTCCTGGGTTCAAGCAATTCTCCTACCTCAGCCCCCCAAGTAGCAAGGATTACAGGCACCTGCTACCACACCCAGCTAATTTTTGTATTTTTTTTAGTAGAGATCGGGGTTTTTGCCCTGTTGGCCAGGCTGGCTCCAACTCCTGACCTCAGGTGATTTGCCCCACCTCAGCCTCCCAAAGTGCTGGGATTACAGGGGTGAGCCACCATACCCAGCTGTTTAATGGGTTTAAAAAACAATTTTTAGGCCGGGCGCGGTGGCTCAAGCCTGTAATCCGAAGCACTTTGGGAGGCTGAGGTGGGTGGATCATGAAGTCAAGAGATCGAGACCATCCTGGTCAACATGGTGAAACCCCGTCTCTACTAAAAAAAATACAAAAAATTAGCTGGGCATGTTGGTGCATGCCTATAATCCCAGCTACTCAGGAGGCTGAGACAGGAGAATTGCCTGAACCCAGGAGGCGGAGGTTGCGGTGAGCCGAGATCGCGCCATTGCACTCCAGCCTGGGTAACAAGAGCGAAACTCCGTCTCAAAAAAAAAAAACCAATTTAAAAAAAATTTTTATTTTTAGAGCAGGGTGCTGGCCCTGCTGCCTACTGGCTCTGTGAGTTTCAGTTTCCTCATCTGTAAATCGGGGATGATAGGACCCACTTCACACTGCTGTCCTGAGGTTTTACGGGATCGTATGCATGGAGCACAGCGCTTCGGCACATAATCAAAAACCTCTAAATGCTATCTGTGATTATTATTTTGTCTGCGAGAAGTTATTCACCTGCAGAAAATCAAGAGGTCTTGCAGCCAAATAAAAAGGATGAGTTCATGTGCAGGGACATGGATGAAACTGGAAACCGTCATTCTTAGCAAACTGACACAAGAACAGAAAACCAAGCACTGCATGTTCTCACTTGTAAGTGGGTGTTGAACAATGAGAACACAGACACAGGGAGGGGAAAATCACACACCGGGGACTAGGGAGTGGGGGCTAGTGGAGGAATAGCAGGGGGTGGAGGGATAGCATTAGGAGAAGTACCTAATGTAGATGACAGGGTAATGGATGCAGCAAACCACCACCACGGCACCTGTATACCTACGTAACAAACCTGCATGATCTGCACATGTGCCCCAGAACTTAAAGTATAATAAAATAAAAAGAAAGAAAGAAAATCGAGAAGAGAAGTCTGAGACTGCTGGTCTGATGGGTTTTATTGCGTATGACCCGTGATCAGAATGATTTGTTTGTGTGTCTATCCTGCCTGCTAACCAAGGCACCCATCCAAAATTCCTGTTGGCATCTCACACCGAACAAGCCCAGGGGTCCCAGGCCCAGAGTAGCAGCTCCTTAACCCTCACCCATGAACCAAGCCAATGATCTTACCCAGCTAGGATGGTGCCGAGAGCAGTGATAAACCACTCCACAGAGTTAAACCCCAGGATGCCAACTCCATGGAAACGCTCCAAGCCCAGCTGAGAAGGAAAAAACAAATAGAAAAACAAAACATAAACACGGAGAACTCAGATCATGAGGACATGTAACGATAGAGTCAAATGTAGTCACATGGAGGCCGGGCGCAGTGGCTCATGCCTGTAATCCCAGTACTTGGGGAGGTTGAGGTGGGAGAATTGCTTGAGGCCAGAAGTTCAACACCAGTCTGGACAGCAAAGAGAGACCCCCCTGTCTGTACAAAGAAGTAGAAAAGTTTGCAGGGCATGGTGGTGCCCACCTGTCGTCCTGGATACTTGGGAGTCAGGGGCGGGAGGAGCTCTTGAGCCCTAGAGTTCGAGGCTGCAGTGAGCTATGATTGCACCACTGCATTCCATTCTGGGCAACAGAGAGAGACCCTGTTTCAAAACTCAACTAAAAAATAGCCACACAGGGTGGGAGACAGTGTTGAGCCTAAACTCTGGGGTGTAATATTTTTAATTTTTGTGACTATGGGAGGTTTGTTTACCTTCCTCTACATAACACAACATGTATTATTTTTATTTTTATTTTTTTTAATTTTTTTTTTTATTATTATTATTTTGAGACGGAGTTTCACTGTTGTTACCCAGACTGGAGTGCAATGGCGCGATCTCGGCTCACCGCAACCTCCGCCTCCTGGGTTCAAGCAATTCTCCTGCCTCGGCCTCCTGAGTGGCTGGGACCACAGGCATGCGCCACCACACCCAGCTAATTTTTTGTATTTTTAGTAGAGACGGGGTTTCACCTTGTTGACCAGGATAGTCTCGATCTCTTGACCTCATGATTCACCCGCCTCGGCCTCCCAAAGTGCTAGGATTATAGGCATGAGCCACTGTGCCCGGCCCGTATTATTTTTATTTTTATGTTTTGCATTATTTTTATTTATTGTGGTAAAATACATATAACATGGAATTTACCATTTTCGCCTTTTTTTTTTTTTTTTCTTTTGAGACAGAGACTTGCTCTGTCGCCCAGGCTGGAGTGCAATGGCTTGAACTCGGCTCACTGCAACCTCCACCTCCCAGGTTGAAGTGATTCTTCTGCCTCAGCCTCCTGAGTAGTTAGGATTACGGGCACCCACCACCATGCCCGGCTAATTTTTGTATTTTTAGTAGAGACGGCATTTCACCAGGCTGGTCTCGAACTCTTGACCTCAAGCAATCCTCCCACCTTGACCTCCCAAAGTGCTTACGCCTATAATCCACCACACCAAGCCCGTTTTCACCATGTTTAAGAGTGCAGTTCAGTGACACTAAGCACATTCACATGGTTGTGCAAGCATCTCCACCATTCATCTCCAGAGCTTCCTCCTCTTCCTGAACTGAAACTCTGTTTGTAAAAAACACTCACTCCCAGCCAGGTGAAGTGGGTCACGCCTGTCATTCCAGCACTTTGGGAGGCCGAGGTGGGTGGATCACAAGGTCACGAGATCGAGACCATCTTGGCTAACATGGCAACCCCCGTCTCTACTAAAAATACAAAAAATTAGCTGGGCATGGTGGCACGTGCCTGTAGCCTCAGCTACTCAGGAAGCTGAAGCAGAAGAATCGCTTGAACTGGGGAGGCAGAGGTTGCAGTGAGCCAAGACTGCACCACTGCACGCCAGCCTGGGTGACAGAGCAAGGCTCTGTCTCGGAAAAAAAAAAAAAACAACACTTCCTATCCTCTTCACCAGCCCCTGGCACCTCCCATTCGACTTTCTGTCTCTGTGAATCTAATGACTCTAAGGACCCCCCAGGAGTGAAATCACACAGGATTTGTCCTTTTGTGTCTGGCTTACTTCAGTGAGTGTGATGTCCTCGGGTTCATCCATGTTGTAGCGTGTGTCAGAATTTCCTTCCTTTTTGTGGCTCAATCAGTTTCCCTCCTATGGGTGGACTACATGGTGTTCATCCATTCTTCCACTGACGGATACACGTGTTGCTCCCACCCTCTGGCTCTCGTGAATAACGCTGCTATGAACCTGAGTCTACAAATAACTCTTCATGTCCCTGGCTTTCATATTTTGTTGTTGTTGTTAAAACCCAGAAGCAGGATTGCTGAATCATACAGTAATTCTCTGTTTACATTTTGTTTTAAGAAACTGCTCGGTCGGGCGCAGTGGCTACGCCTGTAATCCCAGCACTTTGGGAGGCTGAGGCGGGTGGATCACAAGGTCAAGAGATCGAGACCATCCTGGTCAACATGGTGAAACCCTGTCTCTACTAAAAATAAAAAAAAATAGCTGGGCATGGTGGCACGTGCCTGTAATCCCAGCTACTCAGGAGGCTGAGGCAGGAGAATTGCCTGAACCCAGGAGGCGGAGGTTGTGGTGAGCCGAGATCGCGCCATTGCACTCCAGCCTGGGTAACAAGAGCAAAAGTCCGTCTCAAAAAAATAAAAAAGAAAAGAAAAGAAACTGCTAGACTGTTTTCCATGGTGGCAGCACCGTTTTACATTCTCACCAGCATTGCTTAAGGATTCCAGCTTTTCCATATCCTCCCCAACGCGTGCTGTGTTTTGCTATTTTTTAAATCATAACTATCTTGAAGGGTGTGAATTTATTTTTATTTTTAATGAAAGTACTCAAGGAGTGATATGAGATAGTCATGATAAGTTGCACAGGTAGGTTGGGGGCAGTGACTCATGCCCGTAATCCCAGCACTTTGGGAGGCCAAGGCGGGCAGATCACCTGAGGTCAGGAGTTCTAGACCAGCTTGGGCAACATGGTAAAACCCCATCTATTAGCCAGGCGTCGTGGCAGGCACCTGTAATCCCAGCTACTCAGGAGGCTGAGGCAGGAGAATCTCTTGAACCCGAGAGGCAGAGGTTGCAGTGAGACGAGATGGCACCAGTGCATTCCAGCCTGGGCGGCAGAGCGAGATGCTGTCTCAAAAAGAAGAAAAGTTGCCCATGTAAAGGTGCAGGCTTGTCCTGAATGTGGTTGAGAATGAACCAGGAAACTCAGAAACAAAAGTGACCATCTTTAGGGGAAAACTCGCTTTCGTTCTGGGTGCCGCCAGCCAACGTTGTTGGCTGTTTTAGTCCTACAGAATCAAGACTGGCAATGATCTGCTGTTCTTGGGGGAAAGGGACCATTTGGAAGGTCTGCCTGCTGGTGCTTCAGAATGAGATGCAAAGTATTTCAGTGACCAAAAGACTGTCTTCACCATGGACAGAGTGCATTTTTATTAATGCATAGTTAGACTGATTAATTTCTGCTTGGGTCTCCAAGGTATTTTTGCTTGTTTGTTTTGAGATGGAGTCTCACCCAGGCTGGAGTGTAATCTCAGCTCACTGTAACCTCCGCCTCCCCGGTTCAAGTGACTCTCCTGCCTCAGCCTTCGGAGTAGCTGGGATTACAGGCGTGTGCCGCCACACCTAGCTAATTTTTTGTTTGTTTCTTTGTTTTGAGAGAGTCTAGCTCTGTCACCCAGGCTGGAGTGCTCAATCTGAGCTCACTGCAACCTCTACCTCCCGGGTTCAAGCGATTCTCCCTGCCTCAGCTTCCCAAGTAGCTGGGGTTACAGGTACCCACCCCTACACCTAGCTATATTTTTGTATTTTTTAGTAGAGACAGGATTTTGCCATGTTGGCCAGGCTGGTGGGGAACTCCTGACCTCGGGTGATCCACCCACCTCAGCCTCTCAAAGTGCTGGGATTACAGGTATGAGCCACCACACCCGGCCAAATTTTTGTATTTTTAGTATCGATGGGGTTTCACCATGTAGTCCAGGCTGGCCTGGAACTCCTGACCTCAGGTGATCCACCCACCTTGGCCTCTCAAAGTGCTGAGATTATAGGCATGAGCCACCGTCCTCAGCCAGGTCTCCAAGGTTTAGGGGAGGAGGGGGACCTTTAACTGCATGGAACTAAGAACATGGCTAATGGAGACAATCTCTCAGGAGAGATGAACTAGCTATACAGCGACGTGGCATGAGGGTGGGGCCACCAAAAAGAAACCCAGCCCAAGCACATGGTTCTCTTTTTTTACTTTAAGACATGGTCTCACTCTGTTGTCCAGGCTGGAGTGCAGTGGTGCAATCACCTGTCACTACAGCCTTGACCTCCCCAGGCTCAAGTGATCCTCCCACCTCACCCTCCTGATAGCTGAGACTACAGGCATGTGCCACCATGCCTGGTTAATTTTTGCACTTTTTGTAGAGACTGGGGTCTCACTATGTTGCCCAGGCTGGTCTTGAACTCCTGGGCTCAGTGATCCTCCTGCCTCAGTCTCCCAAAGCACTAGGATTATAGAAATGAGCCACTGTCCCCAGCCTTGTTCCCTCTTTCTTTTGCACCATTTATTCTAGGGGGGACTGGTAACTGTGCTGTGAGGACACTGAAGCAATTCTGTGAAGGCCATGGAATGAGGAACTGAGACTTCCTGCCAATAACCAACCATCTAGGTAAGTAAGCTTGGAAGTAAAGCCTCCAGCCCCAGTTGAGCCTTCAGATGAGATAGCCCCAGCTGATAGCTTGGCTGCAACCTCATGAGAGATCTGATAGCTTGGCTGCAACCTCATAAGAGATTCTGGCTCCAGAGCCGGAACCACCCAATTTCAAAGTAGCTCCTAAATTCTCAACCCACAGAAACTGTGAGTTGATAAATGTTTGTCATTTCAAGTCACTGTGTTTTGGGATCATTTGTTATGCAGCAGTAACTAACTAATACATAGAGATAGTATGTTAAGGGACAAATGAAAGATGGAGAACCATGGGTGTGTAAAAATTTGCATATATAAAAATCATATTTTTTATATATACATAATTTATTTCCCAAAAAACACACAAAACATTGTCAATGGTGGCTGTTTCCATGGAGAGGAACTGGGTGGCTGAGGCTCATGGATCAGAGGGAAATGTTTCACTGGTTAACCTTTAGATCTTTTGGTGCCCTGTGAATTTTGTACCACATGTATGTGTGTGTATTACCTATTCAGGATGAATGGTTGAACAAAGGAGAATGAATGAATGAATCTTACTTTGATCAAAGATTTCGCAGCCTTCCAACAAGCCTTGTAGTACTGGTTGAAATTCAGAATTTCCCATTTTTCACTGTTCTTGAATGCGAGGGCTGGATAAGTTCCAAATCGGTTGACTGACTCTTGAAAAAATTCAGGGATGGTCATCGGGGTCTCATGGCCTGGTCCGTGTTTGGACAGCCTCAGAAGGACTTCTCCATCCTGGCAGGTAGTCCACAGCTTGGGAGCTACTGCAAACAATCACCAGAGTTGGGTGGCAAATGTTTTTATTTCTTTAATAACTTTGGAGAGGTGGGAGTTACTGGTGTCTTTTTGGACCTAAGGTGCTGAGAGTTGAATGAATCCCCTTTTAGGGTGAAGTTACGTAGTGAACAGTGGCAAGTCAAACTTCCTTTCTCTTTATTTTTTCATTCCCTCTGCAAATATTTAATAAGTCAAAATGGATTGTATACCAAACACTCTCTTACCCAACACCTAAATTCTACAACTGCAAGCATTTTACTATGTTTCTTTTATCACACATCTATCCTGCTATCTTTATGTTCATCTTCCTTCCTTCCTTCCTTCCTTCCTTCCTTCCTTCCTTCCTTCCTTCCTTCCTTCTTTCCTTCTTTCCTTCCTTCCTTCCTTCCCTCCTTCCCTCCCTCCTTCCTTCCTTTTTCCTTTCAATACAGTGTTGGTCTGTCAGCAGGCTGGAGTGCAGTGGCACAATCATAGCTCGTTGCAACTTTGACCTCCTAGGCTCAAGCCATCCTCCCACCTCAGCCTCCCAAATAGTCGAGAGCACCATGCCTGGCTAATTTATTTTTAATGTTTTGTTGAGATGGGGTTTTACTGTGTTTCCGAGGCTGATCTCAAACTCCTTGGCTCAAACAATCCTCCTGCCTCAGTTTCTCAAAGTACTGGGATTACAGGCATGAGCCACCACACCCAGCCCCATCTTATAATAATAATAATAATAATAATTATTATTATTATTATTTGAGATGAAGTCTCACTCTGTTGCCCAGGCTGGAGTGCAGTGGTGTGATCTTGGCTTCCTGCAACCTACACCTCCCAGGTTCAAGCCATTCTTCTGCCTCAACCTCCCGAGTAGCTGGGACTACAGGCACCCACCACCACATCCAGCTGATTTTTGTAGTTTTAGTAGAGACAGGGTTTCACCATGTAGCCCAGGCTGGTCTCAAACTCCTGACCTCAAGTGATCCACTTGCCTCAGCCTCCCAAAGTGTTGGGATTACAGGCGTAAGCCATCACGCCCGGCCCCATCTGATTTTTTGATGCATTTCCAAGTGAGCCAAAGCTATTCACTCATTTTACCCTTAAACACCCTTGCAGGTAAATCATTAACTAGAGTCACATATTTAATATTATTTACAGAGATTGTTTTAAAGGTAAAATGTATAGGAAGTGGACTAGATATGCTTTGGCCAATGAAACGTAAGAAGTGAATGTGTGTCATTCATGGGAGAAGATGTGACAGCCAGTGTATATTCACCATCCTCCATGGTCCTGTCATAAAAATGGTGGAGCAGATGTCAAGAAGTAGCCCCCTCTGTCCCCATGGTAGCCGCACAACATGAGTAAGGAGCAAGCTTGTGTTGTGTTAAGCCATTGAGGTTCTTAAGCGGAAGAGAATGTCACCAGGGCGGGAATAACATCCATGCATCCTCCAGAGCCCAGCTCAAGAACCCACTCCCAGACTCCCTGCCTGGATTGGATCCTGTGATCAAGACCTCAACACACCTTGGGTCTCTCTTCAGAATTATACGCTTGCATTTGTTTGTGTGATTCTAGGCCTCCGTTTTTTTCTTGAACAGACATCGTCTGGTTTTGGTCATCTTTATGTCTTCAGCATCCAGCACAATGCCTGGCATTAGGGTCATGGCTCCACAGAAATGTCATAAATGCCCACTGGGGGCGGTGTCTCATACCTTAATCTGAGCACTTTGGGAGGCTAAGGTGGGCATATCACCTGAGGTCAGGAGTTCGAGACCAGCCTGACCAACATGGAGAAACCCAGTCTCTACTAAAAATACAAAATTAGCTGGGCATGGTGGCACCTGCCTGAAATCCCAGCTACTTGAGAGGCTGAGGCAGGAGAATCATTTGAACCCGGGAGGCTGAGGTTGCAGTGAGCCAAGATTGAGCCATTGCACTCCAGCCTGGGCAACAAGAGTAAAACTTCATTTCAAAAAAAAAAAAGGAAGTATTTTATTTGCCATAAACCTCAGTACTTTCACTATTTTCTGACTCATTTCTTGAACTCACTCTCAGTGGTGTCAAGAGCCTGGACTTCAGCTGGGTTGGAGGTCCCACCGGCATTTGGGGACCTCCCCCAGCCCACCAGTATCAAAGCTGTCTATGATGTCATGATGTCCCTTGAATTTAGCTCTGACAGTAAAATGATTGCAACCTAATGTTAACAGGTCACTATGATCATATCCGCACCGTATCTACAGGGTTGGTTCCTGGGTACTCTATCTACTCCGGCTCACCATCCTGACAGGGATGTGCTATTGTCAACACCCCTATCATTCAGATATGCAAATGAGGTCTCCAAAGAGCAGGTAACCTGCTCAGTGTCACATGACCAGTAGGCAAAGCTCTGAATTAAGTGAACCACTTGCCCTGCTTCCTCAACACCCTATCAAGAATAGAAAATAGTGCCCAGGCTGGTCACGGTGGCCCACACCTGTAATTCCAGCACTTTGGGAGGCCAAGGTGAGAGGATTGCTTGAGCCCAGGAGTTCAAGACCAGCCTGGGGAACATAGCGAAACTCTGTCTCTACGAAAAAATACAGAGCTGGGCATGGTGGTGTGCACCTGTAGTCCTAGCTACTTGGAGGGCTGAGGCAAGAGGATCACCTGAGCCTGGGAGGTCGAGGCTAAAGTGAGCTATGATTGCACCACTGCACTCCAGCCTGGGCGACGGAACAAGACCCTGTCTCAAAAAAAGAAAAAAAAATGGGGTGGGGGTCAGCAGGGTCAGGCAAGGAATGGCTACATGTTTTTAGATCCAGACTGCTCTGCAAAGAGTCTTAGTGGAATCAGTGTGCCCCTCCCGCTTTCCCACTCACTGCTTAGTGCCATATACCTTGTGTTTTGTTCATGTCTACTTCAAGATTGTTAGCTGCTTCTTGAGTCTTTGGGGTTCCAGTTATTTCAGGTCTGCAGAAACCATGTTTCACAGGACTGCAAGGCAAAAAAGCAGGGAGTTTAACAGGACCGGCAAAGGAGCTGTTTGAACCCGGGAGGCGGAGGTTGCAGTGAGCTCAGATCGTGCCACTGCACTACAGCCTGGGCAACAGAGTGAGACCCTGTCTCAAAAAAAAAAAAAAAGGAGCCGGGTGCGGTGGCTCAAGCCTGTAATCCCAGCACTTTGGGAGGCTGAGGCGGGTGGATCATGAGGTCAAGAGATCGAGACCATCCTGGTCAACATGGTGAAACCCCGTCTCTACTAAAAATACAAAAAATTAGCTGGGCATGGTGGCACGTGCCTGTAATCCCAGCTACTCAGGAGGCTGAGGCAGGAGAATTGCCTGAACCCAGGAGGCGGAGGTTGTGGTGAGCCGAGATCGTGCCATTGCACTCCAGCCTGGGTAACAAGAGCAAAACTCCATCTCAAAAAAAAAGGAAAAGAAAAGAAAATGCGTGTCCTTCTCCCATACCACTGGCACCTGTCACTCTTTGAGAGGTGTGGCTCTGGCCATCTGGCAAGGCACCGGGAGCTGAGACATCTGGTCACTCAGATGTTTTCTTCTTCCTGCAAAGGCAATAAACTGGTAGCCCCTCCTGGAAACCCGAACATGAGCTGCTCCTTCCCAGCCCCCGTCACCCTTTTGGTCCAGCTAGGGTGATGGTAGTGGTGGGAGGCAGAAGGATGGGTGGTTTCCCTCCACAACAGACCTTCTACCCCATTCAGCCTTCTAGAACCTTCCATTCCAGCCACCTCTTGTGACATCACTGGCTGTCCCTGCCTCCGTACCCCACCCCCACCCTGATAGGAAGCTGCTTCCAGGACGGGGAGATGGCGCTTCTCTTTGCACACATCATCATTTATTCATGCATGCATGCACTTCTGCGTGTGCTCATGACTTTTTTTTTTTTTTTTTCCTGAGACAGAGTTTTGCTCTTGTTGCCCAGGCTGGAGTGCAGTGACGTGATCTCAGCTCACCACAACCTCTGCCTTCCAGGTTCTAGTGTTTCTCCTGCCTCAGCCTCCGGAGTAGCTGGGATTACAGGCATGCACCATCACGCCAGGCTAATTTTGTATTTTTAGTAGAATTGGGGGTTTCTCCACGTTGGTCAGGCTGGTCTTGAACTCCTGACCTCAGGTGATCCGCCTGCCTCAGCCTCCCAAAGTGCTGAGATTAAGGCATGAGCCACCACCCCCAGTGGGCATTTATGACATTTTTGTGGAGCTATGACCCTAATGCCAGGCATTGTGCTGGATGCTGAAGACATAAAGATGACCAAAACCAGACAATGTCTGTTCAAGAAAATAAGGGAGGCCTAGAATCACACAAACAAATGCAAGCGTATAATTCTGAAGAGAGACCCAAGGTGTGTTGAGGTCTTGATCACAGGATCCGATCCAGGCAGGGAATCTGGGAGTGGGTTCTTGAGCTGGGCTCTGGAGGATGCATGGATGTTATTCCCGCCCTGGTGACATTCTCTTACGCTGCCTGTCTTCATGTGTTTACAGCGGCCTCCCTCTTCTTGTTGTGTTTTGTCAGTGCTAACAATGCCTCGTACTAGGCACAGTGGCTCGTGCCTACAATCCGAGCACTTTGGGAAGCCAAGGCAGGAGCATCACTTGAGACCGGGAGTTCAAGGCCAGGCTGGGCAATGTAGCAAGACCCCATCTCTACAAAAAAAAATTTAAAAATGCGTCAGACATGGTGGTGCACAACTGTAACTCCAGCTAGGGTTGGGGCTGAGGTGAGGGAATTGTTTGAGCCCAGTGCAGTGAGCTGTGATGGTGCCATGGCACTTCAGCCAGGCTGCAGAGCAAGACCCCGTCTCAGAACAAAACAAGACAAAACAGTGCCAGGGGCAGCACACAATAGGTGCTCAGTAAATAAAGATGTAGTGACAGAATCTTCTGCTGTGCCAAGAGAAAAGGACAAGGAGTGTTCCATTGTTTCTAGGGCCTTCTTTTTTTTTGGTGGGGGGGAGATGGAGTTTCACTCTTGTTGCCCTCGGCTCCCTGCAATCTCTGCCTCCTGGATTCAAGCCATTCTCCTGCCTCAGCCTCCCGAGTAGCTGGGAGTACAGGCGCCCACCACTATGCCTGGCTAATTTTTTTTTTTATTTTTAGCAGAGACAGGGTTTTACCATGTTGATCAGACTGGCCTCAAACTCCTGTTCTCAGTGATCCACCCACCTTGGCCTCCCAGAGTGCTGGGATTACAGGTGTGAACCACCGCCCCCAGCCCCCAAAACATAATTTAATCAAATCTTATACCCCTTGATGAAATACAGCAGCAAAACCAAAATCATTATTTCTAAGTCTCAAAGTCCAGTTGATAAAAGAGTGAGGAATTGGGTCAGGCATGGTGGCTCACGCCTGTAATCCCAGCACTTTGGGAGGCTGAGGCAGGTGGGTCATGAGGTCAAGAGTTCCAGACCAGCCTGACCAACATGGTGAAACCCTGTCTCTACTAAAAATACAAAAATTAGCCGGGCATGGTGGCATGTGCCTGTAGTCCCAGGTACTTGGGAAGCTGAGGCAGAAGAATCGCTTGAACCCAGCAGGTGGAGGTTGCAGTGAGCTCAAATCGCACCACTGCACTCCAGCCTGGGTGACAGAGCACGACTCTGTAAAAAAAAAAAAAAAAAAAAAAAAAAAAGGTGATGGTGACTCACTAACTTAGGAAAAGAAATTGGAAATTGACCCTGTCCAATATGGTAGCCACAAACCTATGTGAGTATTTAAATTAAGGTTTTAATGACTTAAAAATTGCATAAAATTTACAATTGTACAATTAAAAATGGTTAAGGTAGTAAGTTTAGTGTTACATGTATTTTGCCATATTGAAAATAAAAGAGAGCCAGTTGTGGTGGCTCACGCCTGTAATCTCAGCACTTTGAGAGGCCAAAGCAGGTGGATCACTTAAGGTCAGGAATTCAAGACCAGCCTGGTCAACATGGTGAAACCCCGTCTCTACTAAAAATACAAAAACTTAGCTAAGTGTGGTGGCGGGTGCCTGTAATATCAGCTACTCGGGGGAGGTGAGGCCAGAGAATCACTTGAATCCAGGAGACGGAGGCTGTAGTGAGCAGAGATCGAGCCACTGCATTCCAGCCTGGGAGTGAGACTGTGTCTCAAAGATAATAATAATAATAATAGTTATTATTATTATTATTAAATATATTCACATATTCAGTGGATTAGTCAGGGAGGAATTTCAACACCCCTCTTCTGTCTCCCTTCCTTCCTTTCTTCCCTTCCTTTCTTCCTTCTCTTCTCTTCTCTTTTTTCTTTTTTTTCTTTTTTCTTGCTCTGTCACCCAAGCTGGAGTGCAGTGGTGTGATCTTGGCTCACTGCAATCTCCACCTCCTGGGTTCAAGTGATTCTCCTGCCTTGGCCTCCCGCGTAGCTGGGACTACAGGCATGTGCCACCACGCCCAGCTAATATTTTGTATTTTTAGTTGAGATGAGGTTTCACCGTGTTGGCCAGGATGGTTACAATCTCCTCACCGCTTGATCCACCCACCTCAACCTTCCAAAGTGCTGGGATTACAGACGTGAGCCACTGTACCTAGCCATATATATGTGTGTGTGTATATGTGTAGGTGTCCATATGTATGTGTGTATATATATGTATGTATTTAAATCCAAAGGAGGCTAGAAGAAAATGGGAGAAATAAGAAAATCCTCTCTCCCCCAATCCTAATTCTAACGCCTCAGACACAACCATAGTTTCCACTTCTTGGATGTTCTTTTCTTGTTACATATTATCAGGAATTGATGTATTGATTTGTGTACGTGTGTGTGTGTGTGTGTGTGTGTGTGTGTGTGTGTGCGCGCGCGCGCGTTTTAGAGATGGGGGTCTCACTGTGTTGCCCAAGCTGGTCTCAAGCTCTTGGACTCAAGTTATCCTCCTGCCTTGGCCTCCCAAGTTGCCAGGATTATAGGTGTGAGTGATGGTACCCACCTTCAGGCATTCACATACATACTGCCTTTTTAAAAATGTGAACATACCTTCCGTAAGTGTCTGCAACTTATTACAGTTTGTTCATTTAGTGATACTATATTTAGGAGCTCTTTCAGTATCAGCATGTACAAACTGCACTGTCTTTTTAAATAGCTATTTTAATATGCTATTTAATGGGCAGATCATAGTTTATTCTTTTTTTTTTTTTTTTTTTTTTTTTGAGACGGAGTTTCGCTTTTGTTGCTCAGGCTGGAGTGCAATGGCGCGATCTCGGTTCACCGCAACCTCCGCCTCCTGGGTTCAGGCAATTCTCCTGCCTCAGCCTCCTGAGTAGCTGGGATTACAGGTACACGCCACCATGTCCAGCTAATTTTTAGTATTTTTAGTAGAGACGGGGTTTCTCCATGTTGACCAGGATGGTCTCGATCCCTTGACCTCGTGATCCACCCGCCTCGGCCTCCCAAAGTGCTGGGATTACAGGCTTGAGCCACCGCGCCTAGCCAAGTTTATTCTTAATCAGTTCTCTAGTAGAATGTATGGTTTGTGATACTTTCATTTGTTAGTGTGGGTGACTGTACATAGTGCTATAATAATGTTCACTGTGTATGCCTGCTTCTCAGAGCTTATTTCTTATTTCTTTTTTTTTTTTTTTTTTTTTTGAGACGGAGTTTCACTCTTGTTACCCAGGCTGGAGTGCAATGGCGCTATCTCGGCTCACCGCAACCTCCGCCTCCTGGGTTCAGGCAATTCTCCTGCCTCAGCCTCCTGAGTAGCTGGGATTACAGGTACACGCCACCATGTCCAGCTAATTTTTAGTATTTTTAGTAGAGACGGGGTTTCTCCATGTTGACCAGGATGGTCTCGATCCCTTGACCTCGTGATCCACCCGCCTCAGCCTCCCAAAGTGCTGGGATTACAGGCTTGAGCCACCGCGCCTAGCCAAGTTTATTCTTAATCAGTTCTCTAGTAGAATGTATGGTTTGTGATACTTTCATTTGTTAGTGTGGGTGACTGTACATAGTGCTATAATAATGTTCACTGTGTATGCCTGCTTCTCAGAGCTTATTTCTTATTTCTTTTTTTTTTTTTTTTTTTTTTTTGAGACGGAGTTTCGCTCTTGTTACCCAGGCTGGAGTGCAATGGCGCTATCTCGGCTCACCGCAACCTCCGCCTCCTGGGTTCAGGCAATTCTCCTCCCTCAGCTTCCTGAGTAGCTCGGATTACAGGCACGCGCCACCATGCCCAGCTAATTTTTTGTATTTTTAGTAGAGACGAGGTTTCACCATGTTGACCAGGATGGTCTCGATCTCTCGACCTCGTGATCCACCCGCCTCGGCCTCCCAAAGTGCTGGGATTACAGGCTTGAGCCACCGCGCCCGGCCTCAGAGCTTATTTCTATAATACATTTCTAGAAGCACCAAAGGATATTTTAAAATTCTAGGGATTTTCTTTTTTTTTTTTTTTCTTTTGAGATGGAGTTTTGCTCTTTTTGCCCAGGCTGGAGTGCAGTGGCACAATCTTGGCTCACTGCAGCCTCCACCTCCCGAGTTCAAGCGATTCTCCTGCCTCAGCCTCCCTAGTAGCTGGAATTACAGGCACCTGCCACCAAGCCCAGCTAATTTTTTGTGTTTTTAGTAGAGACAGGGTTTCCCCATGTTGGCCAGGCTGGTCTCAAACTCCTGACCTCAAGTGATCCACCCTTCTTGGCCCCCCAGAATGCTGGGATTATAGGCGTGAACTACCACACCCGCCTAGTCTTTGTGTTTTTATAGAGACAGGGTTTCACCATGTTGGCCAGGCTGGTCTCAAACTCCTGACCACAGGTGATCTACCCACCTTAGCCTCTCAAAGTGCTGGAATTACAGGCGTGAGCCACCGCGCCTGGCCTGTAACTGCAGACTCTTGGACTCAAGCAATGCTCGCACCTCAGCCTCCCAAGTATCTGGGACTACAGGCGTGTGCCACCATGCCTGGCTAATTTGTAATTCTTTTGTCGAGATGGGGTCTTTCTGGTCTAGAACTCCTGGCCTCAAGCAGTCCTCCCAAAGCACTGAGATTACAGGCAGAGAGGGCAGAGATTTACAGAGAAATATGCTGATTGCAACTTTGTGAATAGGAAACGAATCAGAAGCCATCTCTTCATCCACAGGGGGCAGGATGAATAGAAGATAGCCCAGTGCCTTGTAAACAAATAATGTAAGAGATTTGTGTCTACTTTCACAGAGAGCCAAGGCACATTAAGTCAAAAAGAAATAATGTTGCCAGGGTAAGTGTGTCGGTTCCCAAGTGCTGTTACAAAGTAACCGTCTGGAGAGCTTAAACCCCCAGAAATTATCTCACAGTTCTGGAGTGGAAGATCAAGGTGTGGGCAGAGCCATATTCCCTGTGAAGCCTCTAGGGGGGAGGGTCCTCCCTGACTCTCCCAGCTTCTGGTAGCCCCAGGTGTTCTGTGGTGGGTGACAGGATCACGGTAATCTCTGTCTCCATGTTCACGTGGCCATCTTCTCTATGTTTTGTGTTCAAATTTTCCTTTTTTTTTTTTTTTTTTGAGATGGAGTCTCACTCTGTCACCCAGGCTGGAGTACAGTGGCGTGATTTTAGCTCACTGCAACCTCCACCTCCCGGGTTCAAGCCATTCTCCTGCCTCAGCCTCCCAAGTAGCTGGGAACTGCAGGTGCCACCACCATGCTCAGTATTTTTAGTGGAGACGGGGTTTTACCATGTTAGCTAGGGTGGTCTCAAACTCCTCACCTCAAGTGATCCGCCCACCACAGCCTCCCAAAGTGCTGGGATTACAGGTGTGAGCCACCATGCCCAGTCCAAATTTTCCTCTTCTTGTAAGGATGCCAGTTCTATTGGATTAGTGGCACAGCCTACTCCAGTATGACCTCATCTGACCCAGTTCTATCTGCAACAACTCTCTGTCTGAATAAGGTTACATTCTGAGATATTAGGGGTTAGGACTCCAATATAACTTCGGTGGCATGGAGCACAATTAAATTCATAACATTGTAATAGTTCTATTTGTAGGGTTTTTGAATTTATTTATTTATTTATTTATTTTTGAGACAGAGTTTGGCTCTGTCACCCAGACTGGAGTGCAGTGGCACAATCTCAGCTCACTCCAGCATCCACCACCCGGGCTCAAGCCAGCCTCCCACCTCAGCCTTCCTAGTAGCGTGATGGTTCACACCTGTAGTCCCAGCTACTCAGGAGGCCGAAGTAGGAGAATTGCTTGAGCCCAGGAATTCAAGGCTGCAGTGAGCTGTGATCACACCACTGCACTCTAGCCTAGGCAATAGAATGAGTCTGTCTCTTAAAAAAAAAAAAATGCATTTGAGAATTTTAGCAAATCTAAGTACATTTAGAGTCTTCTAAAATTACTGTCTGTGGGATTTTCGTGGGACCATCCCAAAGGGTTTAGTAATAAAATGCTCATTTATTTATTTATTTATTTATTTTTGAGACAGAGTTTCGCTCTTGTTACCCAGGCTGGAGTGCAATGGTGCGTCTCGGCTCACCGCAACCTCCGCCTCCTGGGTTCAGGCAATTCTCCTACCTTAACCTCCTGAGTAGCTGGGATTACAGGCACGCGCCACCATGCCCAGCTAATTTTTTGTATTTTTAGTAGAGATGGGGTTTCACCATGTTGACCAGGATGGTCTCGATCTCTCAACCTCGTGATCCACCCGCCTCGGCCTCCCAAAGTGCTGGGATTACAGGCATGAGCCACCGTGCTCAGCCGATTTTTTATATTTTTAGTAGAGATGGAGGTTTCACCATGTCGGCCAGGGTGGTCTCGAATTCCTGACCTCATGATCCACGAGCCTCGGCCTCCCACAGTGCTGGGATTACAGGCATGAGCCACCGCGCCTGGCAAATGCCCCTTTATATTGTTGAGAATTTTAAATGATTCTTTAAAGTAGTTATCTTCTGGTAAATATTTAATAACTGGCTCTCAAGTGGCATGGGGCACTGATTTGCAGTGTTTGCCAATTCCTATGGTGTAAACCTCCCACTGTGGCTGATTTCAAGGTACTGATGTGATACAACTGAATGTGAAACTGAGAAGAGATGCATGCATTTGGCTCCTACTCATGCAGTGGATACATGTAGTTCCAGCACTTTGGGAGGCCAAGAGAAGGGGATTGCTGGAGGTCGAGAGTTTAAGGCCAACCTGAGCAAAATACAGAGACCTTGTCTCTCCTAAAAATTTGAAAATTAGCGAGGTGTAGTGACATGCACCTGTAGTCCCAGCTATACTTGGGTGGCTGAGGTGGGAAGATTGTTAGAACCCAGGAGTTCGAGGTTGCAGTAAGCTGTGATTGCACCACTGCACTCCACCCTGGGAAACAGAGAGAAACCCTATCTCAGTTAAAAAAATAAAAGACAGTAAGGTTTTTTTTTTTTTTTTTTTTTTTTGAGACGGAGTTTCGCTCTTTTTACCCAGGCTGGAGTGCAATGGCACGATCTCGGCCCACCGCAACCTCCGCCTCCTGGGTTCAGGCAATTCTCCTGCCTCAGCCTCCTGAGTAGCTGAGATTACAGGCACACACCACCATGCCCAGCTAATTTTTTTGTATTTTTAGTAGAAACGGGGTTTCACCATGTTGACCAGGATGGTCTCGATCTCTTGACCTTGTGATCCACCCGCCTCAGCCTCCCAAAGTGCTGGGATTACAGGCTTGAGCCACCGCGCCCGGCCCTAAAAGGTAGTAAGTTTTTTTTTTTTTTTTTTTGAGACAGAGTTTCTCTCTTGTTACCCAGGCTGGAGTGCAATGGCGCAATCTCGGCTCACCGCAACCTCCGCCTCCTGGGCTCAGGCAATTCTCCTGCCTCAGCCTCCTGAGTAGCTGGGATTACAGGCACGTGCCACCATGCCCAGCTAATTTTTTGCACTTTTAGTAGAGACGGGGTTTCACCATGTTGACCAGGATGGTCTCGATCTCTCGACCTCGTGATCCACCCGCCTCGGCCTCCCAAAGTGCTGGGATTACAGGCTTGAGCCACCGCGCCCGGCCTGCAGTAAGTTTTAATGAATTAATTTTTGTTATGTTTTATGGTCTTTAAATGACACACATTTGGCCGGGCGTGGTTGCTCACGCCTGTAATCCCAGCACTTTGGGAGGCTGAGGCAGGCAGATCACAAGGTCAAGAGATTGAGACCATCCCGGCCAACATGGTGAAACCCTGTCTTTACTAAAAATAGAAAAATTGGCTGGGCGTGGCACCAGGTGCCTGTAGTCCCAGCTACTTGGGAGGCTGAGACAGGAGAATTGCTTGAATCCAGGAGGCAAAGGTTGCAGTGAGCCAAGATCGCACCACTGCACTCCAGCCTGTCGACAGAGCAAGACTCCGCCTCAAAATAAATAAATAAATGAATAAAAATTAAAAAATAAATGACACACATTTGAAAGAATGTTAACAACACACAGTGGTTGTTGGCAGTGCCAAGTAACACTGCTAGAGCAGAGAACAGGTGTGGCCAGGTGGATCTGAAGGCCTACAGTTCCTTGAGGTGTCATCTGCAGCCATGAGCAGCCTCATCCAAGGCTCCTGTCAGGGTTTCCAGTACGGAGTGAGGTCTGAAGGTATGTCTTTGATCCCTACATCTGACACTCGCTGCTTACCACGAGCAACCTGTGTCACTGTGGATGCAGCTACTGGAATGTTCCAGGTGTCAAGCAAAGACCATGAAGCCAGGGTGCAGCTCTTGGAAGAGACCAGAAGGGGGCTCCTGGTAGATGCAGCTCCATACAAAGCCTCCAAGTCCCCATCTGCACATGTATCAGATTCTTCTGTCGATTCGCAGGCGGTATGCTCGTTCAGCAAGGATCAAGCCAGCAACTGGATAACTACTACAACAATGCATACAGATTAGAGCACCATGAACATTTGAAGTGCCCTGTGGGAAAACACTTAACTGGATTCAAAAAGCCATTTACATCATTGCAAGAATTTTTGAAGCATGTATTTGTTCATGAATAAAGAAGAAGAGAAGTTGGGCTCTTTAGACATAATTTCAACTTTTATAATTTTTTTTTTTTTTTTTTTTTTGAGATGGAGTCTGGCACTGTCGACCAGCCTGTGGTGCAGTGGTGTGATCTCGGCTCACTGCAATCCCCATCTCCTGAGTTCAAACGATTCTCCTGCCTCAGCGTGCTGGTGCATGCCTATAATTCCAGCTACTCAGGAGGCTGAGGCAGGAGAATCACTTGAACCTGGGAAGGGGAGGTTGTGGTGAGCTGAGATCGCACCATTGCACTCTGGCCTGGACAATGAGCAAAATTCCATCTCAAAAAAAATAAAAGAGTAAGCAACGTACAGGTGGTGGTAGAAGTCAGAAAAATGGGGTGTTAACTGGAAAAGGACAAGAGAAAACCTTTCCGGGAGAAGGAAACATTCTATACCTTGATCCAGGTGCTGACAAGCACCTGGATCAGTTGTTTTTACACGCATGTAAAAGTTGCACATATGTAAACTATTAAGAATTGTGCACTTTGGTGTATGTAAGTTACATCTCAATTTGGGTGTTTTTTTTTTTTTTTGAGACAGGATCTCACTCCATTGTCCAGACTGGAGAGCAGTGGTGCATTCGTGGCTCACTACAGCCTCAACCTCCCTCAGCTCAGATGCTCCTCCCACGTCAGCCTTCCACAGTCTGGGATTACAGGCATGAGCCACAGTGCCCAGCCTCCTGTCTCTGTTAAAACAATAATAATAATAATAAAAGTGATGAAGTTCACATGGTGATACCCTTAAATCATGCGGATGAAGCCAGTGTCCTTTATAAAGGTGTGAACTAGCTGCAAAGCCCCCTCTGTCCCCTTCGTTAGATTGCCATGCCAAGTCGTAAGGTAAATCTTTGCATTAATTCCGAAAAGTTGCTAACATTTGGGCACAGAGCCTAGACTACTCAACACATAGTGTTACTGTTACAGCGTGGTGGTAATTAAGCTAAGAACTGATCATTCTCTTTTTTGAGTTCTTATTATTATTACTTTGAGAAAGAGTCTTGCTCTGTCGCCCATCCTACAATGGCACAATCTCCACTTACTGCAATCTCAACCTCCCCAGGCTCAAGCAATTCATCCACCCCTGCCTCCCAGGTAGCTGGGACTATAGGTGCACATCACCATGCCCAGCTTATTGATTGAATGATTGATTGATTGATTGATTGAGATGGAGTCTTGCTCTGGAGTGCAGTGGTTCGATATCGGCTCACTGCAAGCTCTGCCTCCTGGAGTCAATCAATTCTCCTGTCTCAGCTTCCCGAGTAGCTGGGATTACAGGCACTTGCTGCGGCGCCCGGCTAATTTTTGTGTTTTTAGTAGAGACAGGATTTCATATGTTGGCCAGGCTGGTCTCAAACTCTTGGCCTCAAATGATTCGCCCACCTCGGACTCCCAAAAGTTCTGGGATTACAGGCGTGAGCCACCACACCCAGCCTGATTTCAATTTTTTTGTAGAGATGAAGTCTCACTTTGTTGGCCAAGCTGGTCTCAAACTCCTGGCCTCAAATGATCGTCTTGCCTTGGCCTCCCCAAGTCCTGGGATTACAGGCATTAGCCACTGTGCTCATCCAGAATTGAACATTTTAAACTCAATTTTGTGAAGAAGGCAGTCAGTATGCTTGACAGCTTCTGTTACTGAAATTTTTTGCTTCTCTGTTTTTTTGGGGTTTTTTTTGTTTGTTTGTTTGTTTTGTTTTGTGACAAGAGTCTCACTCTGTTGCCAGGTGCCAGACTGGAGTGCAGTGGTGCAATCTCAGCTCACTGCAACCTCCACTTCCCGGGTTCAAGCAGTTCTCCTGCCTCAGCCTCCCGAGTAGCTGGGACCACAGGCGCGTGCCACCACACCCAGCTAATTTTTGTATTTTTTAGTAGAGATGGGGTTTCACCATGGTCTCGATCTCTTGACCTCGTGATCCGCCCACCTCGGCCTCCCAAAGTGCTGGGATTACAGGCGTGAGCCACCGCTCCCGGCACTGTTTTTCTGTTTTTGTTTTTGTTTTTTTTAAACCTCTTTTTGTCTCATTCCTCACCTTTTTTTTTGAGACAGGGTCTTGATCTGTCACCCAGGCTTGATGCTATCTCAGCTCACTGCAAACCTCCACCTCCTGGATTCAAGCAATTTCTGTGCCTCAGCCTCCCCTGTAGCTGAGATTGCAGGTTCCTGCCACCACGCTGGCTAATTTTTTGTATTTTTAGTAGAGACGGGGTTTTGCATGTTGGCTATGCTGGTCTCGAACTCCTGACCTCAAGTGATCCACCCACCTTAGCCTCTCAAAGTGCTGGGATTACAGGCGCCACCATGCCCGGTTACCCTTTTAATTTATCTCCAAATTCCCCTTTTTTCCTCCTTCTATTTCTCTTTTTCCTCTTTCCTTTCCTTCTTCCTTACCTTTGAAGTTAATATGGAACACAGACAGAGCCATTCTATCCTCCCGCTCCTGGTTGCCTAGAAGTGGTTAATACCTTTGGCTGAAAAGATTTTTTGTTAATGTGTTTGATGTGTATTCAGCTTGCCCCTGTGAAGGCTGTTCGGGGTCACAAGTATTTGCTATGGAAATGATTCAGTGTTGCAGGGAAATGTGGCAATGGATGGCAAGAAATGCACAAGAGAAATAAAAGATCTCTGTGGCACTCAGGTGCTTTTTACACAAAATCGGCTATTCAGAAGCCCTGTCATTACAGAAATTGTCCTTTTATGCTACTCTTGAAAGGATCAGATGCTCAAACTCAGGTTTGTACCAAGTAAGAGGCTCTTAAAACCATGCATCAGCGCATAAATGGCCTGTAAAGTTCTAATAGCGCTGGTTAATTAACAGTTGTCAGTTAGATAAAAACAATCAATTAGGGAGAAGCTTGTCTGGGAGAAAAAAAAAATAGTTTTAACAGTCACCAAGGGTAAATTCTCTCAAGGAGGTCTGGAAATCTCCCAGGAAGAAGAAAGGTTTTGCACCATTCTCATACTCAAATTTGTTTTCAGTGGCCCTGTGGTTTTACTAATTCTTTCCTTGTAAACATGCTGTGTAAATGTTTTTGTTTGAGGCAAGGAAGCGTGGCTTATGATTGAAGCTGAGGCGGGAGGACTGCTTGAGACCAGGAGTTTGAGACCAGTCTGGGCAGGAAGGCAAGTCACTGTCTCTTAAAAAAAAAAAAAAAAAAAAAAAAAAAAAAAAAAAATTAGCCAGGCATGGTGGTAGCAGGTGTCTGTAGTCCCAGCTACTCTGGAGGCTGAGACGGGAGGATCCCTTGAACCCAGGAGTTTGAGGCTTCAGTGAGCTGTGACCATACCACTGCACTCCAGCCTGGGCAACAGAGCAAGACCTCATCTTTAAAATAAATGAACAAACAAACAAATAATTTTTGTTTGATTTTATTTTGTATTTTAGCAGACAAAATATCTTTTTCTATTTTATCATGCCTTTTGACTTCTGTGGCAAAAAGAAATTGATGAAAAATAATATTTGTGCTCGGTAAACACACACAAAAACATGCAGACAGACTCAGCAACAGGAAGGGAAGTTCAATGAAAGTTAAGCCTCCTTCTACTGTTATGTACATTATTATTTTGAGATGGAGTTTTGCTATTGTTGCCCAGGCTGGAGTGCAATGGTGTGATCTCGGCTCACCTCAACCTCCACCTCCTGGGTTCAAACGACTCTCCTGCCTCAGTCTCCTGAGTAACTGGAATTACAGGCATACCCCACCACACCCAGCTGGTTTTTTAAAAAATATTTTTAGTAGAGACGGGGTTTCTCCATGTTGGTCAGGCTGATCTTGAACTCCCAACCCCAGGTGATCCACCTGCCTTGGTGTTGGAAAACAGTTGCCTCCCAAAGTGCTAGGATTACAGGCGTGAGCCACTGTGCCTGGCCTACTGTTACGTATATTCTTAGTTTGTATTTTTTATCTTTTCAGAAATATTCTCTGCATGTTCAAGCATGCTGCAAAAGAGCACGGAGGAGACATGGTTCCGCGTGGAGGGGAAGCACCTGGGTTTCAGAGACGTACTGCTTGGGTTCAAACCCCAGCTTTGCAATTTGCTCGCTAGCTCTGTAAGTACGGACAAGTGACTCAGCCCTTCTGTAGCCTGGTGTGGTGGGCAGCCCCTGTGAGGGACCCCAGGAGTCCCATTTTCTCATGTTCACACCCTTATCTAATCCTTCCCCTTGAACGTGGGACTGAGTCTCGCTCTGTTGCCCAGGCTGGAGTTCAGTAGTGTAACTATCTCAGGTCACTGCAACCTCTGCCTCTCAGGTTCAAGCCATTCTCCTGCCTCAGCCTCCCAAGTAGCTGGGATTACAGGCATGTGCCACCACACCTGGCTAATTTCTGAATTTTTAGAAGAGACTGGCCAGGCTAGTCTCAAACTCCTGGCCTCAAGTGATTCACCTGCCTCGGCCTCCCAAAGTGCTGGCATTACAGCAGGCATGAGCCTCCATGCCTGCCCAGTAGATATATACTTTAAAAGGTGCAACTTTGTATTTGTTTTATTTTATTTTATTTTATTTTTGAGACAGAGTCTCACTCTGTTGCCCAGGCTGGAATGCAGTGGCACGATCTCAGCTCACTGCAACCTCCACCTCCTTGGTTCAAGTGATTCTTCTGCCTCAGCCTCCCAAGTAGCTGGGACTACAGGTACATACCACCACACCCAGTTAATTTTTGTATTTTTTGTAGAGACCATATTGGCCGGTTTGGTCTCGAACTCCTGACCTTGTGATCCGCCCACCTGAGCCTCCCAAAGTGCTGGGATTATAGGCATGAGCCGCCACGCCTGGCTTAGATCACATTGTGTGTATTCTCTCCTCCATGGATGAACACTGGGGTCGTGTGCACTTTCTGGGCGTTATGAGTTAATGCTGCTAAAGCTTTTTATGAAGATGTTAGTTTTCAATTCCTAGGGGTAGACACCTAGGAGTGGCATTGCTGGGTCCCATGGCAATTCCACATTTTACATTTTGGGGAACTGGAACTTCCAGTTTTAGAGGTGGGACTGTCCCAAGGAAACCAGGATGAGTTGGCCGCCCTGCAGATGATTCCTCCTCGGTGTCACTTGCCCTTGAGCCTTAGGTAAGAGAAGCAAGGGGCCAGGTGTTGCCTGGTGCACAGCCCTGTCCCTCTGCCACTGCCTGGTCACCCACTCCTGTGGTTTCCTTTACTGCAGACTTCGACTCTGCTATTTTTCCTCCAAGCTGCGCCCAGCAAGGTTCCCCAACATGGTTCGAGTGGCTACTTGAAGCAGGCAAAGCTTTCTCTCTGGAATGAATTGAACCGGAGTCCACTAGGAGAAAATATCAGCCTTACCTCCATTCATTCAGGAGTTAAGGTTCATCTCTCTCCTCCCTGTCTGCCCTGGCTGTCCTGTGTCAAAAGGAATGTGGCACTTCTGCAGCTTTTCTTTTCTCTTTTCTCTTCTCTTCTCTTCTCTTCTCTTCTCTTCTCTTCTCTTCTCTTCTCTTCTCTTCTCTTCTCTTCTCTTTTCTTAGACACTGGTCTCTCTCTGTCGCACAGGCTGGAGTACAGTGGCATAATCATAGCTCCATCTCCTGGCCTCCAGGAATCCTCCTACTTCAGCCTCCTGAGTAGCTGGGACCACAGGCACATGCCACCACATCCTGCTAAGTTTTTTAAATTACTTTTTGTAGAGGTGAGATCTCACTGCACTGTCCAAGTTGGTCTCCAATTCCTGAGCTCAAGCAATCCTCCTACCTGGGCCTCCCAAAACGCTGGGATTACAGGCATGAGCCACCACCCCCGCCCCAGCCAGTGTGGCATTTCTTTGATAAGACATTACTTGGGCCACAGTAGGGATACTGGGGAGCAAACAGTGACCGAACAGAGTGTAAGTCCAAGCTGAAATTTTCTGCAGGAAATTCACACCTGTTTTCTTCTGCTGTATTACGACATATAATGACGATAATCACTGTTTGACCCTGAAATTGTAAAATTTCAATGAAAATCTAAGGGTGAATCTCAGAGCAACTCTTACATCTCCTTTCTTTCTCTCTCTCTCTTCCTCTCTTTCTTTTAGACAGAGTCTAGCTCTGTCACCCAGGCTGGAGTGCAGTGGCGCGATCTCGGCTCACTGCAACGTTTGCCTCCTGGGTTCAAGGGATTCTCCTGCCTCAGTCTCCGGAGTAGCTGGGATTACAGGTACGTGCCACCACGACCAGCTAATTTTTATTTTTTTATTTATTTTTATTTTATTTATTTATTTTTTTTGAGACGGAGTTTCGCTCTTGTTACCCAGGTTGGAGTGCAATGGCGCGATCTCGGCTCACCGCAACCTCCGCCTCCTGGGCTCAGGCAATTCTCCTGCCTCAGCCTCCTGAGTAGCTGGGATTACAGGCACGTGCCACCATGCCCAGCTAATTTTTTTGTATTTTTAGTAGAGACGGGGTTTCACCATGTTGACCAGGATGGTCTCGATCTCTCGACCTTGTGATCCACCCGCCTCGGCCTCCCAAAGTGCTGGGATTACAGGCTTGAGCCACCACGCCCGGCCTAATTTTTATATTTTTGATAGAGATAGGGTTTCACCATGTTGGCCAGGATGGTCTCGATCTCTTGACCTCGTGATTCACTCGCCTCGGCCTCCCAAAGTGCTGGGATTACAGGCTTGAGTCACCATGCCTGCCCCCATTCCTTTTTTTTTGAGTCAGGGTCTTGCTTTGTCCCCCAGGCTGGAGTACAGAGATGACATCTTGGCTCACTGCAACCTCCACCTCCCAGGTTCAAGCAGTTCTCCTGTCTCCGCCTCCCAAGTAGCTGGGAGTACAGGTATGCAACTCCATGTCTAGTTAATTTTTGTATTTTTCTTAGAGTTGGGGGTTTCACCATATTGGCCAGTCTTGAACCAGTGACCTCAAGTGATCTGTCCACCTTGGCCTCCCAACATGCCTGTCCTAAAAGCTTCCTTTTAATGATAATTGGATTTTCTTAAAAAGTCATAGGACAGGGTCCCCACCTTGTCCTGCCCCTCTATCGGAGACAGCTGTCATTTAACCAGCCTAAACTTACTACTATGTACAGTTAGTTCTGCTGTAATATGATATATTTGTTACTAAAAATCACTGGCCTGGGCAAAATTGTGCAATTGTGGTAAAAATGAGGTTAGGATGATAAATACTCAAAAACTTTGTCAGTGAGTAACACATTAGAAAACAAGAAAAAAGGACTGGGCACAGTGGCTCACATCTGGAATCCCAGCATTCTGGGAGGCTTTGGATCATGAGGTCAGGAGTTTGAGACCAGCTTGGCTAACAAGGTGAAACCCTATCTCTCCTAAAAATACAAAAATTAGCCTTGCGTGGTGGTGCACACCTGTAATCCCAGCTACTTGGGAGGCTGAGGCTAGAGAATTGCTTGAACCTGGGAAGCAAAGGTTGCAGTGAGCTGAGATCATGCCACTGCTAGTCTGGGTGACAGAGCAAGGCTCCATCTTGGGGAAAAAAATTAAAAATAAAAAAATGAAACAGAAAAAGGACCTAATAAATATGGTAGCAGGTTTTTAAAATACCATTGTTAAGATAATAATTCATATGCTATGAATTCATCCTTTTAAAGTGTATAATTCAGTGGTTTTTTTTTTTTTTTTTTTTTTGAGACAGAGTTTCGCTCTTGTTACCCAGGCTGGAGTACAATGGCACGATCTTGGCTCACCGCAACCTCCGCCTCCTGGGTTCAAGCAATTCTCCTGCCTCAGCCTCCTGAGTAGCTGGGATTGCAGGCATGCGCCACCATGCCCAGCTAATTTTTTGTATTTTTAGTAGAGACGGGGTTTCACCATGTTGACCAGGATGGTCTCGATCTCTCGACCTTGTGATCCACCCGCCTCGGCCTCCCAAAGTGCTGGGATTACAGGCTTGAGCCACCGTGCCCGGCCAATTCAGTGGTTTTTAGTATGTTCATAGAACTGTGAACATACCCTCAGCCCTCCTCACTCCCCCAGTACACGCATGACTACTACCAGTTTTAGCACATTTGTATCATTCCCCAAATAAAACCCCATATACTTTAGCAGTCACTGCCCATCACCCTCTTCCCCTAGCCCCTGGCAATCTTTTTTTTTTTTTTTTTTCCTTTGAAATGAGGTCTCACTCCATCACTCAGGCAGAAGTACAGTGGCATAATCACAGCTTACTGCAGCCTCTAGCCCCTGAGCTCAAGCCATCCTCCTGCCTCAGCCTCCCAAATGGCCAAGACCATAGGCATGTGCCACCACGCCCAGCTAATTTCCTTTCTTTTTCTTTCTTTTCTTTCTTTTCTTCCTTCCTTTTCTTCCTTCCTTCTTTTTTCTTTCTTTCTCTCTCTTCCTCCCTCCCTTCCTTCCTCCCTTCCTTCCTTCCCTTTTCTTTCCTCTCTCCCTCCCTCCCTTCTTTCCTTCCTTCCTTCCTTTCTTGATCTTTTGCCCAGGCTGGAGTGCAGTGGTATGGTCTCAGCTCACTGCAAACCTCCCCTCCCGGATTCAAGCGATTATCCTTTCTCAGCTTCCCAAGTAGCTGGGATTACAGGTGCCCGCCACCATGCCCGACTAATTTTTGTATTTTTAGTAGAGACAGGGTTTCACTATGCTGGCCAGGCTGGACTCGAACGCCTGACCTCGTGATCCACCCGTCTTGGACTCCTAAAATGCTGGGATTACAAGTGTGAGCCACCGTGCCTGGCCGGCTAACTTTCTTTCTTTTGGGCTGGATGCAGTGGCTCATGCCTGTAATCCCAGCACTTTAGGAGGCCGAGGCAGGTGAATCAGCTGAGATCAGGAGTTCGAGACCAGTCTGACCAACATGATGAAACCCTGTCTCTAACTAAAAATACAAAATTAGCCGGGCACGGTGGCTCAAGCCTTTAATCCCAGCACTTTGGGAGGCCGAGGCAGGTGGATCACGAGGTCGAGAGATCGAGACCATCCTGGTCAACATGGTGAAACGCCGTCTCTACTAAAAATACAAAAAATTAGCTGGGCATGGTGGCGCATGCCTGTAATCCCAGCTACTCAGGAGGCTGAGGCAGGAGAATTGCCTGAGCCCAGGAGGCGGAGGTTGCGGTGAGCCGAGATCGTGCCATTGCACTCCAGCCTGGGTAACAAGAGCGAAACTCCGTCTAAAAAAAAAAAAAAATACAAAATTAATTGGGCATGGTGGTGTGTACCTGTAATCTCAGCTATTGAGGAGGCTGAGGCAGAAGCATCGCTTGAACCTGGGAGGTGGAGGTTGCAGTAAACTGAGATTGCACAACTGCACTCCAGCCTGGGCGACAAAGTGAGACTCTGTCTTCCAAAAAAACACAAAGAAAACCCACAAAAATTCTTTCTTTCTCTTTCTCTCTCTCTTTCTTTCCTTCCTTCCTTCCTTCTTTTCCTTCCTTCCTTCTCTTTCTTTCTCTCTCTCTTTCTCTTTCTTTCTTACAAAACAGCACGCAACTCCACAAGAAGCCAGCCCTCCTCACTCCCCCAGTACCAGTACAAAATGTGTACCTCCGCTTTCATGGTCCAGAGGAGCCCAACCCAGCCCACCTCATCCCAGCCTGCAGGGCCAGGCACCAGGTACCAGGTTCCAGTTGTCTATTGTATATTGATATTGTACACTACAACCTTGCTGAAACTCGTTTCTTAATTATAATAGCGATTTAGTAGATTCCTTAGGATTTTCTGTATATAAGATTATATCACCTACAAATAGAAGTAGTAGCCTTTTATTTCCTTTTCTTGCATAATTGCCCCGGCTAGCTCCATCAGTAAAATGTTGAATAGAAGTAATAGAGTGGACATCCTTGTATTGTTCCTGACCTAAGGGGAAAGCATTCAGCTATTTGCCCGTAAGTACTATAATATTAACTGTGGGATTTTCATGGATGCCTTCTATCAGGTTGAAAAAGTTCTGTCTCTAATTTTTTGTGCTTTTATCATGAGCGTTGGATTTGGCAAATGCTTTTTCTGCATCTATTGTGATGATCATATGGTTTTTTTGTCCTTTATTCTACTATTAGGACTTTTAAAATGTTGACCCAATCACCTTTGCATTCTTGGGATAAATTTGACTTGATCATAGTGTACAATTCTTTTTATCTGTTTCTGGATTTGGGATTGAGGGTTTTTGCATTTATGACCATAAAAGAGACTGGTGTGTAGTTTTATTTTTTATTATAATGTCTTTGTGCGGTTTTCTTATGCAGATAATACCAGCTTCATAAAATAGTAGGGAAGTGTTCTCTCCTTTTCTATTTTAAGACAGCAGATGCTCCTCAAATTATGATGGGGTTTATAGCCTGGTAAACCCATCGTAAGTTAAAAATATTGTAAGTGGGCCAGGTACGGTGGCCCAAGCCTGTAATCCCAGCACTTTGGGAGGCCGAGGCGGGTGGATCACAAGGTCAAGAGATCGAGACCATCCTGGTCAACATGGTGAAACCCCGTCTCTACTAAAGATACAAAAAATTAGCTGGGCATGGTGGAACGTGCCTGTAATCCCAGCTACTCAGGAGGCTGAGGCAGGAGAATTGCCTGAACCCAGGAGGTGGAGATTGCAGTGAGCCG
This sequence comes from Saimiri boliviensis, assembly GCF_048565385.1. Lineage (NCBI taxonomy): Eukaryota > Metazoa > Chordata > Mammalia > Primates > Cebidae > Saimiri > Saimiri boliviensis. Next base: position 40,373,836 of record NC_133462.1, read on the forward strand.
AGATCACACCATTTCACTCCAGCTTGGGTAGCAAGAGCGAAACTCCATCTCAAAAAAAAAATATTGTAAGTGAAACCATCATAAGCTGGAGACCGTCTAGTTTGTAAGGGATTAGTGCTAATTCTTTTTTTTTTTTTTTTTAGACGGAGTCTTGCTATGTTGCCAGGCTAGAGTGCCTTGGCTCAATGCAACCTCCACCTCCTAGGTTCAGGTGATTCTCCTGCCTCAGCCTCTTGAGTAGCTGGGACTACAGGCACATGCCACCATGCCCAGCTAATTTTTGTATTTTTAAGATGGGATTTCACAATGTTGACCAGGATGGTCTTGATCTCTTGACCTCATAATCTGCCTGCCTCGGCTTCCCAAGGTGTGAGCCACCATGCCAGCTGGTGCTAATCCTTCTTTAAATATTTGGAAGAATTCCCTAGTATAGCCATATGGTCCTGGGCTTTTTGTGGAAGGCTCCTTTTGGATTACTACTCAATTTCTTGTAAGTCTATTCAGATTTTCTATTTTTTATTGAGTTAATTTTGGTAGTTTGTGACTTTCTAGGAATTTGTCCATTTCATTTAGGTTATTTTTTGGTTACTAGATTTCATTTAGTTTATCTAATTTGTTGGCATACAATTGTTCATAGTATTGCTTCTTTTTTTTTTTTTTTAATTTCTGTAAGATGGTTAGTGATGCCTCCTCTTTCATTCCTGATTTTAGCAATCTGAGTCGTCTCTCCTTTTTCTTAGCTAGCCTAGTTAATTAGAATTTTGCCAATTTTGTTGATCTTTTCAAAAAACTGACTTGTGGTTTTGTTGATTCTCCAGATTTTTTTTCTTTTTCTCTTTCTTTCCTTCCTTCTTTCTCTTTCTCTCTCTCCTTCCCTCCTTCTCTCCCTCCCTTCATCCCTCCCTCCCTCCCTCCCTCCCTTCCTTCCTTCCTTCCAGATGGAATCTAGCTCTATTGACCATGCTGGAGTGCAATGGCTCCATCTTGGCCCACTGTAACCTCCACCTCCCGGGTTGAAGCGATTCTCCTGCCTCAGCCTCCTGAGTAGCTGGGATGACAGGCACCCACCACCACACCTGGCTAATTTTGTATTTTTAGTAGAGAAGGGGTTTCTCCATTTTGGTCAGGGTGGTATTGAATTCCCAACCTCAGGTGATCCACCTGTGTCAGCCTCCCAAAGTGCTGGGATTAGAGGCATGAGCCACTGCACCAGGCCTATTTTTATATTTATTTCTATTTTTTGAGATGGAGTCTCTCTCTGTTGCCCAGGCTGGAGTGCAGTGGCACGATCTCGGCTCACTGCTACCTCTGCCTTCCAGGTTCAAGCTATTCTCCTGCCTCAGTCTCCCGAGTAGCTGGGACTACAGGTGCCTGCTACCATGCCCAGATTATTTTTGCATTTTTTGTAGAGACCAGGTTTCACCATGTTGGCCAGGCTGACTTCAGGTAATCCACTCTCCTTGGCTTCCCAAAGCTCTGGGATTATGTAGGGTCCAGCCCTATGGGGTCCTGTGAGCCCCTCTCTTCAGGTGTGGAGACGAGAAACTATGAAAATAAAAGATGTAAGACACTGAGAAAAAGCCAAGCATGGACTCCAGCAGCGGCTCCGAGGGCATGGACATTCTGACTTTTACTGAGTACAAAGTAGGGAGCAGGGTAGGTAGGCAGAGCACTGGTGGTCTTTGATAGGGCCAAGTACATCACGTGCCTTGGAGACAGGGGCCCAGGACTTTGAAGTAGCGAGGCAAGAAGAAAACTAAATGCGTCAGCGCTTTTTACATACTTGTCAAAAATATCAAGGACACAAAGATTTATGTTACTATTACTAATTCTTATCTTCTAAGAAAAAGAGGAAGCAGGTGCAGAAGCGGAACATGTGACTGGACATGGAACGTGACTGCTGAAGCACAGCACCACATAGGGACATTTAAGCCCCCGGATGTCTGTGGGCCTCCCTGACAGCCCTCAGGCCCACCGCAAGAGCTTGGTGGAGCCGAGTTTTCTCCTAACTCCCCCAGGAAGGAGACGTCTCTGCCATTTTGGACATCTCTCCTAGCTGGCTAAACAGCGGGGCTTTCCCAGCGCTGGCGCTGCCGCACAGCCGAGGCGCCTTCCAGCAGCCCTTATGCGGCGTGACAGAGGGCTCAGAGCATCTGGCCTTAGGATCACTTTGTTCACGATGTCACCTCAGTTCCATGCTTCGTAACCCAATAATCATTAGCAAAATTAAAAGGTTATATTGAGTGTATATATCATTATGATTATATGTGAATAACTAAATGATTATACATAGGAATAACTATGTGCTGATATTTCTAATTCTTTTTTTTTTTTTTTTTTTGAGCCAGAGTTTTGCTCTTGTTACCCAGGCTGGAGTGCAATGGCACGATCTCGGCTCACCGCAACCTCCGCCTCCTGGGTTCAGGCAATTCTCCTGTCTCAGCCTCCTGAGTAGCTGGGATTACAGGCACGCACAACCATGCCCAGCTAATTTTTTGTATTTTTAGTAGAGACGGGGTTTTCACTGTGTTGACCAGGATGGTCTCGATCTCTTGACCTTGTGATCCACCCGCCTCGGCCTCCCGAAGTGCTGGGATTACAGGCTTGAGCCACCGCGCCCGGCCTATTTCTAATTCTTTTCTGATTCAATATTCATATGGGAACAGGCTGAGGCTTCAGATTCCACAAGAAATCCACTTGTGGGATTTCCCCCCAAAACAGGATTACAGTCTGAGCCTGGCCCCTCAACTGAACTTTTGGAATCATAGTTAAGACTAGGCATGGTGACTCATCTCTGTAGCCCCAGGACTCTGGGAAGCCAAGGAAAGACGATGACTTGAGGCCAGGAGTTCAAGACTCTGTCTCTACAAAACAAAAAAATTTTAAATTAACCAGCCTTGGTGGCATATGCCTGTAGTCCTAGCTACTTGGGCAACTGAGATGGGAGAATCCCTTGAATCCAAGGGTCTGAAGGTGCAGTGAGCTATGATTGTGTCACTTCACTCCACCCTGGGTGATAGAGTAAGAGCCTCTTAAAAATTAATGAACACGGCTGGGCGCGGTGGCTCAAGCCTGTAATCCCGGCACTTTGAGAGACCGAGGCGGGTGGATCACGAGGTCGAGAGATTGAGACCATCCTGGTCAACATGGTGAAACCCCGTCTCTACTAAAAATACAAAACATTAGCTGGGCATGGTGGCACGTGCCTGTAATCCCAGCTACTCAGGAGGCTGAGACAGGAGAATTGCCTGAACCCAGGAGGCGGAGGTTGTGGTGAGCCGAGATAGTGCCATTGCACTCCAGCCTGGGTAACAAGAGCGAAACTCTGACTCAAAAAAAAAAAAAAAAAAATTAATGAACAAAATAAAATAAATCACAGATCGGATTACATCCACCCCCCCCCCCCCACTGCTGCCGTGTCTTGCCCCCTACACACTCCCCTGCTTAAAACCTGACATGGGGCAGGGCCCGGTGGCTCATGCCTGTAATCTCAGCACTTTGGGAGGCTGAGGCGGGTGGACAGCTTGAGGTCAGGAGCCTGAGACCAGCCTGGCCAACATGGAGAAACCCCATCTCTACTAAAAATACAAAAGCTAGCCAGGTGTAATGGTGTGCACTTGTAATCCCAGCTACTCAGGGTGGAGTAGGGGAAACTGAGGCAACAGACTCCCTCGAACCTGGGAGGCAGAGGTTGCAGTGAGCCGAGATTGCACCACTGCACTCCAGCCTGGGCCTGGGTGACAGAGTGAGACTCGTCTCAAAAAAAAAAAAAAAAAAAAAAAAATTGCTGGGTGTGGTGGCTCACACCTGTAATCCTAGCACTTTGGGAGGCTGAGGCGGGTGGATCACAATGTCAGGAGTTCGAGATCAGCGTGGTCAGCTTGTTGAAACCCTGTCTGTACTAAAATTACAAAAAACTAGCTGTCTGTGGTGGCGGGCACCTGTAGTCCCAGCTACTCGGGAGGCTGAGACAGAAGGATTGCTTGAACCTGGCAGGCAGAGGGTGCATTGAGCTGAGATCAGCCACTGCAGTCCAGCCTGGGTTACAGAGCTAGACTCCATCTCAAAAAAAAAGAAAGAAAGAAAGAAAAAAGCCCCTCCTCTGATCGGGACTCCTTTCTTGTGGCCTCCAAGAAAATGATCGCCATCATCCCCTGACTCACTCTCCCCACCCACTCACTGCCCTACCTCCTTCAATTGGCTGCAGCCATGCCCAAGGACCTGCTTTTGGTGTCTTCCACATCAGCTTTCACCCCAGGGATTTCAAATTTCAAACTGTCTTCCTTTGTTCCTCGTTTTTCCAACCTTGGCTCAAATGTCAGCTCCTCAGAAAGAGACCCAGGGTGACCAACTCCTCCCGCTTTGAGGATTTCCCGGTTTTAGCACTGAAATTCCCATGTCCTGGGAAACCCCTCAGTCTTGGGCCAAGCAGGATTGTTGGACATCCCAGGGAGAGCATCTCTGGCTGCTCTATCTAAGATAAGCCCCACCCACCCACTTTTCCCTCCAACTCAATACTGTATCACTTTTCCTACAGGCATGGGAATTTTATCTATTTTATTTACACGTGTGTCCCTAGCACTATCTATTACATACATGTAATATATATATTATTATTTTTTAGAGACAGGATCTTGCTCTACCAGGCGGGAGTTCAGTGGCACAATCATAGCTCACTACAGCCTCAAACTCCTGGGCTCAAGCCATCCTCCCACTTCAGCCTCCTGAGCAGCTGGGACTATAGGTGTGCACCACTGTGTCTGGCTATTAATTTATTATTTTATTTTATTTTATTTTTATAGAGATAAGGTCTCACTATGTTGCCCAGGCTGGTCTTGAACTCCTGGCCTCAAACTATGCTTCTGTGTGAGCCTCTGCACTTGGACCTCAATAAATATTTTTGACTAGATTAATAATTGAATGAAAGGGACTGATTACTGTAGACCACTTAAGCTTAAAATTCTATCACATGACCAGGCACGGTGGCTCTTGCCTGTAATCCCAGCACTTTCGGAGGCCAAGGTGGGTGGATCATCTGAGGTCAGGAGTTTGAGACCAGCCCAGCCAACATGGTGAAACCCCATCTCTACTAAAAATACAAAAATTAGCCAGGGGTGGTGGCAGGCGCCTGCAATCCCAGCTACTCTGGAGGCTGAGACAGGAGAATTGCTTGAACCCAGGAAGCGGAGGTTGCAGTGAGCCGAGATCATGCCAGTGCATTCCAGCCTAGGTGACAGAGACTCTGCCTCCAAAAAAAAAAAAAAAAACCATTAGAAGATGATGAAATCAATTTAGCAAATTACGGTCAACATTTTAATTAACATGAAACAGAACAGGAAGTAGCAGAGTGCATTAAAGTATAATTTTGTTACTTTAAATGATACTTTATCATTTAAAGTATCATTTTATGATACTTTAGTTACAGTATCATTTCATGGTACTTCAGTTACAGTATTATTTGTTTTAGTTACAGATGTGTTTGTGTGGACTGAGCCCCTAGGTAAAATGTATTTCCTGTTGTATGCTGTGGTCAAAATGTTTGAAAATCCTCCATCAAGAACATGGACTTTGGCACTAGACTACTAGGGTTCCGATCCCTCACAAGCTGTTTGACACTGGGCAAATTCATTCTTTCTGGGCCTCAATTTCCTGATCTGAAAAATGGGGATAGGTGGGGCATGGTGGCTCACACCTGTATTCCCAGCACTTTGGGAGGCCAAGGCTGGCAAATCACTTGAGGTCAGGAGTTCAAGACCAGCCTGCCCAACATGGTAAAACCTCCTGTCTACTAAAAATACAAAAATTAGCTAGCATGGTGGCACGTGCCTGTAATCCCAGCTCCTCAGAAGGCTGAGGCAGGAGAATCGCTTGAACCCGGGAGGCAGGGGTTGCAGTGAGCCGAGACTGTGCCACTGCTCTCCAGCCTGGGTGACACAACGAGATTCTGTTTCAAAAAAAGAAAAACAGAACAAAAAAAAAACCGGGATAATGCCTAGCATCTTTCTAAAGAAGTGATTGTAATATTTAAGGAGTTTGCATATTTTAAAAAATGCTTAGATCACTTTCTGGCACATAACAATTTAATCAGCACTCACTAATATGATTTTTTTAATGAGGGCTGAAGCCTAATCTCCTGCCTTGATTTCAAAAAGTTTGAAAAAAGTACCAACTTTTTTCTCCTATTGTTCCAGCTCCTTGTCTCCAATAACTATATAAGTTTACTTATTTATTCTGTTTGCTGTCTGTGTTCCTCACTAGAATAAAAGCTCTATGAGGGTCTGTTTCAGTCCTACTCATAGCTGAAATCTACCAGCTATGAGAGGGAGGTGGTGAGTTTGGCAAACATTTTTTGTAAAGAACCGTATAGTAAATATCTTAGGCTTTGCGTGGGACAGGCCGTCCTTGTGCAACTACTCCACTCCACCCCTGTAGTGTCAAAGCAGGCTTCCAAACTGTTTCAAAAAGTGGGCGTGGCTGTGTTCCAATAAAACTTTATTTACAAACCGAAGCAGGCGGAATCTGACCCACACGCCAGTTTGCCAACTTTTAAACTAGTTCAAAATACTGGACCCAATACGATAAAGTTGTCTCCTATCAAGTTCACATTTCACAAAACCTCCTTTTGATTGTTTCTTTTAACCATGTAAAAAATTTATATATTTAAATTTTCAGCTGGTGGGCGGTGAAAAAAAGGCCGCGGGCCAGAGTTTGCTGACCCCTGATCAGACTGTCCCCACATGTTTCATATTCCTCCTGTGGAGTAAACGAAGTCCTTTGGGTCCCCTAAAACTAAACTTTCCGAAAACCCGCCACCAACCCCCGGCCCCGCGCGCTCCTGCCGTTCGCCAACCCTACGAGCCGCGCGCGCCTCCCGCCAAGACCCGCCCCGCTTGGCGGCGATTGGCCGGGCCTCGCCCTCTTTTACGCCGGGGAACGCCCCCTCCTTCTGACAGACTCTGCAGAAAGCCAATGGGACGACGTAGGGTCTCGCGCCACGCCTTCTTCGGGCCCGTTGGAGGCGGGCATGGGCGGGCCGTTAGGGAGGCGGGGCGCGGAGCCTGGTAACCGTTGCCGGTAACAACGCCCCGCCCAGTCGGGCGGGCAGGCGGCGCGAGGCTGGCGGGCGGCGGGAGCCGGAGGAGGAGCGGCCGCCGCCGCCACCGCCGCCGCCATAGAGACTGTAGCCGTGGAGACTGTTACTTACCAACGGGGACCAACACGCAGCAGCCGCTGCCGCCGCCGCGGGAGCTGCTGCCCGAACTCCCGGCCCGAACTCCAGGTGACCAATGCGACCGGCCCGGCCGGCGAGTGCGGGGGGCGGCGGGAACCCGACTCGGGGGGCCGGGGGGCGGGCAGCATGTCCCCGCAGCTCACCCCAAACGTCCGGGGGTGCGCCCGCGGGCCCCGCCTCCGCAACCCGGTTCCGCCCGCGCGGTAGAGTTTGGGGGGACCCTTGCGACGCTCCCACTTTCCTTATTGACCGAACGCGGGGGAAGTGCTGTGCCGTCGCCTCACTTTTTGCAAAACTTCCTCAGGTTGGGGCGTCCTGGGACCCCTTTCTCATGCTTACCCTCAAACTCGCTGAGTTGGGGGCGCCCCGGGAACGTCTCTCAAACTCCCTGAATTGGGGGCGCTGGGGGGTCCTCTTCTCACTTTTACTCCCCAGATCTCTGAGTTAGGGGCACCCGGGGACCCCTCTTTTACTCATACCCTTAAAATCTCTGAATTAGAGGCACCTGGGGACCCTCTTCTCACTTTTACTCCCGAGAGTTTTACTACCCTTCTTTTACTCATACCCTTCAACTCCCTGAATTGGGGGCACCTGGGCTCTCTTCTTACTTTACTCCCTAAACCTCCGAAATTGGGATGACCCCAGAGCCCTTCTGTCACTCTTAAGCCGCAAACTCCTTGCACTGGGGGGACCTCGAAGACTCCCTTCTCATCTCTACCCCAAATTCCTACATTTGACTTGTCTGGGGAACCCCCTTTTTAGTAGACTCCCAGACATACTGAATTTGGGAGCACCCCTGGAACCCTTTTCTCATTCCTTAACTAAAAGCTGGTGCGTTTGTCCTGGGGCGAACCCCTCCTGCCCTTCTCACTCTTTCATCCCAAACTCCTTCTCACCCTTTGATCCCAAACTCCCCGAGTGAGCTTCCCCAGGAACCACTTCTCACCTTTTCACCCCAAATCCTCGAGTTCTGGGCTCCTCGGACACCCCTTCCCCTTCTCCCTGTGACCCCACATTCCTGAGTTTGGGGGTTTGTGCGTCCGCCATTCCTTCCATGCCGTCCCCCAGGAATCCCCTCCGCACGGCCGCAGCTCCCCTCTTAGGACTGATCTGGAAGGAAGAAAAGTTTCCCCAACGCAAGTGAAACTTTTTTTTCTTTTCGATTTATTATTTTGTTAAAGAACCTAAACTCCTCGGTGGCATTTTCTCCCGAGGTTGTGCGAATGCGTGCGTGTGTTTGTGGATTTAAACTCCACCCCCTGTCCCCCCCAGCGCGCGCGCGCGCGCGCGCACACACACACACACACACACACACACACACGCACACCCTCACTCCCCAAATGCTCATTTCTTTCTTTTCCCCTCCTTCCGAGAAGCCGCCGCGTTCCCCCGCCGCCAGCCTCAGGCTCAGTTCCTGTTGGTTTTCCTCGCTGTTCGGCTGGGAAAGTTGGGTTTCCCGATCCTAGTGGCTATTTCAAGGGCCCCCGGGAGCCCCAAGCGCCCTGGCCATTGTGGCGGCTGCCGGCGCGGTTCATCTTTCTATTTTAAACTCCTGGTTGTGCCGCAGGAATGGGGAAGGGAGAGGGCCGGATGGAGAGCGGGACCCAGGGCGGCCTGCCTCACCCCCGCCCCCCAGGCCTCATTCGCAGGATGAGGATTGGGGTGTTGTTAGTCTTGCGCCTCCCAGCAATCGTTTTCCTGCTTTGTGCTGTAAATGACCAGTGCAGGCTTTGACGAGTTCTTTTCCCTCTCAGTCAGCTTCATCTCTGCGAATCCAAAGCATCAAACCTTGTACGCGCTTCATTCTGTTTAAACTGAGTCCCCCAACAAAGTAACAGTAGTAATAACGACACAAAGCAACAACAAGACTTTTTAAAAATATTTTTTCCTGTACATATTGTTGACATGTATTTTATCTTTTTATGTCATGCCCTCAAACATTGTTTGTTTATGGAAAGATCCTTACCTCCTGTCCTTCTGGATAAGGAGGAAAGGGGCATCTGTGCTTTCTCCTGCTCCAGTTTAAAGACCTGAACTGATTAAGTAACCTTAGAAATGACAACTCGCCTACTGTGACCAGAGAAGAGTTCACAGTAACCTCCCCTACGGAAAGAATTTAAGTTCTTGAATCACTAGTGCTTTTTCATCAACAGGTGTGGTATGGAAGGGAACTTACAATGCATGATGGGAAAGATCACTGGTTCTGTGATTCTGTGAGAGTTCAACGGACTTGGGCCCGGAACGAGCTCTGAAATAGTTTGCCCCTGCAGGAAAAGCAATACTGAATTATTTTAGTTCTTTAGGTTCATTCTTATAAACCACTGAATCTGAGAAGAGAGAGACAGAGTTATTAATTACCTCAATAACAGGACAAGTTATTTGGAATTACTTGATACTTGCTTTCTGCATAAAGGGCACACATTACCTTAATGTATGTGTGATGATATTACTCATCTTTCAACACTGTTTATTACTGACATACTGTTAAGGATGGTTCTGCTCCCCAGAAATGTAGGTGCTGAAGAATCGTTTATCTGGGTTTTATTCCTTAGATCTAATTGTTTAGTTTTACGTTAGACTTATAATTAATTAAAATATTAAATTAGCTTAACTTTAATATTATAATGGAGTCACAATTTTAAATGAACCTGTGGATTTTTATTTATTTATTTATTTTTGAGACAGGGTCTCACTCTGTCACTCAGGCTGGGCTGGAGTGCAGTGGTGCGATCTCGGCTCACTGTAAGATCTGCCTCCCAGCCTTAAGCGATTCTCCTGTGTCAGCCTCCTGAGTAGCTGGAATTACAGGCGTGTGCCACCACATCCGGCTAATTTTTGTATTTTTAGTGGAGACAGGGTTTTGCCATGTTGGCCAGGCTGGTCTCTAATTCCTGGCCTCAAGTGATCCGCCTGCGTTGGCCTCCCAAAGTGCTGGGATTACAGGCGTAAGCCACCATACCCGGCCTCTGAGCCTGTGGATTTTTATGGTAGCTAGTGATTATTTTGCTCATAAACTTCTGGGGCCAGAAGAAACCATATCTTATAGTGTATATTTATTTCTAAAGTTGATAGCTATTTATTAAATATTTAAACATTTTGGTTGGGCACTGTGGCTCATGCCTGTAATCCCAGCGCTTTGGGAGGCCAAGGTGGATAGATCACCTGAGGTTGGGAGTTCAAGGCCAACCTGACCAACGTGGAGAAACCTCGTGTCTACTAAAAATATAAAATTAGCTGGGTGTGGTGGCACATGCCTGTAATCCCAGCTACTTGGGAGGCTGAGGCAGAAGAATTGCCTGAACCTAGGAGGCAGAGTGTGCAGTGAGCAGAGACCTTGCCATTCTACTCCAGCCTGGCAAAAAGAGCAAAATTCTACTCCAAAAAATAAATAAATAAATAAATAAATAAAAATATTTAAATATTTTTAAAATATATATTAAAATATTAAAACATGGATATAAAATATATTTATTTTATCTTAAAATAATTATATATTTAAATATAAAATTTAATTATAAATACATTTTAAATATAAAACATTTAAATATTTACAAACATTGAAACAGTATGCTCCCATATACATACCCACTTACTTGTAAAATATGAAACTTTTGAAAAGCAAAGGGACGTTCTCATCTTGCTTGTCAGGACACTCATTAAACTAGAGGGAAGAGAATGCAAGTCTGTGGTCCTGTATCTGAAACTGTGGGTTCAGGGCACTCCCGCTAAACACAGCCGTATTTCTGCACTGAACTATATGAATATTCACACAAGGTGGGGATGAGAAGGACCATAAGTAACCTCATGTCAATCCAGGCCAGCTTTTGTCACCAAGTGAGTCCATGCCAAATTTACAAAGAAACTTCCAGTTTGTTCAGAGTTTACCGGATTTCAGTATTTGTGGGCTTCTGTATTTTTTTAAAAGATGTTTTGACTCCCTCTCTAGAATTTAAATGGCAATTCACTCCTCTGCTGGTCACGTTCTCATGTTCTCTCATGTAGACATATGCCTGGCATAGTGAAAGGTCTTATTTTTTTGGATGGATGGATGGATGGATGGATGGATTGGCAGGCCGATGGAATATATGCTGGGAATTAGAGAGAAAACTGAAAACCACCTACTTGCTTCTTGGAAACTCTAAGTTAATCAGCAAAGGAATTATCATAGGAAAGAAATATAGTGGAAGACGCAGAATGAAAGGGGTGAAAGGGATAAAGGTAGGTGAAGGAAGAGTAGGAAAAGGTCCAGAGAGAGACCCTGACAGGTCTAAAGGGAACTGGAGCCTGGGAAGCTCCAGACTGGCTTAGGATTCTAAGATCTTCTCTGCAGAAAACATCTATCCAGCTGCCTGCTGGGCACATCCACGTGGATTCTGATAAGCACCTTAAACTCAAGGTGGCCAAGCTGAGCCTGTCATAGTCCCTCCAAATCTCCTCCCAAAGCACCCCCCCCCAACTCCTTAGTAAATATCAACTCAATTCTCCCCATTTTTCAGGCCAAACCTTGACATTGTCCTTGACTACTCCCTCCCAAGTCATCAGGAAATCCTGTTGACTCCACCTTCAGTAGTTACCCACAACCTGACCATACCTTGCCACCTCCACTGCCAGCGCCTCTGATCCAAGCCCCTCTGGTCCAAGCTAGAAGCCCAGATGATTCCACCATGGGTGCTCAGCAGTCTGTCCTCAGCCCAGCAGCCAGATGGGGCCTGTTAACCCTGCGGTGGGGTGTGTGTGTGTGTGTCATGTTAAGTCTTATTTTATATTCCTCAGGTTGAAACCCTCTGATGGTTCTCATCTCACCTGGAGCAAAAGCCAGTCACCCCTGATTCTGCTTCCCACCAAGCCTAATACTCCTTCGACCTCATCCCGAACCTAGATCCCTTCCCTTCACTGTAATTCCACCCTGCTGGCCCCCGGAAGCTCCTTCCACCTCTGCCTGGAAAGCCCTTTGCCCAGGTATTTGGAGGGCTGCCTCCCCGACTTTTTTCAGGCCTTTCTCAAATGTCACTAGGCCACCCACTTGCGAATGGGTGCTCTCAGCTCCTTCCCTGCTTTCTCTCTCTCCTTAGCGTTTATTCCTATCTAACACACCATAAGTTATACATATTTATTTTATATTACCGTCCTCTTGTTAAAATGTCTGCTCCATAAGGGGAAGAACTTCTATCTGTTTTATTAATTTCTCTATCCTCCAGGCTGAGAATAATTTTAGTGCTGAGTAGGCAATTGAAAAATATTTGTGAAATGAATGAATAAATGGTTTCCTTGACACTTATGGGGAAAGCATATGTAGAAATGAAGAGTTGGGAGCTGCACCAGATGTGATGGCTCACACCTGCGATCCCAGCTACCTGGGAGGCTAGGGCAGGAGGATCACTTGAGCCTAGGAGTTTGAGATTAGCCTGGGCAGCATAATGAGACCCTGCCCCTAAAAAAAAAGTTTTTTAAAAATTAAGAATTGCTCATAGACACCTTAAGCTCTTATTGCCATCTCTTGAGAGTCAGTAGAGCTCAAATTGGATGAACTTGGATGAATGGGGACGGGAAAGCGGAAAGGAAACTTGCAGGGCACAGCAGTGCTGGATGTCGTAGACCAGGGCTTTGGGGCGCAGCAGAGAAGGGGTTAAATTGTGGCACCACCGTTTATTAGCTTAGTGGCTCTGGGGCAAGGTTTGAAATCTGTGAATTGATAATAATAGTTCGTGTGGTCGTTATGTTAGAAATGATTTCTGTAAGCACAGGAGCTGGCATCTAGTAGGTGCTCAGAAAACAGGTAACTGTTGTTGTTGTTGTTATTATTGTTATTAGACCGAAGCAAATAAGTACGTGACCTGGGATGATGAGTTTTTTATTGTGGTTTCCTGGCCAGTACCAAATGCTAAGGAGGCTTTTAGTAAATACATCTGGCTTGATTGAGTGGTCAGGCCTTATGCTGTCTGTTTTAGGATAGGAAATGCCCTTGAATTAACCTAGAAACTCATGGTACTAATCTGTCACTCTGTAAGCGTAGGTGCTTCATAAGAACAGACAACATGAGAAGTGGCTTGGAGTCCTACATCTTGGTTGTGGCATGGGCCCCTCTGAGATGACTCCCCAAACATCACACTTGTAATGGGCTTTGGGGAGTGGCCAGCTCTACAGATGAGAACATTTTAAAAAACTGGTTTCCCTTCTCTGTTATCACTGGCTCTTGGATGCCAACACGGTTGGAGTCTGGAATTGAGCCACTTGGAGCCGAGAACTGGCCCGGTCTTCGGGCCAGGACTTGAGTTGGGCCCTTAGGAGCAGACAGCCCGACCTTGCTACACCTCCGTTGTTTTTTCCTGAAAGTGCATTCCTGTTTTATGATACATAGGTCCTACGTGTTTCAAATCCCTGTTGTATGCCCTGGCAATTCCTTCTTATTTTTGATGTTTATGAATTCCAAGACTTTCTAAATAAAAATGCAGTTGACTTGCCACTGCCGGTAGGTGATACATAAAGCAGATAGATTTTAAATGCTGTCAGTCAGTCTACACCTGCTAGAGTCTGTGTTTTAAAGTGGAGTAAAAGCTGAAAAGCCATTACAAATATATAAAACTTATATGTAATGGTTCGAAATAGTGATTATTTGTCATTTATTATATGATGAAGCCCAGATGTGCTATATATGGTGAGCCTGTTTTACTGAGGTCTCTGCAGTTATTTTGGACATGTGCACACCTGTCTCCTGTGTTTGTGTATATGTTTGAGACTGGGGGGTGGGTAATTAATAATAAGAAACTTCTTTTTTTTTTTTTTAAGAGATATGGTCTTGCTCCGCTGTCCAGGCTGCAGTGCAGCCTCAAACAATCCTCCTGCCTCAGCGTCCCGAGTAGCTGAGATTATAGGTGTGAGCCACTGTGCCTGGCCATCAGAGGCTTCTTACATTTGAACTTGGCTGAAAAATTGAACTGTAGAGACGACAAAGCATGGCCGTGTGATGCTGACGGGGCTCCTGGTGTCCAGGAGTTTTTAAGGAGGTGAGAGTTGAGCTGAGACTGAAATGAGAAGCGGGAACCAGCACTGTGGGGTTCAGAAGGAAGAGCCTTCCTGGCAGTGGACAGCAGGTGCAAAGGTCTTGCAGTTGTGTGGCCGATGCCTGGCAAGCAAAGCAAGGAGAGGCAGAAAAGGCAGGGGCAACCTGCAGGGTGTTGGAGGCCATGGGCAAGGTTTGGATGCTATTCTAAGTATAATAAACTGGATCATTGGTAGAGTTCACGTCAGCCTGTAGCTGTTGTATCAAACTGTCCAGTCATTTACTGGAAGACCTGCTTTTCAGACTCCTGACGTTTGTTCATCATTCATTCATACATTCTTCATTCATTCATCCTTCACTGATTTATTCGTTGCCTTCTTTGAGTAAAGTGCTATCCTATTAGTTTGCAAAGATCAAAGACCAACAAGGAAGAGGAGTCAGTATCAAATAGGCTTTGCTAGATGTTTCTACAGGGCACAGAGGGCAGACAGAGTGGGGAGGCCAGCTCTCCCTGGAGCTGAGGAAAGGTCTGAAAAGAGAGTGTGGACCTGAACTGCATCTTGAGAATGGGGTTCTGCAGGCAGCAGCTAGGGGAGAGGGGTGTGGCCATGTTTTCAAGAACCTGCAAGCAGTTTCTAGGGGTTGAGTGCAGCATCCAGGAGAGATTAGGCTAGAGAGAAGGATGGAAGGCAGTTTGGAGGGCCTTTGTCTAAGCAGATATCAGCAAACTATGCCCGTGGGCCAAATCCAGCCTGTGGCCTGTTTTTGTAAGTAAAGTTTTATTGGCACACAGCCATGCCCATTTCACTTACATGTTGTCTATCTCTGGCTGCTTTTGCACAGCAAGGAGTATTTGCATGGTTGAGTATTTTAGAAAGAAACAGAATGTGACCCACAAAGCCTAAAATATTTCCTGTCTGTCCTTTATAGGAAAAGTTTGTCAACCCCTGGCTAGACAAACGGGACTTGTCACCCTGGTGCTGAGACGCTTGTGGTGATGCAGCTCTGTGATCAGACAGGATTCTAGTAGATGCATTGGAAGGCTTGGAGTCTGGAGGTAGCCAATGCATAGGCGACTATGGCCATAGTCCAGGGGAAGGTGAGAAGGGCCTGCCCTAAATCAACAACCAAGGAGTGGTGAGAAAGATAGAGCTTTGAGGGTTTCTGGAGCTTCATGAAAGCCTGGGCACTCACTGTAGGGTGAAGGGAGGGAAAAGCCAAGTATTCCCAGGTGTCTGACTTTAGGGACTGGGCAGAACATGACATGTCAATGAGTTAGGAAACATGGAAGAAATTGGTTTGAAGAGGAGGGGGATTAATGAGTCCAGTTATGTGCTTGGAGAGTTTGAGTGGGACAGTTTTCCAGGAGGCAGCTAGGTTTTGGGGTCCGGAACTGAAGATTGTTTCAGGCTAGAGGTCAAGATTTAGGAGTATCAGCATATAATTGTTCATTTTGGTTGTGGAAATGGATGAGGTCACCCCAAAAAGAGGATGGAGAGTAAGAAGAGAAGAGCAAGGACAGAGCCGTAGAAATTCAAGGAGCAGGAAACCAAGAAGGAACAACAGGGGAAGTTCATTTTGATTTTGGTTTTAATTGTGGTAAAATAGAAATAACATAAAATTTACAATTTTAACCGTGCTGAAGTGTACAATTCAGTGGCATTAAGTACATCCACACTGTTGTGCAACCATCCCCACCATCATCTCCAAAACGTTCTTGTCTTTGCAAACAAAAACTCCGTCCCCATTAAACACTAACTCCCATTTCCCCTGCCCAGGCCCTGGCACGCACCATTCTGTGTGTCTCCATGAATCTGCTGACTATTCCCCATACAAGTGGAATCATATAGTACTTGTGTTTCTGTGACTGGTATATTTCATTTAGCACAGTGTCTTCAAGGCTTATCCATGCTGTAGCATGCATCGGGATTTCCTTACTTTTTAAGGGTAAAGAATATTCCATTGCATGGATATGCCACGTTGTGTTTACCCATTCATCCATGGATGAACACTTGGGTGGTTTCCACCTTTCAGACCATGCTAAGCAGAGATCTTGAAGGGACTCTTACATGGAGGGAGAACCTGGACAGAGGTTCAAAAGGCAAAGGAGGAAATAACCTCATGAACTGAGCACCATGAAGAGTGAGATCCAGTGGTGACCAGAAAGATTAGATTTGCACAAACCCCATGGGAAAAAGGATTGGGTCCCCACAGAAAGGCAGAAGGCTTGACTCATGAGCGCCTGTCTCCTGGAAAACTGTTGAAATTATACCAACGATATAGAAGTCCATTCCTAAAGCTACAATAGCACTTAATTATGCTTTTTTAAAAAATGCAAATTGTTTATCTTTTAGAAACTTTGCCATGTTTCCAAGGATAGATTTCTGTCCAAAAGGTGATCTGTGGGGAAAGGCCTTAGAAGCAGCTTCCAAAAAAATTACCAGCCCACAAAAATGTATGCGGGCTCCACCCAGGCCAGTGGAAACCCAAAGAAAATAAGACGAAGGTCTTTTTTCCCACCTCTCCTGTCCTTTTCAGAATATGTGCAGACAGATGTAGCCTGCCTTGAGAAAAAATATATTTGGAATTCCAGCCTCACTGAAACCAGATTAAAGGATGTGCTTCTGGTTTTAAAAGGAATTATTCATTTTCTAGAAGAATTCACCCTACTAGGGACTTCAGAGAGGAGCTCTCTGGGGTCTCCATCCATTTATTCAGCAAATATTTGTGGGCCCGAAATATCAAACATCTGAGGAGCTTATAATTAGTTAAGCATTTACGTGTATTAATATATCATCATGTGGAAGGTTGAGAGGGGAGAAGGCACTAGACACATTTAAAATTGTTAGAAACCACTGGCAAGTGATATTCAGACCCTAAGTTAAAAACGGGCTATATTTCAGGAGGAAGTCTTTTGTGTAAATCCTGGTATTTTTACCTCAGACCCTTAAAATGACAGACTCAGGTGAGTAGAGATTATTTCCGGAAGCGTATATGATTCAATTAATTGCCAGCCTTGGTTCACACTGATGATTGTGCTCATCGGAGAGACTCAGCATGCAAAAGAAAAGACTTATCAATGTGCAGTTACTTAATTTAATGAACTGTGAGATGGTAGAGGCAGCATGGGCCGCAACATGGCGCCTCCCGCCCAGACTTCCGGTCCGGAAACTTCCGCCTTCCTCCCATCTACATGGGCCTGCACGAGCCCACTTCTCTTCTTATTCTAGTTCTAGTAGCTGCTAGAGTCTTTGTCCTTCTTACTGGAAGTAGCCCTCCTCTCCTGTAACAGAGGCAGTGATTATCCAGCCTTCCAGTCACTGCCAAAGCCTGCTCCCTAATCACTTCCGAATTGTGTCCTTGTGGCTCCTTGCACAGACCTTGGGTTCCTTTGTCTCTGAATTCTTACTGATCTCTTCGTCTTCTCCCAGTCACCTTGTCACGGCTCTTTGAACGACAAGGCACTTTCTCACTACTTTTGTTAGCCAAACGGACAAACTGCCCCCTCCCCTTTGTTGTAACCACGAATTCAAGGCTTCCTTGAGGCCAGCGCCATCTCCTTTGTCATTGCCTCCCTTTCTTTTTTTTTTTTAGACGGAGTTTCGCTCTTGTTACCCAGGCTGGAGTGCAGTGGCGCGATCTCGGCTCACCGTAACCTCCGCCTCCTGGGTTCAGGCAATTCTCCTGCCTCAGCCTCCTGAGTAGCTGGGATTACAGGCACGCGCCACCATGCCCAGCTAATTTTTTGTATTTTTAGTAGAGACGGGGTTTCACCATGTTGACCAGGATGGTCTCGATCTGTTGACCACGTGATCCACCCGCCTCGGCCTCCCAAAGTGCTGGGATTACAGGCTTGAGCCACCGCGCCCGGCTGTTGCCTCCCTTTCACTACTCCAGATGAGCTTGCCATACTTTAAACCGTTCTTGTACTTCCTTATCCCCTCTCTCTGGAATGTCATTTCTACTGAAGAAAGTCCTACTGCTCCCTCAAGACCCTTCTCTAATGACCCCTTGCCATGGAACCTTGAGATTTTCATTGGGGAGCTAAGTTGGAGAATATAAACTAAAGCTGGGTCTCTACCATGCACTGTTGACATTTGGGGCCAGTTTATTCTTGGTTGGGGAGACTCTTCTGTGCACTCTAGGGTGTGGAGCAGCCTCCCAGGCCTCTGTCTGCCCACTCCCCCTTCCACAAGCGGTGACAGCCAACTACTTCCAGAGATTGCCAGATGTCCTGAGGTGGGAGCGAGGGTGAACAGAATTGCCCCCACCTCCAGTTGGGGGCTGCTGGACCAATCAACCAGAAGTGGCACGGACTGCAGGCAAATTGCCCCAGCACTTAGATTTAGCATTTCAAGGCCGCTTCGACAGGTGGTAGTGATTTGTGTGTCTCATTTCCTATTCTTGATTGTGACAAGGTTCTAGAGGATAGAGACAGCTACCCCTGCCAGAATTCCCACGGGCCATTTTACGTATTTAACACATGAGTGAGGGCTTCATATTTAACATGTGAGTGAATGAAACACATGAGCCCAAGTGCTCTTCAGGACTGCAAGGCCTACATCAAAATGGTAACCTTTAGTTCTAACAACAACAACAAAAAATCACGCACCCTGTGCCTGAGATCCAATAGCCTTCAAACTCCATGTTTTCAATTCGGTCTCAATTAACATTCCAGCTCTTTCAATATGTACTTTTCCTTAACTAAATCTCAAAAGAAATTTTAATCAAAGACCCCTACTGTTAATTAATTTCCCTTTTTACCCAGCCAAAATTGCAAATGAAGTTCTTTTCCAGAAAGTTCGGGCAGTGGGGGCAGTTTTCTAACAGAGCTGCTGCTGGGTCTCATTGCTAGGAGCTCAGTACACAGTGGAGAATGTGAAATGACGATTTCTCTGTCCCAGCCATTGCAGTGGCTTGATTCGTCTCTTGTTTTGCTTTGGAACTTTGCAGAGATTTCACTTTGTTAAAAAGTCAATTTGGAACAAATATAGAGCTGTTTATGTCTATTAAAATTGTTTTAGCAACGAAACGTGGCAGTCAGCATTTGTTGAACCAGTGAATTCTCCTTTTTGCTCTGAGGAAAGCAAGGTTATAGGGCAAGTTGTATTTTAACCCTTAGCTTTTTTTGTGGTTCAACAATTTGTGAAAGATTTGAAAGCTCCAGACACTTGGGGTCACCCCAAGAAGTCAGCCCTGGGCCACAAGCAGTGGCAGAGGAAGCAATTACAGAGAATTAACAGAGTTACATAAAATTTACTCACTTTGTAAGCAAATATTTCTAACCCTGGCTGCCTTTCTTAAAGATCTGTTTCCCCAGCTTTGCTCTCCAGCTCAAAAGCATTTCCCAACACCTGGATCTGCTACTGCTGGGCAGAGGACTGCCAAAGCAGAGTCCTCTTTTTTCCCAGTTCTTTTTTAGGCCTTCTCGTAGGCTGAGGAGAAAGTCTCTCGTGGGTGTTAAGGTATCTTTAACCCCTCTCTAAGACTCTTGACCTCTCCTGTTTAACAAAGAACAGACTTCAAAACCGAAGAGCTGAGTGTTAAAGAAAAACAGCAAATGGTAGTATTGGTGGTCCTGGAATGTGCTAAAACCAAAAAAGAGACACTGACTCAAGGTCATAGCCCAGGTGGCTCTGATGAACTTGGACTAAACTGCATCTCGCTAAAGTCTCTCTTTATCTTGCAGCCTCTTCACAGGTGTTATTATCAGCCAGGCACCCGCTGCATTGCCATGGTGCAGGGAGAGCCCCCATTTTCAAGTTCTCACAATGTAGCCCCGAATTTCTATTAGACCAGTAACAGTTCGCATCAGGAAGAGACGTCGTTCTTAATGCAGGTCAAAATAAAAACCACTTACAGAGGCAGGGATAAGCTTCATGGGTAGCACAGTTTTTATATTGTTTGCAAATAGATACTCTGAAATAATTATACATTTAGTTGTCTGGTTACAAAGGTCATAGATAAAATAATGTATGACATCATTTATCGAGTCATTTGCCTTCTCTGATCTACTTAAGAATGCTCAGTGCTATGTAATAACATTTTTGATTCTTGTATAAAAACAAAGAAGGAGGGTTTTTCAAGAACAGCCGAGAGTGGTATGTTGGCCACAGAATCAAGCAAATGGGCAGAAAGTCAGTCTGGAGTAGCCAGACCTTTAAAGCAGCACCTGTTAGATCACAAGGTTATGTTTTAAAAATAAAGGGAACCTGGCATGGAGACTCATGCCTGTAATCCCAACACTTTGGGAGGCTGAGACAGGAGGATAGCTTGAGGCCAGGAATTCAAGACTAGCCTCAGCAACATAACAAGACTCTGCCTACACACACACACACACACACACACACACACACACACACACACAAAATTAGCTGGGCCTGCTGGTACACACTTGAAGTCCCAGCTACTCGGGAGGCTGAGGTAGAAGGATCACTTGAGCCCAGGAGTTGGAGGCTGTAGTGAGCCATGTTCACACCACCGCACTCCAGCCTGGGTGCTGGCGCAAGACCTGTCTCTAAAATAATAATAAAAAATTAATAATAGGACGGGCACAGTGGCTCACACCTGCAATTCCAGCACTTTGGGAGGCCGAGGCGGGTGGATCATGAGATTAGGAGTTCAAGACCAGCCTGGCTAACGTGGTTAAAACCCCTTCTCTACTAAAAATACAAAAATTAGCCTGGCATGGTGGTGAGCACTTGTAATCCCAGCTGCTCCGGAGGCTGAGGCAGAGAACTGCTTGAACCCAGGAGGCGGAGGTTGCAGTGAGCTGAGATCACACCACTGCACTCCTGCCTGGGCGACAGAGCGAGATTCTGTCTCAAAAATATAAATAAATAAATAAGAGTTGCCATGATATTATCCATGAGCACCTACTATGTGCCTGGTGCGTTACATGAGTTCTAATCCTTGCAAAATCATAGCAGAATTGGAACAATGATCACGCCCTCAGAAGGGTAAAGATGTTCTAATGCACATCTCAGTCTCTTGGGCAGGTAGCTGAGGAATCTTTCCTGCAGCTAAACTCCACTCAAGAGTTTTTTGCTTCAGAAAGTGCTGGGCCCAGGGTCTAGGAAGAAAGGCAAGGCCCCAAGAGAAAGAGAGATGTGTGGCCATTGGATCCCCCCCCGGGCACCCTGCTCTTGCCAGAAACCCGAGTAGTGTGGACCCTTCATTCTTCCTCCCCAGGGTCTAGTCCAAGACTACAGATGGAGCTGTCTCCTCTGTTGCCCAGTGTTAAACGCTGGGGGTCTTCTCCCCACTCTCCTTCACCTCCACTAACGCACTGCCCTCTTTTCTACTCACTACTTCTCATAGGTCCCACCACCCAAATTGGTCTTGTATTGATTCTTTCCTTTCTATTTCTGATTATACTGTTCTAATTCAGACTCTCTAATTCACTGTTGACTGTTAAAGTAAACTTCTGATTTCTTCCTTTAGATGAAGGGTATGGTGTGGGTCCTCTTGTTCCGTGTTCTTCCAAATCTGCTGCTTCTAGCTGCCCTCAGCAATGGCCTTAAGACAGTGGGGGACCCTGGGAGGGGAGAGCACATGATACTGTGAAACATCATGGAATACCATGAGTGCATTGAATTAAATCATGTGAACTCAGAACATTTTATTTATTTATTTTTTTTTGAGACGGAGTTTCGCTCTTGTTACCCAGCCTGGAGTGCAATGGCGCGATCTCGGCTCACCGCAACCTCCGCCTCCTGGGCTCAGGCAATTCTCCTGCCTCAGCCTCCTGAGTAGCTGGGATTACAGGCATGCACCACCACGCCCAGCTAACTTTTTGTATTTTTAGTAGAGACGGGGTTTCACCATGTTGACCAGGATGGTCTCGATCTCTCGACCTTGTGATCCACCCACCTCGGCCTCCCAAAGTGCTGGGATTACAGGCTTGAGCCACCGCGCCCGGCCAGAACATTTTATTAATGTGAAGTGATTAAATTATAAGAAATGAGAGTGTACAGTATCAACTATGAGCACCCATTCTCTGAAAGTGCTGTTGGTTGGGTGAGACAAGCCAGCGCAGGGCTTCCAATAGTGTGGAACCTGCAGGTATCCCACTAATTTTTGGTTTTTTGCTACTCTTCATTAGCAGATAAGAGGGAACCTCTACCAAGGCTTGAAGAAATATTTACAGGAGAAACGCTTTAACTTCGAGGATCCTAGCCAATAAGTATTCCTGCAGATTGGCACAAGTGCCATTATTTTATTTAAGCAGTGTCTTTATTTTATTTGAGCAAAGAAGGCTCACAGGATGCTTTAGTGTTCCAAGGAAGCAGGGATCAGCAAACATTCTCTATAAAGGGCTGGATAGTAAATGTTTTAGCTTCTGCGGCCCAGATGGTCGCTATCTCACCTACTCAGCTCTCCCGATGGAGCTTGAAAGCAGATGTAGATGACATGTGAGCACTTGGGCATGGCTGTGTGCCAGTCAAACTTTATGGACACTGAAATGTGAATTTCCTATAATTTTCATGCGTCACAAAATATTTTGATTTTAGTTTTTTTCTAACCACTTCAAAATGTAAAAGCCATTCTTAACTCATGGGCCATACACAAACAGGCTAATGGCTGGGCCAGATTTGGGCGGTGGGTGGTAGTTTCCTGACTCTTGCCCCTATGGTGGAGTCCAGGGTGACCCACATTCATAGACTTTCCCCAAGTGCCCCAGCCTGTTTTCCCCTTTATTTCCCGAGCTCTAACCAGCTTGGTCTTTTGACCCCTTCCCTGCCACACATTCTCCCCTTGTCTATACCTCTGCCTGATTTTCCCTACCCCACCTCCAGCAGGGTCCAGGACTGAATGCTGCCCAGATTCCCCTGCCCCGCTGTTTATGGTACCCTGTTCCATCTGGAGTCTGCACCTGTCACCTTTTGCCACGTAAGAAATTATCTGTATTTGTCTCCTTTTCTTTTTCTCCCCATCCATGCAAAACCCTTAAGGAAAGAGACCATGTCTAACTGTATTTGTGGGCCACCAAATCCAGTAATTATTTGTCAAAATTACATGACTTCTTACAAGATAGAGATCACATCTACATCTAAAAAATCATTTTGCTTTCTTTCTTTCTCTTTTTATCAGTTGAAATTTTATTAATTAGTAATACATGGTAGGACTGGTTTACAAATTGTGTGTGGCAATGGTAACCAAAGTGGCAGGAAGGAACTCAGCCCTCATTCAACATGTCTAATAAATAAAGCTAAGTGATTCATTAAATATTGATACTGTGAAGGATCAAAAGTTCCAGTACATCCAGAGATCTTAAACTGATCTCTTTCAGATAAGCCAAATATTCTAGAGAAGTAAGAAACTTCATGCTAATACAATACTTTAAATGAATTACCTTGGAAAATTAATAGTTTCACTGTGTGCAAAATTGCATGAATCCAAAATACGATGTGGTCTCCAATAATAATAGAAAATATTAGTCTACCTTTTTTAAAATCATTTTGGCTCTTCTTTATATCTTCAAGTGTATTTCATAACCAGGGTACATATCCACACACTAGTAAGTTTACAAAACATTGTAAATATGGTCCATTTTCTTGCAGTGATCTTAATAATGTGGTTATTTAATAATGTACTTTTGTATGAAATGGTGTATTAACATATTTAGATTTTTTATGTGAAAAATAAGTATTCCAATTTTTTACTTGATCTCAGCAATCAGTCTTGCGTTTGGGTCTCAGAAATAATGGTCATGTCTGTCATGCAGTCTTGAGGCATTTTGCTTACTTTCTAGTAAAATAGGCTCTCTTAAGGTATTTGTGAATTCTTAAACTTATCCTAAGATGATTTGCTCTAAGGGTCTTCTGGATCATTACTGGCCAATACAGAAACATAACACAAGCCATATGTGAAATTTGCAATTTTCTTTTTTTTTTTTTTTTTGAGACAGAGTTTCGCTCTTGTTACCCAGGCTGGAGTGCAATGGCGCGATCTCGGCTCATCGCAACCTCCGCCTCCTGGGTTCAGGCAATTCTCCTGCCTCAGCCTCCCGAGTAGCTGGGATTACAGGCACGTGCCACTATGCCCAGCTAATTTTTTTTTTTGTATTTTTAGTAGAGACGGGGTTTCACTATGTTGACCGGGATGGTCTCGATCTCTCGACCTCGTGATCCACCCGCCTCGGCCTCCCAAAGTGCTGGGATTACAGGCTTGAGCCACCGCGCCCGGCTAAATTTGCAATTTTCTAGTAGCCGCATTTTAAAAAGTAAAAAGAGACAAGTGAAAGTAATTTAATAATACATTTTATCCAATGCACTGTATCGAAAATATTCATTTCAATATATAATCAATATGAAAAATTATTGTTGAGATATTTCACATTCTTTTTTGTGTGCTGAGTCTTAGAAATCTTGGGACCAGCCCCATGTCAGGCGCTCAGCAGCCACATGTGGCCCTCGCTTCTACACCAACTGCACAGGAAAGGTGCTGAAGTCAAGGCAGGCACAAGTTTTCAGTGAACTCTTCTTTTTAAAAGGCGACTACTATATTTGCTACTTACTCTGCCGTGCAGATACTTCGTAGCCTGAGAACATAAGGTCACTCACAAAGTCTGAGTGGCATGGGTCCACCTGACCTCCGTGTTGGCCATTTCCTAAAGTGACTATCGCTGGACTTGGTATCACAGGTGGTGTCCTACAAGCCATTTCAGTGCTCTGTCCCCTGAAATCCCTAGTGACCATTTCAGGACTTTGGGTTCCTATGTGTAGTCCCCATAATTCTGACTGCTTCTCTTTTACATTATATAAATCTTACTTTTCATTGTAAAAAAAAAAAAAGAAAATCCAAATAGTATAAAAGAAAAACAGAGCCTCTGGCTTCTTCTTCCTCTCTCATCTGCCCCTGCCACCACTGGGAAAAGTTTGGTGTGGATGCTTTCAGATATTTCACAGGCCTATAAAATGTACACACCAATTCTTTATTATTTCTTGCATTGAGATGTAATTCATATGCCATAGAATTCACGCTTTTAATGTGTACAATTTAGTGGCTTTTAGTATATTGTCAAGGTTATGCAGCCATCACCAGCATCTAATTACAGAGTCATCAGCCCAAAAAGACACCTCGTCCCCATTAAGCAGAGACTCCCCACCTCCTTCCCCAGCTCATGGTAGCCACTAAGTCACTCTATCTTTGTGGATTTGCCGGTTCTGGAAACTTCATGAAAGTGGAATCATATAGTAAGTAGCCTTTTGCGAGTGGCTATTTTAGCATGATGTTCTAGAGGTTCATTGACCTTGTACCTGTATCTTTCCTTGTAACTCACTATTTGTGTTTGTGCTTCATTCTTTCTACGTAACAGTCGGATACTCCACTGTACAGACCTGTCCTAGGTACTTACTTAACTTAGCCTTTTTTTTTTTTTTTTTTTTTTGGCGACAGAGTCTCACTCTGTCTCTCAGGCTGGAGTGCAGTGGGGCACCATCTCGGCTCACTGCAACCTCCGCCTCCCAGGTTCGTGGAACTCTCCTGCCTCAGCCTCCTGAGTAGCTGGGATTACAAGCACACACCACCACGCCCTACTGATTTTTGTATTTTTAGTAGAAACAGGGTTTCACCATATTGGCTGGGCTGGTCTCAAACTCGTGACCTTGTGATCTGCCCGCCTGAGCCATCCAAAGTGCTGGGATCACAGGCAGCACTGCACATGGCCTTTTTTTTTGGAGACAGAGTCTCAGTCTGTCACCCAGGCTGGAGTGCAGTGGTGCAATCTTCGCTCACTGCAGTCTCCGCCCCCTGGGTTCAAGCGATTCTCCTGCCTCA
This sequence comes from Saimiri boliviensis, assembly GCF_048565385.1. NCBI lineage: Eukaryota > Metazoa > Chordata > Mammalia > Primates > Cebidae > Saimiri > Saimiri boliviensis. Next base: position 40,399,848 of record NC_133462.1, read on the forward strand.
GCCTTCCAAGTAGCTGGGATTGCAGGTACCCACCACCACGCCTGGCTACTTTTTTGTATTTTAGTGGAGACGAGGTTTTACCACGTTCACTAGGCTGGTCTCGAACTCCTGAGCTCAGGTAATCTGCCAGCCTCAACCTCTCAAAGTGCTAGGACTGCAGGCGTGAGCCCCCCATGCCTGGTCGTAGCCTTTATTCAGAGGCATTTTGGTTACACCTTCTACTTTACCACCAATGCTGCAGTAAGCACCCATGTCCAAATATATTTGTGTACACGTGTGAGATGTCCGCATACTCTCAGGAGGGAAATTGCTGAGGGCTTCCTCCCCTGGGCGTTAGCTCGCCGCTGCTTAATCCACGCTCCATTCCTACCGCAAAGGTGACTTTCCACTTTTGTCCTCTTCTGAAACTGCACCTCCTCCAGCAGGATGGGAGCCACCTCCTCCCCTCCCCCACACCACAGGGCCTTTTTTACCACATGCGTGTCCTTTGTCCTAAGTCCCCATCCCACTCATTGTCTCCAAAGCCAACACAGACTCTTTACTTTCTTAACATTCCAGAGTGGTAGGTCCCAGACTCTTTGACAGCCTGGCGAAAACTTGTGTCCCCACCCCCCAGGAAAATGCACACTGAACTCATCCACAGTGTTCTGTGGGCCACTTAGGGCATGCTCAGACCCCCTGGCAGCCTCTCCCTGCCCTGGCCCCTCCTCTGGAACGTGTTCCCTGTCAGCTTGGCTCTGCTTGTCCCACAGCCCACGTGTAACTGACTCAGCCTCATTCTGTCACCGTGAGCTGTGCCCATGCTTGCGAGTGCCTCTCGGGGACGCCTGGCTGCTGGGCTGGTTTGCACAGCCACAAGTTCACGCTTGTCACCCTTGACTCCTGCGCGGACTCAGAGCCTAGCAACGGCATGCCCCGCCCCTCTGAATTCCCTCCAGATGCGTGGCTGTAAACTCTGCTACCTTTATTCTTCACCAGAGCATTTATTCTGCTGCCTTCCCAATGGAAGACCCTCCAGCAGCCCAGGGTGCAGCTTGCCGGGCCACCCTCCGCGCCTGAGCTGCTTCCTTGGGTCATTGACGCCCTGATGACATGGCCCCGGTTTAGGGACTTGAGCCCCTGCTCTCTCCAGCCCCGGAGGGAGCTCAGTTGTGCAGTCACTAGATCCTGTTCTTGAACCTCTTTCTTGCTGTTGTAGTTGGCTTCTTATTATGGTACAAATTCTTTCTCTTGAACTCCACGCAAACAATTTAAAACCAGAATTCCTGTGACCTAATCCTAGATCAAGTTATTCATTCTTAATCTGAGCTTTCCTCTCATTTTAAATTCGGTAAATCCTGTTTTTCTTTTTTAACATCCTTTAAGATTTCTGAGACCCCAACATCCACAGGTTTCCTTTCTTTTTTTTCTCCCCCTGAATGTAGAATCTTCTAGAAACTCCCTACTCCTTTATTCTCCAGGGTTAATGTTCACGGAGGGCTTGGCCCAGAAAGTCTCCAGTTCTCTGACTCCCAAACTGTGACATAGTCTCATTTCAGACCCTGAGTGTAAAATGCTTACCTCCCGCAGTTCGTTCCTCATTCGGTTCCTCGGCTTCTTAGGTTGACGGGCCTCATCTAAACATGTTTTGCCAGCTTAGACTCAGCATTTCGGAAACACACTTCCCCACACCTATTTCCCTCCCCGTCACTCGAGATTTTCACAAAGTTTCTTAGGGATCGTGTTCAATGGATATTTGTTACTGAGATTCACTTCTGGAAATGTTCAAATTGTACTTTGTTAAGTTGCTATGCCTAATTTTCTTGTAATTATGGGAAAATCAGATTTTACTTCTCCTGAGGGGAAGAATCCAGGAATGCTTTTAATCTTTATATCATTGTTTCTCTTCATGGCTGGCATTTGCCAGCACTCAGTGTCATCATCTTTCTTCAATTGAGATAGAATTCACCTTTTTTTTTTTTTTTTGAGGTAGGGTCTTGCTTTGTCACCCAGACTGTAGTACAGTGGTGCAATTATGGCTCACTGCAGCCTCCACCTCCTGGGCTGGGACTACAGGTGCACACCACCATGCCTGGCTGATTTTTGTAGAGACAGGGTCTCACTGTGTTGCCCACTCTGGTCTCGAACTCCTGGCTTCAAACAATCCCCAGCCTCAGCCTCCCAAAGTGCTGGGTTTACAGGCATGCTCTACCATACCCAGCCCAAAATTAACCTTTTTTTTTTTTTTTTTTTTTTTTCTTTTTTTTGAGACAGAGTTTTGCTCTTGTTACCCAGGCTGGAGTGCAGTGGTGCCATCTCGGCTCACTGCAACCTCCGTCATCTCCTGGGTTCAAGCAATTCTCCTGCCTCAGTCTCCCAAGTAGCTGGGACTACAGGCATGCGCCACCATGCCCAGCTAACTTTTTGTATTTATAGTGGAGACAGCGTTTCACCATGTTGACCAGGATGGTCTCGATCTCTTGACCTCGTGATCCCCCCGTCTCGGCCTCCCAAAGTGCTGGGATTACAGGCGTGAACCATCGCGCCCAGCCCAAAATTCACCATTTTAACCACTTTTAAGTGGTTTTCATTTGGTGGATTTTAGGATTTTCACAGTATGATGAAGCCATCGTCACTCTTTAATTCCAGAACATTCTGTCACCATGAAAAGAAATTCTATACCTGTTAGAAGTCAATCACAATCCCCCACTCCTCAGCCCCTGGCAAACACCAGTCTACTTTCCGTCTATGTGAGTTTTTCTATTCTGAATATTTCCTATAAATAGAATCATACAATATGTGACCTTTCGTGACTGGCTTCTTTCACTTTGTGTGTGTGTGTGTGTGTGTGTGTGTGTGTGTGTGTGTGTGTAATATATACATATATATATGTATATATATATATATTTATATATATATATATCTCACTGGAAGATTAGATAATATTGTTTTGAAATTCATCCACATCATAGCCTGGGTCAGAGCTTCATTATTTTTCATGGCTGAATAATATTCTGTTGCACGGATGGGCCACATCTGTTTATGCATTAATCCTTTCATGGAGATTTGGGTTGTTTATACCTTTTGACTATTACAAATAGTGCTGCTGTGAATATTTGTGGACAAGCTTTTGCCTGGACATATAGCTTTATTTCTTCGGGGAATATACCTAGGAGTGGAGTTGCCGAGTCATATGGTAACTGCAGGTAACTGCCAAACTGTCCTCTTGCATTCCCATTGGCAGTGAGTGAGGGCTCCAGTTCTCCACATCCTCACCAGCACTTGTATTTTTCCTTGTTTTTACTGTAACTAACCTAGCAGGTGTGAAGTGGCATTTCATTGTGGTTCTCATCTGCATTTCTCTAATGACTAATGATGCTGAGCCTCTTCTCATGTGCTTATTGGCTGTCTGTAGATCTTCTTTGGAGAAATGCGTTGTTTTTTGTTTGTTTGTTTGTTTGTTTTGAGATGAAGTCTTGCTCTGTTGCCCAGGCTAGAGTGCAATGGCATGATCTCGGCTCACTACAACCTCACCTGGCTGACAAATGTATATTCAAAGGTGTTATCTGGGCTGGCACGGTGGCTCATGCCTGTAATCTCAACACTTTGGGAGGCTGAGGCAGGAAGATCACTTGAGCTCAGGAGTTCGAGACCAGCCTGGGCAACATGGTAAAATCCTGTCTCTATAAAAAATACAAAATACAGGCCGGGCGCGGTGGCTCAAGCCTGTAATCCCAGCACTTTGGGAGGCCGAGGCGGGTGGATCACAAGGTCAAGAGATCGAGACCATCCTGGTCAACATGGTGAAACCCCGTCTCTACTAAAAATACAAAAAAAATTAGCTGGGCATGGTGGTGCGTGCCTGTAATCCCAGCTACTCAGGAGGCTGAGGCAGGAGAATTGCCTGAAGCCAGGAGGCGGAGGTTGCGGTGAGCCGAGATCGCGCCATTGCACTCCAGCCTGGGTAACAAGAGCGAAACTCCGTCTCAAAAAAAAAAAAAAAATACAAAATACAAAAATAGCCAGGTGTGGTGGCATGTGCCTCTGGTCCCAACTACTCCAGAGGGTAAGGTGGGAGGATCTCTTGAGCCTGGGCTGTTGAGGCTGCGGTGAGCACTGCACTGCAACCTGGGTTACAAAAGCAATACCCTGTCTCAAAACAAACAAACGATCCAAAGATGTTATCTTGTATAATAATTTTCTCTAATCTGCAAGTTTCTCCACCTCTGTGAAATTCCCAAAGACCCTGAACGGTGAAGGTCCTGAGTGCATGTAAGAGCTACACAGGATGAGGGGCGGAGGGAAGGAGGGCGTGGGTTCATTCAGGCTGCTGCAACAAAAATAGTATAGACTGGCTGGCTTATAAATAACAGGAATGTATTGCTGTCAGTTCTGGAGGGTGGGAAGTTCAAGGCACCGGCAGATCTGGGGAGGGCCTGCTTTCCGGTTGTTTCTGCCTTCCAGCTGTGTCCTTACGTGGTGGAGGGGGCAGGGGTGGTCTCTGGGGCCTCTTTTGCAAGGACCCTAATGCTACTCCTCAGGGCCCCATGCATGACCTAATCACCTCTCAAAGGCCCCACCTCCAGATGCCATCATACTGGAGGTTAGGTTTCAACATGTGAGTTTTGGGAGTACATAAACATTCCACCCACAGCAGAGGGTCAGGATCCATAAGACACGAGGGCTGTCCCCACCCGCTTCCCTGTGACATTGCTCTAGGTCCTGCCCATGTACACGCCCTTTTCAGAGACTGCCCCAAACCCCACATCCTCCGCCTCTGAGATGGAGACATGACAGGAATGTTGGTCTTCACCCCCGGAGTGTCCTTGACCTGCTGGACACAGATTTCTAGAATGGTATTTGTCATTACATGGGCCATTTGATACCTGCCCATTTATTTATTTGGAGTTATTTTAGGCTGTCTTTTAAAGACATGAATCCAAACATCTGAGTCTAATACAGAGTGGGCAAACCAGCCCGGGGGCTAAATCCAAGTCACTGCCTGTTTTTGTACAGCCCATGAGCTAAGAATGCTTTTCCCCCCTACGTTTTTAAGTAGTTGGAAAAAATCAAAAGAAGAATATTTTAGGACATACCAAATTATCTGAAATTCACATTTCAGTGTCCGTAAATGTGCTCACTTCGGCAGCAAATATACTAAAATTGGGACCATAATAAAGTTTTATTGGCACACAGCCACAATCATTTCACCCCACAGTGGATGGAGTTGAGTCATCTTGACAGAGAGCGCCTGACCTGCAAAACCTAAAATATTTGCTATTACGCACTTGACACGAAAAGCTTGCCAAGCCCTGGTCTAACGCATGTTACGTGGCTGTATGTGACTAGCACTCGTGTCTATGAATGTGATGCTGATTTTGAGGTTTATAAAACCCCTTAGACTCTTCAGTGGTGTTTAACATCATATTTTTGCTTCCTTTAAGGGAGAAAGGAATAATATTTACTTTGCTATCTTCTCCTGCTTGTTGAAATTAAAGAAGAGTCTGGCCACATCCATCTTGCAGGATGAATTTTGTTGCCTTCTTATACCTAGGAGCATGTTTTTTAAAATGCTGTAGTGCCCTGGCCTTTCTCTGTGGCATTCTTCTTTGTCTTTCAGGCCCTGGCCAGCTTGGGTTAGAGTTGGAGCAGCACTCTGGGCTGGGAAGGGCTCTGTACTCAAGGGGCATTGCTTCCTCTGTGCTCTGGTCTCTGACTCACCAACACATAGCCCTTGGTGTCTGTCCCTTGAGGACTCTGGTTGCTTCCTGACGGGTTGGGCCAGTTCTGGAAGTAGGTATGCAGCTTGTGGCAGCCAGGAGTGGCTTCTGAAATTAATTACTGCTCTAGATGATGATGTAAGGAGTGAGGCTCTTGGGGAGAAACTGCCCATGTAGAAAAACCCAGCACCTGTAACCCATCGTCTTCCTATCAGAACACACTGTTCACCTAAGACCTGAGAATGTGTTGTGGATAATCAACAAGGAAAATCATCTCTGCTGAGCTGTCAGAAAAGCTATTTGCATGGTATCAGCCCTTTCACGTGGAGCTGAAACCTCATGAAAATAAATTTTGTGCATCCAAATCTTTTGTTGTAGCTGGATTTTTTAGAGTTAAGACATTGCTGGGAGTGACTGACAGAGTCCATGGAGGGGCTAGAATTGGAATGGGGCTTCTCTGGGGTGAGAAAGTTAGTGGAGACTTGCCTTAATGCCTGGCCATGGAATTGATCAAGGTCAGTGACTAGATGTGGTCAATCATGGGAGCTTCCTTGGGTTGGAGGTGTGGACACTAGAAAAAGCCGCACTTCTCTTTAAGCCCCTTTACCCGCCTCCGGCAGATATGTCTCTCCTGGGCTTCCTCTGATCCTCCTCGTTCCTCAAATATCTGGGCTTGGTGGCCTGTGGGTTAATTATCTCCCAAGTGTTCTTTGAAGGCAGAGCCAGTTATCAGCACAGTCCCTTCCTGATCTGCTGACTTCCTAAATACAGGGTAGTGGGACGGAGGAAGAGCCACCTGGACTGTGGCTCCCTGCTGGAGACGGTTGTGCGTCTCAGTTCACCCTGTGAAGGTCGTGCCTGATGCCCTGTCTGTCATGAGTCTGTCTCGGCAGCTTGTGGCTTGTGACCCGCTGCCACCATCTGCCCCACTCAGTCCCCGCCCAGGAAGTGAACTGATTTTGCCACTTTCTTCTAAAGACCGAAGATCTGCCTGGTTTCTACAACAAGTCTCGTCTGAATTGGAGTCCTCAAATTTGTGAACCTAAGTTTTAAAGATTAAAAAAAAAAAAAAGACACACTGCTATAGCCCAGTGGTTTTTGATATTTCATCAGTCTGGATCTCTTTCACAATCTGCTCAACACTGGGAATTTCTCCTGAGAAGAACAGACGTGGAACGGCAAAAATTATATGACAATCTACATTAGTAGTAAAGAGAAAAGGCAGAGGTGCCCGTGTGATATTTGTATCTCTGTAGAGTGGTGTGGTCAGAACAGACAAATTCCTTTTACATATAATAGTAAGAAGTGTGACCAGGCAAGGTGGCTCATGCTTGTAATCCCAGCAATTTGGGAGGTTGAGATGGGTGGATCACCTGAGGTCAAAAGTTCGAGACCAGCCTAGCCAACATGGTGAAACCCTGTCTCTACTCAAAATACAAACATTAGCTGGGCGTGGTGGCGTACGCCTGTAATTTCACTGACTTCGGAGTCTGAGGCAGAAGAATCGCTTGAACCCAGGAGGTGGAGGTTGTAGTGAGCCAAGATTGTGCCGCTGTACTCCACACTGGGTGACAGAGCGAAACCTTGTCTCAAATTTAAAAAAAAAACAAAAACAAAAAAACCCCAAAAACAAAACAGTAAGGAAATGCATCATTGAAAACAGGAATGAGCAGCGTGCATGGATGCATCCACTACTGTCAAAGTGGAAACACAGAAGTTATCTAATTCCTGTCAGCTTCTTTTTGTGGTTCACTTTTAGAGTACCCTTTCCAGCAAGATTAGATTCTTGTGTGTTATTACTTAACTTTAATTACTTGTTTATAATACAGTCATGTCATGCATAACAACATTTCCGTCAATAACAGACCACGTATACAAGAGTGATCCCATAAGATTATAATGCTGTTTTTTTCCTGTACCTTTTCTGTGCTTAGCTATGTTTAGAGACACAAATACTTACCACTGTGTTACAATTACCTGTGGTATTCACTGCAGTCACATGCTAGGTAGCTTGTAGCCTGGGAGCAATATACCTTACAGCCCAGGTGTGCTAAGTAGGTTGTAGCATCCAGATTTGTTTAAGGGCACACTGTGATATTCACACAATGACAAAATTGCCTAAGGATGCATTGCTGAGAACATATCCCTGTCATGAAGCGACTCGTGACTGTATTATACCCCTGCAAGGATGCCAAGATTATTCAATGGGGTAAAGACAGTCTTTTAAATAAACGATGTTGAGAAAAAACTGGGTTTCCATATTCAAAAGAATGAAATTGGACCTCCCCTGCCTTTTTTTTTTTTTTTTTTTTTTTTTTTGAGACAGAGTTTTGCTCTTGTTACCCAGGCTGGAGTGCAATGGCACGATCTTGGCTCACCGCAACCTCCACCTCCTAGGTTCAGGCAATTCTCCTGTCTCAGCCTCATGAGTAGCTGGGATTACAGGCACGCACCACCATGCCCAGCTAATTTTTTGTATTTTTAGTAGAGACGGGGTTTCACCATGTTGACCAAGATGGTCTTGATCTCTTGACCTTGTGATCCACCTGCCTCGGCCTCCCAAAGTGCTGGGATTACAGGCTTGAGCCACCGCGCCTGGCTTTTTTTTTTTTTTTTTTTTTAAACGGGATCTTGTTCTATCATCCAGGCTGGATGAGTGGTGTTATCGTGGCACACTGCAGCCTCTGCCTCCTGGGCTCAAGAGATCCTCCTTCTTCCGCCTCCCAACTAGCTGGGACCACAGGCATGTGCCACCATGCTGGGCTGTTTTAAATCTTTTATAGATGTGGGGGTCCACCATGTTGCCCAGGCTGGTGTTGAACTCCTGGCCTCAAGCAGTCCTCCCACCTCATCCTGAGATTACAGGCATGGGCCGTGGTACCCAGCCAGGACCCTTATTTTATAACATATACAAAAATTAACTCAAAGTGGATCAAAGACCTAATCATAAGAGCTAAAACTGTAAAATTCTTAGCAGAAAACATAGGGAAGCATCTTTATGACATTGGATCTGGCAGTGATTTCTTGGATAGGACATCAAAAGCACATGCAACAAAAGAAAACATAGAAAAATTAGATCATGAGAGTTAAAAACTTTTCTGCATCCAAGAACAGCAGCAGCAGAGTAAGAAGACAACCCAAGGAATGGAAGAAAACGTTTCCGAATTATTTCTAATAAGAGGGTAATATGCAAAATACATAAAAAAAACTTCTATAACTCAGCAAATTTTTTTTAAAGGGCAAATGATTTGAGCAGTTATTTGTTTCTTCAAAGAAGATATACAAATGGTCAATAAGTAGTTGAAATGGTACTTCACAACAGTAATCATTGTGGACATGCCAATCAAAACCCTAATGAGACAGCACTTTACACCCATTAAGATGACTGTTATCCAAAAAAAAAAGAGAAAAATGTTGGTGAAAATATGGAGAAATTGGAACCCACGTGAGCTGTGTTAGCAGGTATGCAAAATAGTGTAGCTGCTATGGAAAACATTTGTACACTCAAACAAGGATTTGTACACTCATGTTCACAGCAGCATGATTTACAGTAGCAAAAAGGTGGCAGCAACTCAAGTGCCCACCAACAAATGAATAGATAAATAAAATGTGATCCATCTATACAGTGGAATACTACTCAGCCTCGCCAAGAAAGGAAATCCTGACACAGGCTGCAACTTAGACATTATGCGTTATGCTTGAGGACATCATGCTCAGTGAAAGAAGTCAGACACAAAAGGACAACTCCAGCTGGGCGCGGTGGCTTATGTGCTCTAGTCCCAGCACTCCGGGAGGCCAAGTCAGGTGGATCACGTGAGGTCAGGAGTTCAAGATCAGCCTGGCCAGCAAGGTGAAACCCTGTCTCTACTAAAAATATAAAAATTAGCCAGGCATGGTGGCAGGCACCACTAATCCCAGCTATTTGGGAGGCTGAGGCAGGAGAACCACTTGAACCCGGGAGGCAGAGGTTGCAGTGAGCCAAGATCGCACCACTGCACTCTAGCCCGGGCCTGGGAGACAGAGTGAGACTCTGTTTCAAAAAAAAAAAAAAAAAAAAAAAGAACAAATCCTGTGTGATTCCACTCCTAGGAGGTCCATAGAGATCAGATCCATAGAGACAGAAAGTAGAATGGTGGGTGCCAAGTGCTGTGGATGGGGATAGGAAGTGAGTGTTTCATGGGGAGTTTTTCAATTTGGGAAGATGAGAATATTAGGGGAGTTTTTCAATTTGGGAAGATGAGAATATTGTAGAGATGGATGGAGGTGACGGTCGCACAACAGTGTGAGTGCACTTAATGCCACTGAACTGTACACCTAAACATGCTTACAATGGTAAATTGAACATTATGCACATTTTCCTGCAATTAATGATAAAACATAATTGACTCCAATCAAACTTCCCAGCGTTACTTTACTAGGAGGCATATGCTGTTACAGTTTGCATCTAGTAAGTCCCTGCATTGTCCTGCTAAAGCAGAGATCACAGTTTTAATAAAGACCCCAAATAATGATCTTGCCTGTGGTCTTGTATTAGCTGAACAATGCACAGGGAACTCATTTAGTTTCCATGCCCTCAACTGGGAGAATTCCGCTTTTAAGCCTAATGGAAAGGAAAGAGTGGGGCAGGTAGAGGACCAGTTCTTCAGCACTCGCAGATGATTCCCACACCACACTCCCATATTGGGTCTTCTCTGCTGGAGAGTCCCCCCTGCCCGAGAGATTGGGGGTGCTCTGGACATGTGTCCTTATCTCTGGTATTTGGAGATTGGTGGGAAGAGAATGAAAAGCAGCCTAACGAGGAATTTAACAGTGGATAAAATGGGACCAAATTATTCAGACACATTTGAGTGCCCGCTTGCTAGAAGGCATTTTCTACTGACTATAATTATGAATAAGATATGTTTCCCAAAAGGCCATCTAAAATAGGGGTCACAGCCTGGGCAAGATGGTGAGACCCCATCTGGACAAGAAATGAAAAAATTAGCTTGGCATGGTGGTACATGCCTGTGGTATACCACGTGCTTCTCGGGAAGCTGAGGCAGGAGGATCTCCTGAGCCCTGGAGGTTGAGGCTACAGTGAGCCAGGTTGCTCCATTGCACTCCAGCCTGAGTGACAGGGCGAGACCCTGCCTCTGAATAAATAAATGAATAAAAATAAAAATAAAACGGGTGAGCAGACTACATCTGGCACACTACTGTGGGTTTTTATTTTTGCTTCCACGAGCTGAGAATATTTTTTGCATTTTTAAAAGATTGGAAAAAAGAAAAATATTTTGTGACACATGAAGATGATATGAAATTAAATTTCGGTGTCCATAAATAAAGTTGTATTGGAACAGCACCAGCACCAGGGTCAGGACTAGCATGAGGCAAGTGAGGCCCTCGCCTGGGGCACAAAATTTAAGGCAGGACCAAAAAAAGACTACAGTCATCAAGATACACAATGTCTTAATGTGGTATTTTTAAAAATCAAAATAAATGCCAAACAATTATGATGAAGGCCAGGGACAGTGTGGCTCATGCCTGTAATCCTAGCACTCTAGGAAGCCAAGGTGGGTGGATCACTTGAGGACAGGAGTTCAAGACCAGCCTGGACAACAGGGTGAAACCAGTTTCTACAAAGAATACAAAAATTAGCCAGGTGTAGTGGCACGTGCGCATACTCCCAGCTACTCTGGAGGTAGTGAGAGGTCACCTGAGTCTGGGAAGGTTGAGGCTGCAGTGAGCCATGTTTGTGCCACTGCAGCCTGGGCGATAGAATGAGACCCTATCTCTAAAAGAAAAAAAAGAAAAAAGAAAGAAAATAAATTCCCTGATGAGCAAAATATTGACATTTTATATACGTAAAGACAGGATCGGCACTGCTGGTGTTCTCTCCCTTTGCCCCAGGCTCTGGCGTGGCTCTGAAGGGCTCTGAGTGCAACAGCCACGCTCACTTGAGTAGTCTCAACAGAGACCTGCAAAGCTGAAAAGATTTATTTTCTGGCCCTTATAGGAAGTTTTCCAGTGGCTAACTCCTGTAATCCCAACACTTTGGGAGGCCAAAGCAGGCAGACTCCTTGAGCCCAGGAGTTCAAGACCAGTCTGGGCAACATGGCAAACCTTGTCTCTATAAGAAATAGAAAAACTAGCTGAGAGTGGTGGTGCATGCCTGTGACCCAGCTCCACGGGAGGCTGTGGTGGGAGGACGGCTTGAGCCCAGGGGTTAGAGGATGCAGTGGGCTGTGACCATGCCACTGCTTTCCATCCTGGGTGACAGAGTAAGACTCTCAAAGAAAAATGCAAAGTTTCCAGCCCTTGATAGACATCAATTTAGGAGAGAAGGATTCTCCTCTTACTATATTAATTCCCAGCAATGACTATAACTAGTTTCAACATCTGGTCCATTTCCTCCATCTACCTGTTTTTGTTTTTTTTTTTTGAGACAGAGTCTTACTCTGTTGCCCAGACTGGAGTGCAATGGAATGATCTCAGCTCACTGCAACCGCCACCTCCTGGGTTCAAATGGTTCTCCTACCTCTGCCTCCCGAGTAGCTGGGATTACAGGCATGTACCACCATGCTGGGATAATTTTTGTATTTTTGGCAGAAACGGGGTTTCACCATGTTGGCCAGGCTGGTCTCAATCTCCTGACCTCAGGTGATCCACCTTCCTTGGCCTCCCAAAGTGCTGGAATTACAGGCAGGAGCCACCGCACCCGGCCCTCCATCTACCTTTATATGTACCTGTTTAAAACAGTGAGTATACACTCACAAATTATTTAATTTTTGGATAATGGTACATGTAAGCCAATAGCAATTAACACTGAATTAAAAAGCATGCTAATGTTTGTGTGCTGTGATGATTTACTGAGAGTATAATTGTCCGCATTAAAAACATATGGACGCCATCATTTACTTTCGTGTTAACTAAATGCTTAATTACTTAACCTTCCATGCAATGGGCTTAGTGTTACTTGGTTTCTTTATAAAATGATAAGATTCCTTCTCAGGTTCCACAGACAGGTCTTGGAAGCATAATTAATTATTATTATTATTTTGTTTAAAATGGAGGCAGAGTCTCACTTTTTGAGCTGGCTGGCCTCAAATCAGTCCTCCCACCATGGCCTCCCAAAGTGCTAGAATTACAGGCATGAGCCACCACACCTGGCCAGGAAGCAGAATCATTATGAACGTTTCAAATATAGTAAATGCCGTAGTAGCCTTTGTCCTGGTTTTCCTGCTTCCTCTTTCTCCCCGTAATCTAAGAAGAGTGCTCTTTTAAAAGATGTAAGTCAGATTATATTGTGCCTGTGAGTTGAGCCTCCTGGGGCTTCCCTCAGCAATTGGATTTTTTTTTTTTTTTTTTTTTTTTTTTTTTTTTTTTTTTTTTTTCAGACAGAGTCTTGCTCTGTCGCCAGGCTGGAGTGCAATGGCACAATCTCGGCTCACTAAAACCTCCACTTTCCAGGTTCAAGGGATTCTTCTGCCTCAGCCTCTTAAGTAGCTGGGACTACAGGTGTGTGCCACCACACCCAGCTAATTTTTATATTTTTAGTAGAGGCGGGGTTTCATGATGTTGGCCAGGCTAGTCTCTTAACTCCTGAACTCAAGTGATCCACCTGCCTCAGCCTCCCAAAGTTCTGGAATTACAAGCATGAGCCACTGCACCCGGCCAGCAATTGGAATTTTGAAACTCCAGACGTCTGACCTTGCCCTGGGCCTCTGCTGCTGCAGGACCTTTGCACAACTATTCCTCTTGCCCAGGCGGCTCTCTCTCACATCCTCCCAAGGGTGGCCCCTTCTCCGCAACTGTCAGGTCCCAGCTCAGTGCCATTCTTAGTGCCACCCCTAATTGGCTGTCAAGAGGGGAGCCCTCTCCATCACCACCCCTGGCCCTGGCCCTCTGCAATCACCTTGCACCACAGCCTGGATCTCTACTGAACAATCTGTGTAGCTGGAACCTTGTGTACTCTTGCCTGACAAGGACACTGGCACCCTGAGAGCAGCACTTTCACCTGATCTGTTCACCTTAGAATCCTCAGGCTGGGTGTGGTGGCTCACGCTTTGTGCCAGTATTTTGGGAGGCTGAAGTAGGGGGATTGCTTGAAGCTGAGAGTTTGATACCAGCCTGGGCAACAAAACAAGACTACCTCACCTTCTCTCTCTCTCTCTCTCTCTCTCTCTCTCTCTCTCTCTCACACACACACACACACACACACACACACACACACACACACACACATTAGCCAGGCATGGTGGCATGCACCTGTGGTCCCAGCTACTTAGGAGGCTGAGGCAGGAGGATCACTTGAGCCCAGGGATTAGAGGCTACAGTGAATTGTGATCATGCCATTGCACTCTCCAGCCTGGGCAACAGAGCAAGACCCATCTCTAAAATCACAGAATCCTCAGGGCCTAGAATGGCGCCTGGCACTTAGTAGATGCACCTGTTTTTTCCCTTTTTATTTATATTTTAAATCTACATGCTTTTTTAGGTTTGCTGTTCTATGGCTTTTTACACTTGCATAGATTCTTGAAACCTCCACCTCAAACAGGATGGAGAGCAAATCCAGCCTCTCTCTGCAGTCAGACCCTGGTCCCACCCTTAGCCTCTGGCCACCATCTGCTGTCCCTTTCTATAGCTCTGCCTCTTCCAGAATGTCATATAAATGGAAACTTAAATTGTGCAGCCTTTGAGACTGGCTGCCTTCACTTGGCATAAATACCTTTGGGATTCGTCCCTGTCATCACGTGTCAGCCATTTGTTCCTTTTCTTGCTGGAGCTCAGTCCATATGTGATCCTGCCAGTTTGTCTGTCTGGTCCATGTTCTCTTCCTGATGGATGTTGAATTAACATGAAAGCCTCTGGTTGTAAGACCAACAGCATCCTCTAGACCAAGAACGCTGAATCGTAGTGATATTCCCTGCACAGCAGCACTCTCTGGGTACAGTTGGTAATTACAGGAACTGGCATGTCTTAGAACGTTTACCAGTGAATTACAACTTCTTAAATGATATACAAGTAATGGCCGGGCGCAGTGGCTCACACCTGTCATCCCAGCACTTTGGGAGGCCGAGGCAGAAGGCTCACTTGAGGTCAGGAGTTTGAGACCAGCCTGGCCAACATGGTGAAACTCTGTTTCTACTAAAAATACAAAAATTATCCGGGCATGGTGGCACATGCCTGTTGTCCCAGCTACTCAGGAGGCTGAGGCACTAGAATAGCTTCAACCCAGGAGGTGGAGGTTGCAATGAGCTGAGGTTGTGCCACTGCACCCCCGCCTGTGTGACAGAGCAAGATTCTATCTCAAAAAATAAAAATAAGATGATATTCGAGTAATACAAGTAATATTCTCCTGGGAAGGACCACATCTACAGCAGGAGATTCAGAAATGAAAGTTTCTCTTTTCATCTTTCTGTCTCACTTCTCATTTAGTAAGCACTGTTAATCATATCATTTGTGTCCTTCTAGATCTTTTTAAAGTCCCTTTACCTATTTTATAGTATGTATAGCTGTATTTTATTTTATTTTTGGGGGGAGGGGATGAAGTCTTGCTCTGTCACCAGGCTGGAGTGCAGTGGCATGATCTCAGCTAACTGCAACCTTCTTCACCTCCTGGGTTCAAGTGTTTCTCCTGCCTGAGCTTCCTGAGTAGCTGGGACTATAGGCTCTTGTCACCACACCTGGCTAATTTTTGTATTTTTTTTTTTTTTTTTTTTTTGAGACGGAGTTTCGCTCTTGTTACCCAGGCTGGAGTGCAATGGCGCAATATCGGCTCACCGCAACCTCCGCCTCCTGGGTCCAGGCAATTCTCCTGCCTCAGCCTCCTGAGTAGCTGGGATTACAGGCACGCGCCACCATGCCCAGCTAACTTTTTGTATTTTTAGTAGAGACAGGGTTTCACCATGTTGACCAAGATGGTCTCGATCTCTTGACCTCGTGATCCACCCGCCTCGGCCTCCCAAAGTGCTGGGATTACAGGCGTGAGCCACCGCGCCCGGCCAATTTTTGTATTTTTAGTAGAGACGGGGTTTCACCATGTTGGCCAGATTGGCCTCAATCTCTTGGCCTCGTGATCCACCCACCTTGGCCTTCCAAAGTGCTGGGATTACAGGTGGAGCCCCCACACCCGGCTTGTACTGTTTAACGTAAATTCATTCTGCAGTATTTGAGATCCTGCTGTGTGCCAGGCACTGCAGATGCTGGCTTTCTTTCTTGGAGAAGATGTCTCTTCTTTTTAATGGCAGCATTGTTTTAGAGCTAGAATGCACCATTTTAGGTAGTTAATGATTTTCCTATTGATGAACACTTGTTTCTAATTTTTTATGACTTCAACTAATGCTACTGAGGACAAGTTGTCAATATACCTTTTTTTCTTTTACAGCTATGCTGAGATATATTTTATGTACCATGAAGTTCACCCATTTGAAGTGTATGGTTCAGTTGGTTTTAGTATTCTATATTCACAGAACATTTTCATCACTCCAAAAAGAAACCCCAAGCCTGCAATTAACAGTCACTTCCCATTCCTCCTCTCAGCCCCTGGCAACCGTGAATCCACTTTCTGTCTCTGTGAATTTGCCTGGTTTGAACATTTCATATAAATGGAATCACACACTAAGTGGCCTTTTGTGACTGGCTTCTTCCACGTAACGTAATGTTTTCAGGGTCCGTCGTCCATCCGTTTGTAGCATGTGGCAGTATGTCGTTCCTTTATATGGCTGAATAATGTTTCGTCACATGGCTCTACCACACTGCGTGTATCCATCCGTCAGTGGACAAATATTTGGGCTGTTTCTACTTTGGGGTGATTAGGAACTGTGCCACCATGAATACTGGTATCCAAGCATCTGTGTGGCCACACACCATTTAGCGCATGTGTATTTCTGCAGGATGACTTTTGAGGAGGGGCGGAAGACACCACTTAGAGCAGGCGTCCCAAACTTTTTACACAGGGGGCCAGTTCACTGTCCCTCAGACCATTGGAGGGCCGCCGCATACTGTGCTCCTCTCACTGACCACCAGTGAAAGAGGTGCCCCTTCCTGAAGTACGGCGGTGGGGCGGGGCCTGGATAAATGGCCTCAGGGGGCTGCATGCGGCCCGCAGGCCGTAGTTTGGGGACGCCTGACTTAGAGCTAGCTTTTCGTCTCTGACTGTGTAGGTTTGGACATCTCCTAAGTCTTGAGAGATGCTTGGAGACCATTTCCTGCAGAGGCACAGCCTGCTCTTGGGCAGGCTGGGGGAGGCAGTGGCAGAGCCCAGCCCACCTGCCTCAGCCACCAGTGCTCCAGGGTTTGCATTCAGCCCCTGGCACACACTCATGGCTAACCCTACAGGTGCCCTTGCCTGTCTTTGACCCAGCACTGGTGACGGAATTGGCAAAGCCACCAGGTTAATGATGCAAACCCGAGAAACTTGAGGCATAGATGCAAAGGCAAACAGCCTTTCCTTTTGGAAACTAAAAGGATTTGAAGAAGCTCGCTGGCTTGCTCCCTCTCACTGGGAGGATGGCACTAAATACAGTCTGTGTCAATCACCATTCTTGTTAAGCGATTTATGAGTTGCTCAGCCGAGAATAAGGTTGCACGTGGTAGGAGTTCTGTGTGTGCACCGAGGTCTCATGGAAGGGCCGGATTTCTAGGGAGAAAAAGGGAAAAGACGGGGGTTGATGTGAAAATATCGTTTCTATAACAGTAATGCAGCAATGTTCATCTAGAAGGAGAGCTGCCACATTTGGCAAGATGCTGGGAGAGAAACCGGTATTAAGTACTTGGTGGAAATGACGAGCCCCACAAATATGCCCTGGAATGAATATAGCTCATAGCAGGAGGCACTCCCTACAGGGTTTATCAAGATCGCTTGTTTTTGAAATCACAAATAGCAAAGAGCATAACTGCTTTTAGAGTTTCGGATATTTAAATCTGCACAAAATCAGCAGATGACGTTGGTTACATTAGAATGGCGTGAATTACAACAATGACGCTAATCAACATTTGTGGGCATTTTCTGTGTGCTGGGCTGGCAACTAAGTTGCTCCATGCTTTGTAGGACTCATTTCATTTAACACAACTGCCCAACACAGATAGAATTCTTTTCTCCATTTATGAGATAAAGAAATGGAAGTGCAGAAAGACTGAAGTCCCTGGCTGAGGTCACTGGACCCAGGCCCCCGCTCTTAGCCAGCTGTTTTAGAGCTAGGATGCACTGTAAGATAGTTAATGGTTTTTCTATTGATGAACATTTGTTGCTTTTTTCTTTTTTTTTTTTTGAGACAGTGTCTCGCTCTATTACGCTGGAGTGCAATGGCACAATCTTGGCTCACTGCAACCTCTACCTCCCAGATTCAAGGAATTCTCCTGCCTCAGCCTGCTGAGTGTCTGGGATTACAGGCATGCACCACTACGCCCAGTTGATTTTTGTATTTTTTGAAAATAGAGACAGAGTTTCGCCATGTTGGCCAGACTGCCCTTGAACTCCTAACCTCAAGCGACCCACCCACCTACCTTAGCCTCCCAAAATGTGCTGGGATTACAGGTTTGAGCCAGTGTGCCTGACCTTGTTTCTAATTCTTTATGAACACCGAGCTCCGAAAGCCAAGCAAAGGGTGACGCGGTTCATTTCAGAATTCGGCGTTCCCTCGGCCTTCTTCCTCTCCTCAGTCCCCTATGCCAGATCCTCCAACTGTTCATGACCTTTGAACTTGGGAAGGGGCCTCTTTTCTGCTTTATCTATACCTGCTTTCCTGGTGATCTTCCAAAGGTACAAGAGTTGAAGTGGATCTTGGTACCTCCAGCATCCTAGTGTCTACAGCCTGGCTCACTCCCCTGAATCCCAGACTAGCTGCCCAGGTGGCAGCTGGATGTGGGTGTCATCTGATGGGCATCTGAGGCTTCTCTCACCCAGAACTGTGTGCCTGATTCGACCTCACGCTTATCTCTCCCCAGCCCAAGGGCTTCCCCAGCGCAGCACCCGGCACTCGGTTCTCTAGGTGCTCAGGCCAACCCCAAGCCTTAGGTCAGCCTTGATTCCTCTTTCTTTCACCCTCTATGTCAAACCCGTCAGCAAATCTGGCTGGCTCTGTCTTCAGGTGTCTCCCAAATGAGACCACTCCTGTCACCTAAGTCTCTTTGTCACCTCTGACCTTTGACTCCATTGACCATTGATGCTTCCAAAATATCTGTCAGACTGTGTCTCTGTGCCCTAAACCTTCCAGTAGCTTCCCAGCACACTCGGAGCAAAAGCCAAAGACCCCGCTGTGGCCCCTCTTGTCTCTAAGGCCATCTCCTCCTCCTCCTCCTGTCCTGGTCTGTTCGAGCTGTTTCAGCAGAGGGCCATAGATTGGGTACCTGTAAACAAATGACATCATCTCTCAACCCTGGAGGTGGGAAGTCTGAGAAGAGGGTGCCCGCAGGGCCGCAGGGCCGGTTCTGGGGAGGGCTCCCCGCTGGGATGCAGATGGCCGTCTTTTGCTGTGTCCTCACTTGGTGGGAAGCCAGAGAGCTCTCTGGGGCCCCTTCCGTAAGGGAGGGCATGATCCCACCTTCATGACCTAATCACCTCCCAAAGCCCCCACCTCCTAAAGCCACTGCCTTGGAGTGAGGAATTCGGCACAGGAATTTAAGGGGACACAGCATTCAGTCCACAGCATTCCCCCAGCTCACTCTGGGGGGCCTCCTCTTGTGTTCCGTGCGCCTTGGCCTTACCGAGCACCCTCCCTGGCAGAGCCTTCTCAGCAGCGGCGCGTTCGGCACCTCGCTCTGCCTCCATCCTGTCACCGTCCCGGGTCACCTGGTCGCCCCTGGCCCACACCACATTCCCACTTGTGTGTGCGTTTAGGTGTATTTTTCTTGAGAGCATTTGTCACCTCCTGCTGTACTGTGTCCATGGTATTGTCTGTCTCGCCCTGAGGGGTCAGCCCCATGTGGTCAGGGACTCTGTCTGTTTTATTCTCTCCCATGGTCTCAGCACTTGAGGCTGGCACATGGCAGGTGCTCAGACTGTGTTTGTTGAATGAATGAACGATAGCCGAGTGCCCAGGCTCTGAGGGAGCATGGTACGGGCACCCTTCAAGTCCCAGTCCCTGCCCCCAGGGAACCGTGCAGGGTGAGCAGATGCATGGGCACAGGCCGGGTGCTTAGAGGAAGGTAGGAAGGTTCTAGCCCACCCCTCCTCTCGTTGACTTGACGTTAGAAAGGGGCTAGTTTGGGCTGAGAGGAAGAGCTTCCTCCACCCAGTGGCGTCTGTCCCCTGCCCGCGACGTTCCACCTGAGCTCTGGCCACAAGCTCCAGACCTGTTCCTGAGCCACACCTCCACCCCGCTACAAAACGCCGGCTCTGTTTGCCCACCTGGCCCGCTGCTTTGGGCAGAGCTGTCCTTCATTCACTTTCTGTCTTCCCGGTGTGGGTCGTTAGCGGATGGAGCCCAGAACCTCAGCCGGGGCAGAACGCGTTCCTGCTGCCCAGGAAAGGCCTGTCTGGGGGCTGCTGAGAAACCACCCTGTGGTCACCCAGTCATTCCTGTGGAGGGCGAGACACACTTTACACTTGCTGGAGAAGAGGGTCTGGGCAGCGTTTGATTTCTGCATTCACCCTTGGCTCAGATACTTCCGGATCAGCAGGCGCTGGGCAAACTCCCGTTCAGATGACCCCGAGTCCCGGAACAGGAGCGTTTAGCCCAAATTATTGGTATTAGCCATCCGAATTCAGCCTCATCTTAACCACGAAATGTGCATGGTGAAAGAGTTTGACTTACACAGAAATGCAGCCGCGTCTTCATCGTTCCGCGCGGCAGTGAGCTCTAGAAGGCCTTCATCCACGCACCCTTCCCTCCTTCCGTATTTGAATTGCTTTGAAATTCCATTTGGATGGAAACATTTCAAATATTTATCTTTTTGTTTTTGTAATTTTTTGCAGTTTGTACGGTTTTATTTAAACACAAAACGTGCATGTGAGCTGACTACTCATTTTCTGTGCTCTGCAGCCTGGCATTGGGGTTGGTGACTCTGGTGGCCAGCTGGGCGGCTCTTTCCACAGTAGCTTTGTGGTTCGAGAGGAAATGGCGTGAGCAATCTCAGCACGGGAAGATGTCTTGCACATCAGCAGCACTTCCAGCTCCTTGATGTTGTGAACCAGGAACTCCCAGAAACCACTAGGCAGCACGTACTCTGTTTTTTTGTTGCTCCCATAACCAATGTTGGACGTCAAGATCTGGCCCTTGCAGGCGCAGTGGCTCACGCCTGTAGTCCCAGCACTTTGGGAGGCCGAGGAGGGTGGATCACCTGAGGTCAGGAGTTTGAGACCAGCCTGGCCAACATAGTGAAACCCCGTCTCTACTAAAAATACAAAAATTAGCCAAGCAGGGTGGTGGATGCCTGTAGTCCCAGCTACTCGAGAGACTGAAGCATGAGAATTGCTTCAGCCCGGGAGGCAGAGGTTGCAGTGAGCTGAGATTGCACCACTGCACTCCAGCCTGGGCAGCAGAGTGAGACTCCATCTCAAAAAAAATTTTTTTTAATTAAATTAAATTTAAAAATCTGGCCCTCGAACCTTCTAAGAACCCTGTTGTCGGTAGCTCTGGCTTTCCTCCAGTCACACTGAATTTTGATGTATTGATCTGAAGCCGGAGGAGCTTCTTGGTCCTCTCTTTGATGATCTTGAGCTTCATAAGGGGTCTGAGGGCAGCCATGGTGTCGAGGAGGAGATGGCTGCCACCTCCACAGGCAGCATCGAAGAAGAGAGAGGGGCCTTTTTTTGTTTTTTTTTAATGTCCTCAGAAGGAGACTTCATGTTTTTTTTCTAAGAGACAGGATCTCTCTCTGTCACCCAGGCTGGAGTGCAGTTGGTACAGTCATTGCTCACTGCATCCTGCACCTCCTGGGTTCAAGCAGTCCTCCTGCCTCAGACTCCTGAGCAACTGGGACCACAGGCACACCCACCTTGCCCAGATAATTTAAATTTTTTTTTTTTCTTTCTAGAAATGAGGTCTTGCTTTGTTATCCACTCTGGTCTCAAAC
This sequence comes from Saimiri boliviensis, assembly GCF_048565385.1. Classification (NCBI taxonomy): domain Eukaryota; kingdom Metazoa; phylum Chordata; class Mammalia; order Primates; family Cebidae; genus Saimiri; species Saimiri boliviensis. The sequence goes on from NC_133462.1 coordinate 40,421,543, forward strand.
TCCTGGCCTCAAGCAATCCTCCCACCTCAGCCTCTCAGAGCACTGGGATGAGCCACTATGCCTGGCCCTATGCCTGGCCCAAATATTTATATTTTAAAACCTATGCAGAAGAAGTATATGCTTTCCAAGAGCAGAGATGGGCAGGATCACCCAGCTCCCAGGTAGATGCGTGGGCCACCAAGGCTTCTAGGAGCCAGGACAAATGGAAAGAATATTGGAACGTGGGAAGGTCTAAAAGGTGGCAATTTGTCCGAGTCTACATTTCAATCAGAAAAGAAGCAGTGGGTCAGGGAGGGGGTGCCGTGAGTTCTGTTTTGTCAGACTCCTCTCCGTTTCTCTTTCTGTCTCTCGGGCGGAGTTAGAACATTTTATTCCTTTTTTTTTCCAAAATTATGTTTTGCTCTGCTTTGGGAACTGACTTAATACGGAGCTGGGAATGGAGACACCAAAAACAGAACTAGACAAAGCAGAGGGTTTGCTCTTTCCCCTCCTGGACAGTGTGAGTTGCTTGTTGCTTTCAGGCCCTGTCTGAAGTCATCCCCAATCCCACGCAGCCCCGGAGAAAAGCGTTTCCTGAGTAGAATGAAAACCCCTCTCAAATCTCAGTGGAATAGGAAAGCCATTGAAAATATTTTACAGGTGTTAAGGTGCCTTTTTACATTTTAAAAATAACATCTCCCCTCAAGCTTTTGAATTAAATTGACTTTCTAAAACAGAATTGATTTTAGTGTATCTTCTTAGAATTAATTGGGACTAATTAATTTAAAACCCTAAAATACCTGCAACATTTCCCTCTGGGTTAAATTCAAATAACAAGTTTAACAAAAAGACCCTTTGACTTCCTGAGGTTTTGCTTTGGGGTTGAAACTCTCACGGGGACAGAAATAGAATGTCCTTTTGTCATTCTCATTGGGTTGGATGGTGGCATTTGAGACAAGCAAAGAGATGACAGATGGAATAAATATTTCTTATTTTGTCATTCCTTGCTTCATTTTCATTTCTTCAGAGATCCCTGGGTCTTGCTGAAGGGATCTCTGACTTGGCTTGATTTTCTGTCCTGGACCAATTGAGGTATGTCCGTGCCTCAAAGACGGCCGATCACTTAAAAGTACCCACAGATTCTTTCCCTCGCAAAGACAGGCAAGGCCTCCTCCTGTCCAGCTGAGTCCATTCCTCTTCTGGAGCCAGGGAGCTCTGCTTCCCAAACTCTCACAGCAAGATTCCTGGCCTCGCTCATTTGTCTTGCATTAAATTTCCTTGCAATCTTGCATAATTCGAGCATGACTTAGCAAGAAGTGCATTTTTGATATGTGACTCTAACACTTTCTTATTTAAGGACACATGTTTGTACGTTACATAGCAAGAAAAATAGGTATGTTAAAACTCATGTCTAAAAATACTTGAATGTGGAAAGATTAGCCATTTGGCGAATTTAAAAAGAGGTATGGAATAACCATAAGGAAAGCAATGGGGGCTGGGCACGGTGACTCATGCCTGTAGTCCAGCACTTTGGGAGGCTGAGGTGGGAAGATTGCTTGAGGCCAAGAGTTCAGGACCAACCTGGGCAACATAGTGGGACCTTGCCTCTACATTTTCTTTTTAAGTAGCCAGGCATTGTGATGTGCACCTGTAGTTCTAGCTACTTGGGAGGCTAAGGCAGGAGGATCACTGGGCTGAGGGTCCAGGAGTTTGAGGCTGCAGTGAGCTATGATCCAACCACTGTACTCCAGCCTGGGTGACAGAGCAAGACCCTGTCTCTAGAAAAGAAAAAGAAAGCAGTGAAAAAGGCAAATCATGTACATAGACCTGAGGAATGGGGCTTGTGTCAGGCGTTGAGGTGGGACCAGGGGGTCGCGGCAGATATTGGCTCCATGGAGCCCAGATGTGCCTGTGAGCCCATGGTCTGCTGGGGGCTCTGATGTGAGGTCTGTGGACCTAAGCCATCATACTTGATGCCCAGGCCCTTCCTGTGGCTTCAAGCCCTTCCACCTTGCTGAGACTGGAGGCCCCCCAGCAGCCAGCTATCGAGGCTGGCATGGAGTAAATACAGGGATTCCAAGGGTGAAGAATGGGATTGGGGACCAGGGCCCCACAAAAAGGATTATGACTTGGTGTCCACCTTCCAGGGTGGACACTCCGTCTTCTCTCATGTACTGGAGGATGCACGTCCATGCCCCTAGCCCTGGCCAAGCCCTCCGCTGTTCTGCAGGACATCTTGTTCCATCCCATCCATGCAAGACCACCCACAAGCAAGTCTCCCTTCTTGCTCCCATGCCAGTTCCCTCCTGGTGGGTCCTTCCTGCTATTATTTCTTTCATTTTCAGAAATGCTCTCTCAATCTTCCCCTTCCAGCTGCCACCCCATTCCTCTTCTTATCTTTCTAGTAAAGATTCCTTGTAAGAACTATCTGGTCCTCCTGTCTTCAGTTCCGCTACACTTGGGGCTCTCTTGAACCCACTCCAACCTCTGTGGCTTTTCCCCTGGAGCTCCTCCATCACAATCACTGGTGACCTCCACTTTGCTGAATCCAGTGGTCACCACGCAGCCCCAGGTTCACTTGGTTCTCAGGACATGACTTGCTCATACTTCTTTGGCCTCCTCTTTTCAGACTCCTGCTTCTTTGGGATCTCTAAATGGTAGAGAGCCCCAGAACTCAGCCCTTCTCTCTCTCTGCTCTCCCTTGGTGTACCCAGGCCTCTTCTCTCTGCTCTCCTTTGGTGAACCCAGATAGTCTTACGGTTTTAACTAAGTCATCTATACACTGACGACTCCAGCCCACATCCTTTATACACTGGTGGCTCTAGCTCATGTCCTCTGTAAACTGATGTCTCCAGCCTTGTCATCTATACACTGATGGCTCCATCCCATGTTCTTTATACATTGATGGCTTTAGCCCACATCCTTTATACACTGGTGGTTGTAGCTTATGTCCCCTATACACTGACAGCTCCAGCCATGTTATCTATACACTGAGGGCTTCAGCTCATATCTTCTATACACTGATGGCTCCAGCCTGCATTCTCTTTACGCTGATGGCTCTAGCTCACCCCTCAGCCTACGACTTAAATAATTTGCCTGCCTTCTCAGCATCTCAGCCTGAGTGTCTGAGATCCTCTTAGACTTTACGCTTTTAGAACTGAACTCCCAAGTGCTCCCCGGGCCTGCTTCTTGGGCAGTTTTCCTCACCTCATCCTTTTAGTTGCCAAAAGCCTTGGAGGCACCCTTGACCCATCAGCAAATCTGGCTGACTCTACCTCCTATGTTTATCCAGAGTCTGAAGGCTTTGCCCCTCCTCGGCTCACAGCCAGGCCCCCTTTCCCTTGCCTGGATTATAGCATTAGCCTCCAGGTATTCTACCCTTTTCCTTCTTCCCCTGTTCTCAACCCAGCAGCCAGAGGGGCCTGGTTAAAATGCAAGTCAAGCCAGGCCGTTCCTGGGCTCAAACCTTGTGATGTCTTCCATTCACCCCAAGCAAAAGCCAGAGCCCCTACAACGGCCTGCGTGGGTCTTTTCTCCTTCTTGCCTTTGGGTTCGCTCGGCTCTAGTCCCAAGCCAGGCACTGTGCCGCCTCGGGGCCTTTGTACTGGCTCTTCCTTCCATTAGGAAGGCTCTTCCCCAAGAGATATCTGAACGACTCTGTCCCACACTTTCCTCAGCTTGCTCGCTCTCTCTCTCTCTCTCTTTTTTTTCTTTTTTTGAGACAGAGTTTCGTTTTTGTTGCCCAGGCTGGAGTACAGTGTCGCAATTTCGGCTCACTGCAACCTCTGCCTCCTGGGTTCAAGTGATTCTCCTGTCTCAGCCTCCTGAGCTGGGATTACATGCATGAGCCACTGTGCCCGGCCTCTTCATCTCTTTAATGAACCTGCCCAGGAAGGCATTTGATAACCCTTTAAAAATTGCAACCCCTTCCTATCCCAGCACTCCCTCTGTCTGCTTCATTTTTCCTCTTGGTACTTGTCACCAGATGATAAAGGGTGTCATCTGCCATACGACTTACTTTTCTCACTTACCTCGTTTACTGTTCATATGCCCCTATCCTCCTACATGGACTAGAATATAAACTCCATGAGGGCAGGGAATTTTGTTTTGATGATTAGTCAATGCCTGGCCCGTGCTACATATCCAATACATATTTTTTAATTGAAATCAGCAAATGACACAATTAGGATCTCTGTTAGTCATCCTTCTCGACATGGGTTGAGAGTCCTCGAAGCCACACCTCAATGCCTCCCTTGGGATGCAGCATCCAGGCAGAACCTGGTTGTGTCCCCTGAGCAAAGCCTCCATGGCTCCAGTTGCTGGTGGTTTGATCTCCAGGACTAGCATTCAAGGATGTCACCACATCACCACTTAGCCATGGGTTAACAACCTAAGAGTCTGGCTTCAAATTCCTCGTCTTCCTGGAGCACAGTTTAAAACTCTAACAGTATAGAATCTATCTTTCTTCTCAGGGAGACATGTCAGTTCCATCCTGTTTATTCTAAGAATGACTCCCGGATGATATCTTTAAAAAAACAAATTCTCTGCACCGACTGTGTCTGTCTCAAAGGGCAACCCTCTGCTGAGAGCGCCTTACAGGGTGTGCTTGGTCACGCACAAATCTATCAGCGTTGCTTGCTTTTACCAACCAAAATGTTGACCCACTGGGGCTGCAGCTACACGCTGCTCATTCTATCAAAATGTCCTTGGCTAGGCCCACCAAAAACAAGAGCACTGTTTAGAGCTCTGTGTTCCCCTCAGAGGTGGTGATGCCACCTCACCCTCTCGAGGTCCAAAGCTCCGGGGAAGCCATGCTCAGCCTGAACTGCTCCAGGTAGAACGAAAGCTGCACTGGCTTCACTGTAGCCTGTTTGGTTTTTTTTCCCCTCCATGGGTCAAGATTGCCTGACCATGTGCCTCCTCTTTCCGGAGCCGTGTGTCCTTTGTGTGTCCTGCCATCTGAGGGCATCTGATGTGGCCTGACTTCCTCTAGAAGAGTCTCCCTCTCCCCGGGTAGAGGGGGGAAGAGCCGGTGCAGTGACGTCAGAGATACTGTAAGTCCCTCCCGGCAAAGCCCCACAAGGCATTTCTGACGCTGAGTCAATGGTTCCCTTTGCACTTGTTCCATACATACATGATATTTCCAAAAGTGTTTTCAATTCAGTATCAACTCCTCTGTTTTCACACTTTTTCCCAAATAGCTTAATCCGTGATTCATTTTACTTCACCCAGAAAACACTTGTGCAGCTATGAACTCCCCCACATTGTTTGTTTGATGATAAATAGATTCTTTCCTCTTGGAGAAAAGGGCACTTTCTCCTCCCAGTACTAGGAAGGATTGAAATCCCTCCTGTGATGCCCTGTTACCGCAGAGAGAGTTGCTCCTCCTTGGGTTTTGTTATTTCAGAACAAATATGGTAAACTGTTTTCCCCTCCGTTACTATAGAGAAGAGATTATTTGCCTTTCTCTTAGGGCTTCTGAAAATAATAGATTACATATTTGGGAGGGTTTTTTTTAGATCTGGTTAATGTGAGATAGAGGGGGTTGCTCCGGGATGACATTGTTTGGTTTGGGACGTATTCTCCTGGTTGCCCAGCAACAGGCTCTTGGAAACGGGAGTGGACTGCGTTGCCCCTGGCAACTGTTGTTACTTAGCAAACAATGAGGGCCGGGCAAACAGTGCCAAGACTGCTGACTCCAGGTTTTAATTGAACATCTGCATATATTTTTCTCTGATTACACTTGAGTTTGATTTGCCACAGCAGGTAGACATGGGTCCACTCGGGTTCTGCTTGGAAGAGTGAATATTGTAGTGTTGACTGCCATGCTGCATAAACGCAGAGGCCCCATTGAAACAAACTTCTGGCCATTCGAATATGTCCTAGACTGCTCTCAACTGGAGACTTACTTTAGTCTTAAGTGGAATTTCCTTTTTGATCTAATTCTTGGTGTTTAGAAAATCATTACTTGTCCAACCTACTACTGCACATCACTGATAAACCCGCAATTTCTGGAGCGCTTTTCAGTACGATGTTTTCATTTCTACTGCCTAAGAATTTCAGAAGAGCAAAGAGTTGAGCCCAGGCTGGCTCACTCCTAGAGACATTCACAGATAGGGTTGGCTGGGGATGGAAATTGCAAGCAGCACCTCTGTTGTATGTGTTCAGCGTTCCTGTTAAGAAGCTGGGTCCTCCCGTGGTCCTCGGTGGGATATGTTTGTTGTGTTTATTAGGGGAGGTCGCACGTTCCCACTAACAGAGTGCCCTGTTACGGGCACTTTGCAGTCATAGGTTGGATTCTGATCAAAACTGTCTCACTCCCCCACCTCCTTGCTGGCAAGCCAGAGATAGCGATTGTTTACACGGGTTTGTTGCTTAGGTAAACACCACCCCTGAACTTCATTCAGAGCGGGTGACACATTTCTTTCCCTCCTCCCAGCACTGCCCCCAGCCCCCACCCCTACCACCAGGGCTATAAATTAAGAACTGTTAGCCAGGACAGGTTTTTGGTGAAGACTTTATTCTTCCTTATTCATCTCGAGTGCAGTCTGATTAATGCAGCAACAGCCGCAAAGCAAAAGTACCGCCTGTAACAGACACTCCAGCCGCCACTAACACGGCTCCTGTGGTTCCCGTGGTGAGACTCGCTTTAGCTGTATGGATTTTTTTTTTTTTTTTTTAAGAGCGATTCACTTTGTGGCTGAATGCCCCAGGAAAATGTTCATTGCACGTTTGTTACCAGCATTTCAGCTAATGTCTTAAGACCATTTAAAATATCTAAACAAATTTCCCAACTTTCTTTTGCAGCAGAAACTTATAATAGAATCTCATTTGTGTTATATAACAATAAAAGCAAGCTTGTTTTTTTCTTAAAAAGGCAAGCTGATTAGCCATCAGCCTTATTAGATGCAATAATTAGGATCCAATGGCTGCGAGTGTTGCTAGAATCAAAATGAATAAGATCTGACTTACACAAAGACTCCCCCAAAGATTAAAATACATGATTTGCCCTGCTCACTTTTGCAGGATAGTTGTGGAAGACCATTATATACTTAAAAAGGTAGATCCTTCCAAAGAAATGCTGTTCTGCCTTCTATAATATTATTTCCTGCCCAGTCTCAAGTTTAAGCAAGTCATTTTTCAGGAATTACAGCCTCATTTTTAAAAAATTTTATTGATCTTTTTTTTTTTAATTTCCCATGGAAGTATTTTCCCATACATCAGGCTTTGCAATCTGGGCAAACCACTTAACATCTTTAGGTAAGTTTCTTCCTCTGTCTGATGAAAGAGCTGGGTTAGGTGGTTTTTAAAGGGGCCTCTCCAATGCTGTGGTTTTAAGTGGAAATTCTTGAATTTGAACTAGGCTGTTTCTTTGCTTCTTAAGTTCCAGAGCCAAGTCATGACTGGAGGGGAGGCAGGGGGTAGATTGGAAAGGTCCCATATGTGACGTTGGTGGGATCCGGAAAGCCAGCTTCCTCTTGGCCAGAATCAGTCAACAGAGACGTGCGAAGAACATGGGCTGCCTGATGCCCTTGGTCATTGGCCATCTCTAGAAATGGCTTTCAGGGACAGGAAGGGCCACACAGGCAGGATGAGACCCCGTCCCCAGGTGGGCACAGGTGCCCAGTGGGCCGGCTGCTGGGTCAGGTCACCAGACTGAGAACGCAGGAGATGCTACTGCTGAGGAACTCTCACTTGTCACTTCAGGGTTCTCTTCTCCACCCTCTGGCAGCATGGGTCGTTCTGAAAGACTTAGAAGGTGGGACGGGAGAGAGCAAGTGAGGTGAGGCCTCCGCATGCCCGGTTTTCACTGGCACATTCCCCGTCTTCACCTTGACCATCAGCAGCTGCACTGTAGCCCCTGAAAGGGAGAGAAAAGTGAGAGGGAAAGAAAGGCTGGTAAGAGAAGGAGCGGAACACAAAATCGTGATGCCTTAGGAAGCCGCTCCCAAGAACCCTGGGACAGGCCCCTGTGCTCAGCTAAAGATGGAAGCTGAAGGCTGACGTGTGAAGGTGGCTAGAACAGGTGGGCAGCCCGGAGCAGAGAGGCCGCTAATTCGCTTGTTCATTGCAAAATACACTTGAGCATCTTTGCAGGCAGCGTGCTAGGTAGGGGCTGGGGCTGGGGCCCGGGTGAGGAAGCTTTGAAGGGGCTGTTGGGATGACACAGACCCAGTCTTTGTTTTCTCAAGGAGGGCTGGCTGGCCAAGGAGCCAGATGTGAACGCAGGAGATGCTACTGCTGAGGAGCTCCTGCATGACAGGAAGTAATCCGAGGGGGCAAGCACAGAGTGTGGTTTGGTGAATCTGGAAATGCTGTGTGTGTAAAGGTGCGGCCTTAGACATGTGGTTCTCCATGGGGAGATCCTGCCCCCAGGGGACATGGCTGATGTCTGGAGACATTTGTGACTGTCACGACAAAGGTTGGGGGGGATGGTTTCTTGGTATGGAGTGAGCGGAGACCAGGCATGCTGCTCAGCACGGCCCCACCCCAAAGGACACCCCTGCACCTCATGCCCCCATTGCTGAAGTCAGAAAAGCCTGCATGAGATGACAAGCTGACTGGAGGGAGGGTTTCTCCACTGCTCATCACCTGCCTGTGGTCCCCTTTGGAGCTGCTGGCTCTGTCTCTCTGCCTTCCTCCCTTTTTAACGCAGCAGTCACTTTGATCTTAGCTGTCATGGGCAGGTTGACTTTGAGGGACAGAATGCTGCCCAGTCTGCCTGGCCCTGCTGGAGGGATTCTGTCCATTCCCGCCCTGGCAGGTGCGTCGGCCCCATCCTCACCCTCCCTGCACTGCTTGCAGGGGGCACCAGTGCCAGCCTCCGGTGGCACTCCATGCACTGCTGCCACCTTGTCACTGCGGGTCTGGACCACTGTGCGCCATGCTAGCCTGCCTCAATTCTGCAGATCTGAGACTTGCAGACAGAAGCTAGCTGCTCAGGGCAGGGGCGGGTACTCAGGCCTGACAGTCCGGCAGGTGTGGGCTCTAATTCCATTTGAATCAGAGGCCCTTCAGGATTGTGGGTGAACCCAGCAGGGGCCAGGCATCGGAGCGGGACTGACAGGTGACCTTGGTCTCTGGAGCGGGAGGGAAAGTACAAGCAGGTATCGAATATGCACGACTGGCCAGGGAGCGACCCCCAGATCTTTACGTTCTGAAGCACCCACTGTTTTAAACCACAGGAAACTGCTTGTGGGAATAGATAGACAGAACGATCATTTTCAGTCGTGCTTATTTACAAATTCCTCCCCGTTACTGAGAATGAATAAAGAGCCACTTACTTCTCAACTGCAGCCACAGAGGGCTGTGAAATGTAGAAGTCCAGCTCAAACTCATACAGTCACTCCCCACAGGAACCACATTAGCTCATGATAGCTCCAATAGCATCAGCTAAAGTCTAGAAACTTCTAAAGCAGAAGTTAAGCTCGTATTGTTATTTGCAGTTCTCTTTGGCATGGGGTGGGGGAAGTGATTTATATATGGAAAAGAAACGGAAGCTCCACGTGAGTCAGAAAGCAGTGGCTCCGGAGGCCCCAGAGTTGTAAAAACATGTGCTTCCTCCTCCTAAAGGAGTGACTTAGCCAAACCCAAGCCGAAGCCCCCACTCCAATCCAGCACTGCCTCTTCCTGCTTTGTGACCTTCAGCTCATGGCTCATCCTGTCTGAGCCTCAGTTGCCCGTGTGTTGTGTCTAGAGCAGAGGTGATGTGGTCACGGCTTCCTCGGCGTCAGTCGGCCCCTACGTGCGCTGGCTTTGCCCGCAGTCTGGCCTTCAGCGGGGCTTGGTTTGGCCGCTGGCTGCTGCCGCTGCAGTTGTCCTGGGGTTGTGTCCCTCTTTCTTTCAGCTAGTTGGGTTTTTTGCTGTTTTGTTTTGTTATTGGTTTATTCTTTTTGGAGACACGGTCTTGCTCTGTCTCCAGGCTGGAGTACAGTAGTGCTGTCAGCTCACTGCAGCCTCAAATTCCTGACCTCAAGCAGTCCTCTGGCCTCAGCCTCCCAAAGTGCTGGGATTATGGACATGAGCCACTTTGCCCGACCCCTAGTTTATTTTTCTTTTTGTTATTAAGAGATGGGGCCTCGCTATGTTGCCCAGGTTGATCTCCAACTCTGGGCCCAGTGGATGCTCCCACCCCTGCCTTTGTCATATTTCACTGAGCAGCCACCTGCTGGGATCCACGCTCAGAGTGCGCACGTCAACTATGTCATTCCCTTCCCCCTCCCAGCCCCTTTCTCAGATGAAGAAACCAAGGCCGCGGCCACAGTCAGCGAGCGAGTGACGGGCCTGGGATTTGAGCCCGAGGCCTGGCCTCCTCCCTCTGCTCCCGCAGCCGCAGCTGGGACTCCCCTTGGCATTTGTTCTTACCGTGTCAGTCATGGAGGTTGCAAAGCCTTTCTCCCCTGCTGGAGCCGGCTCCCCAGTGAGAGTAAGATCCAATGGCGGGGCGGGAGTAGGAAGGATGCGCTCTGTGGGGCAGGGCTCTCTGCTGCCGACAGACAGTCTTCAGGTGACAAGGTCTCAATCAGCCAGGCTTGTGAGTGTGAAGGGCGGGTTCCAACCCTCTAAAGAAGGAACTCTACAGACAACAGACCCTTTTGACATTGAAATGTCTGGAACCCCCACCTTGGTAGTTAATCCCTTGATTTAGCACACACACTATTCATGGGAGGGCTTTTTGAGCCAGGGAATGGGAAAACATTGTTATCTTTTAAATCACCCCAATGTGAAAGAAAATTGGCTGGGAGAGGGCCTAGGCTGGAAGCAGGGAGACCGATTAGGAGGCGGATATGGTGGTTCCAGGTAGGAGATGGGAGGCAGGGGCTCACTGGAATAGTAGCAGCAGGAGCGGAAGGAAGCGGGAGGCAGAGACGCTGTCAGATGGAGACAGCAGGCTGAGTCACCAGCGACTCATGCCCCGGGGCCCAGGGAGATACCCAGCGCCTTGAACTGCCCCGCCCGGTGGCTTAGGAAACCCAAGAGGAGCAAGTTTAGGGGGAGGAAGTTTCTCTCGGACTTGTTGAGGACCCTGAAGGGCGTCCAGGCAGAAAGGCCTGGGAGGCAGCTGGAGAAGAGTGACAGGCAGTGCTGGGAGTTCTGGTGTCCTGATGCCGTCCACATTGAGTGTGACAGGGGAGGGGCACAAGGGTGGAGACCGAGGCTGGGAGACAAGGAGGGACTAGTGCAGGGGACCGAGAAGTTACCGTTAGGGGAAGGATGAAACCGGATGACAATGCCCAGACTCGAGGGAGGACAGAGCTTTGAGGAGCCACAGAAAACACTGCAGAGAGGCCAGGTTCAGAGGAGCCTGAGACTGCCCCATGTAGACCTCAAGAAGAACAGTGGGCAGACATGAGACCTGCAGAGAGAAGACAACAGAGACTCCTTTCCAAGAGCCTGGACTTCCAAAGAAAAAAGAATCCATATCGAGAGAAGATAAAGGATGAAGAGCAGGGTCTCAGTGGCCGCGGATGTTCTCATAAAATGGGTGTGATGTGAGCTCTTCTGTAAGCTGGAGCCTGTGCAGAAGCCAGAGTACAGGCTTGAGGGATGCGTCTTCGAGGGAGACGGAGGCTCTAGAACCTTCTGGAAGGGGGCCTGCAGCCTTTTTCTGTCAAGGACCAGAGAGTACATATTTTAGGCTTCTGCTGGTGGCTGTCTCAGCTCCTCACCTCTGCTGTTGGAGCACAAAAGCCATTATAGACAATAGGAAAATGGGAGTTGAAGATGTGAGGAAGTGGGTGTAGACATGGCGGGGGGGATGTGAGACAGTGAGTGGGGAGGTCTGCACAGGGAAGGGGTTACGGGGTAGGAGGTAGAAGAGACGCTCAGCAGGGGCGCGGCTCAGAGCTAGAAGGTGCAGGGGTGGTGTCAGAAAAGGGAGACAGGCCGGGCACAGTGGCTTACGCCTGTAATCCTAGCACTGTGGGAGCTCAAGTCAGGTGGATCGTGAGGTCAGGAGTTCAAGACCAGCCTGGCCAACGTGGTGAAATCCTCTCTCTACTAAAAATACAAAAATTAGCTGGGCGTGGTGGTGCATGCCTGTATTCCCAGCTGCTTGGGAGGCTGAGGCAGGAGAATCACTTGAACCTGGGAGGCAGAGGTTGCACTGAGCCAAGATCACACCACTGTACTGCAGCCTGGGCGACAGACAGAATGAGACTCCATCTCAAAAAAAAAAAAAAAAAAGAAAGAAAGAAAGAAAAAGGAGACAAAGGAGTTGTGATTTCAGAATGGAATCTTGTAACGAGAGAAGTAGAGAGAAAAACGTCCTTCGAGGTTTTCTCCCATAGGTGTGTGTATGGATGTAAGCATAGGTCCCCTCCCCTTTTCACTACAACTATCACTGTTTTCTGTCTAGTGGGAGTAGTCAGCATTCAGTGTGATAGAAAAACGCCTGGAGTAAGGAAACGACGTGTCTTATGAGTGGTTTTGGCCATTTTTCTCATACTATCCTGCATCAGGTGATATATGTCTACATGTGTATGTGTCTGCATGTGTATTTGTGGGCATACATGTGTTCATGTGTATGTATGTGTTTGTGTTTATGTGTACGTACGTGTATATTTGTATATACGCATATGTGAGGAGTGTATACGTGTGTGTATGCCTGTGTGTATGAGAGAGACGCTCTCGTGTCCACTCCTGGGGGGCAGATCACCGGCTGGTGGTCAGCCTCTAGCCTGGTGTCCAGCTTCCAGTCACTCCAATGTTGTAGACTTCAGGACAGCCCCTAACCTAAGGAGAAGTTCCATTTCCTAGAAACCAACTTTTGTGGCGTTGAAGTTATTGCTAAAAGCAGTGGAATCAGGTTGCCTGCCAAAAGAATATTTGTTGGGTGAAAATGTCAGTGAAGGCTTGGTGGGTTTTTAATTCAAAATTCACCCTGAATTTGTTATATTGCTGATGGCAGTTAAAATCAGACCACGTCAGAGATGAGGTAGCCATGCCTTAGTTTGGACGATTTTTATGTTAGTCAAATCAAGGCCCCACGTGATGGCTCACACCTGTAATCCCAGCACTTTGGGAGGCCAAGGTGGGAGGATTGCTTGAGTCCAGGAGTTCGAGATTATTCTGGGCAACATAGCGAGACCCCTGTCTCTACAAAAAATTAAAAAATAGCTAGGCATGTTGGTGCACATCTATAGTTCCAGCTGCTGGGTTGGCTGAGGTGGGAGGGTTGCCTGAGCCCGGGACAGGGAGGCTGTAGTGAACTGTGATTGCACCAGTGCACTGTAGCCTGGGTGACAGAGAAAAACTCTGCATCTGAAAAGGAAAAGTGTCAAATCAGGTTTCTAAATGGGAAGGAAGAGTGTTTCCTCTCTTGTGACAGGAGTCCCCCAATCTGGGAGAGGCACGGTCAGTGCAGCCTGCTCTAAGCCTCTGAAGATTAGAACCTGAGACGTCGGGGCCGACGGGTGTCCGCACTCCCCCATCCCCCTTCCATCCTGCGAGCAGCCCTTCCTCAGGCCAGTTGTCAAGGGCTTGGTTCTGATCCTTTTCTAGAGAAAGGAGGGAAAGTTTGGCTCGTGAGAAGAAAACAGGAAAAGAAGCCCAATTCTTACGAAAAGACAAAGGAATTTGAATTCTGAAGATACTTGATTTCAGAGAAACTCGGAGCCAGCGCCAGTCCTTGAAAGTCCATTGCTACAAGAGAAAAAGAAAAAAAAAAGTAAGGAATGCCGGGCACCCCCTGCCCGGCTTAGGCACAGAAGGAATGATGGTTGCCCTTGGTGTACGTTGAAGTCTGCTGCTCTGGAAAGCACGGGTACCTTCAGAGGGTCCTGCTGTTTTCTCTGATTTCACACTCCTTGTCTGGCTGAATTGTCATGATTTTGTGTCCTGCCTACTCCTTTATCATCTTCCTGTTCCCAACCTGGCTATAGGCTCGTTTTACTCAGCACTGCTGTCCAGACCCCTTCTCAGACCATCCATTTTGAACAGAGGTCCTTCTGCCCCCTAGGGGACACTGGGCAATGTCTGGGGACATCTGTGGTTGTCACAACTGGGGGTGCTCTTGGCATGGAGCGGGTGGAGGCCAGGGATGCTGCTCAGCACCCTGTAGTGCCAGGGACAGCCCCAGCCCAGAGATGGCTGCATCCCAATGTCCGCAGTGCTGAGTGGGGACACACACTGTCATCTTTGGTGATGATCAGGGAAGAGTAATAACTCTGGGCTCTGAGAACTAACTGGGTGCATGGGGAATGATCCTGGCGCCAGAAAGTACGTGGTTCCACCATCAAGGAGGGTTAAAGAATCCACTTTTCGGCAAGGAGATGGCTGTGGCTTCCCTGTGTGTGGGGCCAGGCCACACAAGCATGAACGGTGGGGACAGAATCTAGAACACGTATCACTTGTTCCGTAGACCTGGACTTCAGAGGCGAGCCAGGAGAAGGAAATGGACGGGATTTTTCTGGGCAGCACAAGTGTTAAGACAAGCACCAGGACAGAATCTGGGCTTTGAAACAACCGGTACTCCTGAGAGCACTCCGGGCTTGTTCCTTCTCGTTTGGAGGGAAGAAATTAATTGCTTTCTTAGGGCAGATGAACTCTGGTACCATCTGGATGCCAGCGAGTACCAGGAGAGGAGGAGCCAATGGCCGGAGGAGGCCATGTGCCTTCCAAAAGCCAAGGCTCGTTAGCCAATCAGAATGAAAGTAACTAAAACCACTCGGCTAACTCTGCCCCAATTATCACCAAAGATGACAAAACGTTGTCTAAATACTGATCTGAACTATGCGAAGCAGGTGACAGCTCCATTTGGCATATGGAGGAACAGGAATAGAAAAGAGATTGCTTAAGGTCGCAGTGAGTCAGCGGCCCAGCCAGGAACAGGCCCAGAAACTGCTCTCAGCCTTTTCTGCATTTCCTTTCCTGACATTGCTGGTTACTAGGTGATGGAAGTATTTTTCTGTAAACAGAAGCCTCTTCCCTTTGTGCCCAGGCAGATTCATTCATCACGGCCACAGTCCAGGGCCTCTTCTAGCTGCGTCTCTCCTGTGCCCCCTCACATGAAGTCAGGAAGCCACGGGAGATGTTCCCACTGGCGTGTTTGACTCAGCGGCTCCAGAAGGTCAAGTGCACATCTGGTTCATTTGAACGTTTGTTCAAGGTCAAATGCGTGTTTGGTGGATTCCGAAGGCTGCTGCCGGCCGAGGAGGGGAAATTGCAGCGCTGGTTCTGTGCTTTCCCCTTTATTTCATGCCGGGCCTGATCTTGGACCAGATGGTAAATGAAACGTGCTCGGCCTATAAACAGCACTCCGGGCGTGTTTCTGAGCCACAAGGGAGGGAGCTTTGGGCCAGCCAAGCCCGTTGGCCAGGCAGGGCCAGGCTGGGTGACAGGTGTCTGCAGCGCCTCCTCTTTCTATTGGCTGTTCTGAGGCTCCTGTAACCCAGTCTAAGGGGACACAGGGGAAGGTAGTCAGAGAAAGACTGCCCAGGTCCTCACCACGGGAAGAAAAACAGGAGGGAGGACAAAGGAACTCGAGAAAGCAAGGACCGCGGGGCAATCACCAAATGAGTCCAAGTTCCCACGGCAGATTCAGGTTCAGAGACAAAGCATGGCCTCCGCTCACTTGCACCTACTGTCCTGCACTGGATTGAGGGATTCCCAAACTGGGTGCCGCAAAGGTGCTCCACAGTATGTTCCCTGTGCTCTGTGGACTTTACGTTGCATACACCCACACCCACGCCCTAGGGGCCCTGCCCTCTTCCCCTCTCTGCTGCCCCCTCCTCTGCCAGGTGGAAGAGTTACTCAGGATCCAGCATCACCCATTCTGGGAGGACCACGTGAGCTACCGCACTCACCCGGAAGTACCCCAGGACCGCGAGGCGTTCCTTCTGCTGGGCCAGCAGCTCATCGCTGGTGTCGTGTGTGTGTGTGTGTGTGTGTGTGTGTGTGTGTGTGTGTGTGACTGTTTATCATGGAAATTTCAGACATCCTCGAAGTAAAACACACAATGCAATGAAACTGAAGAAGCCACCACCCTCTACAGGGTGTCAGCGTCCTGCCATTCTTATAGCACCTGGATATTCCCGCCCTCTCTCCATCCTCCTCTCCACCCTGACATTTCTACAGGCTTTGTTGTTAAAATTTACATACAGGCCAGGTGCCGTGGCTCAAGCCTGTAATCCCAGCACTTTGGGAGGCCGAGGCGGGGGATCACGAGGTCAAGAGATCGAGACCATCCTGGTCAACATGGTGAAACCCCGTCTCTACTAAAAATACAAAAAATTAGCTGGGCATGGTGGTGCATGCCTGTAATCCCAGCTACTCAGGAGGCTGAGGCAGGAGAATTGCCTGAACCCAGGAGGCGGAGGTTGCGGTGAGCCGAGATGGTGCCATTGCACTCCAGCCTGGGTCACAAGAGTGAAACTCCGTCTCAAAAAAAAAAAAAAAAAAATTACATACAGTAAGTGAGCAAACTTAGCTGGCTAATTTCAACAAATTGACATTCCGTGTAACCCCTCACGGTACATCATACGGAATGCGTCCATCTCACTGAAATGTCCCCTCCTGTCCCTTTCCAGTCACTCTCGCCCCGCTCCCCTCTGTTATGATCTTCTTTTAACTTTAGTTTTAATCCACTCATCTACTCTTTTGGACTCAGCTTCTTTCACTCAGCATAATGATTTTGAGATTCATTCATGCATTGTGAATTCAGTAATTAATTCCTTTCTATTCATGAAGAGTATTCCGGTGGAATTTCTCTATTAGCTTTTTAACTCTGCCCTTCTTTCCCATTTCTATGATAGTTTTAGGGTTTTCAATATGCATCTTGAAATCATCATAGTCTACAATTTCTCATCCACTCCCCTGATGAGAAACATTTGGGTTATTTCTGCTTTTTGGCGACTGAATCAAACTGCTATGAACTAGGCTGAGGTGGGCAGATTGTTTGAGCCCAGGAGTTTGAGACCAACCTGGGCAACATGGTAAAGCCCCATCTTTACAAAAATGCAAAAATTAGCCGGGCATGGTGCTGCCCACCTGCAGTTCTAGCTGCTTAGGAGGCTGAGGTGGGAGAATTGCTTGAGCCGGGGGCGGGGGGTCAAGGATGCGGTGAGCCGTGATTGTGCCACTGTAACTTATCCTGGGTGACAGAGTGAGACCCCGTCTCAAAAACAAAAAGCTGCTATGAACATGCTTATGCAAGTTATTATTATTTTTTGAAGATATGTTTTCATGTCTCTTGGATAAAAATAACTACAAGAGGAATTCTGAGTTAAAGGGCAGGTTTAACTTTCTAGAAAACTGCCAAACCTCTTTCCAGCGTGGTCATGTCATTTTGTGTCTACACATAGGGATATGTGAGTTTTAGTTGCTCCATGTACTTACGACATTGTATGTTGTTAGACTTGTCAGCTTTAGCCATTCTAGTGAGTATTTAGCGATATCTTGATGTAGTTTGAATTTGCATTTCCCTAGTGACTAACGAGGTTGAACACCACTCGTATACTTTTGGGCATCTGTATATCTTGCTTTGTGAAGTTCCCATTTTTCCTTTTAGCTTATTTGTCTTCTTATATTGAATTGTAGGAATATATATATTTATACACATACAATATATATACACACATGCATACACACACACACACACACATATATAAGGATAAAAGCCCTTTATCGGATACATGTTTTGCAAATGTTTCTCCCAGACTGTGGCTCACCTATTCATATTCTTAGTAAAATCTTTTAAATTTTGGTGAAATCTAATTTGTCACTTTTTTTAATGCTGATTTACTTTCTACATTCTGTCTAAGAAACATTCGTCTTACCCCCTATGTTTTCTCTGAAAAGTCTTATAGTTTTAGCTTTTACGTGTAAGTTTATATTCTAACGTCAAATCATTTTTATGTATGGTGTGAGATAGGGGTCAGGGTTCATTTCTTTTCCCCAGTATGGATATCCTGTTGATCCATCACTGTTTGTTTAAAAGACTTTTCTTTCTCTGTTGAATTGCCTTGGCACCTTTGTCAAAATCCAACTGAGGTAAAAAAGACCTGAGGCTCCATTAGAAAAAAAAATAACTGATAATATGTGTGAGTTATATTATTTGTTGCTGGATTTGATTTATTAATATTTTAAATTATTTTTGCATATATGTTCATAAGAGAGATTAGTCTAAATACTTCTCTTGTAGTATATTTGTCAAGTTTTGGTGTCAGGGTTTACTGACCTCATAAAATGAGTTGTAAAGTATTCTTTTTTAAAATTTTCTGATGGCATTTGTGTAATAATTCCGTTTTTAATATTTGATAGCATTCACCAGTAAAACTATATGTGCCTGACATTGTCTTTGTTAGGGAAGTTTTCAATAACGTATTCAATTTTTTTGTTGTATGTACTACATTCACATTTTTCATTTCATCATGTGTCAGTTTTGTTATGTTGTGTTTTTCAAATAAGTGTTCATTTTATATGTCATTGAATTTATGGGATAAAGTTGTTTGCAATAGTTCCCTATTATCATTTTGATTTCTGTAGAATCTGTAGTATATCTCATTTCAGTCCTGATATTGGCAATTTGTTGTTTTTTTTTTTTTCCTTTCTTATCAGTCTTTCCAGGAGGAAGTTGTTAATTAATTCTTTTAAAGACTTGCTTTTTTTTTTTTTTTTTGAGGTGGAATTCTGCTCTGTTGCCTGAGCTGGAGTGTAGTAGCAGGATCTCAGCTCACTGCAACCTCTGCCTCCTGGGTTCAAGCGATTCTCCCACGTCAGCCTCCTGAGCAGCTTGAATTACAGGCGCCCACCACCACACCTGGCTCATTTGTGTATTTTTAGTAGAGATGGGGTTTTGCCATGTTAGCCAGGCTGGTCTTGAACTCCTGACCTCAGGTGATCCACCAGCCTCGGCCTCCCATAGTGCTGGGATTACAGGTGTTAGCCACCACGCCTGGCCAAGACTTGCTTTTTTAAAGAGCAGTTTTAGATTCTCAGCAAAATTGACAGAAAAATACAGAGATTTCCCGTATACCCATACCTCCACACATGTACAACCTCCTAATTATCACCATCCCCTACCAGAGTTGTGCATTTGTTACAATTGATAAAATCAGCGTTAACACAGCATTCTCACCCAAAGTTCATAGTTTACCTGAGAGTTCACTCTTGGTGTTGCACATTCTATGGTTTGGACAAGTGTATAATGACATGTGTCCACCATTATAGTACCATATAGAATAGTTCCACTGTCCTAAAAATCCTCTGCGTTCTGCTTTCTCATCCATCTCTCTGATCCCTGACAACCACTGATCTGTTTATTGTTTCCATAGTTTTGTCTTTTCCAAAATGTTGTTTAATTAGAATCCTACGGTATGTAGCCTTTTCATACTGACTTCTTTCCCTTCATAGTATGTGTTCAAGTTTCCTCTATGTCTTTGCATGGCTTGATAGCTCCTTTCTTTTTTTGAAAAAATTTCAGTTTTGAAGAAATATTGATTTTGTTTACTTTCTCCACTGTTTATGGAGTTTCTAATTTTACTAATTTTGTTCTTTATTGTTTTTTCTTCGTTTTTTGAGACAGAGCCACTCTCTCGCCCAGGCTGGAGTGCAGTGGCACAATCTCAGCTCACTGCAGCCTCCACCTCCTGGGTTCAGGCAATTCTCCTGCCTCAGTCTCCTGAGTAGCTGGGACAACAGGCACGCACCATCACTCCCGGCTAATTTTTGTATTTTTCTAGAGACAGGATTTCACCATGTTGGCCAGGATGGTCTCCATCTCCTGACCTCATGATCCACCCACCTTGGCCTCCCAAAGTGCTGGGATTACAGGTACAAGCCACCACACCCCGCCTTTTTCTGTAGCTTTTTAAGGTTAAAAATGTTCTTAAATCTTTTTTTCTAATATAAGTACATAAAGCTAAACATCTCTTTATAAGTACTGCTTTAGATGTGCCCACAGCATTTTTTTCTTAATAATTTTACTTGTTTTTCATTTATAATATTTGCACCAGTGCCCACAAATTTTGATACAAAGTGTTTACATTATCACTCAGTTCAAAATATCTTCTATTTTTCTTTGGGGTTTATTATTTGACCCATGGATTATTTTGAAGGTATATTTTAAGTTTTCTAAATGTTTGGCATTTTTCTAACCTTCTTATTGATCTCTAATTTACTCCATTGTGGTCAAAGTGCCTACATGGTCTGTGTAATTACAGTCTTTTGAAATGTATCGAGGCTTGTTTCATGGCCCAGAACGTGACCCATCGTAGTGAATATTCCATGTGCATTTGAAAAAAATGTGCAGGTTTTGATTGTAGTGTTCTATAAATGTCAATTATATCTATGTGGTCGATAGTATAATTCAGATATTCCATAGCCTTACTAATAATTTTGCTTAGTTCTTCTGTCAAAATTACTGAAGGATCTTTAAAATCTCCAACTATGATTGTTTATTTCCTCCTCTAGTTTTGTTAATTTTTACTTTATGTATTTTTCAGGTGTATTTATTACTAGGTCCATACACATCTGTAATCATTATGTCATCCTGAAAAATTGGTAATCTTATCATGATGAAATTTTATCTCCAGTAATATTCCTTGTCTTGTCGTTGTCTCTAGAATCTCTAGCAATAGTTCTCGTCTCAGAGTCTTTTTTGTCTGATTACTTTAGCCACTCCAGCTTTCTTAAGATCAGAGTTTACACAATGGGTCTCTTTTTATTCTATTACTTTCAACCTATGTGTGCCTTTATTTTTAAAGAGGATTTCTTTTAGGGAGCATATAACAGGATCTTGATTGTTATCCAGGCTGATCATTTCTGCCTTTTCAGTCAAGTGTTTAGTCTATTTACATTGAATGTAATATTAATATACCTGGATTTAGCAAAATAATTCTGCCATTTGCTTTCTATTTGTATCATCTGTTTTTTGTTTCTCTGTTCTTTATTTCTTGCCTTATTTGGATAATCAAATATGTTAAGTAGGATTTCATTTGATTTCTCTATTAGCTTTTTAGCTATACCTTTTTGTATATTTTTTTGTTAGTGGCTGCTTCAGAGGTTACAATGTGCATTGTTAATTTATCACAATTTACAGAGTTAGCATGTTACTGCCTTAGATAAAATACAAGAACCTTGAATGTATAACTTAATTTGTCCCCAAACTCGGTTGTAATTGTCATAGAGAACATCTACATGTGACATAAACCCCACAATGGAGTGTTATGAAGTTTTGGTCAAATAGTTTTATGTATTTAAAATAAAGAGAAGGAAAAAAAAAAGAAAAAGAAAAGAAAAGAAAGAGAAGAAAAGAAAAACTATAGTTTTAAAATAATTACCTGCATATTGATTTATCATTTTAAGTGATATTTACTCCTTCTAATAGATCCAAATTTACCATCTGGTATTAATTCCTTTCATTCCGAAGAACTTCCTTTAGCACTTCTCATAGGGTAGACAGAAAAATTGATCAGGTTTTGTTTATGCAAAAAACCTCTTTATTCTACCTTCAGTTTTTTTTTTTGTTTTTTGTTTTTTGGTTTTTTTTTTTTTTGAGACAGAGTTTCGCTCTTGTTACCCAGGCTGGAGTGCAATGGCGCAATCTTGGCTCACCGCAACCTCCGCCTCCTGGGTTCAGGCAATTCTCCTGCCTCAGCCTCCTGAATAGCTGGGATTACAGGCACGCGCCACCATGCCCAGCTAATTTTTTGTATCTTTAGTAGAGACGGGGTTTCACCATGTTGACCAGGATGGTCTCGATCTCTTGACCTCGTGATCCACCCGCCTCGGCCTCCCAAAGTGCTGGGATTACAGGCTTGAGCCACCGCGCCCGGCTTACCTTCAGTTTTTAAGAATAGTTTTCCTGGAGACTGAATTCTGGGCTGGTAGGGTTTTCCCCCCAGCATATTGAAAATGTCATTCCAGGCCAGGCATGTTATCTGAGTACTCTGGGAGGTTGAGGCAGCTGGATCACCTGAGGTCAGGAGTTTGAGACCAGCCTGACCAACATGGTGAAAATACAAAATTTAGCTGGGTATGGTGGTGGGTGCCTGTAATCCCAACTACTTAGGAGGCTGAAGCAGGAGAATCTCTTGAACCCAGGAGGTGGAGGTTGCAGTGAGCTGAGATCACGCCATTGCACTCCAGCCTGGGCGACAGAGCGAGACTCAATCTCGGGGGGGGGAAAAAAAAGTCATTCCATTGTCCCATTGTCTTCTGGTTGCCATTGTTTTCTGAATATAATAATGTAGTTTTTCTCTGACTGCTAAAGATGTTTGCTTCTTTTAACGGTTTAACCATGGCATATCTATCTTGGCTTTCTTTGTATTTATTCTTCTTATGGTTTGTTGAGATTTTTGGACCTCTAAGTTGATATCCTTCACCAAATGTAGAGGTGTTTGGCCATTTTTTAATATATTTTTCTCTTACATTCCCTTTTTCTCTTCTGGGACTCTGGTTACATCTTTATTGGACTGCTTGTTCTATTCACTTTCTTCATATTTTTTCTCTTTGTTCTTCAATTGGGTGAATGCTTTTTCTCTATCTTTAAGTTCACTAGCTCTTTCCATTGTCTCTAATCAGCAGTTGAGTGCATCTAGTTCAGTTTTTATTTCAGGTATTGTACTTTTTAGCCCCAGAATTTCTATTTGGTTCTCTTTTTATACTTTGTGTTTCTTGGTTGAGATTCCCATATGTTCATTCATTATGTATATAACTTCCTTTAAGTTCTTGAACTTATTTTTAGCAGCTCCTTTAGTCCTTGTCTGCTTTCTGTATCATCTGAGTTATCTTGGGTTTGGTTATAATTAACTGTTTTTCTTTTTTCTTTTCATTTGTTACTCTTTCTTTTGAGTGTAGGTTACATGTTCCTGTTTCTTTTCATAGTTCAGGATTTTTACTGGGTTCTGGAAATCATGAATGATGTGTTGTAGAATCTGCGGATTCAGCTGAGTTCCCCTGAAGGCAAGTGACTTGGCTAGATTCAAACTCTCCCTTCTGCTGCAGGCAGCAGTTAAAATCTTCTTTGATTTTTTTTATCTTTGCACTGCTCCATTTTCCCCAAGACCCCTGGTATCTCCCCCACACCTTTGTGGTGTAGTTGCTTAGCCAAAGATTCAGGTGTATTTTGTAGGAGGATTTGGGTATTCACCCCTTCTGTGGCTCTCTGTCTTTCAGAGAACTCTGTCCTCTGATGCTGGAGGTTGGAGGCTGATGCTTTCTGCCATTCAAGCATTTGTGAATTGAGGCATGCCCCCAGCAGAAAGCCACAGACTCATTGGTCTGACCTATACACCAGCACGTGGTAAACAGTATGTTAAATTAGGGGAACAGGCCGGTCACAGGTTTTGGGAGGCTGAGGCAAGTGGATGTCCTGAGGTCAAGAGTTTGAGACCAGCCTGGCCAACATGGTGAAACCCCATCTCTACAAAAGTGCAAAAATTAGCCAGGCATGATGGCGGGTGCCTGTAATCCCAGCTACTCAGGGGGCAGAGGTGGGGGAATCACTTGAACCCAGGAGGCAGAGGTTGCAGTGAGCCAGGATCACACCATTGTACTCCAGCCTGGGCAACAAAGTAAGACTCTGTCTCAAAATAGTAACAGTAACAATACTAATAAATTAGGGAAACATGGCCGGGCGCGGTGGCTCAAGCCTGTAATCCCAGCACTTTGGGAAGCCGAGGCGGGTGGATCACGAGGTCAAGAGATCGAGACCAACGTGGTCAACATGGTGAAACCCCGTCTCTGCTAAAAATACAAAAAAAAAAAAATTAGCTGGGCATGGTGGTGCGTGCCTGTAATCCAGCTACTCAGGAGGCTGAGGCAGGAGAATTGCCTGAACCCAGGAAGCGGAGGTTGCAGTGAGCCGAGATCGCGCCATTGCACTCCAGCCTGGGTAACAAGAGCGAAACTCCGTCTCAAAAAAAAAAAAATTAGGGAAACATGTTCATGTGTAAATGCCTGTGACACAGAATAACTTGCATTCTGGAAGATGTGTTCTGGCCATGGTGGTCAGAACACGGTCTTACCATATATCCCAACACTCTCATGGGCTCTCCTTACTTAAATAAGATCTGGAGTTTGAAGCAAAATGATTTCCACCTGCAGTACAAGGAACTGGTCTTAGTCAAGTCAGCGTTCTCACTTTATCACTGGTGGACTCTCTTCACAAAGAGTTCTAGTCACATTATCTCCTCCTAGTATCCCTGGTGCTACCCACTTGGCTTCAGATGAGAACAGCATGGTGTATGGTGTGCAAATGACTGATGTAAGCATTTAAAGGAAACTGTGAATAAAAGCCACTTCCAACAGAAAAATTCCAAAGGTCAGTTCTGTCAAAGAGAGAGAGGGAGTTGAGGACTCAGGAAATACACTATGGGAAATTTAACAATCTTTTGTAAGAATAGAAGGTAGGAGAAGTCAGGCTGTGTAAAGTTTAGTTAACGCCCAGCCAGTCACCACGTGGCTCTGGGGACATCTAGTGGTGAGAAGTGAGTCAGGCTCACACAGAACCAAAAAATCCAGACTCTGGGTTGCACCAAAGGGATTTGGGAGGGGAATTGGGGGGTGCGGTGATGGTAGTCAGGGAATAGTCCCCCGCAGTACAGATGGGATTAAACCAGCACACTCGAATTCAAAGACACATACCCCTGTCTGCTTTCCTTAGGTAAATTAGTTTAATCTATTATAAGTTTTGCTTTTCATTTTTAAACGGCTTAAATTTTGTTTTACTCATTCTTAGAGATAAAAATGCTGGGGTGATAGAGAAACATAAAAGTTGTAGCAAATGTCTATTGTGTTCTGACTGTGTCATGGGTACTGCGATGTTTGCCTGCGGTTCAGTCCTCACCACCTCCCATCAGGCAGGAGCCATGGAGACCCCCCCCAACTGGGCGGGTGACAGGCTCAGAGCTGGCGCCAGGATGGGGGACTGGTGTGCCTGATCACAAAGCTACCTCCCCACCTAAGTGTGTTTAGGTCTTAACTCTGTCTCCAGTGCTCAACAGAGCCGATTGTTTATTTAAAAGTGAAGACTGTTTAAATTTTAGCATTTTCATGGGACAAATTTGTTTCATCTGCCACAATATGAAATGAATCATTTTATATAGAATTTTCAAACTATCTATTTGAAAGATGTATACCTCTGGCAGCAAAGAAATATATATGTTTATACTTTCCTGTAGGCAAAGATGGCTTTGAACAGAAGGCGGTTTTTACTTACTGCCAAAATTCGTGAGGGCTTTTATCCAGCCCTGGACAAAATGTACCATTTACTCCCTCTGCAGATCACCTTTTCTCTCCCTCACCAGTGGTTCTCACACTGCCCCGCCACGGGTCGCTTGGCAATATCTGAACACAGCTGTGATTGCCACAACTCGGGGAGGGGGTGCTCCTGGCATGGAATGGGTGCTGCTCAGCACCCTGCAGTGCCCGGGATGGGCCTCTAACAGCAAAGAACTGTCCAGCTCAAACATAAGTGGTGCCACAGTGGGGAAACCCAGGCTTAGAGCTGCTCCCATTGTCGTTTGGGGTGTAGTCATTCCCCAAATGGCAGGCACTCACCCAGGGCTTTGGATTCTCTGAGTAAATGAGTAAACAACTGAGCCCTTCAGAATAGTTGAACCTGCTCAGACTGGGACACAGAGCCATTGTTCCTGCCTTCCGCTGAGGAATTTCTGCTGTTGGGTGGTGACAGAGCTCTTTTAAGGTTTTATATTTGGAAAACGTTCTCTGGCCCCTCTCTCCTGTGGACAGTTCTTTAGCCTGTTCCCACACGTCCTCATGAGGTACACCAGGGTCTCTGCCTCTCCACTTTGAAGAATGTAGCTGGTAACTCCTTCCCGGTCCTGAACTTGTTAGTTTCCTCTTCGGGTTTCAGTGCTTGCAACCCTTGCCCACCCAATCTCTCTCCACCTTTCTTTAGACCTGAGCATGCAGAATTCCGAGGGTGGAGCGGATTCGCCAGCATCCGTGGCTCTGCGTCCCTCAGCGGCAGCCCCGCCTGTGCCAGCGTCCCCACAGGTAACGCATGCCCACCTGCCGCTCAGCCTCTCAGCAACAACAGGGTGGCCACAGTGTGGACTCGATCCCTGTGGGTTTGAAGACTGCTTGGATCTGCAGAAAATGGAATCTGTATTTTTCTGAATGGACTTCTCAGCCCTAATGCTGCTGTTGAAAGAGCACAACTTCCTTGACTGTATTTGGCTTTTCACTATTTGTTAAAAAGATCCCATCAAGGAGACGATGACACAAATGGAAAAGAAGCCCCTCCCCCAAATCCGACTTGGTCTCTGTTTAGCGTTCAGTGGAGGTTTTCTTGTACTTGGAAATGACCCTTTTCCACAGAAATGCTTTATTAAGAAGGCTGGCTGGGTACAGTGGCTCACACCTGTAATCCCAGCACTTTGGGTGGCTGAGATTGGCAGATCACTTGAGGCCAGGAGTTTGAGACCAACCTGGGCAATATAGCCAGACTCTTTCTCTGGAAAAAAAAAAAAAAAAAAAAAAAAAAATTAACCAGGCATAATGGCCTGCACCTGTAGTCCCAACTCCTCAGGAGGCTGAGATGGGAGGATCACCTGAGCCGAGGAGGTTGAGGCTGCAGTAAGCCATGACTGTGACACTGCACTCTAGCCTGGATAACAGGGCAAGACCCTGTCTTAAAAAAAAAAAAAAATGGGCTTGGCATGGTAGCTCACGCCTGCAATCCCAGCACTTTGGGAGGCTGAGGTGGGCAGATCACGAGGTCAAGAGATTGAGCCCATCCTGGGCCAACATGGTGAAACCCCATCTCTACTAACCATACAAAAATTAGCTGGGTGTGGTGGTGGGTGCCTGTAATCCCGGCTACTTGGGAGGCTGAGGCAGGAGAATCACTTGAACCTGGGAGGCAGAGGTTACAGTGAGCCAAGATCGCACCACTGCACTCCAGCCTGGGTGACAGATGAGACTCCATCTCAAAAATAATAATAACAAAATAAAATTAAATAAATAAATAAAATTAGCCAGGCCTAGTGGTGCACATCTGTGGTCCCAGCTACTCAGGAGGCTGAGGGGGGGGGAAGGATTGCTTAAGCCCAGTGGTTTGAGGCTGTAGTGAGCTGTAATCATACCACACTTCAGCCTGAGTGACAAAAGGAAAAAGATGAGTTAGAATTCTTAAGATTTGGTTCAAAATGGAATCTAGCACCTAGAATAAGCACCTAGAATAAAGAATGAACATTTTCTTTAAATTTGCAGAGAGAGAATTTTCATATTAAGGCTCTCTCTGCTCCTGGATTTCTACTGTGGAATGAAATAAGGCATGAAGAAGACAGAAATACCGAGTGAGTGGCACTGGCCATGTTAACCAGGCTGGAGGCTCATCACAGTGGGCAGAGGTCCACTGTGGCCAGGCGACCACCTCGATCTGGAATCTCAAAGTTAGGAGCACAGCAAAAAGAAATGATTACGGTTTAAAAAAGCACAATTCAGGGCCAGGTGCGGTGGCACATGCCTGTAATCCCAGTGCTTTGGGAGGCCGAGGCAGGTGGATCACCTGAGGTCAGGAGTTCGAGACCAGCCTGACTAGGTGAAACTGTGTCTTTACTAAAAAAAGAAAAAAAAATTCGCCAAGCATGGTGGTGCATTCCTATAATCCCACCTACTTAGGAGGCTGAGGAAGGAGAATCACTTGAATCCAGAGGTGGTGGTTGCGGTGAGCCAAGATCATGCCACTGCACTCCAATCTGGGCAACAAGAGCGAAATTCAATCTCAAAAAAAAGCAAACATAAAACAAAGAAACCACAATTCAGCAAAAATAAAAAGGCAGACATTGAGGCGGCTTGTTTGACTTAGTGTAGTCAGACATCTCTAGCTTTTATTTCTTGCACATATGGCAGTGGGGAGGGCGTCTTGGAAGCCCATCTGAGGTGGGGATCAGATGCCATTGTCCTGTTAGCCTAATTGATGTGTGTCCTTGCCTACTTGAAACTGTCCAAGAGGAGTCAGCCCTCAGGTCCTTCCTGCCAAGCCCCTCTCTCTGGCTCTCCCAGGCCGGGTGGACTCTGCCTTCCTCCGCAGCAGCCACTGTGGGCAGGTCTCAGTGCCACTCACAGCCACTGTGTCCATCCCAGGTTTCATCACTGTGATCCCTCTCTGAGGCCCTGCCAGGGCCCCTGTGAATTCTCCAAGCACACAGTGCCCAGCGCGCCTGGAATCAGAATGCCCTTGCGCTGGCGTCCTTGTTAGCAGCATCTTCATCCTTAGCTCCACTCCTGCCACACAGGGGATGGTGTGTCCTCACCCATCACCCCTCATGATGTATACATGGCAGTCACTGCTACCCGTGACATTCAGGGTTCATGCCGGACAGTCACAGTACTGCAGCCAATGACTTCTAAAGCCCCAGCTCTCAATAAACACACAAAACACTCCCGTTCCTCCCTCAACTCTGGTTCATTCTAAGGAGTTCACTTCCCTTTCTCACAGCTTTGTGTGGACAACTGGTACTCTCAGAAAACTAGCAAAGCCACACTGTGCAGACTTGGCTTAGGAGGCTGGCAAGCAGTGGGGGTCAGGGAGCGAGCGACCCAGACACAGAGGACCTGGACTCAAGTGTTCTGTAGCCAGAGGCCGTCCTGGAGCCCTCGGGTTCATTAACCTCATTAGAAAATGAAAACAAGGGGCCAGGTGCAGTGGCTCACACCTGTAATCTCAGAACTTTGGGAGGCTGAGGTGGGCAGATCACCTGAGGTTGGGAATTCAGTGCCAGCCTGACCAACATGGAGAAACCCCGTCTCTACTAAAAATACGGTGGCGCATGCCTGTAATCCCAGCTACTCGGGAGGCTGAAGCAGGAGTACGTGGGGTGAGTGTGCACACTGTGTATGTATGTGCATTGTTTGTGTGCCTGCATGTACCTGCCGTGTGTCTGCCCAGGTCGGTGTGACTGTGCAAGGATGTGCGTGTCTGACCATCATCCTGCCGCCCCCTCTGATTAGTCCTGCCTACGTTTTAATAAAGCAGCATAGGAGCAAACAGCGTCTTACATTCTGTGTGTGTCCTCAGCACTGACCTCTGAGAAGTCTAACGGCCCTTCTCTCCCTTCCCTTTTAGAGGGTGTTGGTCCAGGCAGCCAGCTCTGCTCCCAAAGGGGCCCAGATGCAGCCGATCTCCCTCCCCAGAGTTCAGCAGTTGCCCCAGCAGGTAATGACAAACACCACAGCACCATGCACACCGGGGCGTAGTTAGCACTCGGCAATCCAGAACAATCTCTGCAGGATGCGTCCTTTTCTGTGGCTGCTGTTCCTTGTTAGGCAGCTTCGGTTTCTTAACCAAAAGGTTCTTCCAGAAGCTGTGCAATTTTAAAAAAAATCATTTACTGCAGATCGTTCTGCAACAAGCCAAGAAAGCTGGTGATCTTCCGTTCATTCAGAAATTTAGCAAGCTTTTGGGGGAGCCAGTGAGCACCCCACACCTGCTGAGTGGAGCTCAGATCGACATGCAGACAGAAACAAAGGGCTCTGGACTGAAGGAACACAGACCCTTCCCAGGAGGTAGACCCATCTGCTAGTGAGTGCCGTACCGTCCGATGAGGGCACAGCAGAGGAAATGCTTCTTATAATTTCAATTTTCTAAGAACAGAGTTTGAACGCCTGGCTGACCAGTCAAGTAGCAACACACATCACTAGCTTGGGGACAGTCTAGACGCATGGTTGGCTAATTGTTTCCAGAAGCCAAATTATACATTTTTGAGAGTTTGTGGTCCAGGCGGCCTCTGGAACAACCACTTAACTCTGCCATTGTATCACAAAAGTAGTTATAGATGATATGTACCCAAATGGCATGGCTGTGTGCCAATAAAACTTTATTTACAAAAACAGACAGTGGGCCGGGTGCGGTGGCTCAAGCTTGTAATCCCAGCACTTTGGGAGGCCGAGGCGGGTGGATCACAAGGTCAAGAGATCGAGACCATCCTGGTCAACATGGTGAAACCCCATCTCTACTAAAAATACAAAAAAAAAAAAATTAGCTGGGCATGGTGGCGCGTGCCTGTAATCCCAGCTACTCAGGAGGCTGAGGCAGGAGAATTGCCTGAACCCAGGAGGCGGAGGTTGCGGTGAGCCGAGGTTGCGCCATTGCACTCCAGCCTGGGTAACGAGCGGAACTCCGTCTCAAAAAAAAAAAAAAAAAAAAAAACAGACAGTGGGCCAGATTTGGCCCTCAGGGCCAGAGTTTGCCAACTTTGCCCTGCAGAATCCTGAATTAAAGTTAACTCAGGCTTCTCCATAAAAAGAGCCCTGAGACCCTAGAGTAGACGTCCCCAAACTACGGCCCACGGGCCACATGCGGCCCCCTGAGGCCATTTATCCGGCCCCCCGCCGCACTTTAGGAAGGGGCACCTCTTTCATGGTTGGTCAGTGAGAGGAGCACAGTATGTGGTGGCCCTCCAACGGTCTGAGGGACAGTGAACTGGCCCCTTGTGTAAAAAGTTTGGGGACGCCTGCCCTAGAGGGTACACCTCTCTTCAAGATGATCCTGCCTGGACTGGTAGTGTGTTCCCTAGGAACATTTGCAGATCTTAGGAAGGAAAAGGCTTCAGACAGGCCCAGCAAGGACCCAGGGCCTTAGGCCAGTGGCTCTGTCTGAGCTCCTGTCTGTCAAAGCACTCCCCGGAAACACCATGAAGGGAGAGGAGACAAAGACCAGTGTGTGATTCCAGAAGCTTCCACCACTCTTTGGGGGCTGGGCCTGCCCAGCTCTTTCTGTAACTTCTGCATTTCAATCCCCCAGAGTTCGACATTTGACTTCTACCCCGGGACACCACCCAACAGATGTTAACCCCTGGAACTTGTGGTTCTGGGAGTTGTGCATTGGACAAGTGCATACCATGCTCAGTGGTCCCAGGAGGGGCAGGTCAGCCCCATCCTGCAGCTTCAAGCACAGGGGGAAGGTCACCCTGACACCCAAGCAAGCCCACCGCTGCTGCCCTCCATCTTCTCACCCCAAAATTAGGTGGACATGGGCAGCCACTAGGATGCCCTCTGCGGTGGGAGTTCAGAGTTCCATGTGCAGAGCGTTCGGCTTCCGGCGCTCACGCTAGAGTCCCTCGGGGCCTGTCAGCTGAGCCTCTGAACTAACGTTTCCGTGCAGGGGGACAGGTCAGCAGGGTGTGCTGCAGTCCCCACTCCTCCCCACTCTGCTCAGACCGTCACAGTCCCTCCCCTCCTCTCTGCCAGGGAGGGGCACCACAGCCACCCGCAGGGCGTGTTGTGGCCATGTAGGGTCTAATCCAATTGACCCCATGTGCTTGCCAGCCTGTTTGCCAGCCTGAGCTACAGAGGGAAACCCTGTTGCAAAAACAAAAACAAAACCAGAAACCAGGGACACTCCTGTGAGCCAGGTCAGGGCTCTCTGTCCACAACTGGTTTCCACTGCGCTGGAGGGGTGCTGTCGTGCTCCTGGTCGCACTCCCACATACACAGAGGAGGGGCCACAGCCCTGGCTTCCCTCGTGTGCCACGGCAGAAAGGAGCCAGGGTGCACAGACAGGCTAGCTGAGCTCTGGGGATCGGTAGCAGCTCCCTGAACTGTGTGGGCCGTTTGTAATATGTCTTCCGTACGTTACTGACTCTTCAGTGTCTTTCTAGGTGTGCCGACTGTGGGCAGGAACACTGTCATTTGGTACTAAATATTCATAAAGGCGATAGAAGACACGTCTAGCTTGAATAATCTGCAGATAACTAATGAGGGCATGACAGGTGGTAACACAGCGTATCCAATGTTTCAGGTGCAGTCGGTGCAGCACGTGTATCCCACCCAGGTGCAGTACGTGGAAGGGGGAGATGCCGTCTACACGAATGGAGCCATGTGCGTGTTTCTCCCACAGGTCACACCCAGAACCCTCTCCCTTTTCCAGCCTTTGCCATCTGCGGAGGCATTGAACAGATTCCCCTCCCTTATGCTTTTGGTGATGTGTTCGCTAAATACTATTAAAATGCAGCTAGGAAGCTGGGCAACATCTCTACAGAAAATTTTAAAGTTAGCCAGACATGGTGACGAGTACCTATAGTCCCAGGTAATCAGGAGACCCAGGTGGGAGGATCACATGAGCCCAGGAGTTGGAGGTTGCAGTGAGCTATGATCATGCCTGACTGATAGAGCAAGACCCTGTCCAAAAAAAACAGAGTAGTGGGTGAGGGATTAGGACATCACAACCCTGTGGAGATTTCAGAAATCACAGACTTTAATACTTTTTACTTTTAGGAAAGATAGTCTTGGAAGAAAAACACAACAAAACAAAAAACTAATCCTAACTCTTTATTTTGAAGTCTCAGTCTTTGAAATCCAGAAACCATCCACCTCTGTGCATTTTTTTCCTTGCCTCTGTTAAACTCTAGCTTTGTATAATGGTCATAGAACTTGATTTTCCATGTTTCAAGGCCTTCTAGAGTTTTCTGCTGTCTAACTGAGTGATGCTTGGGGCAGGAAAGTGCATCTCCCCCGCCACCCACTTCACTTTAGATGTGAGTTCTTTCACCTGCTTGCCTGTTTCCATTTGGCCTGATGGCTCCCCTCACAAGTGCAGGGGCTGGGCACGGGAACCTGGCAGTGACCTCAGGGTTGTGATGGGTGGAATTGTCTGATTCCCTAAAGCACAATGTTGAAGGGTATGAAACACACAGAGACACAGTAAGTGCATATAAAACTGGTGACACTGGAGCAAGGTCTGTAGGTCCTACCAAGGTCACAGTCTTGGTTTGTTATTGTACTGTGGTGATATTGTCATCCCCCTGGGTTAGGGTTAGGGCACAGGAGTGCACACCTCCGAGAGGTCGAAGGGGACCTTCCTGCCACCCAGAGGGCCTCTCCTTAGGACGCATACAAACCTTACTCACCAGTAAGGAAAGGCCACTCCTAACCACCTTTACCATGGCCGCATTACTCAAGTAAAACTTAAAATTTTCAGGCCGGGCGCGGTGGCTCAAGCCTGTAATACCAGCACTTTGGGAGGCCGAGGTGGGTGGATCACAAGGTCAAGAGATCAAGACCATCCCGGTCAACATAATGAAACCTCGTCTCTACTAAAAATACAAAAATTAGCTGGGCATGGTGGTGCGTGCCTGTAATCCCAGCTACTCAGGAGGCTGAGGCAGGAGAATTACCTGAACCCAGGAGGCGGAGGTTGCGGTGAGCTGAGATCGCGCCATTGCACTCCAGCCTGGGTAACAAGAGTGAAACTCTGTCTCAAAAAAAAAAAAAAAAAAAACTTAAAATTTTCATTCTCAACAAGAAGTCACTACTTTAATCCAGATGTTAAAGGAAAACTAGACGGATTATTGGTATCACTTAGACATTCTTATACAATCTCATTTATTTAAACTTTTCATTTTGAAATAACCAGAGAATAGCAAGAAGTTGTGAAATTAGTACATGATTTGTAAACAAATTCCCCCAGCTTGCTCCAGTGGTGACACCACGCAGGACGATATCAAAACCTGGAAATCCACCAGCCAGGTGTGGTGGTGCACGCTCATAATCCCGGCCGGTGCTGTAGTGGTGCACACCCGTAATCCCAGGCTGAAGCAGGAGGATCACTTGCGCTCAGGAGGCTGAGGCTGCAGTGAGCTATGGTTTTGCCACTGCACTCCAGGCTGGGCTGTAGAAGGAGAGCCTGTCTCAGATAGACAAACAAAAACCCTGGAAATTGATGTGGCGTAAAACTGTTACCTAACCTTACCCAGCCCTTACTCAGTTCTACCAGTCTTTGTGCACATGCATTTGTGTGTGTGCTTGCACATGGAGTACATGTGGCTTTGCAGGTTCATTTGTGAGGGCTTGCATGTGTGTGTGTATCTATTTCTGTGCATTTTCAGCCCATGTATAGATTTGTGTAACAATACCACCATCAAGATACAGAACTGATCCATCTCCATGCAGGAACTCACTCATGGGACCCATATATCTACTTAGAATTTTCAGTTTTATCTTTTGTTTTTTCTAAGAGACAGGGTCTTGCTTTGTTGCTCGGCTAAATGGTGTAGTCACAGCCCACTGCAGCCTCAAAGTCCTGGGCTCAAGCAGTCCTCCACCTCAGCCTCCTGAGTAGCTGGGACCACAGGTGCGCACCACTACTCCTGGCTAAATGTTTTATTTTTTTTATAGAGACAGGATCTCTCTGTGTTGCCCAGGCTGGTCTCAGGCTTCCGGCCTCAAACAGTTTTCCCATCTTAGCCTCCCAAAGTGCTGGGATTAGAGGCATGAGCTACCACACCTAGCCTAGAATTTTCAAGTGGTGAGTTCTGATGAGTCAGCCTGTGGTCCTGAAGATTTCCTGACACGATGGTTCTGAACTTGCACTGCGTTTGAATGTCATATGCCACGTCCGAAATTGCTCCATATGTTGCTCTCTCGGGGCTGCCGCTTTTACATGATGTTTGGGTATCCATGAACTCAGACAAGACGTTTAAATGGGACAGCATCCCATGCGTGACTTCTCTCTTTCTCACAGACGAACGGCTTACACCTACAACCCCGAGCCTCAGATGTACGCCCCCAGCAGTGCGGCTTCTTACTTCGAGACCCCAGGCGGTGCCCAGGTGACCGTGGCAGCCTCGTCCCCGCCAGCGGTCCCCTCCCACAGCATGGTGGGCATCACCATGGATGTTGGAGGGAGCCCCATCGTCTCCAGCACGGGAGCCTATCTCATCCACGGGGGGATGGACAGCACCAGACACTCCCTGGCCCACACCTCCCGGTCATCTCCAGCCACGGTATGTAGGAGGCTCTCGGGGCCAGCAGGGTAGGCCATGACTATTCTCACAGCGGTGGCGGCAGGGACGGTGAGTAAGAGGCAGCCGGAAGCCCAGAGAGGGCTGTTGTCTGCTGTGGACCCAGGCGGCCCCTTAATGGAGTCAGGCCAGCCTCAGATGGACCACCAACCCTAGGCTAGCCTGCAGAGCTGTTTGAACTTCGGTTCGCCATTGGTAAAGAGGACAAGTCATGCGTCATGGGCTGTTGTGAAAAGGGAATGCATCAGGCATCTCTCCACTGGTCGATGCTGCAGCTGCCTTTGCTGTTGTCATTATTGTTATCATTGTTAATATCAACCTCTTAGAGGCGTGGATCAGTCCATCCACAAGACACCTGGACTGATGACACGGGGACGTTTCCCCGCAGCCCCTGCTTCGTTCTCACTGCCACGCTCCTGTGCAAAATAACTACTTACCCGCTCCTCCGAAGTCTCCACGTTTAAAACTCCATTTTCCATGTTTACTTTTATTTTCCTTCTTAAATTAACTCAAAGTGAAATCAACTTTTTGGTGTCCAGCCTTATGAGTTTTTGACATGGGTAGATTTGTATACAATCAGGATGCAGAACTGTGCAATGCCCTGAAAACCCCTTCGTGGTGTTTCTTGATGGTCACATCCTCCCCGCATCCCCACCCACGGATCTGTTCCCTACTGCTGTAGTTTCATCTTTACCAGCATGTTGTATAAATGGGATCATGCAGATTGTGACCTTTTGAGACTGGTTTCTTTTACTCATTCTGGTGCCTTTGAAATTCTGTCAAGTTGTTGCATGAATCTGAGTTGCTTTTTTTTGTTGTTACTGAGTAATATACTATTATACTGCAATGTGCTTATTCATTCACTAGTTAAGGGCCATTTGGATGGTTTCCAATTTGGGGCATTTATAAATAAAGAAGCTCTAAGTATTCATGTGCAGGCTTTTGTAAGGACATTATGTTTCCCTTTCTTTTGGATATATACCTACAAGTGGAATTGCTGCTGGCTCATACAGAAAGTGTATGTTTAACTTTAGCAGAAACCACCAGTGTTCCCAAGTGTTTGTACCGTTTGGCATTCCCCCCAGCAGCATACAGGAGTTCCGGTGGCTCCACTCCATCAGTATTTGATGCTGCCGGTGTTCTTGGTTTTGGCCATTGTGATCAATGTGTGTTGGTACCTCACTGTGGTCACAACTCGCATTTTCTTTATAGTTAATAATGGGAAGCAGCTTTTCATGTGAGTATGTCCCTTTGGTAGATGCTCTGGTGAGGTGTCAGTTCAAGCCATTTGCTACTTTTTTAACTAGGTTGGATGTTTTCTTATAGTTGAGTTTTGAGAATTCTTTATATATTCTAGATACAAGTCTGTTGTCAGATATGTGACTTGCAAATATTTCTTCAGTCTTTAGTGTGTCTTTTCATTCTCTAAAGAGTGTCCTTTGCAGAGAAAAAAATTTTTCTTTTAATTTTGGTCAAATTCAGTTTATCAATTTTTCTTTTTTGGCTCATGCTTTCGATGTCATGTCTAAGAACTCTTTGCCTATTTGCACGTCGTGAGGACTTTCTCCTGTTTTCTTTAAAAAGTTTTATAGTTTTACTTTTGTTTTGGGGTTTTTGTTTTTGTTTTTTTTGAAACAAAGTCTTGCTCTGTCACCCAGGCTGGAGTGCAGTGATGCCATCTTGGCTCACTGCAACCTCCACCTCCCGGGTTCAAGTGATTCTCCTGCCTCAGCCTCCCAAGTAGCTG
Source organism: Saimiri boliviensis (assembly GCF_048565385.1). Taxonomy (NCBI): domain Eukaryota; kingdom Metazoa; phylum Chordata; class Mammalia; order Primates; family Cebidae; genus Saimiri; species Saimiri boliviensis. The sequence continues at coordinate 40,457,981 of NC_133462.1, forward strand.
GGACTGCAGGCACTGGCCACCACACCCAGCTAAGTTTTGTATTTTCAGTAGAGACGGGGTTTCACCATCTTGGCCAGGCTGGTCTCGAACCCCTGACCTCAAGTGATCCACTGCCTCGGCCTCCCAAAGTACTGGAATTACAGGCGTGAGCCACCATGCCTGACCGTAGTTTTACATTTTACATTTAGATCTGTTTCCTGTCAATTTAAGTTTGTATAAGATGTAAGTTTTAAGGTGAGGTTTGTTTTTTTGGCATATGAAACAAAATGTTGTTCTAGCCTCATTTGTTAAAGAGACTGCACTTTCTCCATTGGGTTGCTTTAACACCTTTGTCAAAAATCAATTGGCCATATGTGTGTGGGTCTATTCCATTCCATTGGTCTGTCTGCCTATCCCTTTACAAATAGCATAGTTTTAATTACAATATAGCTTTATAGTAAGTCTTTTTTTTTTTTTTTTTTTTTTTTGAGATGGAGTTTTGCTCTTGTTACCCAGGCTGGAGTGCAATGGCGCAATCTCGGCTCACCGCAACCTCTGCCTCCTGGGTTCAGGCAATTCTGCCTCAGCCTCCTGAGTAACTGGGACTACAGGCGCATACCACCATGCCCAGCTAATTTTTTTGTATTTTTAGTAGAGATGGGGTTTCACCATGTTGACCAGGATGGTCTCGATATATCTTGACCTCATGATCCACCTGCCTCGGCCTCCCAAAGTGCTGGGATTACAGGCATGAGCCACCACGCCTGGCCTTATAGTAAGTCTTAAAATTGAATAGAATGGTTCTTTCCACTTTATTCTTCAGTATTATGTTGGCTATTTATATAAACTTAAAGTTTCTATATAAGTTTAGATCAGTTTATTGATATCTACAAAAAAATCCTACTGAGATTTTGACTAATTTGCACCAAATCAGTTTGGGGAGAATTGACATCTTTACTATATTGAGTCTTCCAGTCCATGAACATGGTACATTTCCCCATTTGTTTAGATCTTCTTTGATTTTTTTTGTCAGCATTTTGTAACTTATCCAAAATTTTGTACATGTTTTGTTCGATTTATACCGAAGTATTTCATGATTGGAGAGGTATTGTAAATGGCACTGTGGGGTTTTTTTGGCATTGATCTTTACATTTCGTTTCCAACTGTTCATTTCTAGGGTTTGAAAATGGTTGATTTTTTTGATTCTTGATCTTGTATCCTATAACCTTGCTGAACTCACTTTTTAGTTCTAAGAACTTCTTATTGCCTGCAAATATAACTGCTTTCATGCGTTCTTTCCAATATGGACAAAAAGGAATTTCATTTCTTTTTCTTGCCTTTTTGCACTGGCCAGGACTTGCAGTGAAATGTTGAACAGGAGCGGCGAGAATGGCCATACTTGCCTTTTTCCCAGTCCTTAGGGAAAAGCCTTCCGTCTTTCACTGCTAACTATGTGATGTTAGCTGTTTTCCAGAGATGCCCTTTTTCAGGTTGAGGTAGTTCCCTTCTTTTTCTAGTTTTCTGGAAGTCTCTATCATAAATAGACATTGAATTCTGTCAAATGCTTTTTTACATTTATGTAAGCATATTTTTTTCTTCATTAGGGTGTTAACATAATGGATTGCATTGATTGACTTTCAATTACAACATAACTTCTTATTTTGGTATAAGGTTAATCTCCTGAGATAGAAGGTGATGGTCTAGCCTTATCTTTGTTTTTTGTTTGTTTGGTTTTGGTTCTGGTGTATTTTGAGGTCACCCTGGCATCAGAGAGGTCCCCTGAATCTTGCTGTTCTCTCTCTTCCTATGTCCAGAGTGACCCCCAGGCCCTGGCCCTGACAACAGGCATAGTGCCCCATGCCTCCTCCCTCCCTTCTTAGGAGGAGTCACTTGCTTTCTAGAGGCTGTGAAATTATAGAGTGGTGTCTGCTGCTTCTACCCCTAGCTACTTAGTTTTAGCACCCCAGGCCAGGCAGCCCCAGCAGACCAGACATACTCCTCCCCCATAGGATTGGCTGGGTGGAACTAGGTTTCATTGTTATGGGTCAGAAAGCTTTCCTCACAGACTGCAGTAATTGTCACAAGTGTGGCACGTTTGACTTAGCAAACTGCATCAACTTAGTAAGATCGACTAGGATTGCAAGTCACAAATTTACTGAGAAACAGTGATGTTCTCTATGGTTTTAGAATTATCTCGTTGCAGCAAACATGCTGCTCAGACCCTGGGCCACCACCCTGTAACTGTGGTTTGTTATCTGGGTTGCTTTGGAAGAACTGAATTATTAAATCAATTAGAAATCCATGAACAGGCTGTTTTCTCACTCTCTTTCTCTCTGTCTCTCACACACACACACACATACACACACACACACACACGCACACACGCACACATCTTGGACAGGAATCTGATTCCTGGCTTCCAACTGTTCAGTTGTTGTTTCCTGGCTTGTTGTTGGCATAAGAACATTCAACAAGGATTCCACAGAAATTCGAGAGACCGTCCAAGAGCCAAGAACAACGGCGGCCCTGAGACTGCAACGAAACACAGCCGCTGGGCCCGACTGACGTCTACCAGTTCGTTCATGTCAGAGCTTACTTTCTTGGGACCTTAGCTTAGTCCTAAAGACAGAGCACAAAGACTGAAGCACGTCCCCACCTTTAGCCTTGACAAGTGATTCCAGACTCTTGGTGACCAATTCTCTCGAGTACTTATTTCTGGTTAGAATGTCATCCGTATTATAAATCTTCAAAGTTAATTGCCCAAATGGCAAGTTTTTGATACACATTTTCTGTTGTGCTTTTTTCCGCTACATGGAGCATCACTTTTCAAGCTGGTTTTATAACTTTTTTTGCAACGGTGGGAAAAGTACTCAGATATACACTTACAAGTACCTCTTCGAGAGATACATCTGAAGTTTTAGTCTCTGATTTACCTGTAGTGACAAAATGAAAAACTGTCATACTAAAAGCACGATTTTTCACTTATTCTGAAGCATTTCAGTTGATTTACCAGATAAGTCATCCTCCTTTGTCTGAATGACATAGCCTCACTTGACAAGATGTTAAGCAACCATGGACAAATGGATTATTGATCTAGTAATCGATTCGCTACTGACGGCTCTCTCCGGTGTTGGCCCGCTTCTTGTTTTCCTGTTTTCTTTTATGGCACCGTATGCAAAATAATCACAGTATGTAATCCCAGCTTGGATCCTGGTCCAGGGGAAGGACATTAGTGAGGAGATGCATCATATTCTGTAAAGTCTGCGGATTAGTTAAGAGTGTTGAATTTAAGAGTGTTGAGTGGCTCCATAAGAATCGGTCTTGCTGGCTACGGTGGCTAACGCCAGTCATCCTAGCAGTTTGGGAGGTGGAGGCCAGTGGACTACTTGAGCCCAGAAGTTCAAGACCAGCGTGGGCAACATGGCGAGACCCCATGTCTGCAAAAAAATACAAAAATTAGGCAGGCCTGGTGGCTCCTGCATGTATGTTCAGCTACTTGAGAGACTGAGGTGGGAGGATGGCTTGAGCCCAGGAGGTCGAGGCTGCAGTGAGCTGTGATCATGCCACTGCTCTCCAGCCTAGGTGATAGAAGGAGACCCTGTCTCAAAACAAAGAAAGCAACACACAAAAAAATTGGTTCAGAGCGATAGCCACAAAATATGAGGTGACAAACACAAGTAGCAGAACTAGAGACAGAGGGAAAATAAAGCAAGTGTGAATGTGATCTTATGGCCCCTAAGGGACATTCACAGAGATATTGGTGGGGCTCCCTCTGCTGAGTGGGAGTTGTGAGGAACAGACAAACAGGTTAAAGCGCCCCATCTCCCTCCCTGAGCCTCTCAGCCCTGGTCACCTCTGCCCGGACCACAACTTCGGGCTTTTCCCTTCTCCAGGCCTAATTCCATGACTTACCACTCTGCCTTCACAATCCCAGCCATTCTCCTTTTCGCTTTTAAAAACCATCTGCATTCTTTAGAAAGCGCCCAAAGGGTTGTTAGTGCTTTAACTTCCATTGGCTCCTTCTGTGGTAACATATCTAAGTTATATTTTAGAACAGAGGGTGAATTAACTGCAGCAGGTTTAGGAGCGGCCCTCTCTGCCTCATGTCCCCACACTTGGGTTTTTGGAAAACCACCTCCCCTCCCTCCCCATATCGTGGCCACTTCTAGCTCCAGGAAATGAGACATGATCATGCCACTGCCCTCCAGCCTGAGCAGCAGAGAGAGATGCCACCTCTTTTTAAAAAAAGAGCACATCAGGCTGGGCGCGGTGGCTCAAGCCTGTAATCTCAGCGCTTTGGGAGGCCGAGGTGGGTGGATCACAAGATCAAGAGATCGAGACCATCCTGGTCAACATGGCGAAACCCCGTCTCTACTAAAAATACAAAAAATTAGCTGGGCATGGCAGCGCGTGTCTGTAATCCCAGCTACTCAGGAGGCTGAGGCAGGAGAATTGCCTGAACCCAGGAGGCGGAGGTTGCGGTGAGCCGAGATCGCGCCATTGCACTCCAGCCTGGGTAACAAGAGTGAAACTCCATCTCGGAAAAAAAAAAAAAAAAAAAAAGCACATGAAATTTTCCTAGAAGTCACCATATTCTTCACTACCATGTGCTCACATTCTAAAAAATGTTTTTAAGAGAGGGGAAAAAGAGGCCAGGTGCAGTGGCTCACATCTGTAACCCCAGCACTTTGGGAAGCCAAGGTGGGTGCATCACTTGGGGTTGGGAGCTCAAGACAGCCTGACCAACATGGTGAAACCCTACCTCCACTAAAAATACAAACATTAGCCAAACACGGTGCCGGGCACCTGGAATCCCAGCTACTCGGGAGGCTGAGGCAGAAGAATTCCTTGAGCCTGGGTGGTGGAGGTTGCAATGAGCCAAGATCATGCCACTGCACTCCAGCCTGGGTGACAGAGTGAGACTCCATCTCAAAAAAAAAAAAAGTGGGGTGGGGGGAGGGGGAAGAAAGAAAGAAAATGCTAGTTTCATTTAAGAATGTCTTTGATGGCCGGGCGCGGTGGCTCAAGCCTGTAATCCCAGCACTTTGGGAGGCCGAGGCGGGTGGATCACAAGGTCAAGAGATCGAGACCATCCTGGTCAACATGGTGAAACCCCGTCTCTACTAAAAATACTAAAAATTAGCTGGGCATGGTGGCGCATGCCTGTAATCCCAGCTACTCAGGAGGCTGAGGCAGGAGAATTGCCTGAACCCAGGAGGTGGAGGTTGCGGTGAGCCGAGATCGCGCCATTGCACTCCAGCCTGGGTAACAAGAGCGAAACTCCATCTCAAAAAAAAAAAAAAAGAATGTCTTTGATGAATATTCTCAGTGGTTATCTGAGTTTTATGAATTTTGGTACTTAGCAAATACTGATTTCTAACAATTAAAAACATAAAACAGAAAAAGAAAGAATGTCTTTGATGAAGCAGTAAAAATTATTGATTTTATTAAATTTTCACTGTTGAGCACACATCTGTTTAGTGTTCTGTGTGTGAGATGCGATGGAAAGTCCACCAGAGAATGTCAGCCTCCAAGGAAAGCCTGTATGTTCACGATTGACTTGTGGGCAGAACTAGCCATTGTTTTCATAAAATTCCATTTCTGCTTGAAAGCATGACAAAATCTGATTATTCAGACTCAGGTATTTGGCAGACATGTTTTCACAAATGGACAAAGCCTGACATATTAAGAGAAACAGCTGGCAGATTTTGTTGCCAATGATAAAACTCAAGTATTCACACAAAGAAATGAAAATTATGGAGAAGCTATGTCTGCCAACCAGGAACCTGACAGCTTTCCAACAGTGAACGACTTTTCTGATGAGGTTGGTGGCGATATTAACAAACGTGATTTCTTGACACTAATGAAATGTGGCGATGTTCGGAAGATCTGCACACAGCAAACTCGTGCTTTTCAAGTGACCGATATATGATGTTACAAAACCATGCCCATTAGTAAAATACTCACTCAAGTTGCAAGAAAGACTAAAATTACTTCTTGAAATTAGTTACATGTATGTTTTTATTGAGGTAAAATACATGTAACATAAAATTAACCATTTAAAGTGGACAATTCAGTGGTATTTAAAGTGGACAATTCACAGTGTCATCTGATCACCACCATTATCTAGTTCCAGAATATTCTCATCACCCTGAAAGGAAACCCCATTAGCGGCCAATCTCCATCGTCCCCTTCCTCCGTGTCCTGACAGTCGCTACTCTGCTTTCTGTCTCTAGGAATTTGCCAATTCTACATAGTTCGTGTAAAAGGATTTCTACAGTATACGGTCTTTTGTATGAGGCACATCCATGTTGTATCATGTGTCAGAACTTTATTCCTTGCTGTGGCTAAATACTATTCCACCGTGTGCTTGGACCACATTTTGTGTATCCATTTATCTGCTGATTGACATGTGGGTTTGTTCACTTTTTGGCACTTTAACTTTGTCATTCCCCTACCCTCTGGCCTCCATGGTTTCTGATGAGGAATCAGCCATTACTCATATTCAAGATTCTTTGTTTGTAATGCCACTTCTCTCTTACTGCTTCTAGGATTCTCTCTTTGTCTTTGCCTTTCAACAGTTTGATTATAATATGCCTTTGGTGTGTATTTCTTTGAGTTTATACCACATAAAGTTTGTTGAGGTTTTCAAAGGTGTAGATTTATGTCTTTCATCAAATTTGGGAATTTTTCAGCCATTACTTATTTAAATATACTTTACCACCTTCTTCCTCTCTCTCCTTCTGGGATTCCTGTTATGTGTTTGTTTGTAAGCTTGGTGGTGTCCCACAAGTTTCCCAGGCTCAGCTCATTTTTCTCCATTCTTTTTTCTTTCTACTCCTCAGACTGGGTAATCTCAGTTGACCTATCTTCAAATTCCCTGAATCTTTCTTCTGGCTGCTCAAACCTGCAGTTGAACCTTCCCTAGTAAATTTTTCATTCCAGCTATTATACTTTCAACTCCAGAATTTTTATTTGGTTCCTTTTTGCAGTTTCTGTCTCCTTGTTGATGTCCTCCACCGGTGAAACATCACTCTCGTGTTTTTTTGTTTTGTTTTGCTTTTGTTTTTGTTTTTGTTTTGACGAAATCTCACTCTGTCGCCCAGGCAGGAGTGCAGTGGCATGATCTCAGCCCACTGCAAACTCTGCCTCCCAGTCTCAAGTGTCAGGCCTTAGCCTTTCAAGTAGCTGGAATTACAGGTGCCCACCACCATGCCCAGCTAATTTTCATATTTTTAGTGGAGTCAGGGTTTCACCATGTTGGCCAGGCTGGTCTTGAGCTCCTGATCTCAAGTGATCTGCCCGTCTTGGCCATCGTGCCCAGCCTGTCATTTTTTTATAGTGCTTTGTGCATGATTTCCTTTAGCTGTTTAAGTATACTTTATATAGTTGATTTAAACGCCTGGTTTCCTGAGTCCAATGGCGGGATTTTCTCAGGGATGGTCCTGTTTGTTTATTTTTATGTATGGACCATACTTTCTTGTTTTCTAGCACGCCTCATAATTTTTGTGGAGAACCGGATATTTTGAATAGTATAACATGGTGACTCTGAAGACTGGATTCTTCTGTTCTCCCAGGGTTTGCTGTTGCTGCTTACAGGTGTTGTTGATTGTTTTTCAGGAACTTTCTGGACTAATTTTGTAAAATCTACATTATTTTTTTTTTTTTTTTTTTTTGGCGACAGTCTCACTCTGTTGCCCAGGCTCAAGTGCAGTGGTGTGATCTTGGCTCACTGCAACCTCCACTTCCTGGATTCAAGCAATCCTCCTGCCTGAGCCTCCCCAACAGCTGGGATTACAAGCATGTGCCACCACACCCACCTAATTTTTTTTCTTTTATTTTTCTTTTGTGTGTGTGTGTGTGTGTGTGTGTGTGTGTGTGTGTGTGTATTTTTAGTAGAGACAGGGTTTCACCATATTAGCCAAGCAGGTCTTGAACTCCTGGCCTCAAGTAATCCACCCTCCTCAGCCTCCTGAAGTGCTGGGATTACAGGTGTGAGCCACCATGCCAGGCCAAAATCTCTATTTGGTTAGCTTAGTGGTCAACTAGTGATTCGATGGAGATTTCCTTAAATGCCAAATTTCATCTTTTTTTTTTTTTTTTATTACGGGTTCACCTGTTTGCCATAATCTTTTACTTCATTTCCAGATTTCTGAGAAAGTCAGTTCTGACAGTTTTTGCCCATTTTTTTACTGCTTTTGTGAAGGGATGGATTTTGGAGTTCCTCACTCTGCGATTTTCATGGACGTCAGCTCAAGAGTAATGGATTTTAATGTAAATGAGTATGAAAAGCTCATTGATATGGTCTCAGATTCCACATTGCAGCTAACCTTTAAGAAATTCCCAGTTGTCAAATGTTGCTATAGTATCAAGTAAAAATGTCCACAGTTATCTGAAAAGGCTATTAAAACAGTGCTCATTTTCCAGCTGTATAGCTGTATGCGGCCATGCTTTTTCTATGTACAACTAAAACAGTATACAATAATACATGGAGATACAGAAGCAGGTGTACAGAGCTATCTTCTGTCTGTTTTAAAGATGTGGAACCATTCCACTCTTCTCATTTTCGGTTGTTTCATTTTAAATTGGGAAAGTGTACCTGTTCTTTAAGTGTTAACCTATAAGGGGTTTATGTTTTTTTATGAATTAATGCGTTGTTTTTAAAATTATTCATTTTTATGTTAATAAGGGAAATAATAGATTTAACTTTTAAAAACAAAAGCAAGCATGCTGTGGTAGCTCATGCCTGTAATCCCAGAACTTTGGGAGGCCGAGGCGGGTGGATCACTTGAGGCCAGAAGTCCAAGACCAGCTTGGCCAACATAGAGAAACCCTGTCTCTGCTAAAAAATACAAAAATTAGCTGGGCGTGGTGGCAAACGCCTGTAATCCCAGCTACTCGGGAAGCTGAGGCACAAGAATCACTTGAGCCTGGGAGGCAGAGGTGGCAGTGAGCCAGGGTCACGTCAGTGCACTTCAGCCTGGTCGACAACAAAACTCTGTCTCAAGAAAAGAAAAAAAAAAAAGCTCTTTTTCAGGGGTGGGGGCGGTGAAATCTCAAAATTTTTTAATAGTGTCTTTTTTAACAGACCAAATGTTTGAGACCCACTCTGCTGGAGAGACAGTGTTTTCTTCTCCTTCCCAGTCTGCGGGGCAGTAGACAAGGCCCCTGAGATCAGGGCAGACTTCCAGAGGTCGTGCACTCTGCTCTCTGGGCACCCAGAGGTAAACGGTGCCCCCCAGGGAAGGTGCCACAGGGCAGTACTCACCTGCCTGCCCAAGCTGCAGATCAGAATGGCCCCAAGACTTGGGGGTGGTAAGTTTGCTTTTTCTATCATAGAGGTGGTGGTGGCCTTCTCAGCCGGTGCCCTGAGGCTGATGGGTGGAGCAGGTCTCACCGTCTTCCTTTCCCCCTTTCCCCTGCTCCTCCACTCTCTGCACTTCTTTTTTTTTTTTTTTTTTTTTTTTTTTTCTTAAGATGGAATCTTGCTCTGTCACCCAGGCTGGAGTGCAGTGGCACAATGTCGGCTCACTGCAGCCTCCGCCTCCCAGGTTCAAGCGATTCTCCTGCTTCCTGAGCAGCTGGGACGACAGGCATGTGCCACTGCACCCAGCTAATTTTCGTATTTTTAGTAGAGACGGGGTTTCACCATATTGGCCAGGCTGGTCTTGAACTCCTGACCTCATGTTCCACCCGCCTCAGGCTCCCAAAGTGATGGGATTACAAGTGTGAGCCACTGCACCTGGCCAACCTTCTGTACTTCTTTTTTTTTTTTTTTTTTTTTTTTTTTTGAGACAGAGTTTCGCTCTTGTTACCCAGGCTGGAGTGCAATGGCGCGATCTCGGCTCACCGCAACCTCCGCCTCCTGGGCTCAGGCAATTCTCCTGCCTCAGCCTCCTGAGTAGCTGGGATTACAGGCACGCGCCACCATGCCCAGCTAGTTTTTTGTATTTTTAGTAGAGACGGGGTTTCACCATGTTGACCAGGATGGTCTCGATCTCTTGACCTCATGATCCACCCGCCTTGGCCTCCCAAAGTGCTGGGATTACAGGCTTGAGCCACCGCGCCCGGCCCCTTCTGTACTTCTTAAAGGTGACCCTGACATCGTCTTTGACTTGAAGCAAGGGTAGCTAACGAGAGAAGGCAGACGCACCGTGGTTGGAGGCCCTGAGAGAAGCAGTTACCCTTTCATTCTTGAACTCAGCTCCGCGCGCTGCTCTCTGAAATACACACTCAACCTGCTCTTTGAGGAAGGGTCCTCAAGTCTTTGTCCTCCCTGGGTGTTTTAGGAAACAAAGCGCATACTTCAGGTTCCTTTCAGGTTCCTTTGCTTCCGTCTCAGTTCTCCGGTCGTCAGGGTGGGCTGCAGCAGATTTTACATCGCCGCTCTCCGTGTGCAAGTCTAGGACGAACTAAGTGCGTGTGAATGCCTTGGCGGCCACACACACCTGGGTGTCTCCTTTTTCGCATGGAGCTGCCACCCACCTCCCTACAGGATCCAACTTAAAAGCCCCCATTCTCCAGGAAGTTCTGCCATTAGCTCCCCAACTCTTTCTTCCAAAACTCTTTTCTCTTTTCCAAACGCTGTCTTCACACAGCCCTCACTAGATAAACACTCGCCAGACAGCGTCCGGTGGCCCTGGATCCTACAGCCTCCTGCTGGCAGGGTCTGAGTCTTTGGCCTCATTGGTATTTTCCCAAAACATCCGGCAGCAGGGAGACCCTGGGCTTTGCGACGGGACAGGCTTGCTGGGCAGTGAAGGCTGCCATCTGTCCTTGCTTTCGTTCTCCTGGTTCCCCATCGGTGTGGCGTGGGGAGAGGAGCAGGTGTTTATGATGCTGGCTTAGTTGACACTGGAATTTATGCAGCAGCTGCATATTAATGTTATGATGTGCACACGCATTTGCCAGGTGAAAATTCAGTTGCAGGTTTTTACAACACGACTTCTGCTGCTTGTGTCTGACGGGCTCTTGGGCTTATCTGCGTGTGCAAAGCAACACTCCCTGCCGCAGCTTTAATGCACAATTTAACTCACCCCCACCGCCCTGCCTGTGTGGAGCCTCATTTTTATTTTGTAGGAGCTCAAATCATTATTTGGATATTAATAAAAACAAATCTTGGCTGATGCTAACCATCTGATTTCCTTTTTTTTTTTTTTCCATTTTGTTTTGTTTTGTTTCTGCACACATTTTCTTTAGCTTGAAATGGCGATTGAAAACCTCCAAAAAAGCGAAGGAATCACATCACACAAAAGCGGTTTACTCAACAGCCATGTAAGTGTGTGTCTGACCTGGTGACCTGTCCCTGCTCTGCTTGTAACCTCCATAGACATTTTGAAAGCAAACGAAGGCAGCCGGGCACGGTGGCTCACGCCTGTAATCCCAGCACTTTGGGAGGCTGAGATGGGCGGATCACCTGAGGTCAGGAGTTCGAGACCAGCCTGGTCAACATGATGAAACCCCGTCTCTACTAAAAATACAAAAATTAGCTGGGCGTGGTGGCAGGTGCCTATAATCCCAGCTACTCGGGAGGCTGAGGCAGGAGAATCACTTGAACCCGGGAGACAGAGGTTGCAGTGAGCTGACATCATGCCACTGCATTCCCACCTGGGTGACAGGTTGAGACTCCATCTCAATAAAATAAAATAAACCAAAGGCAATAAAATGACACCTTTAAAGTGTCATTTGTGAAAGGTGGTTGGGGGGGAAGGCAATCTAGAATTCTACATCCAGCAAAAACACCCTTCTACGATGAAGGAGAAATCAACAGATTCTTTATCTGTAAAAGGTAGTTACTAACACCTACCTCCTTGGGGAGCTCATAGGGAGCAAATTATTTAATATCTGCAAAATGCAAAATACTTTCAACAATACCTGGCAGGTGATAAGCAGTACAGTGATATATGAAAAATAAAACAGTACAAAAATCAGCAACGGCAACAAAAAGAGAGAAAATGACACAGGGTCAGGAATGCCATAGATTCTTAGCTCAGTTTTCTGGAGTCCTCTCTTGGAAAGAAACGGTAATTTGAGAAAAGCATCAAGCAGGTAATTCGTACAGATTTTAACGTGTAAGATTTTTCTCCTCCCCTTGTCTCCTGGGAGAAGACCGTGATCACAGGCCCCACGACAGGAGATTGTGGGCATCTCAGCTCTGCACAGCTCCATAGCAGGGGGACTGGAGGAGGTGGCCAGCTCTGTCTTTATTTCCAGGGACAGTAGAGAAGGAAAACTCTGGCCTCCTCAGACTCGTCACTTTCACTTCTCCCCAAATGTTCTTGATTTGGCTTTGCACATACATAGATGGAAATTGTTTGCCGTTTTAAAACTAAGACAGGCCGTTGAAGTCAGAATGTGCTCCTAGGAGTTGCTCTCTGGCACTTAAATTGGGATGTGACATTCCCTTGAGAATTCAGACATCAAAGAGGAAGAAGTCCCCTTGAGTGAAACCCAATCCTGAGTGATTCCATCATGACTCCGTGCTGACTGAGGTTTAACGTGAGGCGTTACTCAAAAGGCAGTGAGTGATTCTGGGGGCGGAAGGTGATGTGGGACAGGTCCAGAAAACTGGGTTTATGGGTTAGGCACAAGCGTCACCTGCTCAAGGCAGCCCCTGACGAGGCCTCTGCCCTCTTCCTCGGGAGCTGGTCACTACAAGAAACAGCAGAAATATCTGCTTCTGCTGATTGTCTTGAAGCAAAAAAGGCAAAACAAAATGAAACGCCCCTCCAGGCCCCTGCTTGGTGCCCCACCCATCTCCAGGCTGGGCAGGACGTGGTCATCCTGCCGTCTGTCACTGCTGGATGACGTCCTCCCTGTAGACAATCTCAGGGAGAAGGAATCTTCCACACATGCCTGGAGAGAGGATCTCCCCAGCCCCGAGTTTTAAACTCAGAGCACATACACAGGGAAGTGTGCTGAATGATAATCCCCATTCAGCAAGGATCGGGCTGTCTTCAGCCTGAAACCAAACCCATGTGGGCCCAGGGTATCTGCCCCGGGCGAGAGGGCCATGTGACGCAGGCAGGATGGGGCCACAGAGCTGGGGTAGGCAGCGTATCCACAGGAGAGTTAAAATGTCTATAGGAAAATGGGCCAGGCGTGGTGGCTTACGCCTGTAATCCCAGCACTTTGGGAGGCCAAGGTGGCTAGACCACTTGAGGTCAGGAGTTCAAGACCAACCTGACCAACATGGCAAAACCCAGTCTCTACCAAAAGTACAAAAATTAGCTAGGCGTGGTGGTGGGTACCTGTAGTCCCAGCTACTTGGGAGGCTGAGGCAGGAGAATTGCTTGAACCCAGGAGGCGGAAGCTGCAGTGAGCCGAGATTGTGCCACTGCACTCCAGACTGGGCGACAGAGAGAGACTTCATCTCAAAAAAAAAAAAAAAAAATGTCTATGGGAAAATGCATGATCCGCTTGTCTCTGGCTGCCGGGATCCTCCCTGCTTTCTAATACTTCACCCGAAAGGCAGACTTCGTTGGGTTGCTTCCCCGCAGAGTCCCATTCCCAAGCTGACTTTTCCAGCAGGTAAAGTCTCCTGTTTCTTGTTCTCACTGTTGATAGGCTGTTGAGTTGTTTCCTTCCGTCATGAGCTGTGATCAGTAAGATTTGGGGTTTGGTGACTCAAAGCAAAGGAAGTGGAAATAAGATCTTTCTAAAAAGTTCACCACACACAGGCAGAATAAACCTAGATCGTGTTTTGGCAAATGCGAGAGCCAGAGAAGGAGAGATCTGCTGACGGACAGGGCAGCGTGCCCTCTGCCTGGCGGTGCACACTCACGGCATTTTCCCCGGTGCTGCCTGTGGCTGAGGTTGAGCTAGTGGCGGGCAGCGGCCTTCTGCGGGTCAGGCGGGGGCACAGCCACAGTCCCACCTCCCTTGCCAGCCCGATCCTGTGGCAGATAAGCCAGGCGTGTGGGGGCAGCTGGACCCTGGGGACCCATTTTCCCGGTGTCCTCCCGGACCTCTTTTCTCAGGGAGGCCCAGGCAGGGTCCCCCAGCAGCAGGGCCTGTGTGCCTCTTTCCTGCTGCCAGCTGGTGACGTCAGCCAACCGCCTACCGTGTGCAGGGTTCTAGCCAGGTCAGTGCCAAACATAGGGAGTACAAAAGGAGAAAAAGGTCACTCCAGGGCGCTTAGCATTTGAGGGCAGAAGGTGAAAAATGTTGGGAGCCCACCCACAGAGGTCACAGAGGTCTCTGAGTGGAGCTGGCCACGTGTTCCACAGGGCGGGTTCCCTCTGCGCGCTGTCTCAGGAGGGAAGGGGTATTCAGGTGCTGGGAGCCTGGTGAAACGAGACAGCGTTGTCCAGACCCAGCCGGTCAACAGAAGCTTCCCAGGCTTCTCCTCCAGAGGGTCTGCAGGGCCCGGGGGTCTGCACGTTGGAAGAACATTCCAGCCAGCTGATGGTCAGCTTGGCGTGGAAACCCCCAGGGAGGAGGAGGCCCCCTAGCAGTGTCCAGACTGGGGAAGGGCAGGATATGGCCGCGTGAAAATGGGAATTAGCCCTTCCAGAGGGAAGGGGACGGAGCTGGGGCTAGGGGTGAAACATGTCTTCGCCTGGTAGGATGTGGCAGGCCGCTGCCTTGAGCAGAAGAGGTGTCCTCAGCCCCTGGGGGGCATCAGGCTGCCCTCAGGCTACCAGCCAACCCAGACCCCGCAGCAGGTTCATCGCGTCTCCGTCACCATGAGGTGGCGCTGTCTACTAACATAAACTCCTCGCTTGCACACCTGTGGGAGAGAGCCGCGTTTAGAAGAGTTGTGTGTGGGTTCCGTGACTTTTTGTTTTGAAATCAAGAAGCACAAATTGTCAAAGGCCATCTAGCCTTCAGCTGGTGACCCGTGTAGCCTGGCGCTATGGCCATGCTGTCCTGCAGGCCGCGGAGGGGTTGCTGGAGCTGGCAGCTGCTCAGAAGGGGACTGTCCAGAAGCGGCTCCTGCAGCCGCAGTCCTGGCGCGCCGTTTTCCCTCTGCGTTCCTGCCCCGCTTGGATTAGTGTCTTAGCTCAGTGCTCGGCCTCCGCCCCCAACAACCCCTGCGCCTCCCATGCCCCTCCCCGCCACCTTCACCCCTCCCAGGCCCACCCTCACTCTTCAACCTCACTTTAAGAAAGATCCAGAACCAGATGGCGCCCCCACCTCCTCTGCCTCGACTGCTTCCCCAGCCACCACTGTCCCCGTGGATTCTCTCGGCCACCTCCTAGCCAGCCCTCGGCATGCACCCTTACCCAGCCTCCTTCTCACAGCAGCCCAGAGTGATCCTTCTAAAACTCAGGTCAGATGGCCACACTGCTCGGCTCAGAAGCCTCCAGGGCTCCCCTTGGCCCTCCAAGTAGAAGCCAGTGTTGTCAAAATGGCCCACAAGGCTCTGCACGACCCGCTCTCTCTCACTCCTTACTCTGCTCCAGCCACACAGGCCTCCTTGCTGTTCCTCCAGTGCACCAGGCTCAGACCTGCCCCAGGGCCTTTGCACTGTGGAGCCCTCAGTCTGAAGCTCTCTTCCCCCAGGTTCCCCCTCACCTCCTTCCAGTCTTCACACACTGGGCGCTTTCTCAGTGAGCCCTGCCTGACACCCCCACCCCACCTCGATTACGATTGCAGTCCTCCCTCTAGTCCCTCTGTGGCGGAGCCCTGTCCCCTTTCCCAGGTTAATTTCTCTCATAGGACTCAGAACCAGCTCTTTGTTGTGGGTCTCTGCCAGACAAGAATGGACGCTTACAGGGGGCAGGGTTTTTTGTCTTTTATTCGCTGTTGAATCCCAAGCTCCTGGAACAGGGCCTGGCACAGTGCCAGCTCTCATAAATGTTTGGGGGATGAATGAAAAGGTAGGTGTTCCAAGCCAGAATATGTCAACACAGAGCACACAAGGGCACTTGGAATAGCTGCCCAAGCTGCTAGTGTATGGCTTGGCAAGACTCCAACTCACCACCAGGAGGAGTCAGTGTCAGGCAAATTTGCCCCCATTCCTGGAAACAAGTATCTTAGAAGATGAAGGGGGCTGGATAGGTGGGCATGATCCTGGCCTTCCCACCTGCAGGTGAGGACATCTGTCCATGGGGGCTCTGCCTGCAAAAAGCCCAGAACCACCAGCCATTGGTGGTGGGGGTGGGGAGAGAGGGAGGTGTTGGCCTTTTGGGATTTTTTTTCCTTAAAAGGAAGGATTTGATCCATTTCATCAAGAAGTGTGCTGTCCTGACAGATGGCGACAAATGTGGATGCACATGTACATTTCCTTGGAAAGCGTTCTGCTTATTCATGTTTGATATTGACGCAGAAATAGCACAAATATCAGCAGACAAAAGACACTGCAGACTATGCACAAACCGGAAAGGTGACTACATCCAGCCCACCGCCTTTCTTTGCATGAAGCTACCTGAGCCCTCGCGAGCAGGGGAGGTGGGTGAGGTGTGCTTGGAGCGGCTGGACCCTTGTGGTCAGTTTCACAGAACTGACCTGTGATGCTCTCCCGGTCTGACGCACCGCCGGGTGTGGGCTCCGGCGCTGAATGCTGGGAAGCCCCTGGCCTGCTGGTGAGGCATGGACCCTTAACAGAGTCTGCAAGCTCATCACACCTCAGCTCTAACCCGTCTCTCCTCCCAGAAGTTCATCCATGCAGAAGGGGGAGGAAGTGGACCCGACTGTTCCAGCCAAGTCTGTCTTCTCTGTCGTTTCTTTATGTTGAGCAGGAAGGACTTGTCAAGAAAACCAAGCATCCTTTTAGTGTCAGTGTCAACTTAATCACCCAACCAAAGGATTCTACTCTTAGTTTAAATAGCACGGTGGGGTGAGGGGGATCAGGGGTAAACAGCAGAAGGATGATCTGTTCCAAAGCACATACATATGTGTGTATATACACACACACATACTAACTTCAACATCAAGGTTGTGGTTCATAGCATTAAATACAGGGAACACTCTGGAGCTCTTAAGGGTCCACTCTGCCAGAGCCAGACCTTGGAGGAGAAAAGAGCAACTCGGCCTCCATCGGATCAGAAAAGTCCAGTCCGGAAGGCTGGAAGATGAAAGGTATAAATGGCTTGATGGAAAGTAAAAAATCTGATGTCCTTTTCCCAAAGAGGCAAATGAGGAAGAGGTGAAGTCTCCACTCCGGGGCCCTTCTCATGGTCCTTTGTTTTAACTCTTATTCAGAGGACAAGAGGGTCCCTCCCTGTGGTTATGGGCACAGCCGTGCGCACGGCACCTGACGCTGGATGGATGAAATTGGCAACTGCTCATCGATCACCTGCACTCATGGCCAGGGGCAGACGCTGCACTTCGCACAGGCCCCTGCGGGCGGCAGGGGGCAGACCTCGTGGTAGCAAGAGGGTGAGGGGCCTCTGGTGCTGCGGAGCAGGTGATAGGCTGGTCGAGTAATTCCAGGGCTGCCAGGGAACCGGAATCCAAGCGCAGGGATCACAGCGGGAACCACTCCTGTTCCCTTGGTAGGGGGGATGTTTGGCCACAGGACTTGTCTGCAGGAGCCGAGCTGGAGGAGAGCTTGTGTCAGGAGGCCTGAAGCCCTCCTGGTTTGCCCCAGAGGCAGCACACGAGGCTGGACCCGAACTCCAAGACCTAGGCCTTGGTGATGTGCCTGTAATCCCAGCGCTCTTCTTCATCCCAGCGCCTGTGCGGGCAGTGCCCCTGCTGGGTGACTCTTCCCACCCCGCTGGAGGTCTTGTCCTCAGCTCTTTGGTGCCAGAGTGACACATCTGGTCCCGCTCTCTACCCTGAACTCCAGCCCAAGACTTAACCTCCCCCGTTCTAAATTGGAACTCAGCACTGCAGCTCCCCTGCAATTCAGTTTAAGAAACCTCTGCGCTCAGGCCCCGTGTACTCTGCACCTGAACTTTTGACCAGTTTGTCATCCTGTGAAACATTCCAGAAACCAGGGCAGGTCCTCACTCCCCTGTGGCCCTGGGTCAGCCCCTGTTAGGGCTGGAGGGGCCGGGACAGGCTGGAGTGGGTGGGGCTTAGATGAGATAAGAGGGATTCTGAGGCACTGGTTGCTGGTGCAGGGCCCGTCAGAACCACCCCATAGCACTATTTCATTAAGAGGGGATGAAGGCCGGGCTTGGTGGCTCACGCGTATAATCCCAGCACTTTGGGAGCCCAAGGCAGGTAGATCACCTGAGGTCAGGAGTTTGAGGCCAACATGGTGAAATCCCATCTCTACTAAAAATACGAAAAATATAAGCTGGGCGTGGTGGCGCACACCTGTAGGTAGTCTCAGCTACACGGGAGGCTGAGACAGAATTGTTTGAACCTGGGTGCAGAGGTTGCAGTGAGCCGAGATCACACCACTTCACTCCAGCCTAGGTGGCAGAGTGAGACTCTGTCTCAAAAAATAAATAAATAGATCATAAAGAGGAGATGATGGCTTACTTTCTCCCCAGCTTGCAATGCTGAGTGTGGGTGGGGCAGACACAGGCAAACGTGATGGTGTGGGGTGCCGTGGGTACACTGCGGAAGGTGAACAGATATTTCCCAGGGGACACGCCTCCTTTGTGTCTTGTGGGATGCGCAGGGCACAGGGACAAGGGCTTCTCAGGCGGAGGGTGGTGTGAGGCACAGCATGGTTGGTGGGGGAGGGCTGAGGACCCGCACTGCACGCTCTGGAGCACCCCGGCAGTAGGAGCCCTTCAGAACTCTGGAAGCTCAGCCTAGACACAGCAGCCGACAGCCTCATACAGAGTGGACCAGGCAGGGACAGCTGGTTTCCCTCGACGCTCTCGTCTTGGGATCTGGACTTGGGCCTTGCTTCTGTGAGTGTAATTCCTGTCTTTCTCCAAATTCCAGGCATCCGTTAAAGACTTTTGTATTCACATAGCAGACCTCTCTGGATAAGAGGGACAGACGATCAGAGAGGGAGATGTGGAAACCAGAATGAAGTTGCAGCCTTTAAGGCCCTTGGCTCAGGACATCACGCCGTGGGCAGGCCACCTTTGTGTCATACCCCGTGTGGGGGCTGAGCTCTTCGTGTGGACAGTTCTTGCCCTTCTCACTGGCCGTTGACCTCTCAAGGCATAGTCCTTGGCTGTAGACTTATTTAACCTGTCTTTTTGTTGTTTTGTTTTGTTTTGTTTTGTTTTGTTTTGTTTTGTTTTGTTTTTTGAAAGAGACAGAGTCTTGCTCGGGCACCCAGGCTGGAGTACAGTGGCTCACTGTACTAGCTCACGGCAGCCTCAACTTCTTGGGCTTAAGCAATCCTCCCACCTCAGCCTCCCAAGTAGCTATGTCCTGCCTTTTGACTTAGACACAAAACCTTGCATATGAGCATTTGTGTATTTTATTAAATTCCCATTTGTACCTCGCTCAATAAGGGATCTCAGTACATGTTAGCTCACTGCTTACTACAGAACACGGGGCTTCAATCTTCCTGTTTAGCATCAGAATTTCTCTGCATTCCCATATGTTGAGGAGCTATTTGGTATTGAAACCCTGTGTGGTGGTGTGTGGCGTTTAAGTGGCTGAGGATGGCACCTAATAGTTTTTTAAAAACTGAGATTTTATAAACACCCAGATTTTTATGAACTGAGTCCAGGAACCTGAAAACTAGGCTGAACATGGAAGAATCAGTAAATGAGTGAAGATGAGCGATTCCTTAATGTGCTTAGATAACACATCAGTGACCATAAAGATGGATTCCCTGCTGGGCGCACTGGCACACGCCTGTAATCCCAGCACTCTGGGAGGCTGAGGCAGGCGGTTCACCTGACGTCAGGAGTTTGAGACCAGCCTGGGAAACATGGTGAAACCCCGTCTTTACTAAAAATACAAAAATTAGCCAGGCGTGGTGGCACACGCCTGTAATCCCAGTACTTTGGGAGGCTGAGGCAGGAGAATCACTTGAACCCAGGAGGCAGAAGCTGCAGTGAGCCGAGATGGCACCACTGCACTCCAGCCTGGGTGGCAAAGCAAGACTCCTTCTCAAAAAGAAAAAGAAAAGGTGACTTCCTCAGATGGAGCTCCTCATTCCATTTGGTAATACAGGGAAAGCAAGTAATTCTCTTAACGAGTCTATGTTGGCATGTTTGCCTTCCTCGGGATTCTGACAAACACAGACGTGTCTTTCTTTGCGCAGCTCCAGTGGCTGTTGGATAACTATGAAACTGCGGAAGGTGTGAGTCTCCCGAGAAGTTCCCTTTACAACCACTACCTTCGGCACTGCCAGGAGCACAAGCTAGACCCAGTGAACGCTGCCTCCTTCGGGAAACTGATCCGTTCCGTGTTTATGGGGCTGAGAACGCGGCGGCTGGGCACCAGGTGGGTAGACCACCCCCAGCCCACCTGTCCGTGCTTTTCCTTTCCCGAGAAACGGAGCTTTCTGGAAAATGCGAGGCTTCCTCCTCTTGTCCAGTGGCCTGACTCACAGCCACCTCCGGAGTGCTGCCGTCCCTGTCAATCGGTGGCAGCCTTGGCTGTGGCCAGGTGCAGCCCGAGGTGTTGGCGTTAGAAGCTGGCAAAGGGACATGGAGGCCCCTCTGGTCTTCTCTCTCTTTTTGAAATTTCCCAAACAATACAGGTGGTGTTGTTGTTGTTGTTGTTGTTGTTGTTGTTGTTTTTGAGACAGAGTTTCGCTCTTGTTACCCAGGCTGGAGTGCAATGGCGCGATCTCGGCTCACCGCAGCCTCTGCCTCCTGGGTTCAGGCAATTCTCCTGTCTCAGCCTCCTGAGTAGCTGGGATTACAGGCACGCGCCACCATGCCCAGCTAATTTTTGTATTTTTAGTAGAGACGGGTTTTCACCATGTTGACCAGAACGGTCTCGATCTCTTGACCTCGTGATCCACCCGCCTCAGCCTCCCAAAGTGCTGGGATTACAGGCTTGAGCCACCGCGCCCGGCTACAATACAGGTTTTTGAGACGGAGTTTTGCTCTTTGTTGCCCAGGCTGGAGTGCGGTAGTGCGATGTCAGCTCACTGCAACCTCGGCCTCCCAGGTTCAAGTGATTCTCCTGCCTCAGCCTCCGGGCCTGGCCATACTTTTTTTTTTTTTTTTTTTTTTTTTTTTTTTTTTTTTTTTAGCAGCCTCTGTGGTGATGCACAACTGAAATCCCAACAGTTTGGGAGGCTGAGGCAAGAGGACCGCTTGAGACAGGCAACATAGCAAGGAAATTTTAAAAATTAAAAATTAGCCAGGGACAGTGGTGCACACCTATTTGCACACCTGTAATTTCACCTATTTGGGAGGCTGAGAGGGGAGGATCACTTGAGCCCAGGAGGTTAAGGCTGCAGTTAGCCATGATTGTGCCACTGTAGTCCAGCCTGGGCAACAGAGCAAGACCTTGTGTCACACAAACAAACAAAAACTCTCCTGTAACAGAAAAACACAGCAGCATCTCCAACCCAAATCTGCCTTTGTAGGGTTAGGGCTGACTCACGCCCTCTCACAGCCAGTGTCCCGGCTGTCTGTAAACAGCACGGTGGCGGGTCCACAAGGACCACAGTCCCTTGTTCTCTGACACTTTGTGATCCTTTACAGCAGGCGTCCCCAAACTTTTACACAGGAGGCCAGTTCACTGTCCCTCAGACCGTTGGAGGGCCGCCACAGACTGTGCTCCTCTCTCTCACTGACCACCAATGAAAGAGGTGCCCCTTCCTGAAGTGCGGCGGGGGGCGGGATAAATGGCCTCAGGGGGCCGCAGTTTGGGGATGCCTGCTTTACAGAGAATGTCCTTAGGGGTCATAGACACATAGAGGAGGGAAAGAAGTGGAAGCGACAGGGAAGCCTGGTCTCTAGGGACACAGCCCCAGCCCTCGGAGGGGCCGGTCCTGTAGAGTATCCCAGATGCTGGCTTGAGGATTGAGGCTGATTCTTCCCCCAACCCCCCCCCACCACCCCGCCCCGTTTTCCCTCCTCTAAGCACCTGGCTAAACATGGACCTCATCTAGAAAGGGCCCAGGCTGTCGGCTATTGCAATGAAATTTAAAAGGAAAAAGAGGCCAGGTGCAGTGGCTCAGGCCTGTCATTCCAGCTACTTGGGGAGGCTGAGGCAGGGGAATCTCTTGAACCCAGGAGTAGGAGGTTGCAGTGAGCCAAGATCGCACCACCATACTCCAGCCTGGGCCACAGAGTGAGACTCCGTCTCAAAAAAATTTTTTTTTAATAAAAGAAGAACTAAAAAGAAAGGAGCCAGGTGCCTCCTGCACATTCCTGTTGCCAGCTCTGGAGAAATGGTGTCCTGTGAGTTGGCTGTCTGCACAGCCATGTCTGTGGAGTATTACTTCTCTCATGAAAGGTCTCTGCAAGCTGTTTGCTGAACTAAATTCTTTAAAGTCCTCTGACCATCATTCTCCCGCAGTAAACCAATGTAATGTTCCCACACTGTGCCTTTCTCCAAAATGTGTTACTAGATGATTGAAAGGGATGGGGAGGAGTTGGTAATAATAATAATAATAGAGACTGAGCCACTGGAGCTCCACAAAGCTGACCTGGTGTTCTCAGCACAGGACTTGTCCAAGCCTTTATTGTCCTAACCTGTGACAGGGGCTCTGCATGACTGGGCATCATGTACAGAATTCCTTCATCACATTTCTCACGCAGTTCAGGAAATGCTGAACCGGAGAGGCCGACGTGACAGGCCAAGAAAGAGTGCTTCCCAGCCGAGTGTGTTGGCACACGCCAGCAGTCCCAGCTACTCGGAGGCTGAGGCGGGAGGATCATTTGAGCCCGGGAGGTCCAGGCTACAGTGAGCGGTGATTGCGCCACTGCACTCCATGCCTGGGTGACAGAGCGAGACCCTGCTTCTAAAAAAAAAAAAAAGAGGCCGGGTGCGGTGGCTCACACCTGTAATCCCAGCACTTTGGGAGGCCAAGGCGGGAGGATTACTTGAGCCCAGGAGTTCAAATAAGACCAGCCTGCCCAACATGACGAAACCCCGTCTCCACTAAAAATAAAAAAATTAGCTAGGCGTTATGGTCCATGCCTGTAATCCCAGCTGCTCGGGAGGCTGAGGCAGGACAATCTCTTAAAGCCGGGAGACAGAGATTGCCGTGAGCTGAGATCGCACTGCTGCACTCCAGCCTGGGTGACAGAATCAGATTCTGTCTAAAAAAAAAAAGGAAAGAAAGAAAAAGAGTTCCCACCCATTTCATTGTTCAGGACATCTGCAAAGGGAGCTGACCCTGGGACGTTTGGTTTCCAGGGGCAACTCCAAGTACCATTACTACGGGATTCGTCTGAAGCCAGACTCCCCGCTGAACCGGCTGCAGGAGGACACGCAGTACATGGCCATGCGGCAGCAGCCCATGCACCAGAAGCCCAGGTGGGTGCCCGGGCGGGGGGCGGCGGGCGGGGCTGGTTTTCCCAGGGAGCGTGGCGGGAGAGGTGTTCCTCCAACATGAAATGAACTCATACTAACTCTCCAGTCTCCAGCATCCTGGAAAAGCCAAGGTATCCCCCTCTGCTGAGAATGAGATGAGTCCAGCAGGAGACACGGGAGGCTGGGATGCAACCTCCTCCAGCTCACCGTTTTCAGAGCTTTCGTGCTTTGTAACAGATGTTATTTTTTAGAGCCATTCCAGGTTCACAGCAAAACTGAGTAGAAAGTACAGAGAGTTCCTCTTCTTCCCCGGCTCCACTCCCCACAGCCTCTCCTGCCATCAGCCTCCCCCACAGAGCGGTGCGTGGGTTACGACTGATGACCCTCCACGGAGCCATCACCATCTCCCAGAGTCCACAGTCAACACCAGGACTCACTCTTGGTGTTGTACATTGTACAGTTTGGACAAATGTATAATGACATGTGTCCCCCATCACAGTGTCACACAGAGCCCTTTCACAGCCTTAAAAATCCTCCATGTTCTGCCTATGCAGCTTTCCCTTTTTTTTTTTTTTTTTTTTTTTTTTTTGGTTACTCTGTCCCAACCACTAACCCTGTTCCATCCCCATACCATTCCTCCTTACCCAGGGCCGTACAGTTGGAATCACAGACCTTTAATTTTTAAAGCTTAGGAAGCAAAGAGAAAGAACCCTGGGAATAACCCACGAAGCCGGGAGAAAGTGGCAGGTGTACCCAAGCCACAACTTCTTGACCTTTGGATCCAGCGGCTGGAAAGCCCTGGTCATTTTCTGGAATATCCTCTTCTCCATCACAAACTTTCTCATCTTCTAAGGCAGGGATCAGCCAACCTTTCCTGTAAAGAGCCAGAGAGCAAATATCTTAGCCTTGCAGGCCAGACAGTCCCCGTCGTGACTGTTCAATTCAGCTGCATCCTGAAAGCAGCCACAAACAGCACAAAAATGATGGGTGTGGCTGTGTGCCAATAAAACTTTGTTTCTAAAAACAAGCAACAGAATTGGCCCTCAGACCATAGTTTGCTGGCGCCTGGTTTAGAACCCATTCAAATATCACTGCCTCCTAGAGCACCTCCAGCCACCCACCCCCACGAGTGCCCACCCTGAGAGCAGGGGCCGCATCCCAATAGCCTCATGTGGCACCTTCACGCCTGGCACCCGGCCCTCTGCACAGAGTCACCCATGAAAGTGTGTGGCTCAAAAACCCATTCCAGTGCCTCCTGACCACACAGCCACTCCCAGGAGTTGGAGGTCCCAGGAGAGAGTTTTCGGAACGTTCCTTCTGTACCTCGTCTGCAGACATTGCCGCTGTTCTTCACTTTGGACCCCTGCAAACGTCTGTGAACTGTGCTGCAGGCAGGGTTCAGGGGGACAGACTGAGGCCATTTGCATTTGGAAGCCGCAGCCTGAGCCTGTGTCTGTGCGATGTGCACAGCCTGCCCTGAGCCGGCTGGTTTACACACAGCTTGCCGGCGTGGTCTCCCACCTCCCCACAGGCTTGGCCCCCTCTTTGTGTTTGATAAGGGATGATCTCCAGAGGTGCTTCAGGTCAGGCCAGCTCCCTCCTGCCTCCACCACACCACACGCTGGGCTCTGAGGAGCCAGTCATCTGCAAAGCTTTCCTCTGTGAAAGTCTCCGAACTTCTGAGATTGAACCAACAATAAGATGTTTGTGATTCATGCAAAGAATTTCACATTTTTTCTAAGAGAGAAATGTTACAGGGTGAATACATCTATGTTTTCTCAAGTGTCCATTAACAAAGTGTGCTTCATCCATGTGATGGAATATTATGCAACACAGCCTACATGTTGGTGGACCTTGAGGACATTAAGCTCAGTGAGAGAAGCCAAGCACACCAGGACAATTCCTGCGTGATCCCACTCCTGGGAGGTCCCTAGAGTCCTCCAATTCACAGAGACAGGAAGTCGGATGGGGGTGCCAGGGGCTGGGGACAGGGATGGGGAGTGAGTGTGTCATGGAGACAGAGTGTGAGTGTGGGAAGATGAGCAGGTTCTGGAGGTGATGATGGTGACGGTGGCACAGCCACATGAATGTGCTTAACGCTGCCGAGCTGTGCGCTAGAAACAGCTCCGATGGTTACTTTTGTGTTGTGTGTATTTGACCGCAACTTGTAAACATCATACACACACACACCCGACTGAATCCTGCCCAGCCACCCGCTCTGGGCTGCTGGCCCTCATGGTGGCATGTGTGTCCTCTGTCCCAGGTACCGGCCAGCTCAGAAGACGGACAGCCTTGGGGACAGCGGCTCCCACAGCAGCCTGCACAGCACTCCAGAACAGACCATGGCCGCACAGAGCCAGCATCACCAACAGTACATAGGTGAGAGGCTGCACAGGCCCCAGGGGCGGGGCTCCCATCTGCTCGCCATACTCCTGGCATTCAGCACCAGCAGAGCCGGTGGCATCTAAACAGATGCTTCTGACAGTTTCCTTTTGAGACACCGTTCTGGTCAAATAGAAAGTTCTAGATAAACCTTCTTTCTGAAATCCCTGAAACTTTAGAATAACCAGCACATGCCAAAAAAATTAATACATAAAGTGACCATCAGAAAAATGAAAAAATAGGCCGGGCGCGGTGGCTCAAGCCTGTAATCCCAGCACTTTGGGAGGCCGAGGCGGGTGGATCACGAGGTCAAGAGATCGAGACCATCCTGGTCAACATGGTGAAACCCCGTCTCTACTAAAAATACAAAAAAATTAGCTGGGCATGGCGGCGCGTGCCTGTAATCCCAGCTACTCAGGAGGCTGAGGCAGGAGAATTGCCTGAACCCAGGAGGCGGAGGTTGTGGTGAGCCGAGATCGCGCCATTGCACTCCAGCCTGGGTAACAAGAGCGAAACTCTGTCTCCAAAAAAAAAAAAGAAAAATGAAAAAATAAAGTAAAATGGCCATCAGAAAGAAATAGTAGAGGACAGGCACGGTGGCTCGTGACCGTGATCCCAGTGCTTTGGGAGGCCAAGGTGGAGGATGGCTTGAGCTGGGGAGTTCAAGACGAGCCTGGCAACATACTTAAAAAAAAAAAAAAAAATTTAAAAATGAGCCAGGCATAGTGGCAAGCCCCAGTGGTCCCACCTATTCAGGAGGCTGAGGCGAGAGGATTGCTTGAGCTCAGAAGTTCAAGGCTGCAGTGAGCCGTGATCACACCACTACTCTTCAACCTGGGCGACAGAGTGAGACAAAGAAAAAAAAAAAAAGAACACTAGATATTATCCACTCAGGGTGCATGAGGATTTGCCTGCCATCTGGGCTTTCTTCCTTTTTGCCTGGAGCTTTTGGGGTGCTCCTGGTTCACCAACCTGAGCCTCTCCCTGGGGGCTGCTCAGGGGACAGCGTTCCTCCCCAGCTGGCCTAGTGGTGGCACCATCTCTATCCCGGGAAGGCCCTAACTCAGAGCCTGCCACCAGGGGGCGGCCGGGGGCGGAACACAGGAAGGCTTGCTGGTGTCAGTATCATGATTCAAGTGGGCCCTGTGCACACTCAGAGGCCGCCATGTAGTTTATGGTCTTTTTTGAGCCCAAACAGAACCCTCCTGGGTTGAATCTCCTGTGGAGATTGAGGTGGGGTCAGGCCTGTCTCCGGGAGGTCACTGCGGAGACTCCGTGGCTGGCCTTCTTTCCCAGATGTGCTGCCCTGAGCTGGCTCTGTGGGTACCTGCTGTGTACCAGGGCCTGGGCTCAGGGCATCTCTGTGTCTGCATATTTAATGCTCCTGGGAGGTGACAATATCCTCTCCATTTTCTACCTGAGAAAACTGATGCTTACAAATTCCCTGACTGTACCAGGCCCAGTGGCTCAAACCTGTAATCCCGGCACTCTGGGAAGCCTCGGTGGGCAGATCACTTGAGGTCAGAAGTTTGGGACCAACTTGGCCAACATGGTGAAACCCTGTCTCATACACACACACACAAAAATTAGCTGGGCGTGGTGACGCGTGCCTGTAATCCCAACTACTCAGGAGGCTGAGGCAGGAGAATTGCTTGAACCCAGGAGGCGGAGGTTGCGCTGAGCCAGGATTGTGCCACTGCACTCCAGTCTGGGCAACAGAGTGAGACTATCTCAAAAAAACAAACAAACAAACAAATTCCGTGACTGCATGGGGTGGGGGCAGAGCATCCATTTCTGGGCCCCTCCCCGATCTACCACGTGGCCTTCTAGTTGTCCGCATTTCCTAAGAGCCCTGTTTCTGATGTTCCCATGTTCCTCCCCCAGATGTCTCCCATGTCTTCCCCGAGTTCCCAGCGCCCGACCTGGGCAGCGTCCTGCTGCAGGAGGGCGTCACCCTGCACGATGTCAAGGCCCTACAGCTGGTGTACAGACGGCACTGCGAGGTGACCGCCCCAGGCCCAGGCAGGCAGCTCCTACGGGTCCCTCCCAGGCACCGCCAGTGCTCAGGCCAGGCGTCCCCTGTGTCCCCAGGTGATGCTGAGGAGACGGAGCCCCAAGCCCTGAGCCCACCCACGAGCGTCCTGGAGCAGCAGCCCCTCGCATTCATGTCCATCGCCTGCTCCTCTCCTCTCTGTGGCCTCCCTTGGGATTGCAGGGCACCCCACTGCAGCCCGCATCACAGCTGCGCACTTGGCATGTGCTGAGTGCAGATGATGGGTGCACGCCCCGTCTGTCTCATCAGTCCCTTTATTCCTAGGCAACTCTAGATGTGGTGATGAATCTCCAGTTCCACTACATCGAGAAGCTGTGGCTCTCCTTCTGGAACTCAAAGGCCTCCTCCAGTGATGGCCCCACCTCTCTGCCTGCCAGGTGACTGCCACGCCCTGGCTGGGTTCACAGCCCCCCAGACTTAACCCCCTGCTGATGTCCACAGGTAACCCACAAACTATAGCGTCAACTCTCCGAGAATCAGGGCTCAGACCCATCTGCTTCTGTCCCTGTAATTTTTAGACTTGGCAGAGTTGACTTGAAATTCATGTGGCCATTTGCCCCTTTTCAAGATCAGACTGTTTGAACAGGAAGGATTTTAGAGGTGACCATGATGCCTTCCCAAGTAGAAGTTACCCCAACCCGTAGCTGTAGTGAGGGGCAACATGGCCACTAGCAGGGGAGGGACAGCGTGGCCCCGGGGAGACCCAGAGGCGCCGGGAGCAACACGGATCGGGGACCTGTAGGGGCTCGGGGACGGGGCGCAAGGCCCACAGCCTGGCTCTCTGGTCACCCCTGTGGTTGAGTGAGCCCACCCGGGCCAGGCCACAGCTCACCTGCCCCTGCACCCTCCACAGTGACGAAGACCCCGAGGGTGCTGTCCTGCCCAAGGACAAGCTCATCTCCCTGTGTCAGTGCGACCCCATCCTCCGGTGGATGAGGAGCTGCGACCACATCCTCTACCAGGCACTCGTGGAGATTCTCATCCCCGACGTGCTGAGGCCGGTCCCCAGTAAGTGAACCGCAGCCCCGCCTGGCGCTGTTCCATGCTCTCTTCCTGCCTTCTCTGTCCTTTCTCACCTGTACATCTTCAGTCACCTCGCACCATCGCTTTCACAGAAAACCCAAAAGTGGCTGGTCACAATGGCTCATTCCAGTGCTCCCTGCACTTTGGGAGGCTAAGGCAGATCGCTTGAGCCCAGGAATTTGAGACCAGCCTAGGCAACGTAGTGAGACCCCATCTCTAAAAAAAAAAAAAAAAATTAGCTGGGGCCAGGCAGGATTGCTGATGCCTGTAATCCCAGCACTTTGGGAGTCCGAGGTGAGCAGATCATTTGAGGTCAGGAGTTTGAGACCAGCTTGACCAACATGAGCCCATCTCTACTAAAAACACAAAAAAATTAGCCAGGCGTGGTAGCACACGCCTGTAGTCCCAGCTACTCAGGAGGCTGAGGCAGGAGAATCACTTTAACCCAGGAGGCAGAGGTTGCAGTGAGTCAAGATCACACAACTGCACTTCAGCCTGACCACGTCTCAAAAAAAAAAAAATTAGCTGAGCATGGTGGTGTGTGCCCATAGCCCTAGCTATTGGGGAGGCCAGAGCAGAAGGATAACTTGAGCCCAGAAGTTTGGGACCAGCCTGGGCAACATAGTGAGACCCCATTTCTAAAAGAAATACAAAAATTAGCTGGATGTGGTGTTGCATGCCTGTAGTCCCAGCAGCCCAGGAGGCTGAGGTAGCAGGATCACCTGAGCCCAGGAGGCTGAGGCTGCAGTGAGCTATGATCACGGCACTCCAGCCTGGATAACAGAGTGAGACCCTGTCTCAAAACAAAAATGAATCCCGCCACGAGAGGCGCTGTGAGCCGTGGAATGTGTGTTCTCTGGCATGCGTGTTTGTCCTTGTCTCTGACTCGAGGGAAAGGTCACAGTTAGTGGCTTTGGTGAGCTCTACCTGCTGTCAGGATACTGCCGAGAGCAGCCAGGCTGGGCTTGGTGCTTTCTGGAAGGTTCGTTGGGGAAGTGCAGGCCGGCCTCTGGGAGTAGCCTGTTCGCAGCTCTGGAGCCGTGGCTGTGCAGCAGGCCTCGGCCCAGGCCATGTGGGGTCTTGGTCCACTCTTGTCTTAGAGATGACCACCAGCTGCCTTCCTCCCGCCTCCCTTAATCCCCACCGTGACACTTCCTGAGTGCCACGCCCTGTAGGAGGGGCGGGGACATAAATTTAGACGAATAAGCTGGGACGTCGCCCAAGGCTCCTGCTAGGGTAGAGGCTGACCTTTAACCCCAGCCAGATCCCACTTCCCAGCACTGTGGGATTCCAGGATACATTTACACCCCAGCGCTCCGCCCTGTGATTTCCCACAGGACTTGGGAGGGTGGGGAGACAGTGATGGGCACAGTGAGGAAAGAAGCTAGTCTCACCTGTGCCCTTGGAGACCTCCCAGGGCCTCTGCCCTCCCAAGGCAATGACAGCAGCCAGCATGAGGGGGCCCTCGGGCCACGTCCGTGCCAAGCTCCCCAAAACCCTGGGGGTATTCAAGGAAGCTGGGCACAGAGGCCTTTTTTCATAAATTACAGCATCGGGATCATGGGCCATGCCTCGCAAGCCATCCACCAACATCCAGGTCCATTAGTACCAGGCAGCTCTCCATCCTGCTGAGTAAATTCTGTGCTCCCTTCGCTGGAAAATGGGAAACAGCAGAAGTATTGCATTCCTCCTTGGCGAGGCCCTGCCTGTCTGCCTGTGTCCAGGGCAGCGCCCAGTTCCAGTTTTGACATTATGGTGGGAGTTTGGGGCATGGGGTACCTTTCCTTTTGCATTTTTAAATACTTTTCTGTGTTTTGTTTGTGAGATGGGGTTTTGCTCTTGTCACCCAGCCTGGAGTGCAGTGGCACAATCTTGGCTCACTGCAACTTTCACCTCCTGGGTTCAAGTGAATCTCCTGCCTCAGCCTCCCAAGTAGCTGGAATTACAGGCACCCACCCCCACGCCCAGCTAATTTTTGTATTTGTAGTAGAGACAGGGTTTCACCATGTTGACCAGGCTGTTCTCAAACTCCTGACCTCAGGTGATCCACCCACCTCGGCCTCCCAAAGTGCTGGGATTACAGGTATGAGCCACCATAACTGGTTTTTTTCTGTTTTTCTTTTTCTAGCAGTCTTACTATTTGTTTCTTATTGTAAGCCATCTTAAAATAAATTAGGAAGTTGGTAGAATGTATTTATGTGTGCATGTGTCTGTGTGTACATCTCTGTGTGTGTATCTGTGTGTCTGT
The DNA here is from genome assembly GCF_048565385.1 of Saimiri boliviensis. Taxonomy (NCBI): domain Eukaryota; kingdom Metazoa; phylum Chordata; class Mammalia; order Primates; family Cebidae; genus Saimiri; species Saimiri boliviensis. The sequence continues at coordinate 40,488,925 of NC_133462.1, forward strand.
CTGTGTCTGTATGTGTCTGTGTCTGTGTGTGTGTCTGTGTGCATATCCGTGTGTATCTCTGTGTGTGCGTATGTGTGTGCATGTGTGTGTGTGTCTGTGTGTGTCTCTGTGTGTGCCTGTGTGTCTGTGTGTGTGTCTGTGTATGTGTCTGTGTGTGTCTGTGTGTGTGTATGTCAAGGCTTCTCTCCCTTGTCACTGTTGATATCTGGGGTTGGACTGTTCTCTGGGGTGGGGCTGTCCTGGGCACTGTGGGGTGCTGAGCAGCATCCCTAGCCTCTACCCACTCCATGCCAGGGGCATCCCACAGTCCTGCCCACCATTAACATCCCCAGACATCACCCAGTGTCCCCTGGGGCAGAATGGCCCTGTGAGACCCACGGCGACAGGCAGTGGGTGGTGTCCGGCGGCTGGGGGCCATGGCCAGCTCTTCCCTTTCTCGGAGTCCTCAGTTCTCCATTGCCCTGTGCCTGTTTAGTCCTCTTTTCCTGTGTGGCTTCTTCGTAGTGCTCATTTTCATTGCACTTGGGCCAGCTCTTACACTGAATGCTGATTTCCAGGGTCCAGACACTGCCTTTCTCCCTGTTAATATCATGTCTGTATCCCCCAGGTACCTTGACACAGGCCATCCGTAACTTCGCCAAGAGCTTGGAAGGCTGGTTGACAAACGCCATGAGCGACTTCCCACAACAGGTCATCCAGACCAAGGTACATCCGTGGTGGGGCCCGGGCTCCCCAGCTGTGGCTGGGAGGGGCTCCACTCCACCGTGCCCCAGGGCGCGCTGGCTTCTTCCCTGTGTCATGAGAATAACCGGTCCCTTCAGGAAGCCCACGCACGCTGTCGGTGATGCATCAGTGCTGGCAGGAAGGAGAACAACAGAAGATGCCATATCTTTGGATCAATTCAGAACAGACTGCGTGTTTCTGTGCTCACCTTATTCGGGAAATTTAATCTCCTTGCTGTGACCCTTGTTACTATAATCTTGGCCACAAATCAGAACGTGAAATGTAGAACCTTGGCCGACTTGTGGGAAAGAGAGTGATTACCCACCATTCTCACAATGGTGAGACAGTCTCACTCCGTCACCTAGCCTGGAGTGCAATGGCACGATCTCAGCTCATTGCAACCTCTGCCTCCTGGGTTCAAGCGATTCTCCTTCCTCAGCCTCCCAAGTAGCTGGGATTATAGGCTCCCACCACCACACCTGGCTAATTTTTGTATTTTTAGTAGAGACAGCATTTTACCATGTTGGCCAGGCTGGTCTTGAACTCCAGACCTCAGGTGATCCACCTGCCTCAGCCTCCCAGAGTGCTGGAATGACGGTCATGAGCCACTGCACCCGGCCACCATGACCATTTCTTAAGGGGCTCTTGGGAGCAGAGGAGGCAGCAGCAGGGCATCTGCTCCACCCATCCACACTTCAAAATTGATCTGTTAGGCCAGGCGTCCCCAAACTACGGCCCGCGGGCCACATGCGGCCCCCTGAGGCCATTTATCCGGCCCCCCGCCGCACTTCAGGAAGGGGCACCTCTTTCACTGGTGGTCAGTGAGAGGAGCACAGTATGTGGCGGCCCTCCAACGGTCTGAGGGACAGTGAACTGGCCCCCTGTGGAAAAAGTTTGGGGACGACTGTGTTAGGCAGTGGTGCAAGCATTGATCAGGTCACTGTTAAAAAGTCAGATTCAGGGCTGATGGAGTGGCTCCCACCTGTAATCCCAGCACTTTGGGAGCCTGAGGCAGGAGGATCGTTTGTGGGGCCAAGAGTTTGAGACCAGCCTGGGCGACAAGCGAGACCCCAACTCCTAAACAAAAAATAAGATCCCCACGCCACACCCACTAAAGTCTGACCCCATAGCACCCAGGAGTCTGTGGTCTCAGCAGCCACTCCAGAGAACCACAGGGACTCTAGAAGTGGGCATGGCGACGTGATTGTGAATTCTAACTCAGCAGCGCCACGGGTTTCAGTTAGTGATGTCTGTGACGTGCTGGCGAGGTCTCTTCACCCCACTCTCCAATTCTCACTCACTGGGCCCTTAAGGATAGCAGGGGGTTCCCTCTTCCCTTCCCGGTTTCTGTTTCCTGCTCCCCCATCCCGTGTTGTCCCTGAGCCCATGCACCCCTGCAAGGAGCGCAGCGGAACAGGCTCTCCCTGCGAACCCCTGCTCACCACGCGCCCTGACGTACAGGTGGGCGTCGTCAGTGCCTTCGCCCAGACGCTGCGGCGCTACACGTCCCTCAACCACCTGGCGCAGGCGGCCCGGGCAGTGCTGCAGAACACGTCCCAGATCAACCAGATGCTCAGCGACCTCAACCGCGTGGACTTTGCCAATGTGCAGGTGACCCCCTCCACGCCCTCCCCAGGGGCTGGGCTTCCCACCCTGCCGCAGAACCAGCAAACCCACAAAGTGGAGCCCACAGCAAAACCCTGGCCACGGCTCTGTTGCATGACACGGGTCCCAGGCCAAAGCCACCCGCAGCCCCCAGCTCCTCCACGCCAGCACCTCTCAGGGCCCTCTGGCGTCCCAGCACTGTAGCCAACACCTCTGCTCATTTTTCTCACAGAGGATCCTGGCAGCACACTCACCTCCCTACCTCCCTCTGGCCGTTTTCCTGGCTCTATCCCCTGAGCTTGCCAAAGTGCCGGCCCACAGCCGATCCCGAGCTATGCTTATGTCAGGCCCTGGATTTGTCTATTAAATGAATAAATGCACACGCATATTTAGAAGTGACCCCTTCAAAACAAAACTAAATAAAGACCTTGTATAGCATGAGTTTGATCTAGAAAGACCCAGGTATGAGTCCCCAGAAGCTGGGTGGGTCCCCCCTCCGGCTCGCACACAGCACAACGTCCCAGCCGAGCACTGCTGGCTCTGGGGAGGGCTGCCGTGGCTGGGGGCCTGTGGTGCTGACACCGGCCTCCGCCCTGTACAGGAGCAGGCCTCGTGGGTGTGCCAGTGCGAGGAGAGCGTGGTACAGCGGCTGGAGCAGGATTTCAAGCTGACCCTGCAGCAGCAGAGCTCCCTGGACCAGTGGGCCAGCTGGCTGGATGGCGTGGTCACCCAGGTCCTGAAGCAGCATGCCGGCAGCCCCAGCTTCCCCAAGGCCGCCCGGCAGTTCCTGCTGAAATGGTCCTTTTACAGGTTAGTCCGGCCAGAGCTCCGAGAGGATTTTGACGGGTGGGGGGCTCTGAGAGAAACTTCTAGGGGGTAAGGGGCTCAGCTGGTGAGCTCAGAGAAAAACAGGGCTCAGCAGAGTTGTAGCAGTGCCTAAACCCCCAAAAAACAAGTACCTGGCTGGGGCCTCACTCCCGACCAGCAGCTTCCAGGGTCTGGCCCAGAAGGCCACCATGGCCCAAAAACTAACTTGCAAGTTCTGTAGACAGAAATCATCACTGGAGTCTGGGCATGGTGGCTCAAACCTATAATCCCACCGCTTTGGGAGGCCAAGGCAGGAGGATGGCTTGAGACCAGAGTTCGAGACCAGCCTGAGGAAGACAGCAGGACCTCTACAAAAAGTGAAAAAACTTAGTTGGGCTTGGTGGTGTGTGCCGGTGGTCCCAGCTACTTGGGAGGCTGAGGTGGGAGGGTCCTTGAGCCCAGGCGGTCCAGGCTGCAGTGAGTCGAGATTGCACCACTGCACTCCAGCCTGAGTGACGGAGCAAGATCACATCTCTAAGGAAAAAAAAAAAAAAAAAAAAAAAAAAACTATTTCAGATCTGAAGGGCACAAGTCTCCAAATTGAAAAAGCTGCCGACCTTCCCCAAAGAGGCTCCTGGTGAAATTTCAAAACACTAAGCTTGAGCAGCAACCATAAAAGCTTCTAGAGAGAAAATGACAGGCTGGGGATGGAAGCAGCGTTAGACTTCTGAACAGTGAGGCAGAAACCTGGACGGCAGTAAAGCCATGTCCTGGGCGTTCTGAAGGGAAATTCTTTCCAGGCTACAGACCCACCCTGTGTGACCAGGGCCAGGGAACAAGGGCTTCTGGAGGGGTCATCCCCAGGAAAGGCACCACGATGCCTCCTGCAGCTCTGTCAGGGAGCTTTAGTCTCACTGAGTACATGGAAACGTGTGGATTAAAACAACCAAAAACGGTTATTACCAGGAAATACAAAGCTGTTCTGTGGCTGGGGGCCCCGCGTGACCCAGTGCATGGTGAGCTATGGCCACAGGCCAGATTGTTACCCCTCCTGTAGCAGTCCACCTCACACTGCTAATCCAGACATACTCAAGACTGGGTAATTTATAAAGAAAAGCAGGTTGAATAGACTCAGTTTCACACAGCTGGGGAGGCCTTGAAATCATGGCGGAAGGCCAAGGAAGAGCAAAGGCACATCTTATATGGCAGCAGGCGAGGGAGCGTGTGCAGGGAACTCCCCTTTATAAGACCATCTGATGTCATAGACTTATTCACTTACTCACGTATCAGGGGTACAGCACAGGAAATACCTGCCCCCATGATTCGATTACATACCACTGGGTCCCTCCCACAACACGTGGGGATCCTTACATCAGGGTGAGATTTGGGTGGGGGCACAAAGCCAAACCATATCATTGCCCAGCTCATTGTGCAAATAAAGTTTTATTGGAACCTCAGCCACATGCATTCGTTCACAGATCAGCTACAGCTGTCATTGCAAACAGAACAGTGTGACTGTTGGGCACAAAGCTGAAAATATTTACTGTCCAGCATGAAAATGAGTTTGCCTGGCTGGGCACAGTGGCTTACGCCTGTAATCCCCACACTTTGGGAGGCTGAGGCTGGCGGATCACTTGAGATCAGGAGTTCAAGTCAGGGGAATCACTTGAATCTGGGAGGAGGAGGTTGTAGTGAGCCAAGATTGTGCCACTGCACTCAAGCCTGGGTGACAAGAGACAAACTCCATCTGAAAAAAAAAAAGAAAAACAATTTTGCTGACCCCTCAGCTGGCCGGCCAGCATCTCCCTGTTCTCAGCTCTCTCCTCGCACGCGCCCCTGGCCACACTGCCTCAGGGCCTTTGCACCTGCCCCAGGCCCTGCCTTTCTCCTGGCAGCGACCGTCACCTGTCCCTCGTCATCCTTTCAATTGTCTGTTGGCTGTCTCCTGCACAATCAAACATGCTACCCGAGTGCCAGGACCTCGCTTCTGTTTAAATGCTGGCTGAGTGAATGAATGAGAGGAACCGCATGCCTGATAGACTGGGGCTCTGCTGTGGACCTAGCACACACCCTTGCCATGGAACAGAAACGCCAGCATAGCCAGAAATTACAGTAAAGCCACACTGGGGTACCGGGGGAGGAAGAGCAAGGGAAGAGACAGCGTAGGGATGTTCAAGCGCATCTTCACAGACAGAGGTAAGGCTGCAAGTGGCAGAATCGGGAAGAGCCGAGTAAGTGCAGGACAGAGGCGGCTGCCCGCCAAAGAAGAGCACACCTCAGAGCTGGAGGGGACCAGGGTCGCCTCTGCAAGGTGGGGGTGCTCTTCACGAGGGAGACTTAGACACTGTTCCACCTCACTGGTTTTTTTAGACAGAATCTGACCCTGTCGCCCAGGCTGGAGTGCAGTGGTGCAATCTCAGCTCACTGCAACGTCCACCTCCTGGGTTCAAGCAATTCTCATGCCTTAGCCTCCTGAGTAGCTGGGACCACAAAAATTAGCTGCATGCCACCAGGCCCGGCTAGTGTGTATATTTTTAGTAGAGATGGGGTTTTGCCGTGTTGCAACTCTCAACCTCGGGTGATCCACCTGCGTTAGCCTTACCAAGTGCCAGGATTCCGGGCGGGAGCTACCACACCCAGCCTGACTGCATTCTCTTGTACGTGCAGCGCCGTCATAACAAATAAAAACGAGGTTCACGGGATTTATTTCTGTAGCGCCTGCTAGAAAATGGTAGCAGGTAGGCTGGGGCCTTGGCTGGTTGACCCCCAAGCTCTGGCTGGTCCTCCCTTAGTGGTGGTCATCCCATGCTTCTGCCCTCTGGGAGCTGCAAGCCCGTTGGGAAATCCAGAAATACCGAGGTGACCGCAGGCGATGTTCTGGAAATACTTTGGACTGAAGCATCGCTCCAGACACTGGGGCTGTGGGAGGGTAGGTGCAGAGTACCAGCCTCTCATCTGCATGGCGAAGCCTTTGGGGAAAGGGGCCTTGGGAGCCAAGCTGGGTGGGTCCAGGGCAGCAGGAGGGGCTGGGGGCTTCACAGCTGTGCCCAACACCTAAGTACAGCCAGCTTTGGCGGTCCTCGTGGCGCGGCTGTCTTGCCTTTTCTCAAGCCTGTGTGTTCTTTTCATTGCTCCAATACCAACTGGATGTAACTGAGAGTTTATAAAAGTTTACTTCGAGCTGGGGCATTTGGGCATTGGGGGCTGCCCGGCTTGTAGGTCAAAGTTTTTGATCAGGTGCCATTTTATCTAAGTCCTTTAGGTCTTATGGGGGACTGAGACAGTGTTCCACTTCCCACCTCATCCCTTTTTTTTTTTTTTTTTTTTTTTTTTTTTTGACAGAGTCTTGCTCTGTCGTCCAGGCTGGAGTGCAGTGAGGTGATCTCAGCTCACTGCAGCCTCTGCCTCTGAGGTTCAAGTGATTCTCCTGCCTCAGCCTCCCGAGTAACTGGAATTACAGGCACCCGCCACCATGCCCAGCTAATTTTTGTATTTTTAGTAGAGATGGGTTTTCACCACGTCAGCCAGGCTGGTCTAGAACTCCTGACTTCAAATGATCCGCCCGTCTCGGCCTCCCAAAGTGCTGGGATTAAAGGCGTGAGCCACTGTGCCCAGCCCTTTAGGTCTTACGCTAATCCTTTAGGTAGGGGCCGCCTCTCCTGGAAAGAATCAGACAGTATTTGCAGCCATCATAGGAAAGACAGTATAGAAACGGGCATGGCACGTGCCAGTGAAACTGTGGACATCAAAATGTGACTTTCCTATGGTTTCCACATGCCACCAGATATAATTATTCTTTTGACTTTTTCCAACCATTTCAAAATGTAAAGCATTCTCAGCTCACAGGCTGAGGGCTCTCGGTGATAGACACTAAAACACTCTGGCCTTTCATCTTGTTTTTAGGTGCCTAAAACCACAGGCGGAGGAATGGCGGGAGGTGGCAAGGATACGGGGAAGGTGGGGAAAGGTGCTCCTGCTGGGGAAACAGGCACCAGCGCCAGCCTGTGCTCAGACTGGGAGTTGGAAATGTCACTAGAAAGACTCACCAGCTAAGATCCCGTCTCCAGTACCTGTGCCAGCACCAGCCACAACTGTGTTTCCAGCAGCCTGTCACTTTAGGGCTGACTGCCCGTCTCCCTCTCTGGTCCCCCGGCGGTCTCTGGAACTGAGAGGGCAGCCCTGCCCTGCCTGTCCATCACACTGGACCCAGGGTCTCAGCAGCCCGTCAGCCCCCCAGAGGCCAGCAGGTCTTAGGATCACTCAGGGTCTGGGTTCCCCAGGGAACACAGAGCAGGGTGCGTGTCGCTGCCATGAAGCCTGGCCCAGGGCCCGGGTTCCATGCTCCCCTGAGTGTCCCCAGCCTCTGTCCGCTGTCCCCAGCTCCATGGTGATCCGGGACCTGACCCTGCGCAGTGCTGCCAGCTTTGGCTCCTTCCACCTCATCCGCCTGCTCTACGACGAATACATGTTCTACCTGGTGGAGCACCGTGTCGCCGAGGCCACCGGGGAGACGCCGATCGCCGTGATGGGAGAGGTGGGGACCCTGATCTGCGGGACGACGGGGGTTTGGCCGGGCCTGTGGGGAGAGGACACTCGCAGGTCCCACTGCTCTGCCACCCAGACCAATTAGCAGCTCGAAAAAGAATGTAGAAACGGGCCCGCTCATGCCAGGACACAGCAGTGTCTTTCAAAAAATCAAAACCAGAAGTTTCATCAGCAACGGGAAGGATCTGGGGCTCTGTCCAAGTTCACCGTCACCATCAAGCTGCTGGCTCTGGAAGGAGTTTGTCCTCGGGCAGCCTGCTGTGCAGGGGAGGCCCTGGACACACCACCCAAGGTTTCCTTTTTATCGTGGTCACATACACAAAGGGTGACAGTGTATGTCCCCACGCTGGGGTGGCCGGGTCAGAGCCTGGTTCCCCTCCTGGCTGAGCTGTTACGGTGCGTGGCCGGCCGCGCTGTGCCAACCGCCCTCCCTCCGTGCCTGCTTGGGCTGCTCCCTCTTTCTGGCTGTCGTGAACGGTGCTGCCGTTTGCAGGAGTGGTTTTGTGTGCACACCTATGTTCAGTTCTGTGGGGTCCGCACCTCGGAGTGGCCCTGCTGGGCTGCATGGGGTTGCCTTGAGGAAGAAATGCGGTGACGCTTGATGAATGGCAGGGTGCCAGCACTCACCACAACACTCAGAGTCGGTCAGGACCCCACAGCGTGCGCAGGAACTGGAAGCTGTCTGTTCTCTGCGTGTTGGCACGGACACCAGGCTCTGGGGCAGCCAGGGAGTGGTTTTCATGCTGTGTACAGACCTTAGGGAGCCGAGATAGCTCAGCCCACAGCCCTTCCATGCCACCTTAAAACCTGGAGCAGCCACACCCAGGGGACCTACCTTGGGCGCCAGCTCTTGTCCCCTTGCTGTCCTGAGCAATCAGCACCCTCCACCCCCAGCAGCTCCCAGCGGCAGCCTGGACAGGGGACAGGGGACCCACCTAGACACCTGGCAGCATCAGAGCCCCTTCTCAGGGCAGACCCCAGTTGCTTTACTGTGAATGGAGGATGTGGCTTCAGGCAAGGTTGGGCCGGCATCCCCAGAGCCCCCAAAGAGCAACTGCCACCCCTCCGCAGGCGCCCTGACTCCAGGTTTCTCTTTCAGTTCAATGATCTTGCCTCTCTGTCGCTGGCGCTGCTTGACAAAGGTGGGTGCATCTGTGGCTTTCCCGCCATGGCCTCGGTGGGTTGTTGGGGGCGGCCTGTCTGCCCCATTGCATGATGAGCGGGTGGAAATCCGGGCAGCCCTGGGTGATGGTGAGGGTGCTGGGAGCTGGCGTCTGGATGGTGAGTGATGCCTGGGCAGCAGGCGGCCCTGCCTCTGGGTACCTGCTGCCCAGGGACCTCTGCACCAGGCCCGGACCAGGCAGCCCCTGGTCTCCTTCGCCCACCCCCAGCAGAAGAGTGGGACAGGCAGGCCAGAGAGATCCTGTGCCCCAGGCCGGTCAGCACTGGGGAAGAGAGGCACAGGGCAGAGGCTCTTTCGCCTGGCCCAACCTGGGGGCACCTCTGGGTGACCAGGCAGGTTGAGGAGGACAGGTCAGCCTGGAGCAGAGGCCAAGGCGTGGTCCACGGGCTGCCGTGTGTCCTGAGCACTCTGCCTCTCCCTCCCGTGCCCTCCTGATGATGGACGCTGACCCTGCCCCTCCCTCCGCAGATGACATGGGTGATGAGCAGCGTGGCAGCGAGGCAGGCCCGGACTCCCGCAGCCTGGGCGAGCCCCTGGTGAAGCGTGAGCGCAGCGACCCCAGCCACTCCCTACAGGGCATCTAGCCCCGCGGGGCTCCGGAAGGTGCCACCCCGTCGCTCTGGGAACCTGGACTTCACCGGCTGCACCGAATTAGTGCCTCTTAGACCATGCGATGTTTACCTTGACTCAAGTGGGGGCTCCGGGGTCAGCGTGCCCTTAAAGGCCGAGATAGTTGACGAAGAAAAGCAGTTGTTGAAGCTGCGGAAGCTCGGGCCGGGGCTCCCACTGGCTGTGGCTGTGCTCTGGGTCCCCAGGCCCCTGTGCAGCCACCAAGGCCACACCAGACCGTGGGTTCCTTGTTCTGGACAAACCGTCCTCTGCTGGAACTCTGGACTTTGGCCCCAGTCCCTTTAAGAGCTAAAGGGGCTGTGCAGAGAGCACCGGCCCTTGTGCTCAACTGGAACCAATTTTCACCATAATTTAAAATTTTTTTTAAATCTGGCAGAGCCCAAATAGTAAGGGATGGCATCTCCCTTCCTCCTACCTGCCACTGTTGGGCGGGCACAGAGCGTCCCTGGAGTCCCTCAGGAATGGAAAGTGGAGTGCCCTTGTCTGGTACCACCGTGTGGAGAGACCCCCTGGGCCCGGCGCTCTGTGGCCTGTCAGAGCCAGACCACCCTGCCTGATGCACTGAGGCGGGAGGCCAGTGGGCTACAGGGACCCATCTCCAGATGCCAGAGGACTTGAGGGGCAGCTGACAATTGCTGTGCCCAGACAGACCCGCAGCTCAAAAAAGAACAAGCCCCAGAAATGGGACACCTCGTGCCAGGACACAGCAGTGTCTTTCAAAAAATCAAAACCAGTTTTACCAGCAACGGGAAGGATCTGGGGTTCTGTCCAAATTCACCATCACCATCAAGCTGCTGGCTCTGGAAGGAGTTTGTCCAACAGGGTCAGTGTCACAGCTGTGACCTCAGAGAGCAGCCATCCCACGTGTCCTTGTCCCAACAGCAGTGCCTGCGTCCGGCCCACAGAGTCTTCCAGAACACCTCCCTCTGAATCAACCCGAGTCCCCTAACCCCCAGGGAGTCCCACCTTGACCTCTTCAAAATCAAAACTCTTCTCTGGGGACAAATAAATATTCGGGGTTTTCGAAGCCCCAAACTTGAGACACCGAATTTGTCTCCATGGAAACACGTAAGCACTGCACCTGGACAGCTGCGTGCTGGAGTTCTGTCCCCAAACCAGCTGCAGAGAAGGAAGACGAGCCTCAGCCCAGGACGCCCCGTCTAACAAAATGCAATCGTTTTCTCTTTTTGGAAAAATGTTTATACCAATAGTTTTGTGCTCTAATTGTTATTAGAATGTTTCTCATGAATGTGTACGTTGCAGTATATTCAGTCCCAAATATTTTGTTCTCATTCACCAGAAGGTACTAATGTCAGCTCAAGTGGCCTTTCAAAACCTTACCTCCCCACTGGCAGGAGCTCGGAGCATCGCCCGGCCTGCGCCAGAGCCGAGGGCAGGAAGAGAAAGATGCGCACTCACTTTAGACATGAAAAGTCCGGAATCATCACACTGTGTGTCATATAGTCCAAACCTTAGGTGAAGTTGGACAGAAAGAATGTTTTTAAAATAGACGTCTCCCCTCCTGGGAGACACTGAAGCGACGGTTAATGGATTGTAATGCCCGGCTTCTCCTCACTCCTGGTAACCAATACAAGCTGGTTTCTGCCTTAGGCTCTGTCCCGTCTTTCCAATCCACAAGGAGGAGCAGAGGTGGCAGCGAAGCCACGTGCCTCCCGGCCCTGGTTTGGTTTTTCATAGCAGTAAACGCACTTAGCATGCCCATTTTCAGAGTCCCCGTCCACACCCCAGCCCCCGTACCCCCTGCCCTGGGACACCAGCCGGCCAGGCTTGGGCCACTCAAGACCCAGAGGGGAAGCCCCAGAGGTGCCCCTGCACCTGCCTGTGGGCTCCCTGGGACCGTCCTTGTGCCTTCCAGAAGGAGCTTGGGCCCCATGCTTTCTAGCAAGACCCACCATGAGCCAGTGATGGCACAGAAACTGTTCTGTCCAGGATGCTCAGTGTTTCCTGTTGACATTTTTTTTTTTTAAGACACAAGGTCTCATTCGATCACCCAGGCTGGAATGCAGTGGCACTGTCATAGCTCAACCTCTTGGGCTCAGGTTATCTTCCCACTTCTACCACCCCAAGTAGCTGGGGCTATAGGTATGCACCACCACATCCAGCTGATTCTTTAAAAAAAAAAAAAAAAAGATGGGGTCTTGCTATGTTGCCCAGGCTAGACTTGAACTCTTCAGCCTAAGTGATCCTCCCACTTGGCCTCCCAAAGTGCTGGCATGACAGGTGGGAGCCACTGCCCCAGCCTCTTGTTTACATTTGTCGCCGGCTGGACCTGCTTGCATGTAGCCGAGGAAGCAGGTGCGCCAGTCTCGGATGTGACCCGCTGGTTGTCCTCAGGGTTAACTTGGTACAGTTGGGGCCAAACTTCAGCATCACTGAGAATCCGCACAGGCGCTTGCTCAAAAATGGCCGATTCCTGGACCCCGTCCGCAGGAACCCAACTTGGTGCGATTCGGGTGGAGGCCAGGAAGTGAGTTGTTGCTGCTCTTACCTCTCGGAGAACTCTGGTGGGGGCTGTAGGACTTTGAGGAAACCCTGCAGAGGAATGGGCTCGGGAACCAGGCAGGGCCCTGGCTGTCCCACAGAGGCTAATACCGCTCCCTGTCGGCTGCCCCTAAATCTGTCTCGAGTGCCAGGCCAGTGCCCCGTATGCCCCCAGGGACACTCAGCCTTTGCCCCAGCCCAGGCCTCTCTGTCCCAGACGACACTAGAATTGCCCCTCAGTTCCCTGGGCTGGGACTCCAGGACCGCATTGTGTCCTGATGGTGCCAACTTCAGCCAGGGAACCCACTCGCCTCACCTCCTGCTGGGCCACAATTTCAGACCTTCCCCCAACTGAGACCCCTGAGCCAAATTAGGCAAGTGCCAACTCCCCACCTCCCCAGCCCCTGAAGAGCCAGGCCCAGTGCAGACTTCAGGGCCCAGAGTAGGAGAACCAAGCCCTGCCCATGGGGCCTGAGAGGCGGGAGAGAGTGTGAGCTCAGAGCGTACAGGATGGTGCCCCAGGAAAGAAGAGCCAGCTTGAGGTCCTCAGGCCATCACGTGCCTCTGAGGCCTGCTGGGTAGATGCCCAGGATGCAGGCACCCCAGAAAAAAAGTGGAACCTTGGTCTTACCGAGCACCCCTAGGAGGTACTGGCCGTAATCACAGTAGGCTCCACGACAGACAGTTGTGTCTCGTCTCCTCTTTTTGATGACCTAAGGTAGGTGTAATCCCCATTGTACACATGTGAAGAGCAAGGCTGCTGGCTGGAATGCAGATGTGATGGCTGGAGCGCAGCAGCCACGGTAGACCTCAAGGTGGACGCCTCATGATAAGGAAGGGAAAGCAATGAGTCAGAAGGAGCCTGGGTCCCTGGAGATGATGGAGCTGCCATTACAGCCCCGAACTCCAGAGAGACGTCAGCAAGGAGGGGTTCGGGGGCCCCAGAGATGACCCTGCCGTCACAAACTGGTGTCAGGAACTCCAGTTTCAGATTGGAGGTGTCCGCAGACACCATAGCTGCCCCAGCGTGCTAAGAAGGGGGAGATGCTCCAGCTGGAGTGCCCCCCAGCCAACCCTATTTTCCTCCCGCCTCTGACCGCTGCCCCTCTGCACCTGGGTCCTGCCCACTCCTCTCTGCCTACTACGCGGCAGTCACCTCAGCCACTCCTGTGATGGCAATACCCTCCACGTGCTCATGGGTGCCTGGCCCTTGGCAGAGCAAGGCAGCAGCCCAGCATCTGGCCATCCAGACCTCCTCCCCGTGTCTCCATCACAGCATGGGGAGCACCGTCTGTCCACCCACATTGCCCTGCCCCTTGGCCCTGCTCCTCAAAGTGCCTGTAATCTGACCGCTTCTCCGCTTCCTCTTTGCTACTCCCCAGCTCCTCCTAGCCCAGGAGAGGCAGAGTGGTGGGGATTAGACTGCACAGGTGTGAGTCAACTCCACAGTCATTCACTGTGCCCTCAAGTCAATTATCTTCCTCTCCATCTGGAAGAGATAATAAAAATACCTCACAGTGTTGTGAGAAAGAAGGTCAGTATACAGAAAGCAATGGACTAAGCCTTCAAGAGCTGTTTCTACTCCTCGGCACTGCAGTTACTGCAGACGGTGGGGTGTCAGATAATTCTCTGAGGTGGGTCCATCCTGGGCACTGCAGGGTGCTGAGCAGTGTCCCTGGCCTCCATCCACCCTATGCCAAGAGCACTCCAGCCCAATCCTAATAAGCAAAAATGTCTCTGGACTCCGCCAGAGACATCTCCCAGTATTGCCTGGGAGACGCCTTCCTCTCTGGCATTCAACTTAATTAGCGCTTCTTCCGGGAAGCCTTCATGGATGCTCCCTGGATAGATTAGCGTCACTTCGACCGAGATTCTCCTACCATACTTTATAGTAATTGTTTGCAAATCTATCTTTCCCATAAGCTCTGCGAGTGAGTAGCTATCATTTGCCTTGTTCAAATGGATTTCCCAAATCCATCACAGCGCATGCTCAGCAAACACTGAGGGCGTGAGGGAGTGAAGAGGGCTTCCGGGAGAAGGCGTTCTTCACGGTAACCGTGGGAAGGTAGGTGCTGTGCCATGGAGGAGAAAAAATATCCAGAGGAGGGATGAGGAATTCCAAAGAAACTGGGGTTTTGATGTAATCAAAGCTGGGCTTTAGGAAGATGTGTTCGGGTAGGGTGGATTACACAGGAAGAAACAGGAGCAGGGAGGTCAATTAGGTGCTTGTTAAAATCGCGCAAGTGAGGAGTGGAGAGTTGCAGCTGTGGGATGGAGAAGAGGCACACAGGAGCCACGTGGAGATCAAGTTGCTGGCTTATACTCGGTTGGTTTGTTTTGTGTGTGTGTGTGTGTGTGTGTGTCTAGTTTGCTTTGCTTGTTTGAGACAGAGTCTTGCTCTGTTGCCCAGGCTGGAGTACAGTAGCATGATCTCGGCTCACTGCAATCTCTTAAATTAATCTCAACTAATTGCAATCCTGGGTTTAAGCAATTCTCCCCCTCAGCCTCCTGAGTAGCTGGGATTACAGGCGTGCGTCACCATGCCTGGTTAATTTTTGTAGTTTTAAGAGAGACGAGGTTTTGCTATGTTGGCCAGGTTGGTCTCAAACTCCTGGTCTCAGGTGATCCACTCACCTCAGCCTCCCAAAGTGCTGTGATTATAGGCGTGAGTCACCGCACTTGGCCATTTTTTCTTTCTAATGAACCAGGATAAAACTCTAATTAAAACATCAGGAGTGATAATGCAATAGATACAGCTTTGCAAAATTTTCATTTCAAAAAGCCAAGCACAGTGTCCCTGGCATGAGAACTGCTTGAACCTGGGAGGCAGAGGTTGCTGTGAGGCAAAATTGCACCACTGCATTCCAGCCTGGGTGACAGAGAGAGACTGTGTCTCAAAAAAAAATTTTTTTTTTTTAAATTTGTTTCAGCGTATGTGTGAGTGCACATATACACATGCATTTATGGTATTGGGCTGCAACGTAAAATGCATTGAGTACACCTAGGTCTCAAAAACCACAGTACCATATATGCATGAGTATAGGTGCACTCATACAGGGGCTCTCACGGGGGCTGAGAGTTGTTCTCAGCCTATTATGAAATTATGGCCCCTCCTGGAACCCTGTCATGAACATTTTGTGGGGTTTTGCTGTCTAGCATCACCCTGCCTCCTTTTGGAATAACACCCTGCTTCTGTTGAAGGAGTGACCTTCCTCTTGTGGCTTTAAATGCTGTCTCTGTGTGGGTGGCTCTCATACTGAGGGAGGCTGTTCCAGGAGGGAAGGGAGGGAATGAGCTCAGTGTGTTGTGGGTGGGGGGAGCAGTGAGGGGGCTGGTGTCATTGCACAGAGTGAATGGTGGGGCAGGAGGTTGAGGAAGGCTGCTGAATAATAGGACGGGGGCTTCCTAGATCCCAGGCAGGAGTTGGGATTCCACTGGCTGCCTCCACTTGAAATGTGTCAAATGGCATCTCATACCACTGGCTGGGCACACAGAGCCCAATATGTATTTATTGCTCAATAAATATTTGATGGAATGGCCAGGCATGGTGGTTCACACCTGTCATCCCAGCACTTTGGGAGGCCAAGGCATGCGGATCACCTGAGGTCGGGAGTTCAAGTCCAGAGTGGCCAACGTGGTGAAACCCCGCCTCTACTACAAATACAAAAATTAGTAGGATGTGGTGGCGGGCACCTGTAAATCCCAGCTCCTTGGGAGGCTAAGGAAGGAGAATCGCTCAAACCCAGGAGGTGGAGATTGCAGTGAGCCAAGATTGCACCACTGCACTCACACTTCAGCCTGGCGACAGAGTGAGACCCCATCTCAAAAAAAAAAAAAAAAAAAATGATGGAGGAATGAATTGGATTGGGGGTGAGCCCGGATTAATGTGCACTACCCTGCTGACCCCACCAACACGTTCTCCTTAGACTCTGAACCCTGAGCTGAAGGGTGAGCCTGGAAGCAGTCAAAATTCAGGCATCCTAGCGGGGCACACCTGCGTATTCTCCCCATTGAGTTTCGCTGGAGCTGTTGGTTGCTTCTCCTTTCTTTTTGATCTCATGCACATCCTCATAACCTTCCAGCAAATTCCTCCTGGGCTTACATTTTCCAGAACTGGTTTCACGGCGTTGCAGTCAGTCTCCAAACAGATACAACCTCAGCACCCAGGAATGTTCTAGCTGGTCTCAGAAGGGGATTCTCAGACCTTGTGAAGCCCTCCCGAGATGACAGCCTGTTTTCAAGGTGGCGCGTCCATACCGCTTGGCCACCACAGCAGCAGGCTGGGAGCAAGATGCAAATATGGCTCCCTGCCTACGCTTACATGGCCTGGCTCATGGAAGATGCCAGAACTCCAGCAGATGCACAGCTTAGAGTCCCGGTAGGTTGTTACCCAGAAGGCAGCCAACTGCCCTTTTTCCTGGACTTGAGTTTTGATTCATCCCAATCCTCTGTTGCCCCCCAGTGGTCACTCTGTGGCACAGCCTCTTCCTTTTTGCAGGGGACACAGAAAGGGGGATTTTGCCCAGAAGCCTGGCTGATTTACTTATTTGCAATGATGCACAATAAGTAAGATAAAAAAAAAAGACAAGGGAGTGAGTGAGCTAATTTCCTTCCTTCTCTTCTCCTCCTCCCCTTCTCTTCCTCGAATATTTCCTGTTTACAAAGGCTCAAAATATCTCCCCAGGAGATACTCAACATACAGCGGGAAACAGTCACCAGGCAGACACCATTTAAAATAAGCGAACTTAGCTGGGCAACTTGACCAGGCACGGTGGCTCACTGCTGTAATCCCAGCACTTTGGGAGGCTGAAGCGGGTGGATCACTTGAGGTCACAAGTTTGAGACCAGCCTGGCTAACATGGTGAAACCCCATCACCTCTAATAATACAAAAATTAGCCAGGCCTGGTGGTGCACATCCTTAGTCCCAGCTACTCAGGAGGCTGATGCATGAGAACTGCTTGAACCTGGGAGGCAGAGGTTGCTGTGAGGCAAAATTGCACCACTGCATTCCAGCCTGGGTGACAGAGAGAGACTGTGTCTCAAAAAAAAAAAAAAGTATAAATCGTCATCATGTGCCCTTGCTAGGATGCACTGACACAGACACGAATCAATTCTGTGTCAGAATAATCTCTGCCGAAAATGCAAAACCTGAGTTTCACTGTGAGGAAACATTAAGCAAACCCAAAATTAAGGGACATTCTACAAAATAATTGGGCAGTACTCATTGGAAACAGCGTTGTCAACAAAAAGTATATAAAAAACAGAGGAAATAATCCAGACTAAAGGAAATTAAGGAGAAATGATACCTAAATGCAAGACAGAAACTAGGACTAAATCCTGGAACAGAAAAAGGACACTGGAGCTGAACAGATGAAATGTGAATAAGGTTTGCACATTAGTGAATAATAGTTCTGTATCAATGCAAATTTCCTGGTTTTGATCAGGATGTAAATGTCTGGGGAAGTTGATGGAGGCTATGTGGAATTCTCTGTACTATTTTTAAAACTTTTTTAAAGTCTGAATTTATTTTTAATTTATTTTAAAAGTTAATTTAAAATAAAAATAAAGAGGCTGGGCACCGTGGCTCACACCTATAATCCCAGCACTTTGGGAGGTCAAGGTGGACAGATCACCTGAGGTCAGGAGTTCAACACCAGCCCAGCCAACATACTGAAACCCTGTCTTTTCTAAAAATACAAAAAAGAGCCAGGCATGGTGGCACACACCTGTAATCCCAGCTACTCAGGAGGCTGAGCAGGAGAACTGCTTGAACCCAGGAGGTGGAGGTTGCAGTGAGCTGAGATTGCACCACTGCACTCCAGCCTGGGGTGACAGATGGAGACTCCATCTCGAGAGAGAGAGAGAGAGGAGAGAGAGAGAGAGAGAGAGAGAGAGAGAGAGAGAGAGAAGTAGCTGATCAGAAGGAAACAAGAACGTGTCAATGAACAAAGTAAAGGCTTGGGAATTTGGCTGTGGCGCCCTGGGCTATCCACCTCCCAGCACTGCTGACCCCTGGTTGCAGACCAGGTCATATGAAGGAGAATGTGGCCCAATCACAAGTTAACAGGATCCAGCCCAGCTTTCTTCCAGAGAGAGGCAATTCCAGTCCGAAATCCCTGGCTGATGTGCCTAGTTTGGGTCGGGCTTCCTGCCATCATAGGCAAGGGGCCACCATTGGTCATCTCTAACATTCTGTTGTCAGGAACTTGAGGCCATGAGCTGTGGGGAAACTAACAAGGCATCCATGATGAAGCCCCTCCAACTCCACCTGACTCCCAGCTCCTTGAGGGCAGGAAGTCTACTTGGTTGATCTCTGGGTCCTCAATCTCAGTGTGGGCTGGGCACAGAGCCGGCACTGAAGCACTGACCCAGGAGTTAAAGAAACCTATGACTAACAGAAATTCCTGGATAAGAAAGAACTTGCTGAAACTCCCTCTGCTTGTAAGATAACTGGCTGAAACCAGTTGGAACCAATATGGTGGACTGGTGTTTGCACAGAACGAGCTTGCTGATGTCACCTCAATATCCAGCACGTTTTAGACTCCCTGAATTTGCACATGCGATCCATGAGGAGGCATGAAGAGATAACTGCACATGCCAGAGAACTTTCCAGACCTCCTCTTTCCTTCTACCAATCACCTACCTACTAATCCTACAACCTACTCCCTAAACCTCTTCTAATAAAGGTATTGACCGCATTAGGGTGGGTGTGGTGTCCCACCTATAATTCCAGCCCTTTGGGAGGCAGAGGGAGGAGGATCGCTCAATGCCAAGAGTTTGAGACCAGCCTGGGCAACACAGCAAGACGCCATCACACAGAAAAGGTACGGCGTTAAAGTTGGCATGGGGAGAGAGCTTTGAGTTGGACTCCCATCAGCTTTCAAGTCAACTTCCAATAAAAAGGTTTTCTCTAGGCCAGGTGCGGTGGCTCAAGCCTGTAATCCCAGCACTTTGGGAGGCCAAGACGGGTGGATCATGAGGTCAAGAGATCGAGACCATCCTGGTCAACATGGTGAAACCCCATCTCTACTAAAAATCTAAAAATCCAAAAAAATTAGCTGGGCATGGTGGTGCGTGCCTGTAATCCCAGCTACTCAGGAGGCTGAGGCAGGAGAATTGCCTGAACCCAGGAGGCAGAGGTTGCGGTGAGCCGAGATCGCGCCATTGCACTACAGCCTGGGTAACAAGAGTGAAACTCCGTCTCAAAAAAAAAAAAAAAAAAGTTTTTCTCTAAAACCCCTGTGTCCTAGCACTGGCTCCTAGCACATCAGGCAGAAACAAAACCCAACATGCTGGCTCCCTGCCCATGATAGGAAGATGAAAACTGAATTACAGCCGTGAAGGCCCCTTTTCCTGAAGCCCAGCCGCAGAAGCCATCGTCCTGCTTGGCTGCAGAGGGCCATAGTCTTCAGAGCTCAGTCTGGGCTCAAGGGATCCTCGGAGACCTGTATCCTGGTGAGCCAAGGAGGAAGCAGACAGCAGGTGGCCAATCAGCAGTTATGGGCAAGTCATTTGAAGCCCTCCCGTTTCCTGCCTCCAACACCTGGAGTTAGGTGAAACCCCCAATGCCCCACTGCAGCCTCCAAGGCCCTGCACGCTCCCTCCCCGACCCCATCTGCACTGCTTCTCCCTGGTCACTCAGCTCTAGCCACACCAAGCTCCTCACCGTCTTCCCTTGGCTGGGCACAGTGGCTCACACCTGTAATCCCAGCACTTTGGGAAGCCGAGGCAGGTGGATCACTTGAGGTCAGGAGTTCGAGACCAGCCTGGCCAACATGGTGAAACCCCATCTCTACTAAAATACATAAATTAGCTGGGCATGGTGGCAGGTGCCTGTATTTCCAGCTACTCAGGAGGCTGAGGTGGGAGAATCGCTTGAATGTGAGAGGCAGAGGTTGCAGTGAGCTGAGATCCTGCCACTGCACTCCAGCCTGGGAGAGAGTGAGACTCCAACTCAAAAAAAAAAAAAAAAGGATTCCCTCTTTCTGTCACCATCATAGCATGCTTTTATTTATTTTTTGTGGCACCTGTCACTATCTCAAGTGATTTTGCTTACCTGTCTACTGTTAGTCTCCCCACAAAAGGATACAAAGCTCCATGAAGGCAGGGTCTGTTTAGTTCATCCTGGGAACTCAACATGTGCCTGATGCATTGAAGGTATGGTGGATACATATTGCTGTGTAACAAACATCCCCAGGGTTTAAGGGCTGATAACGGCAATTACTTATCTTTCAAAGTTTCTGTGGGTGAGGAATGGGAAGGGCTAGGCTGGGTGGTTCTGTCAGGATTCAGGGTCTCATACAATCACAGTCAGCAGCTGCAGCAGGAGCAGGTGAGGGCTGGCTGGGCATCTCTTGCCTCAGGCCTTGCCATGAGATCTGGGTCTCAGCTCCCTTACAGTATGGAGAAACAGGGCAGTTGGACTGTTCACGTGGTGACCAAAAGCTTTCAGAGACACTGTTCCAGCAAAGCTGCAGAAGTTGCATCTCTGTCCCTGTTATGTCCTGGCCTTGTAAGTTACACAGTGTCATTTCCTCTGTGCTCTGTTGATCAGCAAGCCCACCTACATTCAAGGGAAGGGAGCTGCACCCTCCTCTCTTGCTGGGAAAAGGCTCACAGAATTTGGGGCCATATTTTAAAGCCACAACAGGAGGTAATGGACAACTATCTGTGTAAGTGAATGTTGACTAAGCTAATTTGCTACAAGAGACCAGATAAAGAAAGCTGGCACCCATCAACACTTGGATGAGGCTCCAGAAACCACTGGAAACGTCCTTGGCTCATCACCCTGACAGGTTTTGCATGTCTCAGTGTCCCTTGAAAAGCCACGACTGGATTATATTTAGCAAGTGATGACATGATGCTGGGAGTTTCCCAAAGTGTGGGACGAATGTGGTGTGTGACATGACTTCAGGTGACATGTAGACAAGGTGCTAAACAACAATGAATCACAGATTACTTTAGCCCGTTTTCAATTCCCTTTCACTCCCTCATCACCTCAAGAAGAAAATTTCCACCAAGCGCTAAGCGGTCAATAAAGTTCCGATACTTTGCTAATCTCCCTTTATATCAAAGAAAAAGCAGCCAACACCCAGGCAGGCAACAGTGTCTACTTTGAATTTGAAAACATTGTTTCCTTTTCATGTTTCCTTTTACAATGGTCTACTCCTGTCTTAGTGGTTTTCAATTTTAAACGGTGATACAAAGTATCTATTTAATGTAAGTTTTAAACCGACAGAAAAGTATTAAGTTCATTAAAGGTCAGACCATTCAGATATGGCAAAGCTGGAGAAGACCTCCCAGGAGAACTTTGGGGAATCCTGAAAATAATGAAACCAACACCCTAGGAATGAGATGACCTGAGTTCTACACACTGTGGGTTCCAGCTATTCCTTTTTTTTTTTTTTTTTTTTTTTTTGAGACACTGTCTCCCTCTGTCACCCAGGCTGGAGTGCAGTGGTACAAACTCAGCTCACTGCAACCTCCGCCTCCTGGGTTCAAGCAGTTCTCATGCCTCAGCCTCCCGAGTAGCTGGGATTACAGGGACACACCACCACACCCAACTAATTTTTTGCATTTTTAGTAGAGACAGGGTTTCGCTATGTTGGCCAGGCTGGTCAAGAACTCCTGACCTCATGATCCACCTGCCTCAGCCTCCCAGAGTGCTGGGAGTACAGGTGTGAGTCACTGCGGCTGGCCTTTTTTTTTTTTTTTTTTTTTTTTTTGGAGACAGTCTGACTCTGTTGCCCAGGCTTATATGCACTGAGCCACTGTGCCCAGCTGAGAATTTCTAACTCAAGGTCTTGTCCCTGCAAGCTGCTGGCCAAACACAGGGTAGCAGAATCAAGGAATCCGAAAAAATAAACCTCGGCTGGGCACAGTGACTCACGCCTGTAACCCCACTACTTTGGGATACTGAGGCAGGAGAGTTCCTTGAGCACAGGAATTCAAGGCTGCCATAGCTATGATCACACCACTGTACTCCAGCCTGGGTGACACAGTGAGACTCTGTCTCTTAAAAGATAATAATAATGGCCAGGCATGGTGGCTCATGCCTGTAATCCCAGCACTTTGGGAGGCTGAGGCAGGTGGATCGCTTGAGAGCAGGTGTTCAAGACCAGCCTGGGCAATATGGTAAAACTCTGTCCCTAAAAAAAATAAATAAAAATTAATAATAAGGCCGGGCGCGGTGGCTCAAGCCTGTAATCCCAGTACTTTGGGAGGCCGAGGCGGGTGGATCACAAGGTCGAGAGATCGAGACCAACCTGGTCAACATGGTGAAACCCCGTCTCTACTAAAAAATACAAAAAATTAGCTGGGCATGGTGGCGCGTGCCTATAATCCCAGCTACTCGGGAGGCTGAGGCAGGAGAATTGCCTGAACCCAGGAGGCGGAGGTTGCGGTGAGCCGAGATCGCGCCATTGCACTCCAGCCTGGGTAACAAGAGCGAAACTCCGTCTCAAAAAAAAAAAAAAGAAAAAGAAAAAAGAAAAAAAAATTAATAATAATAAATTTCTGGCCAGGCACAGTGGCTCACCCCTGTAATCCCAGCACGTTGGGAGGCCAAGGCAGGTGGATCACGAGGTCAGGAGTTCGAGACCAGCCTGGCTAACATGGTGAAACCCCTGTCTCTACTAAAAATAAAAAAATTAGCCCAGGTATGACGGCGGGTGCCTGTAATCCCAGCTACTAGGAAGGCTGAGGTGGGAGAATCACTTGAACCCGGAGGCAGAGGTTGCAGTGAGCCAAGATCATGCCACTGGACAGTAGCCTAGACAGCAGAGTACGACTCCATCTCAAAAAAATACACACACACACACACACACACACACACACACACACAGACATATATATCTCCCATATAAAAAACATGCATCTGGCTGAGAGCAGTGGCTCATGCCTGTAATCTCAGTACTTTGGAAGGGCAAGGTGGGCAGATCACTTGAGGTCAAGAGTTTGAGACCATCCTGGCCAACATGGCAAAACATTTTGGTCTCAAACTACCAAAAAATACAAAAATTAGCTGGGCGTGCCAACTCATACCTGTAGTCCCAGTTACTTGGGAGGCTGAGGCATGAGAACTGCTTGAACCCAGGAGGCGGAGGTGGCAGTGAACCTAGATCTTGCCACTGCATTCCAGCCTGGGCAATAGAGTGAGACCATGTCTCAAAATAAAACAAAACAAAAAACAAAAAAACCATGCTTCTCAAGATTTTAGTGTGCATAGGAAGCACAGGAAGCCCCTGCGTATCTTGTTAAAATGCAGAATCTGATTCAAGTGTGGGCTGGGGCCTAGGAGATTTTGTCTTTTTTTTTGAGACAGGGTCTCACTCTGTCACCAAGGCTGCAGTACAGTGAGTGGCTCGGTCATGGCTCACTGCAACCTCTACCTCCCAGGCTCAAGCAGTCCTCCCACCTCTGCCTCCTGAGTAGCTGGGACTACAAGTGCGAGCCACCATGCCTGGCTAATATTTTGCATTTTTGGCAGAGTAAGAGTTTTCCCATGTTGCCCACCCAGGCTGGTCTTGAACTCCTGGGCTCAAGTGATTGCCTGCCTAGACCTCCCAAAATGCTGGGATTACAAGTGTGAGGTTTTTAATTAACTATTTTCTTTAGAGACAAGGTCTCACTCAGTAGCCCAGCCTGAAGTGTGGTAGTGCCAATCCTACCCCACTGTAGCCTCCAGCTCCTGGGCTCAAGCGATCTGCCCACCTCAGCTCCCAAAGTGATGGATTACAGGTGTGAGCCACCACTCCTGGCCAGATTGTGTACTTCCTTTTTCTTTTTTTCCGAGACAGAGTTTCGCTCTTGTTGCCCAGGCTGGAATACGATGGCACAATCTCGGCTTACTGCAACCTCGCCCTCCCAGGTTCAGGCAATTCTTCTGTCTCAGCTTCCCAAGTACCTGGGATTACAAGTGTGCACCACCACACCTAGCTAATTTCGTATTTTTTCAGTAGAGACAGGGTTTCACCATGTTGGTCAGACTGATCTCGAACTCCTAACCTCAAGTGATCTGCCTTGGCTGCCCAAAGTGCTGGGATTACAAGCATGAGCCACCGCATCGGGCCCAGACTGTGTATTTCTAATAAGTCCCCAGGTGATGTTGATGCTGCTGGTGTGGGGACCACACTGAGAAAGTAGCAGGTTCTTGAAAAAAATCTGGTATATACCTGGGTACAATAGCTCATGCCTATAATTCCAGCACTTTGGGAAGCTGAGGTGGGTGGATCACTTGAGGTCAGGAGTTCGAAACCAGCCTGGCCAACATGGCCAAACCCCGTCTCTACTAAAAATACAAATATTAGCTGGTGCAGTGGCATGCACCCGTAATCCCAGCTACTGGGGTGGCAGAGGCAGGAGAATCACTTGAACCTGGGAGGTAGAGGTTGCAGTAAGGTGAGATTGCTCCACTGCACTCCAGCCTGGGCAACAGAGTGCAACCCTGTCTCAAAAAAAAAAAAAAAAAAAAAAAAAAAAAAAATCTCGTATGCTGCTACTGTGAATCTCCTCCCACCTCTGGGGTTACTGACACCACATTCCTAGTTTCATATAGGCCATGGCTGAAGTATTTACACCAAGAAAATCAACAGACACTACAAATCAGAGTTCAGTTGGTCTTGCAGCCTTAAGGAAGTGATAGAAAAATCAGTACAATTTACAGTAAACTATATACACACATATATACACATACTGACTTCTATTTTCCTCCAGAGAAGCAGCTGTTAAATATTTACTGCGTCCCACTGGCTGTTCAGGTAAGTATAGAACAACCATGTAAACACATGTGTCCTGAATTGGGGACTGGCAAACTTTTTCTGTAAAGATACAAACAGTAAATGCTTTAAGTTTTGTGGGCCAAAAAGTTTCTGTTAAAAAAAAAAAAAAAAAAAACCGGCCAGGGCAGTGGCTCAACCCTGTAATCCCAGCACTTTGGGAGGCCGAGGCGGGTGGATCACGAGGTCAAAAGATCGAGACCATCCTGATTAACATGGTGAAAACCCTTCTCTACTAAAAATACAAAAAATTAGCTGGGCATGGTGGTGCGTGCCTGTAATCCCAGCTACTCAGGAGGCTGAGGCAGGAGAATTGCCTGAACCCAGGAGGCAGAGGTTGCGGTGAGCCGAGATCGCATCATTACACTCCAGCCTGGGTAACAAGAGTGAAACTCTGTCTCAAAAAAAAAAATAAATAAATAAATAAAATAAAATAAAATAAATCAGCTCTAATGGCATAGCTCAAAAGTAGCTGGAGACAATATATAAAATGAGTAAGCATGGCTGTTTTCAAACAAAACTTTATTTACAGACACTGAAATTTAAACACACCATTTTCACATCAGGAGATATTCTTTTGCTGTTTTCTCCCCAACCAGCTAAAAAAGTAAAAAAATAAAAAATAATCAGTGGGCGCAGTGGCTCATGCCTGTAATCCCAGCACTTTGAGAGGCCAAGGTGGGCAGAGTTCCTGAGGTCAAGAGTTAGAGAGCAGCCTGGCCAACATGGTGAAACCCTGTCTCTATGAAAAACTCAGAAATTAGCTGTAGTGGCACACAGCTGTAATCCCAGCTATTCTGGAGGCAGGACACTCACTTGAACCTGGGAGGCGGAGGTTGCAGTGAGTTGATATTGTGCCACTGCACTCCAGTGTGGGCAACAGAACAAGACTCTGAAATAAATAAATAAAAGAAAGGGAAGGGAGGGGACAAGGGGAGGGAGGGAGAGGAAGCGGGGAAAGGAACTTTTTTTTTTGAGACAGAGTCTTGCTCTGTAGGCAGGCTGGAGTGCAGTACAGTGACATGCTCTCAGCTCACTGCAACCTCTGCCTCTTGGGTTCAAGCAACTCCCCTGTCTCAGCCTCTGGAGCAGCTGGGACTACCGGCGCGTGCCACCATGCCTGGCTAATTTTTTGTATTTTTCTTAGTAGAGATGGGGGTGGGGGGTGGTTTCACCATGTTGGCCAGGATGGTCTGCATCTCCTGACTGTGATCCGCCCACCTCAGCCTCCCAAAGTCCCGGGATTACAGGCGTGAGCCATCGCGCCGGGCAGAAGAAACCATTTTTAGTTCGTAGACCAGATCTGGCCCACAGGCTGTAGTATTCCTCACTCTCTTTTAGATCATACCCGAAAAGGTGCAGAGCTGGGACTCAAACCTAGGTAAGACCTGAAATACAAGATCCCAAGCAGAGAGAGCGGGAAGTACACAGGCGGTTAGGTTGGAATGAGCTTGCGCTCCAAGGATGAAAAGACCCATGTGGCTGAACAGCAATGAGCAAGGGGGAACAAAGTGAGGCGTGGGAGCCAAGTTCAGGGGGGCTTCATAAGCCTGAATACAAGGTTTCCAATAGTCCACATTCAGCTGAGAGCCCTCTGGATGCATTGAGTGGCCATGATATTTGTATTTTTAGTCTATCTATTTATACCCACATACATACATTTTCTGTAAAGACCCAAACAGTAAATGCTTCAAACATTTGCACATGTGTGTATATATATATGGGGCTGGGGGTTCCTGCTGTGTCCCTAGGCTGGTGGCAGTGGCACTGTCACAGCTCACTGCAGCCTCAATCTCCTGGGCTCAAGTGATCCTCCTGCCTCAGCCTCCCAAGTAGCTGGGACCGCAGGCTTGCACCACAACTCCCAGCCAATTCTTATGCTTTTGTAGAGATGGTGTTGCTATGTCGCCCAGGCTGGTTTTGAACTGAGCTCAAGTGATCCTCCCACCTTGGCCTGCCACGGTGTTGGGATTACAGGCATGAGCCATAGTGTCTGGCTGATTTTATTTTTAAAAGGCTCCTCAGCCTGCGGCCATGTGCAGAACAGAGCCTGGAGCTTCAAAAGAATGCAGCAAAGGATGGCAGAGAGGCGGCTGTCCTGTCTTCCCGGAGACAGATATGGACGATGTGACTGCTGAGAATGGGTGGACATGGGCTGTATTTTGGAGGCAAGGCCAAGTCCGAAGGATTTGCTGAGAGATTCATAGCAGGTGAGCAGAGAACTCCAGGGTGTCC
Source organism: Saimiri boliviensis (assembly GCF_048565385.1). Classification (NCBI taxonomy): domain Eukaryota; kingdom Metazoa; phylum Chordata; class Mammalia; order Primates; family Cebidae; genus Saimiri; species Saimiri boliviensis. Next base: position 40,515,932 of record NC_133462.1, read on the forward strand.
AGCACCCTCACATAAGCCTTGTGAGTGAGGCTGACGGTCCCATTTCACAGATGGGGAACAGGAGGCCCGTGGGGTCCAGTACCCTCCTGTGAGCCTTGTGAGTGAGGCTGACGGTCCCATTTCACGGACGGGGAACAGGAGGCCCCTGGGGTCCAGTACCCTCCTATGAGCTTGTGGAGTTGATTCTCGTGGCTTCGAGGGTCGAGTCCCTCGGGTCGGGTCCCCCCGCCAGCACCTGGGTCTCGGGGCTGCGCCCCCTCCTCGCACCTGACCACAACCCCCGTTCCCACCCATGAGCTCTGATTCCCCCCCCATCCCAAGCACCCCGCGACCTCCCGCCCCTTCACCGGTGGCCTCAGGAAAGCGTTTGCTGAAGGTACGGGCTCCTGAGGGGAGGAAGCTGAGGCAGGAGGTAACTCGCCCTGCCGCCCGCGCGTGTGGGAAGCCCCCGCAGCCCCGGGGATTTATCTGGAGGAAGGCCTGGGCTGCGGCACCCTGAACTGCTGACTGTCCCACGGCGGGAATCGCCGGAAAACGAGCGGGAAAACTAGGGCGTCAAGACCCAGCTCATATCGCACCGCCTTCCTAACCCTTAATAGCCGCCGCCGCGCCGGCCACGCGAGCGCCAACACTGCGCATGCGCCCTGGCCTCCCTCTCTGTCGGCGGGAAAAGGAGGTGGAATCGCCTCGTGCGCAGGCGCTGACTGGGAGCGCGGCTCCTCAGGGCAGAGGATCTTCAAGCTCCTCCGCGCGGCGCTCAGCGCGCAGGCGCGAGCTGGCAGTCTCACACGGAGTTGGCTTGTTAAGTGCGCACGCGCGGGAATTTCTGGCAGAAAGCAGGCGAGCCTGGGCCGGCGCGGGGCCTTGTGGGAGGGCTTAAGGAAGTAAAATGGCGGACCTGGCGAACGAAGGTAGGGGAGGCGCCGTCGGGGACCGGCTGGCGGCCGGGGAACGGGCGGCGGGAGGACCAGGGGCAACAAGCCCGTGTGGAGAGCACCGCTAAGTGCGAGGGTCCCTTCAGGTCCGGGCTTGCGTCCTGGCGGGCCCCGCAGCCGCCCCGCATTGCGTCCCCTCAGGCCGGGCTCACTGGCCCGGCCCATCACTCCCGGCAGCCCCGGCCCCTGCTGTCGTCTGGCTAGAGGAGCTGGGAGGCTGCTGGGGTCGCGACCCTAAGGCACCTCCGCGACGCAGCCAGGCTTGGGGCTGAAGGGGGCGGGAGGCGCGGCCCCAGTGCCTCGCCACGGATGTAAATAGACCTTGGGGCCTGGTCGTGGCCCGGAGCGCGCCACGCTCCCTCCCCGCCCCCTCGTCCTCGGCCATCCGGCATCTCCCCTTCCCCGGCCTGGCTGCCCGTCTTCTAAGCCCCTGAGGCCCTCGTCCTCCGCGGGCCAGCCCCACGCCGCAGACGGAGGAAGCCCAGGCGGTTTTCACCCCGTCCCTGACCCGAACTCGGCTCCTACTTCCCACCAGTTCCCCTCGGATCCTTCCGGGCGCCTCGTCTCCCCCTCATTTAGGGCCCACCGCAGTGCCTGGGCGGCCGAAGGCCCTGGCTGCTTTTTGGCCCTTTTTGCTGCACTTCCAGACAGAGACCGACGGTGCGATTCCCTCCTCTGTGGAGCGCTGACAGCCCTCTTGGGTGTTTTTGACAAGGTTACACTTCCAGATCCCCCAGAGGAGGCACCGTAAGACTGATATCTGCTTCCATCCACAGTCGTGTTGCCATCGCTGTAGCTTCAGGACTTCTGAGGGCTATTTTTAGCTTCCTCCTTTTGTAGTTTGCACATATGCAGGCAAGCTCTCTACCTGTCTGGCCCTGATTCCCCCATCCGGTGCTCCCTGTGACTGGAGGGTTTTCCATACCGAATTGCACTAATGAATGAATGATGATAGGAAGTGCTCGGTCTCGTGGAGCATTTGAGGTAGTACCAGTTATGGTGCAAGGTCTTGACATACTGTTTTCCCTGGTATGAGGTATAGATACTACTAGCCCCATTCACTTGGTGAGGAAAGCGATTTAGAATAGTTAAGTCGCATATCCAAGGCATGTCACACAGCTGGGAAGGAGCAGGGCTGTGAACCAAGGTGGCCTGACTTCAGATGCCAGACCACGGGTGCTCAGTCCCTGCCTATTGCGATTCTGTGTGGTGTTACGGGCAGGCCCTGGACATCTGTACAGGTAGCAGCACAGGTGATCTCCCTGATTCTTGGCCATTTTATGCTACATCTCTCTTTGTTTTTTTGAGACGGAGTCTTGCTTTGTCGCCCAGGCTGGAGTGCAGTGGCACAATCTCGGCTCACTGCAACCTCCACCTCCCGGCTTCAAGCTGTTCTTCTCCTGCCTCAGCCTCTGGAGTACCTGGGATTACCACAGCCAGCGTTATCACCACAGCCAGCTAATTTTTGTATTTTTAGTAGAGACGGGGTTTTACCGTGTTGACCAGGTTGGTCTCAATCTCCTGACCTCGTGATCCTCCCCCCTTGGCCTTCCATAGTGCTGGGATTACAGGCTACCCAGCGTTGCCACCGCACCCAGCTGCTATATCTTTTTTTAAAATAAAGGAGCCCGTGGAGGGTTGCAGCATTCCAACTCATGAGATTTAGTTATGCAGGGACTGGATAGATGGGAATCAGTAGGACATATTTTATGTATTTACATCCTGAGCCCATATAGTTTCTTGCACTCAGGACTCATGTCCGTCATCATCTTTTAACATCTCCATTTGGATGTGTCATAGGCACATCTTAGAACGTTTCCAAAACAAAATCCTTATCTTCCCATCACACCTGCCCAGCCCACAGTGTTTCTCCCATTGTAGTTAGGCAGGTCCATTCTTTGAATTCCTCAGGCCCCAAACCTTGAAGTCACCCCTGGTTTCCCTCTTTCTCATACTCCACAGCAAATCCTGTCTTTTCTACCTTAAAATTATGTCCAAAGGGTGACCATTTCTCCCCACCTACACTGTCAATGCTTGGGCCTCCCTTTCTCTCCACCCTTGCCCATCTGAAAACTTCTCAACCCATAGTGAACCCCAATACCTAGAGAGGTCTCTCTGTCTTGCCGTTCTCTGCCTGACTTAAAATTATTTACAAAGGGTGACCACTTCTCCCCTACCAACACTGTCAGTGCTTGAGCACCCCTTTCCCTCCACCCCTACTCATCTGAAAACTTCTCAACCCATAGCGACCCCCAGTACCTCTCTGTCCTCTCTTGCCATTCTCTGCTTGATTTAAAATTATTTCCAAAGGGTGACCACTTTTCCCTACCAACACTGCCAATGCTTGGGCCCCCCCATTCCCTTTACCCCTACCCATCTGAAACTTTCTTAACCTCGTAGCGGCCCCCGATACCTCCTCCCTGTCCTCCTCTCTCACCATTCTCTGTTTGATTCGCTCTGCCCTAACTACTCTGGCTTTTCAGGTTTCTTGGACTGTTCCATACACTCCCCACTTTTAGCCTTTTCTCCTGCTGATTCCTCTAACTGAAACAGTTTTCCCCCAATACCCTCGTGGCACACTTCTGGTTTTTACTCCTATGTTACTTTATTAATGAGAGCTTCTCTGGCCACCTATTTCAAATTATATCTATGTTCTCTGTTCCATTCACCCAGCTTGATTTTCCTGCAGAGCTCTTACAATCTGGCATGCTAGATGTTTCTTGCATGTTTGCCCCATGTAAGCTCCATGAGGTCAGGGATTTTTATGCCATGATCACCGATTGAGCCCTTGCAACTAGGACGGTACCTGGCCCAGAATAGGTATCCAGGAAATACTGGTTGAATGAATGAATTTATCAGTGAGGACCCTGTTGTGAGCAATACATTTGAGCACAGAGGGGAAAATACGGGTTGCCCTTTTTCAGGGGATACTATTTCCAGCATATGTTGTAACCATGAACTGTTGCTTGTAAATGGCATAGTTGAATTGGTAAGGGCCAAAGAGAGAAATGGAATGTTTTGAACCTCACTTTTTCCCCTTGTAAATATCACACTCTCGTAGCATGTTGCCTCTGACACTAGTTCTGGGATAGCTGTTCTGAGGAAATCGAAGCTTAGTGGAATTTGTGCCTCAGATATCCCTGCCATCCTTTAATCGGTCATTGTGTGTTTCTTGAACACTCCATATCTGGTTTTGGCTTGTACAGCCTGCAAGAATGTTTAATTTCTTACTCATTGTGTGAAGTGGGACCTCCTTGCCTGTGCCTTTTGAAGCTTTAGGGACTGCCCCATGGTCATGGGTTTGCTCTTGCTGTTTAAGCTCCAGTCAGATGGCTTCTGCCTTGCCAGACCGAGATCCCAAGTTGCTCCCCTCACACCAAGTCCCTCCTCCACCCATTTGCTGTCTCTCTTCTGTGAGCCCATCCCACCTCTGTGTCAGGCTGAGCAGCGGCTGTCCACCCCAGCTGGGCATCCGTATCACCTAGGGAAATTTCCTAAAACCACAGATGCTCAGTCCCCACGCCCTGCAGATTCCAATTCTCTGGGATGTTGGGTGGGTCCTGGGCCTCTGTACAGGTAGCAGCACAGGGATTCCCATGCGCAGCCAGGGTTGAGACCTGCTGGTTTGAGTAGGACAGGATAGGTGTCTCTGTTTTTGTACAAGGAAATGTTTTCAGTTGTGTAAAGCATCTTGTTGGCCTTTGTCACCATGGTGATCGCCTCATGGATGGTGACAGCAACTCTCACAGCCCTTCCTTGGTAGTCTTGTGGTCCATGACTTTTAAAGTCCACCTGAGTGCTTTTCCGCTGAGAGTGTGTGTGCATGTTTCACCCTTCTCCGGGGGTAAGTCTCCCCCGCTTGGCATTTCACCATTGATGTCTCCCAGACTCGTTACTCATCCTGTTTCTGGAGTTGTTCTGCGTTGTAGGCTGACATCAGGATTTGATCGTTCTCTGTTGGGGGAAGGGGGACTGTCCTGTGCATTGTAGGATGTTTAGCAGCACAGTGGCATACTTGAAGGTAGTCACCAGATGCCAGTAGCGCACACCTTCCCCTCACCCCTGGGGTCATCATGACAAAAAAAAAATGTCTCCTGACATAGCCCTGGGGAGTGGGGATGGGGGTTTGCAGAATCACCCCCAGGTGACAGACTCACCCGTATTAATGGTGGGGACACAGGCTTCCATCCTCATCAAGTACTCTGTGTGTGTGTGTGTGTGTGTGTGTGTGTGTGTGTGTGGTGTATGTGTGTGCTTTTTTTTTTTTTTTTTTGAGATGGAGTCTCACTCTGTCACCCAGGCTGGAGTACAGTGGCGCAGTCTCAGCTCACTGCAACCTCTGCCTCCTGGGTTCAAGCGATTCTCCTGCCTCAGCCTCCCAAGTAGCTGGGACTGCAGGTGTCCACCAACACACCTGGCTAATTTTTGAATTTTTAGTAGAGATGGGGTTTGACCATGTTGGCCAGGGTGGTCTCAATCTCTTGACCTCATGATCCGCCTGCCTCGGCCTCCCAGAGTGTTGGGATTACAGGCATGAGCCACTGCGTCCGGCCCTGGATTTGTGTTTGATTCTGCTGTCCACTCTGAGTAATTTGGGGCACATTTCTTAACCTCTTTGAGCCTCAGTGTCCACACCAATAAAATAGGAATAATGATAACCATACCCACCTCGCAGTTGCTGTGAGCAATGGAGTAGTTAATACACATCCATTATTTAGCACCAATCTTCATTCTTGGTAATAAACACTCAGGTCGCTGTTTCTACCACAGTGCACTTTGTTCCAGACACATTCAGCTTAAGGGCTCAGCAAGGAGTCTCCACCGTGTGGGTGAACTTGCCCTGCTCAGAGCTGGCCCTGGGCTGAGCCCCTGATACGAGAACAGCAGGGCCTGGGCTATGGGTCCGCCTAAGTTCTGTCCTGCCTGTCACTTAGTGATCCCAGCCTCAGCACTACAGACATCTGGGGCCAAGCAATTCTCTGTTATGGGCAGCTGCCCTGTGCACTGTAGGATCCAGGATCTTCATCAGGATGCCTGGCTTCTGCCCCACCACATGCTAATAGCACACCCCCTCCTCGCACCCACCAGTAGTGACAACTGAAATGTCTCCAGATATTGCCAGTGTCCCCTGGAGAGGGGGCAGAATTGCTTCCAGTTGAGAACCACTGATTTAAAAGCCTGACCAGGTAAGAGTTGAGAGATTTCAAGGATAGTTTGGCTTTTCTTGGTTTGCACCGTGTTGATTTAAAACATAGCCCCTGAGAGGATGAGATGCAATTGATTTTTATTGGTTTGGTAGAACTGAAATAGTTGGAACCTTTTCCTAATCAGCATTTGGAAAATTCTCATGAATTTATGATAAAAACTAACTCTGGGATTTTTCCTGAGAGCAGAATTGTGTGCTTTCACCTCAACTGTGCCTCCTGTTTCTGTAGCAGAAGGGGCCTGATGGTACCTGAGGGGTGTCCAGGCTGCAAAATCTTTATACACTTTGAAGAGACTTTGCATTTTGCCCAGAATCCTGTGTATGGACAGAAAATCCTTCACTGGGCTTCTGCAAAATGTTTCAAACAAATCTTCAGCCAGCCTCTCCATTTACCAGAAAATGGGATTTTCCCGGCACCCTCATGCGTTCATTGGGTGTTAGGGTCAGTCTGGGTCTGGTGTGCATGCCTTCTCTGAGGTGGTTGGAGTGAGCAGAGGCGACAGGAAGGGGGTGAACTTCAAGTGGCATTTGGAGGAGGCACAGTGTCTAGGGGGAGAAGGGGAGTTGAATAATGGCCTCCTAAGTGAGTTCAGACAGCAAATAGTCCCAGGTGCAGTGGGAGATGGAGGGCCATTTGGGGAAAGGTGAGATGCATTTGGGGAATCCGAGAACAGAGTGCCGTTCACGGAAACTTACCAGGGAACCGCAAGAACTGCAGAGATGGCTGGTATTGGCTTGGCTGGGCATTGGTAGCTCTCCATGGTACTTTGAAGCAATCATGAGGCAGCTGGGCTTGCTTCATTATCTATTCAGGGTCTAGAGGTGGTATTTTCTTTGTTCTAAGGGGTCTTGGTGGAGTGGTGTTCTGTTTGACTCTGCCCGACACAGTAGAGAATAACACGGCCTGAGACCTCAGGGTAAAGCTTCCCACCACCACCTTCCACATGGCCACAGTTCGCGTCCTCCTCCGTAGTCTTGGCACTTGGAACTGCTACACAGCACTGGCTGTGGATCCCAGCCCTGGATGGGCTTCTCACTTGTTTAAGGAGGTTGTCGGGATAAAACTGCTCCCTGAGCCGCACCATTGGAGATGGTTCCAGGAGTTTCAGGGTGTCTGTGGTTTTAAAGAGCCTCACAGATGTTTAACAACTTGAAGCCAGAGTTGAAAACCACAGGCAGAAGTTGCAAGCTTGCTTGAAGGGCAAGCAGACATATTTAATTTGGTCCATTTAGGTTTTTGTTTGTTATTAGGAGCCAACACTTAAAATTCTGAGATTTCAAAGGGGGAAAAAGTCATATTTTTGATTTCTCTCAAAAAAACAGCAACCAACCTTGGCCTGCGTTCTTGCACAGCAGTGATTTGTCAGTGCTGAGGAACAGCTGCCGCCTGCAGATAGATTAAATTGGATACTGTGGTCTCCGCCATGTTGCTTGGGACCTAGCCCACTTCCTTCTCATCCAGTACTTGTGACGTTGGTTGGTATTTGAGTTTCAACCCTGTTATGCCCCCTCCTAGACTCTGCATTCTGTTCCCTTAGAGTGCTCCTTAGCACAAAGCACCTCATGGTCTGTAGTTAATTTGGGATTTAGTGTCCTTGGAATGCTAGAACTCAGAGATAGCATGTGGCGGTGGTTCTCAAAGATGGTCCAGGGCCTCTGCCATCCCCAAGACCTTTTCAAGGGGACTGCAAGTTCAAAACTATTTCATAACAACACAAAGACATTATTTACCCTTTTTTTATTCTCGTTCACTTGAAAATAGACAGTGGAGTTTTTTCCAGAGGTTATTGGATGTGTGATATAGCAACAGATGGACTACAGAAGCAGATAAGAGAATTCATGCGGGCACAGTGGCACACACTTGTAGTCACAGCTACTCGGGAGGCTGAGGTGGAAGGATCTCTTGAGCCCAGGAATTCAAAGCCAGCCTGGGCAACATAGCAAGGTCTGCTCTCTTAAAAAAAAAAAAAAAAAAAGAAATTATGTATGTTCTATCAAGCCAGTCGTTAAAGAGATGTGTCAAAGTGTAAAATAATGCCACTCTTCTCACTGGTGTTTTTGTTTCTTTTTGAAATACTCATTTTTCATAAAAATGTGTTATTTAGATAAACCTTTCTGGAGTTTATTATGATCTTAAATAAATATTTTGAAATTTTCTTGGGTTTCATTTCTAATGCGGTATCAATAGTAGCTACATCCCACATTTACAAAAGCTCTTGGGGATGTCGAGTCATTGACAGGTGTGGAAAGGAGTCCTGAGACCAGAAAGTTTGAGAACCACTGGTGTGTGCTAGCAAAACCGCAGTGTCCACTGAGGGTTTCTCCGCTGCCTGGCCAACACTGAATTCTAAACCGGGGCCGACCAGCAAGTTCCTGTTGGCAACTTGTGGCACGGCGGGAAGCCTCTGGATTGGCTGTCCTTGGTTTGTGTCGTGCCTCCTGCCCCAGAACCTTGGGCAAGTTGTCTGACCTCAGCTCCTGCATCTGTAAAATGGGAATGATGATAAGCAAGTCTGAGGATTGTGGTGTGAGAGAGAATATACTTCTGGTAATTGACCCACTGGAATGTGGAGGTACACGTCAGTTACTGCCAGCTGTCATTCTCCTTAGTGGATGCCTGAGCAGAGAGAAAGCACCCTGTGAGTTATACCAGGGTTTTTTCACCTCAGCATTCTGACATCGGGCTGGTGGTGGCCATCTTGTGCATTGTAGGATGTTGGGCAGCCCCTCTAGCCTCCACTCACGTAGAGCCAATAGCACCCAGTCATCCCACCCATCCACTCCCAGTCATGACAAGATAAAAGGTCTGCAGACACTGGCCAGTGTCCCCTTAGTGGCAGAATTGCCCCCAGTTGAGAACCGTTTGGTTACAAGATTTCATTGACACCCAAGAAACTTTGTGCTCCATAGTTATCTGACCTACTGAGGTCCTAGGATCCTGTACATATTTAAAGCCACAGTCTGACTGAGGAGGGAGAGAGGCAGTGAATTCCAGAAGCCGGGGGAGGGGGAGGGTCACCCTGGTTTGTGCTGTCTAATCTGTTGGGGATTTATTTTGGTGTATAATGTGAGTTAGAGATCCAACTCGATTTTTTTGCCCAAGATTAATGCGGGGTTTCTTACCCTGGACATTTGAGCTGGTAGGGCATTGGGTGGTAGGGCACTGTTCTGAGCCTTGGAGGATGTTGGTCAGTATCCCTGGTCTCCATCCACTAGATTCCTGTAACGGTTTCTTCCCCACCCCCACAAACATGACAGCCGCAATGCCTCCAGACTGACCAGTGTCCCCAGGGAATGAAGTTACTCCTGACTGAGAACCACTGGTCCTAGGATCAGAGGAGCCTACCCATGAATAAATTAATTGCCAGCTAGGGCTTAAGTCTCCTCCTCCCAACCTTCTTTTCCATTCTGCCTTTTGGCGCCTAACTAGGCCTCATGGACTTCATATCCCCGTTAAGGAAGAGCAGTCTTTTCCTTGACCTTTAACACTGTCTCCGATCCAGGGTGAGGACCTGACATGATGTCAGGGCTGGGAAGAACCTTCAGGGATGCCCCTAGTCCTGGCTGCAGCATTTCGCAGCATCTGAAGCCCAAGGCCATGGAAGCAGGTAGGGTTGGGTAGGGTTGGGTAGGCCGGTGTGCCTGTCTGCAGCCGTGGAGTCTAGGAGTTCGTGCTTGTCCTTCCCGGTGAGTCAGTAAACTCGTGGTAATGGCATTCGGTCTCCCCGAAAACTGACCCTCGTAGGACACTGCATTTCACTGCTGCTGTTACAGTGTTCAAAGAAAAGGAGGAAATTCTAGAGACAGTAGTAGTTACTCCATGCACATGTTTAGAAGGCAGGCCATGCCTTTTGCAGTAAGTTTAAAATGCCTTTGCTAAATTAAACTCCCCCAGGTTTGCCACAGAGAATTTTGGGAACTTGTTTACCCAGAATTAATTCCCGCGTTGCATCTGTGAGAGCAGAGCGTGAGTGGAGAAAACGGTCTTTGAGAGCCTGCCTTTCTCCAGGGGAGAGGGTGAGAAAACAGGCAGTTACCCTCTGCTCAGAGGAGAGAGGATGTTTTGCGGTATTGATGGTGATGGCCACTGGGTCCTGAGAGTTCAGGGCCTGGGTCCCAGCCTTTACACTGGATAAATCCGGATTCCTCAGCATGGCCTCTAAGGCTAAACGTCCTGTGGGCTCCACCAGCCCTTGCCGCCCTCCTCCCCTCCCACATGGGCCTCCAAGCTCTTCCCTTTCCTTAGGACCTTTGACTTGGCGTTCACTCTGCCCAGGATCCCCTGTCTTCACCTGGCTCATCCCTACTCACCCTTCATGTGTGTGATTCAGCGAGGCCCTCCCCATTCACTCACTCACTCCCACCTTCCTATGGTATTTTCTCTACAGCACCCAGCCCCAAAATGCTCCAGTTGTCTCTGCACACAGTGGGTACTTGTTTGGTCTCTCTCTTCCCAGTAGGGAGCTGCGGCCTTGTCTGCCATTTCTTTCCTGTCTCCAGTCCCAGGCTTGGCGCCTAGCAAAAGTTTGTGCTTGGTAGATCCTGCTGGTGAGAGCAAAGCTGGCTAGCTCGGCCTTCCTTCAGATCCTGCCTGTTTCCTGCAACCTCAGAAGGGCTCAGGCATTTCGAGCACCTGAATGGTTGCCTTGAGTGTCCCAGGCATCCAGGCAGCTCTTGGATCCAACCATTCTACCCCTTAAAAGGGGTCAGACTCTGACGCATTTATCATTGCCGGGGGCTGGCAGCTGTCCTTGAATTCAAGGCCCATGCTTTAGGTGTCATCAGTGTGTTTGCTTTGCAATCTTCTGAGTATAATCATGCTACCAGTGCCAGTGTGGAATCATCCCGTGTGCCAGCCACTTCCCCAGACACAGCAGGTGCATAATTTCATTTCATCCTGGCCGAAACCGCCTGGGGTGAAATACCAGCCCTGTTATGCAAATGAAGATATTGTGCTGGGAGGTACTTTGACTAGCGTGGTATCCCAACCACACGTGGCCAGGGCAGGTTTGAATGCAGGCAAAGACCAGAGGCCACACTCTCCAGTATCATCAGTTTTGTTCTGCTGCCTCAGCATAAATTCTGTAGTTTTTGGATTTCCTTCCTGTAAACTTCAGTGTAGAGAGGGGATTTCCTTTGTCTCTACTGGAACTTTCCCCTTCTTTAGCCACTTGCATGTAACCTCAGCTGTGTTGGTGTCACACCACCTAGTGGTGGAACAGAAAAGTGCTGTTAAATCTGGATCCTTGATTTCTCCATACAACTTTTTCTTTCTTTTTTGGGGGGGTGGGTGGTTGGGGAGACATAGTCTCACTCCCGCTCAGGCTGGAGTGCAGTGGTGTGATCTTAGCTCACTGCAGTCTCTGCCTCCCGAGTTCAAGTGATGCTTGTGTCTTAGCCTCCTGAATGGCTGGAATTACAGGCACATGCTGCCAGGCCCAGCTAATTTTGTATTTTTTTTTTTTTTTTGGAGACAGAGTTTCGCTCTTCTTACCCAGGCTGGAGTGCAATGGCGCGATCTTGGCTCACCGCAACCTCCGCCTCCTGGGTTCAGGCAATTCTCCTGCCTCAGCCTCCTGAGTAGCTGGGATTACGGGCACGCGCCACCATGCCCAGCTAATTTTTTGTATTTTTAGTAGAGACGGGGTTTCACCATGTTGACCAGGATGGTCTCGATCTCTTGACCTCATGATCCACCCGCCTCGGCCTCCCAAAGTGCAGGGATTACAGGCGTGAGCCACCGCGCTCGACCCTAATTTTGTATTTTTGATAGAGACAAGGTTTCACCATGTTGCCCAGGCTAGTCTCAAACTCCTGGCCTCGAGTGATCCACATACCTCAGCCTTCCAACGTGCTGGGATTATGGGCATGAGCCACCATGCCCAGCTGTCCATATAATTGTAGGCAGAGTTACTGACTTCGTATGACTTTATGGGGTTTCTGTTCAGAAGTGCAAGTTCTGCCCCAGCGGCTTACGGTCTGGGTTGGGCAGGAGTGGAGGCATAGAAGGGTTTGGCTGCAGGACTAATAAAGGTGGCTTGGCCCTCATGGGGGTGGAATGGGATGTGAGGATGTCTTGGGGAGGTGACTGTGATAAATGAGACTAGATATGTAAAGTACCTACCTCGAGTCCAGTAAAGGCCTTATAACAGATGCCTGTTGCTCCTGCATGGTTGTTGGAAATGTAAGTATCTGGTGGTGAGATTAGAGTGATGGTGTTCAGTAGTTGAAGGTAATGGCAAGATGTTGGGCATTCCAGAAAGAAGTACATAAAATGTAAGCTATCATCATCTCCAAAATGCGTATCCCCATAATCTCCATGAGACCAGTTGAAAGTTATAGAAATATATTCACACATTGAGAAAAAAATTGAGTCATCCAGGCTCCCACCGCCCTCTGCTAGCTGGGCTGGAGAACCCGGAGCATGCTCTACACGGAGATCCGCAGAGGCATCGCCTAGCAACTGCGTGTTTGAGATCAGTTCCATTCCTCACCGAAGAATCAGTCGGAGGACAGAGCTGACACATCCGTGACAGATTTACCTTCATGCTGTAGCACACAGCTGTTGATAATAATTTCTGAAAAAATAAATGACTTGAAGGGTTTTGATTTTGTCACCAGATTACAGGAGTTGCTGCATTTTAATAGACTGTTATTTGTGTTGGCGAGATGCTTTCCATATTTTTTTGTAGGTAAGAAGATTAAGACATATCAGCCCAGGATTAAAGCTAATTTTACACAAGTACCTTGCTGACAGTTTGGTCAGGAGTTCTAAGTAGCTTTCCAGATGAGGGCAGTTTCTTGGCAGGTGTTGGAGTCATCAGTCAGGAGGGGAATAAACAGAAAAAGCAAAGATATTCCAGATTCTGTCCTGTATGTGTTTTCCTGGGTCTTCAAAGTTTCTTTTATTTCGTTTTAGTGGGAGATCCTCCACGACCAGCTGGAGGCAGCCATGGCCCCATGGGGAAGCAAAGCTTATTGCAAGGCAGGGCTGCCCTTAGTTCTCTGTAAATTATTCTCTCCGCAGCAGTGAGGAAAGAAAGTTTATATGGAAGAGGAGAGAGTACATGTGCTCTCAGCTTGGATTCCGAATATGTTATGCAAAGCATTCAGGGTCAAACATTTGACAGACGAAGACAGAGTGCGGCCTGTTTCCTCACTTAGTGTGCGCCTTGGAATCTGTGTTGGATTCTTGTCTTGGAAACCTTAAAGGATTTCAGTCTCATCAGGGATCTGCCATTGAGATAATCACACAGGGTGTTGGCCAAGGCAGGCGGTCACATGAGCTGTGGGAAGCCTTGTACCAACCCCGGAACTCATGACTAGCCCCCTAGTTTGGTTCCTGCTCTTCCATAGGTGCTTATCCAGAATAGCAGCTGACTTTATTCCTGCTGACATTTCTCAAAAGGAAAGAGAGTGTGTGTTGTAGCTCTGAGGCCCGCCTACACAAAAAAGGTGAGAGGAAGCCAGCTGGAGTCCCAGGCAGCTCCTCCCTCTTGCACTTGTGTTACTTGGCCAGCAGCATATCGTGGCGCTCAGGAGCATGGGCCCAGGCTCCAGAGTCAACCCACCTGTCCTGGAGACCTGGGCCCATGTCGGACAAGTCGCTTGACCTGGTTATCCGTTTCGTTTCCTGTGAAAGGATGTTGGTGTAAAGCCACCTCCTAAGGTGGTTGTGAAGATTCAGTGACGTGATGCAGATAAAACCTAACACATAAAGAAGTGCTGGAAGAACGCGGGCCACACGTATGAAACCCTCTCACATCTGGGAAATGCCATTTGTGGATGCCATTGTTGTGTGTATCATGGCAGAAGCTAGGAGAAGTCTAAGAGGTGGAACAGGATTCCACCACCCTTGTTCACGTGGAGGGTTGGGAAACTCACTCTTCTTCCCTGGGCTCCCACTGGGTTCAGGCCAGCTCATTGCTTTCTGCTTTCCTCGATTGCAGAGGCTGCAAAGACCCCACTCCTTTCATTCAGTCCGGGAAGCCCCTGTCATCCACCCTGTTCCAAGGGGCTCTACTGCACCCTCTCCCCTCCTCACTGCCTCTGAAATAGACACGGAAGTAGTCATTTTGTTGTCAAGGTTTTGCCACCAATTAGTCCCTCGGCAGAAAAGATACAGGTAAAACCTTCGAGTCCTGGTCCCTGGAGGCTGCTTGTAGAGGTGCTACCAGGGTGCCTGCTATTTAACTCGCTCACCTGTGAGGCTGTTGAAAACAGTCCTCCTCCTTCCATTCTGCTTACTCAGTCTTTGAAGAGGTAGTATCTGGGCCCTCTCCCTAGACAAAGACGCTATCCACCAAATTACGGAGGTGACTTCAAGGTTCAGGGTGAGGGTTTTATGGACTTTGCACACACACTCCCAAGCCATCTGGGTCCCACGTTGGTCATTTCTGCTTTAGAGGAAAGGCCCACCTCCTCAGGCCCCTCACATCCTCAGAGACCTACAGCCCCCTGCAAGAATAGTTCCTCTAGGGTCAGGAGGAAGCCTTTATCTCTCCAGGGGAAGAGACCACTTTCCATCCGGATCCCCGCCTTCACTGCAGCAATCTTTGACTCTTCAAAAAAGCTGTCATAGGAACTGCTTCAATTTGATTGGCGTTTCCCTCCCAGGAGCTTCTACACTGGCCCATACAGGTGTAAATGTGCAGACCCCAAGGAAGGGTGGAGGTGCCCCCTTCTTAGCTCCTCTTGCCCTAGCTGGTTTGTTTTCCAGTCTGTCCCCAAGGCATGTCCCAAGCACTAGCACAGTGCCAGGCCCACTGCATGTACCACCTTGACCTGGTTCCTCTAGCACTCCTCCCTCTGCTGTCGTGTGCTTCCCTGTTCCTGGTCCCATGGTCAAATGCTGTTTGTCCTGTCCAGACAGCCCCTCTCCCAGCAGCCTTCCCTGATTCACTCCCTTCCACAGCCTTGCTGGGTTGGAAGCCCCAGCTCTATGTTCCCAGGGCTTCCTGTGCCTCCCCTGTGTCATAATGTTCGGATAAGGTGTGATGGGCGTGCCAGGCAGAGACGTGTCTCCCTGTGTCACCGCCGTGTCTTCAGAGGCTGACACAGTGCTTGGTGCACAGTGGGTGCTGGGATGTGTGGAATTGCTGAGCTAATATTAAGATTGAATCTGTTCATCCTCTGTACAGCTAGGGGAGTAGTTCCCAGGCTCAGCTGGGTGGGACAGAGCACCCTGACAGCCATAGCCACACAAGGATGACTGGGTGGAGGTTGGGGGGCAGGGCCAAGGGGTTCCTAACATAAGGCAGAGGTTTGGAAGAACAGAGATGGCCAAGCTTCCCATGCTGGGGCTGGCTTGCTGTTTAGCCCATCTGTGCTCATTGCTGGAGCTGCAAAGACCAGAACAAGGACACCAGCCCTGGTTTGGGGATCCCAGCTGGTCTGTCCCATTTTGCATCTGAGCCTCACAACTGGGTTGAGGGTAGCAGTGGGTGGGAGGGAGAGCCAGCACTGTGGGCCTGGATGCGAGCAGGGGCTCATTCCTTTCAGTTTCTGGACAGGCCATATCCCCTTGCCATTTTCCTGGACTCTTCCTAGCTCAGGTCTGTGATCGTCTTATAGGATCACTGTTGTTGGGCTCAGGCTGGGTCCCTTCTGGGCATGTGAGCTGAGAAGGGTCTCAGGGAGGATGCTGGATGGGAGGAGGGTTTTGAAGTCAGCAGTAGCCATGTGGGATTTGGTGCGCAGCGCCCTGGAAAGCCATGGTGAGGCCAGAGAGGAAGTGTGTGGTGGGCCAGAGCACCTCACACGTCGTTTGAGGTGACTTGTATCGAAGGAGGAGAGGCTCTGAGTCTCCCCCACTTCGTACATCAGCATTGTCCGCAGTGATCCATGAAAGGACCACTCAGGCCTCATCATGGGGGTCCCTGGAAATGGGGGGGGACTCCCTGGTCAAATAACTTTTGGAAGCATCTAGTCAAATTAGTTTCTTTTCTTTCTCTTTTTTTTGAGACAGGGTCTCAACTCTGTCACCCATGCTGGAGTGCAGTGGCATGATCATGGCTCACTGCAGCCTCCAACTCCTTGGCTCAAACAGTACTCCTACCTCTCGGCCTCCCAAGTAGCTGGGGCTACCAGGGTGCGCCGCCATGCCTGGCTAATTTGTTTATTTTTTGTAGAGATAGGGTCTCACTGTTTTGCCCAGGCAGGTCTCTAACTCCTGGGCTCAAGTGATCCAGCCGCATCAGCCTCCACAGTGCTGGGACTGCAAACGTGAGCCACTGTGCCTGTCTTTGTATTGGTTTTCTGATCTCTTGATATACTGATGTGTGAAGTCAGTCTCCAGACTGACTGCTTTTTTACAGACTAGGTTTCAACAGGGAGCATTTTATAGGACAAAAAAAAAAAACAACAAACAAAACCCAACCGCTTGGTTGACAGTTTCTGGGTCAGATAGTCTACATTTGATTCATATTTTAGTATTTTAGGTCTTTGTGATGTGATGGGTCTCTAGAAATCTCCAGTGGTGATTTTCCTTTGACCTGTGAAAGAAAAGCGGGGCTGGGAATTGAAGCAGGTTGTAGAAGCCTCCCTACTTCCAAGGCGCCTGTCCTCCAAACTTGAGTTGAAGGTAGCTGAATGCACGCTGCTTCCTCGCTGATATAGCCAGAATCAGCCTGGTGATGGGGAGTGGTTACGAACAGCAATCCGTGCCTCCGGTGGTTGAGGGGGCAGTCCTGCCTGGAATGGGGCTTGTGTGTGGTCCATTTGCAGTAGCCGTGCTGGTTTGCAGTTGATCGACCTTTGGTCTGAGTAGAATTACAGCAGGAGTAACTGACGCTCTGTGTTTTGGGTGGAGATGTGACTGAAGCTCATTTCTACACGTTAGTGCAGTGGCTGGCTGGGTCAGTCATGAACGCCAGACCTGCCATCAACAGGGGTCCCGATGGGCCCGGATGGGCCGTGTTCATCTCTTGTTGCTGTATCCTCTTGGTTCTGTTCCTCTAGAGAACCCTGACCATGCCTCCCTGGGTCCTAATCCTTGTGGCATGTGATATTTCATTCACTCCCTATCTGCCCATTGAGCGCCTGTTAGGTGTGAGGCTCTGTGTTTGGCACTGTGAATACAGAGGTGAACAGAATAGATCAGGCCCCGCTTTATAGAACTTACATCCTAGGGGTAGATGCTGTCACCACACAGATAAACCCCTCTGGGAGCGCCAGGACTCCACAGTGCCTGGTCACCCAAGTGCAAACACACCCATCCCTTTCAATCAGATGCTTTCCCCTGGAGTGTCTGCCCTCAGCTTCCTGTTCTTCACTCTTCCGGTGGCGCCTGCACAGAATGAGGGCTCAGTAAATATTTGTGAGTGCACAGCAGCTGGTGTTGTGTAGATGAATAAGAGAGAGAGGGCTGAGTTCAAACACTCATTGCAGGGTGTTTATGTGGCATGCGCTGGGTGATAGGCCGGGGACAGCTGTTTTGGCTGCTGTGGCCATGGTCCCTGCATGCCCCGTGGCAGGATATAAGGCCTGCTCGGGAGGGAGTGCAGGAGGGTGGGCACACATCTCACACTGGGAGCTCCCTGAAGGAGACGGTGTCCATGCAGGAGTAAGCAGTGGCCACGGAAAAGAAGGTGAATCACGGGCTCTTGGTAGCGGGACTAAACCAAGCAGAAGTCCAGGAGTGCACCCTAAGTACAGGACATGCAGAGACGGCAGGCTCTTCAGTGCCACCATGGTGGGAGGTGGAGGGTGAGTAGCCAGGTGTGGCCTGTCTCAAGGCACTCCGCCTCTAGTCTGTGGGAGATACTGCAGTTTTAAGTGTACATTTCATGGCTGTGCTTCTGGCTGCTCTGCGGAGGCCAGATCTAGGGAGTAAGAGCAGAGGCAGAGAAGGAAAGGAGGGCTGAATGGTGGCAGGGGTGGGTACAGGAACAGGAGGTGGGTGGCCCCTTTCAGAGCTTGACCCACACGTACCCTTCCATAGCCTCCCTCTGCCTCCCTCTGGTTGGCTCTGGTCCAAGGCCCCCCTCAGTGACGTGCAATTGCTGGCAGCCTCAGGGTAATTTCGCAGCCCCAGGAGCTCCAACGAAAGGCCTGGCCTTGTTCATGTGCCATGTGTTCACCAAGGCATGTGGGACTCTTCCTGGTCAGGCCTGGAGCTGGGGCTGAGGTTGGCGCCATCTGAACCGGGGGAAGGGGAACAAGAAGTGGGTAGCTCCCTAAAGAAAACGTGGTTGGAGAGGGCTGAGTTGACTCAAACCCTGACTCCTTCTTGTACATCTTGTCACCTGGCAGCTGACGGAGGCAAATGCAGAGCTGGGCTTGTGGGATACAGGGGCAGCACCAGAAGGCCTCTGGGATCCTGGTAGCAGACACCGTGTGGATAAGCTGCTGCTCTGTCCCAGAGTCCCCCCAGCATTCCTTTGACGTCATTTATTGCCTGGCATAGGCACATTCATTCATGTTTGTCAAGCGGCACCTGTGCGCTGTGCTGGCAAGACGTCTGCTGAGGGAAGCCTGGAAGTCTGGTTGGAGACCCCTCTGACCCCCACCTGCTCCCTTGTAGTCCCTCGGTCTTGTGCACATCAGCCACCCCTGTGTTTGCCTTGGCTGTGCCCAGTGAATTGGGCCCCAGTGTGGTGAGGCTTTGGGGAGCACAATGTGGGAAACGTCACCATCAGTGGGCTGCCTGCCTGTGGACGGTTGGCCCAGGCTCAAGACCAGAGTCTGTCCTGCTGCTGCAGGAATGGGATGGTATCTGTTTGGTCATTTTGGTGCTGTCCCTTTCTCTCCACCTTAGTCACTACGCACCTGGTCTCCCCACAGCCACCCTCACTCTCCCTTCCCCAAACTGTTCACTTTCAACCTAAACCAACACCAGGCATCCCCTTGCCTTTTACATTTCCCCAGCTCCTCAGCATGCTCACTGTCTGTCCCTACCCCACTTCACCCTACAAGCTGTGCCTTTGAGCTGCTGCTGCTTTCCCTTCCAGTCCTTCTTGAGACCCCAGCACAGCCCCCTCTTCTCGGGACCTTCCCTGGACTCCAGAGCAGACCAGGTCAATGCCAGTTGGAGTGCCTTCATCGTGATCATGTATAGTGCATGCTTCCTGTCTGGCTCCCCACAACTGGGGGCCCTACAAAAGCAAGGCTCTGTCCACACCCTGCTCACCGTGGAGGCACTGGTGCACAGCCCACAGCAGGCACGCACCAGATTCACAGCTGCTCTTGTGTGGCCTCCACTGTGGGCCCGGAGTGGTGAAGGAAGCCCTGGGAGCACCCCCACAGTCCATCAAAGGGCATGCCGGCCCAAGGCCCTGAGGCAGTGTTTCTTCCTTCAGCAGCTGCTTTTCAGGATGGACTCTCAGACCTCTAGCAACTCCAGACATCTTCCCAACCGGCGCTCAGAGATCCAGGTTGAACGCTGGAATTCTTCTACCAGGACTGTCTCTGCAAAGAGCATGAGCAACGCGGCCCTTTTTGGTTGCCCTCTGGCCTGTAAACTTTAAAAAGTTACGTTAGTCTAACATTTGCAACTCAGGAGGTGCCACATAAAAAGCTGGTGTCTCTGTGCCACATTCCTGCAAGGCCACAGCTGCTGGTGCCAAATAGCAGCTGCCATACTCTCCACTGCTCTCCCACGCCCATTTACACACCCACTCTCCGTGAGTCTGGAGAGCTCCTTATTGATAATAAATGCATACAGCAGAGCGAACTTGTCACATCATTCAGGGCGCATCTCACAAACCTAACATACCTGTGCATCCAGGCGTCCAAGTCAAGACGCTGTTCTAAGTGATTTGATGTTCTCCGGAGTTGTTAGTTTGATCTGTATATATGTTTAACTTATTACAAACAAATGTCGCTTTGTTTACTGTATGCATATAGTGTTGGGGGGAAAAAAACTAATTTTTCTTTTTGCAGAAAAGCCTGCCATTGCTCCGCCCGTCTTTGTGTTTCAGAAGGATAAAGGACAAAAGGTAAGGGGCCGGTATGTTCTCTCTTCACTTCGTTACTCTAATTTGTTCTCTCTTCACTGAGAGTCTCTTTTCCAGGTTGTGTTGCCAAGGCCACTTCTGCCCACAGACGAGGAGACCTAAGCAGAGGTCTTTACACCGTCACGTTGAGCTTGGAGAGGAAGGTCCGGTGGCTTTAGGTTACCGTGGAGCGAGGTTAGGTCTACTGTGGAAAGGGCTCAGAGCGCAGTTTATTCCAACACTGTTAGAGAGTTTCTTTCTAATTCCTGCCGATTTGTTTGAGAAATGCTACTGCACCTTAGGAAAACCAACAGCAGAGGGACAGTAGGGGGCAAAGACAGGAAGGAAGACAGGCAGGCAGGGAGGGGGAAAGGAAAAAGGAAGGGAGGGAAAGAAAGGCGGAGAGCAGTGGTGGTTACGGGGAAAGAAGACCTCTAAGGCTGGATTTATTGGCTCTAACCAACTTGCCATACCTGCATTTGGGGTAATTGTTCATTGGTTTGCATTATATATTTATCCCGTCTCCGTGAGGTTGCTTCTCCCTTGGATGTGGGGTGTCTGTGTCACAGAGTGGTTGGAAGTACGTCGCCTGATTCATGGTGATGAGCTGGCAGCCTATGGAAGGTCTGATTGGCGAGGCAGCCGGGTTTTGTGATAAGACATCAGCGGATGCTGTTTACCTTGAAGCCATTGGCTTCTCTTCCTTTCTGACAAATCAGTGTGGAAAGTCAGAGTTGTGTCAAACGTTAGTTGGTACTGTGTGGCAATGACTCCCCAGTTTGCTTGGGGACCCCCCATGGTTTATCCAGAAATAATGTGTGGTCCCCCCCCCACCATGCCCAGTGACGGCATTCCCCATCTAATACCCATCCCAACATTTTAGAGTGACCAAGCGTTGTGCTGAATTCGGTGCATTTTGAGGATGTCTCCATCTTGTTGGCAATAACAGCATTTGAGTATCTCATCAACTCTGTGCTCCTGTAACTTCGGTCCCCTCACAGGTGACTGGGACTCATGGCTACTGGTCTTAGATCCTGTCCCGAAGCCAGAGTTGATCTTGGTGTGGCCCAGTTTTCCTGAGCAATGTTCAAGTGTTCTGTGGGGAGTGGCTGTGTTTGTTTGTGGGGTTGGGGAGAAGAGGAAAACGGTTGTCCTAAACCTCCCCCAATACACCCCTCCCCAGATACCTGTGTATTAGCCTGGGCTTGTCTGCTAAGCTTATAACTTTAATTCGTGAAACTTTTCCATTGTTCATTTTTTTGCTGAAGAAGAATCCAGAAATGTATGAGAACTTCCTTCCAGTTTTGTTTTGGTTTTCCGGGTGGTATTTCCAAGATAAATCTGCCTCTGCTATCTCCTCTCCCTTGGGCCCTGACCAATACAGCTTAATGACATGGCTTTATGATTTGTCCTTTGGAGGTTCCATCAGTTTGAAAGGACTGGTGCATTTCCTCTAGTTTTAGAGAAAAGTCTGAGGAGTTGGGTGTGTTATAGGTAGAATTTTCAGTGCCACAAAAGAAGTAGCGCTGGAATATAAATTTCCTCATCAAGGCAATTGACTTCTATAGAAGGGTGCAGCTCACAGATGGAACAATGGTGAGCACACACCCGGACAAGGAGGGGAAGGGGTACTTATGCCTGATGGAGGTTGCCTCTGCTGCTGTGTCGTTCCCCTATTGGCTAGGGTTAGACCACACAGTCTAGTCTAATTCCAATTGGCTATTTTAAAGGGAGCAGGGGTCCGAGCCGGAGTGGCGGGGTGGGTAGTTTGGTGGGAAGGACGGTTACAGGCAGGTCAGAGCGGGTAAGCAGGGGTCAAAGCAGTTGACTGGAGCGGGTGACCGGGATGAGTCAGGGTGGAGCAAGGGACCAGGGAAACAGATGTGAACTACTTATTGGAACTGGTGGAAAGGTTGTTTACTGAAACTACCTTTAGAGAATGAAAGAATAAGAGAGCTGAACATGCTGACATACTGATTCTTTGAGGTTCACTATATCTAGCAGGTGTGTTAGAGATCTGTTGGACATGTTACAGTCGTTCCTCAGGTGTTCAGTAAAATCAGGATTTTCTAGAATTTTCCATTTTATTATGATCGTCTTTTGAACCTTTTTTTTTTTTTTCTTTTTTGAGACGGAGTTTCGCTCTTGTTACCCAGGCTGGAGTGCAATGGCGCGATCTCGGCTCACCGCAACCTCCGCCTCCCGGGTTCAGGCAATTCTCCTGCCTCAGCCTCCTGAGTAGCTGGGATTACAGGCACGCACCACCATGCCCAGCTAATTTTTTGTATTTTTAGTAGAGACGGGGTTTCACCATGTTGACGAGGGTGGTCTCGATCTCTCGACCTCATGATCCACCCGCCTCGGCCTCCCAAAGTGCTGGGATTACAGGCGTGAGCCACCGCGCCGGGCCCTTTTGAACCATTTTTATTTTAAAACAAAGATTAGCAAATTAAGGCACAGCACTGCCACCTGTTTTTTGTTTTGTTTTTTTGTGTTATTGTCTTATTTTACTTGTTTATGTATGTATTTATCTTTGAGAGACAGAGCCTCACTCTTTGGTCCAGGCTGGAGTACAGGAGCATGATCATAGTTCACTGCAGTCTTGAACTTCTGGGTTCAAGCAATCTCCTGCCTCAGCCTTATGAGTAACTGGAACTGTAGGCACCACCACTACACCTGGCTAATTTAAAATATTTTTTTTTTTTGAGATAGGGTCTCACTGTGTTGCCCAGGCTGGTCTCAAACTTCTGGCTTCAGTCAGTTCTCCTGCCTCAGCCTCCCAAAGTGCTAGGGTTATGGGCATGAGCCACCAAGAATAGAGCGATAGCCTTTCCCTTTGCAGTAGCCCATGGCTGCTGTAGCAGTAGTGTTTGGACAGAGACTGTGTGGCCTGCAGAGTCTTAAGATAATTTGGCCGGGCTTGGTGGCTCACGCCTGTAATGCCAGCACTTTGGGAGGCTAAGGTGGGCGGATCACCTGAGGTTGGGAGTTTGAGACAGCCTGACCAACATGGAGAAACTCTGTCTCTACTAAAATATACAAAATTAGCCGGGCATGGTGGTGTATGCCTATAATCCCAGCTATTCTGGAGGCTGAGGCAGGAGGATCACTTGAATCTGGGAGGCGGAGGTTGCAGTGAGCTGAGATTGCGCCACTGCATTCCAGCCTGGGCAACAAGAGCAAAACTCCATCTCAAAAAAAAAAAAAAAAAAAAGGTATGTAGTATCTGATTCTTTACAGAAAACAGTTTGCCACCCCTGGTTTAAAACAAATAATAGAAATCAATAATTCTTTAAATCTGAAGACCTAGGGCAAGCAGCAAGAAGCAGCAAGATGAATAGTAACGTGTAATATTTGCTCAGATAAATACAAGTGCTTTGAAAGTCACTAGCTCCTGTGTCAGTACTGTTTTCACATCTAAGGGGGTTCTATTGCTTTGTGATAGGCAGGCTAATTTGCATGTATGACCTTCAAGGGGCCTATACAAATTACGTAAACAAGTTGGAGTTGAACCAGGCCAGCTAGGAAGGCATTTTAAAAATGCCAAGTATAGTTCTTAACAAAATAAAATAACTGCCCTCCAGCCTTGGGAGTTCAGCTGCCCACTTCTGTCACTTGCACTTCTGTGGCACCATCACCGAAGAGGCATGTGGGAAAACTCTGTGCTGAGGGCAGGCGGGAGGAGCCTTCATGGGCATTTGCTTTGCTGTCGGATGACAGTGTCCACATGGCCCTGGAATCCTTCCTGCCACTCGGGAGTGAGGTGGAAAGTAAACATACAGGGCAGGCGGCTGACTTTGCTTCTCCTTGGCTTTCTGGTACAGGGCTTGCAGGGAGCAGCCACAGTATTTGTCTTAAATTAGGGTTTGAGGGTCCTTCTGGTTTCATTCTCTCTTGTGGAGATGATCGGCGTATCCCTGTCTTGTTGCTCTCTAGAAGCTAAGCTGGGAGTGAGCTGTTAGAACTGCAGTGATGTTTTTCTGAGGCAGTGTCCCATCCCCTCCCCGACCCCTGGCCTTTGTGCTTCAACATTTTGTTTTGAAAAATTTCAAATCCTTGGAAAGGTATGATGCCACCAACACATGGGTGTCCTGCATTTGGCTTCTCTGTTAACATTGCTGGCTGCAGCTCTGATACTGGAAGTTGTGCCCACGTGACATTCCTCCCCTGAATTGTTCCTTGGGTGTCTCATAGGGATAAGGCCATTCTCCTGTGTGGCCTTACTACCATGTTACTTCTAAAAAAAGGTTAATTCAGTAATATCCTCCAATATATAGTCTATGTTTTAAGTTGTCCTAATTGTCCCTCAGATGTCACTTGTAGTGACCTTAACAACCTCTTGATCTCCAAAGATCAAGAAGTCTCATCAACTTTGGGATGAGCTGACTTACCTTTCAGTAAAGGAGATCTCACACCACCTGATGGGGTGTAAGTAAAAGGGCCCCTTCCTCTCCCCCATCCCCCTTCACGCCATTCCAAGGAGACGCTCCATATGCTCAGGTTTTATTGCCGAACCATGATTTAGAAAAAGGATTTGGAGTTGAAAAGGCCTTAAGCTGCTAGCCCGGGAGTGTTTTGTTTTTGTTCAGTGGCAAAGCCACACAGCAGTTTTCAGATCCCGTTGATGTGTCACATTGCGCTTCAGCACACTACCGGTTGGAACTGTGGCCTGCGTGTGGGTGCCGGTGGCATCACTGAGCCTCGGGTCAGGTTGCCAAATCCTACTATTGTTCCAGGGTAGAAAAAGCCGTGTATGGTTTTAATTGTAGTCCTAGTGCCTACAATGAAGTCACAGCCAGATTGTCAGCACAGGAGTGTTATTTACTACCTTCCCATGCCTGGGCTTCCTGGAGAGGGCTCTGCTGTCAACGCACATTTACAGGCACCATTGTTGGGGGCCGGCAAAAACCAAACCTTTCTTAGCTGCCTTGGATGGAGGTAAAGTTCTTTCTTTTTTCTTTTTAATGTGAAGAGAATGTAAATATCCTTATGTGGGCTATTCCATTATTTGTAAATACTAAACATTTCTTTCATTTCCTCTCCCTCCAGAGCATTTGTTAACCTGAAGCGGGGAGGCCTTGAGATTACACTAGCAGAATCATGCCCATTTGGTAAAATGACAGAAGGCAGTTACAGAAAGGCTGTTTAGCAGACAGTATGATTGAAAATGTGGTCATAGAATGTTTAGACCTATTTTTGTGGCTTACTTAACAGTTAGGGTGACGGGCTTAGCCCTGGTGCATGTGGTTCTTGCCAGCCATGTGAATTTTAGGATGAGGTCAAAGGCTGGCAGAATCTTGATGTCTGATTTTACCAGGCATGTTGAAAACCCCAGGTCTCATCTTGGTTCTTTAGAACTTACTCTTCCTGCCCAGGAGAAATGCTAGGACCCGGGTAGAAAATGCTGGAATAACATTGGTTAATTCTCCCAAGAAATTTTCTAATCTGAGAGAGAGGGAGTGATGTAATACTTCTCAACACTTGTACTAATCAGTTCTTTTTACCCAAAGATGATGAATTTCATTCTGTTTTGATGTTGGGATTTCTACTTTATAACTCTCCTCTTCGTCCTCCTGTTTAGCATTTTGAATTACATAAGGGTGTTTGAATATTTACATTTCAAAAGCAGTGGCTGCAAAAAATTCAGGTGATTCTAATGAGAGATAGGCAGTACCCCACTGAGATTTTGGTTTAGTTTTTCTCTTGTGAGATGTTAAGTGTCTAACCATAAAGTAGCACCACACATGGGTGGCCAGACCGACCACAGTGCCCTGTGCAGGTTTGGAGAGCGGCTGGTCTGTGGATCTGCCCTGGGTAGAGAGAGGCGACAGCGTCCTTTTGAGACGTGAGGATTCCTTTGCTTTCCTAGGAATTTGTGAACGTTCTCTTACATCCTCTTTCGGTAGTTCCTTTCCTCCTCCCAGATCCCTACATTTTAAGTAGTGCCCAAGCCCTGTCTAAGGAGACCAGCCGCTTCACACTCAGAAGAAACACCACCACGTCCACGGGGAGATGGGGCAGCCCTGTACAGTACTCGGTTAGGTCACCAAGTACAAGAAATGGCTCCATGTCATTGGACAATGCCAAGAGGGAGGTTTGGGGACTGGAACCTGTCTGTTTTAGGACGCCAGGTGTATAACCTGTTTCTCAAGAAAAGAGTCTTGGAGTTATGGCCACAGAGCTCTCAGCCCATCGAAGCCCTGCCGGAGTCCCAAGAACCACCTTAAAGGATGCCGGGTGTTGTACTGTGGGGAGGAAGACTCCAGAACCGGCTGCTCTCCAATGAGCCCTTGCCCAGGGTATTGAGGAATGCACCTGGGAGAATCCTAGGCCCAAGGGCTCTGCGGATGTGCCCCTCTCCTCCATCTGAACTACCCACCTACCGCTGATGCAAAAACCAGCTCTTGGTGTCTGTGTCACCCCACACCTGCACTCACTGAGGTGGGAAAGCACTTTGTGCATCCTGGGTGTAAGCAGAACAAATGGAAAGTGCCAGAAGAACTGTAGTGAGAAACAGAAGCCCTTGACCCACGCCTCCCTGGTTTCTCCCTAACTGTAGGATTCCAGCCCCACCTTCCCCTTTCCTAAAGCACAGAAATGGTGCTGATGGCCAACTCCCCCACTTCAGTATTTCTGAGATACTAAAGGAATTTAAATCTTTTGCATGATCATCTGTGTTCCTTGATCACCAAGGCCCATAAGCTGAGTAGCTCCTTGTCAGGCAGACTGTAGTTTTGGAAACAAGGGTCCTGCTTCTCACACACCGCCAAGCTCCTTGCAAAGTCACATGGCACCCAGTCCCACTGACTTTCCTTTTCGTCAGCCGTGAGAGCCAGTTTTATTGAGCAGAGCCCAGCAGCAAGTGCCTGCTCTCCCCACCGTCCTTTCAGGCACAGGAGCTGCTGCAGGCCGAGCCATCTCCAGCCTCTGACCCCTGCCCGCCCTCCCTGCTGTCTGGTGCAGCCTTTATTCACATTGAAGGAAAATTGTCTTTTGTGCTCCCAGTCCCCTGCAGAGCAAAAAGACTTGTCGGATTCGGGAGAGGAGCCTCGGGGGGAGGCTGAGGCCCCCCACCATGGCACGGGTCACCCCGAGTCAGCTGGCGAGCATGCCCTAGAACCTCCTGCCCCTGCTGGCGCCTCAGCCAGCACTCCTCCGCCTCCCGCTCCTGAAGCCCAGCTTCCTCCTTTTCCGCGAGAACTGGCAGGGGTAAGTCCACACCTACTTGGCACTCCTATTGCCCAAGGAGACGCCAACCCAGACCGGCCCCTTTCCCCTCGGGTCCCTCAGATCCTGGCCCTAGCTCATTGTAATAGGCTGATGGTATCTTAAAAGATGACAAGGAGGCTGGGCGCAGTGGCTTACGTCTGTAATCCCAGCACTTTGGGAGGCCGAGGCGGGTGGATCACCTGAGGTCAGGAGTTCGAGACAAACCTGGCCAACATGGTGAAAACCCCGTTTCTACTAAAAACACAAAAATTAGCTGGGCGTGGTGGCGCATGCCTGTAATCCCAGCTACTCGGGAGGCTGAGGCAGGAGAATCACTTGAACCCAGGAGGTGGAGGTTGTGGTGAGCTGAGATCGTGCCACTGTACTCCAGCCTTGGCAACAGAGTGAGGCTCCGTCTCAAAAAAAAAAAAAAAAAATGACAGGGATTTCTTCCAACTCCCTTTAATTTGTGCTGCTGAAAAGTCAGGGAAGATCAAGTCCCTTTTTACTCTTTTCTAAATTGGGGGAATATATACCCACAGCAAGAGGTGAATCCTATTTCCCAAAAAAGACATGAGGGGTCAGGAGGAATTCAGTCATGTGAAGTAGAACCTTCCAAACCTGATCTGACCCCTTCACCCTCCTTCCATTTTTCTTTCTTGTTTCCCTGAATGCGGGCATTGAAGTTTAGTGTCTTAGAAACCCAAGAAGCTAAGGCTTCCTTTGATATCTAGGAAGAGGCGCTCTCCAACACAGATTGCTTTGCAAGACTGATTGTGTTTGGACTGTGGTTAAGGCGGTGAACTGATTGTCTTCAATCAAAGCAGGAAGAAGAAAAGACTCTTCCTTTGAACCCAGAAGGAATCCCCTGAGCCCTTTATCTTTGTATTAAGAAGCCTTTTGAAGATTATAGGTGGAGAAGACTGTGAACTCTCAAGAACAAGAAATGTCTTTGGTTTTTGAAGTTTGATAAATTGGGAAAGGTAAACATTATCCTACATTCAGGATTGAAAACTCCATCCTCTAGGTAACTCATGACAGAAGACCCCTATTCTCAGGACAGGGAAAAAGGACTCTTAACAAGAAAAGAAGGGACCCAGCTCTACTACCTGCCTGAGCACCAGGCAGCCTTCCAGCCTGGCACAGTCCCAAACCTTACCCCAGACCTCAGTGATTCCTTCTAGCACACACCAGTCTCCCCCTTTTTAAGGACACTATTGACATTCAGCTACAGCCACCAAACCCCAGGACACTCGAGAAGCACTGTTCGGCCACGGGTGGGTTGGAGTCTTGTGTTAACATTTTGGAAGAGTCAGTGTGTGATGGAAAAAGAAGCAACAGAGGCTGTTGCTTCTCCATCCATGCCAGCGGCTAGGCGGGGAATCGGCAGTAGTGGCCTTTGTGGTGCAGAAGTAGGTTTGGGGTATTGAGACATGGGATCCACGGAAAGGAGTCCAGCCAGGAGGCACTTGTCCCACAGTGCCCTGGGAGCACAGCCCTCCCACGAACGCATGTGACAGCTGCCAGAGCGAGAGTTAGGAGGTGGCTGCGCCTTTCTTTTGTTGGCAGAGCAGCTGCTGGAAACTTCTCCTGAGTCAGGTGTGGTGAGTTTCTGCGCCTCTGGTCTTTGAGAGCACAGGAGATGGTGTTCTAATGTTTCTATCTTCAGCTCTCTGCGAACAGATAGTTTGTTTTTAGGGTCTACCCTAGAGGTGCCTGGGTTTGAAAAATGTGGCCCACATAAGACTCCCCAGCTGCAGAGGTGACAGGTTCTGGAATGAGAGTAGCAAACAGACAAGTGGATCACAGAACTGTTGTGGCAGCAGGTGCTCTTTGAGAGCACACAGGCTGTTCGGTGCCCTGCGAACTTCTCACAGAACCCATGCTGGAGTGTCCGGAGGGGCCTCACCTCGTACAGGTATTCATCTCTGGGTCCTGGCTGGCCCAGGTAGATCTCAGCATCCTGATTCTTAGGGACTTTGGGTCTGAGGCTGTGATCCTGAGAAATTCAAGTAGTCCCCCACACCGGCAAGTGAAAGGTGAACCTGTATGGCAGAGAGCCTTGGGATGAGCTTGTAGTCACCGTGGGACAGCCAGGATTGGGGGCTGCAGGGATCTGTGTAAATGTTCCAGTATAGCACTGGTGGCCACGCCTGTTACATGCTCCTTGCAGTTTTAGCATTCGCAACTTTCGGATCCCCACTCTCAGAAGCCACTTGTGACAGCTCTGAGCTGTCCAGGGCTCCTTCCCTCAGGCTGTCTGCAGAGAATACCAATACCCTGGCTGGTTGCTGAGGGCTCCCATTAATTGGCTTTCTCTACTAATTGGGCCTTCTCAGAGCCCAGAGCAAAATAGACTTTATTTTAGGTTAGTTAAGCCATAGATCAAGTCAGCTGAAACTCAACCCCAGCCGCTGCTTGACCTGAGAGTTTTCTTTGATGAACTTAGACTGTTTTCATTTGCATCAGAAGAAATTTGGGTCTCACTGTGTATCACACTGGAATTCAGGAAACCGCCCCCTTGTTACCCAGCAGGTCTCATCCATCACGTCTAGTTGGCTTTATTCCACAGTCCCTTGTGGGGAATGTAAAGCTGAGAGTTCTTGGTGATAAATAGTGGCTTGCTGTTGCTTATAAAGGGCCCTTATCATCTTTCAGTCTCTTCAGAACCCTGGCCATGGAAGACTCAGTACCAGGAAAAAGTCTCTATATATCAGACTCCCTGGCTCTCAGAAGACAGTCTGAAGAAGACGAAACCACATCCCAGTTAAGTTCTCTGTTTGATCCAGAGAAAGCAGGCAGCTCTAGGCACTCACTCTGAGCCTGCTGGAATTGTACTGGACTGAAGCTCCCTGCCAAGGCCCTGCGGAGCCTCAGACATGTTTATTAGACCCACCAGGGAGCTTAAGAAGGTTCTGGAATGAGTCCCTCTGGCCAGACAGCTGCCCCCCACCTTCCAGCCCCTGCACAGGACTTGGCCCTCAGCACCCCTCTACACTCAGACCTGCGGAAGCCGCCTCTCCCTTGGTTATCTCAGGGCCTGCCTGTTTGACAAGAATTTCTGAGCTGGTCGTGTCAGTCACAGAATAAAAAGCACTGAACTGGCCCACAATTTCTTTTGCATCCCAGGCATCCAGCCATGACCAGCCAGATTTTCTAACTTGTCAGACTCACTGAGGTCCTGGTAGACCACATGGTTGCCATGGTTTTCTAGAGGGACTTTATCTGAGGTGGCCTTGCTTTCTGGACTTTCTCAGGGGACCGGGTAGACGGTTCCATTCCTTCCTGTTTCCTCCTTGTCTTTGTATCCATCGGGTCGGCTTCTGAAAGCGCTGTCCCCTTTCTTGGGCCACCTTGGCACCCGTGTCCTCCTTGAGGCCACACCAGGCAGTCTCACAAGAGCCGCGTGTTTTGAACAGGGCAATTCTTAATAAATGTGATAACCACGATTTTCACTGTTTCATTCCTTATGCAAAGAACCAACGCTTCCCACCCCTGCATTCCCATTCCAGATGGGATGTGCCCCCTTGTCTTGTACTTAGCAACAGGGACTCACATGCCTCACAGAATTGAGCTACTTCCCACAAGGTCCCTGTGGCTCCTGATGGGAGCTTGCTGCGAGGTCAGCCGCCACCCTGCCGGCAGGGGCGCATGATCAGCACTCTGGCCAGCCTGCAGCCAGAGCCGCTGGAGGGCGTCTTCATCTTTTCTCATTATTATTAATCTGGGATGTTGTCATCACAGGTGTTGAAATGGGTGCTGACCCAGCATTCCCAGGTGTCGTCCTGAAGTCCTGCCGCTCGCAGGCAGTGGATCTAGTTTGGGAAATGCGGAGGAGGAGGAGGAGGAGGAAATGAGGCTCTCATGTCCAGCTTCTGTCCTCGCTCCTCCCCAGTAAGCTCGAGTCCTTGGAGCCTGCTCTTTTGTTTTTGTTTTTTTGAGCCAGAGTCTCACTCTGTTGCCCAGGCTGGAGTACAGTGGCGCAGTCTTGGCTCACTGAAACCTCTGCCTCCTGGGTTCAGGTGATTCTCCTGGCTCAGCCTGCTGAGTAGCTGAGATTACAGGCATGCATGCACCACCACACCTGGCTAATTTTTGTATTTTTAGCAGAGACGGGGTTTTGCTGTGTTGCACAGGCTGGTCTCGAACCCCTGATCTCAGGTGATTTACCTGCCTAAGCCTCCCAAAGTGCTAGGATTACAGCCGTGACCCACCGCGCCCAGCCTGGAGCTTGCTTTTAAAATCCTCCTGAGCTCTGGTTGCAGACCTCTGGGCCTGATCCCAAGTGTGTCCCAGACATTGTTCAGGACCAACCTCTGAGGACCCCTTCCTTGTTTGGGATGAGGGGTGGCCCCAGACTGCCTTGACACCAAACATGTCCAGACTCCTGGGCTGCCGAGTCTGGGAAATGGAAAATGTCTGTGGAGCTTTAATGTTTGGGAAGCTGACATTGGCCGTGTGCGGGGCTGGGTGGCTTAAAGGGGCTTCCTGCACCCCAAACCTTTGTTTGCCTTGGGGAAGACAGCATGAGCTAGCTGGACAGCAAGCTCCAACGTCTCCTGAGAGGAGAGGCCCTCCATCCCAGCAAGGTACAGGGTAGGGAGGCCTGGACGAGGGCAGAGGGCAGGCGGCGCCTCAGGTGGGCAGCGGGTTAGGAGTTCTAGAAGAGCCAGCTTGTCCACAGGTACGCACTCTGTTTTCTTGCTTCCCTCCTCTGGCTCTTAGTGGAGAGCTGCTGGCAAGAGGTTCCCCCGGGGTTGGAATCTTCCTATGTTCTCCTTCCCAGGCCTTGGCTTCCTAGCCTTTCCAGGACCAAGAGAAGAGATTTGGGGCACGGATTTGAGGGTCTCCTGAGGTTAGGGGTCAGGCAGCATCTGAATCTTGCCTGCCTAGGCACCTGTTCTCAGGGTCACTGAAGGGGACATCATGGGGGGACACAGACTCCACCCATGCAGCAAGTCCTCAGCAAGCACCTTCTGTGCAGGGTGTCCTGGTGTTGGGTGGATGAACTGTGTTGTAGGAGACACCCCTGAGATCATTTCCCTCTGTGATAGAACAAAACAGAGTAGCTCCAGAGAGGGCTCATGAGGGGCTGTGGGGATAGGGAGTAAGTGCATGCCTACCCTGGAGGTGACGCTCATAGCATCTTAGACACGCGAGGACCTGGAGGGAGGGTGCTTATGCCCTGGCAGAGCAGCACTCTGAGGCAGAAGCAGTCAACATGTTCAGATAACAGGAGGCCACATGGCCAGAGCCTGGTGGCCGAGGGGACCCCGTGCTTGAGGAGGTCACTAAGGCAGGATGGAAGGGTATATTCTCAAGGGGCTAGAGCTAACGGGACTTGCTGACAGGTTGGAGGTGATGGGTGAAAGGAAGGATGAATCCAGAATACCTGGGAGTACCACGATGTTCCAGGGCTGCTCTGGAGCCTCGAGCCTCACTCTTGACCTGGACATGCTGCTCTGGGGAGAGCATCCATAGCATCCACGATCCCTGAGAGGTGTGGTGTAGCGTGAAAAGAGCCCCCAAAGATGCAAAGCAAGCACGGACAAAACTGAAGGGAGGAAGTCGAGTCAACCCTAAGAGTTGGAGACTGCAGTACCCCACTTTGAGTAATGGATAGAACATCTAGACAAGATCGGTAAGGAAACGGGACTTGAACAGCACTACCAGCCAACCAGACCTAACAGACGTGTAGAACTCCCCACCCACATAGCGGGGTGCACGTCGTTCTCAAGTGGACATGGAAAGGGCTGCATGGGAGACTGTTTGTAGGTCACAGAACCCACCTCCAATGTAAAAGGATTGAAATACAGAGTAAAAGGCCGGGCGCGGTGGCTCAAGCCTGTAATCCCAGCACTTTGGGAGGCTGAGGCGGGTGGATCACAAGGTCAAGAGATCGACACCATTCTGGTCAACATGGTGAAACCCCGTCTCTACTAAAAATACAAAAAAGTAGCTGGGCATGGTGGCACATGCCTGTAATCCAAGCTACTCAGGAGGCTGAGGCAGGAGAATTGCCTGAACCCAGGAGGCGGAGGTTGTGGTGAGCCGAGATCGCGCCATTGCACTCCAGCCTGGGTAACAAGAGCGAAACTCCATCTCAAAAAAAAAAAAAAAGAAATACAGAGTAAGTACTCCAACCACAAGGAGATAAAATTGTAAATCAAAAACAGGGAAACTAGGAAATTGACACGTGGAAATTAACCTGGATAACCAGATCAAAGAGTTAGACTTGCAGGTGGCGGGGGAAACATCCCATGCAGGGGTGAGGAGACAAGGGAGCTCGGAGACCAGCTCCCCCCCCCCCCCCGTAAGGCTGGACTCGGGTCTCCTCCAGCTTCTCCATGGCCTGCAGGGGGCCTAGGATGCGGTGTCTTTTTGTTGAACAAATGCCAAGAGGGCTCCTATTGTGAGGACCAGTGACACGACTCCCAGGATCAGAATAAGCCACAGAGGAAGAGTCTAAGGGGCCTAGAGGTCATCTCACCAAGGGGTTTGTTCTCGCCTGAGGGAAAAGGAGGGCATCACTGGATGAGAGAGCAGGTTGTCTACAGAGGCCAAGGAGAGTGTGGCCATCTCCTGGTCCCAGAAGTCATTCAGGAAGGGACGTGTCACCCAGGACCAGGGAGGCCATCGTGTAAAGATTTTGGTACAGTTGAAATGCTCATTGGATTAAAAGGGAAGAGAAAAGCCTAGAGCCACAGGATAGGACTTGGGCCTGGGGATGGCCTGGGCCTGCTGTTAGGAACGGGTGGGAGGACAGGTG
Organism: Saimiri boliviensis; assembly: GCF_048565385.1. Lineage (NCBI taxonomy): Eukaryota > Metazoa > Chordata > Mammalia > Primates > Cebidae > Saimiri > Saimiri boliviensis. The sequence continues at coordinate 40,549,985 of NC_133462.1, forward strand.
AGGCCAGGGAAGGCAGAGGTGAGGCGAGCAGTGCTGCGTCCGAGGAGACTGGGCTGTGCAGAGGCGGCTGGCCTCAGACAGGAACCTGCACAGAGCATTTGGAGGCCAAAGCCAGCCTGCAGGGCTCTGGAGGGCATGAGTTACCCCAAGGGAAAGGAGGCTGTGCCAGCTGTCATTTCTCAGAGCTGCCTGTGCTAGGAGGCTGATGTAGCTGGCCCGGGCATGGGACGCCAAGGCTGGGCTGCATGAGCGAAGGCTTTGGCAACCCAGTGGGCAGATGCTGGTTCTGTGTTTATCTCACCTTTGCTTGCTGAGTATGAGGATGAGTGATAGCTGGAGCCTATACCCACCCCGCTGATGTTACCCAAGAGCAGGGGTGACAAGCTGGTGACAGCTCAGTAGTGTCAGATGCAACCCCAGGCTCTGGTGTTTCTAGAAAGGTCACCCCCAATCCAGACCCCTGGCCTAGCCGCACCCAGGAGTCACTCCACACCCCTGACTCCTGGTTCAAGCCTGCCCAGAGTGCTAAAGTGAGTTTGGCTTCATCAGGTGTGGGTCTTGAGCATTGTAATCATCTGCTCCCAGTGCACAGGGAACCAGGCTGAGCATCTTACCTGCCCCGCCTATCACCTCATGCCCCTGTGAGGGAGGCAGTAGCATCCCTATTTTCCAGGTGAGAAGGCTGAAGCCTGGACAAGGTATGGTTTCACCCCTAGAAAATGGCAGAGCTCAAATAAACTGACAGTTCTTCCAGCTGTCAGGAGGCGGCAGGAACTAAGCAACCTCTGCACCCCTCGTGCCCTTGTCCGGCTGCAGTTGTTGCTGACTCTAGGGCCAGCCTGCTTGACGGCATTTCGTTTTGGACTCCAGTATTTTCACAGTTGCCTCAGTGACTAATACAACCCAGTGTTGTGTTACAAGGATTTTGTGTTTCCCACACATTTTGATGATGTCATCTCGTGGGGATAGTGATAATCAGCCCTCACTCGCACAGTTCCCTGGGACCATTTCCAAAGCCCTCCTGGAACACAGGCATCAAGCAAGACGCTCAGACATCCCATGCAGGGGTGAGGAGACAAGGGAGCTCAGAGACCAGCTCCCCCCCGTAAGTCTGGACTCAGGTCTCCAGCTTCTCCATGGCCTGCAGGGGGCCTAGGATGCAGTGTCTTTTTGTTGAACAAATGCCAAGCGGGCTCCTATTGTGAGGACCAGTGACACGACTCCCAGGATCAGAATAAGCTGACACAAACCCATGTTGTCAGCTCACACAGGAGGATAGAGTCCAGGTTAGGATTTTACTTACCGTCGTGAGTGGGCTGTGTGACTTCAGGTAAATGTCCTACCTTCTCTGGGCTCTCACTGCCACACATTCCAGCCCTGGGCCTGTAAGCTAAGATGGTGTTTACATTTTTTAAAGGATTATAAAAGCAAAAACAAAGAACTATATGACAAAGACCAAATGTGGCCCACAAAGCCAGCAGTACCGACCGTCTGGCCCTTTATGGGAAAATGCGCCGCCCCAACTTTAGAAGGGTCTCCCTCGGCTCCTGTGCTTTTTGGTCTTATTTATTGCTGTTTGCTTTCCCAGACCACTCTGCAGTCTGCAAAGCACTTTCACAGGCATCATCTCCCGTAAGCACCCCACCCACCCCCACCCCCCGCCGTAAGCCCGGGCAGCTCGTCAAGGCACGCGGGCCTCATTTGGCTAAACTTGACCTCTAAGGAGCAGTTTGGAAAATAAGAAAATTGGTTTTTCTGCTTGCTCTTGCAGGGAGTATGCTGGGAGGAGTGGCACTCACTGGTCACTGTGCTTCTGGCAGCCAAATTCTGAGACGGGACATAAATGAGAGATTGTGCTGGGGGAGAGGGTCACCACTACTCATTTTAAATTTGGGTTTTGTTTGTTTGAGATGAGATGTGTCCTTCAGGCTGGAGTGCAGTGGCACGATCATAGCTCATTGCAGTCTCAGACTCCCGGGCTCAAGTGATCTTCCTGCTTCCACCTCCCGGGGAGCCGCAGCTACAAACATTCACTCCCATGCCCAGCTGATTTTTGTGTGATTGGGTTTTTTGTAAATACAGAGTCTCGCCATGTTTCCCAGGCTGGTCTCAAACTCCTGAGCCCAAGAAATCCTTCCGCCTCAGCCTCACTGCACCAAGCCCATTTTAAGTGGTGTGTTTTTTCGTTTTCATTTATTTATTTATTTTTAGACAGAGTTTCACTCAGGCTGGAGTGCAGTGGCTTGATCTCAGCTCACTGCAATCTCTGCCTCCTGGGCTCACTCGATGCTTGTGCCTCAGCCTGCAGCTGGGACTACAGGCGTGCACCACCACGCCCAGCTACTTTTTTTTTTTTTGTCTTTTTAGTAGAGACAGGGTTTCACCATGTTGGTCAGGCTGGTCACGAACCCATTTTAAGTCTTGGTTGCTAGTTGTTCACACTCTAAAGCTGAAGGTTGTGGAATAGGGAATTCTTCAGGCCCCTCCCCTCAGCCTGTGACTTGGCTTTGTCTTTGATGGTTCTGTTCTAAACGCCTCACAAGCAGGCTTTGGTCCAGAACATCCAAGCTCTCACTTGCTCGGGGAATAACGGCCCACCTTGAGACAGGGATGTGCTCGGTAGAATGTTCCAGGGCAAGGAAGGGAAACCACTCTATCCAGTGCGACAAGACCGTTTTACACAATTCCGCTGCCCTCAAGGGTAGAGAGGGTCGCTTTTCAGCTCTTGGCAGGATTCACAGGGTTTGGAGGAGGTTCAGCTCTGTTTGAGTTTGGGGGTGGCGGGCTAGTTAGCGTAACCTGTGGAGAAACAAGAAACTGATCTGGGTGCTGTGGGTGCTTTCCCAGCCACTAAGAGGATTCCTTGGCATGCGTTTGTGAAGCCGGGTGCAGAGGTTCATCAGGGGGTTTTTGAGCTTCAGGCTGAAATCCTGGCTCAGATTCAGGTGCTGGGCTCCGGGAGTTAGCTGCCCGCGGTGCATGTTGGGATATTTTTTACGGAGCCAAGAGTTGCTCGGTTGCCTTGAGCCTAATGCCCTCTGACCCTGGCTGTGTGCTCCTTGTTTCAGAGGTCAGCTGGCGGCTCCAGTCCTGAAGGCGGAGAAGGTAAGGAGCTCTCTGACACCTTTGACCTTCTTCGGTTGTTGTAAAAACGGAAGCGACCTGATTTTTCTCCTCCTCTTCTCATCGTTTTCCGTAGATTCTGATCGAGAAGATGGAAATTACTGCCCTCCCGTCAAGCGAGAAAGAACGTCCTCTTTAACCCAGTTCCCACCCTCACAGTCAGGTAAAATATGCAAACTTACCAAATGGTGAAAGCGTTTATGCTTACAAAGCCACCGTTTCCCTCAGCACCACGTGTCCTCCGCTGTGTCCTTCCTGCCTGGCTCCAGTTAGAGTTGATCTGAGGCTTGGGCTCGGTCAGTGAGGTGAGAGCTTGCCAGAGTGCAGCACCAGGTGTCGCTGTCTAGAATCAGCAACACTGATGGCATGGCGAGAAGTATGGCCTGAGGAAGACTGGAGAGATCGTCCCTCTGAGATGGAGGAAAGGGGTTGACTGCTGAGGGCCCTGTTGGGGCCTCTGTTAATGACATTTTTTTCCAAGGCTGGGCACAGACTGGGGGTATAGGGGTGGGGTGTTCTGACCCTTCAGCTGCGTGCCCAGCACGGGCAGTCCAGTGCGGTCGCCCAGACATGCGCATGCATGTGCACACACACGGTAACCAGCAAGCCAGGAGGCCCCAGCAGAGGCCCGCGTGTGCTGCTGTGAACTCCCAGAAGACAGGAGCTTGCAGGGGCCTGGAAGGAAGGGTGGTCCTGGCTCAGACTGTGGAGCAGGGCAGGCTAAAGGGCTTGGAGGCCCTGGACGTGAGGTCCGGTCCGAGCACAGGCATGGAGGTTGGAGTGTGGACACATACACAGGCTGGTGCAGGAGAGAGGTTCAGGGGACAGACAGCGCCATCACTGCTACTTAGTGGGACACTCAGAGCCCGGCCTCCTGCCATGGGGACACCCCTGAAGATCTGAGGGTAAACGCCACCACAGGCATTGTCTGGTGACCTCCGTCTTAGCTGTCTGTAGCACCAACATGGAGAGACACGAGAGTTTGGAGAAGTTCTCCAGTTACCTAACTGAAATCCATTCCATGTAAATCATTTTACAGTCATGAACCTTCAGGATGTCAAGTTGTTTCTGCTTACTGAAGTCACGCATGTGCTAATAGAAACGCATAGCCTCGGAAGCCAGCGTTCTTCCGAAGTCACCCCTCCACACACTCGCTTTCCTACCCCTTTCTGCTCGTGTTGATTTTGGACGCGGCCACGTCCTTTTGCACGGCTGCGTTAGGTTCTCCTGTGCTGTTACGCTGTCATCTGCTGACCTGATATTGCGGAACTGTTGGATGGCCTGCAGTCCAGGCTGCAGTTGACGTCCTTTATTTAAGGATCTCTGCGCCCTTGGACAAGTGTTCTGTGGAATGAAGGAGCTTCACCTGCTTGTTGATTTTATTCCTTCCCCATCACTGCCCACTGCTGAACCACACTTGTTGCGTCAATAACCAGTGTGGAGAAGAGTGGGTGTTGGGCTGTGAATGTAGGCTAAAGAGGCGAGGGGCTGCCAATCATTCTTCTCTCCTGGCCTACCTAAATCACCTCCCGTCCAGCATGGCGGCCCCCAGGAGACACTCAGCTCTTGATCTTCAGGGTAACTGGAGGTGTGAGGGCACCAGTCATTTGGATAGTGATGTCTTTGGTTCCACTCTGCATAGAGTGAGTTCTTCACCTCCGAATTCCGCTTCATTTGTGGAAACTTGTTGGCCGGCCCACACCCTGGGAAGCAGTTGCCCTAGTGAAGTAAGATCTTAGGTGAGGGAGGGGAACCCCATGGGCAAGCCTCGACAGTTGAGAAGGAGTCAGGGCTCCCACGTGGCCTGGAGCATCCGGCAACTCCCTGCTCTGCCCTGCCCTATCTGCTGCCCCCGCAGCAGTGCAGGGACAAGGGAGTATCCCAGTAGACCAGAGTTGACTTGTAGTCACCAGACAGATGAAGGCCGTTGAGCTGGAGACCCTCATAGTGCCGCAGAGAGTCTTGGGGTTTGCTTTTCTGGGGAAAGACTGAATGCCCTGTTCGCTTGCTGTCCTGTCTCCTCTCCTGGGACATGAGAATCCACCCCTCAGGTGGAAGAGGTGATCTCTATGGATCTACCCCACCCATTCATGCTATTTTTCCTCCTGTTCCCTCCCCCACCTGCACCTCCTTGCTGACAATATCAAAAAACAATGTTTTATGCCATCAAGCTTCTGCAAGCCATCTGCAGGCCATTCCAACTCAGAGTGAGGTGACCCCCTGCCCCTCTGCCTTCCCACCCAGCCTAGGGGTTCTCCTGGGAGGAAAAGCAGTTGGTGTTGGAAAATCAGATTTCACCAGGCATTTAAAGTCAGTTCTTTTTCAGCTGTTAAATTTTTCCGCCGGGCACAGTGGCTCAAGCCTGTAATCCCAGCACTTTGGGAGACTGAGGCGGGTGGATCACGAGGTCAAGAGATCGAGACCATCCTGGTCAACTTGGTGAAACCCCAAGTTGACTTTGTACTAAAAATACAAAAAATTAGCTGGGCATGGTGGCGCATGCCTGTCATCCCAGCTACTCAGGAGGCTGAGGCAGGAGAATTGCCTGAACCCAGGAGGCGGAGGTTGCGGTGAGCCGAGATCGCGCCATTGCACTCCAGCCTGGGTAACAAGAGCGAAACTCCGTCTCAAAAAAAAAAAAAAAAAGAAAAAGAAAATTTACCCCCAGTTCTTCAGCTCATAGTTTGGGGATCTCACATGAGATGAGGCTTCAGAACCCCTTAAGTTTCTGTTTCTGTAAGCAGAGCCTGCTTGCATGGAGCTTTAGGTCCCTTAAAACAACCTGTGAGGTAATGTATTACTCATTTTCCAAAATTTTGTACGAGTAATGCATTCATAATGGGGGGGGGTTATTTGTTTTGTTTTTTTGAGATGGAGTTTCACTCTTTTTGCCCAGACTGGAGTGCAATGGTGTGATTCAGTTCACTGCAACCTCCGCCTCCTAGGTTCAAGGGATTCTCCTGCCTCAGCCTCCCCAGTAGCTGGGATTACAGTCGGACACCACAACACCAGAGTAATTCTGTATTTTTTAGTAGAGGCGGGGTTTCACTTGTTGGCCAGGCTGGTCTTGAACTCCTGACCTCAGGTGATCTGCCCACCTTGGCCTCCCAAAGGGCTGGGATTACAGGCGTGAGCCACCACACCTGGCTCATAATTTTATTTTATTTATTATTTTTTTTTGAGACGGAGTTTCACTCTTGTTACCCAAGCTGGAGTGCAATGGCGCGATCTCGGCTCACTGCAACCTCTGCCTCCTGGGTTCAGGCAATTCTCCTGCCTCAGCCTCCTGAGTAGCTGGGATTACAGGCACGTGCCACCATGCCCAGCTAATTTTTTGTATTTTTAGTAGAGACGGGGTTTCACTATGTTGACCAGGATGGTCTCGATCTCTTGACCTCGTGATCCACCTGCCTCAGCCTCCCAAAGTGCTGGGATTACAGGCGTGAGCCACTGCGCCCCGCCAATTTTTTTTTTTTTTTTTTAACGTAAATCAGAAATACAGCAAGTAAAAAGAATCCCTGCCCCTTCCCCACTCACCCTGCCATCCCAAAGGTAACACCTGTGAAGTTAGTGATTTTTCCAGACCCCTTTTCTGTGCATTAAATTCTCACATTAATTAGCATTGCTTAGATCTAGCCAGATAAATTTGTTTAATCACAGCTTTAAAACTTTAAGGAAAGCTGCTCCCGCTCCGTGAAGAATATGGAGCCTGCCTTTTTGTCCTTTACTGGAGAACCGGCTCCAAAGTTTCCTGAAAGTTTCTCCCACGTGGCTGAAATTCCTCATAAAAGATTTAATGAGCAAGTTTAACAACCTGAATTCTGTAACCCAACCTACCTTATATAAATTCATTGCCGACTTCAAAAGCATTGTGAGATAAGTTAGCTGCTGGCGTGATGTCGGTGTCAAGGGAAGAGGCGGGTTTTTATAACTCTCAGCATTGAGTTGATGGCCCCGTTTCACCAACAGTCATTTTGACTCTTAACAAACTGTTTTGAGCCACCACCTGGTCTCACCCTGCAGAGGGGCTTGCTGTTTCAGGGTCCTCAGGAAGGGCATGATCTTGGTTATTCCTGGGGTGTCATCAGCAGGTGGTGGTCTGGATGGGGGGTGGAGCCTACCGCCGTGAGGCAGTTTCTGCTTAGCTGATCAGTTACTAAAGCTGTGTGTCTGGACCCATTTGTGCCGTTTAGCTCTATTCAAATCTCATGATCACTTAGGTGGTTTGTGAGCGACGGCCTCCCTCCTGTCTCTCTCCCCACAGAACTTTCCCCTCCAGCCTTAGGAGCAGGGCAGCTGTTTCACAGGCCCCAACATGGCCATAGTTTAAAGCCCCAGTGCCCTTATGCATGGGAGGCAGTCATGTTAGCCTCACATCACTTCTGCAAAGCAAACCTCATATCCTTGCGCCTGCCGGCATTCTGTTTTTTAGCTTTAATTTTGAAAAGCTTTAACACTTACAGAAGAACTATGAAGTGTTTTTCTGTTTCTTTTATCTGGAGATCCCATTTAGCTTTCTCCAGTTAGCCCCATGAGTCCATTAGAAAAAAGGAATTGGACCTTGATCATACCTTACATACCTCCACTTTCATCGGGAAGGGTCCTCAGGCTTCCCTTGACTTTTAGGACCTCGAGGATTACAAGTCACCTGTTTGGTAGAAGTCTTTCAGTTGGGGCCTGTGCAGTGTGTCTTGGAGGTGAGACCCAGGTGTGGCGTCTTGGATGAGAACGCCACCGAAGCAACGCACACATCGCAGAAGTGATGCACAGTGCTCACTTGTCCCCTCACCAGTGGGGTAGCTGTGGTGCTTGATCCGGTGCTGGCTGCCAGGTTTCGCCACTGCACAGCTCCTTTCCCTTTTGTGCTAGATGGTTTCTGAGAGAGACTCCGGGACCTCCAGTCCCTCATCGCACTCCTGCCCTCCAGTGCTTGTGCCCAGTCCTGTCTTCTGGGTGACATTTCCCGCTGACGACTGCCCCATGGGATTCTCCCCCTTTTTTTTTTTCCCTTGAGACAGAGTCTCGCTCCATTGCCCAGGCTGGAGTGCAACAGCACAATCTCGGTTCACTGCACCCTCCGCTTCCTGGGTTAGCAAGCAATTCTTGTGCCTCAGCCTCCCAAGTAGCTGGGATTACAGGCGTGTACCACCTGTGGGATTTTCTGAGCACCATCCCTTCCATGTCGATTAGTGGCGTTCACTGGAAGGAGGAGCTTGCTCTTCTCCCCACGTTTGTTCCTTGACTGATTGTGTCAACATGGGTGGAAAAGCTCCTGTCGGCGTCATTGGGTGACCGTCTGTGGTTACCTGTTTTGATTTAATGTTCAGATTGTCCCAGATTCGGCCAGTGGGAGCCTTGTCAGGCAGGTCCCCATTGTTCTTTTGAGCACTTCCTTTGCTTTGTCACAAGAGCCTTCTGGCTCAGCTTTTCTCATCGCAGCCCTGGAATCCGCATTCTCAGGTGGGCACTGGTTTCTTCATGGAGCACAGTCTTTAGAAGCCAAGGTCTGAGTGTTCGACGTGCACCGCAGTCTCGCTGCCTCAGGCGTAGCCCTACTCCTGGCCCTCCGCGGGCAGAGCTGAAGATGAGTGGCATTCACTGGAATGTCCTCCGTGCATTGGGCATCCCTCCTTGCCCTCCGCATGGCTGGGCCTCCTCCCCACCCTGCACCAGCGCCGTCCATGCACGGACCCCAGCTCCAGCTCCATCTCAACATCTGATGCACATGGTTTTGTTGCCGTCCCTTCCCAGGTTAAGTCAGGGCTCCCTGAGGGGCAAGCAGACTTCCCGCAGACATCAGTTGGGGCTCTCTGAGTCAGGCGAAAGCACCCTCAGAGAGGGCACCTGCTGGCTTCACAGAAGGGCAAAGGCCGGCAGGAGGGGAAACCTCCTCCTCCTGGAGTGATGCGTGTCCCTCAGAGACTGGTGCAGCATCCTCTACAGGCCCACAGCCTTTGGGTATGCGTCGGATGTCGGGCTCTGGATATGATTCAGCAACTTGTGTCGAAACCTGTGTTGCAGAAGAGAGTTTCTGGAAGGAATGAGAAAGGACCACCCTTGTTTTCATGGAGCAGGGCCTGTGACAGGGCCCTCCAGTTTGGCTGCCCCTGGAGCACGCTGCCTGTCTGCAGCTCTGGAGAGGGCCAGGCTCCAGGCCCAGCACTAATGGCAGGTCGGTGGCAGGGATTATCCAAGGCTCCGACTTCCGCCTGGCAGTCTGGGCCAGCCCCCGGGCTCCCCTCAGCATTAGCTCGGGCTCTGCATGGAGCAGAGTGTGGAAGGGCAGTCAATCTGTGGCCAAAACATCAGCGTCGAGAGCCAGCTTGAAGAGCTTGCTAAAAATTACCTGAACTGTGAATTTGACCTTTGAAAACCTATCTAAATTGCCAGTCTTCTCCCGCATATTGCCATGCTTTGGAAATGTAATTGATTGTTTCCCTTGGAGAAGGAACATCTGGCAGCTCACCCCCGCATCCTGCAGGATCTGGCTCTCCTGAGTTTGTTTTTTATAACCAGTCTATTACAGGAGAGGCACCAGCCCTGCTAACAGGCTGCCGGACGCCCTGGGGCTTGACTCCTTCTTACAACTATTACAGTAAGAAGGGTTGCTGCAGGCCTCCTGCTGCCCAGGCACGGCGGCGCATGTGGGGCACAACAGGAGAGGGCCCTTCCTTGGCCTGCTAAATCTTGATTTGATTTTGAGTCTGAAAATTTGGGCTGACAAGGCGTTTTGGGTTTTGTCATCATTTTAGTATACATTTGAATGGTTTTTAGCACATTTGCAGAGTTGTGTGACCATCACGTAATTAATTTTAGAACGTTTCCATCATACCGAAAAGAAACCCCATCCCCGCTAGTTGCAGCCTGCCCCCAGCCCCCTCCCTGAGCCCTGGTAACCGCTCAACTTCTGCCTAGTCTGGGCGTTTCACAAAAATGGAATCAGATAGCATGTGACCTTTGGGGGTGTCTTTGCATTGTCCTTCCTTTAATTTCTTCCAACAATGTTTTCTTTTTTTTTTTTTTGAGACGGAGTTTCGCTCTTGTTACCCAGGCTGGAGTGCAATGGCGCGATCTCGGCTCATCGCAACCTCCGCCTCCTGGGCTCAGGCAATTCTCCTGCCTCAGCCTCCTAAGTAGCTGGGATTACAGGCACGCGCCACCACGCCCAGCTAGTTTTTTTGTATTTTTAGTAGAGACGGGGTTTCACATGTTGACCAGGATGGTCTCGATCTCTTGACCTCATGATCCACCCACCTCGGCCTCCCAAAGTGCTGGGATTACAGGCTTGAGCCACCGCGCCCGGCCCTTTCTTTTTTTCTTTTTTTTTGGAGACAGAGTTTCGCTCGTTACCCAGGCTGGGGTGTACTGGCGCGATCTCGGCTCACTGCAACCTCCGCCTCCTGGGTTCAGGCAGTTCTTCTGCCTCAACCTCCTGAGTAACTGGGATTACAGGCATGCGCCACCATGCCCAGCTAATTTTCTGTATTTTTAGTAGAGACAGGGTTTCACCATGTTAACCAGGATGGTCTCGATCTCTTGACCTCGTGATCCACCCGCCTCGGCCTCCCAAAGTGCTGGGATTACAGGCGTGAGCCACTTCGTCCGGCTCCAACAATGTTTTTTTCTGTTTGTTTGTTTTGTTTTGTTTGATATGAGGCCTTGCTCTGTCACCCAGGCTGGAGTGCAGTGGTACAATCATAGCTCACTGCAACCTCAAGCTCCCTGGCTCAAGTGATCTTCCCACCTCAACCTCCTGAGTAGCTGGGACTACAGGCATGCACCACCATACCTGGCTAACTTTTTAATTTTTTGCAGAGTTGGGGTCTTGCTCTGTTGCCCAGGGTGATCTCAAACTCTGAGACTGAAGCAATCCTCCTGCCTCAGCCTCCCAGAGCACTGGGATTACAGGCATGAGCCACTGCACCTGGTGCTAACAATGTTTTACACTTTCAGTTTGTGAAATGTATTCCCAAATATTTTATTCCTTTTGGTGCTATTGTAAATGGAGTTATTTTCTTAATTTTGCTTTTGGCTTCTTCACTGCTAGTGTTAGAAACACAGTTGATTTTTGTATATTGATCTTGTGTCCTGTGACCTGACAAGGGGTAAAGCTTAGCAGGAACACAGGGCCACCTCCAGGAGCCATAATGCCACAGTCTCTGTGCCTTGCCCAGGAACAGACTTGCCTACCTGAGTCACAGGCCTTTTATGACAATCCTTCCTGTTGTAGATCAGATTAGACCACCGTCCCCACTCCCCATATGGGCACAGTGGCCAAGGCACAGATGAGGGGGTCCTTGTGGACGGTGGCTGAGCAAGACCAGGCGCTCGAGCCATCCCAGGAGCCCCTGAATGTTCACCTTTCCCCTCTAACTTTGTGAATTTGTCAGGCCAGACTCTGGTCTGGGGGAGCCGGCCTCTTCCACGGTGACCAGGAGTGCACCCTCATTGAGACAGGGAAGCTGTGCAGGCACATCTGGAAAGGGAGGCAGGCTCACCGTCTGCCACCTTTGACCTTTTCATCACAAAAAACCTGTCTCACTTCCCAGACATCTGTAGTGGTGCCGACGTTCTTCCTGGCCACAGATGTATCCTCTGACGGACAAGCCTTCTAGCAAAGGGAAGCAGGGGCTGGGCACCTGAGTTCTGTGGCTCCCTGACAATCTCAAGGCCAGGTTCAGGGTCGCCGTGCAGATCAGCTCCTGAGCCCACAGCAGATTGCAGCCGGGAGGGCAGCTGATGCCCCGCCCGCCCCCATGGTCAGCAGCTGGCCCTAAGAGCAGTCATTCCTTCCGCCCCTTCCTCTTCCCTCCTCCAGGCGCCTTTCAGGCCTGCTGGTCAGGCGGGACTTCTGTTGTAAATTGGAGATGTTTTCCTGGGTTATCCAGGCCCAAGGTCACTGAGACTGAGACCATAGTCCTCTACTGCCCTTGCCCCCTAGGCCCAGCCCTCACCCAGACAGCCTACTGTTGATATTTTATCTTGCTTTTAGAGGAAAGGAGCAGTGGCTTCCGTTTGAAGCCGCCAACGCTGATCCACGGCCAGGCCCCCAGCGCAGGTAGGTCACCTACCTCCCTGAGGCGGGGGGGTGGCTTTCTGACGCTCTTCAGACCTCTGCTCAACCACACTAGGACACTGTGGGCTCAGCCTGTTTTCTAGAAAGGGCGTTTGTGACCTGACCCATGAGCCCTGGAAAGCTCCTTTAACAAGAGGCTATCTGAGCAGGGAGGTTGGGATCCCTGACTGTGAGCACTGTGTGCTTAGAAGAGTGGGCGGTGGCAGCACGGGAGCAGGCTAGGCTTGGGGTGCATTGGACGGGCTCCATGCCCAGCAGTAGCGCACTTGGTTCAGCCTGTGTGTGCTGAGTGTTCTGGCCCCTGCATACCACCGTGTTCACAGTTAGTGGGCCAGCTGCGTTCCAGCGGTGCACTGCTTGTGAGGCTGCCAGGGATGCTGCACAGGGCAGACACGTTCCCTCGTGGTCCTTGTCCCATCTGTGTTTGGCAAAGGGACTTAATCAGCATGGCTGTTATGAAAAACAGATGCAAAAAGTGCGTGTATGCGACCCCACACCGAGTCCTGAGCCTCCAGGGAGCCGCCTGTGAATTCACTGCTCCCCTCTCACTGTCTCCACTTGACTGTTGAGGCCAGCTCTCAGAGAACAGGTGTCCCTTGACCCACCCCCCTGTCACATTACTGTGCTAACTGGATTAATTCACAGACATGATCGGTTACTGGGAATTTCACTTAATCACATATGAAAATAACAATAGCCAGATCTGCCTGTAAGGTTATAAAAAAAGAACAAGACCTCAAGGTTTTTTTTTTTTTTTTTTTTTAATGTGCTTCCCTGCAAAGTCTAGCCTGTGTGGAATAGGTTGCCAGGTATCAGTCTCTGAAGTGCCTGGGAGTGGGCAGGGGTCTGCGGGCACTGGGAAGGCTACTTTCTGTTCCCAGGTCTGCCAAGCCAGAAGCCCAAGGAACAGCAGCGGAGTGTGCTTCGCCCGGCAGTGTTACAAGCCCCGCAGCCAAAGGCGCTGTCCCAGACAGGTAAGACACGGCAGCCCTGGCACCCAGGCTCAGACGGCGGGGTAGAGTGTTCCTAAAGTCGCACCCTGGACAGCGTTATCTCGACAGAGGTGACTGCTGAATGCACCAGAAATACAAAGAGATAAGGGAAGATGATCCTTTAAATCACCCCCCAGCTGCCTCCAGCCCCAAGCCTCCTGAGCCCTGACAGCGGAGGAGTGAGAGGCGCTTCCACAGCTTCCTCACAGCTCTCAGCCGAGTGTAACTGTGTGGGTGAAATGTGCTTTGTTCATTCACTGCCTTCATAAAAGCAGGCCAGCTCCTGGGAATGAGATTCTCCCTGTGTCTTTGCAGATAGAACTTCAGCTTCAGTCTTCACGGGTTCTCTTTAAAAACTTGCAAGGTCATCTTTTTTCTTAATTTCTTTTAATTTTTTTTAGAGATGGGGTCTTGCTTTGTCACCCAGGCTGGAGTGCAGTGCTGCAGTCACAGCTTACTGCAGCCTCGAGCTCCTGGCCTCAAGTGACCCTCTCACCTCTCAGCCTCCCAAGTAGCTGGGACAAGAAATGTGCACGCCGGGCACGGTGGCTCACGCCTGTAATCCCAGCACTTTGGGAGGCCAAGGCGGGTGGATCACGAGGTCAAGAGATCGAGACCTTCCTGGTCAACATGGTGAAACCCCGTCTCTACTAAAAATACAAAATATTAGCTGGGCATGGTGGCACGTGCCTGTAATCCCAGCTACTCAGGAGGCTGAGGCAGGAGAATTGCCTGAACCCAGGAGGTGAAGGTTGCGGTGAGCCGAGATGGCGCCATTGCACTCCAGCCTGGGTAGCAGGAGCGAAACTCCGTCTCAAAAAAAAAAAAAAAAAGAAGTGTGCACCACCACACCCAGCTCATTTGTTCTATCTTTATTTTATTTTAGAAATGGGGACTTGCTGTGTTGCCTAGGCTGGTCTGAAACTCCTGGTCCCAAGCAGTCTTCCCACGTCATCCTCCCAAAGCCCTGGGACCACAGGCATAAGCCACTGTGCCCGGCAGCTTTCTCTTCTTTGTTTGTTTCTCTTGTTTTTTTAATCCAAGAATTTTGGCTCTTTGTGGAGATACCAGGTCCTTCCTTAGAAAGGACATGTGTGCTGTGGGCTTCACCGGGGGAGGGCCCTAGACTAGACGGGGCCCAGCCCCTCAGCTACATGAGTAGGGGTGGGAGGGCCACCAAGCACCTGTGATTTCCCACTTTCCTTCCCTCCCACAGTGCCCAGCAGTGGCACCAATGGGGTCAGCCTCCCAGCCGACTGCACGGGGGCAGTGCCAGCAGCATCCCCTGACAACCCTGCACGGAGAAGTCCTTCCGAAGCTGCCGATGAGGTGCATGCACTTGAGGTCAGTGGGTCCTGGGTCAGGGGAACACTGCGTTCAGGGCCCCTTGGGAGCAGGAGGACCACCTTCCCAGCACTCTGTGGAGTCCGAGGGCTGTCACTTGTTCCCAGCAGTTTCTACCTGGGCCTGTTGTAAGGCTGTCTGGATTTGCTCAGTGGGCTCCATGAATAACAGTACCTGACAAACCAAATAACTAGATTCCCAAGGGTGGTCTTGCTGGGTCAGTCGGAAGAAGAGGGCCTCCCAGGCAAGTTCTGCTGGAAGGGCCTGTTGCCCCAGGCTGACCGACACATGTCTCAAGGGAGTGATTCTTGAGGCAGTACCAGAACCACTGCACTCTGGGGAGTCACTAGGGCCTGAGGAACAGCTGTCGCTAATGGATGTCTTGCAACGTTTTAGATGAGGAACGTCTCCCCTCTCTCTGCGCCCACACCCAGACCACCTCTCAGACTCCTATATGTGTGGTTCCAGTTGAAAAATTTGCCTTGGAAGTCATCTCAGAAATGGTTCATTTAGGCTGGGCACAGTGGCTCACTCCTGCAATCTCAGCACCTTGGGAGGCCGAGGCAGGTGGATTGCTTGAGGCCAGGAGTTCAAAACCAGCCTGGCAACATGGCAAGACCCTGTCTCTACCAAAAATACACAAATTAGCCAGGCCTGGTAGCATGTACCTGTAGTCCCAGATACTCTGGAGGCTGAGGCTGGAGGATTACTTGAGCCCAGTAGGTGGAGGCTGCAGTGAGCCAAGGTCATGCCATGGCACTCCAGCCTAGGCAACAGAGGCAGACCCTGCCTCAAAAAAAAAAAGAGTTCCATTTAAGTGAGGGTATGGATTGGATTATATGGGCCAAAAGCTGTGTGTTTCAAACCCACTGTGAAATAAGGGCCGTTGAAGTGCCTCCTTTGAAGTTAGCAGAGATGGATTTGAAGTCAGAGTTAGGGTAACACCACATGGTGTCTTCTGTGTAAAAGCCAGATTGGATCTGTGTGTTTATTTTCTGCTCTATCCGTGTCCATGGCCTGCGGCGTTACTCCCCTCCCCCCCCAATCTCCGGTAGATGTTCTGGCTCAAAAGGTGAAAATGGCTGTCCACAATTAAATTTTAAGACATCCCCAGGCCCTCCGTCAAACCTGTTTGCTGAATTAGAAGTAGTGATCACTTCCACCACATCCTACGGCTCAGAAGCTTTGACTGCTGGGGTCTCTCAAATAGATCAGGTGTACAGTTCTGAGTTGGAGAAGGACCTAGAGGTGACCCAACCCGTCCTGCCCTCTCCCAGTGTCCTCACTCCTCCCCGACAATGAGCACACAGGCTGACCTGGTGGCACCAGCTACCGAGAGCTTGCCCCTCTCTGGAGAGACCTCAGTCTCTCCCTCTTCCTGCTGGTCCGAGCCCCTCCTTAGCTGTGCACACAGTTGGTTCCTAATCATTGTGCTCAGAAGTTGTGATTTGCTGTCTTCCCTGCAGCAGGCTGGGCAGCCCCAGTCGCTAAAGTTAATCCTGGAACCCTGTGGTCTACTGGCTGCCATTCCCAGCTCCTGCGTCTGGCTCCAAAGCCACTGATCCATGTGGATCTGGGGTGGAGCCACGTGGGCCACACCCATGATGCCCTCTGACAACACCCAGTGCTGTTGAGATTTGCAGGGCTCGGCTTGTGTATCCTTCTTCGGCCCTGCAGCAGAAGCCTGGGCTTTTCCAAGCCACCCACAGACATGGCACACACTGTCCATCAGGACCATGAGCTAAGTGAGGCATCTCCTGTAAATGGGGCTTAGATGTCAGGAGCGACCCATGGGGGAGCTTCTGGTACTGTCTTTGGGAAAGCGGAGAAGAGGCTCTTCCCCACCACCACACAGAGTCTGAGACCAGTTACAGGCCTTGGGATTTGATGATCACTTTAAGTGAATCCTCTAAGCAGGCCCCTCCAGGACACAGACACGCTGTGGTCGGAAACATTTTGCTGTTTGCCTGCCTCATCTCAGGTGACTCTGTGGGCTTTGACCCAGGGTGGGCACCAGTCAGTGTGAGCAGGGGTCACACAGCGCACAAAGCCAAGAGCCAGGAACGTGTCCCCCATGGTCTGCAGGCGGCCCCAGTGAGGCCAGGGATTAGCCCATCCTCTGAGGACTCTCAGGTCGCCAAACACGGTGTGTGTTTAATTTTAAAAAGCCACGTTCACCCTTGCACAGGCACAAGGATACACCGTAGAGTCAGCAACAGCAGAGTTTCTAGGGAGCACCATAGAGAAACATTTAAACTCTTCACTATCTTCACAGTTGGACCCTCAGCTCTGTGATCCGCTGATTCTGGGCCTGGCATTTTGACTCCAGGCTTCCCTGCCCACTGGACACGCGAGCTGGTCAGAAGCTGCCTGCAGCCTTTCTTGCCTCCAAGTTCACAGTTGTCAGGTCCCTTCACAGCACCTCCCAGGAAAACGCTCCCTGCCTCACGTTCATGTCCACTGTACACATGCCCAGAGACCCCAGAGATCTGCCAAAAGCCTTTTCAAATTTGTTTTCAAATTTCTACAACACCTTTTTGATCATGTGGTACAAGAAAGACATATACAAGTTACTAGCAACTCCATATTCCATTATTTCAAGATAAATGCATTTGGTCTTAAGTTATTTAGTTACAAAAGTCATGCCTGCATGTTGAAAATATTTACACAATATGGAAATCCTAGAAGGTAACAAGTGGAAGCCATGATCCAGCTAAGAGGTCCCGGGCAACCTGTCAGTAGTTTGAATTCTCTCTCCCGGCTTATTTTCCTGGGCATTCCTCAACACACATGCGCACACACTTGGGACTGGGTTTGCTTTAATAGAAATGGAATCCCACTTCCATGTCCCACAAGCTGCTCTTCTCTGATCCGTGTATTGTGGGTCTATCAGAGGCCTATCTCCCTCTTGGCGGTAACAGCTATGCTGGACTTTTACTTCCCGTCATAGCCTAAATTATTTAGTTCCTCGGCTAATGATGAGCATCCATGGCATTTCCTGTCCTCTGCGGACACTAAGGGTTCTGCAGGGCACAGGCATTTCTTTTTGTTTGTTTGGAGACAGGTTCTTGCTCTGTCACCCAGGCGGGAGTACAGTGGTACGATCTCAGCCTCCTGAGTAGCTGGGACTACAGGCACCTCCAGAGGAAACATGTGGAGTCTGTGATCTGGTGTGGGATTGCTGGGCTTTCGTCTGGGCTAAGTAGGGCACTGGTTTTGATGACTGTTTTGTTTTCATTTTGGGTAGGAGAAAGAGCCCCAGAAAAATGAGTCCAGCAATGCCTCTGAAGAGGAAGCCTGTGAGAAAAAAGACCCTGCCACACAACAAGCCTTTGTATTTGGGCAGAACTTGAGGGACAGAGTTAAGGTATGTGAGCTGTTGAACCAGTGCGTTGACTTTTTTAGGCCTTCCCAGGTTAAACAGAGGAAAGTCAGCAGATTTGCCTTTTAATGGGGGAAGGGAGCATGGGACAAAGAAGGTATTAGCGAGGCAGCCCTGTGGCTCACGGCACAGTTAGCTCCTGGCGTGCGTGTGCCTGTTTGGGGTGTTATGGTCAGCTGCTGGGGTGTGTGTGCCGGTGTGGGGTGGTGTGGTCAGCTGCTGGGGTGTGTGTGCTGGTGTGGGGTGGGGTGGTCAGCTGCTGGGGTGCATGTGCCAGTGTGGGGTGGGGTGGTCAGCTGCTGGGGTGTGTGTGCCGGTGTGGGGTGGTGTGGCCAGTGTGGGGTGGTGTGGTCAGGTGCTGGTGTGCATGTGTTGATGTGGGGTGGTGTGGTCAGCTGCTGGTGTGCGTGTGCTGATGTGGGGTGGTGTGGTCAGCTGTTGGTGTGCGTATGCTGATGTGGGGTGGTGTGGTCAGCTGCTGGGGTGCGTGTGTCGATGTGGGGTGGTGTGGTCAAGTGCTGGTGTGCGTGTGTTGATGTGGGGTGGTGTGGTCAGCTGCTGGTGTGCATGTGCCGGTGTGGGGTGGTGTGGTCAGCTGCTGGTGTGCGTGTGTTGATGTGGGGTGGTGTGATCAGCTGCTGGTGTGTGTGTGCCGACGTGGGGTGGTGTGGTCAGCTGCTGATGTGCGTGTGCCGACGTGGGGTGATGTGGTCAGCTGCCTCCACTCACCCAATGCTTCTGACATCTGACAACCACAGATATCCCCAGACATTGCCAGTATTCCCTGTGGAGCAGAATTGCCCCCATTAACAACCGTCATCTTATTTTTTTTTTAAAGTGAGGCAGGATGGTGTGACTACACTGACTTCCTGAAAGGAAGCAAAGTGTCTGCCACCTCCTGGATGCCCTCCAGGTGCATGTGGGCCTAGTCTGGAGATTGTAGGGTGGGGAGAGGCTGACAATGGTCGGGAACAGTGACCCTGGACCATGATCATGTCCCAGTGATCCTGGACGACGAGGGCCAGCCAGCACCACCTTTCCCAGCCACAGACATGGAATGTTCTGTGGGATCTCTAGCAGCTCCACCGGCCACAAACTTCTTTCAAAGTCTGAGAGGCAGTATCGATGGCTATATCTAGAAACATTTGTGGTTGTCACAAGTGGGAGGTGCTCCTGGAGGACAGGGCACTCCCCTTGCAGTGCCCAGGACAGCCACACCACAAGGAATAATCTGGGCCCGATGTCAGTATGTCAGTAGTGTCAACGTGGAGGACCCTGAAATAAACAAAAACCTCTCTAGCGTGCAGAAAGCTCCGGCTCGTGTTTTCTGCTTTCCCTCTGTTGCTTACTGCCCAGCAGAAGCCCAAGTCGAGAAGCATGGAAAGTTGATGTTGCTGTCGCCATGGCTTTAAGCCAAAATAGAGTTCCTCAGTGGCTTCTCCCTCCAAGGAGGAAGGGAGGGCAAGAGGCTGGAAGGGCTTGGCCCATGGAACTCAGACCCCATGGAGTCTGCCTGGAGTCTGGGGCAACAGCTGCTTAGAAATCGGTGGGGTCCACTTCTTATGGAAGTCAGAGACTCGTGCGAGCTTTGCAGTCTCTGTCAGATCCCAGCCTCTCCTTCCAGGGCAAATGTATGTGAGCCATAGATTCTATTTTTGGAAATGGAGTCTTGCTGTGTCGCCCAGGCTGGAATGCAGTGGCATGATCTCTGCTCACTGCAACCTCCACCTCCTAGGTTCAAGTGATTGTCCTGGCTCAGCCTCCCGAGTAGCTGGGATTACAGGCACCCATTACTACACCCAGCTAATTTTTGTTGCATTTTCAGTAGAGACAGGCTTTCTCCATGTTAGCCAGGCTGGTCTCAAATTCCTGGCCTCCCACCTCAGCCTCCCAAAGTTCTGGGATTACAGGCTTGAGCCACCGTGCCCGGCCAGAGTCGTGGTTTCTTAACCATCCGAGCCTCTGCTTCCTTGTTGGTCAAACAGGGTCTCTTAACACGGTCTATTCCTGGGCCTTGGGAGGATTAAAGCATACCATGCATTTGACAGACTCAGCATAGCGGCTGGGAGGGAAGAGGCCCTCAAGAAATGCTGCTTCTATTGTGTTCATAGTAAGCCCCCAAATTCCAGCTCTGAAATGCTCTGTGTTCTTGGTGCAGAAGCATTGACAGAGAGGCCAGCTTAGGCGTGGTTTTATAACAAGGTAGAAAAGACTCCTTGAAGCTTTAGGAGCTCTCTTCCATCTTAACTGTTTAAAATTATTACTTTTTTTTTTTTTTTTTGAGATGGAATTTTGCTCTTGTTGCCCAGGCTGGAGTGCAATGGTGCAATCTTGGCTCACTGCAACCTCCGACTCCCGGGTTCAAGTGATTCTCCTGCCTCAGCCTCCCGAGTAACTGGGATTACAGGCATGAGCCACCATGCCCAGCTAATTTTTGTATTTTTAGTAGAGACAGAGTTTTTCCATGTTGGTCAGGCTGGTCTCGAACTCACAACCTCAGGTGATCTGCCTGCCTCAGCCTCCCAAAGTTCTGAGATTACAGGCATGCATGAGCCACTATGCTGGTCTCTTCCATCTTAACTCTTTTTTTTTTTTTTTTTTTTTTTTTGAGACGGAGTTTCGCTCTTGTTACCCAGGCTGGAGTGCAATGGCGCGATCTCGGCTCACCGCAACCTCCGCCTCCTGGATTCAAGCAATTCTCCTGCCTCAGCCTCCTGAGTAGCTGGGATTACAGGCACGCGCCACCATGCCCAGCTAATTTTTTGTATTTTTAGTAGAGACGGGGTTCCACCAAGTTGACCAGGATGGTCTCGATCTCTTGACCTCATGATCCACCCGCCTCGGCCTCCCAAAGTGCTGGGATTACAGGCTTGAGCCACTGCGCCCGGCCCATCTTAACTCTTAAAACAAAAAGTGGGGGAGTTGATTATAGCCCTGCCCCCCAGCACATGCATGTGTGCACACATAGGTGGGTACAGGAGAGGGTTCATGTCTCTGAGGAGCACCGTGCAGCTCAGGGCACTGCAGACGCTGAGCCATGGAGCTCCAGGTCCCTGCCCCTCCCTGAGTACTCAGTGCTTCATCTCATTCCCAGCTGATCAATGAGAGCACAGACGAAGCCGACATGGAGAATGCTGGACACCCCAGCGCAGACACGCCGACCGCGACAAACTATTTCCTTCAGTATATCAGTTCCAGGTGTGTGTCTCGGGCCCCATGGCCAGCCTGGTGTGGGGACGCAGGTGGCCACAAGGGTCTCCGTCACAGAGGGGTCTGTGGGCCCAGTACCTGACTTAGGCCTGGTACCCAGTTGCCCTCGGGCCCCTCTCTCTTATTTGCCACTCTGGGCACAACTGTGGTTAGGCCAGGGGTGGGCCTTGTCCTGGGATTCACTGGATGCCTGAAACAAGACCAGAGTTCTGTGGGGTTGTCCAGGGGCCCATGGAGGATACAGCCCAGCTCTTGGGGTGCCCTCTGTCATGCAGACCTCATGCCCAAAGTGGAATAGAGCCAGAGGTGACTCAGGTGCCTCCTTACCCTGGGTTTGGGCATCTGGTGCAAAGACTTCAGCATGACCTTGATTGACATGGCTGGGGGTGATGCTACCCACAGCCCAGCTGCCCCAACAGGTGTTTCAGAAGACAGCATGTCCTGCCTGGGAGATGGATGGAAAGAGTAGGTGGGGGTGGCTTCCCTCATGCTGTGAGGCCCATCAGGGTGAGCTAAGGGTTCATGTTTCCAATGGCACAGGGAGGCATGTGGCTTTCTGCGTCTGACATGCCAGCCCATTTGCAATGGGCGACGCCTCTCCACTGTGCCCTCTGTGCCAGTGTGTGCACATGTGTGCTCCATGGGTGCCCACACATTTGCCTGGCCACATTCCCACATGACACCTCCCACTCACTGCACATCTTCTTTTCAGTTTAGAGAACTCAACCAATAATGCCGACGCCTCCAGCAACAAATTCGTATTTGGCCAGAATATGAGTGAGCGAGTTTTGGTGAGTGGCTGTGTTGGGACTGTTCTTGGGGACCAGAGGTTCTCGGTACCAGCCCCAGGTTGGGTGGACATGAAGAATGGGGCTGCCTCGGTATCCTGTGTGAGATAAGAATGCCCTCAGTAGCAAGTGAGAGAGAGAAGACCCCACTCAGATTCGATGTGAAGACTGGCCAGGGCCATTGGCTGGCCAGGAGCCGGCATTCGCTCTTCTTGGCTCCTCCCTGCTGACCTGGGCTAGCTTCAACCGAAGATGGGCTTCCCTGGAGGCTGCAGGGCCCTGCTGGCAGTCGGGGTCCACGCTTCCTCTCCACCAGGCCAACTGACAAAAGTCCTGTGGGACAGGGCCAGCTGTGTGAGTGGACAGGGCTGCTGGCCTCCCTGCTCCTGAGAACATAACCTCAGCCAAAGCCTTGGGTACACGACAGGCCTGTCTCCATTCCCAAGAGCCCAGCCAGCCTGGGAGAGGGTTCTAGAATGGCTTGCTTACCTCTACGTGTGTTCATTTTTCTTCCCAGTTGCACCCAGCTCCGCTGTGACTGTGTGCCAGCCTGCCCTGAGCCGCCTGGTCACTCCAGCTCGGCCTCGGGTCTGCGCTTCCTTCGTGGCCACGCTGCCGTTTTTCTGTTTCATGAAATACTTGAAAGTCTTGCCTCACCCAGACCGAGTAACCAGTGTGGCCTGAGGGGACTGTCAGCTGGTGGCACTCACCTCTTGTTGACACCTGAGGAGCCACATACAGAGCTCCTAGGCAGTTCAGGCTGTCACCAGGAGCGGGCAGGAGTGCTGGGGGCTCATGATGTTGGGGGCCAAGCAGAGAGGTGCTCAGAGCTGCCCCTGAAGGACCACACAAGCACCTCTTCCTCATCCGCCTTTGTGTCCCTGCAGAGCTTTCCAAAATTAAATGAGGTCAGTTCAGATGCCAACAGGGAAAATGCAGCTGCCGAGTCAGGGTCCGAGTCCTCGTCCCAAGAGGCCACCCCCGAGAAGGGTATGTTACTGTGCCCGCTGCACGGGGCTTATGGTGGGTCATCATGGGGGTGATGAGGGCACACTGGGTCCATCCACACCCCCAGCCAGGAGGGATAAGGGGCCCAGCTCCCGCAGCAGCAACAACCACACGTGAACCAGCTACTAAGAGGGGGCATGACCTCCCAGACCCTGCCTTGCAGTGAGCAGAGAGAAGAGTTTGTGATAAAGAACTCGAGGGCCCATGTTGTCGCCTTGCAGCCGTGGGGAGGGGAGGGAGCCGCAGGCTGCTGGCATGGAGGAGTCCTTCACTGTCCCCCTGTCCTCTGCTCAGCGGGAACACAGGAGTCTGGGGCCACACTTGGCGGCCCCCAGACGGTCTCCCTGTAGCTTCTGAGGCCCTGTTCCCTGGCTGTGTCTAGGGTCCACTTGGGTGGCTGGGTCGGGCCTGCCAGGGGCAGCTGATGTCCTGGAGACCAGAACCAGCCCTCTCATCTCCTGTGAGCTTATGTTCTCCCCTCGCCAAATAATCAGTCAGTCTTGTTTAGCCAATGACTTTTCAGAGTCCCTGGCCGAGTCGGCAGCCGCCTACACCAAGGCAACGGCGCGGAAGTGTTTGTTGGAAAAAGTGGAAGTCATCACCGGGGAGGAGGCGGAGAGCAACGTGTTACAGGTGAGGGGCCGGCCCCTCCTCGGTGGCCCTGGGTCCTCATGCACCTGGGGGTCCAACCCCAAGGGTTGGGCCCACATCCTTCGAGCACACAGCTCCCCCTGAGGTGACAGGGGCCACTGGCCCCACGCTCTGGGACTTTGTTGGTGGCACTTGTGGAGAGCTTAGGCTTAGGACGCTTCTTGCATGGCTTTGGTTTCAGAGGAGGAGGATCTATTTGAGACATTCTTTGTTTTGTTTTGTTCTGTTTAATTTTTTTTGAGACAGGGTCTTACTCTGTTGCCCAGGCTGGAGTGCAGTGGCGTGATCTCAGCTCACCACAACCTTTGCTTCCTGGATTCAAGGGATTCCCATGCCTCAGTCTCCTGAGTAGCTGGGATTACATGTGTATACCATCATGCCAGGCTGATTTTTTTATTTTTAGCAGAGATGGTTTCACCATTTTGGCCAGGCTGGTCTCAAACTCCTGACCTCATGTGATCCTCCTGCCTTGGCCTCCCAAAGTGCTGGGATTACAGCATTAGCCACTGCACCTGGGCAGAGACATTCTGGATGCTTCAGGGAATGACAGAGACTGTCACAACAAACATCTTTTTTCACCCAGGGCTGGCAACTGTAATTATTTGTCACCTGGCATCCTGTGGTGTCTTCGTAGGGAAAAAATCAGGTGCATCCAGAGCTTCCATCCCACTGACCCCCGCCGGCGTCCCCCCTTCCCATCCTCCCAAGGCCACACCACCCAGGTTGGGTGGCTTTGGTGGGCCACATCCATCTGCTTCCTCTCCTTTGACACATAAGCAAGTGTCTGTGTCTGTAAAGCAGGTGGCGTATTGCAGGGTTTTAAGAGCGCTGTTCTTTTTTCCCCACTTACCATGTTTTGATCTGTTCATGTTGGAAGAGTTTGCCTTAGGGGGATATGTGGAAAGCGATGCAGGGATATCTGCCCGTATTTTTTTTGTTTATATATACAAAACTGCTGTCTTGAAATATAATACACATGCTGTATAATCCACCCTTTTAAAGCATGCAATTCCGTGGTTTCTAGCATATTCACAGATTTGGACAACGTTCACCACGATCTAATGTAGAACATTTTTGCCCACAAAAAGAACACCGTACCATTCCCCCAGAAAGAGCACCGTCCCCCTCAAAGTCACTCCTCCTCCTCCCTCAGCCTCCCGGACAGTTCTTACGAATGGCGTCAACGCACTATGCTACCTTTTGTGTCTGGCTTCTCACTGAGCCAGAGCTTCATCCACGCTGCGGCCGGGGTCGGAGCCTCATTCTGAGGACTGAGTGACAGGCTCTGTGGGGACGGGCCATGTGTGCCAGTTCCTTCCTTGTGACTTGGCTGGCTTCTCATCTTTGGCTTTTGTGAATGAGGCTGCTGCGCGGATCTATGTGCAGTGTGTGAACATGAGCAAATGTTCATTTCTCCTGGGTAGATACTGAGGAATGGAATTGCTCAGGCATATGGTAATTCCTTGTTGAGCATTTTGAGGAGCCGCCAGACTCTCTTCCACAGCAGTGGGCCATGGGCTCCGAACCGGCAGTGTGTGAGGGTTCTGGCTTCCCCACGTGGGTGTAGCCGTCCTAGAGTGCGCAGAGAGGCTTCTCACTTAGTAATTTCGGATACCCCTTTTACACCATAAAGCCTGTTCTAGCTTGAGGGCAGGACAAAAAACTCAGGTGGTCCCCAGGCCGTCCACGCAGGCTAAAGGGCGACTCGGGATGCAGCTGCAGCCGGACACCAGCTG
Source organism: Saimiri boliviensis (assembly GCF_048565385.1). Lineage (NCBI taxonomy): Eukaryota > Metazoa > Chordata > Mammalia > Primates > Cebidae > Saimiri > Saimiri boliviensis. The sequence continues at coordinate 40,575,295 of NC_133462.1, forward strand.
GGTCCCCGCTCACCGGCGGCCGCTGTGTTCCAGATGCAGTGCAAGCTGTTTGTCTTCGACAAGGCCTCACAGTCCTGGGTGGAGAGAGGCCGGGGGCTGCTCAGACTCAACGACATGGCGTCCACCGACGACGGCACGCTACAGTCCCGACTAGGTGAGCTGCAGAGGCTGTGGCCGGGTCCCCATGGGGAGTGTTGGGGACTCTGCAGTTCCAAAGGGAATAAAGGGGGAGGTCCTGACCCTGCCCTTGTGAGTGTCGAGGGGCGAAGTCAGTTCCCCCATGAGAGCTGCCCCCTCAGACCTACTCCCTGCACACAGCCCTCAACACCGCCTCACGCACTGGCTCTAGCTGCCAGCTCATCCGTGACCCTATTAGTGTCAAAAGACAAAAGTCTATGGAAGATTTTAGACTGATTTTCTGACAGTAAAAGTGGCAGGTTTATGATAGAAAGGAAAAGAACTCAAAACATCAAGTCTAATAATTGTGGCCATTGCAGTGGCCCATACCTGTAATCCCAGCACTTTTAGAGGCTGAGGCAGGTGGATCACCTGACATGAAGAGTTCAATACCAGCCTGGCTGACATTGTGAAACCCCCATCTCTACTAAAAATACAAAAATTAGCCGGGCATGGTGACACACGTCTGTAATCCCAGCTACGCAGGAGGCTAAGGCAGGAGAATTGCTTGAACCTGGGAGGCAGAGGTTGCAGTGAGCTGAGATCATGCCACTGCATGCCAGCCTGGGCAACAGATCAAAAATAAAAATAAAATAATATTGTTTTATAAAAAAGTTCTGTTTTAATATTGCATTGACAGTCAATAGACTTTTCCCTATTGGTGGACATGTGGCTTGGAGTACCTGCATACACAGCCACTTAGGGAAGTCGGCCTGTATGTGTGCACGTTTGAAACGTGGGCATGTCTTTTTTTTCTTCTAAAGGTAGTTTCACTCCATCACCCAGGCTGGAGTGCAGTGGCGTGATCATAGCCTCAACTTCCTGGGTTCAGGTGATCTTCCCACCTCAGCCTCTTGAATAGCTGGGACTACAGATGTACACCACCATGTCTGGCTAATTTTTTTTATTTTTGTCTTGGGGTCTCCCTATGCCCAGGCTGGTCTTGAGCTCCTGGCCTCAAACAGTCCTTCCACCCCAGCCTCCCAAAGCCCTGAAATTATAGGTGTGAGCTACTGCACCAGAACCATCCTTTTATCATAAATGTGGGTTTCAGGCCCAGCAGACACTCAGGTGGCCCTCTTCAAGGGTGGTGGTCACGCACCTTGACTCAGAAACACTGCCCTGGTCAGTACAGACAGGGCTGTCCTTGCGGGCCAGGACTGTTCTGTTCCCCATGGACGTCTTACTGAGTTTTTCCTTTTTTCTCATGGAAATGTTCAAATGTGGGTGAAAGGAGGGGGCATGGAGCCCTGAATCCCTAGGTCATCCCCTCTGCTGGGGTCATTAGCCTGTAGCCCCGTGGCAGCAGTGCCCTCTCTGGCCTCAGGGAAAGCAAAATCACCTCCATCTTTCTCCCGATAGGCCTCTGGGGTGGGCACCTGGGCTCAGGGAGATCTGTTGGCTGGGCCAGGGCAGGGGGACAAGTTTCTGACCCTCTCCAAGCCTGGTCCAGTGGGGAGAGGTGGCCGGCAGGAAGGTTGGGGCTTCGCTGAGTCCACAGGATGGGCCCAGGCCAGGGTGGGTGTCACATCTTCTAGAGAGGCAAGGCCGTCCCATTTCTCTCTGTAATCTGCTGCCCTGGGTCTTCCTGTCCCCTCTCCGTGGAAACGCTAAGCTGCAGTCCTACTCTGCCTCTCCTGAGGAAATCAGAGGGTAGAGCTGGTCCACTCGAGGGAGGCCGTTCGGGAGGGCACGGGCTCCACAGAGGCTGATGTCACACACAGGAAGCACACACACCTCGAGTGGCAGCCCCTTCCTCCCACAGCCCACCCCGTGCTCCTGTGTAATCACTCCTTCTGCAAGGGTACTGCCATCCTGTGCCCACCTGTATAGGTCAAATACAGCCTTGCACAGGCTGCGTGCAGCCTGTGGCCCGATTGGCAGCACCAGCCTGCACGGCCACCCGCAGCTGTGGCCTTCAGTGGTCCAGGTTTGAGAAGGAGGAGCCCCAACCCGGGAGCAGTGTGCCGGGGCTGGCCTCAGGGAGGGTCCTGCTCTATGGGCGGGTCCTGGGAGGGTCATGGGCTTTTGCCCGGTGATGTCGCTTTCCTTCTGCGCTGGCTCTTGGAGCTGGCTGTTTGGGAGGTGGCCCTGGCGGGGGCCAGGGCTGAGTGGCCTTGTTGGTTGCAGTGATGCGGACCCAGGGGAGCCTGCGACTCATCCTCAACACCAAGCTGTGGGCCCAGATGCAGATCGACAAGGCCAGCGAGAAGAGCATCCGCATCACGGCCATGGACACCGAGGACCAGGGTGTGAAGGTCTTCCTGATCTCGGTGAGCCGGCCACACGGCTGCATCCAGAACCCTGCCTCCCGCCAAGCCATGCGGGGGCTCTTGGGCACACAAATTAGGCAGGACGGTAGGGATGGGGACAGGCCACAGTTGCTGCCTGGGACACAAGGAGCACAATGGTATCCGCCCAGTCCCAGCCTCCAGGAATAGAGGTCGTGATCCTGTCTTCTTCCTGACCCAGAGGAGCTGCTGGGGATTGGCTGAGGGGCTGTGACTCATTTAGGGTTAACAGCCCGTGGGGCAGTCACGTCTCTCTTATGTTGTGGTATCACAGTCCAGTCCAACCCTGACCTCTGGGGCCCTCCCAGCCACCTGGGGGTGATGGCGTCTTTTCAGGGAGAGGCTGGCAGGCCGAGAGCCAGTGGCCTCCCCACAAGGCCTTGTGGCGGTGTCACCTCTGAGCCCTGGGGCTTGGCGCTTGCGTTCCGTAGAAGGCAGGAGAGGGTAGGACTATAGTCTGGGGGGTCTCATAGACCCCTGCCTTCCCAGGCCAGCTCCAAGGACACAGGTCAGCTGTATGCAGCCCTGCACCATCGCATCCTCGCCCTGCGCAGCCGCGTGGAGCAGGAGCAGGAGGCCAAGATGCCGGCCCCGGAGCCTGGAGCAGCCCCATCCAACGAGGAGGACGACAGCGACGATGACGATGTCCTGGCTCCTTCAGGGGCCACTGCAGCCGGTGAGCCAGGCGGCCCCTGCCCTGAGGGGGTAGAAGGAGCTGCCTGCCATCCTTGACCCAGTGCCGAGCTCCTGGTGGGGCTGGCAAGACCTGGGAAGTGCGGGCTCCATCCTGACTCGGGGCTGCTGCTTCCCTGCAGGTGCTGGTGACGAAGGGGACGGGCAGACAACTGGGAGCACATAGCGGCCGGGAGCCCGGCTGCGCACCAGGCTGCTGCTTTGTCCGTCTGTCCGCCTGCCCGCCTACCCCCACCCCACAGGCAGCGTCCAGGTGCGGGGCTGGGAAACACACACCCCGCTGGGCCGGCCAGTCTGGACCCGCGCGTCCTGTTCAAAAGCAGACTCGGAAACTGCCTGAATGTGGTTTGGGACATGAGACCTCATCATATTGATGAGTGAAACAAACAAGAACATTTCCTCCCTCCCCTCCTTTGAATTGAAATGGCACATTAAGACTTGTCACAGCTTCTCACTGGGACTGGAGACCTCGTTCCTTCACCCTGCGTGTCGCCAGCCTCTGGGTCCAGCCAGAGCCCCTGGCTTTGCCGCCGCCCACACCCTTCCCTCCCTGCTGCGGCGCCCCGCCCTTGTGGGGAGCAGCTGGCCCTTGGCCTTCTGCCCCTGCCCGGGGGTCTCCAGCTACAGGCCTGGGACCCCTGCCCAGCCTGGGGAGCTGCTCACACGAGTGTAGACACTGGGCCCGTTGGATGTGCTGTTAACTACTATCTTCATTGCCCGTTTCCCCCTTTCTGATTGGGGGGGTGTATATTTTACATCTTTTTTTCTTTTTATTTTCAAAGGCTTTGTTTTGGTTTCTTAGGTTAAGATGCTCTCGAGCGTTGAGCAGGCACAGCTCTGTCGAGGCGTCTGTCCCTCCTGTGGTTCTGGCCTCTGAGGTAGGGGGCAGGGACCCCACTTGTTTCCCACCCAGGTTCCTCCAGGCTGAGTCAGGGGGTACTGAGAAGTTGGAGCCCTGTCTGGCCTAGGCCTGGAGAGTGCCTATCTGGGAAAAGGTCACTGGACCTGGGAGGGTTCCCAGGGTCCCCTGCCCACCCGCACTCCCTGTCTGTCACGTGGTTCGGTGTCATCAGGCACCAGGCACAAACTGCTTCCCGCTGTTAGCCATCGCTCTCCAGCCGCAGGCATCCCTGCCCCCAGGACTGTCCAGGGCCAGGGGCCTCTGTGGGAGCCAGAGGGGGACCCTCACCAGGTCTTGGTGGAGGCGCTTGGGGGCTGGTCCCAGAACAGGCGGTCTCACAAGCACGCAGCACACTGGAGTGGACGGACGCCTGTGCCCACCTGACCCTGGAGCGTGGCCAAGAGCCAGCTGGCACCACCTACCTGCGGAGGCTAAGGAGGAGGTCCTCTGGGCACAGGGCCTCCTCAGGAGCTCAGAGGAAATTAAGAGAAGGCCGCCTTCTGCAGCTGTGCCGCCCACTCCTCTAGGTTGCCAGAGCCCTGGCCCCCAGCCCCCAGCAGGCCTGAGCCAGGGAAGAACCAGAGGCCCTCCCGAGAGACCCAGTCACACGTCTCTGCTTTAAGCCTTAGCCAGCTAGTGACGAGTACAACCAGATAACGCCCATGTGTTTTGGAACATTTCTGTAAGATTGTCATATGAAATGTATTTGGGAACTACATTAAACTTTTACCTAAAACACTGGCCTCTGCTTCCCCCAGGGGCCTCTGGAAGCCCCTTACCAGGAACAGCCTCCACCTCCCTTGGTGAGAACCTCCAGTGGCCTGGTGTCTCATGCTGCCACCCCGAGTGTCACCAGCGCCGGGGTCCAGCAACAGCCCTGGCCTTCCACCGGTACCCACACTTGGCCCCCGACCCCTGCCGCCAGGCCCCGCCCCTGTGGGGAGTGGCCAGACTTCTGTCCCCCTTCCAGGGCTCCCAGCCTCAGGCTGCTCCAGGTAGACACTGGGCACACTGGTATGGTCTTGCTACTTTCTTTATTCCCTGTTTGCCATCTTCTGATTTGGGGCTGATGATTTATAGATTTTTTTTTTCCAAAGGCTTTGTTTTGGTTTCTGAGGTTAGGATGCCTCTTGCCCCTCGCTGCACACCTGAGCAGGTCCAAACTGCCTTCCAGCTTGGCCTCCTCACACAGCCTCCCACCCGGGTTGCCTAGCTTCCTGGGGGACCTCCAGGGGAGGGGCAAGGAGCAGCAGGCTGGGTGGGGGCAATCAGGAGGCCTCGGCAGGGGCATCCCCAGGGGCTCCAAGGCCTCCAGTCGGCATGAGTGGGGAGAGTGTTTCTCCCTGGGGCCCTGTACCAGTGACCCCTGTTAAGACCTTTGTCCTACCTCTGCCTGGCAACCCAGCAGGGACCTGGTCTAGCCAGTCCTGCGGCCTCCATTCCCCCACCTGCCCCTCCCCGCCCTGTGGTGTGGCTAATCAGGAGAGTAGGGGCCCAGGAAAGGGGGAGTCCTTGGGTAGGGGCGGGGAGTGACAGGCCAGGCCAGCAGGGCCGAGCCTGAGCGGCTCACAGCTGCCAGGCACTGGTCATCATGGCCACAAACTCCTCATCCGTGTTCATGGAGGCGCTCACGCCGCTGTAATAGTCCTGGAATTCCGCCAGCGTGACCTGGGAACAGAGGGCTGTGAGGGGGCACGGCCAGGGGCTGCCTCTGAAGGGATCCCCCTGTGCAGCCACCCACCTGCCCGTCCTTCTCGGAGGAGTCGAAGTTGTCCAGGAAGCGGCGCAGCACCTCGTCCTCCGTCCACTCCCCACTGCGCACCTTTGGGTGTGCGCGGCCACTGTACACCCCTCGGAGGTCGTCCACCGTCACCACACCGTCCCCACTGTGGTCCAGCTTGGCAAACGCAGCTGCGATGACTGCCTCCCGGGCCTGGGACATGGCGGGCTGGGACAGGAGGTGGTGACTGGGGGTGGTGGGTAGCGGACTCAAAAGCCCCAGGACCCTGTGCAGAGCACTGGGAATGTGACCCCTGGCAGGTGCCTCTTAACAGCAGCTGTTAGGGAGGAGGCCCCTGTCTCCACATCTCGGCATCCTCTGTCATCCCACACCCAGGGCACACGCCTTGGCTTCGGGGTGAGGCCTTACCCGCAGCGCCCGAAGGAACTCTTCCAGATCCAGTGTCCCGCTGCCGTCACGGTCCCACCTCCTGCACACGCCCTCTGCCTCCGACTGGTCCAGCACCAGCCCCAGTTTGGCCAGGCCCTGCCGGAACTCATCAGCGTCCAGGGATCTGCTCCCATCCCGGTCTAGTCGGCGGAAAAACCTGGCGGGGAGGGGACAGGGTTGGAATAGTGGTCTTAGGGACTGGGGTCAGGAAGGTGAGGGTGCAGCTCACCTGGCCAGGCCCTGGATGCCCGAGGTTCCGCGGGACAGGCACTGTGCCCGGAGTTTCTCCATGGTGGCGTCCACAGCGTCCATGCTGGGTCTGGGCTCTCTGGACAGCTGGAAGGGAAAGAGGTCAAGGTGGGGGCTCCCGCAAGCCCACCCTTGCCGACTGCCCCTTGTTCAGATGCTCACCGGGCCTGCTTCTGTCCCAGAGTCCTGCCTGCCAGGACTTGTGTTAGCTGTGTTGTGCCCAGGGAGACTGTTGCTAATGGAAGGTGCCTCTGGAGACGAGGCGGGGCCCAGCTGCGTGAATGCACTGTGCTGGGGCGGGGCAGCCTGAGTAGTACTTACTCACTGCCAGCCCCACAGGGCCTGGGACAGAGCCAGATCCCTGTGGCTCTGCATCCCTTACTGGCCATGAGGAGGAGGGGCAGGCCCCTGGCCTGCAGGGACTGAAATGCCCTGGGTGGAGATAAGTCAGTGTTGGGGAGGCTTGAGGCCAGATTCCTGTGTGACTCTGGGCAGGTCCCTTTCCCTCTCTGGGCTTCTCAGCCTGAGCCAGGGCTGATAAAATTGCCAAGGAATCAAAGTTCATAAGGCCCCCAGCTTCCGACCAGCCGCAGAGGCCTATGCCTGAAATCCCAGCACTTTGTGGGGGACTAGGGGGAGGATCACTTGAGCCCAGGATTTTGGACCAGCCTGGGGAACATACAGAGACGCTGTTTGTATTATACAACAAAAGAGCCCCAGGTGGCCCAGGTCCTAGGGCCCCAAGACCTCCCACCCAGGCCAGGTCCTGCAAACCACAGGGACTGAGCTGAGCCTGAGGAACACCTCAGCGCACACTGCCAAGTAGCTTGTCACTGGTGACCCAGGACTTTGACTAATTTTTTGTTGTTGGTTTTCAGGCCTGAAACGTGACTTGGTAGGCTTGCTCCTGACAAGGCAGTGAGCCAGAGGTTGTGGCCCCAAGTGGAGGAACAGCCCTGATCCCGGACATAAACCTCAAGGGACGAGGCCACCACACTGAAGGCCTTCAACGGAGACATCGGATATACCTGCCCACTAACATGGGTGGGCTCCCCAGGACTTGCAAGGTGGGCCCTGTCCGGGGACCTACTATGGGTCCAGACCCCCGGATCATTGGAGGCTTCTCCAGGCCTGGCCTTACCTCGTCACAGCACAACTGTATTATCAGAAGTTGCCTTGGCTGAGCGCGGTGGCTCATGCCTGTAATCCCAACACTTTTGGAGGCCAGGGCGGAAAGATCACTGGAGCCCAGGAGTTTGAGACCAGCCTGTGCAACATAGTGAGACCCCCATCCCTACAAAAACTACAAAAAATTGGCATGGTGGTGAGTTCCTGTAGTTCCCACATACTTGGGAGGCTGAGGCAGGAGGATCACTTGAGCCGGCAGTTGGAGGCTGCAGCGAGCTATGATCGCACCACTGCACTCCAGCCTGGGTTACAGAGCAAGACCTTGCCTCTTAAAAAAATAATAAACTAAAAAAGAGGCCGGGCATAGTGGCCCACACGTGTCATCCCAGCACTTTGGGAGGCCGAGGTGGGCAGATCACCCGAGGTCAGGAGTTTGAGAACAGCTTGGCCAACATGGTGAAACCCTACCTGTACTAAAAATTAAAAAAATAGCTGGGCATGATGATGCATGCCTGTAATCCCAGCTACTGGGGAGGCTGAGGCAGGAGAAGCACTTGAACCCTGGAGGTAGAGGTTGCAGTAAGCCAAGATCACACCACTGTACTCCAGCCTGGATGGCAAAGTGACTCTGTCTCAGAAAAAAAAAAGAAAAGAAAAGCAGTTGCCTTTGGAGTCTGAAACCAATCTATAGGTTACAGGCAACCCAGCATCTTGACTCAAGCCACCACTAATGTCACATCAGTTTTATGAGAAACCACAGTGACATCTAGCTGCCAAAATCCTGATGGCTCACTGCAATCCAAAATTATTTAAATAGAGAAATACTTTCGTGTCTGAGTGTTACAAGCAGCAGTTTTTTTTTCTATGTACAGAACTAATATAACCACGATTATTGCAGTGCTGTTTTGGCATCTCATTTTTAAATGTTCAGTAAGAATTTCTTGGGAGGCTAATGCGGGAGGATCACTTGAGGACAGGAGTTCCAGACCAGCCTGGGCAACGTAATGAGACTTTAGAAAAAATGCAAAAACTCAGCCTCGCATGGTGATGAATTCCCGTGGTCCTAGCTACTTGGGAGACTGAAGTGGCAGGATAGCTTGAGCCCAGTAATTTTTCTTCTCTTTCTTTCTTTTTGAGATGGAGTCTCGCTCTATCACCCAGGCTGGAGTGTAGTGGTGCAATCTCATCTCACTACAACCTCCACCTCCCGGGTTCAAGAGATTCTCTTGCCCCAAACTCCCAAGTAGCTGGGACTACAGGCTTGTGCCACCATGCCCAGCTGATTTTTGTATTTTTAGTAGAGATGGGGTTTCGCCATGTTGGCCAGGCTGGTCTGAAACTCCTGAGCTCAGGTGATTTGCCTGCCTCGCCCTCCCCAAAGTGCTGAGATTACAGGCATGAGCCACTGCACCTGGCCAAGCCCAGGATTTTGAGGCTGCAGTGAGATGTGATCACACCACTGCACTCCAGCCTGGGCAAGTGTAAGACTTTGTCTCTTTTTTTTTTTTTTTTGAGACGTACTTTCGCTCTTGTTACCCAGGCTGGAGTGCAATGGCGCAATCTCGGCTCACCGCAACCTCTGCCTCCTGGGTTCAAGCAATTCTCCTGCCTCAGCCTCCTGAGTAGCTGGGATTACAGGCACGTGCTACCATGCCCAGCTAATTTTTTGTATTTTTAGTAGAGACGGGGTTCCACCATGTTGACCAGGATGGTCTCGATCTTTTGACCTCGTGATCCACCCGCCTCGCCCTCCCAAAGTGCTGGGATTACAGGCTTGAGCCACCGCACCTGGCTAAGACTTTGTCTCTTAAAAGAAAACCAGGCGTGGTGGCTCACACCTGTAATCCCAGCACTATGGGAGGCTGAGGTGGGTGGATCACCTGAGTTTGGGAGTTTGAGACCAGCCTGACCAACATGGAGAAACCCTGTCTCTACTAAAAATACAGAATTAGCCAGGCGTGGCGGCACATGCCTATCATCCCAGCTACTTGGGAGGCTGAGGCAGGAGAATCACTTGAACCCAGGAGGCTGAGGTTGCGGTGAGCCAAGATCGCACCATTGTACTCTAGCCTTTTCTTTTTTTTCAGACAAGAGCAAAACTCTGTCTGAAAATAAAAAAAGAAAAGAGAATTTCAGCAATAACTTCCATAGAAATTGGAAATGGCCCTGGCCCTCCAGATCCCTAGTCTCTCCGTTCACACATCTGGGCCTCTTTTTTTTTTTTTTTTGAGACCGCATCTCACTCTGTCGCCCAGGCTGGAGTGCAGTGGTGCGATCTCCACTCACTGCAACCTCTGCCTCCCGGTTTCAAGCAATTCTCCTGCCTCAGCCTCCAGAGAAGCTGGGATTATAGGTGCACACCACCACACCTGGCTAATTTTTGTATTTTTAGTAGAGATGCGGTTTCACCATGTTGGCCAGGCTGGTCTCGTGACCAAAGTGCTGGGATGACAGGCATGAGCCACCACGCCTGGCCTGGGCCTCACTTTCCACAGCTGTAAAGTGAGGACAAAGCCTGTGTCTACAGGGAACCTTGAAGATTAGATGCAGTCAGGTGTAGAGTGCTTGGCACAGGCTCCCTACATTCTGCCTGGCCCAGCAGGACCCCAGGATGAGGCACAGACAACACAGAGGGCCCCCTCTTGCCCCCAGGCCAGGATGAAAGGATGAAGGAAGGACCCAGGCCAAGAAATCATCCGGTTTATTCTTGAGCACAGACAGGCCACAGCCTGCCTTTGCTTTGTACAAACAACTCCCTTCCTTATTCATCCAGAGGAGAAAATGGGGCCATTGTTGCTGCGCTGAGGGGTCGCTGTTGCCAGGCAGGCAGGCAGGCGCCATCCTGAGGGCTGTGGGTAGCCTCCAACCTTTCTGGGCTGAAACAGGCTGTGCCCCTCAGTGGTTCCTGGTATAACAGTTCCCTGAGTTAAGAGGCAGGGGAATGGCTGCTCACCAGGCTAGGGTGACAGGCTGGCATAGAAAGGCACAGGAGTTTTCTCCTTTCCCTGGTTTGATAAAAAGCAAAGCACCCTGAATGTCTCTGGCTAAGAAGGACAGCAGAAAAACAAGGAGTTCAAAAATAGATTCTTTAGGGCGTATAAAGACAGTTGCTTGCTACAAAAGCTAGGCTAGGGCCAGGCACAGTGGCTCACGCCGATAATCCCAGCACTTTGGGAGGCTGAGGCAGGCAGATCAACTGAGGGCAGGAATTCAAGACCAGCCTGGTCAACATGATGAAACCCTGTCTCTACTAAAAAATAAAAAATTTGCCGGGCGCGGTGGCTCACTCCTGTAATCCCAGCACTTTGGGAGGCTGAGGCAGGCAGATCACGAGGTCAAGAGATCGAGACCATCCTGGTCAACATGGTGAAACCCCGTCTCTACTAAAAATACAAAAAATTAGCTGGGCATGGTGGCGCGTGCCTGTAATTCCAGCTACTCAGGAGGCTGAGGCAGGAGAATTGCCTGAACCCAGGAGGCGGAAGTTGTGGTGAGCCAAGATCACACCAGTGCACTCCAGCCTGGGTAACAAGATCGAAACTCCGTCTCAAAAAAAAAAAAAAAAATGTGCCAGGTGTGGTGGTGGGCGCCTGTAATCCCAGCTACCCTGGAGGCTGAGGCAGGAGAATCGTTTGAACCTGGGAGGCGGAGATTGCAGTGAGCCGAGATCATCCCACTGCACTCCAGCCTGGATGACAGAGCAAGACTCTGTCTCAAAAAAGAAAAAAAAAGCTAGGCTGGCTGGAGGGGGCCTCATCACCTCAGCAGATGTGCTAGGGGTCCCCTGACTCCCTTCAGGAGCCCACAGATCCGTCCTGTTTCTCCTGGGGCTCCTGGGATGTGTCAGGCACTGGTGACAGAGAGAACAAGACAAAAATTCCTGCCCTCATAGAGCTTACACTCTGATGGTAAGAAGTTGAGTAAAGAAAATAAAATGAAGCTGGGTGTGGCACAGTGGCTCACACCTTTAATCCCAGCACTTTGGGAGGCCAAGGTGGGCAGATCACTTGAAACCAGGAGTTGGACACCAGCCTGGCCAACATGGTGAAACCCCATCTCAACTGGAAATACAAAAATTAGCTGGGTGTGGTGGTGGGGGTCTGTAATCCTAACTACTCGGGAGGCTAAGGCAGGAGAACCGCTTGGAATTCAGGAGGTGGAGGTTGCAGTGAGCCAAGACCACACCACTACACTCCAGCTAGGGCAACAGAATGAGACTGTCTCAAAAAAAAGAAGAAAAAAAAAAGACAGAAACTCACACCCTGGCTAAAGAGGGTGACCTGGACTCCAGGCAAGCATGGCCAAGTCTTGCCAGAAATCCAGATCTTTGTGTATGCACTGCCAGATTTTTAGCCAGGGTGACTGATTCAAAGTTTAAAAATAAACACATGAACAAGAACACTTCTGTCTGGGTTACACATCTGCATCTGGCCTGTGGGCCTATTTGAAACCATTGACTGTTTCGCCTGTTCTGATGCTTAGGCAGGACTGTGGCTCTGCCACAGGGTCCACCTTCAGGACACTGGTGACTCGGAAGGACACTGACAGCGGTGCCCTCTGTCTCCATTCCGGAATCTGCAACCCGGCTCACACTGTGGTCCCAAACACCGCAGACTGGAGGTGGTCCCCGTTTGCTTCTTCCCCAGTGCTGTTGGCAAGGGGTGGACCAGGCCCACCGGGGGGTGGGGGGCTGGGGTTAGTGGCCGGGAGGGGCCCCAGACGTTCAGCCTCAGCCAGGGCAGCCAGCAGCCCAGCCAGGGGTGGCCGGCGGCGACAGATGTCCTGCAGCAGCTCAGCCCGGCGCTGCAACTGCCTAATGAGTTCATCCCTCTGGTGCACGGCGGCCTGCAGGCTGTGGACAGTGGCCTCCGATGTCATCAGCTGCTCCTGAAGTGTGGCAATCTCGCTGGCAGGAAGGCAAAAGGAGGTGATTACAGAACCCAGGACCACAGGGCCTGCTCCTCCCTGCTGCAGAAACCCAAAAGGCTCCCCATCACCTTTGGGATAAAGCCCGCATTCCTCACCTCTGCCTCAGGGCCCTTCCTGGTCATGAATGGAATGTTTGTTTTTTTTTTGTTGTGGTTTTTACTTTTTTTTTTTTTGAGACAGTCTTGCCCGAATAGTTGGGATCACAGACCCCCACCACCACACCCAGGCTGGAGTGCAATGGCTGATCTCAGCTCACTGCTGCCTCTGCCTCCCAGCTTCAAGCGATTCTCCCGCCTCAGCCTGCCGAGTAGTTGGGATTACAGGCAGGCGCCACCACATCTGGCTGATGTTTTGTTTCTTTAGTAGGAGATGGGGTTTCACCATGTTGGCCAGGCTGGTCTCAAACTCCTGACCTCATAATCCATTCACCTCGGTCTCCTAAAGTGCTGGGATTACGGGTGTTAGCTACCACCTATAATTATTATTACGGCCTATTATTTTTGAGAAGGAGTCTCATTGTGTTGCCCAGGCCAGAGTGCAATGGCATGATCTTGGCTCACTGCAGCCTCCATGTCCCAGGTTCAAACAGCTGTCCTGCTTCAGCCTCCCGAGTAGCTGGCTTTACAGGCACATGCCACCACCAGGCCCAGCTAATGTTAGTGTTTTTAGTAGAAATGGGGTTCCACCTTGTTGGCCAGGCTGGTCTTGAACTCCTGACCTCAAGTGATCCACCAAACTTGGCCTCCCAAAGTGCTGGGATTACAGGTGTGAGCCACTGTGCCCAAGCTAAATAGAGTGTTTCTGTCTCTCTAAAATTCATATGATGAAGCCGTAACCCCAGTGGGAGATGTATTAGTCTGTTCTCATGATGTTCTAAGGACATACCTGAGACTGGGTAATTTATAAAGGAAAAAGATATAATTGACTCACATTTCCACATAGCTTGGCTGGCGGGGGGGACCCGGGAAATTTACAATCATGATGGAAGGCACCTCTTTACAGGGCAGCAGGAGAGACTGAGAGACCAGTGAAGGGGGGGCCTATTATTAAACCATCAAATCTCCCTTTTTCATTTATTTGTTCATTTTTTCTTTTTTTTTTGTTAGATGGATTTTTTTTTTATTGCATTTTAGGTTTGGGGGTACATGTGAAGAACATGCAAGATTGTTGCATAGGTACACACATGGCAGTGTGGTTTGCTGCCTGCCTTCCCCATTTGTTCATTTTTTCTTGAGATGGAATCTAGCTCTGTCATCCAGGCTGGAGTGCAGTGGTGTGATCTCGGCTCACTGCAACTGTGGCCTCCTGCCTCAGCGTCCCAAGTAGCTGGGACTGCTGGTGTGTGCCACCGTGTCCAGCTAATTTCTTTGTTGTTGTATTTTTATTAGAGACAGGGTTTCACCGTGTTGGCCAGGCTGGTCTCAAACCCCTGACCTTAAGTGATCTGCCCACCTCAGCCTCCCAAAGTGCTGGGATTACAGGTAAGAGCCACTGCACTGGGCCATCAGATCTCGTGAGAACTCGCTGTCACAGCATGAAGGAGAAACCATCTCACCAGTCCCTCCCACCACACGTGGGGATTATGGGACTACAGTTCAAGATGAAATTTGGGTGGGGACACACAGCCTAATCATAGGAGGGTATCTGGAGACTGAAGCCTTTGGGAGGTGATTAGGGTTGGATGAGGTTGTCAGGGTGGGGTCTCTACAACGGGAGTAGTGCTTAGTGCGATTATATCAAGAAATACAAAAGAACTCCCTGGCGCGCTCTGCCCGCCAGAAACCTGCAAGCCAGGAACAGGGCCTTTCCCGTAGCCTGACTGTGCTGGCACCTTGCTCTCAGACACCAGCCTCCAGAATGCTGAAAAATAAACCTCTGGTTTAAGCCACTTAGTTTATGGCATTTGTTCATATGAGACAGTCCGCTCTGTCACCCAGGCAGGAGTATAGAGGCACCATTTCGGCTCACCGCACCTCTGCCTCCTGGTTCAAGCGATCATCCTGCCTCAGCCTCCTGAGTAGCTGGGACTACAGGTGTGTGCCTCCACACCCAGCTCATTTTTTATATTTTTAGTAGAGATGGGGTTTTGCCATATTGGCCAGGCTGATTTCGAACTCCTAACCTCAGGTGATCTGCCTGCCTCGGCCTCCCAAAGTGCTGGAGTTACAGGCGTGAGCCACCACACCCAGCCAGTTTATGCCGTTTTCTTATGAGACCTCTCATTTTGTCCCCTCACTCTTCCCAAGTTCGTTTTTTTCCAGTATCTTTTCCCATCTGTTAGCAGGCTCTTCCACCAGGAAGCCTTTGCTCTGGGACCCCTCAGAGCCCCATATGCCCCTCCATCGCAGCCGTTGAACACCGATGATGTAACTGCTCAGTGATACGTCTTTCTCTCCACTGGACTGTGGACACCCAATGGGCAAGGCTGAGTAGGTCTTACCGATGTGGTCCAGTACCCAGCATACTGCCTGATGCACAGTAGGTGCTCAGTGAAGATGAATGAATATGTACAATTTGCTCTGAATTAATAGTTCCCACCTGGACCCCAGCTCCTCCCTCCTTCCTGGGTGGCTGTCTCATCTCTTTCATCCTCAGCTGCCAGAGGGACTTTTCAAAAATGCTGATATAGGCTGGCATGGTGGTTCATGCCTGTAATCCCAGTACTTTGGGAGGCTGAGGCTGGAGGATCACTTGAGCAGCCCCGGGTTGGAGGCCAGCCTAGGCATACAGTCTAACCCCATCTCTAAAGGATTTTTTTTTTTTTTTTAATCTGCCAGGTGTGGTGGTGCATGCCTGTAATCCCAGCACTTTGGAAGGGTGAGGTGGGAGGACTGCTTGACCACAGGAGTTCAGGACCAGCTTGGGCAACATGACAAAACTGTCTCTACAAAAAAATACAAAAATTAGCCAGGTGTGGTAGTGCACACCTATAGTCCCAGCTACTCGGAAAACAGGTGGGAGAATCGCCTGAGCTCTAGAGGTCGAGGCTACAGTGAGCCGAGATCGTCCCACTACACTCCAGCATGGAGGTCGGAGTGAGGCCTTGCCACAAAAATAATAAATTTAGGCCGGGTCCGGTGGCTTACGCCTGTAATCCCAGCACTTTAGGAGGCCGAGGTGGCCGGATCACCTGAGGTCAGGAGTTCGAGACCAGCCTGGCCAACATGGTCAAAATCCGCCTCTAGTAAAAATACAAAAAATTAGCCGGGCGAGGGGGCAGACGCCTGTAATCTCAGCTACTCAGGAGGCTGAGGCAGGAGAACTGCTTGGACCCGGAAGGAGGAGGTTGCAGTGAGCCGAGATTGCACCATTGCACTCAAGCCTGGGTGACAAAAGCGAAACTCCCTCTCAAATAATAGTAATAAATTAAAAAGTTAAAATGCTAATATCATTCAAGCCTGGGCGACAAAAGCGAAACTCCCTCTCAAATAATAGTAATAAATTAAAAAGTTAAAATGCTAAAATGATTCCCTTCTCCCCTGCTGACGAGCCTGCTATGGCTCCCAGTGCCTATACAGGGCGGTCTGTGGTCACTGCGTCGCTCAGCACCTGTGGGAAAGTGGGCCCTGTTTGAAGTTAAAGGTCCACACCTGTGCCACGTCTCTCAACTTTACATACTGATTACTAATTCGATTTTTTTGGTGTGTTTATCAATCCCATAAGCAGTCCCGCTTCCACACTGTTCCCCTGCCCTTCCTCGCTTTCCAGCCTCGGTGAAGTGCACCTGGCCGACCCCGGACCTCACCGGTCTTTGGCGCGGCCCAGCTCGTCCAGGGCGGCGCGCAGGTGCTGGTCGTGGAGAGCGAGGCGCTCGGCCTGGGCGTGCACCGTGCGCTCCGCCGCGTCCAGCCGCGCCTCCAGCTCCGCGGCGCGCCGGTGCACGGCTGCCAGGTGCGCGTTCGCCTCCCGAATCTGCAGGGCGGGCGGCGCCGACATGGCCCAGGCAGCTGTGCAGGCCTGGGCACACACCCGGGCGGCCCGGAACCGACACAGGCCCCGCCTCTGGGAGGACCCTGCCTCTCTGGACCTCGGCGCGATTGGTCGCTGACCCCGCTAGACTCCGCCCCATGGGGCTGGGTCGTGCTCTCCACAAACCCAAAGACTACCACTGATGCCGGCATCGTGAAACTCCGTCGCTGAGCTCGGGTTCACTCTAGGATTGGACCAGATCTTGACAGCCACGCCCCCAGATTGGCCAGATTCTCCGGCGGTTCGCCCAACTCAGGCTCTAAAAACGTGATTGGTCACACCTTGATACTGTCCCCGCCCGACTTGGAAGCTAACACCAGGATTGGCCCGGACTCCTCGAAACAACAAGCCTGACCACGCCCCCGATCCTGCTGCCTGTCAGGGGCAGATCCAGGCACGGTTACGCCCTTTCATTCCTTATACAGTCTCGGATTGGTCAAGTCCCTTTCGGGTTATGCCTCCAATTCTAGTCACGCCCCCAAGCCAAGCGCCTGTGTGCTTCATCCGGCCTAGGGCGTGGGCAGCCGCTGGTTGAACAGAGGCAACGTCCCGCTGAGCTTCTAGTATTGTCATTGGTCACTTTCCCGCCAATCCCCGTCCCCTGTCCATGCCCCATAACAGTAGCACGCGGCTCCGACTCCAGCTTGGTGATTGACCACAGGGCATGACCACCCCCCATACTGATTCTGACACGGGTGTGGGCACATCCCTGCCATGCCGCGCCTCACAATGACGTCTCGCTCCCGTCAAGTGGAATCCCGCCCGTTCCAGTCTGAGCCTGGACCTTTCTCTAGATTAGTTCCCCTCTCTGGTATTCAAAACCTCCCTAACCTAGGATTCACTGAGCTGGGACTAGGGAAATCTGTCTGTACTGATCACAGTGGTCCTCAGTTTCCCCCTCTGGGAATCGGCTTGGGGGTGCACGTGCGGCTCTCTTCCACTAGACCTGTTCCCGGCGCGTGCGCGCGATCCTTGTTCATGTCCGCGGCTGTCAATAAAGTTGCGCACTTGTTGCCTGCCTTCTCCGCCGTGAGGTTGCGCGCGCAGCCCAGGAAGTCTCGCGATCGCCAGCGGTGTCTGCCCTTAACATTTGCAAAGTCGACTGAGTCCCCGGTGCGGAATAGGAGCTGCGAGCTATGGCGCCGAGGATTATGACTCAGTACTTGGACATCCCCGATGGCACCGATTGCCACCGCAAAGCCGCCAGCACCACCGCTACTGGCACCGTAGTCGGTGGGTGCCGGTCGGGCCCCGAGAGTGGAGGGCCGGGGGCGCTGTGAGGTCTTGGGGTCACTGGGGGCTGTCTGAGTGGATCGGACGGAGCTGGGAGTCTCGCGGGTACGCATGTGGTCGTTATCGGGGTGTCTTGGGCGGCCGTGGGGGGGTATCTTGTGTGAAATGGATGTTGGCAGGTGGTCCAGCAGGGTTGGCATTGGGGGTCGTGACATGTGACAAACTATTCCCTGGGGTCGTCTAAGGAGGTCCCAAGCGATCGCCAGACTCAAATTGTTGAGTGAGACAGGGCCATTATCAGCGTCCAAGGAGCCAGGGGACCCCGAGACTTTCTAGCGGTTAACAAGATTATTAGAGGGGGTCATGAGTCATGATTTGGGCATCTGAGGGTGGTACAGAAGTTTGAGAATGTTTTGGGGTGGGATGAGTTCTTTCTGTGGTCAAGGGGTGCTGGGGGGTTAGGGACATCTGAAGCTTTTACTGGGACCGCCAGAGAGGTCCTAGGTGAGGTGGATCAGGAGCTACTGAGGGTAGCGTTGCAGGGAATGACAGGGACCCACAAGCCCTCGCGTTCTCTTATAGCGGAGATCCCAGAGTCTTATCCCTTCCACCCTGAGCATTTCATGGACATCATGCTTTTAATTCTCAGCCCCAGGTTGGGACTCATCAGGTCCCAGATGGGGCTGGAAGTCTCCACTGATTAAGAATCTTTTTTTTCTCAGGCCGGGCGCGGTGGCTCAAGCCTGTAATCCCAGCACTTTGGGAGGCCGAGGCGGGTGGATCACAAAGTCGAGAGATCGAGACCATCCTGGTCAACATGGTGAAACCCCGTCTCTACTGAAAATACAAAAAATTAGCTGGGCATGGTGGCACGTGCCTGTAATCCCAGCTACTCAGGAGGCTGAGGCAGGAGAATTGCCTGAACCCAGGAGGCGGAGGTTGCGGTGAGCCGAGATCGCACCTTTGCACTCCAGCCTGGGTAACAAGAGCAAAACTCCGTCTCAAAAAAAACAAAAACAAAAACAAGAATCTTTTCTTTCGGGCCGGGCGCGGTGGCTCAAGCCTGTAATCCCAGCACTTTGGGGAGGCCGAGGTGGGTGGATCACGAAGTCAAGAGATCGAGACCATCCTGGTCAACATGGTGAAACCCTGTCTCTACTAAAGGTGCAAAAAATTAGCTGGGCATGGTGGCGCGTGCCTGTAATCCCAGCCACTCAGGAGGCAGGAGAATTGCCTGAACCCAGGAGGCGGAGGTTGCGGTGAGCCGAGATCGCGCCATTCCACTTCCAGCCTGGGTAACAAGAGAGAAACTCTGTCTCAGAAAAAAAAAAAAAAAAAAAAATCTTTTTTTTGAGGGTGGGGAGAGGAGTTTTGCTCTTGTTGCCCAGGCTGGAGTGCAATGTCGCGATCTCAGCTCACTGCAAGCTCTGCCTCCTGGGTTCAAGCGATTCTCCTGCCTCATCCTCCGGAGTAGCTGGGATTACTGGCATGCACCACTACCCTGACTAATTTTGTATTTTTAGTAGAGATGGAGTTTGTCCATCTTGTTCAGGCTGGTCTCAAACTCCTGACTTCAGGTGATCCACTTGCCTCGCCCTCCCAAAGTATTGGGAATTACAGGTGTGAGCCACAACACCTGGCCAAGAATCTTTACACACTGGGCCAGGAGCCGTGGCTCACACCTGTAATCCAGCACTCAGGAGACCAAGGTGGGAGGACTGATTGAGGCCAGGAGTTCCAGACCAGCCTGGGCCAAATAGCAAGATCCCCATCTTTGCCAAAAAAGTAAAAGGGGCCAGGTGTGGTGGCTCACGCCTGTAATCCCAGCATTTTGGGAGGCCAAGGCGGGCAGATCACAAGGTGAGGAGTTCAAGACCAGCCTGGCCAATATAGTGAAACCCTGTCTCAACTAAAAATACAAAAATTAGCCAGGTACGGTGGGGCACACTTGGGAGGCTGAGACAGAAGAATCGTTTGAACCCTAAAGGCAGTGGTTGTGGTGAGCTGAGATTGTGCCACTGCACTCCAGCCTAGGTGAAAGAGCAAGACTCCATTTCAAAAAAAAAAAAAGGAAAACAGCCTGGCATGGTGGTGCGTACCTGTAGTCCCAGCTACTTGGGAGGCTGAGACAGGAGGATCGCTTGAGCCTAGGAGTCTGAGACTCTAGTTTGCTATGATTGCACCATTGCACACCAGCCTGGGCGACAGAGCAAGATCCTGTCTCAAAAAAAAAAAAATCATGGCTGGTGTGTGTATAAGCTGAGGAATCATTTTGGTCACCTCTGTATTTCCAGCATATGTAAAACCGGACCTGGCCACAGTTGCAGCTCCATTGGGAGGTGAATTAGGGCATCACTCCTATATTTTGCATAATTAATCATAGTAAGACAGACCGTTATTATATCTCCATTTCTTCGAGGTAGGGACTGAAGTTTGGAGAAGCATGTTAACTGCTGCAGGGTCCTTCGAAGCTGGGCTGTGAGTCCAGGTGGCTGACCTCTTCCTAGGGGTCTCTGAAGCAAGGAATGTTCCCATCAGGTCCTTATCGAGGGTCTTCAGGAGAAAGGGCTCAAGGGGCCACCCAGGGGATAGGATCTGACCCTGAGAAAGACGTGTATGTTGGTGTTGATGTGAGAGAGAGTGTGTGTGTTCCTCATGCATGAATACAAGATGGATGGGCTGCGGTCCCAGGAGGCCATTGGAAGAGACAGCTTGTCTCGCAGTGTGGTGCTGCTGAGTGAAGTCTCTGGGGCGAGGGGAGGCTTCCTGGAGGGTCTTAGAGGGGGAAGTGGGAACTTTGTTTGTTTGTTTTGAGACAGTCTTGCTCTGTCATCCAGGCTTGAGTGCAGTGGCATGATCTTGGCTCACTGCAACCTCCACCTCCTGGGTTCCAGGGATTCCCCTGCCTCAGCCTCCCAAGCAGCTGGGACTATAGGCACCCGCCATCAAACCCCGCTAATTTTTGTATTTTTTAGTAGAGTCGGAGTTTCACCGTATTGGCCAGGCTGGTTTGGAACTCCTGACCTTGTGATCTGCCCGCCTCAGCCTCCCAAAGTGCTGGATTACAGGCATGAGCCCCCGCACCCTATGTTTTTTTTTTTTTAAGCTGGAGTTTTGCTCTGTCACCCAGGCTGGGGTGCAATGGCGTGATCTCAGCTTACTGCATCCTCTGCCTCCCAGGTTCAGGCAGTTCTCCTGCCTCAGCCTCCCAAGTAGCTGGGATTACAGGCACATGCCACCACGCCCAGCTAATTTTTGTATTTTTAGTAGTCACGGGGTTTTACCATGTTGGCCAGGCTGGTCTCGAACTCCTGACCTTGTGATCCACCTACCTCGGCCTCCCAAAGTGCTGGGATTATAGGCGTGAGCCACTATGCCTGGTCAGAAGTGGGAACTTTTGACAGAGGTGCCATGTCAGGGCATCTCTGATGGTGTCGGATTTAGATTTAGGGGTGGTCAGTGGTTTCTGTGAACCCTCCAGAGTGCCCAGGGGTCTTCCAGGATAACATTTATTCTCCCTAATTTTTTGGTGGGGGGATACAGGGTCTCATTCTATCACACGTACTGGAGTGCAGTGGTGCGATCTCCGCTCACTCCAAGCTCCACCTCACGTTTTCAAGCAATTCTTGTGCCTCAGCCTCCCAAGTAGCTGGGATTACGGGTACCCGACTCCGTGCCTGACTAATTTTTGTATTTTTAGTAGAGATGGGGTTTCACCGTGTTGGCCAGGCTGGTCTCAAACTCCTGCCCTCAGGTGATCCGCATGCCATGGCCTCCCAAAGTGCTGGGATTACAGGCATGAGCCACCTTGCCCAGCCTTCTCCCTAAATTCTTCAGTGGCCGGCTCCACTCACTATGCAGGACTTGGCTGAAACTTGCTTCTGAGGAAGATAAATTGTTTCCTGGCTGGCTTCCCTGAGTTGGGGACCCTGGACAGCGGGAGACTGTACTCAGCAGAGCCCAGGACCTGCGGGCACACGATAACTATGGATGGATGAATGAATGAATGAAGCATCCTGTGGGGACCATTTGTGAGTGAACGTGGCACTCTGTTAGGTACTTGGTAACTTTGTGATTGAATGAATAAGTGAGTGAGTGTTAAGTCACTGAATGAATTCACACTGTGTCTAGTGGTCACTGCGGGAGGCTCAGAGGGAAGCAGCAGTGGCAGAGCAGAGGGAAGGGTCTGGGGGCTCCTGGAGGGGTGGGTGTGGCGGGACACCGCAGTTTGATGACAGCTGGGTACAGTCGGCATGGAGCCGTCCTTGGCCTCTATGGGATAATCAGAGGGGTCGCAGCTCGCCCACTCCCAGTGCAAGGGCTTTGGAAGGGATGGAGGGTAGTGGGCACACCCACCGTATCAGTGTGGCCCATGAGCTGGGGCTCCCTTGGCCAGGACACTGCATAGGGGGGTGGCATAAGGAGGTTCCGCCCAGAAGTCGCTCGGTGACTGGGTTCTGGGGGTGTCACTGAGTCTTGTCGGTGGTTCCCCCTTGAGATGAGACGGTTATGAGACTCTCATGGCTGGCCCAGCCCTAGATCAGGACTCAGCAGGTCCCAGCCAGGGCTGGTAGTCCCCTTTCATTAGGAATCTTCAAGGTTGGGCCCGGTGGCTGACCTTGAAGTCTGTACTCCCAGCACTTTGGGAGGCTGAGGCGGGTAGATCACCTGAGGTCAGGCGTTCAACACCACCCTGGCCAGTAAAGTGAAACCCTGTTCAAGCAGGAGAATAGCTTGAACACGGGAGGCAGAGGTTGCAGTGAGCCGAGATTGTGCTGTTGTACCCCAGTCTGCGAAGAATCTTCATGGAGTCCAGCTCTCTTCAGTTAGCAAATAAATAAATAGGCCAGACACGGTGGCTCACGGCTCTAAGCCGTGTGGGAGGCTGAAGCGGGCAAATCACAAGGGCCGGAGATGGAGACCATCATGGCCAACGTGGTGAAACCTCATCGCTACTAAAAACACAAAAATTAGCTGGGCGTGGTGGCGCACTCCTGTAATCCCAGCTACTTGGGAGGCTGAGGCAGGGGAATTGCTTGAACTAGGGAGTCAGAGGTCCCAGTGAGCTGAGATTGTGCCACTGCACTCTAGCCTGGTGACAGAACGAGACTCGGTTTCAAAAATAAATAATTTGACAAAAGAATCCGAGATGGGAGGACATGTCTGTGTGTGTGTGTGTGTGTGTGTGTGTGCGCGCGCGCGCACGGGCACACTGGAGTGTGACTGAGGATGGGGCTGCTAGGCCAAGAGCAGGTGGCGAGGCCTGGGGTGGCCCTGTGCGGGACTCTAGTCCCTTACACTCGATGCAGTTGCACCCCCTTCCCCGCTGCAGCCTCCAGACCTGGTACTCCCTCTATCCATTTTTCTTTCTTTTTCTTATTCTTTTTTTTTTTTTTTTTGAGACAGAATCTCACCCTTTTGCCCAGGCTGGAGTGCAGTGGTGTGATCTCGGCTCACTGCAACCTCCACCTCCCGGGTTCAAGCGACTCTCCTGCCTCAGCTTCCCAAGTACCTGGGACTACAGACGTGTGTCCCGACACCCAGCTAATTTTTGTATTTTTAGTAGAGATGGGATTTCACCATGTCAATCAAGCTGGTCTTGAACTCCTGACCTCAAATGGTTCACCCACCTTGGCCTCTTAAAATGCTGGGATTACAGCTGTGAGCCGCTGTGCCCGGTCCTTCATCCACCTGTCTGAGGTTGGGTAGGGATCCCAGGGTCAGCGTGGGATTAGGAGAAACCAGATCCACAAGGCACTCCTTATATGTGATCCCTTTCTGTGCATCCTGGGCCTCAGTTTCCCCATCTGTGCTTGGGGTGAGCAGATGAGCCCTCCTCTGGGCTGCTCCGAATATGAACATCATTGCTGGGTGTGAGAGTCCCCCCCCAGCCGCCCCTGAGGGATAGAACCACCATGAGCTGAATTGGATCTGAGGCTGGGGGGTCACTACTAGGCCTGGGAAGTCCTGTGGGTCCAGCTGGTTGGGAAACTGGGCTGGAGCCCATTCCCCTAGGGCAGTCGTGGTGGGTGAAGCATGAGCTTTGGTCAGATCTGCCTGGCTTCCAGGCCGGCCGTGCTGGGTGACCTCAGGGAAATTGCTTTGCATCTCTGAGGTCCCTCCTGTGAAGGAGGGGCTCACGGGGCTGAGCCCATTGGACCCTGAGGAGGATGAGGGCCCTTGTGGCCCGTCCGGTCCGTGGCGGTTCTATTTTCTCTGGGTGGGCTGGCCCTGGGAGGTCCCTGCGTGCAACTAGGCCATGTTTTGAGGCTGTAGGAGAGGGGGGGTGCTTGTCTGCCCTGAGCAGTGTCAGGCACGGGATGGGGGAGCCTGGCTCGCACCGCCTCAATCTGCCCGTCCACTGTGGAGGGGCTTGTGAAGCTGGGCAGGCACTGGCCTCACCCAGGACGCCCCTAGACTCCCAGTGGGGTCAGTGGTCTGGGATCAAACCTCTGTCCCCGCCACCTACCTGGCCCTATGTTCTGGGCCTGACTTCTGCCCAGGCCCCTCATGCATACAAACCAATGTCAGGGGCAGGGTGACCAGGGGAGATGGCAGAGATGGAAAAGCTGACCCTAGTGGCGAGGCTGGGCGGCGGCCAGGCAGCCAGGTGTGCGGGACGAGCCCAGGCCCGAGCTGCCGGCGAGAGAGGGTCGAGAGTGGCAAGGAGGAGGCATTGGCAGCCGGGCAGGGAAGTGGGGCCGCTGCCAAGGGGGATTAGGCCCAGGAGCTGGGGGCCCCACAGGAGAATAGAGCCATTGATGGGAACCCAGAGCTGAAGCTGGTGCCAGGGCCTGTTGGGGGCACCGCTGAGCTGGTGCTGCGAGGCCGGAGGCAGCCGCAGGACAGAGGTCTGTGGCATGTGCTTGTGCCCACCACGTGGAGGGGTGTCCGTCTGCCGGCCGCTGCCCTGCCAGGGCCAGCATGGGTCATGGGCACCCAGCGGGGGCTCTGCGGGAGCCAGTGCTGGTCAGGCTTGAGTAAGTGGCCAACGGAGGCAGGGAGGCCTGGGGGGAGTGGGAAAGAAGTGAGAGGCCCCCCAACTTCGGAGCAGCAAACCCAAGTTCAAATCCAGCTCTGCCACTCAGCAGCCAGGGGCACCACGGACAAAGAAGGGGTGCTCCTGCAGCCACCTGGGGACATCGTGAGGACTGAGGGGAAGAGACCACCCTGTGGGCTGCCCGGCCCAGCGAGGGCTTAGCTGCAGCGGGGTCTGAGCCTCCTCCCTCCCCTCCCCTCCCCTCCCCTCCCATTCCCTTCCCTCCTCTCCCCTCCCCTCCCATTCCCTCCCCTCCGTCTCACAGGTGGGACCTATGCTGCTTACAGCGTCACTCTCCATCCTGCGAACAACTTCCTTGATGGAGCGCTCAGGGCTGGACGGTACACATTCACTGGAGGTAAGTGAGCTGGGCTGGGCATGGCGGGGCCCTCTCCTGGCACAGCCCCAGCTCTCGGAGCGCATTTGACAGCTGCGTCTTCTCCCACACTCCCCGGCCCGTGTCCACGGTCCCGGCCGCCAGGGGAAAGTCGAGTATTCCTTTATCGGGAACACGTGTCGGGTGGGGAGGCCCCGGAGATCAGCGGCAGGACTGCGGCTGCACAGCGAGCGGCCAGCCTGTGGCGTGTCTCCATTCCGACGCTGGCACGAGGCTCCCTCCGTGCCCCTCTTGCGGCACGTGCTGAGCACCCACTCCTCTCGTCTGCCCGCAGCCGCCGTCGGGGCCATATTCGGCCTCACCTCCTGCATCACCGCCCAGGTCCGCCAGAAGCCCGACGACCCCCTGAACTACTTTCTCGGTGGCTGCGCCGGGGGCCTGACTGTGGGATCACGCGGTGAGTGGGCCCCACCCCACCCACCCTCCTCCCAGCGTGGCAGAACGACCCCTGACCTCTGCTGACCCTGCACACTCTTCCACCCCGGACAAGGAGCCAGGCAGCCCCCTTGAACCTCAGCCAGTTCAGTCGTAGCCACTGCTGTGTACCACGGCGCTAGGGCCTCGGCTCAGCCGGCAGGGCCCCCTGCCCTGCGCGTCTCGTCCCCGCCTCTGCTCCTCACTCTGCTCCAGCCGCACGGGCCTCCTTGCTGTTCCTCCCGCATGCCAGGCACAGTCCTGCCCCAGAGCCGTTGTGCTGTTCACTGCCTGCAAAGCTGTTCCCTTCACTGTCCTGACCACCCTGTGTACAAGCCAGCATCCCCGCCACCCTCACTCCAGCCCCTTCCATCTGCCGTGGCTTGTCAGAGGACACAGCCACTGCCCGTCTCCACCACTGGCCAGTGAGTCAGCGAGGAGGTGCTGGCCCTCGCCCTGCAGGGGAGCTGCCCCCACAGCCTTCACTTTACAGATACGGGTATTAGGACTCAGGGAGGGAGTGAAGTGGCCCGAGGCCGCCTGGGAGAGAAGTGGCCTCCTTTGCAGCCAGCAGAGGGTGCAGCCCTGGTGGAGGAGGCCCACCTGGAGCACGAGCCACACCCCACTCCTCCAGCCCTCCCACGGGCCTGGGCTCGGGGTCAGTGCCTGCCTGTGCCCGGGGCTGACCCCCAGCCTGCCAGTGCTCGGGCCCTCAGGCTGTCATTGCCGGAAGAGCCTGGCTGTTCACTGCCCTGTAAAGGCTGTAAAGACTCGGGCCCTCGGGGCCGGCAGGAGGAGTGAGCGAGCCCCCTTGGTCCAGCACTCTGGCCTGGCGTGTTGGGAGTGACGGATGGCAGGTTCCAGGCAGGCAGGCAGGGAGGGTGCAAGGGCAGGGCCCACGCCGTCACTGTGCCTCTGCAACAAGGCTCTGGGGCGGCCGTGCACCACCCCGGCTCCCACCAGAACTGGTCAGAGGTTGGAGGTAGGCCGAGATTTTGACTGTGGCCCAGCCCTGGCTGGAACTGTTCCCTGCCCCAGGCCAGCCTCCTTGTCTCTCTTCAAAACCTCTGAGTCCCTGGTGCATGGAAAACGCCTCCTTTCTCCTCTGGCCCAGGAGCTTCAGGGCAGGAGAGCCAGGCGAAATGGGGGGGCACCGTCTGGGCTCTTCGGGACACAGACCACGAGGCAGCTCTGTGGCCTGGCCTTGGCGGCGATGGGCAGAGAAGACACGGAGACACCGACGTGTCACCACTGCCTCGTGTCCAGCCTTGCCCCAGCGCCAGCCAGGGCAGCACGGTGTTCCTCTCGCAGGGGGCAGTCGGTGTGGGGCGGGACGAGGACCCACAGCCTGGGTTCCTGCTGGGAAGCCACCTGGACTCGGGCCCCCCTCTGTGCCTCAGTTTCCACATCGGAGTCTAGGGCCTTCTTCCTAAGTGACTTAATAATCCCTGAAGAGGGAGTCCTGTCGGGGTCTCAGTCTGGCTCCCAGGGTGGGCACTGGCTGGGGCGTGGAGCATCGTGGTCCAGCCCAGCCCCAGCAGGGCCTGACCTCACCTCCCCACTCCGCAGTGCGCAACTACGAGGTGGGTGCCGCCTGCTGTGTGTACTTCGGCATCGCAGCCGCCCTGTTCAAGATAGGCCGGATAGAGGGCTGGCGATTGGTTTCAAGGCCCGACGAGTGAGCCCTGCGCCTGCCGGGACCTCCAGCCTGCAGAATGCATCCAGAAATAAATTCTGTGTCTATGTGTGTGTCGGTGTCCAGAGGGCTTGGTGATGGCGACACGGCGGCCAGTGAGGGCGGATCCAGGCGGGAGTGAGGAAGGGAGATGAGATAAGGCCCCCTGCACACGCGCCTGCCTGCCGCCTGCTGTCCCTGCCAAGGGTACCAGCCTGGCCCTGAAGAACTGGGAGTGCATCGGGCTGGGGCTGTCCGGAGCCGCAGAGGGGAGACTTGGCTGGGACACGCCCCCACCTCTGCCTCCACCAGTTCCCAGGGCAGGGCGGGAGCGCGCAAGTGACCTGCCAGCAAATGGAAACGGCCCTAGCGCCACGCAGCACCACGGCCCTGCCCTCAGCGCTGTCGGCCCCGGTCACAACCCCCATGCAGATCATGAGCCATCCCTTCTCTGGGCCTGTCCCCAAAGCCAACAGCATGTGGAGAACACGCCCAGGCCCCATCTCCAAATTCCTGGGCACTGGAGCGGAGAGCCCCAGACAGGTTGGCCCAGCAGCCGTCCCCAGCTGGCAGATCACTTGGAGCCCCTGGGGCTGGGACAGAGCAGGACAGGACCCCCCTCAGCATCTGGCTGGTGGCAGCGATAAGGGAAAGAATTGTGATCCCTTCCCGCCGCCGCCTGTCAGGCCTGGTGATTTAGGCAGCCCCGGAATGCTGGCACCACCCGGGCCCTTTCTCCAGACCTGGCCCAGGCTCCCTGGTAGCTGGAGAGGAAGCCTGCGAGCTCCAGCATGCCGCGGTGGGCTGTAAATGAGGGCGCTCCAGGCTCCACCCAGGGGAGCAGAACTGTGCACAGCCCTGGCTGGGGTGGATCAGGGCCTGCTGGTGGGCCTGCTTTCCCCTCCTCACCCGTGTCTGGCCCCATCTCTTTCCTTTCCTCAAGCCCACCCATGGGGCCGCGATGTGGTAAAAAGCCAAACCTTACTTTCAGCCTCATCTCCTCTGTCAGCCCCCAAGCAGAAACAGCCTGGAACTCCCAGGCCCAAGCAATCCTCCCGCCTCAGCCTCCCAAGTACCTGGTGCAGCCACCGCCACTGTACCTGGCATATTTTTAAAAAATATTTTGTCGGCTGGGCGTGGTGGTTTCAACCTGTAATCCCAGCACCTTGGGCAGTCAGGCGGGTGGACTGCTCGAGGCCAGGAGTCTGGGACCAGCCTGGCACCACAGTGAGACCCTGTCTGTGTTTAAAAAATTGTCTTTTTGAGACGTAGTCTTGCTTTGTATCCCGAGCTGGAGGGCAGTGGCAGGATCGTGGCTCACGGGAACCTCGAGCTCCCGGCTCATGTGACCCTCTCATCTTACCCTCCGCGGGAGCTGGGACTGCAGGTGTGCCATCACTACAGCCAGGTCATTGTTTGTGTGTTTATTTTTTGTAGAGACAGGTTCTCGCTGTGTTGGGCAGGCTGGTCTCAAACTCCTGGCCTTGACCAGTCCTTCCTCAGCTTCCCAAAGTGCTGGGATTATAGGCATGAGCCACTGTGCTCGGCCACCCTGTATGGAGAGAGCACGGTTGTCAACGTGTGTTCTGGCCCAAGCGGGGCCACACAACAGCTCAGGGTCACTTCCACCTCAGGGGCTGGGGGCCTGGGCCTGGGCCGGGGCTCCCTGAGAAAGGCTAGACACGCCCACCACAAGCCAGGAGGGGCAGGGGCCCTGTCCAAGCCCCAACAGAGTCGTCATTAAAACAGGCTCTGGGTTCAAATCCCACCACTTGATTCTTCCCTTGTGCCCTTGGAGGACGGCAACACCCAGGCCTCAGCTTTCCCACCTAATAAATGGGAATCAGGGCCTCTCAGAGATGCCCCGCAAAGAAGAAAGACGAATCCGCTCCCTGCAGGCATCCCGTCCACTCCAGGGCACCAGCCTCTGTCTCCACTGCGGCCGGCAGGGGGCAGCACCCACCACAGCACGGCCTGCCAGCGTGGGCCCAGAAGGTCATCCCCAGGCCCCCAGCCTCAAGGTGACACAGGCGTCAGATTCCATCCCTTCCTCCACGTTGCAGGCCTTTTTCTGTCTCCTCATCCCCCTTCCTTCCCAGGCATCCTGCCCACAGCGGCCGGGAGGTGACAGTTTCTAGGAATGGGCAAATCCGCGGCTAAGGACCGTACAGGAGAAAGGACCAGTCCAAGTCCCCACAACAGTCACCCTTAGCCCTGCACCAAGGCCGCTTCTGGGGCCGGTTCCATGCACTAAGGCCCGGGGGGGGAGGGTGCTGGAAATTTAAAGGCAACAAGCCTCTTCCCACCCCCCAGCTACAGTTGCTGCCTGCGTTCAGGGGAGCCGATGGCTCAGACCAGGGGCTCTGCCCACCCAACCCATTCCGGGCCACCCGCCAGGGTTGGTGCAGGCCTGCCAGTTCCTCTCCAACCCCGCCTGCAGGACAGGCACCCCCAGAATGGAACAGGAGGGGGCAGCCTCTTGCTGGGCTCCAGGGAACCCCAAAGCTCAGGCCCCCTGGCCCATAAACATTTACTAGGTTGTGGAGGGCTGACATCACTCCCGCCCCACACGCAGGAGGGCCCCCATCTGGACCATGCGGGCTCCCTGGGGGACAGTGGGGGACCCTTCTGGAGTTTCCCCGAACTTCACAGCATTCTTCCCAGCCCCAGACAGTCAGGCCTGGAACTGAAGAGGGGCAGAGCCTCCCTGGGGAGCTAGGAGGGCTTCCTAGAGGAAGAGGCGGTGCATCAGAGAGGGCTCAAAGATGAAGAGGCTTTTCCAGGTGTGCCCAGCAGGAGGGTGTCCGGGCAGAGCACACAGCGACAGCAAAAGGCCTGCTGGCAGGGAGAGCGGTGGGCGATCAGCCGTCTCCTGGCCAAGGAGAGGTCCTGGGGGCTGCAGGGCGCGCATTTGCTTCCCAGAACCCAGTCCTGGAGACACACCCCCAGCGGAGGCAAGGCTCCAAGAACACTGGCCTGGCCCGGCACGGTGGCTCACGCTTGTAATCCCAACACTCAGAAGCCAAGACGGGCGGATCACTTGAGGTCAGGAGTTTGAGGCCACCCTGGCCAACACGGTAAAACCCCATTAGAGTGAGTGAGACTTGGCCTCAAAAAATAAAAATAACAGTGGCACTGACCCAGTCCCTGCAGGCCCTGCCATCGGGGGTCTCTCAGCTCTTAGTGAGCCAAGAAAACGTTCATAAGACCAAAAAAATGGGAGTAGGGTGGGGAACATCAAGCTTTCCCACCTGCCAGGCAGGCGCAGTTACAGTTTTTTGGCTCATTGTAGTCGTTTATGCAGCCCTGCGTGAGCTCTGTAAGGCAGTAGTGCTGTTTTACAGATGAGGAAACCGAGGCCCAGGAGATGCAGGTAGCAGACACTAAAGGAAACGTTACTTTGGGGCGGGGCTCGGTGGCTCACACCTGTAATCCAGGCACTTTGGGAGGCCGAGGCAGGCGGGTCATGACGTCAGGAGTTCGAGACCAGCCTGACCAAGATGGTGAAACTCTGTCTCTACTAAAAGGCCAAAAGGACACAACTTAGCCAGGTGTGGTGGCGGGTGCCTTAGTCCCAGCTACTCAGGAGGCTGAGGCAAGAGAATCGCTTGAACCCGAGAGGCGGAGGTTGCAGTGAGCCGAGATGCCATTGCTCCCCATCCTAGGCAACAGAGCAGGACTCTGTCTCAAGAAAAGACAAAGTGTTACTTCCCCTAATAACAGCTGTTTGGAAAATGGCAAGTTATTCCTTTAAGACTTTCTAAGTGGTCTCAGCGATTGGAACAAACACACCCCAGTGAGAAAAGGAAGGTGTTCTCGCCGCCAGCTTGAGCACAGCTGCACCCCCACAAGCTCCTTTAAACTTGTGTTCAGTGCGGGACGGGCTCCTAGAAATGTGTTTGACATGATTAGGATGGGACACAGGTGAGAAGGCCCCCCCCCCCGGAACTGACACGTGCCCCTCCTTGGGGCTGGAGGGCGGGTCCTGCCCTCCCGAATCTCAACCCCCTTGGCCTTCAGAATCTGTCCCAAATCTGCCTCTGGTCTGATCCCATCATCGCGACAAACCTAGTCCCCTCCACCCTGGTCACCGTGCTACCCCCTGAGCGTCCCACAGTCTGTCCTCTCCACAGCAGCCAGAAGGCGCCTGTGAGTCCCTGAGTCAGGTCCCGCCCCTCCTCTGCCCACAGCCCTCCATGGCTCCCACCTCCCTTGGGGAGAAAACCCAAGTCCTCTCTACAGACCACCAGGCCCTGCAGTCCCGCCCCATCCCCTCCCCCTACTCCCCTCTTCACTGCTCCAGCCCCACGAGCCTCCTCACTCTCCCTCCAACACTCCAGGCACAGTCCTGCCCCAGGGCCTTTGCACAGGCTGCATCCTCTGCCTGCAATGCCTGTCCCCCAGATGTCCTGAGCTCACCCCTCACCTCCTTCAGTCCTCAGCTCACAAGCCACCTCCTCATCCATCCCCCACCCCCAGGCCAGCAGCACTGCACACCCATTTGCCTTGTAGTTTTGCCCGTAGCCCGTGCCAGCTTCTAAATCCCATATCACCATCGCGTGTGTTGTTTACATGTATGGAGGACTGGGACGTATCCTGGCTGTTACATCCTCTGCTTACACCCCGGCACCCGGCCGAGAAACGCAGCAGAGCTGGAGAACTATGCGCGGAATGAATGAATGGATAAACAAATGAATGAATCTCCAGGTCTGCAAAGGGTGGGAGGTTCAGAGGTGGGGCCTGAGAACCCCTGGGGGGTGGCTATGCACGCTGCCTGGCTCTGCTGCAACGTCTGGGTGGCGTGGACTCTGGGCGGGAGATCAGGGTCCTTCTCACCCTCCCCCGAATGACATGATGGCTGCAGTGGAGCGAGGGAAGGCAGAGGGAGAGAAGCCCTCCAGACCTGTGGGCAAGACTCAGAATTCATTCAACAAACAGTCCCGTGCAGCGTAACAGCATTTCCATCACTGACAGCCACGTATGTGAAGGGAGTCCCGTCAGATTTTTTTTTTTTTTTTTTTTTTTTTTGAGACAGACTCTCTATCGCCCAGGGCTTCAAGACATTCTCCTGCCTCAGCCTCCCCAGTAGCTGGGATTACAGGCACTCACCACCACACCCAGAGAATTTTTTTTTTTTTTGAGACAGACTCTCTATCGCCCAGGGCTTCAAGACATTCTCCTGCCTCAGCCTCCCCAGTAGCTGGGATTACAGGCACTCACCACCACACCCAGAGAATTTTTTTTTTTTTTTGAGACAGACTCTCTATCGCCCAGGGCTTCAAGACATTCTCCTGCCTCAGCCTCCCCAGTAGCTGGGATTACAGGCACTCACCACCACACCCAGAGAATTTTTTTTTTTTTTTTTTTTTGAGACGGAGTTTCGCTCTTGTTACCCAGGATGGAGTGCAATGGTGTGACCTCGGCTCACCGCAACCTCCGCCTCCTGGGTTCAGGCAATTCTCCTGCCTCAGCCTCCCGAGCAGCTAGAATTACAGGCACGCGCCACCATGCCCAGCTAATTTTTTGTATTTTTTAGTAGAGACAGGATTTCACCATGTTGACCAGGATGGTCTCGATCTCTTGACCTCGTGATCCACCCGCCTCGGCCTGAATTTTTGTTTTTTTTTTTTTTTAGACGGAGTTTCGCTCTTGTTACCCAGGCTGGAGTGCAATGGCGCGATCTCGGCTCACCGCAACCTCCACCTCCTGGGTTCAGGCAATTCTCCTGCCTCAGCCTCCTGAGTAGCTGGGATTACAGGCATGCACCACCATGCCCAGCTAATTTTTTTTGTATTTTTAGTAGAGACGGGGTTTCGCCATGTTGACCAGGATGGTCTCGATATCTTGACCTTGTGATCTACCCGCCTCGGCCTCCTAAAGTGCTGGGATTACAGGCTTGAGCCACCGCGCCTGGCCTTGCATTTTTTTTTTTTTAAGATGGGGTTTTACCATGTTGGTCAGGCTGGTCTTGAACTCCTGACCTTGTGATCCACCCACCTCAGCCTCCCAAAGTGCTGGGATTACAGTCATGAGCCACCACCGCACCTGGCCTTTTTTTTTTTTTTTTTTTTTTTTTTAAAGTAAGGTCTTGGCCAGGTGCAGTGGCTCATGCCTGTAATATCAGCACTTTGGGAGGCCAAAGTGGGCAGATCACTTGAGGCCAGGAGTTGGAGACCAGCCTGACCAACATGGTGAAAACCTGTGTCTACTAAAAATTAAAAATAAAAAATAAATGGCCAGGTATGGTGGCTCACGCCTGTAATCCCAGGACTTTGGGGGGCCGAGGCGGGCAGATCACCTTAGGTCAGGAGTTCGAAACCAGCCTGGCCAACATAGCAAAACTTCAACTCTACTAAGAATACAATAATTAGCCGGGTGTGGTGGTGCGTGCCTGTAATCCCAGCTACTTGGGAGGCTGAGGCAGGAGAATTGTTTGAGCCCTGGAGGCGGAGATTGCAATGAGTTGAGATTACATCACTGCACTCCAACCTGAGGCTAGAGCAAGACTCTTGTCTCCAAAATATCAATCAGTCAATCAATCAAATTAGCCAGGCATCATGGCATGAACCTGTAATCCCAGCTACTCGGGAGGCTGAGGCAAGAGAATCGCTTGAAGTCAGGAGACGGAGGTTGCAGTGAACTGAAATTGCGTCACTGCGCTCCAGCCTGGAGGATAGAGCAATACGCTGTCTCCAAAATAAATAAATGAAAAATAAATAAATAAATAAATGAAATTAGCCAGGCATCTGGTGTGAGCCTGTAATCCCAGCTACCCGGGAGGCTAAGGCAAGAGAATCGCTTGAACCCAGGAGGTGGAGGTTGCAGTGAGCCGAGATCACGCCACTGCACTCCAGCCTGACGATGGTCCAGCCTGGGGTTGGAATATTACACTGTCGTTACCAAAGAGGGGGAAGTTCTGCACTCGAAGGAAAGGCATCCGAGCTGCATTGTTAGGAGGCAGCTGCAGTTCGAGGTGCTGTTTCCGTGGGGAAAAGAAAAAGTGGAGCACGGCTGG
Organism: Saimiri boliviensis; assembly: GCF_048565385.1. Taxonomy (NCBI): domain Eukaryota; kingdom Metazoa; phylum Chordata; class Mammalia; order Primates; family Cebidae; genus Saimiri; species Saimiri boliviensis. Next base: position 40,609,575 of record NC_133462.1, read on the forward strand.
AGGGAAGTAGCAGCCTCTGGGGCCGGCGTGGGGCTCACGGGGCTCAGGCCGGCTGGTACTCTTATCACCCTCTGGAATCTTTTGAACTCTCTGGCACGAGCCTGTGTTACCTCTAAAAGAAGGAAGGTAAACTGTAAAATGTATTTTAGAAAGACTGCTGAGAAAAAACCAAAGGGCAAAACAGAAGATTTTGGATGGGTTTTAAAAAGCTGGGGTGGGGTGGGGTGGGGTGGCTGTAGATTTCGGGCCGGGTCATCACGCTGCCTGCGGCCCCTCTGTTTGGGCTGACTCCCCCAGCAGGCCCCCTGCGAGGCCCCCCCAGAGCCCCGCCCTTGCCCTGGCTCACACCTTTTCTACTCTGGTTCAGCGAGGCCTCAGAGCCCAGTGAGGACCCCCGGAAGGTGAGCTGCGGGCTGGGCTGGGGCCCGGGACAGGGCCAGGCCTGCCGGAGCCCCTTGCAGCTCGGCCCGACCACCCAGCTTTCCAGGAAGCCCGAGGGGAGGCTTGGCTGGCTCAGAGGAGGGACCCCGTGTGTGCCAATGGTGGCGCTGGGGGCCAAACCAGGCCCCTGTGGGCGCCCACACTCTGAGGAGGACCACAGCAAGTGGAGGGAGGGTGGCTAGATAGGAGCTACGCAGGGAGGGAGGCCCGGGCTGCTGTACCTCAGTTTCCCCATGGGCCAGGTGGCTCACTGGCTGCGTGGCCCTTGTGGATACAGGGCATGCTCGAGATGAAGCGGGACCAGGGAACTATGGCTCCCTTGGGTTCTAGGCTTTGACGCCCAGCCAGGCAGGACAAGGGGGGGCAAGACCCGCCCCAGCTTCTGGAGTTCTGAAGTAATGAGCGATCCAGCTTTAGGCTTTAAGGCTGGAGCCTCCCGCCAGAACCCAGCCAGGACAACTTCCCGTCCCCTTCCTAAGATCTCTATTCCCAGTCCACCCCCTCTACCTCCCGCTGTGCTTTGCTGGGGACCCTGTGGGCACAGGGATGTGGCATGCCCATTTGGGTCTCTGGCCACGTCTTTTTTAGAGACAGGGTCTGGCTCTGTCACCCAGGCTGGAGTCCCATGGCAGGATCATAACTCACTGCAGTCTGGACCTCCTGGGCTCGAGTGATTCTCCCACCTCAGCCTCCGGAGTAGCTGGAACTACAGGTGTGAGCCGCCACAGCTGGCTTCAGCCCCCTTTTTGAGTGGCTCTTTTGGGGGTATCCTAGTGGGCCAGTGTTGCTCCCAGGAAAAGGGAAGCGTTTGGCCCAGAAGCGCCTGTCTACAGTGGAAGCATGATCTGCAGCTGGACACGGTGGCTTACGCCTGTAATCCCAGCACTTTTGGGAGGCTGAAGCAGGAGGATCACTTGAGGCCAGAAGTTCAAGCCTGGGCAACATAGTGAGACTCTATCTCACCAAAAAATTCAGAAATAGGCCAGGTGTGGTTCATGCCTGTAGTCCCAGCTTCTTGGGAGGCTGAGGCAGGAAGATCATTTGAGCCCAGGAGTTTGAGGTTGCAGTGAGCTAGCTATGATCTCACCACTGCACTCCAATCTGGGCAACAAGGCAAGACCCTGTCTTCTTCTTATTATTATTATGATTTTTGAGATGGAGTTTTGCTCTTGTCGCCGGGCTGGAGTGCAGTGTTGCAGTCTTGGCTCACTGCAACCTCCACCTCCTGAGTTCAAAGGATTCTCCTGCCTCAGCCTCCCCAGTAGCTGGGACTACAGGTGCATGCCACCACAACCAGTGAATTTTTGTATTTTTAGTAGAGGGTTTTCACCATGTTAGCTAGGATGGTCTCCATCTTTTGACCTTGTGATCCGCCCGCCTCGGCCTTCCAAAGTGCTGGGATTACAGGCATGAGCCAGCTTGCCTGGGCTGGGACATCTTTAATTTGCCTAAAGTTTTTGTTTGTCTGTTTTTTGTTTTGCTTTGTTTTGTTTTTGTTTTTGTTTTAATTGAGACAGAGTTTTGCTTTTGTTGCCCAGGCTGGAGTGCAGCGGCACGATCTCGGGTCACTGCAACCTCCGCCTCCCGGGTTCAAGCGATTCTCCTGCCTCAGCCTCCCGAGTAGCTGGGATTACCGATGGGCACCACTGCGCCCGGCTAATTTTTGTATTTTTAGTAGAGATGGGGTTTCACCGTGTTGTCCAGGCTGGTCCCAAACTCTTGACCTCAAGTGATCCGCCCGCCTCGGCCTCCGAAGTTGCTAGGATTACAGGCAGGAGCCACCACGCCATCCTTGTCTGTTTTTTTAAGAGACAGGCTCTCCCTTTGCCACCCAGGCTGGAGTTCGTGGTGCACCATAGCACACTGCAGCTCCCAGTGCCTGGGCTCCTGCGGTCCTCCACCTCAGCCACCCAAGTAGCTGGGACTGCAGGTGTGCGCCACCACACCCTGATATTTTTTTATTTTATAGAGGTGGGGTCTCCCCATCTTGCCCAGGCTGGTCTCCTACTCCTGGGCTCAAGCTATGTGCCTGCCTCAGCCTCCCAAAGTGCAGTGATTATAGGTGTGAGCCACTGCACTCGGCCAATTAGCCTAAAATTTTAAATAAACACCGGCTGCCCCTCCTCTGGGGTCCCAAGCACAGTTCCAGCACCTTCCGTACATGATGTCTCTGCCATCTCAGTGCAATTTGGGTTACAAGGGAGGTGCTGGTGTCTCATTTTTACGGCTGGGGAAAACGAGGCTCAGAGAGGCCTAGCTGCTTACCCAGGGTCACACAGCAAATGGGAGCAGAGCCGGGGCAGCTATGACTGACAGCAGGGCATGTCTGTCCACTGTGAGCTGGACCTTGTCCAAGACAGACTGAGTCCCCACTCCCAAGGTGCACAGCCCAGCGGGGGAGACAATACAGAACTGGGCAGTTACGTGAAACTCGGGCAGAGCAGGGTGTTATGAGGTCACACAGGCAGATGGAGACGCAGCGCAGGTAACTGACCCATTCAGGGTGTCCAAGGAGGATTCCAGGGGAAGGGAAAAAAGTTGTTCAGGGGAGAGGAACAGCATGTGTGATGGCTCAGAGGAGAGGCGGGAGAGTGGCTAAGAGCACCGGAGAGTCTGAGGTTCTAGATCCTTCTCTGCTGGTCAGTTTCCACTCCTTAGAGCCATTCTCTCGACCAAGCCTGGCACGTGGGTAGCTGGAGGGTCAAGGCTGGGGCGACCGTCCTACCCCTGCCTGGGATATGGGGAGGCAGGGGTGCCGCAGCAGCCCCCTCTGCGTCTGGGGGCCCAGCAGAACCCCGTCCATGTGGAGATCGGGAGGGGTGAAGGTGTCCAGAGGCGCCTTCCTGGTCTCCCACCTCGACAGGAAAGGACATGGCAGGGTGGGGGTGGCAGAAGTCTGTTTCCCACCCCCGCCTCAAATCGGACACTTCCTGCCCCAGGCCAGCTCCTCGGTGGGCTGGGACCCCTTCCCACCCCTCATGGGCTCTCCAACCCCCATTAGTGAGGCCGCCCACTGAGAGTCTGGGAGTCCCAGGTGTTCCGGGCCTGCGCTCCCCCTGCTGAGTGAGGACCATTAAAGATGAATAATGAGCCCAGCTGGAGGGACCTGGGAGGTAGTGAGGGGCTGGCGCTGGGGGTGGGGGCCAGGGAGGCCCCGAAGCCTCCTCCGTTGGGCTGGTCCCAGAGGCACCTGGGAAGGCCATCAAGGAAGGAGTCCGAGTCCTGGAAGCCACCTGAGCGCCTGGTGTGGCTCTGATTTCGCCTCCTTACTGCCTGCCTTTGCTCTCTGCACCTACCCCCTGCAGGGAGCCTCCTCCACCCCCGCGCAGCTAAAGTCGTTGGAGTTACCGAATAAAAATCCAAGACATCCAGTTAAGTTTGGATTCCAGAAAGATAATGAATCGTGGCTTGGCGTAAGTACATCCCATGCAATTCTTGGGATATACTTATAGCATCATTCATGACTTTTTTTTTTTTTTTGGAGACAGAGTTTTGCTCTGTTGCCCATGCTGGAGTCCAGTGGTACAATCTTGGCTCACTGCAACCTCTGCCTCCCAGGTTCAAGCGATTCGTGCCTCAGCCTCCCTAGTCACTGAGACTACAGGCACGCATCCCCATACTCAAGTAATTTTTGTAATTTTTGTTTGGTAGAGAAGGGGTTTTGCTATGTCGCCAGCCTGGTCTTGAATTCCTGGGCTCAAGTGATCCTCCTGCCTCAGTCTCCTGAGTAGCTGGGACCACAAGCACGTGCCACCACACCAGGCTAATTTTTGTACTTTTAGTAGAGAAGGGGTTTCACCATGTTGACCAGGGTGGTCTCAATCTCTTGATCTCATGATCCGTCCACCTCAGCCTCCCAAAGTGCTGGGATTACAGGTGTGAGCCACTGCGCCCGGCTGTTTTTTAATTTTTTATTTTTTTTTTGAGAGAGTCCTGCTCTCTCCCCCAGCTGGAGTGCAGCGGTGCAATCTTGGCTCACCGCAACCTCTGCCTCCCGGGTTCAGGCGATTCTCCTGCCTCAGCCCCTGGAGTAGCTGGGATTACAGGCGCCTGCCACCACTTCCAGCTAATTTTTGTGGAGTGGACGTATTTTAATATCTCACCATCTGCATGAGGTTTCCACAGCCCACCAGCCCTGTCCCTGTCCCTTCCTTGACCCTTCTCTGGCTTAGTGAGGGTGCCTTAGGTCCCCGGCAGGTCACTGGCGCAGCAGGCATCTCTTGGAATTTACACAAAAAGACCCAAAGTTGCTGTAACTCTGGAAGCCTCTGGAGAGGTCCCTCCCTGGGAGAGAGGGAGTGAGAGGCCACATGCCCGCTTCCCCCAGGAACTCATCACTCGGAGCCTCTTGCCTCTCCCCTGGCTTTCAGGGAAGCCTCTGGGTGAGAGCACCACTCCCTGAACCCCGGGTTCGAGTCCTGACTCCGCCGCTTGCGAGTTGTGTGGCTTTGAGCCTCCCTCTTTCTCGGTGCCTCGATTTCCCTGCCTGTAAAGTGGGGATACGCCACAATGCCATTACTGATACCAGCTGTCGGGGTTGTTGAGAGGAACAAGTGCGTTGATTTCTTCAGGGTCTGGCACACAGCACTCACAGAAGTGATGGCCGGGCCCCAGCCTCCCTCCTGGCCCGGGAGGAGGGGCCGAGCGGGAAGTGGAGGTTAATTTTAGCCCTGATGACACCCACTGGCCGCCTGCCGTGTCCAGACATCCCCAGCCAGGCGTGAGGTTCAAAGCGTCCCCCCACCCCCAGCCTCTGACATCCAGGGAGCCTGTTTATTCGTTCTCGTCCTCCACAGCATTCTTTGCCTGCCTGCGCCTGCCACCCAGGCTCCTCCATCTCCAGCCCTGGGAGGTCCTGCCCCATGTCACTGGGGGTGAGGGCCACCTCACCTGCAGATCTCCCTGAGACAGGCTATAATCCCTGGGGTGGTCAGCGGGGGGTGGGTAGGGGCAGGGTCACTCCTGTCCCAGAGTCCAGAGATCTTTATTCTTTGTTGATAATTCTCCAAGTGGGAGTTCGAGCTTCCATCACAGACAGGAACACTTACTCAGCACCTGTCTACTGAGCGCCTACTGGGTGCCAGGTCATAGTGGGCACCCAAGCCCTGCCCCGTGAGCCACCCAATCTGGGGAAGACACTGACAAACCACGAAATAAACAGGATTTTTTTTTTTTTTTTTGAGACAGAGTCTCTGTGCCCCAGGCTGGAGTGCAGTGGTGCAATCTCAGCTCACAGCAACCTCCGCCTCCCAGGTTCATGTGATTATTGAGCCTCCACCCCTCAAGTAGCTGGGATTACAGGCACCTGCCACCACGCCCAGCTAATTTTTGTATTTTTAGTAGAGATGGGGTTTCGCCATGTTGGCCAGGCTGGTCCCGAACTCCTGACCTCAGGTGATCCGCCCACCTCGGCCTCCCAAAGTGCTGGGATTACAGGAGTGAGCCACCACGCCCCGACTATTTTTCTTTATTTATTTATTGAGACTGAGTTTCACTCTGTTGCCCCGGCTAGAGAGCAGTGGTATGATCTCAGCTCACTGCAACCTCCACCTCTCGGGTTCAAGCGATTCTCCTGCCTCACCCTCCTGAGTAGCTGGGATTACAGGCGTGTGCTGCCACACCGGGGCTCAGTTTTTGTAAGGCCCTGCCCTTGTTCTGAAGTCCGATCTCAGCACCGTCATGCTTTGGGAGGGGCGTGACCAGGGGCTGCAGCTGGGCCCAGAGGCTGAGTGGCTGCAGGTGGAGGCCAAGTGTAAATGAGGGCTATGGAACATTCTGAGAGTCTGGGTAGGGGAAAATTGCCACTCTCCAGAGAACACCAGCAGGGACAGAGCGGACTGCAAATTCCAGCGCATCTTCCCACGGTGGTGTCTTCATACGCTCCCCGCGGGGCTGGGCCTGGTGCCCACGTTGCTGACTCTGCTGGCTGTAATTTTTGCCGACGGACAGACAGGTATCTTAGAAACCTTGAAAATACCCCCTGAGAACAAACCAAGAAAATTAGGCTTTTACGCTCCGGGTTCCCACAGACCTTCTCATAACTGTTTTCGTTCTTGAAAATACCTTCCCTGAGCCGGGCGCGATGGCTCACGCCTGTCATCCCAGCCCCTTGGGAGGCCGAGGCAGGTGGATCATTTGAGGTCAGGAGTTCGAGAACAGCCTGGCCAACATGGTGAAACACCGTCTGTACTAAAAATACAAAAATTAGCTGGGCTTGATGGCAGGTGCCTGTAATCCCAGCTACTTGAGGGGTTGCAGGGGGCCGAGATCGCGCCGTTGCACTCCAGCCTGGGTAACAAGAGCGAAACTCCGTCTCACAAAAAAACAAACAAAAAAGACCCAAATACCTCCATTGGCTTTTCTGATTCTAAAATTGCCACTCGCACACCTCACAAAATCTTTCCAGAATGAGAGAAAGCCCTCTTTGTTCCCCCGCCCTATGTATTCCCTGGAATTTTCTCTCCCCGGGCAGGACGTAAATGCTATTGTTTTTCCAAACACAAGGTTTTGCAACGGGCTTTATTTCCACTCCACAATACATGGCCCCGCGGCCTTTATTGCTAGAAATCGGAAAATGAAGCATGTCCAGGCCCCGCCTCTTCACCCACCTCAGGCTGAAATTTAAGCTGCATGAACCTGGCTGGGCCTGGCTACCAGGGGTGGGCAGACCCCAGTGTGTTGGTGCCAGGGGGTCAGGGGGGAGGTCAGGGTCAGGTTTCTAGGGGTGCTAGGTTTCTGTCACCGTCGCCTGGGGCTTCCCCCACTCCCTGTTTGGTGGCACCAAAGTTGTAGATGAGCAGTGAGAGGCTGAGTTCTTAAAAGTATTACAAGAGGGGAAACCGAGGCCCACAGAAGGCCAGGGACCCAGGCCAACCATTCCAGCCTGCAGACAGGATGTGCAGAGACCCTGTGGGATGGTGGGAGGATCAGCGTGAACCTCAGGCTCCTGAAGAAGGTCCTGGCAGGGGCTCCACTCTACAGCGGAGGTGGCCGAAGTCCAGAGCAGTCGAGGGACTCACCCAAGTTACACAGCTGCTGGAGGTGAAAGGCGGTTTTCTGAAGATCTTAGGGTCAAGAACTCCAAGGTCAGGCAAGTCCCGCATAGAGCCCTGCTCAAACCCTTAGGGGCTGCAGATGGCTTCTGATTGTAAATGAGGACGTCTGGAACATTCTAGTGTTGTGGGAAATTGCTGCTTTCTGGAGAATGCGTAAGGGGACCCAGTGATGGAGGGTGGTGGTAATCCCAGGGGCTCTCTGAGCCTCAGTTTCCCCATCGGTACAGTGGAGGTGCAGAGGTGCCTGTGATGCCTCCCTGAGGCCCAGGTGGGACGGTGGAGGGGCATAGGGCAGGAGCGTGTGGGGGGTCTGGAGAGTCTCTGCCAAGCCTCCTGGTGACCCCGGGCCTGAGCCAGCTGCGCAGGGCCCATCACTCACCTGCCACCCACACCACACACCGGGCCCCTCTCCCCACTGCCTGGCTGCAAGTCAGGGGTCCCGGTAGGGCAGGCCACACTTCCTGGCAGCCTGGGGCAGGGCCTGTCCCCAGGGGGTAAGAGGTGTGGGGACAGGCTGCTCTGTCCCCTGGAGCCCCCATGGTCGCCACCTCTACCTGAACTGCTGTCAGCATCAACAGCTCCCTTTTCCAACTTCTCTTCTCTTTCTCTCCCTCTGGAATTTCCTCTGAGGCTTAGAGGGACATGGAAACCCTCCTTGGGTCCCACAAGAGCAGAGGCCCAGCCACCTGGCCAACACTGGGGGACCCAGGCCTGCCCCCTGTGGAACCCAGGCACCGCCCCAAACCCCCATTGCCTCCTGCCTACCCCAGATCTCACGTGTGGTTCACAGCGCACCCAGCCCAGCCCATGGGCCTTCTCCCTCCTCCTGAGCCGCAGCTGCCTTTGGCTCCCAGCCCTGAGGCCCCAAGGGGAGAGAAATTTCCAGCAGGCTGGCAGCTCCATCACCCACCCAGCCCAGGCTGAGGGAGAAGCTGGGGTGTCCAATGAAGGCCAAGACCCCAACGAGGGGCACAGGTGGCATCACTGCACACCCCAAGCAAGTCTCAGCTCATCTGAGCCAGAGGGAAGAGATCCTTGTGGCCTGAGCTAGGATCGGGGCACTGGGGTGGCTGGAGGGGCCAGTGGAAGGGACTGATGTGGCTGGGAGGGCAGGAGACGGGCTATCTGGGGCGGCTCCCTGGAGGAGCTGTGTGCACCGAGCCCTGAAGGATGAATGGGAATTAGGCAGGAGGCAGGGCAGAGTGTCCAACTGGAGACAGACAGCCTGGTGCATTGGCGACTCCCAGTGATTCACGTCATGAGCGCCCTCTCTCGGGACCTCAGTCTTCACACCTGTAGGATCACTGTGTAGCCTGGGGCTCCAGGACAAAGTGACACCAAGACTGACAGCCCCATGAGTTAGGGTTTTTTGGTTTTTTTCTTTTTGAGACGGAGTCTCATTCTGTCCCCCCGGCTAGAGTGCAGTGGCCCAATCTTGGCTCACTGCAACCTCCACCTCCCGGGTTCAAGTGATTCTCCTGCCTCAGCCTCCAGAGTAGCTGGGACTACAGGTGTGCACCACCATGCCTAATTTTTATATTTTTAGTAGAGATGAGGTTGCTCCATGTTGGCCAGGGTGGTCTTGAACTCCTGACCTCAGGTGATCCGCTCACCTTGGCCTCCCAAATTGTTGGGATTACAGGCGTGAGCCACCGTGCCCGGCCTCCATGAGTTATGTTTTAATCAGTCACAGACAGTGCCCCCAGCAAGGCCATGAGCAGAGCACAGACTCAGGCCACTCCTTCTGGAAATGGCCTGCCTGGGAGACCCCAGCTGCTGGCCCAGCCCTGGCCCGTTGATCCTCCCCGCTGGCCTGGGTCTGGCTGGGCACTGAGATGGTGAAAGTCAGGGCTAGCATGACACAGCCTCCAGGAAATGATTTCTAGAACAGGCAAGTCGTGACACCTGAAGGTGGACTGTGAGCTCTGTGACCTGTGCACCCAGTTTCGGAGTGACAGAGTTTAAGGACATCCTCTGTACGAGGGGTCGGGGAAAGGGAGTGGCTTTGAGGCATACAGAGGGGCTTGATGAGGCCACCAGAGGAGGCCTCCGCCACCAACATGGGGCCAGTGCCCAGCGTTGGGAAGAGAACATCTCGGGCCGGCATGGTGGCTCACGCCTGTAATCCCAGCACTTTGGGAGGCCGAGGTGGGCTGATCAGTTGAGATCAGGAGTTCAAGACCAGCCTGGCCAACATGGTGAATCCCCATCTCTAGTAAAAATACAAAAATTAGCTGGGCATGGTGGCAGGCGCCTGTGATCCCAGCTACTGAGGCTAAGACAGGAAAATCGCTTGAACCCAGGAGGCGGAGGCTGCAGTGAGCCCAGATTGCGCCACTGCACTCCACCTGCACGCCAGCCTGGGCAAGAGAAGGAAACTCTATCTCAAAAAAAAAAAAAAAAAAAAAAAGGCGAGGCAATTACAGGCGAGCGCCACCACGCCCGGCTAATTTTTGTATTTTTAGTAGAGGTGGGGTTTCACCACGTTGGGCAGGCTGGTCTTGAACTCCTCAGCTCAGGTGATCCGCCCGCCTCAGCCTCCCAAAGAGCTGGGATTACAGCGTGAGCCGCCATGCCTGGCCAGAAGACCACAATTTTAATTGTTAGTTCCCTTATAAGGATTGTGTATTGTGTGACTCACCCACCAGTTCCTCGAGGGAGTGCCGGGCCTGGCACTTAGTAAGTGCTCAGGAAATATTGGTGGTTTTGCATTTTTTTGTGAGTGAGTCTCTTGCTTTGTTGCCGAGGCCGGTGAGCAGTGGCTCAGTCTCAGCTCACTGCAGCCTTTGCCTCCTGGGTTCAAGCAATTCTCATGCCTCAGCCTCCTGAGTACATGGGACAAGCACCTGCTACCACACCCAGCTAGTTTTTGTAATTTTAGTAGAGACAGGAGTTTCATCTTGTTTCCCAGGCTGGTCTCGAACTCCTGACCTCAGGTGATCTGCCCACCTCGGCCTCCCAAAGTGCTGGGATGACAGGCATTAGCCACCGTGCCCAGCGGATGAAGCGTTTCAAAATGACAGTGTTTGCCTGCTTTCTTTGTTGGGCCAAGTTGGTCTTATCCTTGCAGTGCAGAGTGGAAATCCCACCAAGTGACCTGATTGTGACAAAAAGGGACCCAGAGGCCAAGTCCCAAGCTCACGCCAAGGTTCTGGAAAGAGACTCAAAACACAGGGCCTCCGGGGACAGTCCCAGCCAGGAGTGGGAAGGAGGCCGAACATTAACCGATTCCTGCTCTGGGCCCTGGAGCCTCGGCACAGGTCAATTTTTATAAAGCAATTGACAGCAAGATGTAATTACATGGGCCCTGGGTTCACGGCGGCCCCTCTTAGGAGACTGTGAAGTGTCTGTTAACGACTTTTAGAAGGGAAGATTGGGGACAGGTGTGGTGGCTCACGCCAGTAATCCCAGCACTTTGGGAGGCCGAGGCGGGAGAATCACTTGAACCTGGGAGGTGGAGGTTGCAATGAGCCGAGATCACACCACTGCACTGCAGCCTGGGTGACAGAAGGAGACTCCGTCCCAATTCAGAAATAAAAAGAAGGGTAGACTGGGGAAAACGGGGAAATGGGTGATTCAGGGGTGGTCAGGGCTGAGGTTCCAGCCAAGTTGAACCCAAGATATTTTTTTTAGAAGAAGAATGCCCAGTTCCTCCTGGTTTGGCAAATCAGCCAGAACCTTCCATCCGCTCCTCCATCCTGGCACATACGGCACCCAGAAAGAACCCTGGCTGTGACTAGGGGCCACTGGCCACATTCCTGGCCCCTCAGGGGATTTTGTGTCCAGCCAGCTAAATCCTGAATCACAGCAGATGGGACCAGGGCCGAAGGGAGGACAGATGGAGCCAGGAGGCCTTTCCGACGAGGTCTCCCACACATTCTGGGTTGGGAATAAAGATGTCCCAAGACACTCTGCCCGGGCAGCGGGGGCAGTGTGCCCAGGATGAGAGCACCTCCACCTGAGGCTGAGGACAGAGTGCCAGCTGGATTCTCAGGACGTGGCCGAGGCCAGACCAGGTAGCAGAAGGAAGCAGTACGTGTACCTGGCGAAAGCCAGGCTCTGTCCAACCACCGTCCGCGGTCAGGTGACCCAGGGTGTCCCGTCCTCAAAAAAAATACAAGAGATTCTTGCTTGGTGTATTCTCAAAATACAGCAATAAAATAAAATAAAATAAAACTTCATTGGAATGTAATTCACATACCTTACAGTGAGCTCACGTAAGGTGTACAAATCTGTAAGTCAATGGTTTTTTATGTTATTTTTTCATTGTAATTCCATATATACATATATGTATGTATGTACAACATAAAAGTCACCATTTAGGCCATTTTTTGTTTTTTGTTTTTAGACTGAGTTTCGTTCTTGTTGGTCACTGCAACCTCTGCCTCCCAGATTCAAGTGATTCTCCTGCCTCAGCCTCCCAATTAGCTGGGATTACAGGTAAAGTAGCTCATTAAGAATTTTCTTTTTTTTTTTCTTTTGCTCCTTATGTGTATGAGATCATTAATGGTTTTCTACATTAATTACATGTTGAAATAACGCTTTGAATGTATTGGGTGAAATAAAATGCATCATTAAAATTAAATTGGCCAGGTGTGGTGGCTCACACTGAGATCGCATTTGCACTCCAGCCTGGGCAACAAAAGTGAAACTCTGTCTCAAGGAAAAAAAAAAAAAGCCTAAATGGGCCAGGTGTGATGGCTCACGCCTGTCACCCCAGCACTTTGGGTGGCTGAGGCGGGCAGATCACCTGAGGTTAGGAGTTTGAGACCAGCCTGGCCAACATGGTGAAATTGTGTCCTAAAAATACAAAATTTAGCTACCGTGCCTGGCCAATTTAATTTTAATGATACATTTTATTTCTACTTCACATCCTTTCTTTCATCCTAAGAAATAACAATCATATGGAAATTGGTCACCATAAACATGTCTATGTAGGCACTGCATTTTCCATGGCGTTGGTGACATAGGTGTCTACCAAAACCATAGTGTTGTGTTTGGTGGGGAAAAAAGTTTTTATTTAGGTCGAGTGTGGTGGCTCACGCCTGTAATCCCAGCACTTTGGGAAGCTGAGGCGGGCAGATCATTTGAGGTCAGGAGTTCAAGACCAGTCTGGCCAACATGGTGAAACCCTGCCTCTACTAAAAATATACAAATTAGCTGGGCATGGTGGCAGCCACCTGTAATCCCAGCTACTCAGGAGGCTGAGGCAAGAGAACCACTTGAACCCGGGAGGCAGAGGTTGCAATAAGCCAAGATCACGCCACTGTACTCCAGCCTAGGCAACAGAGTGAGACTCTGTCTCAAAAATAAGTAAGTAGATAAATAAAATTAGCTGGGCATGGTGGTATGTGCCTGTAGTCCCAGCTACTCCGGAGGCTGAGGTGGGAGGATTGTTTGAGTCTGGGAGGCCGATGCTGTAGTAAGCTGAGATCATGTTTTACTGCACTCCAGCCTGGGTGACAGAGGAAGACACTTTGTTATAAATGTATTATTACTTTTTGAGACACTGTGTTCTAAATTTATTACTGTTATTTTTTTGAGACAATCTCATTCTGTCACCCAGGCTGGAGCTCAGCGATGTGATCTCAGCTCAATTCAAGTGATTCTCCTGCCTCAGCCTCCCAAGTAGCTGGAACTACAGGCACTCACCACCAGGCCTGGTTAATTTTTGTATTTTTAGTAGAGACGGAGTTTCACCACGTTGGCCAGGCTGGTCTCAAGCTCCTCACCTCAGATGATCCACCTGCCTTGGCCTCCCAAAGTGCTGGGATTACAGGCATGAGCCCCCCGACCCGGGCTATAAATTTTCTTTTCTTTTCTTTTCTTTTCTTTTTTTTTTTTTTGAGACAGAGTTTCGCTCTTGTTACCCAGGCTGGAGAGCAATGGCGCGATCTCGGCTTACCGCAACCTCCGCCTCCTGGGTTCAAGCAATTCTCCTGCCTCAGCCTCCTGAGTAGCTGGGACTACAGGCACGCGCCACCATGCCCAGCTAATGTTTTGTATTTTTAGTAGAGACGGGGTTTCACCATGTTGACCAGGATGGTCTCGATCTCTTGATCTCGTGATCCACCCGCCTCGGCCTCCCAAAGTGCTGGGATTACAGGCGTGAGCCACCGCACCCAGCCTATAAATTTTCTTAAATGTACTGTTCAGTTTTTAGATTTACATTTAAAATTGTCAACAGCCCACCCTGGCCTCCAAGCCTCACCCCACCCATCACGAAGCCCGGCTCGGGTTCCCTCCTCCTCCTCCTCCAATCGCCCTCTAAGCCTCTTTGAACGTTTTCCTTTTCAGTCTTCCCAGAACCAGTGCGTCCACTCTGTGTGTCCCGGGCTCTCTCCGGTTCCGTGCTGGGCTCCAGGCCTTCGCCACAAGCTTGCTCCTCCCTCGGGTCCCAGGTCCCCCGACTGCCTGCCTGGTCAGCCCCTGCCGCCTGAGTCTTCACACCTGCCCATTCTCCCTCCTGTCTTTCCCACCTCTCCCCAAGCCCTGGCCTCTCCCCTAGGATAGGGACGGGGTGTCTGAGGGCCAGAGGGGTTATCTTTGAGTGTTTGTTGATTGAAACACCAAGTGAGTAGACAAGCCTAAACCAGCAGCCCTGAGCACTTCCTTTTATTTGCAAACCGCTCAGGTGTCTCACCACGCCAGGCTTTGGCACTGGGTCTTTCCTCATCCAAGGGACACTCTTTCCGTCAACTCCGGCCTTATCTGGAGAACTCTTACATTACCTACAAAACCCAATCCCATTGTACCCTTTCCCTATCAGAGTCATAAATTCAATCCCCAACTCAGGGGCACTGGGGCATTTATTGCAAGCTCTGTCACAAATTATACCAGCTTCTCTCAGGATGCTTGGCCAGGAAGTGGGTGATTGTCCTTAATGACCCTCACTCCTCTCTCCTCTCTTCCCAGCTGTTCTGACCCATGGGCCCCACCACGCCACGATGGCCTTGGCGTCACTGTCTGGCCGGGCTGCTGTTTCAGCTGCTGGTGGCTGTGTGTTTCTTTTCCTACCTGCGTGTGTACCGAGACGATGCCACCGGGTCCCTCATGGCAGTGGCACCTGTCACTGGGGCTCCCAAGAGGTCCTGCTGCCAGGACAGCATGGGGACCCCCACCCATCACATCCCCCTGATCCTGCTGTGGACGTGGCCTTTTAACACACCCATGGCTCTGCCCTGCTGCTCAGAGATGGTGCCCGGCACGGCTGACTGCCACATCACTGCCGACCGAGAGATGTACCCACAGGCAGACGCGGTCATCGTGCACCACCGGGACATCATGTACAACCCCAAGGCCCAGCTCCCGCCCCCCACCAGGCCACCGGGGCAGCGCTGGGTCTGGTTCAGCATGGAGTCCCCCAGCCACTGCTGGCAGCTGCAAGCCCTGGACGGACACTTCAACCTCACCATGTCCTACCGCAGCGACTCCGACATCTTCACACCCTACGGCTGGCTGGAGCCGTGGTCCGGTCAGCCTGCCCACCGCCCGCTCAACCTCTCGGCCAAGACCCAGCTGGTGGCCTGGGTGGTGTCCAGCTGGAGGCCACAGTCCGCCAGGGTGCGCTACTACCAGACCCTGCAGGCCCATCTCAAGGTGGACGTGTACGGGAGCTCCCACAAGCCGCTGCCCCAGGGGACCATGATGGAGACGCTGTCCCGGTACAAGTTCTACCTGGCCTTCGAGAACTCCTTGCACCCCGACTACATCACCGAGAAGCTGTGGAGGAACGCCCTGGCGGCCTGGGCCGTGCCCGTGGTGCTGGGCCCCAGCAGGAGCAACTAGGAGAAGTTCCTGCCGCCCGACGCCTTCATCCACGTGGACGATTTCCAGAGCCCCGAGGACCTGGCCCGGTACCTGCAGGGGCTGGACAAGGACCACGCCCGCTACCTGCGCTACTTCCGCTGGCGGGACACGCTGCGGCCTCGCTTCTTCAGCTGGGCACTGGGCTTCTGCCAGGCCTGCCGGAAGCTGCAGCAGGAACCCAGGTACCAGACGGTGCGCAGCATAGCGGCTTGGTTCACCTGAGAGGCCGGCGTGGGGCCTGGGCTGCCGGGGACCGTGCTTTCCCGGGGCCTCACCTGAGTGGGACCTCACCCACCTAGGGACTCACTAGTCTGGGGATTTACCCACCTGGGGCCTTATCTGCTGGGACCTCATCTACTGGGCTCACTTCCCTGGGGCATCATCTGCCTGGGGCATCACCTGCCTGGGGCCTCACCTGCCTGGGGCCTCACCTGCCTGGGGCCTTGCCTGCTGGAGGCTTTGGTGGCCGACATATTATTTACCTGGGATTTCACATGCCAACCTTCACGGCTGCCAGGAGCCTGCCTTGCTGGGGACCTTGCCTGCTGGAGGCAGCACCTAGAAGATCTCGCCTGTCGGGACTTGACCTGCTGGGGTCCAGCTCCCAGGGACCTTGCCACACTGAATCTCGCCTGCTGGGGACCTCACCCTGGAAGGCACTGGGCCCTGGGAACTGGCACCCTTGAAGCCTTGCCCCGGGCGGTGGTGCTGGCTGGTTGACCTGTGGTTCTACTCTGTTTGTAACCACCCATGAGAGGTACAGACAGACAGTGCTTTACCATTTTTTTTTTTTTTTTTTTTTTGAGATGGAGTTTCGCTCTTGTTACCCAGGCTGGAGTGCAATGGCGCGATCTCGGCTCACCGCAACCTCCGCCTCCTGGGTTTAGGCAATTCTCCTGCCTCAGCCTCCTGAGGAGCTGGGATTACAGGCACGTGCCACCATGCCCAGCTAATTTTTTGTATTTTTAGTAGAGACGGGGTTTCACCATGTTGACCAGAATGGTCTTGATCTCTTGACCTCGTGATCCACCCGCCTCGGCCTCCCAAAGTGCTGGGATTACAGGCTTGGGCCACCGTGCCCAGCCCGCTTTACCATTTTTAGGCAAGAATGCTTCGAGGAAAACTCCTATGTCCCTCACTCGTGAGGGGTGCTCACGCGGGCGATTCTGCCCCGAAGGGCACTTGGCAATGTCCAGAGACATTTCCAGTTGTCACAACCAGGAAAGCAGGATGAGGTCACTTAGTGGGCAGAGGCCAGGATTACTCTGAACTCGCTACGATGCACAGGTCGGGGTTCCATAACCGACAACAATGGTTCCAAATATCCAGGGGCAGAAAACACTGTTCTAGAACTTTCTATGGCCCTAGAGGTCAAGCCCCTTGGTTGGGGTAGGTGGAGGTCAGATCCCTCGGGGGTCCTCTCCTCCAGCTGGCTTCCGAGAGCGGGCTCTGGCATGCACCCAGAAGTGAAAGTCGGTTTTCTGAAGATCTCGGATCAAGAACTCCAAAGTCAGATAAGCCCTGCATAGAGCCCTGCTCCACCACTTAGGGGGCACAAGTGGGTTCTGAGTGTAAATGAGGACTTCTGGAACATTCCAGAACATTCTGAAATATTCTGGGCTTGGGGGAAAATTGCTGCTCTCTGGAGAATATCAAGGGGGACCTGGTGTTGGAAGGTGGTGGTGAATCCCAGGTGCTCTGTGAGCCTCAGTTTCCCCATTTGCACAGTGGACATGCAGGCTCCAAGGGTTGAGTGGGGCCCATGCTCTCCAGAGGTGAAGTTGGGCAAGACTGTGATAAAGGGACCCTCTCTGGCCCAGGGCACAGGGCCCAAGGGCGTGCATGTGTTTCCTGAGTTGTGCAGGGCAGGTCAGGGAGGAGAAGCGTCCCCTGAGGAGGAGGTCGAAGGGTATGTGTGTGACCGTCAGCAGGGGTATGCACATGGCTGGGGGGACACTCGGTATGACCATCAGCAGGTCGGTGTCACGAACGCATCACTGTGGGCGTGACCTCGGTGTGACTCTGGTAGTGCCTGCGGATGTGTCGCCATGCCCACCCATGGCTATGTGGGTGTTCGTGGGTGGTGGTGATTCCCAGTGCGAGATGGACTGTGTGTCCCTGGGAATGAGGCTTTGAGTGTTAGATGGCGTGGGGGCCCCTCTCTGAGTGTGTGGGCCTCTCTGAGTCTGTGTGTGTCTCTATGTGACCATGCAAGGCTGTGTCTCCATGGACCTGTGTCCTTGGATGTGGTGAAGTGGGCTGTGTGCGGCCACATATGGGGCTCTAAGCTGTGTCTGCCAGTGGCTGTGACCGTGTGTGTGGCCTTGTGGATGAGCAGGGAGAGGTATGATTCTTAAAAGTATTAGAGGCCGGGCGCGGTGGCTCATGCCTGTAATCCCAGCACTTTGGGAGGCCGAGGCAGGCGGATCACCTGAGGTCAGGAGTTCGAGACCAGCCTGAACAACATGGAAAAACCCCATTTCTACTAAAAATACAAAATTAGCTGGGCATGGTGGTTCATGCCTGTAATCCCAGCTACTTGGGAGGCTGAGGCAGGAGAATCACTTGAACCTGGGAGGCAGAGGTTGTGGTGAGCCAAGATCGTGCCATTGCACTCTAGCCTCGGTGACAGCGCAAAACTCCACCTCAAAAAAAAAAAAATAAAGTATTAGGGGAGGGGAAACTGAGGCCCACAGAGGGCCAGGGACCCAGGCCAATCATTCCTCCCTGCAGGGGGTATGCAGAGACCCTGCAGGATGTTGGGAAGATCAGTGTGACCTCAGCCTCCTGAAGAAGGTGCGGACAGTGGCTCCACTCTGCAGAGGAGGTGGCTGAGGCCCAGAGAAGTTGAGGAACTCACCCAAGGGCTTACAGCTGCCAGAAGTAAAAGTCAGATCTCAGGTCAAGAACTCCAAAGTCAGGTAAGCCCTGCACAGAGCCCTGCTCCACCAGTTAGGGGCTGCATGTGGCTTCTGACTGTAAATGAGGACTTCCAGAACATTCTGCGCTTGGGAGAAATTGCTGCTCTGTAGAGAATGCCAAGAGGGACCTGGTGGTAGAGGGTGGTGATGAATCCCAGGTGCTCTCAGAGCCTCAGTTTCCCCATCTGCACAGCAGACATGCAGAGGTGCCTGTGATGCCTCCCTGAGGCCCAGGTGGGACGGTGGAGAGGAATACAGTGGGAGGGTGTGGGGGGTCTGGAGAGTCTCTGCCAAGCCCCCTGGTGACCCCGGGCCTGAGCCAGCCACGCAGGGCCCATCACTCACCTGCCACCCACACCACACACCTGGGCCCCTCTCCCCACTGCCTGGCTGCAAGCCAGAGGTCCCAGGAAGGGATCAGGACCCTCAGGAGTCCAGGCCAGGGCTTCCTAAGAGGCTGGAACAGGGCCAGTCCCCAGGGGAAGAGGTGTGGGGACAGGTTGCTGTGTCCCCTGGCACCCCTGGAGCCCCCGTGGTCACCACCTCTACCTGAACTCATGTCAGAATGAATAGCTCCCTTTTCCAACTTCTCTTTCTCTCCCTCTGGAATTTCCTCTGAGGCTTAGAGGGACATGGAAACCCTCCTTGGTTCCCACAAGGGCAGAGGCCCAGCTACCTGGCCAACACTGGGGGACCCAGGCCTGCCCTCTGTGGAACCCGGGCACCGCCCCAAACCCCCATTGCCTCCCGCCTACCTCAGATCTCACGTGTGGTTCACGGTGCACCCAGCCCAGCCTGTGGGCCTTCTCCCTCCTCCTGAGCTGCAGCTGCCCTTGGCTCCCAGCCCTGAGGCCCCAAGGGGAGAGAAATTTCCAGCAGGCTGGCAGCTCCATCACCCACCCAGCCCAGTCGGAGGGAGGACTGGGGATCCGATGAGGGCAGAGACGCCAGTGAGGAGGTCCTCATGATACCCTACTCCGGGCTCTTGGACAGGGAGGTCCCACCCAGCACCGGCCTGGTGAGGGCCAGGAAATCTCTCAGGTCACACAGCAATGTCAGGACAAGCACACACTATCTCTCGCAATGGGCTGCAGCTCCTCTTCTAGATCTTAGTGGCCAGAGGCTGGTCCAGCTGTGGATCTGATGGCCAAGGGGCCTGGGTGGGAATCCCAACCCCCAGCCCCAGCCCTCCAGACTCCTGGCTACATGAACAAGGCAGACTGGGGTTGGATGTCCCAGGAGGAGGGAACCAGTACAAGGGACACAAGATGGGATTCGGGGTGAGGGCCAGTCTGAGGGTGGGCCATGAGCTGCCAGGGCGGATCTCCGGGACAGGGCAGGAGCTCCGTGGGTGACAGTGCCAGTGTGGGAATGACCACATGCGAGTGGGGTGCGGTAACCTCACCAGGAATCTCTGTCTTCTGCCCTGCTCTATCAAAAGAGCATGTGGCTGGGCGCGGTGGCTCACTCCTGTAATCCCAGCACCTTGGAAGGCTGAGGTGGATGGATCACTTGAGGTCAGGAGTTCCAGACCAGGCTGGCCAACATGGTAAAACCCTGTCTCTACTAAAAATACAAAAATTAGCCAGGCGTGGTGGCGTGTGCCTGTAGTCCCAGCTACTTGGGAGGCTGAGGCAGGAGGATTACTTGAACCTGGGAGGCAAAGATTGCAGTGAGCCGAGATCAGGCCACTGAACTCCAGCCTGGGACACAGAGCGAGACTCTGTCTTAAAAAAAAAAAAAAAGGCTGGGTGAGGTGGCTCATGTCTGTAATCCCAGCACTTTGGGAGGCCAAGGCAGGTAGATCACGAGGTCAGGAGTTTGAGACCAGCCTGGCCAACATGGTAAAACCCTGCCTCAACTAAAAATACAAAAATTAGTTGGGCATAGTGGTGCGTACCTGTAATCCCAGCTACTCAGGAGGCTGAGGCAGAATCATTTGATTCATTCTTCCGGGAAGCTGAAGGTTGCAGTGAGCTGGGATTGTGCCACTACACTCCAGGCTGGGCAACAGAGCAAGACTCTGTCTCATAAAAACAAAAAAACAAAAAAAAAAAAACCACATGAGATTCATTTCCAGTCCCTGCGGAGGGATAGGACACGCTGGGAAGGGCAGGTGTGGTTAAATTGACCGGGATTCCTTACTGCCCCAATAAAGCATTTACCAACCTCTGCTTCCTTGTTGTTGGGGCTAGGCGGAGTCTGGGTTCAGGTGTGATTGGAGCTCAGCCTGGAGTATGGCCTCAGCCCCCAGGAGCACCATTGTCTCAGCCAGCCCAGTCCTACAGCCCCCCACTGCCTGGTGATCACACCTGTGGAAGGGCGGGGCCCTGTGGGCCTCCACCAGAGACCTGTCCCTGGGTTTCTCACTCCACCTTCCTTCATCTCTTGCTCTTCTAGGTTTTCTGTTCCCCAGGCCAGAAGGGGAAAGAAGGGACACAGTGTGGCCTGAGCTAGGATCGGGGAGACAGAGGCAGCTGGAGGAGCCAGTGAAAGGGACTGGTCAGGCTGGGAGGGCAGGAGAACCCCTCTCGGGGGAGGCTCCCTGGAGGAGCTATCTGCACCAAGCCCTGAGGGTGGCTGGGAATTAGGCAGGAGGCAGGGGGCCGAGAGTACCACTGTCCAACCAGAGACAGCCTGGTGCATTGGAGACTCCAAGTGACTGGCAGCAATGAACGCCCTCTCTCAGGATCCTGGTCTTCACGGCTGTGTGGGATGGAAGCCCTCCCATCCAGGCTTGCCTGGGGCCCTAGTCTCAGAGGCATGTGAACCAGAGCAACTCCATCTTTTTTTTTTTTTTTTTTCTTTTTGAGATGGAGTTTCACTCTTGTTGCCAAGGCTGGAGTGCAATGGCACGATCTCAGCTCACTGCAACCTCTGTCTCCCAGGTTCAAGCGATTTTCCTGCCTCAGAGTCCTGAGTAGCTGGGATTACAGGCACACACCACCACACCTGACTAATTTTTGTATTTTTAGTAGAGGCGGGGTTTCACCATGTTGATCAGGCTGGTCTCGAACTCCTGACCTCCTATTCCACCTGCCTCAGCCTCCCGAAGTGCTGGGATTACAGGCGTGAGCCACCACCATGCACGGCCGAAACCCTGTCTCTTAAGGTGTTCTAAAAATACAAAATTAGCTGGGCATGGTGGCACATGCCTGTAGTCCCAGCTACTCAGGAAAGTGAGGCGGGAAAATCGCTTCAACCCAGGAGATGGAGGTTGCAGAGAGCCAAGATTGTGCCACTGCACTTCAGCCTGGGCGACAGAGCAAGTCTTGTCTCAAAACAAGAAAATAACAACGTGCTTTCACTTTACTCTAGGGACTTTCCCTGAATTCTTTCTTGCTTGAGATCCAGGAACCCTCTCTTGGGGTCTGATCGGGACCCCTGTCCTGGAACACCAGGACAAAGTGACACCAAGACTGATAGCCCCATGAGTGATGTTTTAATCAGTCACAGACAGTGCCCCCAGCAAGGTAATGAGCAGAGAGCAGACTCAGGTCACCCCTTCTGGAAATGGCCTGCCTGGGAGATGCCAGCCCCTGGTCCGGCCCTTTCCCCTCAGTCCCCCCTGCTGGCCTGGGTCTGGCTGGGCACTGAAATGGTGGAACCCTAGGCAGCAGGAAGCAGCCTCCTGGAAATGATTTCTAGAACAGGGAAGCCATCATACGTGGAGTCTGGACTTCAGACTTGGTCACCTCTGCACCCAGTTTCTGCGTCAGCAGAAGGATCCCTTGAGCCCGGGAGGCGGAGGCTGCGGTGAGTCGTGGTCATGCCACTGCACTTCCAGCAACCGAAAATCCAAACGATTGAGCTCAGGAGTTTGAAACCAGCCTGAGCAACATAGCGAGACCTTGTCTCTACAAAAAATAAACCAAATTAGTGACAGAGTTAAAGGCCATCCTCTCCCAAAGACAGCCTTCCAGATCATTTCTCCCCTCCATTCCGGGAAGCTTACCTGGCTCCCTGGACTTCTGTGATTCACAGGACAGAGTGGGGAAACGGAGTGCTTTTGAGGTATATGAGGAACTTGGTGAGGCCACCAGAGGAAGCCTCAGCCATCACTCTGGGTCAGAGGGCCCTCATCGCTTGCTAGTACACCTGAAACATCCCCCTCTTCCTCTCCGCTCTCCTCTGCACCCACCCCACCCCGCTGATGCCCTGTGCGTAGCATATCCTGATAAAACATCTCATTAATATGGTAACCTGGCCGGGCACAGTGGCTCACACCTGTAATCTCAGCGCTTTGGGAGGCTGAGGGGGGCAGATCACTTGACTCAGGAGTTTGATAACAGCCTGGGCAACACAGCGAGACCTCATCTCTACAAAAAATAAACTGAATTCATCTGGCATAGTGGCACATGCCTGTAGCCCTGGCTACTCGAGAGGCTGAGGCAGGAGGATCATTTGAGCCTGGGGGGTGGAGGCTACAGTGAGTCGTGGTCATGCCATTGTACTTTCAGCCTGGACGACAGAGTGAGATTCTCTGTCCAAAAAAAAAAAAAAAAAAAAAAAAGGTAAAAAGGTAAACACTGCTTGAAGCTTTGAACAGCTTATCACCCTGGTGCTAAACTTGTCACCACTGACCATGGCTGAATGTTGGATTTGGCCCAGTTCCAGAAGTGGCTCTGTGTCATCTTCCGCTTGTGAAGACCCAGCCTGCCGAGTTCCTGCCGTTCCTTGATGCGCCTGGACCTCTGCTTTGCACAGATCCTTGGTTTGTTTATTTTCTGAGACTGCGTCTCCCTCTGTCGCCCAGGTTGGAGTGGGCTGGAGTATAGTGGTGCGATCTCGGCTCACTGCAACCTCCTCCTGGATTCAAGCGATTCTCCTGCCGCAGTCTCCTGAGTAGCTGGGATTACAGGCGCCCACCACCACACCTGGCTGATTTTTGTATTTTTAGTAGAGACGGGGTTTTGCCACGTTGGCCAGACTGGTCTCGAACTCCTGACCTCAGGTGATCCACCCACCTCCGCCTCCCAAAGTGCTGGGATTACAAGTGTGAGCCGCTGCACCTGGACCACAGATTCTTCCCTCTACGTGGAACGCTCTTCTCTTCCTCTCTGACTTGGGGGACTCCTACAGGGCTTCAGCGGCCAGCTCAAAACTCCAGGAAGCCCAGACCACCTCACAGCCACCTTTATCGTCTTTGAATCATAATTGTTTGTTCCCTGGCAAAAGTCACGTGTTGACTGATTCTCCCAGCTGCTCCCTGCAGTCTCCCTGGGTCTGGTATACAATAGGTGCACAAGCCATGTTTGGAAGGTTAAAATTCTGCTCACTTCCCTCCCTTTACCATGTCCCCCAAAACCCATGGGGCCCCATACGTAACCCACTTTGAGAATCAGTGCTTTAGGCCAGCCCTTTCACTTTATGGATGGATGGATCAGCTATGCACCCAAAAGCCCCTTAGCCTTCAGGCTGCAGCTGGAACCCGGGTCATGTCCTGTGCCTCCGAATTCCTGCACCCTTATCCAATCTTATGGGTGAAATTAGGAGATCCCAGAAATTGGCATTCAGACAACATCCTGGCCACAAGGTTGAATACCCTGGGTCACCTGTGAGAGGTGTGTGCCATAACATACACTTCCTTGTTTTTCTTCGTCTCTGTCCGCACCTCCTCCCTGCCCTAGGAACCCTGCTGTGGTCTCCTGGTGGGCTGCCATCATCCACCGCTCGCTCGCTCGCTCGCTGCCCCCCCAGGTAAGTTCTCCTCCTCTGCCTTTTCCTCCACCCAGGAAAAGCCTCCTGTCTCTGTTCCTCCTCCCCTCGGCCCCCGTCCTGCCTGCCCCGATTCCGGGTGTGGCTGGGCTGACACAAAATCCTGGCGGAAAGTCACCAAATTGCCCATGACCCGGAATTTGGTCAGCACCCCCGAGTCACAGTCAGGGGTCTTTCTGGGCACCACCGTGGGGGAGGGCAGGGAAGGTTCTAGGTCATTCGCCAAACAAGGAGGAAAGGGATGTTCGTCCACCTCCCTGGCAGAGCTCTGGGGTGGAATCCCCCCTGCACCCCGACCCCGTCGGCACCCTGTGCGCACTCATCTTCTCTGGCCGTGGATTCTCTCTGTCCTCTCGGGGTGGACTTAAGATGCAGGGGTTTTTTTTCTTTTCTTTTTTTTTTTTTTTTTGAGACAGAATCTTGCTCTGTTGCCCAGGCTGGAGTGCAGTGCTGTGATCATGGCTCACGGCAGCCTCAGACTCCCGGGCTCAAGCAGTTCTCCCGCCTCAGCCTTGCTGGGACTACAGGTACGTGCCACCACCACACCCAGCTAATTTTCAGTATTTTTTTTTTTGCGTGTGTAGCGATACGGTCTCATTCTGTTGCTCACTCTGAACTTGTTTTGTTTTGAGTTTTTTATTATTATTATTTTGAGACAGAGTTTTGCTCTGGCGCCCAGGCTGGAGTGCAGAGGCGTGATCCTGGCTCACTATAACCTCTGCCTTTCAGGTTCAAGCAATTCTCCTGCCCCAGCCCTCAGCCTCCTGAGTAGCTGGGGTTACAGACCTGTGCCACCATGCCCAGCTAACTTTTGTATTTTTTTTAGCAGAGAACAAGTTTCACCATGTTGGCCAGGCTGGTCTTGAACTCCTGACCTCAGGTTACCCGCCCGCCTCAGCCTCCCAAAATGCTAGGATTACAGGCGCATGCCCGGCCATTTGTGTTTTTTTGTTTTGTTTTGTTTTGTTTGAGACAGACACTCGCTTTGCCACCCAGGCTGGGGTACAGTGGCGTGATCTTGGCTCATTGCAACCTCTGCCTCCCGCATTCAAGCAATTTTCATGCCTCAGCCTCCTGAGTAGCTGGGATTAAGGCACTGGCCACCACATCCGGCTAATTTTTCTATTTTTAGTAGAGACTGGATCTTACCATGTTGCCCAGGCTGGTCTCAAACTCCTGACCTCAGGTGATCTGCCCACCTCAGCCTCCCCAGGTACTGGCATTACAGCCGTAAGCCACTGCACCCAGCCAATCATGCTGGTCTGGAACTCCTGGGCTCCTGGGACCTGCCTGCCTCGGCTTCCCAAAGTGCTGGGATTACAGGCACAAGCTACCACTCCCAGCCATTTATTTTTTCTTTGTTGCTTCCTGATCTTTGTGGCGTCTCAGCAGAGTAGCAGTTTTCTTTTTCTCTCTTTCTTTCTTTTTGAGACAGAGTCTCGCTCTGTCACCCAGGCAGGAGTGCAGTGGCTCAATCTCGGCTCACTGCAACTTCCGCCAGCCAGGTTCAAACAATTCTCCTGCCTCAGCTCCCAAGACTATCGGAGCACGCCACAGCACCCAGCAAACTTTTTGTATTTTTAGTAGAGAAGGGGTTTCACCATGCTGGCCAGGCTGGTCTTGAACTCCTGACCTCGTGATCCCCCTGCCTCGGCCTCCCGAAGTGCTGGAATTACAGGCGTGAGCCACCTCGCCCCACCCCAGAGTGGCATTTTTCTGTCTTTTAATAGGAAAAGTAATCTTGGGTTCAGTTTGGGTGGGATCTCAGTCCTAATTACCCCCCACCAATCACTTGTTTCCCACAAACTACCCTCCTGAAGGTCACTGACAAAGACTTCATTGTCTCCTAGAAGGTACCATAAATCGTGGGCTGACATAATTTCATTTTAATGTCAGTTACTTTATAAAAATTTACCTTGTGCCTGAGCCTCTAGAGCCTGAGTGCAAAGCAGTGATTGGTCAAAATTCAGCGTCCCTCCCACTCTGAGCTCGGAATGTCCCCTAGCGCCTGTGTTCTGAGTCTGTTTCCAGAACCTTGGCATGAACTTGGGACTTGGTGTCTGGATCCCTGTTCATCACACTCAGGTCACCTGCAGGGAATTCCACTCAGCACTGCAAGGTTGAGACCAGCTCGGTCCCACAGAGAAGGCAGTCAACCACTATGTCATTGTGTTTCAGTTTTGTTTTTTTTTTTTGAGACAGAATTTCACTCTTACTGTCCAAGCTGGAGTGCAGTGGCGCAATCTCGGCTCGCTGCAACCTCCACATCCCAGGTTGAAGCAATTCTGCCTCACAGTCCCCTGAGTAGCTGGGATTACAGGCATGCGCCACTACACTGGCTAATTTTCTATTTTTAGTAGAGATAGGGTTTCTCCATGTTGGTCAGGCTGGTCTTGAACTCCCGACCTCAGGTAATCGGCCCGCCTCAGCCTCCCAAAGTGCTGGGATTACAGGCGTGAGCCACCACACTCTGCTACCACTATGTTGTTTTAAAACAGCTTCATCTGAGGCCAGGCACAGTGGCTCATGCCTGTAATCCCAACACTTTGGGAGGTCAAGGCAGGCAGATCACGAGGTCAAGAGATCGAGACAATCCTAGCCAACATGTGGTGAAACCCTGTCTCTACTAAAAGTACAAAAATTAGCTGGGCATGGTGGTGTGCAGGAGAATCGCTTGAACCTGGGAGGCAGAGGTTGCAGTGAGCTGAGATCGCACCGCGGCACTCCAGCCTGGGCAACAGAACGAGACTCCAACTCAAAAAAGAAAAGTAAAATGCTTCATCGGATGTTAATTCACAAACCATACAGCGAGCCCATTTAAGGTGTACAAGTGAAAGTTTTTGGTGTGTTACCTTATTTTTGTTTTATTTTATTTTATTTTATTCTTGAGACAGAGTCTCGCTCTATCGCCAGGCTGGAGTGCAGTGGCATGATCCCGGCTCACTGCAACTTCCGTTTTCCGATTTCAAGCAATTCTCCTGCCTCAGCCTCCCGAGTACCTGGGACTACAGACATGCACCACTACGCCCAGCTAATGTTTTTGTAGTTTTAGTAGAGATGGGGTTTCACCATGTTGGCCAGGATGGTTATTTTATTTTATTTATTATTATTATTTTTAAAGACGGGGTTTCACCATGTTGGTCAGGCTGGTTTTGAACTCCCGACCTCAGGTGATCCGCCCGCCTTGCCCTCCAAAGTGCTTGGATTACAGGCATGAGTCACCATGCCCAGCTGGTTATTTTATTTTTTTTAAGACAAAGTCTTGCTCTATCACCCAGGCTGGAGTTCAGTGGTACGATCACAGCTTGCTGCAGCCTCGAACTTCCAGACTCAAGCAGTCCTCCCAAGTAGCTGGGACTACAAGCTTGTGCCACTGTGCTTGGCTTATTTTTGTATTTTTAGTAGAGTTGGGATTTTGCCATGTTGCCCAGGCTGGTCTTTTAAAAATGTTTTATTTTATTTTATTTTGTATGTATGTATGTATGTTATTTTGAGATGGCATCTCGCTCTATCACCCAGGCAGGATCTCAGCTCACTGCAACCTCTGCTTCCTGGGTTCAAGTGATTCTCACGCCTCAGTTTCCTGGGTAGCTGGCATTACAGGCTCAAGCCACAATGCCCAGCTTATTTTCGTATTTTTAGTAGAAATGGGGTTTCACCATGTTGGCCAGGCTGGTCACAAACTTCTGACCTCAGATGATCTGCCCACCTTGGCCTCCCGAAGTGCTGGATTACAGGCGTGAGCCACCAAGCCCAGCTATTTATTATTAATTAATGTATTATTTATTTATTTATTTATTTTGAGACGGAGTTTCACTCTTGTTACCCAGACTGGAGTGCAGTGGCATGATCTCGGCTCACTGCAACCTCCGCCTTCTGGGTTCAAGCAATTCTACTGCCTCAGCCTCCCGAGTAGCTGGGACTACAGGCACGTGCCACCATGCCCAGCTAATTTTTTGTATTATTTTTTTTTTTCGAGACGGAGTTTCGCTCTTGTTACCCAGGCTGGAGTGCAATGGCGCAATCTCGGCTCACCGCAACCTCCACCTCCTGGGCTCAGGCAATTCTCCTGCCTCAGCCTCCTAAGTAGCTGGGATTACAGGCACGCACCACCACGCCCAGCTAGTTTTTTGTATTTTTAGTAGAGACAGGGTTTCACCATGTTGACCAGGATGGTCTCGATCTCTCGACCTCGTGATCCACCCGCCTTGGCCTCCCAAAGTGCTGGGATTACAGGCTTGAGCCACCGTGCCGGCCAATTTTTCGTTTTTTTTTTTTTTTTTTTTTTTTTTTTTTTTTTTGAGACGGAGTTTCGCTCTTGTTACCCAGGCTGGAGTGCAATGGCGTGATCTCGGCTCACCGCAACCTCCACCTCCTGGGTTCAGGCAGTTCTCCTGCCTCAGCCTCCTGAGTAGCTGGGATTACAGGCACGTGCCACCATGCCCAGTTAATTTTTTGTATCTTTAGTAGAGACGGGGTTTCACCATGTTGACCAGGATGGTCTCGATCTCTTGACCTCGTGATCCACCCGCCTCAGCCTCCCAAAGTGCTGGGATTACAGGCTTGAGCCACCATGCCCAGCCTATTTATTTATTTATTTATTATTTATTATTATTATCTTTGAGATGGTCTCGCTTTGTCGCCAGGCTGGAGTGTAGTGGCATGATCCCAGCTCACTGCAACCTCCACCTCCCAGGTTCAAGCAATTCTCCTGCCTCAGCCTCCCGAGTAGCTGGGATTACAGGTGCATGCCACCATGCCCAGCTAATTTTTCTATTTTTAGTAGAGACAGGGTTTCACCATGTTGGCCAGGATGGTCTCATTCTCTTGACCTTGTGATCTGCCCGCCTTGGCCTCCCAAAGTGCTGGGATTACAGGCATGAGCCACGGCACCTGGCCTACTGTATTCATTTTTGAGACAGCATCTCCCTTTGTCGCCCAGGCTGGAGTGCAGTGGTGTGATCTTGGTTCACAGCAATCTCTGCCTCCCAGATTCAAGCGATTCTCATGCCTCAGCCTCCCAAGCAGCTGGATCTACAGGTGTGTGCCACCACACTCAGCTAATTTTTGTATTTTTAGTAGAAACGGGGTTTTACCGTGTTGGTCAGGCTGGTCTCAAATTCCCGACCTCAGGTGATCCACCCACGTCGGCCTCCCAAAGTGCTGGAAGTAACAAGCCATGAGCCACTGTGCTCAGCCAGTCAGCTTGTATATGACCTGAAAAACCCAATCCCATTGTACCTTTCCCTGCCTGAATCATGGATTCAAGCCTTGCCTCAGGGACACGGGGAGCAATGATGAATGGCTATGCCTTGTCCCCTGCCTACATGTCCTATGTATTTTAGTAGCCTGGGGAAGAGTTCGGGGATGCCAGGAAAGGGCTTGTCTAATGGGTGGGAGGAAGTAGACTCTGGGCCAAGCTCCCTTTGTTCAGACACCAGCTGTGCTGATTTTTACTGTGAGTCACTTGGCCTCAGTTTTCTCATCTCTAAAATGGGAATAATAGCAGCTCCTCTAAGGACTCACGGCCGGGAGCTTTGGTAAGCAGGTGATTGTCACCAGTGACCCTTACTCCTCTCTTTCGTCCTCCAGCTACTCTGACCCATGGATCTCCTGGGCCCCACCATGCCACGATGGCCGTGGCGCCACTGTCTGGCCGGGCTGCTGTTTCAGCTGCTGGTGGCTGTGTGTTTCTTCTCCTACCTGCGTGTGTACCGAGACAATGCCACTGGGTCCCTCATGGCAGTGGCACCTGTCACTGGGGCTCCCAATAGGTCCCGCTGCCAGGACAGCATGGGGACCCCCGCCCGCCCCACCCTCCTGATCCTGCTGTGGACGTGGCCTTTTAACAAACCCGTGGCTCTGCCCCGCTGCTCAGAGATGGTGCCCAGCATGGCTGACTGCCACATCACTGCCGACCGCAAGGTGTACCCACAGGCAGACGCGGTCATCGTGCACCACCGGGACATCATGTACAACCCCAAGGCCCAGCTCCCGCCTCCCACCAGGCCACCGGGGCAGCGCTGGGTCTGGTTCAGCATGGAGTCCCCCAGCCACTGCTGGCACCTGCAAGCCCTGGACGGACACTTCAACCTCACCATGTCCTACCGCAGCGACTCCGACATCTTCACACCCTACGGCTGGCTGGAGCCGTGGTCCGGTCAGCCTGCCCACCGCCCGCTCAACCTCTCGGCCAAGACCCAGCTGGTGGCCTGGGTGGTGTCCAGCTGGAGGCCACAGTCCGCCAGGGTGCGCTACTACCAGACCCTGCAGGCCCATCTCAAGGTGGACGTGTACGGGAGCTCCCACAAGCCGCTGCCCCAGGGGACCATGATGGAGACGCTGTCCCGGTACAAGTTCTACCTGGCCTTCGAGAACTCCTTGCACCCCGACTACATCACCGAGAAGCTGTGGAGGAACGCCCTGGCGGCCTGGGCCGTGCCCGTGGTGCTGGGCCCCAGCAGGAGCAACTAGGAGAAGTTCCTGCCGCCCGACGCCTTCATCCACGTGGACGATTTCCAGAGCCCCGAGGACCTGGCCCGGTACCTGCAGGGGCTGGACAAGGACCACGCCCGCTACCTGCGCTACTTCCGCTGGCGGGACACGCTGCGGCCTCGCTTCTTCAGCTGGGCACTGGGCTTCTGCCAGGCCTGCCGGAAGCTGCAGCAGGAACCCAGGTACCAGACGGTGCGCAGCATAGCGGCTTGGTTCACCTGAGAGGCCGGCGTGGGGCCTGGGCTGCCGGGGACGGTGCTTTCCCGGGGCCTCACCTGAGTGGGACCTCACCCACCTAGGGACTCACTAGTCTGGGGATTTACCTACCTGGGGCCTTATCTGCTGGGACCTCATCTACTGGGCTCACTTCCCTGGGGCATCATCTGCCTGGGGCATCACCTGCCTGGGGCCTCACCTGCTGGAGCCTTTGGTGGCTAGGCATGTCACTTACCACGGACCTTACATGCTTCACTGCTTCCAGGAGCATCCCCTGTGGAAGCCTGGCCTGCTGAGGACCTCACCTGCTGGGGACCTCAGCTGTTGGTGACCTTGCCTGCTAGGGATCTTGGCTGTCGGGGACTTCACCCACTGGGACCTGCCCCCAGAGACCTTGCCACACTGCATCTCACCTGCTAGGAGCCTCACCTCCTGGGGACCTCACCCTGGGAACTGGCACCCTTGGGGCCCCATCCACGAGGGAGAGTTCCGGCTGATTTGTTTGTGATGTTGTCAACTGCCTGGGAGGGGTGCAGAGAGACAGTGACTGTACCCTTTCCAGATGTCATACTGCAAGGAAAACCGATGAGGTAGCCGGGCGTGGTGGTTCATGCCTGTAATCCCAGCTCTTCGGGAGGCTGAGGCTGGTGGATCACCTGAGGTCAGGAGTTCAAGACCAGCCTGGCCAAAATGGTGAAACCCCATCTTCACTAAAAATATAAAAATTAGCCGGCTGTGGTGGCGGGTGCCTCTAATCCCAGCTACTTGGGAGGCTGAGGCAGGAGAATTGCTTGTACCTGGGAGGCAGAGGTTGCAGTGAGCCAAGATTTCGCCATTGCACTCTAGCCTGGGTAACACGAGCCAGACTCCATCTCAGAAAAAATAGAGCCAGGTGTGGTTACTCATGCTTGTAATCCCAGCACTTTGGCAGGCCAAGACAGGCAGATCACAAGGCCAGGAGTTTGAGACCAGCCTGGCCAACATGGTGAAACCCCATCTCTACTAAAAATATAAAATTAGCTGGGTGCAGTGGCAGGCACCTGTAATCCCAACTACTCGGGAGGCTGAGTTAGGAGAATTGCTTGAACCCGGGAGTCGGCGTTTGCAGAGAGCTGAGATCTCGCCATTGCAGTCTAGCCTGGGAGATGTGAGCAAGACTCCATCTCAAAAGAAAAAAAGAAAACTGATGATGTGTTCTCCTCATTCTAGGACAGTGCTTGTCTCCCCAGGGTGATTCTACTCCCAGGACACTCAGCAAGGTCTGGAGATATTTGTGGCCATCGAAGTGCGGGAGGGGGATGAGGTCACCTAGTGGGAGAGGCCAGATTACTCTCAACCCCCTATGATCCATAAGATGGCCTCCCAACCAACAGTGATCTGGTCCCAAGTGTCCAGAGATAGAAGTTTCTACGGCCCTGGGGGCAGGTGTTGGAGCCCTGGGAGATGCATCTCCAGCTGCTTCTAGACCTGTCTGTTCTAGACCTTTCTATGGCCCCGGGGGCAGGTGTCGGAGCCCTGGGTGATGCATCTCCAATTGCTTCTAGACCTGTCTGTTCTAGACCTTCCTTTTTTTTTTTTTTTTTTTTGAGACGGAGTTTCACTCTTGTTACCCAGGCTGGAGTGCAATGGCGCGATCTTGGCTCACTGCAACCTCCAAATCCCGGGTTCAAGCAGTTCTCCTGCCTCAGCCTCCCAAGTAGCTGGGGTTACAGATGTGCCCTACCACGCCTGGCTAATTTTTGTGGTTTTAGTAGAGATGGGGTTTCACCATGTTGGCCAGGCTGGTCTCGAACTCCTGACCTCAAGTGATCCACCCACCTTGGCCTCCCAAAGTGCTGAGAGTACAGGCGTGAGCCACTGTGCCCGGCCTGAGAGTGTGTTTTTTATTTATTATTTGTTTATAGTTTTAGAGACAGATGGGAGTGCAGTGTCATGATCACGGCTCACTGAAACCTGGAACTGCTGGGCTCAAGCGATCCTCCCACTTCAGCCTCCCAGGTAGCTGGGACTGGAAGCATGCACCCTCACGGGGGTCTCGCTATGTTATCCAGGCTGATCTGGAACTCCCGGCTTCAAGCGATTGTCCGGCCTCAACCTCCCAAAAGGCGGAGATTACAGGCATGAGCCACCGCGTCTTGCCCTTGAGTGTACCTTCGCATGTGGGACAGT
This sequence comes from Saimiri boliviensis, assembly GCF_048565385.1. Taxonomy (NCBI): domain Eukaryota; kingdom Metazoa; phylum Chordata; class Mammalia; order Primates; family Cebidae; genus Saimiri; species Saimiri boliviensis. The sequence goes on from NC_133462.1 coordinate 40,642,399, forward strand.
TCAGGGGCCCCTCTCTGAGTGCGCGAGACTCTCTGTGTCTGTGTGGGTCTCGCTGTGTGGCTGCTGCAGGGCTGTGCGTGGACACAAGTGTGTCTGCAGGTGTGATGAACAGGATGGCGACTCAGGCTACGTGTGCACTCTGTGTGTCTGTGACCACAGGTGTGATGCAGTGTGCTTTTGTGAATGAGAAGTGACTTTGAGAGTGTTCCTCTCAGGCTGGACGTGGTGGTTCACACCTGTAATCCCAGCACTTTGGGAAGCTGAGGCAGGAGGATCACCTGAGGAGTTTAAGACCAGCCGGCCAACGTGGTGAAACCGCATCTCTACTAAAAATACAAAAAACAATTCAGCCGGGAAGGACGCAGAGGCTCACGTCTGGAATCCCAGCATTTTGGGAGGCCGAAGCAGGCAGATCACAAGATCAGAAGATTGAGACCATAGTGGCCAACACGGTGAAACCCCGTCTCTACTAAAAATACAAAAATTAGCCGGGCGCGGTGGCTCAAGCCTGTAATCCCAGCACTTTGGGAGGCCGAGGCGGGTAGATCACGAGGTCGAGAGATCGAGACCATCCTGGTCAACATGGTGAAACCCCGTCTCTACTAAAAACACAAAAAAGTAGCTGGGCATGGTGGCGCTTGCCTGTAATCCCAGCTAGTCAGGAGGCTGAGGCAGGAGAATTGCTTGAACCCAGGAGGCGGAGGTTGCGGTGAGCCGAGATCGCGCCATTGCACTCCAGCCTGGGTAACAAGAGCGAAACTCCGTCTCAAAAAAAAAAAAAATAATAATAATAAAAAAAATACAAAAATTAGCTGGGCGTGGTGGTGGGTACTTGCAATCCCAGCTACTCAGGAGGCTGAGGCAGGAGAATTGCTTGAGCCAGGGAGTCAGAGGTTGCAGTGAGCCAAGATCAAACCACTGCAGTCCAGCCTGGCAACAGAGTGAGACTCTGTCTCAAAAAAACCACACACACACACACACACACACAAAACAAACTAGCTGGGCTTGGTGGTGGGTGCCCGTAATCCCAGCTATCCAGTGGCTAAGACACAAGAATCACTTGAACCTGGGAGGCAGAGGTTGCGGTCAGCAGTGATTGCACCACTGCACTCCAGCCTGGGCGAGTTTAGACAAAGAAGAAAATGAGTGTCCCTTTTTGAGTGTGCAGTTCTCTCACTGGGTCCACACGGACCCTCAGTCTCTTCATCCAGAGTGGCTCCACCTCCCTCTACTAACGTCAGCTCCGCCTTCGTCCTCCCCAGAAGCCCACAGAGTGGGAGAACTGCAGACAAGGAGTCCCTGGCGAACCGGGTTGAGCTGGACCTCAGTCTCCTCATGCAGTGTGGCTCCCTTCCCCTCTCCAGAAGCCCATACAGCCCATGTAGGGTCATGGGTCCTGACTGCTCAACCCTTGTGCAGTCCCTGTGCCTTGTGTGACAGACCCCCAGCCGGTGTGCGGCCTGCGCTGATGAGAATGCAGCCCCCGGGGACTGCAGGGGCTTCTCTGTTCTTGTTCCAATTCCCTGGCAGGCTGGGCCGTCGGCCTGTGGCTGGAACTCTGGATCTTCGCGGGGTGCAGGAAGGCCGAGGTCCTGGGAGGCCCTGGAGGGTGAACAACACTCACACACACACATACACGTCGGCAGGGGAGCTTCGGGGCGGCAGACCCCCGTGAGTGTCCTGGGCTGAACAACTCTCCTCTCTGAGGCCAGGCTATCTAGGATGGGGAAGCTGAGGCTCAGAGTAAGGGGTCACTTGGGCTTCCGGAGCATCTGAGAACTCCAGCCTCTCTGCGGAGGCCAGTCTCAGCCCAAACGGTGGAGGAATCCAGCACCCCAAACCTCAGTCAGGAGACGGCGGCGGGGAGGAGGGGGAGATTGGGGGTGGACGGGGGCCCCAGCCAGCAGCAGCCCTGAAACTGCTTCCCAAGCAGACCACCCACGGGCTGGGGCCTGGCCGCCAAGCCCTGCTCTCGGGGCTCCTGGAAGTCCTGCTGATTAGCCTCCGTGGGTGTCTCCAGCTGTAGCTGGGGGTCCCCGTGAGCCAGGTGCCAGGGATTCTCCCTGGGGGCGGTCTTTGCCCTCCAGCTTTGTGGGGGGAAGGGAGGGCAGGGGCGGACTGAGCCTGGGGCGAACACTGTGGTTAGAGGGTGGGCCTAAGGGCAGATGTGTGGGAGAGAGGGGACGGGGCCCAGCTGAGGGGAAGAATTGTGGCCTCGGGAGCCCCCAGTCTGAGGGGCAGGAGGGGAGGGGTCCCGCGTCGCCACCGCCCGCCCTGGGCTCGCAGTGCCTGCCCCTTCCCCGCCCCCCAGACCGTGGGACCCTCCGACCCCTCCCGCGCTCTGGGAACCCAACGCCCAAGGCCTGCCAAGCATCAAGGTGACACCGTGGGCAAATCTAAACACCGTGCCGGGCTTTTTCCATCCTCCGCAGGGGCTCGTCGTAAATCCCCCCTCGAGGCCCAGCCAAGGCTTTTATGAGCAGAGGACCCAGGTCTCTGGGGACCCAGCTCTACCCCAGCAGGCGCCGGCTTCGGGCTGGATGGGCCTGGCGCCTGCCCCAGGCCTCTCCCCGCCGGGAGGTGGGCAGCTTGCGGGTATTTTTAGTAGCTGGTGGAAGGAGACAGTGGCTTTCAGCTCACCCTCGTGGGGGAGGACCGGCCCGAGGAGGCCGTAGGGCAAGGCAGGCCTGGGTCCACCTGGACCTCAGGCTCTCCCTCCCCAGAAGCCCACTGAGCGGGAGCAGCGCGGACAAGGAGACGATGGAGAACTGGGTCCACCTGGACCTCAGTCTCTTCATCCACAGAGTGGCTAACCCTCCCCCTCCCCAGAAGCCCAGAGAGCGGGAGAAGTGGGTCCACCTGGACCTGTCTCTTCACCCAGAGTGGCTCCACCTCCCTCTACTAACTTCAGCTCCGCCTTCCTCCTCCCCAGAAGCCCGCAGAGTGGGAGAAGCGCGGACGAGGAGACGCCCGGGAGTTGGGTCTGGCGGGACCTCAGTCTCCTCGTGCACTGTGGCTCCCTTTCCCCTCTCCGGAAGCCCATACAGCAGAGAGGTACAGACGGGGACAAGCTGGGGACACGAGGTCCACCTAGACCCCAGAGGCCCACACCGCAGAAAGGTGAGGACGGGAACGAGCTGCGGAAACTGGGTCCACCTAGACCTCGGTCTCTTCCTCCGCAGCGTAGGGCCCCTTCTCCAGAAGCCCACGCGGCCGAGAGGTGGGGACACGCCCGGGACGGGCAGAGGGACCCGTAGGGAGGCGGGAAGGACGGTCTTTGCCAGCGTGGCCCCGTTCATCCTATTTTCCTTTTTGTCCGCTATAAGCTGGACCCACTTTGCATCCTCCCACTGGTCCCCGTTTTCACGGCCCACCCGCGAGCCCCTCGTCGAGGGTGAATCACGAGCCAGCTCCATTTCCCACGCTTTATCTCAGTACAGTTATCGCGAGAGTCAGAAGGCCGCGCCAACGTGCTCTGCGCACGCGCAGTCTGCCGCTGGGCCGGCCGGGGGTGCCGTCGGGGCGGGGGGCGTGGCCATCGCGCCGGCTGGGTGAGGTAGGGTCACACGCAGGCGCACTCGCGCGCTGACAGCTCGCGCACCGTGTGGTAGCGGCTCTGCGCGTCCAGGAAGGACACCTTGTTCTCGTAGGCCGTCGGGCGGCAGCAGGGCTGCGCGCGCACCCGCTCCCGCCTCAGGCGCCGCCGCTCGCGCAGGCGCTGCAGCCCCAGATCATAGACGCGCGTGGTCTCCTCGCAGGCGCCTGCGCAGTAGCGAAACAGCACCGTCTCGTCGGACGCGTAGCCCAGGCCCAGCTCGCTCACGCGCACTTCCAGCTCGCGCAGCCCGCACGGCCGCGCCCCCGACCGCTCACGGGCGCGCCGCCGCGGGGGCCCCTCCCGACGGCGCGGACCCGGGGGCTGCCCGGCCCAGGGCGTCAGCTCGCGCAGCTCCACCGCATCCGGGGCGCCCTGCAGCAGTGCACGGTCTGCGAGGGGAGGAAGAGAAAGGAGGGCGGTCAGTGGGTGCAGGGGTGCCTCCGCTGCACCCCTGCAAACGAAGACCCTTGCTGGGACGCCAGGCCTGGACGGCTTCTCATCTAACTCCCAGATCCCAGATTTTCCCACCCTCTTGCTGAGCTGTTCACGCACCCTCTCTGGGCGGCATTGAGGGGCACGTGCACACTCACACCCCCACGCTGGTCCAGCACCCCTTTCTCAACCCTGAGCCTGTGTCGGCTGCCCCGAACCTGGTTCACCCTTTCTGGGCCGCTTTCCAGCCCATCCCACCTTGAGCTGAGCTGCCCAGGGTCTGGAACTCACCCCTCTCACCCCGTTGCTGCTCCATTCTCCCCGTCCTCCATCGTAATCCTATCTGGACCCCGCCTCTGTGCTGGGCTGCCCCACGACCCTGGTGCACCCTCTCTGGGGAGTGTTAGGGGGCTGCTTCCCATGCCCCCATTCCTCTTTAGTGAGGCTGTCATAGGTGTCGTCTCTAGGTGTCATAGGTGTCTATCTCTAGAGCCCCCTCTTCAGTCCCCAACGTCTTCTCTGAGCCCCGGGGCTTTTCAGACTCCATCCCGGCTGCTCTGCCCGTGCCGTGGAGCCTCAGTTTCCCCAGTGAAGAAACTAACCGGGGTGTTTGGTCTTCTCAGAATGCAAAGGAGCAGCAGGCACTGCAGCCCACTGTGTGCGAGGCCTGTGTGGGGACTCCATGGGGTGGCAGCAGGTATTGTCACGGCCACCCCATGTGACAAATGACAAAACGGACCATCCCAAGGTCACACCATTAACAGGTGGCCAAGAGAGAGACAGGCTTAAAGGACATTCTTCCTGCCTCCATCGTTCACCCAAATTTGGCCCAGGTCCAGCCGCCTTCTCCCACACTCGCCAGGAGGTGCCCAAGTCACCGATTCCCAGGGCCTGACAGCCTAAATTTATTACCCAAGCGGCTGGCTCCACCCCCAAACTCTGAAGCCCCGGGAGAGCAGTGCAGACGTTGGAATGACAGGCAGCGCTGCTGACGGACCTGCAGGCCGGGGGACTCCCAGCCCCAGAGCAGGTGGCCGTCACGCCTGTGCTTGGGAGAGGAAATCTTGGGTTGAGTCTCCACCTGCCCCCAAGGCTGGTGCACCTGGCTGTCAAAAGAATGAGCCTCTGGGTGGCCCTGGGGGGAGGAGGGGCTGTCTGTCTCCCGAGGGCAGTGGGGGCGTGTCTGTTCCCACAGGGGGTCTCAGAAACGGGACACACCCAGCCTCAGAGCCTGGCTCCGCCACTTTGGCCATTTTCGCAACCTCAGCCTCCGTTTCCCTGTTTGTTCCATGAAGCTCGCAGAATCTCTGCCTTGGCTGGGGCTGAGAGGGTGAGAAGTCTGTGTTGGGGGGCGGCTGATGACTGAGCAACCTGTTCCATGTTCTGTAAGCCCTGGATCGGACGGGACTGTGCTGGGGGTTTAGGGGCACACCCAACCCAGAGGGGTGCCTCGAGGCAGACATTTGGGGGCTTGCCAGATATAATACAGATGCCAGGCTAAATGTGAATTCCATATAAACTACGAATCATCTTTTAGGATGTCTGTCCTTGCCTCCCTGCAATGGGGCTGGCTGCTTGCACAGGGACCGGAACACAAGGTCCCCAGCCTGAAATTCCACCATGGAGCCTAGAACGTGGGGACTTGGGGACTCAGTGGCCTCTCCCTTTTTGCAGTAGGGCAGGCAGGCACCCGCCCGTGGGCTCTGACCCTCCCCAGCGCCTGAAATTCCTCCATTCATGACCTGCCCCCCAAGTCCGGGAGCACTGACTTTTGGGGTCTCTGTCCCAGTGTCCTAGGAAGGACTTCTCACTGCTTGCAGAGGGAAGTGCTGGGAGGAAAGATGTGGAGCTTGTGCCGGAGGTCACCCTTGTGCATTGTAAGGACAAGAAGAAAGGATCGTGTGGGCTGGCAGGGGCGGGCGCAGACGTGCACACAGGCGTGCTCGCGGCCCACACCCAAAGGTGCTGCACACGCACCTCGCTGGCATCTACACCTCAGATGCCCGAGTGTCTGCACGCTTGGACATGTGCGTGGGCACGGGAGTCAGGGCCCGTGTACCGCCCTTGCCCCATGGCACCTGCCGTGGGGCAGGCACTAGGGATTGGTGGGGAGTTGGGAAAGGGTCTCGCCCTCAGGGTAGGTATTTCCATGTCCCTACAGCAGTGCTTTTGCCCGTCTGTCTGCCCTCAACCCTGTCTTTCCTTTCTCTTTCTCCAGCCCCCTTATCCCCGAATCTCTGGGTCTCTTGTGGCTTTTAGCTTGCACTCCATCTCCTGCCTCCCCTCAGTTCCTGTCCCCTGGGCTGGGACCTCAGATCCAACCTCTCCCCACCCCCCCCACCCCCGCTGCGCTGCAGGGCCAACCGGGCAAATGCCCAGGTCTAATCGCCATCTGGCCCCCAGGGGACCTCAGGGCAGAGCCTAATTCCTTGTGACAGCTGAGCTGAAAGACCCCAGTTCCCAGAAGTCACCCTAGCTCCGCCAGGCCACTGGGGGAATTGGCAACCTCCCTCCACCCCATCTTTTTTTAGAAAATTTATTTATTATTACAATGTTTTGAGACAGAGTCTTGCTCTGTTGCTCAGGCTGCAGTGTAGATGTGCAATCATAGCTCCTGCCGCCTTGAACTCGGACTCAATCGATCCTCCCACCTCATCCTCCCAAGTAGCTGGAACTACAGGCGTGCGCCACCACACCTGGCTAATTTCTAAAGGCTTTTTGTAGAGATGGGGGTCTTGCTGTGTTACCCAGGCTTGTCATGAACTCCTGGGCTCAAGCAATCCTCCTGCCTCAGCCTCCCAAAGTGCTGGGATTATAGGAATGAGCTACCATGCCTGGCCCTGAATAATCTTTTAGGATGTCTGTCCCTGCCTCCCTGCCACGGAGCTGGCGGCCCTATCTTTCTTTTTTTTTTTTTTTTTTTTTTTTTGGAGATGGAGTTTCGCTCTTGTTACCCAGGCTGGAGTGCAATGGCGCGATCTCGGCTCACCGCAACCTCCGCCTCCTGGGTTCAGGCAATTCTCCTGCCTCAGCCTCCTGAGTAGCTGGGATTACAGGCACGCACCACCATGCCCAGCTGATTTTTTTGTATTTTTAGTAGAGACGGGGTTTCACCATGTTGACCGGGATGGTCTCGATCTCTTGACCTTGTGATCCACCCGCCTCGGCCTCCCAAAGTGCTGGGATTACAGGCTTGAGCCACCGCGCCCGGCCTCTTTCTTTTTTTTTTTGAGACAGAGTCTCACTCTGTTGCCGAGGCTGGAGTGCAGGGGCGTGATCTTGGCTCACTGCAACCTCCACCTCCCGGGTTCAGTGATTGTCCTCCCTCAGCTTCTTGAGTAGCTGGGATTATAGGCGCACACCACCACATCCAGCTAGTTTTTGTATTTTTAGTAGAGATGAGGTTTCACCATGTTGGTCAGGCTGGTCTCGAACTCCTGACCTCAGGTGATCTGCCCTCCTTGGCCTCCCAGAGTGCTGAGATTACAGCCCGGCGGCTGGCCCTATCTTTAAAAGACCTATGACCCCCCCCACTTCCTACTCCACTGCCTGAAATTTCACCCCCTACATTGGGGGTATGTCACCCCACAAAGGGGTGGTGCTTACACTGGGCCAGGCGGGCAATCCGGGCGTCCAGGGTTCGAGGCAGGCGGCGCAGGGGGACCAGCGCAGGTCTGAGGCGGTGGCTGAGAAGCAGGCCCTCCCGACACATCCAGATGGACAGCACAGAGCTGCAGAGCACCGAGGCCAAGGCCGCCGCCTTCCAACGCTGCATCCTCAGCCTGCGGGCACGGGATGGTCAGCCGCACGCCCGGTCTGTCCCTCCGGCAACCAGTGGGTGCAGGGCGCTGAGCCAGGACTCAGTGGGGTCCTTGACTTGGAACAACGCCTGCAAACGGTCGATAATCACATGGGAATGATTCCTCAAGGAACCATTGAACAAGGAAGGGGTTGGGCTCCGTGCCAGGAGTCACAGGGAACCGCCCCCATCTGGGGGTCCTGGAGTGCCTTCCTGAGGAGCCGATGACAGGGTCCAGACGTGAACAAAGGTAAGAGTTGGCCAGGCAGAGGAGAGTGGCATCCCAGGCAGGGGACACAGCCAGTGCAAAGGCCCGAAGGCCAGACCGAGCGTGGTGTCGTATCCCAGGAGCAGCGAGGAGGCCGGAGCGGCTGCAGCTGAGGAGCCAGGGGGAAGAGTGAAAGCAGAGAGGTCATTCTCTGCAGGTGGCACTGCAGGACAAGGGCACGGGGAGGGTGGTGTTTAGGGCAGCCTCGAGGCAGGAATCTGGGGCTGATACTATTCCCTACACACTGGTGTCCTCCAGTGACTCTGCCCCTCTCTGAGTCTGTTTCCCATCCAGATGGATAAGCAGGCCCAGAAGTGAGCCGCAATGGACCGGCGCTGTCCTGAACACTGAGTCCCAGCTCTGGGCGTCTGCACAGCCAGGTCCTTCCATGGAGAGCACGTCTTCCCTCCCTCCCCGCTCCCATACCCCCCTTTTTCTTTTTTGTTTCTTTTTTCTTTTCTTTGGAGATGGAGTCGCTCTGTCGCCCAGCCTGGAGTACAGGTGGCACGATCTCCACTCAACTCACCGCAACCTGGGTTCAAGCGATCCTCCTGCCTCAGCCTCCCGAGTAGCTGGGATTACAGACACGTGCCACCATGCTTGGCTAATTTTTGTATTTTTAGCAGAGAGGGGGTTTCACCACGTTGGCCAGGCTGGTCTCGAACTCCTGACCTCAAGTGATCCACCCACCTCGGCCTCCCAAAGTGCTGGGATTACAGATGTGAGCCACCTCACCCAGCCTTCTTTTTTTTTTTTTTTTTTTTTTTTTTAACAGGGTCTTGCTCTGTCGCCTAGGCTGGAGTGCAGTGGTGTGATCACAGCTCACTGTAGCCTCTACCTCCTAGGCTCAAGAGATCTTCCCACATCAGCCTCCCTAGTAATTGGGACTGACTACAGGTGTGAGCCACCATGCCTGGCTAATTTTTAATTTTTTTTTTTTAATAGGGAGGGGGCGGTCTCACAGTGTTGCCTAGGCTGGTCTCAAACTCCTGGGCTCAAGCAATCCTCCCACCTTGGCCTCCCAAAGTGCTGGAATTACAGGTGTGAGCCACTGTACCTGGCTTCCACGCCCCTTGCAATCTCAGCTTGGATAGCACTTTCTCCAGGAAGCCTTCCCTGACCGCCTACCCTATTCACTTCAGCCTCTGGCTGGTGCAGGGGTACCCGTGGGCCCCCAGAAATGCCCTGAGCTTCCCCCTTGCTCTGGGTGCCCAGCGGCTTCCTGATCACTGCATATAGTCGGTGTTTAACAACTCACGTGTTCCCTCCCCACCACCCCGACCCCGTCTGGGCTCCTCCCCAGCCTTCTGTGGCCCCACAGCCCTCGTTTACACCAGCTTCCTGGCTGCCCAGTGCGGGGCGGCGTGGAGCCTGGCAGCCGGCCAGGGGTAAACATTTACACGGAGCGCTGAACGCTGGGCTGGATGCAAGTCAGCGTCTCTGCGCCTGGGCTCAGCTTGCGGGGAGCCCAGTAGCCCCCCGACACATGCACCCTGCCCTCCCGGCTTGTGGGCGACCCCGCATTGCTCACAGACGTTTATTTGCGTAAGATTTGTGTTTCATTTGCATGGACCACGCCCCGTGTCCTGATGTGCAGAAACTCCAGCCACCCCTTCCCCACCCTCTTCACCCTCATGGACAGCGGCCACAGGAGCTACACCCACCAGACCTTAACTAACAGGACACATTTCCTGTATTAAGCACCAGCTGTGTACCAGGCATGGTGCTGAGCCCACGAGAGAGGCACTACTATCTCCATCTTACAGCTAGGGAAACCGAGACAAAACTGGTAGGGGCTTGTCCAAGGGCTAGAAATGGATGTGGCATTTGAACTCGGGTTCTTTGATGTGGCACACACCGTCTGGGCTGAGCTGGGCTTGGGAGCAGATGTTGTCACCCTGAGAACTCGCCACTATGGGTGGTACTTGATACTGGTTGGTATTGGTGGTGGTTATTCTTAGGGAATGAGCTCCCCAATATGAGGGCATCTAAACAAATCCTAGACCAGCCTGGGGACTCATGAGAGTGAAATTGCAGGGGAAGTTGATTCTCCTCCAGGGCCAGCCCAGCTGGTTCAGCAGCATAGAATAGGCGCTCATAGACATTTGCTGAATGATGAATGAATGAGTGAATGAATGAACCAACCAATGAACACGAAGAAGCTAGGCTGGCTGGGTGCGGTGGCTCATGCCTGTAATCCCAGCACTGTGGGAGGCTGAGGTGGTCAGATCGCCTGAGGTCAGGAGTTCGAGACCAGCCTGGCCAACATGGTGAAACCCCATCTCTACTACAAAAATGAAAATTCTCCGGGCGTGGTGGCGTATACCGGTAATCTCAGTTACTTGGGAGGCTGAGGGAGGAGAATAGCTTAAACCTGGAGGCAGAGGCTGCAGTGAGCCGAGATCGTGTCACTGCACTCCAGGCTGGGTGACAAAGCAAGATTCCGTCTCAAAAACAAAACGAAAAAACAAAGCTGGGCACTGGGTGGCCCAGGTCCTGAACTGGAGGGTCCAGAGTTTCAGGAGTGAATGGATCGATGGATGGATTTACTGGAACGATGAAAAAGAGTCCACAGTTGAAATCTCTGGGCTTAGTATACAGTTGGTGCATAATAAGCAAGGTGGGTGTCGGGCTAGCTTCACTGGGGGTGGGTCGGAAGTCAGCCATAGGAAAATCTGGGGCAGGTGTTGGAGGCAGAGGCACGGCCTGTGCAAAGGCCCTGGGCCAGGACCACGCGTGGTGTGTTGGAGGAACAGTGAGGAGGCCCATGTGGCGGGAGCAGAGTGAGGATGGGGAGAACGAGAGGAGGAAAGGTCGGGAAGGGGATGGGGCAGCTCGTGCAGGGACTCGTGTGGGCCATTGGGAGGACATTTCTTGCTTGAGGTTTTGGGGAAGCGGATGACAGCAGCAGCATTTTGTCAGATGTCAAAACCCGTCCCCTTTATTTTATTTCTATAGAGATGGGGTTTCACCATGTTGGTCAGGCTGGTCTTGAACTCCTGACCTCATGATCTGCCCGTCTTGGCTTCCCTAAGTGCTGGAATTACAGGTGTGAGCCACCATGCCCGGCCCTTTTTAATTTTTTTTTTTTTTTGAGACGGAGTTTCGCTCTTGTTACCCAGACTGCAGTGCAATGGCGCAATCTCGGCTCACCGCAACCTCCGCCTCCTGGCTTCAGGCAATTCTCCTGCCTCAGCCTCCTGAGTAGCTGGGATTACAGGCATGCGCCACCATGCCAGTTTTAAATTTTGTGTAGAGACGAGGTCTCATCATGTTGCCTAGGCTGAACTCCTGGGCTCAAGTGAGCCTCCTGCCTTGGCCTCCCTAAGTGCTGCGATTACAGGCGTGAACCACTGCGCCTGGCTGCAAGCAGTAACCTCATGTGCTCTGTGTGAATGGGAAACAGGCCCAGAGCTGGCAAGTGACTTGCCCAAGGTCATAGAGCCGGTGGCAGGAGGGAGAGACAGGCAAGAAAGAAACCTACCCGGCCCTGGACCCCCTCCACCCCGCTTGCTGACATGTACAAATCTTGGAGTGGCGTGACTCAGTTTCCCCGTTGGACTGGAACAAGCCTTGGGCTGTGGTGATCTGTTTGTACTGAGGGCGCAGCCCCCAGCATGGGCTAGTCACGGGATCCCCTGAAGGCCTCGGAGCTGCAGACTCTCCCCACCTAGAGCTCTGGTGACGGGCAGGAAATCGGGGGGCCATCGGCTGAGGGGGCCCAGCAGACGGGGCTGATTAGCAACCACAAACAATGGACCTCTCTGTTCTCTGGGGTCACCTAACTGGTTTGTCTGTGGCAAGGACACGACCGGTGGGGGTGATGTGGGTGTGTCGGAGGGCACGGGGAGGGGCTGGGCGTGCACAATGCGTGTTCCTGTGTCCTGGAGGCCCTCGCCTGGGGAGGCAGCTGTACCTGTCCGACCGCACAGAGATGGCCGGGTGCGGTGGCTCACGCCTGTAATCCCAGCACTTTGGGAGGCCGAGGCAGGCAGATCATGAGGTCAGGAGTTTGAAACCATCCTGGCCAACATGGTGAAACCCCGTCTATTTTTTTTTTATTTTTTTATTTTTATTTTTTTTTTGAGACGGAGTTTCGCTCTTGTTACCCAGGCTGGAGTGCAATGGCGCGATCTCGGCTCACCGCAACCTCCGCCTCCCGGGTTCAGGCAATTCTCCTGCCTCAGCCTCCTGAGTAGCTCAGATTACAGGCACACGCCACCGTGCCCAGCTAATTTTTTGTATTTTTAGTAGAGACAGGGTTTCACCATGTTGACCAGGATGGTCTCGATCTCTTGACCTTGTGATCCACCCGCCTCGGCCTCCCAAAGTGCTGGGATTACAGGCTTGAGCCACCGTGCCCGGCCCCCGTCTCTAATTAAAAAAAAAAAAATTAAAAAAAAAAATCCAACTGCACAGAGCAGTTGCACAAGAGACACACACTTGTAGGTACAGAAATGTCCACTGTCATTTGCAATCTAACCCAGATCACCTGCGCCCTGAGAACCCTCATCCCGGCCACACACACAGGGGTACACAGGAGAACAAGCTGCCAGAGCCCAGGAGTTCGAGGCTACAGGGAGATCCCCCATCTCACACAGCACACTTGCAGGCTTACATGTGTGTGCCCACTCACACACCCAGTCCTCTCATGTCCTCACAATCACACATGCTCAAGCGTTTTCACTCCAGCACACTTGTATGCTCAAACGCTCCACATTTGGCCGGGAGTGGTGGCTCACGCCTGTAATCCCAGCACTTTGGGAGGCCGAGGTGGGTGGATCACCTGCGGTTAGGAGTTTGAGAGCAGCCTGGCCAACATGGTGAAACCCGGGCTCTAATAAAAATACAAAAATTGGCCAGGTGTGTTGGCGGGTGCCTGTAATCACAGCTACTCAGGAGGCTGAGGCAGGAGAATTGCCTGAACCCAGGAGGTGGAGGTTGCCGTGAGCTGAGATCTTGACACTGCACTCCAGGCTGGGCGACAGAGCGCGACTCCGTCTCAAAACAAAACAACACTCTGACATTGACTGTTTTCATACGTCCACACTCAAACAGGGTTACACACACATCCCGGAATCCTTTCACATTCACGCATACACACTTGGACTTTTTCACACGAATGGAAACACAATCACGCCCTCCCTCCCTGCCTCCCTCTCTCTCTCTGTTCCTCGCTCGCGCGCGCTCTCTCTCTCTCTCTCTCTCTCTTTGGGAGGAAGATTTTGCTTTTGTTGCCCTGGCTGGAGTGCAGTGGTGCAGCCTCAGCTCACTGCAGTCTCTTAGTCCTGGATTCAAGCAATCCTCTTGCCCAGACTCCCAAGTTGCTGGAACTACACATGTGTGCCACCATGCCTGGCTGCATTTTTTGTTTGTTTGTTTGTTTTTTGGTAGAAAGGGGTTTCACCATGTTGTCCAGGCTGGTCTCGAACTCTTGGCCTCAGACGATCCTCACACCTTAGCCTCCCAAAGCACTGGGATTACAGGTGTGAGCCACTGTACCCAGCCAGTTTTTTTTTTTTTCTTTCTTTCTTTTTTTTGAGATATACTTTCATTCCGGTTGCCCAGGCTGGAGTGCGACGGCGTGATCTTGGCTCACCACAATCTCTGCCTCCCAGGTTCAAACAATTCCCCTGTCTCAGACTCCTAAGTAGCTGGGATTACAGACTCCCACCACCACACCTGGCTAAGTTTGTATTTTCAGTAGAGACGGGGTTTCTCCATGTTGGGCAGGCTGGTCTCCAACTCCCGACCTCAGGTGACCCGCCCACCTCAGCCTCCCAAAGTGCTGGGATTACAGACATCAGCCACTACACCCGGCCTCCGTATTTTCACTTAAACCCAAACGTGACCACATGCACACTCAGATGCTTTCAGGCCCACATATCCTAACACAATCACACCCATACATCAGAACACCACCACATGAATGCACTAATGTGTTCTCACACTCACACTTGAATGCCGACACACTCACACGCTAGGGTGTTTTCACAGTCACACTGAAACAGGACCACACTCACACACTTGGATGTTTTCACCTTCATTCAAAACACTATCATTGGCTGGGCAAGGTGGCTCATGCCTTTAATCCCAGCACTTTGGAGGCCAAGGAAGGTAGATTGCTTGAGGCCAGGAGTTTGAGACTGACGTGGGCGACACAGGGAGACCCTGTCTCAGAAAAGAAGACAAGGCCGGGCACGGTGGCTCACACCTGTAATCCTGGCACTTTGGGAGGCTGAGGCGAGTGGATCACCTGAGGTCAGGAGTTTGAGACTGGCCTGGCCAACGTGGTGCAACGCCATCTCTCCTACAAATACAAAAATTAGCTGGGCATAGTGGCAGGCATGTGTAATCCCAGCTACTCAGGAGGCTGAGGCAGGAGAATCACTTAAATCCAGGAGGCAGAGGTTGCGGTGAGCTGAGATCATGCCATAGCACTCCAGCCTGGGCAACAAGAGCAAAACTCTGGCTCAGAAAAGTAAAGAAAAAAACAGGCCGGGCACGGTGGCTCATGCCTGTAATCCCAGCACTTTGGGAGCCTGACACAGGCGGATCACGTGAGGTCAGGAGTTCGAGACCAGCCTGGCGAACATGGTGAAACCCCAAAACACAGACATTAGCTGGGTGTGGTAGTGCAAACCTGTAATCCCAGCTATTAGGGAGGCTGAGTGAGGCAGGAGAATTGCTTGAACCCAAGGGGAGGAGGTTGCAGTGATCCGAGATGGCGCCACTGCACTCCAGCGTGGGTGACAGAGCGAGACTCCATCTCAGATAAAACAAAAACCACCACGCTCACACGCTTGAGTGCTTTTACACGTGTGCTGAAACATAGTCACGTGGTGCTGTTTGCACACTCGCACAGGTGTTTTCACACTCAAGTATGATCACACACACACTGGGGTTTTCCCCACCCACACCTGGTATGCTGTTCTCACAGAGACACACACTTGCAGGTTCAAGCGCATCCACTGTCATTTGTGCTCTGGCCAAGGTCCCAAAGACCCCTCCTCCTGGCCACACACACACACACACACGCAGGGGTGCACAGGTGAACGTGCCACCAACACCCACAGCTGCAAAACTTCCACGGAGCACAGACATGGTGGGCTGAGAGAGAGAGGAGGGGAAGCAGAGGGGGGCCAAGGACTGGGGAGGGAATGGCCCCGCTGTGACCGCCCTCAGGTGCGCCCCTGCAGGGATCTCGGGTGCTGTCTACACTGCCTGTGCAGGGCCTGGGCAGCGGTCCCTTCCCGGTCCTGGAGAAAACCTAGGGACCCTGGAGAACCCGCACTGCCTGGGGGAAGGGAAGATTCCTTCCTTCCTCGGGGGCTGTACCAGTCTGAGTTGTATGTAGCAAGACGGACATAGGACACACCCCCTCTTCTAGGCCACAGAATCCCAGAGCTGGGGAAGGAAGGGGTAAGGAGAAAGGGGCTCAGAGAGACGAAGTCAGCAGCGCCACGTCACACAGCGAGGCAGGCCCTTCCAGTCAACCCAAGCAACAGACAGCTGGTGCAAGGGTGTGTGTTTCTGGCAGCTTCCTTGGTGATGCCAAGAAATGTTGCTCATGACTTTTATGCACAGGCAACGCCCTGGCACCCTCACCCCCTTCCCCACCAAACTTCCC
This sequence comes from Saimiri boliviensis, assembly GCF_048565385.1. NCBI lineage: Eukaryota > Metazoa > Chordata > Mammalia > Primates > Cebidae > Saimiri > Saimiri boliviensis. The sequence continues at coordinate 40,658,126 of NC_133462.1, forward strand.
AGAGGACACCTGCCAGACACACCCAGTCCCAGGGATAGAAGCCTCTGTCCCGCAGAACTCCTGGTCTCAGAGTGGCACCTGAGAAAGGAGGAAGGGGAAGGGGACCTTCTCTCCATCTAGTCATCTCTTCTGGTCTCAGGGAGGCCTGGGATGGGGGCCTGTCTTCATTTGGCAAACTCCTACACTACCGTAAAAGCCCGAGCTCCTACATCCCCTCCACCAGAAAGCCTTTCCTGCTACCATTTTGGCCACCCCCAGCCATGGGTGCCTTCCTCTTGCCAAGCCCTGTGAGCATGGTGTCTGTGCCCATGACTGTCTTTGCTGGACTGGGAGTTTCTAGAGGTGCGTCTTGGGCTGAGCGTTTGCATGGTACAGGGCTGACTTGGAGAATTCAGTTTACAGAGGCGCGAGCTTGCCGCAGATCCCAAGCCTGCATACTTTTGCCTGCGGGGGAGCCCTGCACACACTTCTCCTTCCTCTCCACTTCACTCCTATTCTCCTGTGACTCAGTTTCCCCCCATTCTCCATCAGAGTGGAGTCTCACTCTGTTGCCCAGGCTTGAGTGTAATGGTGCTGTCTTAGCTCACTGCAACCTCCGCTTCCCAGGTTCAAGTGATTCTCCTGCCTCAGCCTCCCAAGTAGCTGGGACTACAGGTGCCTGCCACCATACGCAGCTAATTTTTGTGTTTTTGTTTTTGTTTTTGTTTTGAGACAGAGTCTCACTCTGCCACACAGGTTGGAGTGCAGTGACATGATATCAGCTCACTGTAACCTCTGGCTGCTGGGTTCAAGCGATTCTCCTGCCTCAGCCTCCCTAATAGCTGGGATTACAGGTGCCTGCCACCACACCCGGCTAATTTTTTTTATTTTTAGTAGAGATGGGGTTTCGCTATGTTGGTCAGACTGGTTTTGAACTTCTGACCTCATGATCCGCTCGCCTCGCCTCCCCAAGTGCTGGGATTACAGGTGTGAGCCACTGTGCCCAGCCAAAAAAAAAAAAATTTTTTTTTTTTTTTGAAACGGAGTCTCAGTCTGGAGTGCAGTGGTGCAATCTCAGCTCACTGCAATCTCTACCTCCCAGGTTCAAGTGATTTTCCTGCCTCGGCCTCCCAGGTAGCATAGCTGTGATTACAGGTGCTTGCCGCCACACCTGGCTAATTTTTTGTATTTTTAGTAGAGACGGGGTTTCACCGTCTTGGCCAGGACGGTCTCGATCTCTTGACCTCATGATCTGCTTGCCTCGGCCTCCCAAAGTGCTGGGATTACAGGCATGAACCACCGTGCCTGGCTCCCATCAGTAGGGCCTGAAGGGTGCCCCCCAGCACGGTGGGAAAGCCAGGGAGGGCCTGGAAGCGCTTGACCAAGTCGCTCTTGGGTTCTCGTCACTGCCCACAGGGAGAGGATGGCAGGCTGTGAAGCTGGCACACGCCAGTGAGGAAAAGCCCGTGTGTGTGAATGCTTCGGCATGCACGTGTGCGCGTCTATGCCTCTGTCTTCCCTAAGTGCTGACAGCTTAAGGGCTCACAGCTGGGTCTGTTCCTCGGGCAGCCTCCTGGTCTCCTCTTCCCAGGTGGCCCCTGGGAGTTCCCTGAGGATCCACTGATGGGGAAACCGAGGCCCCACGAAGGGCGAGACTTGGCCGGGGGTCTGGGCCTCTCTCAAGGCAAGACTCAGTGGTTCTGTAAAACACAAAACAAATTCCACAGCCCACAAAAATGTGCCCCTCCCTCAGAGGGCCCCAGGGCCTGGGCCCACCCCGTGGGGGGATGAGGCGGCCAGGACAGCCGTGAGCTGGCGACACACATCTGGGGGCAAACCAGGAACATCTGGGGAGCACAGCTGGTTCAGATGCTGCATGTGCGGGGGCCAGAGGCCAATCTCTAGCGGGGCTTCATGTGTTGGGGGATGCAGACACTAAGACCGGTGGCTGCCCCTTCCAGGTCTGTCAAGGGGAAGGAGTCCAGCCCCTCCTCTTCTTCCCCCAGCACAGAAGCTGAGTGCTGCCCCCACTGCTAGAACTATCACTGGCTCCCTGCTACCCTGGGAATCAAGTCCCAGCCTGTGAGCTTGTCTTGAGCTTGTCTTGGGTCTGTCTTTGCCAAAGTGAAGCTGAGGGCTGGACAGTCTGGGGAGGATTATAGTGGCTGTTTCGTGATAATAGTGGTAAAATAATTAATAATAACTGGGCTGGGTGCAGTGGCTCATGCCTGTAATACCAGCACTCTGGGAGGCCGAGGTGGGTGGATCACTTGAGGCCAGGAGTTTGAGACCAGCCTGGCCGACATGGTGAAACCCCATCTCTACTGAAAATACAAAATAATAATAATAATAATGAGCCGGGTGTGGTGATGCACTCCACAGTCCCAGCTTCTCGTGAGGCTGAGGCAGGAGAATCACTTGAACCCAGGACATGGAGGTTTCTGTGAGCCAGGACTGCAACACTGCACTCCAGCCTGGTGGCAGAGCGAGACTCCATCTCTATTAATAATAACTAAAACCGACACTCATGAACAGCAGTGTTAGTGCCATACTAAGCACTGTACATGTAGTAACTTGTACCAAGGTATGGACTATTCTATCCCCATTTGATAGGCGGGAAAACTGAGGTCCAGAGAAGTGAAGTAACTTGCTCAGACTCAAACAACCTAAGTGGCTGAGCTGAGATTTGAACACAGGTGGTCAGCAAGGTCCTACTCATCCCTCAAAGACTCACTTCCAACGCCCCTCCCTCCATATTCTTTTTTTTTTTTTCTTAATTATCCAATCAATGGCTGTATAATTTCCTTTTTTTTTTTTTTTTTTTTTTCCCTTCAAGACAAGGTCTTGCTCTGGACTGCAGTAGCACAATCTTGGTTCACTGCAACATCCACCTCTGGAGTTCAACCGATTCTCCTGCCTCAGCCTCCTGAGTAGCTGGGATTACAGGTACACACCACCACACCTGGCTATTTTTTGTTTGTTTGTTTTGTATCTTTACTAGAGGTGGGGTTTCACCATGTTGGCCAGGCTAGTCTCCAACTCCTGACCTCAAGTGATCCTCCTGCCTCAGCCTCCCAAAGTGCTGGAATTACAAGCATGAGCCACAGCGACCTGTAACCTCTATATTCTTTTTTTTTTTTTTTTTGAAATGGAGTCTTGCTGTGTCACCCAGGCTGGAGTGCAGTGGCACAATCTCGGCTCACTGCAACCTCCACCTCCCAGGATCAAGCAATTCTCCTGCCTCAGCCTCCCGAGTAGCTGGGATTACAGGTGCACACCACCATACCTGGCTAACTTTTGTAATTTTAGTAGAGACAGGGTTTCACCATATTGGCCAGGCTGGTCTCGAACTCCTGACCTTGTGATCCATCCGTCTCGGCATCTCAAAGTGCTGGGAATACAGATAGGAGCCACTGCGCCCGGCTCATAACCTACATATTCTTAACCACGTGCTACCTGGCCTCTCTAATAACAATCACACCACCAGTAACAGTAACACCCAGCAGTGGCTATCCATTTATTTACAGGCAGACACTGTGATGAGTGCTTTCCCTACATTTAAATCCACCACAGTCCCCGAAAAAGATAGTATAATTACTAGCCCTGTTTTCCACATGGGGAAACTGAGGCTCAGAGACGCTAAGTCACTTGTTCAAGGGCACACAGAAAATAAGCAGCCGAGGCCAGTCCTGTTGGCTCACGCCCACAAACACAGCATTTTGGGAGGCCAAGGCGGGGGACTGCTTGAGGCCAGGAGTTCAACACCAGCCTGGGCAACATAGCAAGACCCTATCTTTAAAAAAAATTGTTTTTAATTAGAAGTTTAAAAGTGGGCCGGGCGTAGTGGCTCACGCCTGTAATCCAAGCACTTTGGAGGCCAAGGTGGGCGGATCACCTGAGGTCGGGAATTCAAGACCAGCCTGACCAACATGGTGAAACCCCATCTTAAAAAAAAAAAAAGTTCAAAAGTGTCTGAGCTGGGACTGGAACCCGAGTCTGACTCCAAACGCGTTCTCTCCCTGACTCCACAATACTGCCTGGGAGCCCCCTGGTTTGCGTTACCATGAGGAGAGAAGGCTTAGGGCCTGCTGTTGGAGAGGACAGTGGTGCTGAGACCCAGAGAGGTACAAGATTTTCTTTTTTTTTTTTTCTTTTTTTTTTTTTTTTGAGACGGAGTTTCGCCCTTGTGACCCAGGCTGGAGTGCAATGGCGCGATCTCGGCTCACCGCAACCTCCGCCTCCTGGGCTCAGGCAATTCTCCTGCCTCAGCCTCCTGAGTAGCTGGGATTACAGGCACGTGCCACCATGCCCAGCTAATTTTTTGCACTTTTAGTAGAGACGGGGTTTCACCATGTTGACCAGGATGGTCTCGATCTCTCGACCTCGTGATCCACCCGCCTCGGCCTCCCAAAGTGCTGGGATTACAGGCTTGAGTCACCGCGCCCGGCTCAAGATTTTCTTAAAGACACACAGCAGAGCAGACCCAGCAAGTAAAAGGCCCCAGTGGCAGAAAGCCCAGAGTGTCAGGCTGGGTCCCGCCTCCAGCACATGAGTGAACCTGACAAAGGCTTACTGAGCACCTACTGTATACCAGGGCCTGGCTGGGGGCCAGGGACTGGGTGGTAACCAAGGCCACCCTGGGCCCCTCCCTGACAAGCTCACCATCCAGTGAGGGAGACAGGTAATAAATACGAAATAAACAAGACAATTAGATGTCAAGAGGACAAAAACAAAACCAGAATGGGGCTGGGTGCAGAGTGACTCATGCCTGGGATCCCAGCACTTTGGGAGGCTGAGGTGGGAGGATCGCTTGAGCCTAGGATTTTAAGACCAGCCTGGACAATATAGCGAGACCCCCATCTCTACAGAAAAATACATATATATTTTTGAAACGGAGTCTTGCTCTGTTACCCAGGCTGGAGGGCAGTGGCTCGATCTCGGCTCGCTGCAACCTCTGCCTCCTGGGTTCAAGCGATTTTCCTGCCTCAGCCTCCCGAGTAGCTGAGATTACAGGCACGTGCCACCACATTCGGCTAATTTTGCAAAAACATTTTAAAGTTAGCTGGGCTTGGTTGCATGCACCTGTAGTCCCAGCTACTAGGGAAGCTGACGCAAGAGGATTGCTTGAGTCTAGGAGGTGGAGGCTGCAGTGAGCTGTGATTGCGCCACTGCACTCTAATCTGGGTGACAGGGCAACACCCTGTCTCAAAAAAAAAAAAAAAAAAAAGGATGAAGCTGAGGTGACTGGAGCCTGCTTGTAGATTTCGGAGTGAAGGAGGGCTTCTCAGAGGAGTAGGCATTTGAGGTGACACCCGGACGACAGTCAAGAAGCCACCATTGCAAATCTGGAAAGAGTGTTCCCGGCAGAGGGAGCTGCCCGTATAGAGGCTTAGATGCAGGACCGTGCCTGTTCGAGGCGACCAGTGTGGTGGGAGCCCCAGATGAGATGGGAGGGAGTGAGGGCCCTGTGGCCTGCAGGGTCAGTGACCCACAGTCCCCCACCAGCACCTGGAGCTCTCTCTTCCTGCACCCGCCACCCAGCCATGCCTGGGGAGGGAGGCTGGGGAGCACGTGTGTGCCAGGTTCTTAGGCCCACCGTTTCTGGCCCTGGCCCTCTGTGGGTGGGCTATGAAGTTGCCACCTTGATCACGCCAGGCTCTGGGCTAGGCAGGCTGGCCCGGGGCTGGCCTTGCAGGCATTTGGAGCTGGCAGGAGGGGGGTCCCTGGGGTGGGATGACAGGATGAGCCTTAATGAGGCCTGGCATGGCTAAGCAGCTGGCCCGGGGCCCAGCAGGTGGCTCAAGCGATGTGGGTCTCCGGGAGCAGCCAGGAGGACGCCACAGGACACTGGCCATCTGATGGAAAGGGAAACTGAGGCAAAGACCCCCGATGAAGGTTAAACCCTAACATTGGGTGAGACTGGGAACCACCCCTCAGTTTCCTGGGAAACAGGTCAGCTGAATCATCTTGTCTTTCTTTTTTTTGAGAGAGGGTCTCTCTGTCACCCAGGCTGGAGTGCAGGGGCATGATCTCAGCTCCCTGCAGCCTGGACCTCCCGGGCTCAAGAAATCCTCTCACTTCAGCTTCCCAAGTAGCTAGGACCAGAGGGTCACACCTCTACAGCTGGCTAGCTTTTGTGTTTTTGGTAGAGAGAGGGTCTCGCTATGTTGCCCAGGCTAGTCCGGAACTCCTGGGCTCAAGGGATCTGCCTGCCTTGGCCTCCCAAAGCGCTGGGATTACAGGCGTGAGCCACTGCACTGGGCCACCATCTTTTCCATCTCCCCAAATTCAATTTGGGAGTGGTGCCCCCTCTCTAGGTCTCTGCTCCCCACTTACGAAGTGGGGGCCACATGCTGGAAGCCGGCCCCACTGTCTGATTTCTTCCAGGGCTCGCCCAAAGCCTGATTTCTTTTGGATTTGACAGGGAGACCCCTCCATTCCAACACCATCATCTCCCAGAGGCCCTGCCTGCAAACATGTCCCAATCAAGTCCGCTCCCAATTCAGGCTTCCTTCAAGGCCATTACCAACCCTGCAAGTGCCAGGCTGGTTTGGGAGCCTCTGTCCACCTCCCAACCCCCAACCCAGCCACCACCTCCACTTGAGGCCCCAGAGCCTCTGCCTCACCTTGGGGGACCAGGGAGACAGATGAGCAGAGGAAACCCACAGCCCCTCAGCAAAGATAGCCCGGCCCAGTGACTCCAGATACGGTAATGACTTACGCCGCTCACCTCTGTATTCAGCCCCTACCTGCAGGAATGCAACCGTGAGTGCCCCAGCCCAATTCTTCCTCTGCCAACCTTCCAGAACAGCCTCTCCTTCCCACACTCGGCAAGCCACCTTGACTATCCCATGCCTCCAGATCCTTGCATACACAGCTCCCGCCATCTGGAATGCATTTTCCTTTCCCACTTAGAAAACTCCTACTCATCCTTCACAGCCCCAGCTCCGAGGCCCCTCCTCCAGGAAGTCTTCTCTGACCCTCCTACCCTGAGGTAGAACCCTCCATCCTCACTCTGAGCTTCCCCAGCCCTGTGTCCCTGGGCCTAAATCTGGCTCCCTTGAAGGACAGCACCCAAGAACGCTGACACCGGTCAACCACGCCGGTGCCAGCGACCCACATTTGTTGAAACAATCTTTTGACTGTGTTGTGCCTGGGGGCAAACTTTGAGTCCCTTCCGCCCGACTCTTGAAAGCTGTATCCTCTGTTCGCTCCATGAAAACTGAGGCCTGAAACCGGAGGGGGCCAGCCCTGGTGGTGGAATGTCGGACGCAGTGGCCAGCTGAAGAGGGGAATGTTTTATTTTCCTCCCTGCACCCCTAGAAGCTTTTTGCAGCTTTCTGGGGGGTGGAGTGGCTTCGGAGCTCTGAACTTCGGGAGTCTTAGGATGAAGGGAGGAGGGAGGAGTGTCCCAGGAGCCCCAGGGCAAGAAGCTGGGGGTGGGAGAAGCTGGTGGTGTGGGTGGGATTCTGCCCTGCCATGACATTCTCCTAGGCTGGTCACGCCCCAGACGGGCTTCCTCAGCCCCGGGCACTCAGAGACAGACAAAGAGAGCCATGGAACAGAGACAAGGATGCAGAGAACAGGGAGGGCAGGGGAGGCAGGCAGGAGGGAGGAAGTCAGGGGTCTGGCCTCCTGCAGCCCCTTTTAAGTCCCTGGCTCTGCTCCCAGATCTGGACCAATGACCAGCTCTACAGGTAACCACAGGCCTGTGGGCAGGACGGATGCGTTCTGGGGAGGGGGCGGTGGTGGCATTGACCCTGGGAGAGCCATTTCTCCAGCGCACCCCTCTTCCCACCAATCTGTCTGCAGCCTCGCTGGGCCTAAGGACTCCTAATCCACAAACTACCTCCAGGGACGATTCGGGGCTACCTCCTGCAGGGGACACCTTTTATAAAAAGCAGGAAGGGCAGGCATGGCCTCCCCCAACTTCAAATCCAGGCTATGCCCTTAAGGGACCCCCCCTCCAAAGGATTTCACGCCCTCTGGCGGCTGAACGGGCTGCTCCAGGAGCCGAGAGGGCCCGGCCCTCACCGGAGGACACCGTGTCCCCGGCGGCGCGCAGGGAACGCGCCACTGACAGATGTTTACTTCTGCGCGCAGCTGGGCCGCGACGGCAGCACCCCGCCCGGGCTCTGCGGGATCCAAAGCCCCCCCCCACGGCTCCTTGGAGACCACATGGCTAAAGGGGTGTCTGGGTCTCGCCCTCCTAGAGGCTGAGGAGGGGATTCTAGGGAGGGGCACTGTGCCTTCCTTAGACGGACACTTGGAGGTCTCGGGAGGCAGGTGTGCGGCCGCCCCGTCGGACAGGGACTCGGCGGCCGGATTCCGGCTTGGAGAGCGGCTTAGGATCTGGCTCCACGCCCCCGCCCCTCCCCACGCGCTGACCCGTCGCCCCCCTGACCCCACCTTTATCCACCCGCTGGCTCTGCCGCAGGAGGGAATCTCCTGGTCTACACGGACTCCCCAGCACCCTCCACGCCCCGTCCGTGGGGCGCAGGTCGTCCCTGTCGTACCCTGCTGCCCCCCCTCCTGCCCTTGGCTTACCTGCTGTGGGCGCCCGACTACCCGTCAGAGGCGGCCGCGCCGGCCCCAGCCCCTACCCCTGCCGCCGCGACCGCCATCCGGGCCGCCTGGACCCGCGGTGCCCGGGGGGGACCCGGGCCGGAGGGGGCGGCCGCGGGGTGGGCGCGGCGCGGGCCAGCCCATGGGGCCCCCCCGGGCTCGCTTAGCCGCGGGCAGCGGCCATCCCGGCCTGGCGGGGGCTGGGGCTGGGGGTGGGTGCCCTGGATGGCCGACGGCTCGGAGAGCGCGGGGCGCGGGGGCGCACGGACGGCCCGGGCAGCCTCGGAGCGCAGCGCGGGGCTCCGGGGCGGTGGCGCGAGGGGCCTGGGCGCTCTGAGCGGCTCCACGGCGCACTCTCCCGCCGCTCCCGCCGCGGACGGCTCGGCCGGCGCGGGGCTGGGGCGGGGCCGGGGGCGGGACTGGGGGCGGTGGCTCGGGTTTCCCCAGCCCTCCCCTCCCTCCCCATCCCCGCCGGAGGGGGACCCCAGGAGCGCAGGTGGCAGAGGCGCGGGAACCAACCAGAGACGCCCCCCCCCCGCCTTAGACGGCTTTCTCCCCTGGCCCCTGGGACCCCGACGGCTCCCGTTCGGGAAAGCGAGGACCCCCAAGGCACCCGCGGCTGCCCCGACGCCAGTGCCTTTGGCCCTCGGCGCTCCCCGGTTCTACCGAGGATCTGACCTCGCCGCCAGAACCCCCAAACCTGCCCAGGACACCTTCCGGAAAACGAGGCGCTCAGAAGTCCCCTCACTAAGGAAGCCCCTCAAGGGAAGCTCCCAGTGCGGCCCCCTCCCAAACTAGCTGTTTCCCATCCCCACTGGGGGGACCCCCGACGGCGCCTCTTGCCTAAATCCGGAGCCCCAAGACGCCCCCACCTCGACCCCCTCTGGCGAACCGAGAGCCAAGACACCCACCCAGACAGCAGTGGCCTCTGCCCACAGCCCCCCTCCTCCGACTGAGGACTGGGGAGCCCCCCTCCGATCTTGCCCCAGGTCCTCTTTCCCCAAAAGCTGAAGGTGGCCCCTCCCAAGGAAGCTCTTCCAGGGAACTGAGGCGCATAGTCTTCCCCTCGGACGGATGACGGCACCCGGTGTCCTCAGCGGCCCCCATCAAGCAGCGGGTCCCCCCAGTGCGGCCTCGGAGCCCTGCAGGCGATTTTTCGCTCCTGGTTTCCGCCGGCGCCCCCTCCTGGCACCAAGGTCCGCGGGCCGGGAAGCCCAACCCGTCCCGGGCTCCTCCCCGACGGCTCCGCGCTCCCGCAGCGCCCCCTGGCGGCGCCGGGATGACTCGGGGGCGGGGCTGGAACTGCCGCGGCCCCGCCCCCGCCCCGCGGGGTGACCGAGAAACTCCCGCCCTGCAGACTCCTCCCCGCGCCGCCTGCGTTCTTGGGGCCCTCGTGCTCCGGCTTCTCGCTCCCGCCGTCTAGGTTCTCCGGCCTTCTCACTCCGGCCCTGGCTGCCTGCATTTTTCCGATTCCAGCAGCCTGGGGGTTCGCATGCAGATGAGGCCTTCCTGGAAGATCCCGAACCCCCAACACATGCACGTCCCCCCAAGGGGCCTGTACAACTTGCAGGGCTGCGCGATGCGTGCGGTGACGGGGACACTCACGCAGCGTCGCCTCCTGCTGCACTGGGGCTGATGCGCGGCGCTGTACTCGGGTGCAGGGTGGGTGCTGGAATGTGTTTGGGGGTGGAGGGTCGAGAGAGCGAGCCTGTCAGAGAAGTGGCAGCCCGTTCCAGATCGAGGATGGAATGTGGCCCTTGGGCCGTCCCCTGTGCCTCAGTTTCCCCACTTGTAACAGGGTATTACTAGTAGATCTTCACTGGGTTCTAGTAAGGATTGAACGAGTTCATTGAGTCCTAGTAAGGATTGAATCAGCCTGTATAAGTAATGAGTGAATGTGAATAAGTAAGGGAGTGAGCTGGGTGAGTGGGGAGTGAGGTCCCAATGTCTGCCATTGCTGCTGTTCCCAAATGTACACTGCCAGAAACCCACTCCAGAGACACACACACCCTGACCTCAAACACACACCCTTAAACCTTTGTTCCATGTGGGGTCACACCCACTGCCATGTCTCCTTTTTTTTTGAGACGGAGTCTTGCCCAGTAGCCTAGGCTGGAGTGCAGTGGTGCAATCTCGGCTCACTGCAACCTCCGCCTCCTGGGTTCAAGTGATTCTCCTGCCTCAGCCTACCAGTAACTGGGATTACAGGCGCCCACCATCAAGCCTGGCTAATATTTTTGAATTTTCAGTAGAGACGGGGGTTTCACCATGTTGGCCAGGCTGGTCTCGAACCCATGACCTCAAATGATTCACCCACCTCTGCCTTCCAAAGTGCTGGGATTACAGGAGTGAGCCACCGCGCCCAGCCATAATTGTTCAAAAATATAGACGGGGTCTCGCTATGTTGCCCAAGGTGGTCTTGAACTCCTGGGCTCAAACGAGCCTCCAACCTCAGCCTACTAAAGTGTCAGGATTACAGGCCTGAGGTTCTTAGGGCCTCCTTCTCACTCCATCCTGAACTCACTCTCTCCTTTTCAAACAAACCTAGATGCCCTAGTGAGCACAGATATCCTTGCACAGCCACACCCAGCACCCCACCCCCCAGGGCCTCACACGCAGACACGCGCTGACACAACCCCTCCACAGACAAGGACAGAACACTCTCCTGCGGGGGTCCTTCCTTACACCATGCCCTTCTGAATGCATTCATGCATACAGACACGGGATTCACCCTGCCCCAATACACACACACACACACACACACACACTCCCTCTCTCAGCAGATCCTTACACACCCCCATGATGCCTGGCACTAGTAAGAAAGCGCGCGTGCACACATACATACACACACACACACACACACACACACGCCGGGCCCCGTCTGGGAGGTACAGCCACCCCTGCACACACACAGCCCGGCAGGAGCCCACCCCCACCCCAGCCCTCCACCATTAAGCTGTCATTAGCTGCCTCTCGGCCGCCTCCGGCTCACTCCACACCGCCTGTGCCCCCCTCTCCTGTGCCCCCCTCTCCGCCATGGCTGGGGGCCGTGGGGGGGGGAGGACCGAGCAGACACATGGGGCGCAGGACACACACACATGTGCCCACCATGTGGATGCTTGTAAAACGGTTGCCCTGGAAACAGCGACTTGAAAGACTTGGTTCTGCTTTTGGGATGGCGGGGTGGGGGGGTGGGGGGAGACGGTAGGGGGAGGGGCCAAGGTGGGGGGCGGGGCGGGACGTAGGGGGTGAGGACGCGAGGACCCACGCTCAGCTACAGCCATCCCACTTGGGGACAGACACGCTGAAATAACCACACACGTGGGCAGAGACCCCGTCGCACCCGGGGACACGGAGACCCTGCCTTGCTCAGGGCTGGCGCTACGTGGTTACACCAGAAACAGTTTCTTCCATACTGACACCCAAGTCACCCGCACACCTTCTCTGTCACCCACCCACACAGTGTCTGTGGCAGGCGACGACAGACACCCTGTCACACTCACTGACCCACACCAAAGCCGGAAACTGAGGTGCACAGGGACACACTGTCTCCTTCAGGATCCCTGCACCCCCTATCCCGGAAAGGAACCCCAGAGACCACAACGCTCGTGCCTGAAATCCCAGGGGTTTGGGAGGCTGAGTCAGGAGGATCAGTGGAGGCCAGGAGTTTGAGACCAACCTGGGCGACATCCAGAGACACCCCCATCTTTACAAAAGAAATATTTTTTTCAAATTAGCCTGGCATGGTGGTGCACGCCTATATTTCCAGCTATGTGGGAGGGTGGGGCAGAAGGACCCCAACCCAGGAGATCAAGGCTGCAGCAAGCCGTGATGGCATCACTGCACTCCAGCATGGGCGACACAGCGAGACCCTGTCCCGTAAAAACTAAACACCAGCCCTCTGAATTCCACCCCTTTCCAAGAAACTGTCTGGGCCTGGCTGCCCGGGAGGCCAGGGAATTCAGGGGCCAGTTCTATTTGCAGGAAACACGGGTATTTACAATGCTATATTTTAAAATATTTTTTGTCCCAGCCTTGGGCTGCTGCAGGGCGGGGCAGATGTCCCCAAGTCCTGAGCCTCTCTCACTTTGAGTGCAGCCTGTGGATGGGATCCGTAGTCTTCCCAGAGCACACATGTGGGGAAACTGAGGCCCTGAGAGGCGCAGGGAACCCACAGGCATCTGATCTTTCTTTTTTTTCATTAATTTTTTTTTTTCTCTTTTGAGACAGAGTCTCACTTTGTCGCCCAGACTGCAGTGCAGTGGCTCAGTCTCAGCTCATTGCAACCTCCGCCTCCTGGGTTCAAGCAGTTCCCTGCCTTAGCCTCCCGAGGAGCTGGGATTACAGGAGCCTGCCACCAAGCCTGGCTAATTTTTGTATTTTTAGTCGAGACAGGGTTTCGACATCTTGGCCAGGCTGATCTTGAACGGACCTCGTGATCCGCCCGTCTCAGCCTCCCAAAGTGCTGGGATTACAGGCATGAGCCACCGTGTCCGGCCCAGGCACCTGACCTCTTTGACTGATTCAAGCCTGCTGGCATCAGGGTCAAGGCCAAGGTAGGGGCAGCTGAAAACTGCACCCCAAAGCCTGCCTGCCCTTTCTGGCGTTTGCCTGGAAATTAGGTCTGCTTGTTCACTGCCTCCTCAGATGTCTCCCCCAGGTAGCTCCTGGCGACACTCACCCCACCTCTGCCTGCTCTCTGCCCACTTGGTGGTTGCGAAATTCAGGGATCAGAGTGGTCAAACTGCTAACCTAAGGCCACACAGTAAGGAAAAAGCTGGAAAGTGGGCTGGATGGCTGTACCACACTCCGCCCCCGTCCTCCCACAGGCTGGCCCCCCGTCCTCCCCAGAAGGCCACTGCTCCCAAAGGGAGTGTTCTGTTCTCGGGTGGAGACTCCGGGGCAGAGGTTCTGGGAGGCAGGGGGCTGCTGGCCAAGACTCAGACTTGGCTGATGGAGAAGTTTCCATCTTAACACTAGCAGCTGGGCCAGGTTCCAGGGGCTTGGGCTGCACCTCGGGACCCCCAGGGACCAGCCCAGTGGGGGTGGGGGTGGCTAAATGCCCACTGTGTCCCCTGGCCAGAGCACTGGCCACCCCTGCACACTGAGCACCACCCCAGCCCCCACTGTGCTGGTGACTGAGCTCACGGGCCTCAGTTTCCCCATCTGCCAAATGGCTCCCACGTTTGTTCTATGCCCGGTGCTGTGGATGTAATATCTCATCAGAGCCTCGGCGGTGGGCACTGTCATTCTTCCATGGAGAGGTGGAGCGACTTACCCAGGACACCGGGGCAGCTCAGGGCTCCCCAAAAATGATGTTTTCGGGCTGCCAATTCAACAAAGTCACTCTTGCCTCAGGCCAGACCATGCTGAGCGCACACAGAGGCCTGAGCTCAGGCAGGGGACGTGGAGCTGGAGACACATTCCTGGCCAGGGTCAGGCTGGCCCCAGGCAAGGTGTGCGGGAGCTGGGAGAGGAGCCCACCAGGCTAGGATGGGACCCACAAGGCCTGTGGGCGGCAGGAAGGGGCTGGCCCGTTCCAGGTGAGGATGGTAAAAACAGGGCCAGCAGCTGTCCCCACAGGGCCATTTACAGCCACAGGTCACATGTCAAGGGCCCCATCCCTGGGGGCCTTAGGTCAGCAAGGTGGGAAAACCATCAGGGCGGCCAAGGAGGCCGGGAGAAGGGGGATGGGGACTCGGAGCGAGGTCGTTCGGGCAGGGAGCTGGGCTGGGGTTGTGAGGGCGTGCCCGGGACACCGCAGCGGTTGAGCGGCTCTTCCCAGGGCTCACAGCGGCAGCAATATTCATGCACACACACACACAGACACACAGAGTCACACACAGGCCACAGCCACCAAGGCATATGCACATTCCCTCATACAGCTTCATAACACGATAGACACGAAATCACACACACAATCGCACACACGCAGGCCTCCCCCAAGACAGGCATCCATGACAGACTGGCTCCCACACGCACACACACGAAGGGACACGCGCTTGCACCCGGCTCCCCCGCTCTCTGCCACCTCCCGCCCTGCCGTCTCTTGTCCTTGGCCCGGGCTGCCCTAATCCCGGGCTCGTGTCCTGAAGCCGCTAGATAAGGGGCAGCTGCAGCTGCAGATAAAGGAGTCGCAGCCACAAATCCGGGGCGGCCGCGGCAGCGTCGGGCACTGAGCCCAGAGCCGCACCTGCCCTGTGGCCGCCACCCCCATCCGGTCTGGGCGAGAGGGCTGCAGAGAGTGCAAGGGGGGGGCACAGAGAGGCGGGCGCTAGAGGAGGGGACAGACGCAGAGAAAAATTCGAGAGAGATTCAAGAGGGATGCAGAAGGAAGTACAGAAAGAAGACACAAAATGTTTTTTGAGTTAGAAACAGGAAGAATCGCGTCCGGCGCGGTGGCTCACGCCTGTAATCCCAGCACTTTGGGAGGCCGAGGTGGGTGGATCAGTTGAGGTCAGGAGTTCGAGACCAGCCTGACCATATAGAGAAACCCCATCTCTACTAAAAGTACAAAAAAAAATTAGCCGGGTGTGGTGGTGCATGCTGTAATCCCAGCTACTTGGGAGGTTGGGGCAGGAGAATCACTTGAACCCGGGAGGCGGAGGTTGCGGTGAGCCGAGTTCACATCATTGCACTCCAGCCTGGGTAACAAGAGCGAAACTCTGTCTCAAAAAAAAAAAAAAAAAGAAAGAAAGAAAGAAAGAAAGAAAGGCCGGGCGCGGTGGCTCAAGCCTGTCATCCCAGCACTTTGGGAGGCCGAGGCGGGTGGATCACGAGGTCGAGAGATCGAGACCATCCTGGTCAACATGGAGAAACCCCGTCTCTACTAAAAATACAATAAAACTAGCTGGGCATGGTGGCGCGTGCCTGTATTCCCAGTTACTCAGGAGGCTGAGGCAGGAGAATTGCCTGAACCCGGGAGGCGGAGGTTGCGGTGAGCCGAGATCGTGCCATTGCACTCCAGCCTGGGTAACAAGAGCAAAACTCCGTCTCAAAAAAAAAAAAAAAAGAAAGAGAGGAAGAATAGGTTGGGCACAGTGGCTCACGCCTGTAATCCCAGCTGTTTGGGAGGCTGAGGTGTGAGGATCGTTTGAACCCAAGAGTTTGAGACTAGCCAGGACAGCATGGCGAGACCCCCACCTCTATAAGAAATACAGAAATTAGCCAGGCATGGTAGTGGGCACTTGGGGGCCAGCAACTCAGGAGGCTCAGGAGGGATGATTACTTGAGCCCATGAGGTTGAGGCTGCATTGAGCCGAGGTTACGCCACTGCACTCCAGCCTGGGTGACAGAGCAAGACCCATTCTCTAAAAAGACAGAATCGGTGATCGGGCACCTTAGTCTCCCCACCTGCTCAGGGGCCCCAAGGCCACCGACCTCCATCCTGCTTCCTCCAGGGCAGTCAAGGACAATCCAGACCTGGTCCAGGTGCAGGGGGCATCTTTCTCAATGTCCCCACACACTGCACAGCGACACTGATAGCTGAGCCAGGGCCCTTGGGAAGCCCTCAGCCCCCTCGCGCAGCCTCAGTGAAGGTGGGATTCTCTAGGGCAGGCTCGGTCCCTCGTGCCTCAGTTTCCCCAGCTATGGTAAGACGCATTCACTCGGCAAGTGTCCGCGGAGCACCTCCTGTGTACTAGACCCTGTGCTGGGTGCTGGGGACACAGAGTGACTAAGCTAAGCCCGATTCACACCCTCTCTGGGCTCACTGTCTGGTGGGAAAGACAGGCATATGGCCAGGCAGCCCCAGTCCTGCTGGGGCCCCGATGGGGGCCATTGAGAAAGCTGCAGAGCCCAGGCCAGGCACGGTGGCTCACGCCTGTAATCCCAGCACTCTGAGAGGCCAAGGCGGGTGGATAACATGACGCCGGAGTTGGAGACCAGCCTGGGCAACATGGTGAAACCCCATCTCTACAAAAAATACAAAAATAAGCCGGGCGAGGTGGCTCACGCCTGTAATTCCAGGGCTTGGGAGGCTGGGTATGTCCAATTCTTTTTTGTGTGTTTTTTTTTTTTTGAGACAGAGTCTCACTCTGTCACCAGGCTGGAGTGCAGTGGTGCGATGCTGGCTCATTGCAACCTCCGCCTCCCGGGTTCACGTGATTCTCCTGCCTGAGCCTCCCAAGTAGCTGGGATTACAGGTGCCCACCACCATGCCAGGCTAATTTTTGTATTTTTAATAGAGGCAGGGTTTCACCATGATGGCCAGGCTGGTCTTGAACTGCTGACCTCAGGTGATCCTCCTGCCTCGGCCTCCCAAAGCGCTGGGATTATAGCTGGGAGTTAACATGCCCAGTCTCCAACTGTTTCTGCTTGATCAGCTGAGGCCAGACATTCAAGACCACCCTGGGCAATACAGCAAGATCCCATCTATAGGAAAAATACAAAATCTAGCCAGGAAACGTGGCATGAGCCTGTAGTCTGAGCTACTTGGGAGGCTAAAGTGGGAAGATCACTTAACCCTAGGAGTTCAAGGCTGCAGTGAGCTATAATCCTGCCACTGGATTCCAGCCTGGGCCCTGTCTCTGAAAAAAAGAAAAGGAAGACGGCTTAGAATGGGGTCTGGTACACAGAAAGTGCTCTGTAATTGTTCAGCTACTGGTAGACAATATTATACCACTCCAACATATTAACAATAAATGTTAATATATAATAGTAAACGGTTAATGTTATTTTATTTATATTAGGATCATGGTTATCAATGGCCAATCCACAGCCCTCCTCCTACAGGGTGCCTGACATTGAGGAGGTGGAGTTATCACAGGGCACAGCCAGGAAGAACCAGGAGATCTTTTCTTCGAGGCTGAGGCCCACAGAGAGGAGGCCAGATTCCTGAGGTTGCCTTCTGTGGGCCTCAGTTTCCCCCATCTGACAATTGTCTCCTCCAAGCTGTCTGGGGTAGTGGTCACATGATGAGAAAGACTACTGGAAGAACCTCAGAGGGGAACAGATGGGCACCCCGGGAGGGAGGAGGCAGTGCCCATCCTTGGATGGTGGACAAGTCCAGCTCTGACTGCTGCGATTTCTTCTGGTTTTATTTTAAATGTTTTATTATATATATATTTTTTGGGACAGGGTCTCACTCTGTTGCCCAGGCTGGAGTGCAGTGGCTCGATCACAGCTCACTGCAGCATCGACCTCCCAGGCTCAAGCAGTCCTCCTGCCTCGGCCTCCCAAGCAGCTGGATCCACAGGTACATGCCACCATGCCCGGATAGTTTTTTTCATTTTTTGCAGAGAAGCGGTCTCCTCTCTAAGTGGCCCAGGCTGCTGGCCTGGAACTCCTGGCCTCAGGCGAGCCTCCTGTCTGCCTCCGAAGGTCCAGGTAGGATGACAGTCTTAAGCCAACGTGCCTCTTCCAGCTTTCCATTCCCCGGGTTCCACTGTTTTATTCCCAGATCGTCCTGCAGAGGGCAGCCGAGGCAAGAGATGGAACACAGAATCCCCGCCCCCCACCCCCCCAACCCCGGCCTTCTTCCAGGTCCTGAAAAAGTAGATTACGAGGTCAAGAGATCGAGACCATCCTGGTCAACATGGTGAAACCCCGTCTCTACTAAAAATACAAAAAATTAGCTGGGCATGGTGGCTCGTGCCTGTAATCCCAGCTACTCAGGAGGCTGAGGCAGGAGAATTGCCTGAACCCAGGAGGCGGAGGTTGTGGTGAGCTAAGATCGTGTCATTGCACTCCAGCCTGGGTAACAAGAGCGAAACTCTGTCTCAAAAAAAAAAAAAAAAAGTAGATTCCAAGCCCGTTGTGGTCTTGGGCAAATCCCTTCCCTCTTTGGGCCTCAGTTTACCCATCTGTTATACAAGGAGCGCAGTGCCTGCTTCCCTTCCCACTCCAGGAAACCCTCTGTCAAGTTCAGAGTGAAACGCAAGGGTGGCTAAGGAATGGGCTGATTCCACTGCTCATAGTGTCCTGAAAGTAATTCAAGAAAAATGATTATACTTGTTTAAAAGTTATTGTTACTTATTGAATCCTTACCTACTAAAAAAGATACTTTGCATTTTGATTTTTTGAGACAGATTCTCAATCTCTCGTCCAGGCTGGAGTGTAGTGGTGCGATCTTGGCTCACTGCAACCTGCGCCTCCCGGGTTGAAGCGATTCTCGTGCCTCAGCCTTCCAAGCAGCTGGGACTACGAGTGTGCACCATCACGCCTGGCTAATTTTTGTATTTTTAGTAAAGGTGGGTTTTCATCATGTTGGCCAGGCTGGTCTCCAGCTCCTGGCCTCAAGTGATCCACCTACCTTGGCCTCCCAAAGTGCTGGGTTTATGGGTGTGAGCCTCCTCGCCTGGCCTAAAGGAGATTCTCTCTCTCTCTCTCTCTCTCTCTTTTTTTTTTTGTTGTTGAGATGGAGTCTTGTTCTGTCACCCAGGCTGGAGTACAGTGGTGTGATCTCAGCTCACTGCAGCCTCCGCCTCCTGGGTTCAAGCGATTCTCCTGCCTCAGCCTCTCGAGTATGCCACCCTGCCTGGCTAATTTTTTGTATTTTTAGTAGAGACGGGGGCGGGGGGGGGGCGGTTTCACCACGTTGGCCAGGCTGCTCTTGAACTCCTGATCTCAGGTGATCCGCCCACCTTGGCCTCCCAAAGTGCTGGGATTACAGGCGTGAGCCCGCGCACCTGGTCTAAGGAGATACTTTTATCAGCCCCATTTTATTGAGATGACTCGGGTGTTAGAGACGCTATTGTTTCCAGCTGGTAAGTGGAGGGGCAGGGATTCAAAGCTGGCTGAGTCCAGAGCCCTGAGTTTCCTATGCACACTAAGGAGTTTTAGGGGGCACAGCAGGGCATGGTGGGGACTCTGGTAAATGCTGAGTAGATCTGGTCTTCCTCAGCCCACAGCCCTCCATGGTCCTCCAGGTCCTTCTCAAAGCTCACCGCGTCCTGCGCAGTCGGCACCTTCTCACCTCTCTTCCCTCACTTCCTCCTCCTCCTCCCCCACTTACCCTCTCTGCTCCATTAGGGCCTCCTCAGTGTTCCCCCAACACGCCGGGGCTTTTCCTCCTGCCTCAGGGCCTTCACACTCAACTGTTCCCTCCTTTGCACTGGAACACTTTTCCCTCTGACATCCTTGTAACTTTCTCCCACAACTGTTGCAATACATTGTTTTTGAGATGGGAGTTTCACTCTTATTGCCCAGGCTGGAGTGCAGTGGTGTGATCTCGGCGTATTGCACAGGGCCTCCGAATACTCTCAAACGCTACCTTAACAACTGCAGCCAGGCGCGGTGGCTCAGGCCTGTAATCCCAGCACTTTGGGAGGCCGAGGTGTGTGGATCACCTGAGGTCAGGAGTTCGAGACCAGCCTGGCCAACATGGTGAAACCCCATCTTAAAAAAAAAAAAAAAAAAAGGCCGGGTGTGGTGGCTCACGCCTGTAATCCCAGCACTTTGGGATGCCGAGGCGGGTGGATCACAAGGTCAGGAGTTCGAGACCAGCCTGGCCGTCATGGTGAAACCCCATCTTAAAAAAAAAAAAAAAACTGCAGTTGCAGCAGTGAGCTGTGATAGTGCTGCAGTACTCCAGCCCGGGCAACAGAGCCAGGTTCTGTCTCAAAAAAGTAAATGAATAAATTTATTTTTTAATAAATAAATTTAAATAAATAAACTCTGTCTCTAAAAAACAATTACTGTTTGGCTGGGCGCGGTGTCTCACGCCTGGAATCCCAGCACTTTGGGAGTTCAAGACCAGCCTGCAGGGCAACGTGGTAAAACCCCATCTCTACTAAAAATACAAAGTTTAGCCAGGTGTGGTAGTGGGCGTCTGTAATCCCAGCTACCTGGGAGGCTGAGGTAGGAGAATCTTCTTTTTTTTTTTTTTTTTTAAATGGGGTTTCACCATGTTGGTCAGGCTGGTGTTGAACTTCCAACCTCAGGTGATCTGCCCACCTTGGCCTCCAAGGTGCTTGGGTTACAGGCGTGAGCCATCACGCCCAGCCAGAAGAATCTCTTGAACCAGGGAGGTGGAGGTTGCAGTGAGTCAGGTTTGTGCCGCTGCCCTCCAGCCTGGGTGACAGAGATTCTCTTTCAAACAAATAAATATTTAAATTTAAATAACTAAAAACTCGCAACAGCCAAGGATGGGTGTGATGGCTCATGTATGTAATCCCAGCACTTTAGGAGGCCAAGGCAGGCAGATCACTTGAGGTCAGGAGTTCGAAATCAGCCTGGACAACATGGTGAAACCTCATCTCTACCAAAAATACAAAAATTAGCCAGGCATGTTGGCGGGCACCTGTGATCCCAGCTACCTTGGAGGCTGAGGCAGAATCACTTGAACCAAGGAGGCAGAGTTTTCGGTGAGCTGAGATCACGCTATTGCACTCCAGCCTGGGTGACACGGGGAGACTCCCTTTCAAAAAAAAAAAAAAAAAAAAAAAAAAAAGCCACAGTCCAGGGTGGCGTTCCTAGTTGGCTTACTGCTTTATTACTACCTCGCTTATGGTTTAATCCGCGCATGTACAGTTGACCCTCGAACAACGCGGGCTTGAACTGCATCCATCCACTTATAAGTGGTCTTTAAAAAATAAAATACAGTTGGCCATCTGTATCTACAGGTTTCTTAACCGCTACCAAATGAGAAGGCGGGATGGAGAAGCTGCAAATACAGAGGGCGGACTTTTCCTATACAGTGGTTCTGCTGGGCAACGGCGGGACTGGAATACACACGGATTTTGGTATTCGCGGAGGTCTTGGAACCAATCCCCCAAATTCGGAGGTTTTTTTTTTTTTTTTTTGGTCGGTGTTTCTGACTCTCAAGTTGGCTCTTAAAGGCAAGGCTTTCTCCATTTTGTTTACCACCATACCCCCAACATGTAGGGCAGCATCCGGCATACAGGAGCTCAACTAATTATTTGTTGAACTAATGTCCTGCATAAAGACAGTGTAATTTAGGTTTGTTTGTTTTGAGACAGAGTTTTGCTTTGTTGCCCAGGCTGGAGTGAAGTGGCAGATCTCAGTTCACTGCAACCTCCGCCTCCGGGGTTCAAGCAATTCTCCTGCCTCAGCCTCCTGAGTAGCTGGGATTACAGGTGCACACCACCACGCCTGGCTACTTTTTGTATTTTTAGTAGAAGGCGGCGTTTCACCATGTTGGCCAGGCTGGTCTCCAATTCCTCACCTAAGGTGATCCGCTCGCCTCCGCCTCCCAAAGTGCTGGGATTAAAGGCGTGAGCCACCGGCGGGTGGCGCCCGGCCTAATTTACATTTTTAAAAACCCTAGCAGGGGCCGGGAAACCGTGGCTCACGCCTGTAAGCCCAACACTTTGGGAGGCACAAGTGGGACGGTCGCTTGAGCCCAGGAGTTCGATATCAGCCTGGGCAACCTGGTGAAACCTCGTCTCTACAAAAAATTTAAAAATTAGTCAGGCCTAGTGGTGTATGTCTGTAGACCCAGCCACTCGGGAGGCGGAGACAGAGGATTGCTTGAGCCCAGGACGAAGCTGCAGTGAGTCGTGATCGCACCACTACACTCCAGCCCGGGCGACAGAACGAGACCTGCTTCAAACAGAACAGACAAAAACCACTAAAATATCCTAACAAGAAACTCCGAAGAGTGCAGAAGTCCACTGCAGTCCAGTTCGCAACAGGCCAGGCTCTGGTTTATATAGGAACTGAGGCTCCACCCACGTGCAGGCACCGCCTCTGTGACGTCACGAGCGCGCAATGGCGTCATGGGAACGACAAGAGCATGCGCACTTCCTCAGCACAGCCAGACAAGACACGCGCGACCCGGAAGGCCTTCCCGCCACACTCCAGAGCGGGATTGAGGGGCGTCGATGGCGGAGGGAGCGGCGGAGGCCCCTCCAGAGAATGGCGGTGGCTGTGACTCAGGAACCGGCGCGTTGGAACGGGGAGTGGCGCCCATTAAGCCTCAGTGAGTCGCCGGGGCAGGAGGGAACCTCGTGGGTCCTTCTCGGCACCCATAGTGCGGCTTGAGCGGTGCATGCCGGGAGGTTAGGCAGCGGCTGAGGGCGAGAAGCCACCGGCTCTTCAGTCCGGGCCGTTCTTCCGCCTGCAGCGTGGTCAGCGGAGGTACCTGAGATCGTGCACGTTGGGGACTGTCACATGCGCGAAAGACACCACGTGCATGCTAGGGCAGGGAGGATTTGAGGTCGGGCCCGCGGGGCATCATGGGGATTGTAGTCCCTTCATATGGACGTACCGCGCATGTGCTGCGCTAGCGGCTTTTAGTGCTTGAAGGGACTACTGCGGGGCATGCTGGGGCTTGCGGTGTTTGAAGGGCCGAAAGGCGTGATGGGAAATGTGGTGGCTTGGACTCCACTTCAAGGCATGCTGGGACTTGTAGTTTTTCTTAGCCCAACTTGCACAGGGATGTTCTTGGCTGATAACCTGTAGTTTCGCGCAATACTTTTGGCAATGAGGACCCAGGCACAATAGTATTATTATTTTTTTTGAGACGGAGTTTCGCTCTGTTACCCACGCTGGAGTACGGTGGCACGATCTCTCGGCCGCCACCCGGGTTCAGGCAATTCTCCCGTTAGCCTTCTGAGTAACTGGGATTATAGGAGCGCGCCACCACGCCCGGCTAGTTTTCTATTTTTAGTAGAGACGGTTTTCTCCATGTTGATCAGGCTGGTCTCGAACTCCTGACTTCAGGTGATCCACCTGCCTTGGCCTCCCAAAGTGCTGGTATTACAGGCGTGAGCCACAGCGCCCAGTCAAAATAGTCCTTTTTGAGGCCCAGGCTAGGAGCTGGCTGGTTAAGTAGTGAGCTCCCCATCAGCAGAAGGGTTTAAGCACGGACAAGTGTTTGTAGTCTCCTTTCCCCAATGTTGATGTTCCAAGGGTTTTCCTTTCACTTTCTGTCGGCAGATACCTCACCACCAAGGAGCAGTTTCACGAATTCCTGGAAACTAACGGCCAGAAGCCTTGCCTGGAAACTGAGGTAGGAGACCCTGGTGGCAATGACCTGGCTGAGCCTGAGGCTAAGCGTATCCGACTGGAGGATGGACAGTTGGCAGAAGGGCAGACGGAGGACGGGCAGACGGAGGACGGGCAGACGGAGGAGACAGCAGAGCCCCGGGAGCAGCAGCAGACTCAGAAGAGGGCCCGGGGCCAGAACAAGGGCCGGACCCATGTGAAACCCACCCACTACGACAAGAACAGGTTGTGCCCCTCCCTGATCCAGGTGAGTGCAGCCATGGAAGCATTGCTGCCAAGGCAGGCAGGAGCAGGGGTATTTTCTGGCATTGGGTAATTGAAAGCTCCTGGGCCTTCAGCAGTGAGCCATCAGCTTGTTCTGGTGCCATTCCGTCTTCCTCCTTGTGGGGATATATTGTAGGGCTTGTCACTGCTTCACTGTGTAGCAGGAAATTAGAGATTTGGAGAGACCACTGGGGTTGCAGGAGGAGTTTATTTAACGTGATTACAGGCTTAGCAGGTTTGCTTTTTTTTTTTTTTTTTTTTTTTTTTTTTGGTGTGACGGAGTCTGACTCTGTTTCCAGGCTGGAGTGCTGTGGCGTCATCTTTGCTCACTGCAACCTCTGACTCTCTGGTTGAAGCAATTCTCCTGCCTCAGCCTCTCGAGGAGCTGGGATCACAGGCATGTGCCACCACGCCCAGCTAATTTTTGCATTTTTAGTAGAGATGGGGTTTTACCATGTTTGCCGGGAGGGTCTCCATCTCTTGACCTTGTGATCTGCCCGCCTCAGCCTCCCAAACTGCTGGGACTGTAGGCCTGAGCCACCGAACCCGGCCCAGAATTGCTTTTTAATTTTGAGCAGAAGACAGAGCAAATGAGTGCCTTTTATGCACCTGGGTGGTACAGGGTGACACAGCAGAGAGCAAGTTTACAGAAGCCAGGACAAACAGTAATTAACTCGTGACGTATTTTGTGATGTCCTTTCCATTTGAAAAGTAACATTTTGAGAAACACATTTTGCAGTTTTGAGTTTATTTGCTTTGTGACCTTGCAGCTGGTTAGCAAGAAAACCAGGAATTTTCAGATGCCTGGGAACTTTGCTAAGAATGTGGGGAGAACAGATAAGGTTTAATGGTTTGCAGGAAGGCAGTGACTTTGCCTTAAACAGAGCTGGGAACACATGGTATTAAACAGCACACAACAGGGCAACATTTACTTTATTTATTTTTTTATTTTTTTATTTTTTTTTTGAGACGGAGTTTCGCTCTTGTTACCCAGGCTGGAGTGCAATGGCGCAATCTCGGCTCACCGCAACCTCCGCCTCCTGGGTTCAGGCAATTCTCCTGCCTCAGCCTCCTGAGCAGCTGGGATTACAGGCACGTGCCACCATGCCAGGCTAATTTTTTGTATTTTTAGTAGAGACGGGGTTTCACCATGTTGACCAGGATGGTCTCGATCTCTTGACCTTGTGATCCGCCCGCCTCGGCCTCCCAAAGTGCTGGGATTACAGGCTTGAGCCACCGCGCCCGGCCCAACATTTACTTTATTACATGACAGCTACAAATTGTAAGGTTTTGTTTTACCATAACTGGTATTATTCAAAACAAAACATTTTTTTTTTAGACCGAGTCTTGCTCTGTCTCCAGGCTAGAGTGCAGTGGCGTGATCTCGGCTCACCACAACCCCCGCCTCCCGGGTTCAAGCCATTCTCCTGCCTTAGCCTCCCAAGTTGCTGGGATTACAGGCGCCCGCCACCGCGCCCGCCTAATTTTTGTATTTTGAGTAGAAACGGGGTTTCACCATCTTGGCCGGGCTGGTCTTGAACTCCTGACCTTGTGATCCACCCACCTCAGCCTCTCAAAGTGCTGGGATTACAGGCGTGAGCCACCGCGCCTGGCCAGTATTATTTTTCCTCTTCAGTTGTACAGATGGAGACGCAGCAGCATGGTGATGTGTCTGACTTGCTCAGGGACACAGAGCCAGGAGGGGTGATCTAGCTTGAGCCCCAGCTGCTGAGCCGCCCCGGGGTCCTCCCTGTCCTCCCTCACTCCCTCCCCGTGTCCCCGCAGGAGTCAGCCGCTAAGTGTTTCTTCGGGGATCGCTGCCGCTTCCTGCATGACGTGGGATGCTACCTGGAGACCAAGCCGGCCGACCTGGGCCCCCGCTGTGTGCTCTTCGAGACCTTCGGCCGCTGCCCCTACGGCGTGACCTGCCGCTTCGCTGGGGCCCATCTGGGGCCCGAGGGCCAGAACCTGGTGCGGGAGGAGTTGGCAGCTCGCTGTGCCCAGCCCGCGCCCGTCCGCAATGGCCTGGACAAGGACCTACAGCAGCGGCTGCGGAAGCGCCAGGTCCGCTTCGAGCGAGCTGAGCAGGCTCTGCGCCAGTTAAGCCAGGGCCGGCCCCCTGGCCCCGCACCTGCTGCCACTGTCCCCGAGGGCGCAGCAGCCGAGGGTGCTCCAAGCCAGGACGACTGTGGCGCCCAGCAGGCCCCCGCAGGGCCAGGCGCTGGCTCCCCTCCCAGCGGCCCCGTGCGGACCTGCGGGCCCCTGACGGACGAGGACATGGTCAGGCTGCGGCCCTGTGAGAAGAAGCGGGTACGTGTTGAGGACAGTGCCAGTAGCAGAGCTGTCCATCTGGTGTGCATCTATTAGGCACCAGCTGTGTGCATGTTTCTGTTTGAGATGCCTGGGAGTCAGAGGCTGTGCCCTGAAGGAGCTCCTGGCTGAGATGCCATCTGTGCTGTCTTGGGCCCAGCCCTCAGGAGGTCCCGCTCCGGTGGGGACAGAAAGAGCTGGACAGGGCTGAGCATAGTGGCTCATGCCTGGAATCCCAGCACTTAAGGAGGCCAAAGCAGGCAGATCACTTGAGGTCAGGAGTTCAAGACCAGCCTGGCCATCATGGTGAAACCCCATCTCTACTAAAAATACAAACATTAGCCAGGTGTGGTGGCGGGCACCTGTAATCCCAGCTACTCAGGAGGCTGAGGCAGGAGAACTGCTTGAACCCAGGAGGCTGAGGTTGCAGTGAGCTGAGATTGTGCCTTTTTACTCCAGCCTGGGCAACAGAGCGAGACTCCGTCTCAAAAAAAAAAAAAATGCCAGACTCACTCTCAGTCCTAGGGGGTCAGGGTTGGGCAGGGTGGGCAGTATGGAAGGCTTCCTGGAAGAAGGGGCATTGGGGCTGGGTTTGGATGGTTGAGTAGAAGCTCTCCAGTGGAGGAGACAAGAAGAAAAAGAATATTCCTTATGAAGGGACTGATTGGCACACGCAGAGGCCCAGAAAGGGAGCCAGGCCATTTGGGGCAGGGCGGAGTGCATCCTAGACTGGGGGGGAGGGGCGGCTCCAGGGCCTCTGCAGCCGGGATGGAGGGCCAGGCTTCACTGGGGTGTATGTTTTTCCCTCCAGCTGGACATCCGTGGCAAACTGTACCTGGCCCCCCTCACCACGGTAGGAGTTGGCTCTGACTGCTGGGGTGGCGGGGTGGCAGGGTGGCAGGGTGGTCCCTCCAGCAGGGCCCAGTGTCTGTCCCCACCTGCTGGATTCTGGGGCTGCAGCACATCGCATATCCAGGGGCCCTGCCCGCCACATGGTCACTGTGTGTGTGTGTGTGTGTGTGTGTGTATGCCAGCATGCGTGAGCATGTCTGTCCTGCCATCCTGAATGTGTGTGTGTGATGTGTGTATGCGTGCATGCCAGAGCACGTGTCCTGCCACCTGCTGTATGTGTGTGCGTGCCTGAGCATATCTGTCCCGCCCTGAATGTGTGTGCATGTGCATGCGTGACTGTGTATCTGTCCTGCCACCCTGAATGTGTGTGTGTCTGTGTGTGTGTGTGTGTGTGTGTTTGTGTGCGCATGCGCCAGCGTGTGTCTGTCCTGCCACCCGCAGTGTGGGAACCTGCCCTTCCGGCGGATCTGCAAACGCTTCGGGGCGGACGTGACATGCGGAGAGATGGCCGTCTGCACCAACCTGCTACAGGGCCAGATGTCCGAGTGGGCCCTGCTCAAACGCCACCAGTGCGAGGACGTCTTTGGTGTCCAGGTCAGTGCCCACCCCGGGGGAGGGAGAGCGGAGGGACCCTCAGCTGCCATGTCAGGGCCCAGTTCCAGGCACGTCCTGGTTGCCTCCCCGACCCCCTGGCCACAGCTGTGGGATGGGGGTGACGGCCGTGGCCAGGGACAGGTGCCTCACAGACAGACCTGGGCTCCTTGCCGGGAGGCCCTGAGGGAGGAGGCCGCTGGCTCAGTGCTTCCCAGTAAGCAGGGAATGGCCAAGTGGGGACAGTTTGGACTGTCCTCACCCCCACCCCCCTGCCCCTTCTGCTGTTGGCCACCTGCAGCTAGAGGGCGCCTTCCCTGACACCATGACCAAGTGTGCCGAGCTGCTGAACCGCACCGTGGAGGTGGACTTCGTGGACATCAACGTCGGCTGCCCCATCGATCTCGTGTACAAGAAGGTAGCAGACCTGGACGTGTGCCTCGGTTTCCCCATCTGGGCAGGAAGGCACTGAGCCTACCGGCCATGTCGTGGGTGGCGGGTCAGGGGTTTGGGCTCGGGTGTGGCCTGCGGGTTGGCGTCTCCTGGCAGGGGCCTCAGGGCAGCGGGGGTGAGGGGTCTCGGCCTACGTGCGGCCCTCCCTCCACCGCGTGTCTCCTCCAGGGTGGGGGCTGTGCCCTCATGAATCGCGTGGCCAAGTTCCAGCAGATTGTCCGTGGCATGAACCAGGTACAGCCAGCCACGTCCCTGCGTCAGCCCCTAAAAAACTGTCCTGCTTTTCACCTCCCCCCACCATTTCCCAGCACCTCCCAGCACGTCCCACCATCTCCCACCACCTCCCACCACCTCCCAGCACCTCCCACCACCTCCCAGCACCTCCCAGCACCTCCCACCACCTCCCAGCACCTCCCAGCACCTCCCACCATCTCCCACCACCTCCCACCATCTCTCACCACCTCCCACCGTCTCCCAGCACCTCCCAGCACCTCCCACCATCTCCCAGCACCTCCCACCACCTCCTAGCACCTCCCACCGTCTCCCACCACCTCCCAGCACCTCCCACCACCTCCCAGCCCCTCCCAGCACCTCCCACCACCTCCCAGCACCTCCCACCGTCTCCCAGGACCTCCCACTGTCTCCCACCACCCTGTAGGTGCTGGACGTGCCACTGACTGTGAAGATCCGCACAGGCGTCCAGGAGCGCGTGAACCTGGCGCACCGCCTGCTGCCCGAGCTTCGGGACTGGGGCGTGGCACTTGTCACGGTGGGTCTCGGGACACCCCGGGCATCAGGGCCTTGGGGGTCGCCCTTTGTCCCTTCCTAACGGCTCCTTTCGTCCCGTCCCTCCCTCTTCACCTCCACACCTCCCTCCGTCTCTGCCTCTGTCTCTCTCTCTGTCCCTCTCAGCCTGGCTCTCTCGGTCTCTCTCTCTCTGCGTCTCACTCTCTGCCTCCTACCCCGCGCGGCGGCTTCTCCTCCAGCTCCACGGCCGCTCTCGGGAGCAGCGCTACACCAAGCTGGCTGACTGGGAGTACATTGAGCAGTGCGTGAAGGCCGCCAGCCCCATGCCCCTGTTCGGTGGGTACTCCGGCCTCCCTGTCCCTACCACCCCAGGCCACTCACACCTCTGGGCCTCTCACCTTCCCGCCTGGGACCCCCTCCTACCACCCTGAAGGGGGCCCCGGGTCAGCCAAAACTCCCAAAGGGCTGGTGAGCAGAACCCTGCGGTCCCGCCTGCCCGTGGCTCCCTGAGACTCCAGCTTCCATCTCCTCAGGAAACGGGGACATCTTGTCATTTGAGGACGCCAACCACGCCATGCAGACTGGTGTCGCCGGGGTCATGATTGCCCGGTAAGTGCCCGGGGGGGTTACCGAGATCCAGCTCCAGCTTCATGCACAGCAGCGGCACCCCAAACCCAACACGCCGTTGCCCACCCCTGCTCTGTGGCGGGATGGTCCCGAGGTGGGACGGGGAAAGCGACATCAGGAGTTGCAGCTGCTTTGGGGCAGAGGGGACCGGAAATTGCTGCTGCTGTGGGATCTGATTATTGTGGATTGAAAGTCCTGGGCTTTGGCTGGGTTTGATGGCTCACGTCTGTAATCCCAGCACATTAGGAGGCTGAGCCAGGTGGATTACCCGAGGTCAGGAGTTCAAGACCAGCCTGGTCAACATGGTGAAACCCTGTCTCTATTAAAAATACAAAAATTAGCCAGGGGTAGTGGCACAAGCCTGTAATCCCAACTGCTTGGGAGGCTGAAGCAGGATAATCGCTCAAACCCAGGAGGCGGAGTTTGCAGTGAGCCAGGATCGCGCCACTGCACTCCAGCCTGGGCTACAAGAGCAGGATTCCATCTCAGAAACAAAAACTAGGAAAAAAGTCCTGGGCTTTGAAGGTTGCGTACGCACAGCTGGGAGGCATATTCGGCTTGCAGGTTTCGAGGTCTGGGCTCCAGCTCAGTCCAGGCCTTGGAAACAAGAGGCCACACGATCCCAGGCAGGCTGGTGGCTGCGACCACTGACCGTCACCCGCCCCGCAGGGGCGCCCTCCTCAAGCCGTGGCTGTTCACGGAGATCAAGGAGCAGCGGCACTGGGACATCTCGTCGTCCGAGCGCCTGGACATCCTGCGGGACTTCACCAACTACGGCCTGGAGCACTGGGGCTCGGACACGCAGGGCGTGGAGAAGACCCGGCGCTTCCTGCTCCAGTGGCTCTCCTTCCTGTGCCGGTGGGCACCGGGGCTGGCCGGGGTGGTCGGTGCGTGGGCCGTGGCCGGGTAGGGCCAGCCGGGCTGACTGGAGCCTGCTGCCCGCCCACCCACCCGCAGGTACGTGCCTGTGGGGCTGCTGGAGCGGCTCCCGCAGAGGATCAATGAGCGGCCGCCCTACTACCTGGGCCGAGACTACCTGGAGACGCTGATGGCCAGCCAGAAGGCAGATGACTGGATCCGTATCAGGTGCCCGGGGGCTGGAGTCGGGGCGCCCTGGGTCATGAGGGGTACTGCGCAGGCTCGGGGCCTGACCCTGCTTTTCTCCCGCCCTCCCACAGCGAGATGCTCCTTGGGCCGGTGCCCCCCAACTTCACCTTCTTGCCGAAGCACAAGGCCAATGCCTACAAGTAGCCTCGGGGGCTTCCCCAGGGGTACCCTGGTGGGAGAAGAGGACAATAAATTTTATTCTTTTAAAATCAAGGCCTTTCTGTGACCCTGAAGCTGCCCCTCCCCAGCCCCCACCTTCCCCAAACCTTTTGGCCACCTCCGTGCCCGGAGCTCGGGGATGCCCCCAGAGAGGCCTTAAACCCCAAGAAGGTAGCAGGAGCAAAACCTGGGGGGCCTCAGCCTGCGTGGGTGTGGATCAGGGCAGCCTGCCTGGAGGAGGCAGCCTCGAAGCTGTTAGAGGGGTGTTGCTGGAAGAGGCAGAAGGCCTGGCCCAGGGTCCTCCCACCCCTGGTGATGACCGTGTCTGCCACCGTCTGCCCCTGCCCACCCCCGACACCCAGAACCCCAACCAGTGAGCAGGCTGCAGGCTGGAACCCGCTGCCCTGAGTAACCAGGCAAACAGAACCCTGCTGGGTTCTCAGCCTGTGCTCTGGTTGGGCCACCTGTGCTCCCACTGCTGCCCTCCTGGCCTGCCTGGACCGGGCCCCCCGCCGCTCCATGCAGCACCCCAAATCCTTCTATGCTTCTGCAGTTCCCCAGGAAGGCTTCAGCCCCCACAGTCTGGAGGGGGCCGAGGTGCTGGGCAGCCAGTCCGCTCCCACCTTCACCGAGCCGCCTCCCGCCATGGGTATGACGGGGTTGGCGTGGACCTGCTGGGGAAGGGCTTGGGGGCCCACGTGCCTCAGGGCTCCACCCACCCGGCCACCTTTGTCCACAGCCTCGTTGAACCTCTATCATCCCCCAAACCCAGAGAAAGAGGTGTTTCCGGCCCCTCCAGCAGGTACCAGCCTCCCCTGCACCCTTGACGAGGCTGGGCGTGGGTTTGGGTGTTGGGGGCCCAAAGGCATGGCCTCTGCTCCCCATGCTTCACACAGGTCCCCCAGTGAGCCCCAAAGACAAACTGTGTCCCCATCACCCAGCCAGGGCCCTAAAGTGGTATCTGTCTGCCATCCCCCAAAGGGGCTCCCCAATGGCACGGTTCCCGTGGCATCCCCCAGACAGGCCCCCAGGCGGCAGCTGCTCTCAGGACACCCGCCCGCCACCCACAGGTTTCCAGATGGCCCCATGCGGGTGCTTTTTCGACCCTCGCATCTATCGGATCGAGTGGACCACCCCCGACCTGGGCCAGTCGGCCCTGTACAAGCTGGCGGCGAGTGGCGGGGGGCCAGCGGGGGGCCCTTCCACCCCAGGCAGATACCTCCTGGAGCCGCAGCCCTACCTCAAGGCTCCGGGGCGGCCCCCGTACCCCCACTACCAGCCGGTGCCCGGGGGGCCCCAGTCCCTCCTGCCCTACTTCCCGCCTGAGGGCTCTGGGCCAGAGGCTCTGGGCTTTGCGGGGGACTCGGGGTCCCCCGCCTTCATGGAGCTGCCCCTGCTGCCACCCGAGGAAGGCCTGGCCCCGCCGCCAGCCCCACCCCCCAAGGAGAACAAGCTGCCCCCTGCACTCATCCCGCGGCCTGCAGAGTCCACGCTGCCCCTGGACACCTACAGCCGCCTCCAGGGCCACCCTGGCCACTTCCCTGGGCCCGAGCCCCTGGCCTTCCCCACCAAGGAGCCGCAGGGCAGCGGGGCCGGGCCTGGGGTGCGGCTGTACCCACCTGGCTCCAGTGAGCCCCAAGTGGCCAAGGCCAAGGAGGGGGCCCTGCTGGGGGCGGGCGAGGCCAAGGCGCTCCCAGACACGGTTCTGCTGGAGGACGCCATGAAGCTCTTCGACTGCCTGCCGGGCGCCACCGAGCTCAAGAGGACCCCGCGCCAGGTCCCCAGGCCGGCCCTGCCTGACGGCAGTGGCAGCAACTCAGCCGACGACATCCACTCGCTGTGCCTGCCTGAGGAGCTTCTGTCCTTCGACTACAGCGTGCCTGAGATCCTGGACACCGTGTCCAGCGTCGACCTCTTCAACTTCAAGGCGCTGGACGAGGAGCAGCCGCCCCGCCCGGGGCCCCCTGTCGCCGATGCCGCAGCCCCCATTCTGCCCGGCAAGAAAAAGGCCTCAACAGCCAAGAAGGGAAAACCGGGAGGGAAGGCCAGCCAGCCCGCAGGCCCAGCCGGCGCCACTCCCCCCGGGCCCAGGCAGGACCTGGGAGCCACCCCCCATTAAAGCCCATTTCACCTTTCAGCTCCGTGTCCAGGCGGCGGCCTTGGGGATGCGGAGGGGCCCTTGGGGGTTGGAGGTGCACGCCTGGCCCCTCACCCCATCATCCCGAGGACCGGCGAGGCTGCACCCCGGGCCTCACGGTGAGGCCTCCAGGGCCTAGCAGGGGAGCCCTGGAATCACAGGACACCCTAAACCCCTTGTGTCCCAGCCCTGGAAGAGCAGACTCTGCTGGCAGAGGCAGGGGCCTCCTGAGCTGCCCCCAGATTCACATGTTCTAAGGATTTTCACACCCTTGTTTGGTGGGGAAAAGCAGGCTGCCCAGAGAGGGGCAGGAAATTCCTTGGAGACGCAGCTGTCAAGGGAGCGCTTGAGAAGCAGCCTCCAGATCCCCACCCAGGCGCCTCCTGTCCCCAAGAAGCCACAGCCACTGCAGGGAGGGCGGGAAGGGCCAGGCTCTTGTTCAGACAGGTGGGTGCAGGGGGCTTCCCCGGCTTCACCGGATGGTCTGAGGGTGGGAGCAGATGCTCGTGTGTGAAGGAGCGGGGCGCATGCAGCACCTGGGGAACCCGGAAACCTCCACGCAAGATGGTGACATGAGACAGCACCCAGAACCCAGGAGAGGGTCAGGGGCCCTACTGGGCCAGTCACACTGCAGGGTCCAGGGTGGCAGGGACAGCCCAGCCACTGGTGCCATAATGAGACAGGCCCAGCCTTGGAAGAGGACCCCTGGGTGCTGGTTCCCTTCGTTACTCACCCATATCAGGGTCTCGAGGGCCCTCCTGGGGGCCACCTGTACCCTCCTCCCCTGAATTGCTCATGGTGGCCCTGGAGATGCCGACTCCATTCCCCTAGAGACACGTAAGGAAACAGGAGGACCAGAGCCATCCAGCGCCTCCTGGAGTGAGGATACCCCTCTGGGCTGGGACCCTTCCGCCTGCGCCTTCCCCAGGCCAAGGGCTGGATCTCCTGGGTCTCTGGAGTCTGGGTTTCAAGGTCCCTGTGGGGGAGCCCCTGGGGGGGCTCACCTAGAGTCCAGGAGGCTGGTGGGTGTTTGGAGGCAGAGCGGAGACCATAGTCCCCCTCTGCTGGGCACTGTGCCTTCTGCATTCTGGAGCTCCTCTCCTGGAAACCGTTATTCAAAACTCAGGAGGCTGTGGGAGTGGGCAAAGGCCTGTAATCCCAGCACTTTGGGAGGCCGAGGCGAGCAGATCATGTTAGGTCAGGAGTTCGAGACCAGCTAGGCCAAAACAGTGAAACACTGTCTCTACTAAAAATACCGAAATTACCCGGGTGTGGTGGCGGGCACCTATAGTCCTAGATACTCAGAAGGTTGAGGCACGAGAATTGCTTGAGCTGGGGAGGTGTAGGTTGCAGTGAGCCAAGATCACGCCACTGCACTACAGCCTGAGTGACAGGACGAGACTCTGTCTCTTTTTTTTAAATTTTTTTTTTTAAGATGGGGTTTCACCATGTTGGTCAGGCTGGTCTTGAATTCTTGACCTCAGGTGATCCACCCCTCAGCCTCCCAAAGTGCTGGGATGACAGGCCACATTACCAGGCTCAGGTCCGCTTTTCTCAGCCGCCTTCCAACTCCTTCTCCCCACAGCCTCATTAAAGGTATCTCTGAAACTAACACCAGGTGTCTCAGTGACGGGGAGGCCTGGCTGGTGAGGAGGTAGGGCAAGGGCCTGGGATCCCTTTGCTTGAAGCTTAATGTGGAGCGAGGGTCACAAAGTGGATGTCTGCCAAGACCCAAGCAGCAACTTTCTTTTTGTTCTGAGGCAGTGTCTTGCTCCGTCACCCAGGCTGGAGTACAGTGGCATGATTATGGCTTACTGCAGCCTCCATCTCCCGGGCTCAAGCGATCCTCCCACCTCAGCCTCCCAAGTAGCTGGGACTACAGGTATACTCCACCACATTCAGCTAATGTTTAAAAAAAAAAAAAATTGGGGTCTTGCCATGTTGCCCAGGCTGATCTTGAACTCCTGGCCTCAAGCAATTCCCCTGCCCCAGCCTCTTGTAGCTGTGTAGGGTGATTTAAAATGACCACGGACCATACACACACACACACACACACACACACACACACA
Organism: Saimiri boliviensis; assembly: GCF_048565385.1. NCBI lineage: Eukaryota > Metazoa > Chordata > Mammalia > Primates > Cebidae > Saimiri > Saimiri boliviensis. Next base: position 40,692,896 of record NC_133462.1, read on the forward strand.
CACTTCAAACAAAGAGTAATCAGAAGTTGTGAGACTGACTAAATTTTCATTTAAAATGAGTTGGCTGACCCTGGTGCAGTGGCTCCCTGGGAATCCCAGCACTTTGGGAGGCTGAGGCAGGAGGATTACTTGAGCCCAGGAGTTTGAGATCAGTCTGGGCAATATGTCAAAACCCCATCTCTACCAAAAAAAAAAAAAAAAAGTACCCAGGCATGGTGATGTGAACTTGTAGTCCCAGCTACTCGGGAGGCTGAGGTGGGAGGATCACTTGAGCCCAGGAGGCAGAGGTTGCAGTGAACCAAGATCACACACTTGCACTCCAGCCTGGACAATGGAGCAAGAGTCTATCTAAAAAAAAGGGGGTGGGGTTGGCGGGCATGGTTTGCTCACGCCTGTAATCCCAGCACTTTGGGAGGCCAAGGCGAGTGAGTCTCTTGAGGTCAGGAGTTCAAGATCAGCCTGGCCAACATGGTGAAAACCGGTCTCTACCAAAAATGCAAAAATTAGCTGGGTGTGGTGGCAGGCACCTGTGGTCCCAGCTACTCAGGAGGCTGAGGCGGGAGAGTTGCTTGAACCTAGAAGGTAGAGGTTGCAGAAAGCCAAGATGGTGTCATTGCACTTCAGCATGGGTGATAGACAGAAACTGTCTCAAAAAAAAAAAAGAAAGAAAAAAAGACGGCTAACCCTGGTACAGTGGCCCATCCGTAATCCTAGCACTTTGAGAGGCCAAGGCAGGAGGATCGCTTGAGTCCAGGAGTTCGAGACCAGCTTGGGTAACAAAGTGAGACCCTATCTCTACAAAAACTAAAAGTAAAGTTAGCCAGATGTGGTGGTGGTTCCTGTAATCCCAGCTACTCAGGAGGCTGAGGAGGGAAGATTGCTTAAGCCTGGGAGTTGGAGGCTACAGTGAGCTGTGATCGTACCACCACACTCCCAGCCTGGGCAACACAGCGAGACTCCTGACACCAAAAAAACAAAAACAAACAAACAAAAAAAAAATGGTGAGCACATACTGCTTCCTGCTTGGTTACACTAAACTTTATTTAAAGACGAGGGGTGGAGACGCTGTGGACCGGCCTCAGTGGTCAGCCCTGCCTCCCTGAGGAGTGGGGTGGTGTCCGGGGGGCTCTGTGCCCACCGTGGATGTGGATGAGGCATGGAACTGAAAGCAGCCGCAGGCTGTCCTGCATCTCCCGCACAGCTGGACCACAAACCTCCTGATCCTGTGGCCTCGTCCTGTGCGCAGCAGCTTGGGGGTCTTGTAGGCCACCCACACGGACCCCAGCATGCTGGAGATGAACAGCAGGATGATGAGCCCGGCAAACCCCAGCGGTATCGGGAACGCCCCGTACACGTAGATGCTGAAGAGGGTCTCCAGTTTACAGTAGCTGCGGGGGCAGGAGGGGAGAGGCAGTTGGGTGACTTCACCTTCGCCCTGGCAAAGGTGTTCAGACCCACAGGAGGGAGAACCCAGCCTGCAGCTGTGACCGGGTAAACCCACTTCTGTGGGGAACACTCCCGTGTGAGACCCCTAAAAGGCGTGAGTCTCACTATACGGTGAGTTTGATCCCAAACACAGTTTCCTACTGGAGGCAGTCGAGCTATCCGGAATATAGGAAGAAAGATGAATGATCAGTTTCTAATATCAACCACAATATCATTTGGGCCTAAAACTATGCATTGCTGCTAGACCGAGTGACCCCCCTACCAGCAACCAGTTCCTGCTTTTTAACCTTTTTTATGACTCTTCTTTTTTTTTTTTTTTTTTTTTTTTTTTTTTTTTTTTTTTTGAGATGGAGTTTCGCTCTTGTTACCCAGGCTGGAGTGCAATGGCGCGATCTCGGCTCACCGCAACCTCCGCCTCCCGGGTTCAAGCAATTCTCCTGCCTCAGCCTCCTGAGTAGCTGGGACTACAGGCACGTGCCACCATGCCCAGCTAATTTTTTGTATCTTTAGCAGAGACGGGGTTTCACCATGTTGACCAGGATGGTCTCGATCTCTTGACCTTGTGATCCACCCGCCTCAGCCTCCCAAAGTGCTGGGATTACAGGCTTGAGCCACCGCGCCCGGCGACTCTTCTTTTAAGAATAAGTTTTAACCTTTTCTTTACTTACCTGACTGCCTAATGGTTTAACTGTCGATATTTGCAAAGCAAATGCCACCATAAGGGATGGCTTTGATTCCTGACTCAGAGATTCCTGAATGGGAAATTGAGTTAAGTTGAGTTAGGAGTAGACAAAGGAGAATCCGGTTAAAAGATATTCTGATGAGCAAAACCAGAAAACCTTTTCACATCTCAGTTCTAAAACAAGATCAAACCGGAGATACCTGCAGCCAGGAGGAATAATGTCTGGATGCAAACAAGCTTTGTGATTACAGGAAATTCTATTACTTTTTACAACCACTGATTGTGTATCTGACTTTTCAATTGTATAGGCCATGTAAGGTATACATCTGCATTTCCTCTTGCAACCATTGTGTATCTGATTTCTCTATTGTATAGGCCATGTGAGGCATACATTTACATTCCTCTTGCTATGACGTAAACCAGAGCCAAGAAAGTGTATTTATTCCTGGCATTTGAAAAATAAAATTTGCTGTTTAGGCACAGCCTATCAGCCCTCCAGACGCCTCGCTTTCTCTCTCTCTGTCTTTATTATTTTCTCAGGCGCACTCCCTCTTCCAGGTATTGGGACCCTCTTGCAGGTCGAGAGACCCCCGGGCAGACGTGCCTACCCGTCTGGACGGTCCACGACACACTTCTGTTTCCACCCACTTTTTTTTTTTTTTTTTTTTTTTGAGTCAGAGTCTTGGTCTTGGCTCACTGTGCCCTCTGCCTCCCGAGTTCAAGCAGTCCTGCCTCAGTCTCCCGAGGAGCGGGGATCACAGGCATGAGCCACCAGGCTTGGCTAATTTTTGTATTTTTAGTAGAGACAGGGCTTCACCATGTTGGCCAGGCTGGTCTTGAACTCCTGACCTCAAGTGATCCACCTGCCTCCACCTCCCGAAATGCTGGGATTATAGTCGTGAACAATGGCGCCTGGTCCACTTTGACTTTTACGGTTTTTTTTTTTGTTTTTTTTTTTTGTTGTTTTTTAGATGGTGGAATCTGGCGCTCATCTACATTGGAGCATAGTGGTGCAATCTCAACCCATTGCAACCTCCATCTCCCAGGTTCAAGCGATTCTCTTGCCTCAGCCTCCCGAGTAGCTGGGATTACAGGTGCTCACCATCACATCCGGCTAACTTTTAGTAGAGACAGTTTCTCCATGTTGGCCAGGCTGGTTTCAAACTCCTGGCCTCAAATGATCCGCCTGTCCCAGCCTCCCAACGTGCTGGGATTACAGGCATGAGCCACCGCACCCAGCTGACTGTTACGGGTTCTGAGCTGCCATCCTCTGTGCCCTTTGGCAGCTGTCACCAGGATCCCCGTTCTCCCCCAACGCCCACACTCTGGCTAGAGAGGGCAGAAGGAGCAAAATAACTGAGTGGTCTGTCAACAGCGGGGAAGTGGCGGAGGACAGTGGAGGCTGCGTCAGGGCAGGAGAAGGCTCAGGGGTGTCACAGAACCCACGGCGGTGGGGGGACAGTGCAGGTCTCGTGGTACAGGGAGCAGGTGTGGCAAGGGAGAGTCCCACACCTGTCTCCTCTCTCCTATGGATGTCCCTGCCCTACCCAGGGCCTTCCATCTGCAGCCACTCAGAGCTGATCCTCCTAGTCTGAGGCCTGTAGGGAAGGCAGGACTCCACCAGTTTTTTCAGGGGCTGGACTTTCACCCTCTGGAGAGAGCAGGCGATGGCTGACAATGACTTCCAGCGGCGGTAAGGACATGGGGAAGATGCCCCCCTGGTGCCCACCTCCCAAAGGGACTTGTGGATCCGCATGGCATGGTTTAGACCTGGCTTTATAATTCACTCAGCGCCTGTCAGTGCTAAATATTTAACAACTGGTTCTAAGAGGGGCAAGGCCCCCTGGGTAGTGTCTGCTAATTCTTGTGGCGTAGATATTTCCACCGTGGCTGATTTCAAGCCACTGACAGGAAATTGACTGGTGTAAGATTCCTGGTTTTTGTGTTTTTTTTTTAAGATGGAGCCTCGCTCTGCCGCCCAGGCTGGAGTGTAGTGGGGCAATCTCAGCTCACTGCAACCTCAGCCTCCCGGGTTCAAGCAACTCTCCTGCTTTGGCTTCCCTAGTAGCTGGGATTACAGGCACCTGCCACCATGTCCAGCTAATTTTTGTATTTTTAGTAGAGATGGAGTTTCACCATGTTGGAAGGGCTGGAGATTCCTGAATATTTCAGAGTCTACTACTGCAAGCCAGTCTGAGCCAGCTCTGGCCGTCTGCCACACACCCCAGACATGGGGAGCAAGAGAGGGTGACAGGGGTGCAGCCTCAGGTCACTGCTGTTCCCCCAGCACCCAGTGCGGGACTCTGAAATGAGTATTTGTGGCTGGGTGTGGTGGCTCACACCTGTAATTTCAGCACTTTGGAAGGCCAAGACCAGTGGGTCACCTGAGGTCAGGAGTTCGAGACCAGCCTGGCCAACATGGTGAAACCCCGTCTCTACTAAAAATACAAAAATTAGCCAGGCGTGGTGGCACATGCCTGTAATCCCAGTTACTCGGGAGGCGGAGGCAGGAGAATCACCTGAACCCGGGAGGCGGAGGTTGCGGTGAGTGGAGATGGCGCCACTGCACTCCAGCCTGGGCGACAGGAGCAAATCTCCACCTAAAAAAAAAAAAAAGAAAAGAAAAGGATTATTTGTTTCACATGGGAAGAAATGTCACCCGGAACTTAAAACATCACTTGTCCTGGGGATGGCCTGGGCTGCTGGGGGTATTCCGGTTTAGTGGGTGACCTGCCCCCAGGGGCACCAGGTGTCCCCTGTCGTTGGGGAGATGGGCCCCTCACCTGTAGTACGGGTCCACAATAGAAATGTAGAAGATATAGATGCCGTTGTTGTGGCTGAAAATTATCTGGTTTGGTGTCCGGCCACCCAAGATCTGATACTGGACATCTGGCCATCTCAAAGTAGCATTCCCGTTGGAGTCGTGGCAGCTCACATAGTTCTGTGGGAGACAGAGGCGTGCCCCCTGGTCCTGGGGGCTGGAAGGGAGCCCTGAGCCTCCCTCCTGCGTGCAGAGACCCTGTGCCCACCCCAGTCCTCATGAGAAATGCATGTTAGGAGTCTGGGGCCAAGTGCTGTTGGTGTGGGCAGGTTCATGCTCCCTGCAGAGGAGGCTGTGGACGGAGGCTGCCTAGCCTCCATCTCCCCTGCCTCCTTCCCGGCCTTCCCGGGCTGTGGAGGCTGGAGGCTTATTAACTCAGTCTGGGTGAGAGGCGGGCGCTGCCAATGAGTTTTGCTTTCTTTTTCCAGATAATGTCTCGCTCTGTCCCTCAGGCTGGATGCAGTGGCGTGATCTCAGCTCACTGCAACCTCTACCTCCCACGTTCAAGCAATTCTCCTGCCTCAGCCTTCCAAGTGGCAGGGATTACAGGCACCCGCCCTGCAAATTTTTGTATTTTTTGTATTCAAGACCAGGGGCCAGGCTGGCCTTGATCTTCTGACCTCAAGTGATCCACCTGCCTCAGCCTCCCAAAGTGCTGGGATTACAGGGGTGAGCCACTGTGCTCGGCCAGAAAACCTTCATGTTCTACCCACTCAACCACAGCTGATGGGAAAAAAAGAATAGTGATGGGTCTCTCTCTTAAATGCAGTCATGCAGTTTGCAGTAAAACAGCCCATATGAAGAATGCATTTAGAAATACCAGCAGGGGCCGGGTGCGGTGGCTCACGCCTGTAATCCCAGCACTTTGGGAGGCCGAGGCGGGTGGATCACGAGGTCAAGAGATCGAGACCATCCTGGTCAACATGGTGAAACCCCATCTCTACTAAAAATACAAAACATTAGCAGGGCATGGTGGCGCGTGCCTGTGATCCCAGCTACGCAGGAGGCTGAGGCAGGAGAATTGCCTGAACCCAGGAGGCGGAGGTTGCGGTGAGCCGAGATCGCGCCATTGCACTCCAGCCTGGGTAACAAGAGCGAAACTCCGTCTCAAAAAAAAAAAAAAAAAAAAAGAAATACCAGCAGAGCCAAAAAATAAGTCAACAACAATCACATATATGTGTCTTTCTCTATCTTACTTTTTATTTTTGCAACAAGGACTAACTCTGTCAGTTAGGCCGGAGTGCAGTGGCTCTGTCACAGGTCACTGCAGCCTCTAACTCCCAGGCTCAGGTGATCCACCTCAGTCTCCTGAGGAGCTGGGACTACAGCTGTGTGCCACCACCCCCAGTTAATTGTTTAATTTTTCTTTTTCTTTCTTTTTTTTTTTTGAGACGGAGTCTCGGTCGCCCAGGCTGGAGTACAATGGCACAGTCTCGGCTCACTGCAACCTCCACCTCCTGAGTTCAAGCGATTTTCCTGCTTCAGCCTCCAGGGTAGCTGGAATTACAGGCACCCACCACCATACCCAGCTGATTTTTGTATTTTTAGTAGAGACGGGGTTTCAGCATGTTTGTCAGGCTGGTCTTGAACTCCTAACCTTGTGATCTGCCCACCCCAGCCTCCCAAAGTGCTGGGATTAGAGGCATAAGCCACTGCGCCTGGTCTAATTTTTTTGTTTTTGTTTTTTTGAAATGAGTTCTCCCTACGTTGCCCAGGCTTGCCTCAAACTCCTAGCCTCAAACACTCCTCCCTCCTCAGTCTCCCAAAGTGCTAGGATTACAGGCATGAGCCACCACGCCCAGACAACTTTCTCTTTTAAAAGATAGTCAAAGAGGTGATGGTTGGATAAGGCGGTCAGTGCACCAGCTGTCACAGGGTTGCAGTCTTTAAAACGGTTAATTGGGCTGGGTACGATGAGGAGAGCTTCAGGCTGAACACAGTGGCTCACACCTGTGATCCCAGCACTTTGGGAGGGGAGGCAGGCAGATCACTTGAGGTCAGGAGTTCAAGACCAGCCTGGCCAACATGGTGAAACCCCGTCTCTACTAAAAATACAAAAATTAGCTGGGCGTGGTGGCGCACAAGAGAATGGCTTGAACCTGGGAGGGGGAGGTTGCAGTGAGCAGAGATTGCACCAAGCCTGGGTGACAGAGTGAGACTCCATCTCAAAAAAAAAAATAAATAAATAAACAATAAGGCTGGGCACGGTGGCTCATGCCTGTAACCCCATCTCATTGGAAGGCCGAGGTGGGGGTTACCTGAGGTCAGGAATTCAAGACTAGCCTGGCCAACATGGTGAGACCCCGTCTCACCACAAAAAAAAAAAAAAAAAAAAAAAAAAAAAAAAAAAAAAATTAGCTGGCGTGGTGGCAGGTGCCTGTAGACCCCAGCTATTCAGGAGGCTGAGGCAGGAGAATCACTTGAACCCGGGCAGTGGAGGTTGCAGTGAGCAGAGGTCCCACCACTGTACTCCAGCCTGGGCGACAGAGCAAGACTGTGTCTGAAAAAAAAAAAAAAAAAGAAATACACACTGAGGTGGGGTGTGGTCACTCATACCTATTATCTAGCACTTTGGGGAGCCGAGGTGGGAGGATCGCTTAAGCCCAGGAGTTCAAAACCAGCTTTTGCAACATAGGGAAACCCTGTCAAAAAAAAAAAAAAAAAGATACAAAAATTAGCAGGGCATGGTGGCACACACCTGTAGTCCCAGGTAATTGGGAACCTGAGGTGGGGGGATCACTTGAGCCTTGAGGCTGCAGTGAGCTGAGATTGTGCCACTGCACTCTAGCCTGGGGGACAGAGCAAGACTCTGTCTAAAAAAAATAAAAACTGATGCACGCTGAGCAGGACAGCCTGGGAAACCCATCCACGCCTCAGCAGCAACCACTGGGATGGACCCAGACTTCTGTCGTCATCAGCCAAGCCCCTGAACACCTTGGTGCCTGCATTTCTCTCTGCGGCCCAGGCTGGAGTGTGGTGTTGAGATCTCAGCTCACTGCAACCTCCTCCTCCTGGGCTCAAGCAATTCTCCTGCCTCAGCCTCCCGAATAGCTGGGATTACAGTCGCTCACCACCATGCCAGGGTGAGAGATGGGGTTTCACCAAGTTGCCCAGGCTGATCTTGAACTCCTGAACTCAGGTGATCCACCCGCCTAGGCCTCCCAAAATGCTGGGGTGGCAGGTGTGAGCCGCCATGCCCGGCCCAGTCTTTCAGTCCATACTCAGTTCCATGGCCTCACCGTGTCCTCACGTGCGCGCCCACCCCCTGGTGGCATGCTGATTCTTCGGAAACGATCCTAGGGTCCTATTACCTCTCTGTTCCAGAGAAAGGGCGCCCCGAATTCCTTTATCATGGTGGTCCAGTTCTGTGGCTGGGAGGTGCACAGCGCCGACTGGGCCGTCAGGGAGTATCTGTAGGAGAACTGCCCATTCACCTCCAGCAACACATACTCGGCTTTGACAATCTCCTGGAAAGTGTCTTTTCGCCACCTACGACACACATACAGGGCAGAGCTGCGTGGGGAGCGGGGGCAACCCAGGAAGACCCAGGCCACAACCACCTGGATGGCTGCAAAACCACTCGTGGGGTGGGGAGGGGGCAGAGGGCAAACCAGAGAACCCCTGTCCCTTCCAGGTGAGGCTGCGGTGTGCAGGGCGGCTGGGAGACAGAGCTGAGTGGACAGGGAGATGAGCAGCAGCCAGCATTGAGCATGGATAACAGGGAGGAAACGAAAGTCCACTCAGGGCCTAGCGCGCTGGCGCATGCCTGTCATCCCAGCACTTTGGGAGGCTGAGGTGGGTGGATCCCCTGAGCTCAGGAGTTCAAGACCAGCCTGGACAGCAGAGTGAGATCCTGTCTCACAAAAAAAAAAAAGGTGTCCTGGGAAGAAGGCTAGGGCGGGAGCACGGTGGGAAAAAGTGACCACCATCATTTTGAGGGATCCAGGGGAACCTGGAGGGCCAGGAAGCATGAGGTCCTGCCACCGTCCCCACCCGGCATTAGCCCCCTGGGGTCTTACAGCTCCACCACGGGCTTCCATGGGGTGTCGTAGTAGACGAGGAGAGGACAGCCCAGTTGCTTGTAGGAGTAAGGCACGCGCAGGTCCTGGGAGGACGGCTGCCCCTGGAAGCTGGGGTCGTAGAATTCCCTTCAAGACACGAGGAAGCAGAGATGGGCAGTCTGTGAGTTCCTGCCCAGACCACCAACCCTTCACAGCCTGTTTCTTTTTTGCAAATGGGAATCATCCATGAGAGGTGGAGGTGGCAACTGAGGTGGGCCCAGATGATGCTGGAACCTCCCGTTTTGGTTAATTTTTTGGCTGGAGTGCAGTAATGCGATCACGACTCACTGAAGCCTGCACCTCCTGGGCCCAAGCAATCCTCCCACCTCAGCCTCCTGAGTAGCTGGGATTACAGGCACACGCCACCACACATGGTTCGTTTCTTAATTTTTTGTAGAGATATGGTCTCGCTGTGTTGCCCAGGCTGGTTCCAAACTCCTGGCCTCAAGTGCTTTTTTCACCTCAGCCTCCCAAAGTGCCAGGATTACGGGTGTAGGCAACCAAGCCCAGCCACATTTCTGCTCTGTAAATTAGATCAGTACAAAAGTAATCACGGTTTTTGCCATTTCTTTCTTTTTTTTTCTCTTGAGACGGAGTTTCACTCTTGTTGCCCAGGCTAGAGTGCAGTGGCACGATCTCGGCTCATTGCATCCTCTGCCTCCCAAGTTCAAGCAATTCTCCTGCCTCAGCCTCCCAAGTAGCTGGGATGACAGGCACCCGCCACCAAACCCGGCTTTTTTTGTGTGTTTTTAGTAGAGACAGGTTTCATCGTGTCGGCCAGGCTGGTCTTGAACTCCTGACCTCAGGTGATCCGCCAGCCTAGGCCTCCTAAAGTGCAGGGATTACAGGGGTGAGCCACTGCACCCATTACAATGGCAAAAACCATGATTACTCTTGCAGCAATTAATAAATCACCCAGTTTAAGGCATTTAATGAAAGCAGCTGGTATAGACTCAGATGACCTTCCCCTGTGTCCTCTGCAGGTTCCAGACTCACCGCCCCTTAGCTAGCCTGGAAACACCAGTTTAGGTCTCAGCTCTGAACCAGTAACTCAATCTTGACTTGCATTTGAGGGGTCAGGTCTTACAAAACACACAGAAGCGGGCACTTGCATGGCCAGGAGCTCCCCCATGCTGGGTGCAGTGAGACGCCTTACTATGGTTTGGATATTTGAGATGCAGTTTCTCTCTGGCCGCCCAAGCTGGAGTATAGTGGCGTGATCTCAGCTCACTGCAACTTCTGCCTCCTGGGTTCAAGCAATTCTCCTGACTCAGCCTCCTGAGTAGCTGGGATTACAGGCATGTGCCACCATGCCCGGCTAATTTTTTTGTATTTTTAGTAGAGGCAGGGTTTCTCCATGTTGGTCAGGCTGGTCTTGAACTCCTGACCTCAGGTGATCCACCCGCCTTGGCCTCCCAAAGGTGGGATTACAGGCATGAACCACTGCGCCCAGCTGGTTTGGATATTTGTTCCTTCCAAAGCTCCTGCTGAAAGTGGATTCCCAGTGTTGGAGGGGGGCCTAGTCGGAAGTGTTTAGGCCACAAGATCCAATCATCTATGAATGGCTTAGAGCCATCTTTGTGGTACTGAGTGGGTTTTCAGCCTCAGCTTCCATGAGAACTGGTTGTTTAAGAGCCTGGCACCTCCTCCCTATTCATCTCCACCTTTTTTTTTTTTTTTTTGTCTCTAGGTTGCCCAGGCTGGTCTCCAACTCCTGGCCTCAAGCAGTCCTCCTGCCTCAGCCTCCCATAATGTTGGGATTACAGATGTGAGCCACCACACCCGGCCTCTTCCCCACCCACCTCTCTTTTCTTCTTTTGTTTGAAACCGAGTCTCACTCTGTCACCCAGGCTGGAGTGCAGTGGCTCGATCTCCGCTCACTGCAATCCCCGCCTCCCAGTTTCAAGCGAGTCTCCTGCCTCAGCCTCCCGAGTAGCTGGGATTACAGGTGCCGACAACCATGCCGGCTAATTTTTGTATGTTTAGTAGAGACAGGGTTTCGCCATGTCGGCCAAGCTGGTCTTGAACTCCTGAGTTCAAGGGATCTGCCCGCCTAGGCCTCCCAAAGTGCTGGGATTAGAGGTGTGAGCCACTGCACCCGGCCGTGTCTCTTTTCTTTATAAATCACCTCGCCTCGGGTAGTCCCTTAAAGCAGCACAAATTGACTGAGGCCCAGATTCTCCTACCTGCGTGGGGACACGTGCCCACTGAGTGGGACAACATGTGGGACCAGCCAGCTGAGGTAAGAGGACTGCTGGAGCCCAGGAGGTTGAGGCTGCAGTCAGCTACGATGACACCATTGCACGCCAGCCTGGGCCGCGGGCCAGACCCCATCTCTTAAAAAAGAAAAGAAAAAGTCTGGACGCGGTGGCTCAGGCCTGTAGTCCCAGCACTTTGGGAAGCCAAGGTGGGCAGATTACCTGAGGTCAGGAGTTCAGGACCAGCCTGACCAACATGGAGAAACCACGTCTCTACTCAAAAAAAAAAAAAAAAAAAAAAACAAAACCCAAAATACAAAATTACCAGGCACGGTGGCACATGCCTGTAATCCCAGCTACTTGGGAGGCCGAGGCAAGAGAATTGCTAGAACCCAAGAGGCAGAGGTTGTGGTGAGCCGAGACTGCATCATTGCACTCCAGCCTGGGCAACAAGAGCAAAACGCCGTCTCAATCAACGAATCAATACTAATTTGCTCTTGGCTTTTGCAGGCCCACTGTCACCTTGGGTGTCAGGGGTTGTCGGGGCACGCTGCCTTACTTCTCGATGATGAAGCTGTAATTGTCTTGCAGGGCCGAAGCGTCCAGGATGCCCTTGGAACAGGCGGAAATTTTGCTGCAAGCGAAAAAGGACACTGAGCAATTTCCCGACCTCACAAGGAAGCAAACCACTAAGTATTGGACAGAAAGGGAGGGACCGGGCATGGCGGCTCAGGCCTGTAACCCCAGCACTTCGGGAGGCTGAGGCAGGTGGATCACCTGAGCTCAGGAGTTCGAGACCAACCTGGCCAACATGGGGAAACCCTGTCTCTACTAAAAATACAAAACGTAGCCGGGCGTGACATCTTCGCCTCTAATCCCAGCTACTTGGGAGGCTGAGGCAGGTGAAGTGCTTGAACCTGCAGTGGTTGCAGGGAGCCGAGATCGTGCTATTGCACTCCAGCCTGGGTGACAAAGCGAGACTCTATTTCAAAAACAAACAAATAAAAATAAAATAAGAGCCGGGCGCGGTGGCTAACGCCTGTAATCCCAGCACTTTGGGAGGCTGAGGCAGGTGGATGACAAGGTCAAGAGATTGAGACCATCCTGGTCAACATGGTGAAACCCCGTCTCTATTAAAAATACAAAAAATTAGCTGGGCATGGCGGCGCGTGCCTGTAATCCCAGCTACTCAGGTGGCTGAGGCAGGAGAATTGCCTGAACCCAGGAGGCGGAGGTTGCGGTGAGCCGAGATTGAGCCATTGCACTCCAGCCTGGGTAACAAGAGCGAAACTCCGTCTCAAAAAAAATAAAATAAAATAAATGGAAAAGTGAGGGCACACCTATGTGTCCAGTGCACGAGCAGCTGTCAAATGAGCAGACATGGAAAAATCCCGGGAAACGCCAGCTCTGGCAGGGGCGTGACAGGAAATGGCCCTGTACTTTGCCATTAGGGGTGTCACTTGTCTAGCTTGTTAAAAATGGTATTTAGGCTTGGTGTGGTGGCTCACACCTAATCCCAGCACTTTGGGAGGCTGAGGCCAGCAGATCGCTTGAGGTCAGGAGTTGGAGATCATCCTGACCAACATGGTGAAACCCCATCTCTACTAAAAATATCAAAACTAGCTGGGTGTGGTGGCGCACGCCTCTAATCCCAGCGACTCAGGAGGTTGAGGCAGGAGAATCACTTGAACCCAGGAGGCGGAGTTTGCAGTGAGCCGAGATCACGCCATGGTACCCCCAGCCTGAGCAAGATTCTGTCTCGAAAAAATAAAAAATGTGGATATCACCAAGAGGTGAAGGAGGAGAGACCAACATGCTGGAAACAAACTTAACCTATTAGTGGGAATCGTTTAACTTTTAATTGTGGCAACAATATATATAAAACAGAATACTCTAAAGTCATCTACCTCAGCAATTGTTACCATGTGGCTAATGGTGCCTATCAGCTCCCCTCTCCCCACTCCCCTCCAACATCAACACACTTTCTTTTTTTTCCTTTTCTTTTTTTTCTTTTTTTTCCGAGACAACAGTTGCGCTATGTCACACAGGCTAGAGTGCAGTAGCTCAATTTCAGCTCACTGCAGCCTCCACCTCCTGGGTTGAAGTGATCCTCCTGTCTCAGCCTTCCAAGTAGCTGAGATTGCAGGTGCCCGCCACCATGCCTGATTACTTTTTCTTTTTCAGTAGAGATGGGGTTTTGCCATGTTGGCCAGGCTGGTCTTGAACCCCTGTCCTGGAGTGATCTGCCCGCCTCAGCCTCCTAAAGTGCTGGGATCACAGGCGTGAGCTACTGTATGTGGCCTCAACACACTTACTTCTGGATGACGATCTTTTTATCCAGGTCACAGCCGATTGAAATCAGTGTTGACTGCAGAGGAGAGAGACACAGATTCAGATTCAAGTCAGTGAGGGACACCCAGACACAGTGAACTCCATACAGAAACACGCTCCCATGGAAAGCGCTTGGAAACCGTGTGGCCGACATCCTGGCTGGGTGCCCCTGAGGCCTGGGATGTGCTGTAACCGCAGCTGGCCCCTGGAAGTTCAGCTCTAAAAGCCTGGGGCATGGCTAAACTCCACGTGTTGCCTGACGAGCTTTTAGTGGCTTCATGGAGACCAGAACTAATTTTTTTTAATTAATTAATTTTTTTTTTGAGACGGAGTCTTGCTCTGTCACCCAGGCTGGAGTGCAATGGCACAATCTCTGCTCACTGCAACCTCCGCCCCGTGGGTTCAAGTGATTCTCCTGCCTCGACCTCCCTAGGAGCTGGGATTACAGTGCGTGACACCATGCCAAGCTAGTTTTTTTTTTTTTTTTTTTTTTTTTAGACGGAGTTTCGCTCTTGTTACCCAGGCTGGAGTGCAATGGCGCGATCTCGGCTCACCACAACCTCCGCCTCCCGGGTTCAGGCAATTCTCCTGCCTCAGCCTCCTGAGTAGCTGGGATTACAGGCACGCGCCACCATGCCCAACTAATTTTTTGTATTTTTAGTAGAGACGGGGTTTCACCGTGTCGACCAGGATGGTCTCGATCTGTTGACCTCGTGATCCACCCGCCTCGGCCTCCCAAAGTGCTGTGATTACAGGCTTGAGCCACCGCGCCCGGCCCCCAAGCTAGTTTTTGTATTTTTAGTAGAGACAGGGTTTCACCATGTTAGCCAGGCTGGTCTTGAAGTCCTGACCTCAGGTGATCCGCCTGTCTTGGCCTCCCATAGCGATGGGGTAACAGACATGAGCCACCACGCCTGGGCAGGTCTGTGGTTTTTAGACATTCACAGAGTAATGTGACCATCACCTCTGTCTAATTCCAGAACATTTTATTTCACTTTTTTTTTTTAATCCCCCAACCACCTCCCCCCCCAATTTTTTTGAGACATAGGCTCCCTCTGTCGCCCAGACTGGAGTTCGGTGGCATGATCTCGGCTCACTGCAACCTCCACCTCCCAAGTTCAAGCGATTCTCCTGCCTCAGTCTCCGAAGTAGCTGGGACTACAGGTGTGCACCACCACACCCAGCTATTTAATAAATTGTTTTTCTCTAGTAGAGATGGGGTTTCACCAAGTGGTCCAGGTTGGTCTCAAACTCCTGACCTCAGGCGTGAGCCACCGTGTCTGGCCAGTCTCTGCTGTTTGGGCATTGTGAAATATGCTGCTGTGAACATTCGTGGCCAAGCTCAACGGTGGACCATGTGTGGTCTTCCATTCTCTTGGAGCATCTAGAAGTACATTACCTGAGTTGCCCTGACACAGTTCTGGGGATACCCAACAAGAAACAAGCACATGCTTTCAGGATGGTGAGTATGAGGAGGCAGCCCTGGGGTATGATGATGGAGGAGGGGACAGTGACCCCAGCAATGGGGACAGGATCACCTCCATCTCCAGATCCTGAACAAGGGCTCGGACAGCCCCTAGGGCCAGCTTCTATAAGTCCTAACACAACACCAAATATGATTTGGGACCTACCAGGGGCTTGACATCGACACATGAAATTTCCTTGTTTGCTATGTCCACAGTTAAAGTAGATATGGTAGCTCTCTTTAAGCTGCAAGGCAATGGAACCTGTGTTATTAGAGAATGGCACCCCTGTAAACAGGCTGCATTTCATTCATCCTTCCATCTATCCATTCATCCATCCATCCATCCATCCATCCAACCATCCATCCATCCATCTCATCCATCTTTCGATCCATTCATTCCACCCACTCATCCATCTATCCACCCATCCATCTCCCTATCTGGATGGGTAGATCCATCTATCCACCCATCCATACTCATCCATCTACCGATTTATCCATCCATCCATTCACTCATCCATCTATCCATTTATCCATCATCCATCCATCCATCACCCACCCACCCATCCATCCTTCCCCCATCCATCTATCCACTCATCTGTCTACCCATTTATCCATCTGACATGGTTTGGTTCTGTGTCCCCACCCAAATCTCATGTCAAATTGTAATCCTCACGTGTTGGAGGAGGGACATGGTGGAAAGTGACTGGATTATGGGAGCAGTTTCCCCTGTGCTGTTCTTGTGATAGTGAGCGAATTCTCACAATAGCTGACAATTTAAAAGTGTGTGGGGCCAGCCTTGGTGACTCATGCCTGTAATCTCAGCACTTTGGGAGGTCGAGGTTGGTGGATCACCTGAGGTCAGGAGTTTGAGACCAGTCTGGCCAACATGATGAAACCCCGTCTCTACTAATAATACAAAAATTCGCCAGACATGGTGGCACATGCCTGTAATCTTAGCTACTTGGGAGGCTGAGGCATAAGAACTGACTGAAATTGGGAAGCAGAGGTTGCAGTGGGTGGAGATCACACCACTGCACTCTAGACTGGGTGACAAACTGGAACGGTGTCTCAAAAAAAAAGACGTATGGCAGGCCAGGCGTGGCGGCTCATGCCTGTAATCCAAGCACTTTGGAGGCTAAGGAGGGTGGATCACCTGAGGTCGGGAGTTCAAGACCAGCCTGACCAACATGGTGAAACCCCGTCTTAAAAAAAAAAAAAAAAATGTATGGCAATTTCTTTATCTGCCTGTCTCCTGCTGCCCTGAGAAGACATGCTTTTTTCCCCTTCACTTTCTGCCATAATTGTATGTTTCATAAGACCCCCAAGTCATGCTTCCTGTTAAGCCTGAGGAACTGTGAGTCAAAAACCCTCTTTTCTTTATAAATTATCCAATCTCATGTAGTTCTATATAGTAGTGTGAAAACAGACTATGACATCGTCCATCCATCCATCCATCCATCCATCCCTGAATACTGGCTGGGTGAGGTGGCTCACGCCTGTAATCGTAGCACTTTGAGATGCTGAGTTGGGCAGATCACTTGAGGTCAGGAGTTCAAGACCAGCGAGGCTAACATGGTGAAACCCTGTCTCTACTAAAAATACAAAAATTAGCTGGGCGTGGTATCATGTGCCTGGAATCCCAGCTCCACGGGAGGCTGAGGCAGGAGAATCGCTTGAACCCACGGGGCAGAGGTTGCAGTGAGCCGAGATCGTGCCATTGTACTCCAGCCTGGGCATCAGAGCAAGACCCTGTTAAAAAAATCCAAATACTAACTGAGAGCCTGTGGTCACAAATGGGGCTTTAACTTCCATCGAGTTTTCACTGCTTCTTGAGTCAGTTTTGTGAGGGGTTTTGTTTTGTTTTGTTTTGAGACAAAGTTTCACTCTTGTCACTCAGGCTGGAGGGCAATGGCATGATCGCGGCTCACTGCAACCTCAGCCTCCAGGCTCAAGCAATTCTCCTGCCTCAGCCTCTCGAGTAGTTGGGATTACAGGTGCCTGGCACCATGCCCAGCTAACTCTTTTGTATTTTTAGTAGAGAGGGGTTTCACCATCTTGGCCAGGCTGGTCTTGAACTCCTGACGTCAGGTGATCCACCCGCCTTGACGTCCCAGAGTGCTGGGATGACAGGTGTGAGCCACGGCGCCTGGCCTCCCTTCCTTCTTAAGGCGGAGTCATATTCTGCTGTGCGGATGGATCACACTGTGTTTCTCTTTTCATCTGCAGATGGACCCGTCGGTTGACTTTGCCTTTTGGCTGTTGTGAATGGCGCTGCTGTGAGCACAGGTGTGCAAATGCCTCCCTGAGTTCCTGCTTTCTATTCCTTTGGGATGGATGGCAGTGGGTTTGTTAGAGCAGATGGTAATGCTGTGTTGAAGTGTTTTGAGGGACCATTTGTAAAGCGTTGTTGTTGTTGTTGTTGTTGTTGTTATTGTTGTTGAGATGGAGTCTCACTGTGTCGCCCAGGCTGGAGTGCAGTGGCACAATCTGGGCTCAGTGCAACGTCCGCCTCCCAGGTTCAAGCCATTCTCATGCTTTGGCCTCCTGGGTAGCTGGGATTACAGGCACCTGCCACCACATCCAAGTCATTTTTGTATTTTTAGTAGAGATGGGGTTTCACCATGTTGGCCAGGCTGGTCTCAAACTCCTGGCCTCAGGTGATCCACCCACCTCGGCCTCCCAGAGTGCTGGGATTACAGGCATGAGCCACCTCACCTGGCTCTTATAAAATGTTTGAATCGTCTTGTTTCACTGTTCTGGAGCTGGGGGTCTGATCTCAGCCCTGCTTCTCTTTCCCTCCTGCTAAGGGAACCCCCGTACGCAGCCCGGTCCCTGCCTCTGTCCAGGAGACAGCATACCTGGAGGTGAAGCTGAGGTTGGTCCTGCCCCAGTGCTGCTGTTGTTTTAGGTGAATATCCTGTGGGGTCAAGAGAGAAAATCCCCAGTGCATCCGTGGAACACCATGGGCATCCCTCAACTCAGAACGGTGGGAGAGATGGAGTGTCAGAGGGGACATGGGGAGATGAACCTGGAAGCCACTTAGCCTGCTCTGTTCCTTCATTTTTTTAGATGGAGTCTTGCTCTGTCGCCCAGCTAGAGTGCAATGGCATGATCCTGGCTGACTACAACCTCCATTTCCCAGGTTCAAGCGATTCTCCTGCCTCATCCTCCTGATTAGCTGGGACTACAGGTAAGTGCTGTCATGCTCAGCTATTTCTGTATGTTTAAGTAGAGATTGGGTTTCACCGTGTTGCCTAGGCTGGTCTCCAACTCCTGACCTCAGCCGATCCGCCCACCTCAGCCTCCCAAAGTGCTGGGATTATAGGCATGAATCACCACAACCAGCCCAGCCCTGCTCCGTTCTAATCCCACCATCTGTGAAAGGCTTCTGGAAGCTCACAGAAACAACGGCCCCAGTATGACGGCTCCCATTCCCTTGCTCCCTGAGTTCTGGGGACCCACAGTGAGAAGTGACTGTTTTCCTCACTCACCTAGATGTGATGCCATAAGCCTAGTCAAAGGAGGTTGCTGTTACCGACTTGCACCTGGTCAGGCCCCTGACCTATGGAAACTGCCCCCACTGAATCCTTGTGCCTCAGTTTACTCAGCTAACTCAGATCTCCAGCCCTGCCCTGGGCTTGGTTAGGCTCCTCCCTGTCATGCCATCCAGGAATCTCCCATGTGACACTTACTGATTGATTGATTGAAATGGGTTCTCACTCTGTCGCCCAGGCTGGAGTGCAGTGGCATGATCTCAGGTCACTGCAACCTCTGCCTCCCGGGTACAAGCGATCCTCCTGCCTCAGCCTCCTGAGTAGCTGGGATTACAGGTGTGCACCACCACGCCTGACTAATTTTTGTATTTTTAGTAGAGACGGGGTTTCTCTATGTTGGTCAGACAGGTCACAAACTCTTCACCTCATGATCTGCCCACCCCGGCCTCCCAAAGTTCTGGGATTACAGGTGTGAGCCACTGTACTCGACCCGTGTGACACTTAAATGAGGTTAAGTGCATGGGTGACGTCTGCCTGACCATATTCCCACCACGGGACAGGGCTAGGGTCTGTGTCCCCTGGAAATTCCTCAGCTCTTTATGCTGGTAAGGGAAGGAGGAAGAGGGGGCCCTCAAGGGACACTTGGCCAGGTTTGGTGGGGACATAGCTCACCAGATTGTATTTGGTGTTCCCGTCTAACGTGTGACCGCTCTCATAGAAGTTAGCCTGGAACCCCAGGGAGTAGGGGTTGCTCACCATCACCTAGGGGTATGAAGAAGAGAAGCTGAGGCTGTACAGAGCCAGCAGGCAGACAGGGCGACAACCCCCCAGAGTGATGCCAGCACACCTTCAGATGAAAAACCAGAGCGGGTTGTGGTGGCTCATGCCTGTAATTCCAGCAATATGGGAGGCCAAGGCAGGTGGATCATTTGAGGTCAGGAGATCGAGACCAGCTTGGCAAACATGGTGAAACCCTGTCTCTACTAAAAATACAAAAATTAGCCAGGTATGGTGGAGGAACCTGTAATCCCACCTGCTTGGGAGGCTAAAGCAGGAGAATTGTGTGAACTCAGGAGGCAGAGGTTGCAGTGAAGAGGTTGCAGGGAGCTGAGACTGCAACACTGCATTCTAGTCTAGGTGATAGAACAAGATTCCCTTTCAAAACAAAAACAAAAGACTAGCCGGGCGTGGTGACTCACACCTGTAATCCCAGCACTTTGGGAGGCCGAGGCGGGCAGATCACCTGAAGTTGGGAGTTCAAGACCAGTCTGACCAACATGGAGAAACCCCATCTGTACTAAAAATACAAAATTAGCCAGGTGTGGTGGTGCATGCCTGAAATCCCAGCTACTCAGAGGCTGATAGGGGCAAAATGCTTGAACATGGGAGGTGCAGGTTGCAGTGAGCCAAGATCGCCCCATTGTACTCCAGCGTGAGGAACAAGAGCAAAACTCTGTCTCAAAAAAAAAAAAAAAAAAGTAAAAATTTAAAAAACAAACTTGCTCTGCAAATGTGGCTGCAGGTGCAATCCCTGATGTGTCCCCCCGCCGTGCTCTGCCCCAGAATCACCCACAGCCCCCAGCTGTGGCCTCAAAGCCCTGCAGTGCAGAGAGCATGGATCTGCAGAGCTGTGAGCCTGGGTCTGTCCTGCAGCAGGAGACACAGACGAGGGAGCCCTGGGTTTGAGCCAGAGGCAGCCTGGGGTGTCCCCCTGCAGGCCCTGGTCCCCTTGTATTTTGTGACATTCCCCCATATCCTCACAAAAGCCATCCCCATTTTCAGCATAATTACAGATACTCCTTGACTCATGACGGGCTCGTATTCCCATAAATCTATCATAAATGGGAAATATCAGCCAAGTACAGTGGCTTATGTCTATAATCCCAGCAGTTTGGGAGGCCAAGGTGGGAAGATTGCTTGAACCCAGGGGTTCAAGACTAGTCTGGGCAACACAGAGAGATCCTGTCTCTACAGAGAAAAAAATAAAGTTGAAATATACTAAGTTGAAAATGCATTTATTTATTTATTATTATTATTATTTTTGAGATGGAGCCTCACTCTGTCGCCCAGGCTGGAGTGCAGTGGTGCAATCTCGGCTTGCTGCAACCTCTACCTATCAGGTTCCAGTGATTCTCCTGCCTCATCCTCCTGAGTAGCTGGGATTACAGGCACGTGTGATCACACTGCCTAATTTTTGTATTTGTAGTAGACATGAGGTCTCACCATGTTGGCCAGGCTGGTCGTGAACTCCTGACCTCAGGTGGTCTGCCTGTCTCAGCCTCCTGAAGTGCTAGGATTACAGGCATGAGCCATCAAATCTGGCCTATTTATTTATTTTTATTGTTATTTTTGGAGGCGGAGTCTCGCTCTGTTGCCCAGGCTGCAGTACAGTGGTCCCATCTCAGCTCACTGCAATCTCTGCCTCCCAGGTTCAAGCGATTCTCCTGCCTCAACCTCCCGAGTAGCTGGAACCACAAGCACCCTACCACACCTAGCTAATTTTTGCTTTTTTAGTAGAGGCAGGGTTTCACCATGTTGCCTAGGCTGGTCTTGAGCTCCGGAGCTTAGGTATTCTGTCCACCTCAGCCTCCCAAAGTGCAGGGATTACACGTGTGAGCCACCACACCCGGCCCACAAATGCATGTGATACACCTACTACCAAGCATTGGAGGTTAGCCCAGCCGACTTTAGATCGAGAACAAACCGAGCAATACGGAAAGGAGAGCAAAACCCACTCACCCTTCCCCGACTTGGATCATGACTTCAACATTTCAGGGGTCCAGCCTTCCTGAATGTTTGTAGAAATAGATAATATATCTGGATAAACGTATCCATCTTTAAGTACACAATTCAATGGCATTTGGTAGATTCACATATTGTGCAACCATCGCCACCACCGATTTTTAAACTTTCTCCTCACCCCAAACAGAAACTCTGTCCTCATGAAGCAATAGTTTACCTACTCTTAAATTTTTATGTATGTATTTATTTATTTATTTTGAGACGGAGTCTTGCTCTGTTGCCCAGGCTAGGGTACAGTGGTGCGATCTCGGCTCACCACAACCTCCGCCTCCCAGGTTCTAAGCAATTCTCCTGCCTCAGCCTTCCGAGCTGGAATTACAGGCATGTGCCACTACACCCAGCTAATTTTTGTATTTTTAGTAGAGATGGGGTTTCACCGTGTAGGTGTGGCTGGTCTCGAACTCCTGACTTTGTGGTCCACCCACCTCAGCCTCCCAAAGTGCTGGGATTGCAGATGTAACCCACCACACCTGGCCTAAATTTTTTATTTTTTATGAGATAAGGTCCTGCTCACTATGTTGCCCAGGCTGGTCTCGAACTCCTGGGTTCAAGTGATCCTCCCATCTCAGCCTCCTGAAGTGCTGGAATTAAGGGCATGGGCCACTGCACCTGGCCCTCATGCCGTTTATTGAATATTATACTAACAGTGAAAAACAGAAAGATTATATTGGCACTGGAAGCACGGTTTCTATTGAATGATCGTTTTTGTGCCATTGCAAAGTCAAAAAATTGCGGAACCATCTGCACTTGCAACTAATGCTAGGCTTAGACACTTGGATTTTAGATCCAGAAACAAGCTCTTCCTGCTGGGTGGGGGAAGGCCGCAGGGGTCAGGGCTCTTACCTGCTAGCAAGAGAAGCCAGCTCAGACTGAGTTAAGAAAATGAGGCCGGGCACTGTGGCTTATACCTGTAATCCCAGCACTTTGGGAGACTGAGGTGGGCGGATCACCTGAAGTCCGGAGTTCAAGACCAGCCTGAACAACATGGTGAAACCCCGTCTTAATAAAAATACAAAAATTAGCCAGGCATGGTGGCATGCATCTGTAATCCTAGCTACTTGGGAGGCTGAGGCAGGAAAATCGCTTGAACCCAGGAGGCAAAGGTTGCAATGTGCTGAGATCGTGGCACTGTACACCAGCCTGGGTGACAGAGACTCTCTCTCAAAAAAAAAAAAAAAAAAAAAAAAAAAAAAAAAAAGAAAAGATAAGAAAGAGAATTTATGGGCAGCTCAGAAGGATGGAGGAGGCACAGAGGCAGCATGAGAGATGACAGGTGGCCGGCTGGACAGCCACAGCCTCATCACGCCCAAACATGCAGAGGCCCACCTGGGGCAAGACACAGAAATGGCCAGGCGTGGTGACTCACGTCTGTAATCCCAGTGCCTTACGAGGCTGAGGTGAGCGGATCATTTGAGACTAGGAGTTCAAGATCAACCTGGCCAATACGGCGAAACCCCATTTGCAGTAAAAATATAAAATTAGACCTGGTGTGGTGGCTCATGCTTGTAATCCCAGTACTTTGGGAGGCCGAGTTGGGTGGATCACGAGATCTGGAGTTCGAGACCAGCCTTTCCACTACGGTGAAACCCTGTTTCTACTAAAAAATACAAAAATCAGCTGGGCATGGTGGTACATGCCTGTAGTCCCAGCTACTCAGGCGGCTGAGGCAGGAGAATCACTTGAACCTAGGAGGTGAAGGTTGCAGTGAGCCAAGATCACGCCACTGCACTCCAGCCCGGTGACAGAGTGAGACTCTGTCTCAAAAAAAAAAAAAAAAAAAAAAAAAAAAAAAATATATATATATATATATATATATACACACACACACAAGATTATCGAAGTGTGGTTTCAGGTGCCTGTAATCCCAGCTACTTGGGAGGCTGAGGCAGAACTGCTTGAAGCTGGGAGGCAGAGGTTGCCGTGAGCTAAGTTCACACCTCTGGACTCCAGCCCGCTCTGTCTCAAAAAAAAAAAAAAAAAAAAAAACACATAGAGACAATTTCTATGCAGAATCGTGGTGAGTGAGCATCTCTCCTTGAGGGGGATGCCAGGGGATTTCCAAAATCTGGGCGTGGGCACCGGGCATGTGGCTGAGAATCCTAGGCAGCAAAAACATCCAGATGTACTTACCAGAGGAATCAGGGATGTGCCTGGCTGGGGTATCAACAAAGCCGTCAGTTTGAGGTGGCTGTTCATATCGATGTTATACATCCTGTGTACAAATTCTCCCATCAGAAACTCTATCTAGTTAGAAAAGCAAAGAAGAAAGAAAATCATGCTCCTGTTCCCAAAAGGAAAGGGCAAGGAGGTGGGAAGGTGGAAGGGAAGCTCTGGGTGCCGCAGCCTGAATCTCCACGTGTGCCGCTGTCTTCCCACTAGACTCTGTACTTGCTGAAGGGGCTGGAGATGGCATAATGCCAGCCCCTCCCTTCTCTCCAGAAGTATCCCCCAACCCTGACATTCACAGTAATTGCTTCTTTCTGTTCCTTTCTTTCTTTTTTTTTTTTTTTTTTTTGAGACACGGTTTTGCTTGGTCGCCCAGGCTGGAGTGCAGTGGATGTGATCACAGCTCACTGCAGCCTTGACCTCTTGGGCTCGAACGATCATCTCTCCTCAGCCTCTCGAGTAGCCGGGACTACAGACGTGCACCACTATTGCTGGCTAATTAAAAAAAATTTTTCTTTTTCTTTTCTTTTTTTTTTTTTTTGTAGAGACAAAGTCTTACTATGTTGCCAGGCTGGTCCCAAACTCCTAGGCACAAGTGATCCTCCTGTCTCAGCCTGCCAACGTGCTTGGTGTTACAGGTGTGAGCCACTGCGCCTGGCGTTTTTCTATTTATTTGGAGTAGAGCTGCCCTAGTATATATGTCAAGACCATAATTATTCCCCAGCACTGTTATGTCTTTTAAGCCACTTTCAATCTCCAGGTTTGTTGGCTGGGTTGAGCTCTCACACCTGTAATCCTGACGTGAGAAGATCACTTAAGTTCAGAGGTTTGAGACCAACCTGGACAGCACAGGGAGACTCCTGTCTCTACAAAAGCTAATTTTATATATATATATATATATATATATATATATATTTTTTTTTTTTTCTTTTTCTTTTTTAAAGACGAGGTTTCACCACGTTAGTCAGGCTGATCTTGAACTCCTGACCTCAGGTGATCCACCCGCCTTGGCCTCCAAAGTGCTTGGTTTACAGGCGTGAGCCACCACACCCAGCCAAAAACTAATTTTTTGTTGTTGTTTTTTTATTCTACCCAGGTTGGAGTGCAGTGGCATGATCTCAGCTCTACTACAAACTTCGCCTCCCAGGTTCAAGCCATTCTTCTGCCTCAGCCTCCCGAGTAGCTGGCACATGTGACCACGCTCAGCTAATTTTTGTATTTTTTTTTTTTTTTTTGAGACGGAGTTTCGCTCTTGTTACCCAGGCTGGAGTGCAATGGCGCGATCTCGGCTCACCGCAACCTCCGCCTCCTGGGCTCAGGCAATTCTCCTGCCTCAGCCTCCTAAGTAGCTGGGATTACAGGCACACGCCACCATGCCCAGCTAATTTTTTGCACCTTTAGTAGAGACGGGGTTTCACCATGTTGACCAGGATGGTCTCGATCTCTCGACCTCGTGATCCACCCGCCTCGGCCTCCCAAAGTGCTGGGATTACAGGCTTGAGCCACCGCGCCCGGTCCTAATTTTTGTATTTTTAGTAGAGACAGGGTTTCACCATGTTGGCCAGCCTGGTCTCGAACTCCCGACCTCAGGTGATACACCCACATCAGTCTCCCAAAGTGCTGGGATTGGGATCACAGCTATGAACCACCGTGCCTGGCCAAAAACTAAAATTTATAAAAGACACAATCGGGCCGGGCGCGGTGGCTCAAGCCTGTAATCCCAGCACTTTGGGAGGCCGAGGCGGGTGGATCACGAGGTCGAGAGATCGAGACCATCCTGGTCAACATGGTGAAACCCCGTCTCTACTAAAAATACAAAAAATTAGCTGGGCATGGTGGCGCGTGCCTATAATCCCAGCTACTCAGGAGGCTGAGGCAGGAGAATTGCCTGAACCCAGGAGGCGGAGGTTGCGGTGAGCCGAGATCGCGCCATTGCACTCCAGCCTGGGTAACAAGAGCGAAACTCCGTCTCAAAAAAAAAAAAAAAAAAAAAAAAAAAAAAAAAGACACAATCTATAAGTTTCTCCTCTATCCCTTCTCCTTTCTTTTGTATTATTATTATTATTATTATTATTATTATTATTACTATTTTGAAATGGAGTCTCACTCTTGTTGCCCAGGCTGGAGTGCAGTGGCATGATCTGGGCTCACGGCAACTTCCGCCTCCCAGGTTCAAGTGATTCTCCTGCCTCAGCCTCCTGAGTAGCTGGGATTACAGGTGCGTGCCACCACACCTGACTAATTTTTGCATTTTTGGTAGAGATGGGGTTTCTCCATGTTGGTCAGGCTGGTCTCAAACTCCTGACCTCGTGATCCACCTGTCTTGGCCTCCCAATGTGCCGGGATTACAGGTGTGAGCCACCACGCCCGGCCCTTTTTTTTCTTTTTTGAGGAAGTCTTGCCCTGTCACCCAGACTGGAGTGCAGTGGCATGCTCTCGGCTCATTGCAACCTCCGCCTCCCAGGTTAATGCGATTGTCCCACCTCAGCACTCTGAATAGGTGGAATTATAGGCACCCGCCACCACACCTGGCTGATTTTCATATTTTTAGTAGAGATGGGCTTTCACCATGTTGGCCAGGCTGGTCTGGAACTCCTGACCTCAAGTGATCTGCCTGCCTCAGCCTCTCAAAGTGCTAGGATTACAGGCGTGAGCCATCACAGTGTGCCTGGCCAATACCCAGCACTTTAAAAAAAATTTTGTTTAGGAGATGAAGTCTCACACTGTTGCCCACGCGGGAATACAATAGTGCAATCTCAGCTCACTGCAACCTCTGCTTCCCAGGTTCAAGCGATTCTCCTGCCTCAGCCTCCCGAGTAGCTGGGATTACAGGCACTGCCACCACGCGCGGCTAATTTTTGTAATTTTTTTTAGTAGAGACGGAGTTTCGCCAACTTGGCCAGGCTGATCTTGAACCCCTGACCTCAGGTGATCTGCCCACCTCGGCCTCCCAAAATGCTGGGATTGCAGGTATGAACCACCATACCCGGCTGCCCAGCATTTAAAAAACAAAAATTTTATGTTAGAAATGGTCTGTGTTGCCAGGCTGGTCTTGAACTCCTGGCCTCAAGCAACCCTCCACCTCAGCCTCCTGAGCAACTGGGGCTACAAGCATGTACCACCATGCCCAGCTTGAATTTGTCTTTTTAAAAAAGAGTGCATTGAATATTGATGTAAACAGTTAGGATCACATACATTGCACTTCCCAATGTGGAATTCAGGATCCATGAGAAGTGCCTGGATATTCACAAGGCACTTCTGGAAATCAAAAGCTGGAAAAGCTGCGTCCCGCAGCGGGGTCAGTATTTCCACCATCCCTGGGCTCCTGAACATGAGGGCCGCCTCCTCCGACCAGATGGGTTGGTCTGCAAACTAAGAAGAAAGTGATTCCTGAGATCTAGTCATTCTAATTGTTTTTTTTTTTTTTTTTGAGATATAAATTTTATTTCATGAAGCAGATTTAAAGAAGGTAGAGGGAAGAAAGAAAATAAAGAGAGAACGAGAAAGGGCCAGATGCGGTGGCTCACACCTGTAATCTCAATTCCTTGGGAGGCCGAGGTGGGTGGATCATGAGGTCAGGAGTTTAAGACCAGCCCGGCCAACACGAAGAAACCCCGTTTCTACTGAAAATACAAAAATTAGCCAGATATGCTGGTGGACACCTGTAATCCCAGCTACTCTGTAGTCTAAGGCAGGATAATCACTTGAACCTGGGAGGCAGAAGTTGCAGTGAGCCAAGACCGAGACACACTGCACTCCAGCCTGGGTGACAGAGGGAGACTCCATCTCAAAAAAAAAAAAAAAAAGAGAGAGAGAAAGGAAGGAAGAAAGAAAAGGAAGGAGAGAGGGCTGGGGGAGGGATTTGGAAACACAGTCATATGAAACTTGTGATCTAACTGCTCTTCAGCATCATTCATCCTTTAGTAATTACTATCTTTTTCTTTTGTTGGGATGGAGTCTCACTCTGTCGCCCAGGCTGGAGTGCAGCGGCACGTCTCGGCTCACTGCAACCCCTACTTCTCAGGGTTAAGCCATTCTCCTGTCTCACAAGTAGCTGGGATTACAGGCACATACCACCATGCCCAGGTAATCGGCATATTTTTAGTAGAGACAGGGTCTCACTATGTTGCCCACGCTGGTCATGACTCCTGGAACCAAAGTGCTGGAATTGTAAGAAGGAGCCACTGTTCCTGGCCAAAATAATTATTTTATTTTAAATTTTTTGTTAGTTTATTATTTTAAAACACAGAGTTTCATACTTGTGATCTAACTAGTCTTCAGCTTTATTCATCCTTTGGTAATTATTATTTTTTTCTTTTTTTTGAGATGAAGTCTCACTCACCAGGCTGGAGTACAGTGGTGCAATCATAGCTCACTGATACTTCAACCTCCTGGGCTCAAGTGATCCTCCTGCCTCAGCCTCCCAAGTAGGCGGGGACTACAGGTATGCACCACCACACCCAGCTAATTTTTTTTTTTCTTTTAGACAGAATCTTGCTCTGACACCCAAGCTGGAGTGCAGTGGCACGATCTTGGCTCACTGCAACCTTCCCCTCCCGGGTTCCAGTGATTCTCCTGCCTCAGCCTCCCAAGTAGCTGGAATTACAGGTGCCTACCACCACGCCCAGCTAATTTTTGTATTTTTAGTAGAGACGGGGTTTCACCATGTTGGCCAGGCTGGTCTCAAACTCCTGACCTCAGGTGATCTGCCCGCCTTGGCCTCCCAAAGTGCTGGGATTATAGGTGTGAGCCACTGTGCCTGGCCAAAATTTTAATTTTTTTTAAAATAGAGATGTGGTTTCCCTATGTCACCCAGTGTGGTCTTGAACTCCTGGCCTCAAATAATCCTCCTGCCTTGGCCTCCCAGAGCTCTGGGATCACAGGCGGGAGCCACTGCACATAGCCTAATTCTTTTTTTTTTTTTGAGACGGAGTCTTGCTCTGTAAGCCAGGCTGGAGTGCAGTGGTGCTATCTTGGCTCACTGCAACCTCCCTCTCTCGAGTTCAAGTGATTCTCTTGCCTCAGCCTCCCGAGTAGCTGGAATTACAGGTGCCCACCACCAGGCCCAGCTAATTTTTGTATTTTTAGTAGAGACAGGGTTTCACCATGTTGGCCAGGCTGGTCTTGAACTCCCGACCTCGTGATCTGCCCGCCTCAGCCTCCCAAAGTGCTGGGATTAGAGGATTGAGCCACCACCACGGGTGCCTAATTCTTATTCACAGATCATGGGTGGGAGCTATGGAACTTCTCCCCAGAATAGATGCTGGCCCCATCAGAACGTCAGGGTTAAGTCCTAAGAGATGGTTCCTCTGTTTGTGCTCCACACCCAAATAATCCATCTTAATCCACTGTCAGGCAACTTCCAGGAATTCTAGTGGCTGCAGTCTAGCTGTGAAAACACTGAAGTGGAAGTCAGTAGACCCCAGGGACTCTTTTGGCTCAGCCACTAACAACTTGATGTGGCCTTGGGAAAAAAAGGAAGCTGGAGAGATGATGCCTGTAATCCCAGCACTTTGGGAGGTCGAAGTGGGAGGACTGCTTGAGCCCAGGAGTTCAAGAGCAGCCTGGGCAACACAGCAAGACCCTGTCTCTACAAAAAAATTCAAAAAAATTATCCAAGCATAGTGATGTCCCCCTATAGTCCCAGCTACTTGGGAGGCTGAAGTGGGAGGATCATCTGAGACCCGAAGGTCAAGACTGCAGTGAGCCAAAATCACGCCACTGCACTCAAGCCTGGGGTTCAAAGTGAGACACTGTCTCAAAAAAGAAAAAAAGAAAAGCTGGAGCTTTTGTTTTCTCATTTGTAAATGGTGGATGATATTATCTCCTTCACGGAGTTACTGTGAGAATGGAAATACAATTAATTTTTTTCATCTTCTCTTGGAAATACAATTAGATAGACATAGTGGCCAGACGCAGTGGCTCACACCTGTAATCCCAACACTTTGGGAGGCTGAAGTGGGTGGATCACTTGAGGTCAGGAGTTCAAGAACAGTCTGGCCAACATGGTGAAACCCATTAGCCTAGCATGGTAGCACGCACTTATAATCTCAGCTACTCAGGAAGCTGAGGCAGGAGAATCACTTGAACCCAGGAGGTGGAGGTTGCAGGGAGCCTAGATCATCCCACGGCACTCCAGCGAGACTCCAGCTCACACACACACACACACAAAAGCCAGATGTGGTGGCTCACGCCTGTAATCCCAGCACTTTGGGAGGCTGAGGTGGGTGGATCACCTGAGGTCAGGAGTTCAAGACAAGCCTAGCCAATAGGGAGAAACCCCATCTCTACTAAAAATACAAAATTAGCCAAGTGTGGCGGCACATGCCTGTAACCCCAGCTACTCGGCAGGTCCTGAGGCAGGAGAATCGCTTGAACCTGGGAGGCGGAGGTTGCAGTGAGTCGCACCATTGCATTCCAGCCTGGGCAACAAGAATGGAGCTCTGCCTCAATAATATAATAATAATAATAATAATTAGGCATTGTGCACAAGATAATATCAGATGATACTTGCACCACGACTTAGTACCACTCTGAGCCCGGACAGATGACGTAGATCTCTCCACCTTGGTTTTTCCGCCTGTCAAATGGGAACCACATGAAGATCTACTCCTAAGATGACACTCAAGGCTAAATAATGTAACCCATGAAGGTGCCTGGACCAGCACCTCCTGCATTTGAAATACTCTTCCCTTTTAGCTGTTGTTACTGTTACTATTTTACTAACTGGTGGGATTTCTAGCCTGCAAAAAAAAAAAAAAAAAAAAAGGATCAGAAGTTTGTGAACAAGACAATTATTCTTTTTTTTTAATTTCTTTTTCTTTTCTTTTTTTAGTGTAGCGCTGAAGGTAGAGAGTCATTCCTTATCAACTTCTTTTTTTTTTTTGGAGACGGAGTTTCGCTCTTGTTGCCCAGGCTGGAGTGTAATGGCACGATCTCGGCTCACTGCAACCTCCGCCTCCTGGGTTCAGGCAATTCTCCTGCCTCAGCCTCCTGAGTAGCTGGGATTACAGGCACGCGCCACCATGCCCAGCTAATTTTTTGTATATTTAGTAGAGACGGGGTTTCACCATGTTGACCAGGATGGTCTCGATCTCTTGACCTCGTGATCCACCCGCCTCAGCCTCCCAAAGTGCTGGGATTACAGGCTTGAGCCACCGCGCCCGGCCCTCCTTATCAACTTCTAACCCCACTTTTTCTTTTCTTTTTTTTCTTTTTGAGACAGTCTCACTCTGCCTCCCTGCTCAAGTGATTCTCCTGCTTAGTCTCCCAATTAACTGGGATTACAGGTGCCCACCACTACGCCGGGCTAATTTTTGTGTTTTTAACAGAGGCGGGGTTTCACCATGTTGTCCAGGCTTGTCTGGAACGCCTGACCTCAGGTGATCCACCCACCTCGGCCTCCCAAGGCATGAGCCACTGTCCCCAGCCCATAACCCCAGTTCCTTTTCACCTACTTTGATTACGGAACTTGGCACGACATCCAGATTCCCATAATACAAATTGTCCTCCCGAGTTATAACTGCCAGTTCGTTTTCATCTAAGAAAAACAGAACAAGACAAGACAGAAATTGAAATGCTGGTCATTTCCGTGCACAAAAAGTAAGCATGGCCAGGTGCGGTGGCTCATGCTTGTAATTCCAGCACTTTGAGAGGCTGAGGCGGGCAGATCACTTGAAGCCAGGAGTTCGAGACCAGTCTGGCCAACATGGTGAATCCCCCTCTGTACTAAAAATACAAAAATGAGTCGGGTGGGGTGGCGCAACCCTGTAGTTCCAGCCACTCAGAAGGCTGAGGCAGGAGAATCTCTTAACCTGGGAGGCAGAGGTTGCAGTGAGGAGAGGTCATGCCATTGCACTCCAACCTGGGCAATAAGATTGGAAATCCAACTAAAAAAAAAAATTTTGACTGCTATTTTCTGGTTATAATCATAAAGTTCATGTAGAAAAGCCAAGCAATATGAAAAAATATAAAGTTTTTAAAAATTACTCCAAATTATATCAGCAAACCTTTCTTCTTTTTTTCTTTTGAGACAGACAAGGTCTTGCTCTGTTGCCCAGGCTGGTGTGCAGTGGCACAATCACAGATGATGGTAGCCTCGACCTCCCAGACTCACCCTATGCTCCTGCCTCCCGAGGAGCTGGGACTATAGGTGCACACCCCTGCACCCAGCTAATTTTTTTAAATGGTTTTTGTAGAGGCGAGGTCCAACTATGTTGCCCAGGCTGGTCTCGAACTCCTGGCCTCAAGTGATCCTCCCACCTCAGCCTCCTCAGTAGCTGGGAGTACAGGTGTGTTCCACCGTGCCCAGCTACTTTTTTGTATTTTTTGTAGAGATGGGATCTCACTATGATCCCCAGGCTGGTCTTGAACTTCTGTGCTCAAGCAATCCTCCTGCCTCAGCCTCCCAAAGTGCTGGGATTACAGGCGTGAGCCACTGTGCCTGGCCAAAATTTTTTTTAAGGGGAAATTTACACACAGAGACAGACGTGCATAGAAGGACGCTGCTCATCTATGTCAAGGGATGCCTGAGCCAGGAGAGAGGCTGGGGACAGATTCTTCCCCGGAGCCTCCAGAGGGAGCCCAGACTGAAGATACCAGACTTTACTCTTCCGGCCTCCCAACTGTGTGACATGCATGCATTCATTCATTCATTGTCTCACTCTGTCACCCAGGCTGCAGTGCAGTGGCGTCATTGCAGCCTCATCTTCCCTGGCTCAAGCAGTCCTCCCACCTCAGCCTTCAGAGTAGCTTGGGACATAGGCACATGCAAGCATGCCTGGCTAATGTTTTTTTTTTTTTTTTTTTTTTTTTTTTTCTGAGATGGAGTCTTGCTCTGTCCCCCAGTCTGGAGTATAGTGGCCCGATCTCAGATCACTGCAATCTCTACCTTCTGGGTTCAAGAAATTCTCCTGCCTCAGCCTCCTGAGTAGCTAGATTACAAACACCCGCCACCATGCCTGGTTAATTTTTGTATTTTTAGCAGAGACGGGGTTTCACCATGTTGGCCAGACTGGTCTCGAACTCCTGACCTCAGGAGATCCACCCGCCTCTGCCTCCCAAAGTGCTGGGATTACAGGTGTGAGCCACTGTGCCCAGTCAATTTCATGTTTCGGCTGGGCTGGGTCTGGCAGTTGTACAGTTAATAATCCAGGTCTAAATATTTCTAGGCTACCGGTGGGTCGGGCACGCACTGACAGCAATGTTGTGGATGGTGACATTGGCTTCGAACATGGAAGAAAACAAGATCTGGTCTCCTTGTTTCACCCGGACAGTGTCGACGAGCTGACCTAGGAGATAACAGGACAGGTACATGAGACCCTGTGTACATCCTGGGAAAGGGGATGCCAATTTCTGGGACCCCAGACCCCCTGCCACCACCCAGCCCACCTGGCTAGTGGCTCTTTCGTGTTCTTTACAGCTTTTGAGAGGTTCGCTATTCAAAGGAGAATGAATCAATGCAGCCCTGGTGCACAGTTTTGTTAAATATGAGAAGGAATATGCTTTGGTTTTAGAAAACCCATGGCAGGGCATGGTGGCTTGCACCTGTAATCCCAGTACTTTTAGCAGGTTGAGGCGGGAGGATCACTGGAGGTTGGGAGTTCGGGGCCGTCCTGGCCAACAGAGTGAAACCCCGTCTCTACTAAAAATACAAAAATTAGCCAGGTATGGTGGCACACGCCTGTAGTCCCAGCTACTGGAGAGGCTGAGGCCGGAGAATCGCTTGTACCCAGGAGGCAGAGGTTGCAGTGAGCCGAGACAATGCCATTGCACTCCAACCTGGGTGACAGAGTGAGACTCCGTCTAAAAAATAAAAATAAAAACGTAAGAAAACCCGACCCTTCTGCCAGGTGTGGGGGTGCATGCCTGTAATCCCAGTACTTTGGGAGGCTGAGATGGGCAGATTACTTGAGGTCAGGAGTTCGAGATCAGCCT
The DNA here is from genome assembly GCF_048565385.1 of Saimiri boliviensis. Classification (NCBI taxonomy): domain Eukaryota; kingdom Metazoa; phylum Chordata; class Mammalia; order Primates; family Cebidae; genus Saimiri; species Saimiri boliviensis. The sequence continues at coordinate 40,726,298 of NC_133462.1, forward strand.
GGCCAATGAGGTGAAACCTTGTCTCTACTAAAAATACAAAAATGAACTGGGCGTGGTTGCATGTGACTGTAATCCCAGCTATTTGGGAGACGGAGGCAGGAGAATCGCTTGAACCCAGAAGGCAGAGCTTGCAGTGAGCCTAGATCGCGCCACTGCACTCCAGCCTGGGGGACAGAGCCAGACTCTATCTCAAAAAAAGAAAAGAAAAGAGAAATTAACCCCCACTAGTCTATAAGCAGGCTCAGAGGGATGGCCGTGGAGTTTTTTGTCAACCAGGGGATTGAACACAATGAATTGTCTTCTAATACAGGTGACCACAATAAGGAATAAAACAGGTCTGGTTTGGCTGCTCGCATCTGTAACCCCAGCACTTTGGGAGGCTGAGGCTGGAGGATCACTTGAGCCCAGCTGTTAGAGACCAGCCCGGGCAACAGGGTGAAAGCCCATCTCTACAAAAAATAAGTTAGTCATGCATGGTGGTGCACCTGTGGTCCCAGCTACTGGGAGACTGAAGCAGGAGGACTGCTTGAGCCCGAGAGGTGGAGGCTGCAGTGAGTCACAATTGCACCACTGCGCTCCAGCGTGGATGACAGAGTGAGACTCTGTCTTCAAAACAAACAAACAAACAAAGCCCTATTGTGAGGATAAAACAGGCTGAGTTCTCCACTGACCTTATGTGCAAGAAAAAAAGAAAAAAGAAAAAACAAAACAAAAAGCAGGCTGAGTACAGTGGCTCACAGCTGTAATATCCAGACTTTGGGAGGCTAAGGCAGGAGGACTGCTTGAAGCCAGGAGTTTGAGACCAGCGTGGGCAACATAGGGGGACCCAGTCCCTACAAATAAACACAAAAAAATTAGCCAGGCATGGTGGCACATGCTTGTGGTGGCACATGCTACCCTGGAGGCTGAGGTGGGAGGATCGTTTTGAGCCCAGGGAAGGTGGAGGCTGCAGTGAGCTATGATAGCACCACTGCACTCTAGCCTGGGTGCAGTAGCACAGTCAGGACTCAGCGCAGCCTGCACCTCCACAGAGTAACACCCTGTCTCAAAAAAAATTTAAAAAGTCTGGTGGCTGGGCGCGGTGGCTTAAGCCTGTAATTCCAGCACTTTGGGAGGCCGAAGTGGGTGCATCACGAGGTCAGGAGATCAACACCATCCTCGCCAACATGGTGAAACTCTTGACTCTACTAAAAAAAAAAACAAAAAAATTAGCTGGGCGTGGTGGTGCATGCCTGTAGTCCCAGCTACTTGGGAGCTGAGGCAGGAGAATCACTTGAACCCAGGAGGCAGAGATTGAGGTGAGCCGAGATCATGCCACTGCACTACAGCCTGGGTGACAGTATGAGGATCTGTCTCAAAAAAAAAAAAAAAAGAGAAAAAGAAAAAAAAAAATGCTGAGTGAGGTGGCTCACGCTTGTAATCCCAGCACTTTGGGAGGTAAAGACAGGTGGATTACAAGGTCAGAAGTTCAAGACCAGCCTGGCCAATATGGTGAAACCCTGTCTGTACTAAAAATACAAAAATTAGTTGGGCGTGTTGATGCATTCCTGTAGTCCCAGCTACTCAGGAGGCTGAGGCAGGAGAATCGCTTGAACCAGGCAAGGGGAGGTTGCAGTGAGCCGAGATTGCACTGTTGCACTCTAGCATGGGTGGCAGGGCGAGACTCTGTCTCAAAAAAAAAAAAAAAAAAATGTAGATTTACTGTACATGAACTAAAGTATCCCAGGAATGTAACCATTCGCCTTCCCCACATTAATGAAATGTAAATACGATGCCTCCTGAAACTCTGGAAAAGCAGCCTCAGAGGTGTCTGACTAGCGATTTTCCTGGACGCGCCCTAAAGCTGGCAGAATAAATCTCGACGGAGACTCTTGTCACTGTCACTAATTTGTCATCACTGTATACCTGGCCCTAAGTATTTCGCAAGCCAGGAAGCTAGGGAGGACGCAGAGAGATCCACTGAATGACTATGGGCTTGTGGTCCACTCTGAACATAGAAGAGAAAAACTAACGGAATGGTCGAAGGGTTGCTCCTTCCCCTCCCCTTATCAAGGCTGTACCCGTCCCCTCTGGAGGAGGCCACCGGGTGGCAGCCCCACCCTGGGCCTCTGGAGTCACCTGCATTATAGGAAAACAACAGGCTGTGCTCGAACCACAGAAGCAGGATGCCTCTCTGGCCAGGGACGATGAGGATGTCGAGAGTCCCGTTATAGTCAAATGACAGCCCTAAACTCCGGTTGAGGGGGTGGTCTGAGTACTTGAACATGCCCTGGGGAGAAAAGACAGCATTCAGCCTCTCCCCAGACCTTACTGTGGAGTCCTAATGAGGGCAGAGGAGTCCAGCCAGCAGGAGCAGGGGAAAGCAAAGAAAGCAGAGAAGCCACAAGTCTGCCTTTCTTTTTTATTTTATTTTATTTTATTTATTTGTTGAGACAAAGTCTCACCCTGTCACCCAGGCTGGAGTGCAGTGGCGTGATCTCAGCTCACTGCAACTTCTGCCTCCCCGCTTCAGGTGATTCTCCTGCCCCAGCCTCCTGAGCAGGTGGGAGAATAGGCACCCACCATCGTGCCTGGCTAATTTTTGTATTTGTAGTAGAGACGGGATTTTCACCATGTTGGCCAGGATGGTCTCCATCTCCTGACCTCATGATCCACCCGCCTGGGACTCCCGAAGTGCTGGGATTATAGGCATGAGCCACTGCGCTCAGCCTCTTATTTTTATTAAATACAACTTTACTGTTTTGCTAGGGTTACATTTCAGTTTAATCATTGAAAATTTAGCTCTGAATGGAGAATTACTCTAAGTGTCAAATGTACAGTGCATTTTGAAGACTTATTTTGTTTATTTTTGAGATGGAGTTGGGGTCTCATGCAAAGGCCAGACTGTAGTGGTGCAATCTCGACTCACTGCACCCTCCACCTTCCAGGCTCAAGCAATTCTCCTGCCTCAGCCTCCCAAGTAGCTGGGATTATAGGCACCTGCCACCACGCCTGGCTAATTTTTTTGTGTTTTTAGTAAAGATGGGATTTCACTATGTTGGCCAGGCTGGTTTCAAACTCCTGACCTCAAATGATCTGCCCACCTCAGACTTCCAAAGTGCTAGGATTACAGGTGTGAGCCATTGTGCCTGGCCACGTTTTGAAGATGTAGTTGTAGTACAGAAAAATGTGAACTATCTTATCCGTGAGTTGTTTATATTGATTACATACTGAAATGGGACTATTGGGCCAGACACAGTGGCTCATGTCTGTAATCCCAGCACTGTGGGAAGCCAAGATGGGGGGATTACTTGAGGTCAGGAGTTCAAGACCAGCGTGGTCAACATGGCAAAACCCTATCACTACTAAAAATACAAAAATGACCTGGGCTTGGTGGTGGGCACCTGCAATCCCAGCTATTCAGGAGGCTGAAACATGAGAGTCATTTGAGCTTGGAAAACAGAGGTTACATTGAGCCCTGATTACACCATTGCACTCCAGCCTGGGTGACACAGTGAGAATCTGTCTCACAAAAATAAGAAAGGAAATGATACTATGTCTATTGAGGCCCAGCACCATGGCTCACATCTGTAATCCCAGGACTTTGGGAGGCCAAGGTGGGTGGATGACTTGAGCTCAGGAGTTTGAGACCAGCCTGGCCAACGGGTGAAACCCCGTTTTTACAGAAATATAAAAAACAATTAGCCGGCCGGCACAGTGGCTCAAGCCTGTAATCCCAGCACTCTGGGAGGCTGAGGCAGGTGGATCACGAGGTCAGGAGATCAAGACCATCCTGGTCAACATGGTGAAACACCGTCTCTACTAAAAATACAAAAAATTAGCTGGGCATGGTGGCACATGCCTGTAATCCCAGCTACTCAGGGGGCTGAGGCAGGAGAACTGCTTGAACCCAGGAGGCGGAGGTTTCAGTGAGCCGAGATCACGCCATTGCACTCCAGCCTGGGTAACAAGAGCGAAACTCCATCTCAAAAAAACAAAAAACTATTAGCCAAGCATAGTGTTGTGCACCTGTAATCCCAGCTACTCAGGAGGCCAAGGCAGGAGAATCACTTGAACCCAGGCAGCAGAGATTGCAATGAGCCGAGATTGTGCCGCTGCACTCCAGCCTGGGTGACAGAGAGAGACTCCATCTAAAAAAAAAATAATAATTAAAATAATAACTTTTAATTAAAAAATACATTATTAATATGGTTTGGCTCTGTGTCCCCAGCCAAATCTCATCTTGAATTGTAATCTCCATGTGTTGGAGGAGGGGCCTGGTGGGAGGTGATTGAATTACGGAGGCGGGCTTCCCCCTTGCTGTTCTCATGACAGTAAGTGAGTCGTTAGGAGATCTGATGCTTTAAAAGTGGCACTTTCGGCAAGGCATGGTAGCTCACACTTGTAATCCCAGCACTTTGGGAGCCCAAGGCAGGCAGATTACAAGATCAGGAGCTCAAGACCATCCTGGCCAACACGGTAAAACCCCATCTCTACTAAAAATACAAAAATTAACGAGGTGTTGTGGTAAGCATCTGTAATCCCAGCTACTCGGGAGGCTGAGGCACGAAAATCACTTCAGGGAGGCGGAAGTTGCAGTGAGCCGAGATCGTGACCCTGCACTCCAGCCTGGGTGACAGAATGAGACTCTGTCTCAAAAAATAAATAAATAAAATTTTTTTTGAGACAGAGTCTCACTCTTGTCACCCAGGCTGGAGTGCAGGGTCACGATCTCGGCTCACTACAACCTTCGCCTCCCGTGATTCTCCTGCCTCAGCCTCCCGAGTAGCTGGGATTACAGGTGCGCACCACCACACCTGGCTAATTTTTGTATTTTTAGTAGAGACAGGGTTTCACCATGTTAGTCAGGCTGCTCTCAAACTCCTGACCTTGTGATCCGCCTGCCTCAGCCCACTCAAAGTGCTAGGATTCCAGGTGTGAGCCACCGCGCCCATCCATAAATAAATTTTTAAAAATGTGTGAGTTGTAACAAAACCTGGGCTTGGGCAAAGGTCATCTGAGTAGTTCTTCCCTGTGTTAAGTTACTTACCTTCCCTTGATCAACTACAAGCATCCCAACCTGTGACAAAGAAAAAAACTGGAGGATTCCACCTAAAGACCCGGTGATTTCTGCCTATGAAACAAACAGAAAATACTTCATATAAATAATCTTAATATGCATGTGTTTGTCAATTTCAGTTTGGGCCAGGCTCAGTGGCTCATGCCTGTAATTCCAGCACTTTGGGAGGTCGAGGCCAGCAGATCACCAGGTCAGGAGTTCGAGACCAGCCTTTCCAATATGGTGAAACTCTGTTTCTTTTTTTTTTTTTTTTTTTTTTTGAGGCGGAGTTTCGCTCTTGTTACCCAGGCTGGAGTGCAATGGCGCGATCTCGGCTCACCGCAACCTCTGCCTCCTGGGTTCAGGCAATTCTCCTGCCTCAGCCTCCTGAGTAGCTGGGATTACAGGCACGTGCCACCATGTCCAGCTAATTTTTTGTATTTTTAGTAGAGACGGGGTTTCACCATGTTGACCAGGATGGTCTCGATCTCTCGACCTCGTGATCCACCCGCCTCGGCCTCCCAAAGTGCTGGGATTACAGGCTTGAGCCACCGCGCCCGGCTTGAAACTCTGTTTCTACTAAAAAATATAAAAATTAGCTGGGCATGGTGGCATGCGCCTGCAGTCCCAGCTACTTGGGAGGCTGAGGCAGGAGGATCACTTGAACCTGGAAGGCGGTGGTTGCAGTGAGCCGAGATAGCACCACTGCACTCCAGCATGAGTGACAGAGTGAGACTCTATTTAAAAAAAAAAAAAAAAAAATTTGGCTAGATGCGGTGGCTCACGCCTGTAATCCCAACACTTTGGGGGGTGGAGGCAGGTGGATCACGAGGTCAGGAGTTCAAGACCAGCCTGGCCAAGATGGTGAAACCCATCTCTACTAAAAATACAAAAATTAGCCGGCTGTGGTAGTAGGCACCTGTAATCCCAGCTACTCCGGAGGCTGAGGCAGGAAAATTGCTTCAACCTGGGAGGCAGATGTTGCAGTGAGCCGAGATCGTGCCACTGCACTCCAACCTGGGTGATAGAATGAGACTCTCTCTCAAAATAATAATAATAATTTAAGTTCAGATTAATAAGTTATAATGAAAGAAAAGTATGTATGTATGTATGTATGTATGTATTTATTTATTTTGAGACAGAGTCTTGCTCTTTGCCCAGACTGGAGTGCAGTGGCACGATCTCGGCTTACTGTACCCTCTGCCTCCCAGGTTCAAGCAATTCTCCTGCCTCAGCCCCCTAAGTAGCTGGGACTACACGTGCCTGCCACCAGGACTGGCCAAATTTTGCATTTTTAGTAGAGACGGGGTTTCACCATATTCCCCAGGCTGGTCTCGAACTCCTGACCTTGTGATCCACCCACCTCAGCCTCCCAAAGTGCTGGGATTACAGGCGTGAGTCACTATGACCTATCAGAAAGTCTTTTTTTAGAAAAACAAAGCGAAAAAAAAAAAACGCACAAAAAAAACAAATAATGCCCTCTGTGGAAAACGGCATGCCATCGGGCTCGGGGGCTCACGCCTGTAATGCCAGCATTTTGGGAAGCCAAGGTGAGCGGATCACCTGAGGTCAGGAGTTCGAGACCAGCCTGGTCAACACGGTGAAATCCCGTCTCTACTAAAAATACAAAATTAGCTGGGCGTAGTGGTGTGCACCTGTAATCCCAGCTACTCAGGAGGCTGAGGCAGGAGAATCACTTGAACTGAGGATGCAGAGGTTGCAGTGAGCCACGATCGTGCCACTGCCGTCCAGCCTTAGCGACAAAGTATGACCTTGTCTCAAGAAAAAAAAAAAAAAGGGAAAAGAAAAGAAACATGGCACTCGGGGCAAAAACTTGAATGAAGACAGTTTTGGTCTAAGTATCTGGAGGAAATTGATATGACCCAGACTGCTAAAAGGCTGCCTGAGTCTTCCATTCCTGCCTGGAACTCCTCATTCCTGATTGTTGGCTGGACAGCAAAGTGTCTAGCAGCTGATTTGTAACACGAGTCAAGAACCCCACCTAGGGATAGTGAGATAGATTGCCAGAGCAGCCCGACTGGCTACCTCCAACAACTTGCAGAGAGATTTATTTATTTATTTATTTTGAGATGGAGTTTCACTCTGTTGCTCAGGCTGGAGTGCAGTGGCACGATCTTGGCTTACTGCAAACTCTGCCTCCTGGGTTCATGCATTCTTCCCTGCCTCAACCTTCCAAGTAGCTGGGACTACAGGCACCCACCACCATGCCTGGCTAATTTTTGTATTTTTTCTTTTCTTTCCTTTTTTTTTTTTGAGACGGAGTTTCGCTCTTGCTACCCAGGTTGGAGTGCAATGGTGCGATCTCGGCTCACCGCAACCTCCGCCTCCTGGGTTCAGGCAATTCTCCTGCCTCAGCCTCCTGAGTAGCTGGGATTACAGGCACGCGCCACCATGCCCAGCTAATTTTTTGTATTTTTAGTAGAGACGGGGATTCACCATGTTGACCAGGATGGTCTCGATATCTTGACCTCGTGATCCACCTGCCTCGGCCTCCCAAAGTGCTGGGATTACAGGCTTGAGCCACTGCGCCCAGCCAATTTTTGTATTTTTAGTAGAGACAAGTTTTCACCATGTTGGCCAGGATGGTCTCGAACTCCTGACCTCGGGTGATCTGCCCGCCTCGGCCTCCCAAAGTGCTGGGATTACAGGCATGAGCCACCGTGCCAGGCTGGTACATATATTTTTATTTTCACATTCTTACCAAATTTAACATACCTGTCTGTCATAGTGATACTTCGAAAAAATGAATCCCCCATTATTCGAATAATATATATAGGTCTGAGATATCTGATCTCCTCGAAAATATGCAAAAACCAAATTACCGTGTTCCTATTTAAAAAAAAAAAAAAGAATGAATGAATGAAAGGAAGATGCCAACAAATATACTCTTGAACATTATTCAAGAAATGAAAACATATCCATATATAAACCTGGATGTCTGGATGTGACAGTTCATTTGGGGCTGTTTCTGACAGCCAAAAAGTGGATATATGCCAGACATGGTGACTCATGCCTGTAATCCTAGCACTTTGGGAGGACAAGGCAGGTGGATCACTTGAGGCCAGGAGTTGAAGACCAGCCTGGCCAACATGATGAAGCACCGTTTCTCCTATAAAATACCAAAATTAGGCCGGGCATGGTGGCTCACGCCTATAATTCCAGCACTTTGGGAGGTCGAGGTGAACGGATCACTTGAGGCCAGGAGTTCAAGACCAGCCTGGCTAACATGGTGAAACCTCATCTCTACTAAAAATTAGCCAGATGTGGTGGTATGCACCTGTAGTCCCAGCTACTCAGGAGGCTGATCCGGGAGAATCACTGAAAGCTGGGAGGTAGAAGTTTCACCACTGCACAACATGCCTGACCCTGCTTATTTATTTATTTATTTATTCATTCATTCATTCTTGAGATTGAGTCTCGCTCTTGTTGCCCAGGCTGGAGTGCAATGGCCCAATCTTGACTCACTACAACCTCCGCCTCCCAGGTTCAAGGGATTCTCTTGCCTCAGCTCCCCGAGTAGCTGGGATTACAGGCATGTGCCACCACACCCAGCTAATTTTGTATTTTTAGTAGAGACGGGGTTTCTCCATGTTGGTAAGGCTGGTCTCAAACTCCTGACCTCAAGTGATCTGCCTGCCTCGGCCTCCCAAAGTGCTGCCATTACAGGCATGAGCCGCTGCGCCCAGCCCATGTTTTTTTTTTTTTTTTTTTCTCTTGTTTAAGACAAAGTCTTGTTCTGTTCCCCAGGCTGGAGTGCAGTGTTGCAATTATAACTCGCCACAGTCTCGAACTCCTGGGCTCAAGGTATCCTCCCACCTCAGTCTACCAGTAGCTGGGGTTACAGGCACCCACCACTAGGCCTAATTTTGTTTTGTTTTGTTTTTGTTTTTGTTTTTTTTGAAACTGAGTCTCCCTCTGTTACCCAGGCTGGAGTGCAGTGGCGCAATCTTGGCTCACTTCAACCTCAAACGATTCTCCTGCCTCAGCCTCCCAAGCAGCCAGGATTACAGGTGCGTGCCACCACGCCTGGCTAGTTTTTGTATTTTTGGTAGAGGCAGGGGTTTCATCATGTTGGCCAGGCTGGTCTCGAACTCCTGACCTTGTGATCCACCCACCTCGGCCTCCCAAAGTGCTGGGATTACAAGTGTGAGCCACCACGTCTGACCTGTTTTTGTTTTTTAAGACAGAGTTTCACTGTGTGCCCAGGCTGGAGTGCAGTGGCTTGATCTGAGCTCACTGCAGCCGCTGTTTCCCAGGTTCAAGTGATTCTCCTGCCTCAGCCTCCCGAGTAGCTGGGATTACAGGCATGCACCACCACGCACGGCTAATTTTATATTTTTAGTAGAGACAGGGTTTCCCTATAATGGCCCTAAATGATAGTCATAAACTGTTTATGTTATTAGTAAGGCTTCCAGGCAACAGTAGACTATTAGTAATTAAGTTTGATTTTTGGTTTGTTTTAGTTTTGAGACAAGTTGTGGCTCTATTGTTCAGGCCAAGTGCAGTGGTGTGATCTCAGCTCACTACAACCTGTGCCTCCTGGGCTCAAGCCATCCTTAGCTTCCCAAGTAGCTGGGACTACAGGTGTATACCATCATGCCTAGCTATTTTTTCTTTTCTCTTTTTCTTTTTTTTAAACATTTTTATTATTATTATTTTTTAAAGATGGGGTTTCACCATGATGGCCGGGCTGATCTTGAACTCCTGACCTCAGGTGATCCACCCACCTCGGCCTCCTCAAGTGCTAGGATTATAGGCGTGAGCCACTGCGCCCAACCTCTCTTTTTCTTTCTTTTTTTTTGAGATGGAGTCTTACTCTGTCTCCCAGGCTGGACTGCCCTGGCAAAATCTTGGCTCACTGCAACCTCTGCCTCCCAGTTCAAGCAATTCTCCTGCCTCAGCCTCTTGAGTCGCTAGGATTACAGGTGCTTGCCATCATGCCCAGCTAATTTTTGTATTTTTAGTAGAGACGGGGTTTCTCCATGTGGGTCAGGTTGGTCTTGAACACCTGATCTCATGATCTGCCCGCCTCGGACTACCAAAGTGCTGGGATTACAGGCGTGCACCACTGCACCTGGCCTTTTTTGTATTTTGAATAGACACACGGTCTCACCATGTTACCCAGGGTAGCCTTGAATTTGTGAGCTCAAGTCATCCACCCACCTTAGCCTCCCAATGTGCTGGGATTACAGGTGTGAGCCACCATACCCGGCCAGTAATTAAGTTCTGGGGAAGTCGAAAGTTACCTGTGAATTTTCTTTTTTCTTTTTTTTTTTTTTGAGACGGAGTTTTGCTCTTGTTGCCCAGGCTGGAGTGCAATGGCGCGATCTCGGCTCACCGCAACCTCCGCCTCCCGGGTTCAGGCAATTCTCCTGTCTCAGCCTCCTGAGTAGCTGGGATTACAGGCATGCGCCACCATGCCCAGCTAATTTTTTGTATTTTTAGTAGAGACGGGGTTTCACCATGTTGACCAGGATGGTCTCGATCTCTTGACCTTGTGATCCACCCGCCTTGGCCTCCCAAAGTGCTGAGATTACAGGCTTGAGCCACCGCGCCCAGCCGACCTGTGAATTTTCAATTGTGTTGGGGGGAAGGTGGTACCTCTAATCTCTACCTTGTTCAAAGATCAAATATAAATGGATGTATTTATAGTATGTCAGCTGGTGGATCTGAAAACAGCCCCAAAGCCTTTTCCATCTCCCATATGTGCTCTCAGTCCACGGGAAATAACAGTGACCAAGTTCTTCACATTCTCTGTCTCAAGGCTTATATTGTCCTTTCTTTCTTTTTTTTTTTTTTTTTTTTTTTTTTTGTGATAGGGTTTTGGTCTTGTTGCCCAGGCTGGAGTGCAATGGCATGATCTCAGCTCACTGCAGCCTCTGCCTCCCGAGTTCAAGAGCTTCTCCTGCCTTGGCCTCCTGAGTAGCTGGGATTACAGGTGCCTGCCCACCATGCCTAGCTCATTTTTTATATCCTTAGTAGAGATGGGGTTTCACAAAAGAAAAAAAAAGAGAGAGAGATGGGGTTTCACTGTGTTGGCCAGGATGGTCTCAAACTCCTGACCTCAGGTGATCTGCCAGCCTTGGCCTCCCAAAGTGCTGGAATTAGAGGCATGAGCCACCGCACCCATCCTCAACTAATTTTTTTTTTTTTTTTTTTTTTTTTCAGACGGAGTTTTGCCCTTGTTACCCAGGCTGGAGTGCAATGGCGCGATCTCGGCTCACCGCAACCTCCGCCTCCTGGGCTCAGGCAATTCTCCTGCCTCAGCCTCCTGAGTAGCTGGGATTACAGGCACGTGCCACCATGACCAGCTAATTTTTTGCACTTTTAGTAGAGACGGGGTTTCACCATGTTGATCAGGATGGTCTCGATCTCTCAACCTCGTGATCCACCCGCCTCGGCCTCCCAAAGTGCTGGGATTACAAGCTTGAGCCACCGCGCCCAGCGTCTATTTTTTGTATTTTTAATAGAGAGAGCGTTTTGCCATGTTGGCCAAGCAGGTCCCGAACTCCTGGCCTCTAGTGGTCCAACCACCTTGGCCTCCCAAAGTGCTGGGATTACAGGCATGAGCCACCGTGCCCAGCCTCTTTTTTTTTCTCTTTGTTTTCTTTTTTAACAGTCCCACTTGTTGCCCAGGTTAGAGTGCAGTGGCATAATCATGGTTCACCGCAATCTCAGTCTCCTAGACTCAAGCAATCCTCCTGCCGTAGCTGCGACTACAGGCACATGTCGCCATGCCAGGCTGGTTATTTTATTTTTTGTAGAGATGGGATTTCACTATGTTGCCCAGGCTGGTCTCAAACTCCTGGGCTTCAGCAGTCCTCTTGCCTCAGCCTCCCAAAGTGCTGGGATTACAGGTGTTAGCCACCGCACCCAGCCTTTATTTCTACTCATAATTGTTTGTCTTCAGAGAAGAGTAAAAGAAATGAACAATTGGCCGGGCACAGTGGCTCACGCCTGTAATCCCAGCACTTTGGGAGGCCAAGGCGGGCAGATCACAAAGTCAGGAGATCGAGACCATCCTGGCCAACAAGTTGAAACCCTGTCTCTACTAAAAATATGAAAATTAGCTGGGCATGGTCGAGTGCGCCTGTAGTCCCAGCTACTCGGGAGACTGAGGCAGGAGAACTGCTTGAACCTGAGAGGTGGAGGTTGCATGAGTCAAGATTGTGCCACTGCACTCTAGCCCAAGTGACAGAGACTCTGTTTAAAAACAAACAAACAAACAGACAAACAAACAAACAAAAAAACAATTAACCAGTTATACTCACTATACAAAACAGAGTTTCAGTATAACAGCAGTTATCACCGGAAACATGTGTAACAGGGTGTTTTATACCTGAAAGGAAAATATTATTCTGAAATGTTTATGAATTCCCTGAAGTTTAGAGAAAAGTTTAATTTTTGTTTTTTCTTTTTGAGACAGAGTCTCCCTCTGTCATCCAGGCTGGAGTGCAGTGGTGCAATCTTGGCTCACTGCAACCTAGGGTCAAATGAGTCTCCTTCCTCAGCCTCCCAAGTAGCTGGGATTACAGGCACACATCATCACACACAGCTAAGTTTTGTATTTTTAGTAGAGACGGGTTTCATCATGTTGGCCAGGCTGGTCTTGAACTCCTGACCGCAGATGATCCACCTGCCTCAGCCTCCCAAAGTGCTGGGATTACAGGCGTGAGCCACCACACCTGTCCAGTGTCTCTTGTTTGTTTCTTTGTGATTTTTTTTGTTTTTTGTTTTTTGAGATAGAATTTTGCTCTTGTTGCCCAGGCTGGCATGCAATGACACGATCTCTGCTCACAGCAGCCTCCTCCTCCTCCTGGGTTCAAGCAATTGTCCCGCCTCAGCCTCCTGAGTAGCTGGGACTACAGGTGTGCACCACCACACCTGGCTAATTTTGTGTTTTGAGTAGAGATGGGTTTTTTTCATGTTAGCCAGGCCGGTCTCGAACTCCTGACCTCAGGTGATCCTCCTGCCTCGGCCTCCCAAAGTGCTGGGATGACAGGTGTGAACGACCGCATCCCATCTCTTCTTTGTTTCAGTCAGTCCAAGCAGCTTTTGTGGCTTGTGACTACAGTCCCCACTGGGAACACTAGGTTCCCTGTCTATGGGATGGGGCTCAGGCCAGTCTTTATTTTGACTGGAAAGGACAAAGTAATGTCCCAGGGCTGACATCCAACGTTAATACCCTCATGTCGACTACACTCGAACAAAATTAAAAAATACAAAAGGTACATACCGAAAGTCACATTCCAGGAGTTATTTTCATAATCATAAATATAGACTTTTTGAGCCACTACTAACAGCAATTGTGAAGCAGTGAAATGTGCTGATGTCACTTCTGGTACTCTGACCTGAAAGTTATTATGTGGATGATATCAGTGAGAGGATCTTTTCTTTTCTTTTTTTTTTTTTTTTTTTTTTTTTGTGAGACGGAGTTTCGCTCTTGTTACCCAGGCTGGAGAGCAATGGCGCGATCTCGGCTCACCGCATCCTCCGCCTCCTGGGTTCAGGCAATTCTCCTGCCTCAGCCTCCTGAGTAGCTGGGATTACAGGCACACGCCACCATGCCCAGCTAATTTTTTTTTTTGTATTTTTTAGTAGAGACGGGGTTTCACCATGTTGACCAGGATGGTCTCGATCTCTTGACCTCGTGATCCACCCGCCTCAGCCTCCCAAAGTGCTAGGATTACAGGCTTGAGCCACCACGCCCGGCTGAGGATCTTTTCAAACACTGATTCAGAAAGCCATGCTTCTAGACATGCACTGAAAGAAAAATGTATGGCTGGGCACAGAGGCTCACACTTGTAATCACAGCAATTTGGGAAGCTAAGGTGGGGGATCACCTGAGGTCAGGAGTTCAAGACCAACCTGGCCAATGTGGTGAAACCCCATCTCTACTAAAAATTCAAAAATCAGCTGAGTGTGGTGGCAGGTACCTGTAGTCTCAGCTACTCAAAAGGCTGAGGCAGGAGAATCACTTGAACCTAGGAGGCGGAGGTTGCAGTGAGCTGAGATCACACCACTGATCTCCAGCTTGGGTGGCAGAGCAAGACTCTGTCTCAAAAACAAACAAACAAAAAACCCATCTCTGAGGCCAGGCATCATGGCTCATGCCTGTAATTCTAGCTCTCTGGGAGGCAGAGGCAGATGGATCACCTGAGGTCAGGAGTTCAAGACTAGCCTGGCCAACATAGTGAAACCCCATCTCTCCTAAAACATATAAAAATTAGCCAGGCGTGGTGGCTAATTTTTGGGATAATCCCAGCTACTTAGGAGGCTGAGCGGGAGAATGGCTTGAACCCAGGAGACCGAGGTTGCAATGAGCTGAGATCGAGCCACTGCACTCCAGGTTGGGTGACAGAGCAAGACCCCATCTCAAAAAACAAACAAAACAAAACAAAATCTTCTCAGAGGACAAAGCCTAAAGTCTAAATAATGAATGGCTAGCATTAACTGATAAGTGTTGCTTTTAGGAGAAATATTGGTATGTTGATAAATGACAAAACTTTATTTTTATTTATTTATTTTGAGGTAGAGTCTTGCTCTGTCGCCCAAGCTGGAGTTCAGTGGCACAATCACAGTTCACTGTGACCTCTGGCTCCCAGTTCAAGCAGTCCTTCCTCCTCAGCCTCCTGGGTTGCTGGAACAACAGGCATGCACCACTGCACCACCACACCACCACACCTGGCTAACTTTTTAAAATTTCTTGTAGAGCTGGAGTTTCACCATGTTGCCCAGGCTGATCTTGAGCTCCTGGGCCCAGGCATTCTGCCCACCTCAGCCTCTCAAAGTGCTGGGATTATAGGAGTGAACCACCATGTCCAACCCAAAACTTTATTTAGTATAGGTGGCGATGGTATAGTTTCTCAAATATTCACTAAGGGTGTGGTTTTCCTGCTTTGGTTTATGACAATCTGGGGGGAGTCTTTTTTTTTTTTTTTAACAGAAACAGGGGTCTCCCTATGTTGCCCAGGCTGGTCTTGAACTCCTGGACTCAAATGATCCTCCTGTCTCGGCCAATCTGTGTGTGAGGATTACAGATGTGAGCCACAGTACCTGACCGAGGGAGGTCTTGAAATTACTGCATGTAAAGTAAGATACCATCCCACCTATCTATCTATAATATAACCAGTGTAAGGAAGAACACCTACATCCACTCTTTTTTCTTTTTCAGGAATAAAAAGTCTATTTTGGTAGTAGGAGCAGAATAAAGCCAGCCCTTCTTTAGGCTTAGAAATTACCCTTAATATCTTTAAAAGGTACATTGTAAAATAAACCTCTAAACTAACAAAAACAGACGAATCTGATATTTCTGTATTTCCCCCCAAATATTACTGATACTAGCATCCTTCAGATCATTCAGTAAAATAATTACCTGCATCGATGTAGGAATGGCAAACGGAAGGAGACTAGTCTCAAAGTTATCTGTTGTGAAAAAAACTTGTTTTCTGAAACAAACAATAAATGAGTTAAATTAGGATAATGTCACACAAGGAAAGAAAAAAGACTACAGAGGTACTCTATGTTTCCATTCAAACAAAATTTTTATTGTAACCAGGAGTCATTTAGATAAACTTTACTTATTTTGCATAAATAAACCTCTATAGTCCAGGTATTTGACCTCTAGAAATAAGTTTAAATGTGTGAACACATCAAATATAAAACTACATAAAATGTACATTGATTGACAGGATGTACTTCAGTATCATAATTTATATGGCTCTAATTCCACTACAGTAAATAGTTTAAGATCAGGAATGCGTATGTAAGAAAGAATTTGTTCTTTCATATAAGAAACTTTTATGTAGGAAAAGCCATCCATGAACATGGTATATCATTTTATCATCAGGTCTCCTTGACTCCCAAGACATTTTATGGTTTTCATTTCATATGGTATTCAACAGATAAGAACTACTGAGTTAATTCCTATTCCTTTTAATTTTTATTGCCATCATGAATATTTTTCATAGTAGCCTTTAAAAAAAAAAAGAGAGAGAGAGAGAAAGATGGGTGGTCAGGCATGGTGGCTCACCCCTGTAATCCTAGCACTTTGGATGGCTGAGGTGGGTGGATCACCTGAGGTCAGGAGTTTGAGACCATTTTGGCCAGCATGGTAAAACCCTGTCTCACTAAAAATACAGAAATTAAAAATTAGCCAGGCATGGTGGCGCACACCTGTAATCCCAGTTACTTGGGAGGCTGAGGCAGGAGAATTGCTTGAACCCAGGAGACAACTGAGGTTTCAGTGAGCTGAGATTGTACCACTGCACTCCAGCCTGGGTGACAGAGCAAGACTCTGTCTAAGAAAAAAAAAAAAAAAAAAAAAGATGCCTTTTGCTATGTTACCCAGGGTGGTTTGAACACCTAGGTTCAAGGGATCCTCCTGCCTCAACCTCCCAGCCATAATTACCTTTTTTTTTTTTTTTTGAGACGGAGTTTCGCTCTTGTTACCCAGGCTGGAGTGCAATGGCGTGATCTCGGCTCACCGCAACCTCCGCCTCCCGGGTTCAGGCAATTCTCCTGCCTCAGACTCCCGAGTAGCTGGGATTACAGGCACTTGCCACCATGCCCAGCTAATTTTTTTGTATTTTTAGTAGAGACGGGGTTTCACCATGTTGACCAGGATGGTCTCGATCTCTTGACCTCGTGATCCACCCGCCTCGGCCTCCCAAAGTGCTGGGATTACAGGCGTGAGCCACCATGCCCGGCCCATAATTACCTTTTATAATTGGTCTTGGCTGATTTATAAAAGAGCTGCTGATGTGTCTGTGTTTTTTCTGCAGGGAGAGTCTCTGTCATCCAGACTGGGGTACAATAGCGTGTTTATGGCTTACTGCACCCTCAAGACTCTTGTACTCAGGTAAACCTCATATCACAGCCTCCCAAGTAGCTGTGCACATCACCACTCCTAGCTAATTTTCTGTATTTTTTTTGTAGAGACTGGGATCTTGCTATATTCCCAGGCTGGTCTTGAACTCCTAGCTTCCAGTGATCCTCCTGCCTTGGCCTCCGAAAATGCAGGCATGAGTCACTGCACCTGGCCTCCGGTCCCCTTTTGGATGCTGCCAGAATCATGCAGCGCCCCCATCCTCCACTACCCTCAAGGTGAGGGCAAACATCTTGGCATGGTGTATGTACCTGATTTTCTAACCTGCTACCCTTACAAACTCGAGTGAATATTGGCCATGGTGTTTTCATTCTTTGGAGTGCTCTGCTCTAAGTCCATACACATTCAGTTGCTCCCACCATCCCAGTGAACTCCTGTTCATCCATCAAAAGCCAGTTTTGGCATCAACGCCCCAGTGGAAACCTCCTAGGCATTTTCTCCTGAGGCACCCAACAGCGCTTATACCAAGCATCTTTTATTTTTTTCCCTTTGTCTTTTTTCTAGTCCCCAGCAACTGAAGTATTTCTACATACCAAGCATCATTAATGGGTGGTAGCATACTACTGCGGTTGCTTTAGTTGCTGGCTGATCTCTTCAGCTCCCTTCCTCTAATTCTAGCCCCTGACTGTGGACTCCTACAGACCAGCAACTAGCAACACAGGGCAGAGCCATCTTTAATGTTTGTTGAATGAATGAATGAGGGCAAACCTAAAGATTACATTTACCAGTATTTTTAGTAGAGAAGGGGTTTCAGCACATTGGCCAGGTTGGTCTCGAACTCCTGACCATGTGATCCACCCACCTCGACCTCCCAAAGTGCTGGGATTACAGGCGTGAGCCACCGTGCCTGGCCCCATAAGATGTAATTTGAAAGGAAGATAACAGTACACAATGTGGCTGCTTACCCTAGATATAGCGCTATATTTTTCTTGCAAGGATGTGTAATCAAGCGTGGTGTTGTAGACGAAAAAGACAGGTGGTCCTAGAGAGACAATCACAAAATCTTAATATCAATTACCACAAACAGCTGATAGAAATACTTTTCAACAGGGACCATTATCAACATAAAGGGTGAAATCTGAATTAGGTAGGCGGATTGTATCGATGTCACTTTCCTGTTTTGATATTGTACTATGGTCAGATGTGACTGCTGGGGGAAGCTGGCGGAGGGTTTGGGACCTCCAAAAAAAAAAAAAAAAATCTATTTAAGGGAAGAGTAAAGAGAACACTTGGTATAAACTCAGACCATCTTAGTTGTCTTCCCACCTCTACCTCTTGGCTTTGTTAAGATTTTTTTTTTTAGATGGAGTTTCACTCTTTTTTTTTTTTTTTTTTTTTTTTCAACAGAGTTTCGCTCTTGTTACCCAGGCTGGAGTGCAATGGCGCGACCTCGGCTCACCGCAACCTCCGCCTGCTGGGTTCAAGCAATTCTCCTGCCTCAGCCTCCTGAGTAGCTGGGATTACAGGCACGCGCCACCACGCCCAGCTACTTTTTTGTATTTTTAGTAGAGACGGGGTTTCACCATGTTGACCAGGATGGTCTCGATCTCTCGACCTCGTGATCCACCCGCCTCGGCCTCCCAAAGTGCTGGGATGACAGGCTTGAGCCACCGTGCCCGGCCCGATGGAGTTTCACTCTTGTTGCCCAGGCTGGAGTGCAATGGTGTGATTTCGGCTCACCTCAACATCCACCTCCTGGGTTCAAGCGATTCTCCTGCCTCAGGCCCCCGAGTAGCTGGAATTACAGGCGCCCACCATCACACCCGGCTAATTTTGTATTTTTAGTGGAGACAGGCTTTCACCATGTTGGTCAGGCTGGTCTCGAACTCCCGATCTCAGGTGATCTGCCCACCTCAGCTTCCCCAAGTGCTGGGATTACAGGCATGAGCCACCACTCCCGGCCTGTTCAGATTGCTTGATCTCTCTAAACTTGTTTCTCAGTGAAATGGGAAGCATTAATCCCTACCTCAAAGGGCAGTGAGTTCTAAGGACTGGAAAAAGTAATGATCATTAAGTGCATAACAAGACCAGCACCCAAGAAATAGGAGGAAATGTTACTTCTGATCCTGTAATTAAAGTGAAGGATGAATTTAAGTGTGGAGCCACATACCCCTTCGACATCCTGCATGACATTTAATAATATTTTTCCTGTCCTCACTCTGCGAGCACTAGAAATGACAAGAAAGACCATCTGTCAGTTTTTATTCAATATTCAGCATGACGACTCCTACTCAGCCACCTCAGGGTTAACCCTAAGTATTCGGGGTTTTTTTGTTTTGCTTGGTTTTTGAGACAGAATCTTACTCTGTTGCCCAGGCTGGAGTACAGTGGTATAATCTCGGCTCACTGTAACCTCCGCCTCCCGGGTTCAGGCAGTTCTCCTGCTCAGCCTCCCAAGTAGCTGGGATTACAGGTGTGTGCCACCACACCCGGCTAATTTTTGTGTTTTTAGTAGAGACAGGGTTTATCCATGTTGGCCAGGCTGGTCTCAAAATCCTGACCTCGTGATCCACCTGCCTCAGCCTCCCAAAGCACTGGGATTACAGGCATGAGCCACCATGCCAGGCCAAGTAGCTGTTCTTGATGTTTTTAGGGTTATAGGAGGCCCTAGAAAATTGGATGAGGCCAGTGCGGTAGCTTTACTCCCAGAACTTTGGAGACTGAAGCAAGTGGATCACTTGAGGTCAGGAGTTCAAAACCAGCCTGAACAATTTGGTGAAACCCCATCTCTCCTAAAAATATGAAAATTAGGGCCGGGTGCAGTGGCTCACACCTGTAATCCCAGCACTTTGGGAGGTCAAGGTGGTGGATCACCTGAGGTCAGGAGTTCAAGATCAGCCTGGCCAACATGGTGAAATCCTGTCTCCACTAAAAATACAAAAAAAAAAAAAAGTTGTGCGTGGTGGCAGGCGCCTGTTGTGGCAGCTACTCAGGAGGCTGAGGCACTAGAAATGCTTGAACCAGGGAGGCAGAGGTTGTAGTGAGCCAAGAACACGTCACTGCTCTCCAGCCTGGGCAACAGGGCAAGACTCGTCTCAAAAAATAAAAAAGACATTTGGATGAAACTCCTCTCCCAGAAGCAGACATATGTACACATAAAATGTAGAAACAATTCCTGAGAATTTTTTTTTTCTTTTGAAAGAGAGAGTCTTGCTCTGTTGCGCCAGGCTGGAGTGCAGTGGCGCGATCTCGGCTCACTGCAACTTCCGACTCCCAGGTTCAAGCAATTCTCCTGCCTCAGCCTCCCAAGCAGTTGCGACTACAGGGATGTGCCACCACAGCCAGCTAATTTTTTTTTTTTTTTTTTTTTTTTTTTGTAGTTTTCGTAGAGACGAGGTTTTATCGTGTTAGCCAGGATGGTCTTAATCTCCTGACCTTGTGATCCCTTTGACTTGGCCTCTGAACATCCTGGAGGCGTGAGCCACTGCCCCAGCCAATTCCTGAGAATTTCTAAAGGCTCATTCACAGACCCCAGTTGAGGAAGATTATGAATTCCTGCAACAAGGTATTTGAGGGTCCTGAAGGGAGTGTGTGGTGCCTGGAAGGATGGTATAGTTTACAGCAGAGGTGTTCAATTTTGAATATGCATCTGAATCACCGGGGTTGTGAGATGGGGGGCAGTCTTGATTAACCATTGTTTGATGGGTCCAACCGCCAAGTCCCTGACTCAGTCGGTCCAGAAACTGGTTGCATTTCTAACCAATTATAATAAATTCCCAGGTGATCTTGATGCTGCTGGTCCAGGGAGCACTCTGAGAACCCATGTGGGGAAATGAATTGGATATAACCCATCTTTTCAGACCTTGAGACAAATCCTATTAGTAAATTTTAGTGGAAAATCTTCCTCCCCACTTACTAGCTACATGTTGTTAGGCAAGTGTTTTTTTCCTAAGGATGCTTTCCTGCCTACAAAACAAGGGTGTGGGCTGGCACGGTGGCTCACGCCTCTAATCCCAGCACTTTGGGAGACTGAGGCAGGTGAATCACGAGGTCAGCAGTTCTAGACCAGCCTGGCCCAACATCGTGAAACCCCGTCTCTACTAAAACTACAAAAAATTAGCTCGGTGTGGTGGCCCATGCCTGGCATCCCAGCTACTTAGGAGGCTGAGGCAGGAGAATTGCTTGAACCCGGAGATGGATGCTGCAGTGAGCTAGGATTGTGCCACTGCACTCCAGCCCAGGAGACTCTGTCTCAAAAAAAATAAATAAATAAAAATAAAAAGTTAAATAAGGGTATGGCTGGACATGAGTGGCTCACACCTGTAAATTCTAGCACTTTGGGAGGCTGAGGCAGGAGGATCACTGGAGCCTCAGAGTCCAAAACCAGCCTGGGCAACAGAGTGAGACTCCATCTTTATTATTTTTTTGAGACAGTCTCCCTCTGTCACCTAGGCTGGAGTGCAGTGGCATGATTTCAGCTCACTGCAACCTCCACCAGGTGGGTTCAAGCGATTTTTCTGCCTCAGCCTCTTAAGTAGTTGGGATTACAGGCACCTGCCACCAACACCGGCTAATTTTTGTGTTTTTAGTAGACAAGGTTGACAGGGTTTCATCACATGGGCCAGGCTGGTCTGAAACTCCTGACCTGAAGTGATTATCCCGCCTCAGCCTCCCAAATTGTTGGGATTACAGGCGTGAGCCACTGCACCCAGCCAGTGAGACCCTGTCTCTACAAAAAATAATAATAAATAAAATAAAGTTAAGGAATCATTACTCTAGGAATCTTGCTGTAAACATCAAATAAGGCCATACACCCCAAGACTACAGCTCAGAGGTCCCTACTGAATGTGACAGTTTTTTTCCAAGTGGGGGTTCCCCAGAGGCAAGAATGGCGTTTCAGCAACAGCCCCCCATGGCAGGTTGCAGTATCCCTAACCTAACATTTACCAAAATTTAAAAATGTGCTGGGTAAGGCCAGGTGTAGTGGCTCAAGCCTGCAATCCCAGCACTTTTGGAGGCTGAGGTGGGCGGATCAAGAGGTGAGGTGTTCGAGACCAGCCTGGCCAACATAGTGAAACTATATCTCTACTAAAAGTACAGAAATTAGCCGGGTGTGGTGGCGGGTGCCTGCGATCCAAGCTACTCAGGAGGCGCCACTGCCCTCCAGCCTGTGCCACAGAGCAAAAACTCCGTCTCCAAAAAAAGAAAAAAAAAAAAAAAAAGAGGGTTTAGTGTCGGGCTGGGAGGATGGGATGGAGTGGGGAGGCGCCGAGTCCGATTCCTAAAAAGAGCGAACGGGTAGCAGGCCTGGCTCCAAGATGAACCAGCACCCTCCCGACCCCCGGCAGCAACCCAGCCCCAGGGGGGCAGCCCCACCGGCAGAGCGGCTGAGCTGTGACCAGCGGGCAGAGCCACAGGGTCACAGCCGCCACCAGCATCCACATCAGCATCGAGCCAGGGCCTCTGCCGCCACTACTGTCCCTCAACCGCCACAGGGAGTCGCTGCAGAATCCGAAAACGCGCAAGCTGGAGACTGCGCATGCGTACCAATGAGCCCCTGCGTGCGCTTGCGCGCACTGCAACCCTCACGCTCTGCCTGAACCCTGAGCATGCGCAGGCGAATCCCGGGAAGTCCGAATCCGCACACCCCAGCGCGCGCTCAGAGCCTGGGCATGCGCACACGGCCACCCGTGGCCACTCTAGTCTGAGCAAGTCTGAGCAAGCATGCCGTCTCCAGGGAATGCCAAATCCTTAAACCACTAGAAGCCCCAGAGCCTGAGCATGGGCATGTCGTCCGCGCATGTAAGCGTGTCTACTGGCTGTTCACGAGTTCCTAAACGCTGCGTTTGCAGCATTACCAATTTTCTGTATGGGTGCTGGCGCGTGCCCACAACCTTCCACGTGACCGTAACGGCCCTTGAGCGCCTAAGGTGGGAAACCGGAAAAGGCAGAGGAAATGCTGACAGTCCAACGCCGCTTCCTTCGTCGGCGTAGGCCCCGCCCTCTGAAGTGGCTATTTCGGGCCACGCCCCCATCGAGTGCCGAGGCACGCGCCGGGCGTCACGTGCGTTACATGGTGAGCGGAAATGACGTGAGTTGTGGGCGCCGCCAGTATGGCCGGGTTATGGCGGCGGGCACAGGCTACGTGCGATTGTGGGGCGCTGCGCGGTGCTGGGCGCTGCGGCGGCCGATGCTGGCCGCCGCCGGGGGGCGGGTCCCCACGGCAGCTGGAGCGTGGTTGCTCCGAGGCCGGCGGGCTTGCGACGCGTCTCCCCCTTGGACCCTGTGGGGCCGAGGCCCGGCAATTGGGGGCCAGTGGCGGGGACTTTGGGAAGCGAACAGCCGCGGCGGAGGCGCTTTCTCGGGGGAAGACGACGCCTCCGAGGGCGGCGCGGAGGAAGGAGCCGGGGGCACGGGGGGCAGCGCGGGCGGCGGGGAAGGCCCGGTCATTACGGCGCTCACGCCCATGACGATTCCGGATGTGTTCCCGCACCTGCCGCTCATCGCCATCACCCGCAACCCGGTGTTCCCGCGCTTTATCAAGATTATTGAGGTAATGGGAGTCCCCGCCGCGGTCTCAGGTTTCACACCTCTGCAAGCAGCGGGCTGAAGGGTGGGATCACTTTAGCGCCCTCGTGTTTCGCAGCTTTTTCAGACGTGAGTTTTTCAGAGGCTGCAGTTAGAATCCTGGTCTGCTCACCACTAGCTTGGGGACCTTGAGCTAAAGTCCTCTTCCTTTCGGATCTCTCAGGATCCGTTAGATGGGAGGAGTTGAACCCAGTGAGCCTAGGATTGTCCACTTAGAGTCCCGGTCATAGAAATCCGGGATCCGGAAGGGCCAGAGTAGTGTTACAGCGCCATTAGTCTTCTGCTTACTTGGCACACAAGTTTTGTAACGCTTTCTCTCCCTAGGCGCTGTGCTGTCGGGTTACGAGCCCCAGTGGGATCAGAATTCATTCTTAAATATTTCTTGACTGCTTATTTGCCAGAGACTGTTCTAGGTGCTGGGGATATGGTAGTGAACAAGGCAGACAAAAATTTCTGCCTTTGAAGCTGGGCGTGGTGGCGCGCGCTGTAGTCCTGGCTACTCCGGCGGCCAAGGCGGGAGGATTGCTTGAACCCTGGAGTCTAGCTGGTTAACATGGCGAGACCCTGTCTCTTAAAAAGTAATCTGCCTTGTAGCTTACATTCTGGCAGGATGAGATAGGCGATAAAGATGATTAGCAACTATGTTGCATTAGAAGGCAGTAATTATTGCGGGAAATAATAGAGCATGGATGGAACTGGAGGCTTAGGACGGTGGGAAGAGGACGTTATTCGTTCAGAGTGTTCTTGACCTTCTGCCACGTGACACGTGCTCAGAATACCGTAATGAACAAGTCATACAGTCCCCGGCCTAAGAAACTTATCTTTCCGTGGTAGAAATTACATCGTTTCAGAGTAAGAGCCTTGTGGGTGGGGAGGGAGCAGGATGATGTAATAGAAAGCAATCAGTGTAAGGAACTTGAGCTTTTAGAGTAGGGAGGCCCCAAATACCTTCTCCCCCAGTTCCCCTTCCCTCAAAAAAAGAAAAAAAAAACCTGATGTGGAAACTGGGATCTATGGGAAGGTTATCTGTTAACTATCAGAGCAAGGTCATACAGTGAGTCACCCTCTGCTAAACAAATCTCAAGGATCTGTTGGGGAAGGGAAAAGCCATTTCAGAGGGACAGCAGCCAGAGGGACGGAGGGAGCTCTCCCACACTGCTAGTTTGTGTGTCTGAGAGACCCCTCCAAGGCCTTTCCTGTTTTTTTTGTTTGTTTGTTTGTTGTTTGTTTGTTTGATACAGAGTTGCGCTCTCACTAGGCTGGAGAGCAGCACCGCCGTCTCAGCTCCCTGCAACCTCCACCTCCCGGTTCAAGTGATTCTCCTGTCTCAGCCCCCCAAATAGCTGGTATTACAGGCACCTGCCACCATGCCTGGCTAATTTTTCTATTTTTTAGAAGAGACAGGGTTTCATCATGTTGCCCAGGCTGGTCCCGAACTCCTGACCACATGTAGTCAACCCGCCTCAGCCTCCCAAAGTGCTGAATTTGCAGGTAATGAGCCATCTTGCCTGGCCCCAAGGACTTTCCTTCTTGTTAAGTAGTGGTTACTGATGCAGGCCCCCGAGCAAGATTCTGTGGGGTCCTGTCCGGCTCTGTAACCTTTAGCAAGTTACTCCTTTGGCTCCCATCTTCTCATTGGTGACATGGATGTATTAGCGTCTTATTAGTTGTTGTGGGAGTTAAACGAGGCCACGTGGGCTGACCCCTGTGTCTCACAGGTGTAAATCCCAGCACTTTGGGAAGCTGAGGTGGGAGGATAATTTGAGAACAGCCTGGTTCACATAGAGCCTGTTTCTACCAAAAAATAAAAAATAAAAAGTCTGGGCACAGTCGAGTGAACCTGTCATCCCAGCTCCTCGGAAGGCTGAGGCAGGAGTATTACTTGAAACTGGGAGATGAAGGCTGCAGTGAGCCACGGTGTCGCCACTGCACTCCAGCCTAGGCAACAAAGTGAGGCCCTGCCTCAGTAATAACGTGGTGCTGTTTCCTGTCGGTGCACTTCTGACATTTCAGGACCCTGTCCCGGACGCCTTTTTCCCATCCTTGACTTCACCTGTAGCAGTTATCTTTACCCTCCCAGGTTTCTGGGCCCAGGATGGTGTCATCGGGTCTAGTCCCCTCAGCTCTGCAAAGCGACAGATGTCTCTCGCTCCCGGCACCTGAGCAGAGATGATTCTTCTGAGAGTTCAGTCTGCCCACGTGGAGCTAGCCCAGAGCATTAAATGAGTAGCTGCGGATCAATGTGATCCTCCTGCCTCAGCTTCCCAGTGTGCTGGGATTACAGGTGTGAGCCACCATGCCCAGCCAGCATTGAGCTTTTTAAAATTCTTTGTGTCATCCTGGTGCCTACAAAAGTTTGAGGGCCATTACCTTTGTATGGGGGTGTATATGTATTTACTTTATTATATGATAAAGATGGAAAATTTCAAAAAGAAAATGGAGATGGGGTCTTGCCATGTTACCCAGGCTGGTCTCAGACTCCTGAGCTCAAGCGATCCTCCTGCCTCAGCCTCCCAAAGTGCTAGGATTGCAACTGTGAGCCACCACACTTGGCAGGCCATTACCTTTAATCAGGGTCTGTCCTGTGAATTAACAATGGCTTGAAAGAAATAAGGTGAGCGCCTTGCTCCTTCAAATGCTTTTAGAAGACATCATTAGCCCTGAGCCTGCCATTGTGTTGCCATCAAGATTGTGCTGTGAGATCCTGGGGGTCTTGATCATAAATGAACAGCACGTGGTGTGATGAGGAATTTTCAGTGAAACTTGGAGGGCCCGGGAGCGGTGGTTGACACCTGTAATCCCAGCACTTAGGGAGGCCAAGGTGGGCAGATCACCTGAGGTCAGGAGTTCAAGACCACCAGCCTGGCGGCCAACACGGTGAAACTCTGTCTCTACTGATAATACAAAAGTTAGCAGGTGTGGTGGCATGTGCTTGTAATCCCAGCTACTCATGAGGCTGAGGCAGGAGAATCTCTTGAACCGGGAAGGTGGAGGTTGCAGTTAGCTGAGATTGTAGCACTGCACTCCAACCTGGGTGGCAGAGTGAAACTGTTTCTAAAAAAAAAAGTTGGGGCCAGGTGTGGTGGCTCACGCCTGTAATCCCAGCACTTCAGGAGGCCGAGGCAGGTGGATCACGAGGTCAAGAGATCCAGACCATCCTGACCAACAATTTTAGTAGAGACATGGTGAAACTCTGTCTCTACTAAAAATACAAAAAATTAGCCGGACCTGGTGGGACATGTCTGTAATCCCAGCTACTTGGGAGGCTGAGACAGGAGAATTGCTTGAACCCAGAAGGCGGAGGTTGTGAGCTGAAAATCCGCCATTGCACTCCAGCCTGGGTAACGAGCGAAACTCAGTCTTAAAAAAAAAAAAAAGTTGGAGGAAGTTATCAATCTCTGGGATGGGCCACATTTGAATTATTTATGTTTATTCTGATACTAATAAAGGAGAATGGTTTTGATTTTCAAACCAAGCCACTTTGTCATGGAAATCCCTTTTGAGGCTGGATATTAAATCAGTTTCTTGGTTCTGGCCATTCATCTACTTTGAATTTACTTTGGGAAGAAATGAAGCTAGTCGGTTCCACCTCACTGTTTGGCACCACAGCCCCGGACCCGGCCCTGTTTGTTTGTTTGTTTGTTTAGGGGTTCCCAGCCTGTGTTGATTAGTATCCTGGATCTGCTTAGCACGTCCCCAGAGAATAATGTAAACAACATAAGAGCTGCTGTCCAAAAATGTCAGCTAGAAAAGCTACCCTGGACCGGGCATGGTGGCTCACGCCTATAATCCCAGCACTTCGGGAGGCTGAGGTGGGAGAATCACCTGAGGTCACGAGTTCAAGATCAATCTGGCCAACATGGTGAAACTCCATCTCTACTAAAAATACAAAAATTAGCTAGGTGTGGTGGTGCATGCCTGTAATCCCAGCTGTTTGGGAGGCTGAGGCAGGAGAATTCCTTGAACCCAGTGGGGGTGGAGGTTGCAGTGACCTGAGCTCACGCCACTGCACTCTGTCCTGAGCAATAGAATGAGACTCTATCTCAAAACAAACAAACAAACAAAAACACCCTACCCTACGTTTCACTTTGAGGTCATTGTCATGCCAGGTTAAAAATAAGAAGTTGGTTGAGCTGCTAAGAAGGAAAGTTCGTCTCGCCCAGCCTTATGTCGGCGTCTTTCTGAAGAGAGATGACAAGTAAGTGTGTGATTTTTCCTTCCTTCCCTTGTTGACGTTGCCCTAGAGTCCAGCTCCCAGGTCCTGCCCTGAACTTTGTACCTTTGACCCTTGACCCAAAGGGAACTAGAGAAGACCTCCAGAGTAAAGGCCAGGAGCCAGGCAGGCTACCTCCTCAGCCTGGGTGGAGCACTCGGCTTTAGCGCTAAACTTCCCGTATTGTTCAGACTGGGAAATTAACTTCAGGAATCTTAGCAATGAAATGCACCGTGAGGCTGCCCGAAAGCTCAGCTAGCCAGTCGGACATTGTGGCTCCATACAGAAATGAGTTCTGTGGGCCGGTGCGGTGGCTCACGCCTGTAATCCAAGCACTTTGGGAGGCCGAGGCGGGTGGGTCAGCTGAGGTCAGGAGTTTGAGACCAGCCTGGCCAACATGGTGAAACCCCATCTCTACTGAAAATACAAAAAAAAAAAAACAAAACAACCAGCCAGGTGTGGTGGCAGGCGCCTGTGATCCCAGGTACTCAGGAGGCTGAGGCAGGAGAATCGCTTGAACCTGGGAGTTGGAGGGTGCACTGAGCCAAGATCCCACCATTGCACTCCAGCCTGGGCAACAAGAGTGAAACTCTGTCTCAAAGAAGTGAGTTCCCTGCATGCATTCCAAGCGGGCTCTGTGATGGGACATAGAAGGGAATCAGAGTCCCGTCCAGACCCGTCCTCATGGCTGACATAGCAAGGAGCCACCCACCCAGTGCCGTGACCACTGGGTGCAGCCCTGACTGGGCAGAAGCTCCTCTAGGCTCTGGCACTCCTGCAGGAGCCCAGGAGGCTGCTTGTGGGTTTCAGTAGCACTTGGTAGGGGCGTTTATTTTCCCTCAGCCAGGGACGTACTGCTGAGCCTGCGGGCTCGTGTCCCAGCGTCCCTCTGTGCTTCTCTCCCACAGCAACGAGTCGGACGTGGTGGAGAACCTGGATGAAATCTATCACACGGGGACGTTTGCGCAGATCCACGAAATGCAGGACCTTGGAGACAAGCTGCGCATGATCGTCATGGGACATAGAAGGTGGGCGGCCGGCGGGCGCTGCGGGAGGCCAGAGCGGGGGGCAGGAGTGAGGCGTGTCACCTCGGGACCCCTCCTGTCTTAGAAAGGGGTGCGCTGCAGGGCCGGGCGTGGTGGGTCATGGCTGGAATCCCGGCACTTTGTGATGTCAAGACAATTGATTTCTTGAGCCCAGGAGTTCGAGTCCAGCCTGGGAAACATAGTGAGATCCCATATCTCCAAAAAAAAAAAAAAAAAAAAAAATTCGCTGGATGTGGTGGCTCATGCCTGTGGCTCCAGCTACCCAGGAGGCTGAGGTGGGAGGATCACTTGAGTCCAGGAGTTTGAGACCAGCCTGGGCAACACAGCAAGACCCTGTTTCTACCAAAAAAAAATAAAATAAAATAAGAAATTAGGCGTGATGGCATGTGCCTGTAGTCCCAGCGACTTGGGAGGCTGGGGCAGGAGGATTGCTTGAGCCCAGGAGGTCGAGGCTGTAGTGAGCTACGATCATGCCACTGCACTGTAGCCTGGGCAACAGAGCCAGATCCTAAGTTCAGGTGGTGCCAGGTGCTCTGGGGAGAGAGGCAGACAGCATGAGAGGTGGAGGTGGGTGGGCATCTCCGTGAAGTGCTCGGCAACAGTCTTTGCAATGGTGTCCTTCAAATGGAGACCTGAACGACAGGAAGAGCCACGGTGAGGTGGGTGCAGAGCAGGGCAGGCAGAGTCTCAGAGCCCAGCCTGTGCTTGGCCAGGCTGCCACCGTTTGGGACAGGAGGCCCTGGGGCTTGTCACTGCCGCATGTTCACAATACTTAGGATGGGGACAGAGAGGCATTGGTGTGGGACGAAGCGGATGCCTGTATCTGGCTGGAGCCTAAGAGGCGGAGAGGACGCTGTTTGGGAGACCCTGAGAAAGTGGCTCAGTCTGCAGCCCAGGGACCCTGTGGCCACCCTGTGGCTCCGGGGGCCTGAGCTCAGCGGGACCCTTGGACCACCTGTGCCGCCAGGGAGGCCTCGGCCGTGGTCAGGGCAGCTGCCAGCCTCAGCGGCTTCACGCCAGCCTTGCTCCCGCGTCAGGGTTCATATCAGCAGACAGCTGGAGGTGGAGCCCGAGGAGCCCGAGGCAGAGAACAAGCACAAGCCTCGCAGGAAGTCGAAGCGGGACAGGAAGGAGGCGGAGGACGAGCTGGGCACCAGGCACCCGGCCGAGCTGGCGATGGAGCCCGCCACCGAGCTCCCAGGCGAGGTGCTCATGGTGGAGGTGGAGAACGTCGTCCACGAGGACTTCCAGGTCACAGAGGAGGTGAAAGTGAGTCCAGGCGTCACGTGGGGCGGCTCCCTTGAGCTGTTACCGAGGTCTCTCCGGGAAGAGTCATCTTCCACCTGCAGCCCCTCAGGGTCTGGCCTGTCTGGAACTCAGTTCTAATGGAACAGAGAGGGAGCTTTTCCTCCCAGAGGTGTTTGGAAGACACTGGGATGGGAGAGGCACAGGAAATTCACTGGGGCCGGTAGCTGTTCAGGAAGGAGGCAGGGTTGGAACCCAGCCCCAGCCCCAGCCCGTGTCGCCTGTGCTGAAGCCTCCAGCAGTTACCAGAACACCTTCCAGCCCTGGCTTTGTTCCACGAGGCCCGGGAGGTCGGGGAGGGGAAGTTGGGACCTGTAGCTGCGGGACAAGAAACAGCCTTTTGGCCACCCTGATCCCCAGCCTAGGCCATCCAGCCTGCCTGGTGGCACAAGGAGTCAGCTTCTGAGATGGGCAGGCTCCTGGCGGTGCCACCTGCCCTCCCGCCGTAGGGGTGACCAGCACAGCCAGCCAAACCCTGAAGCATGTCAGTTCCTCACCTGTGTGCCTGGCCTCGTCGGCCTCCTCCCCAGGCCGCTGCAGAGCCTGGGGAGAAAGTGCTGTGAGCAACTGGTGATGTCTGCCATGGGCGCTGGGAGGGGTGAACGGTCCTGTCCGCAGGCCCGTGTGGCTTCTTGAGGTCAGCACTGTTAGCTTGCCCCACTTGCCCCTGTGAAATTTTTTTTTTTAAGACAGAGTCTGGCCCTGTCACCCAGGATGGAGTGCAGTGACGCGATCTCACCTCATGGCAACCTCCATCTCCCAGGTTCCAGTGATTCTCGTGCCTCAGCCTCCCAGGTTCCAGTGATTCTCGTGCCTCAGCCTCCCAGGTAGCTGGGATTACAGGCACATACCACCGTGCTCAGCTAATTTTTGTGTTTTTAGTAGAGATGAGATTTCATCATGTTGGCCAGGCTAGTCTCAAACGCCTAACTTCAGGTGATCTGCCCACCTCAGCCTCCCGAAATGCTGAGATTACAGATGTGAGCCACTGCGCCTGGCCACCTGCCAGTATTGAGCACATACAGCCACTGTGACCAAGGAACAGATGGAGCATTTCTCTGGCTGGGCGCAGTGGCTTATGCCTGTCATCCCAGCACTTTTGGAGGCCTGGAAAGGAGGATCATTTGAGCCCAGGAGTTCAAGACCAGTCAGGGCAATATTGAAACTCCTGTGTCTACAAAAAAAATAAAATCAGCTGAGCGTGTTGGCACACACCTGTGGTCCAGCCTGTGTGAGGATCGCTTGCCCTCAGGAGGTTGAGGCTGCAGTGGGCTATGATCGAATCACTGCACTCCAGCCTGGGCAACAGAGTGAAACTGACTGCCTAAAAATGAATTAAAAAATTCAGCCAGCCATCGTGGCTACACTGTCCCAGGCAGCACAGCCCTCGAGTTCCCTGTGAGAGTCAGCGGGGGAAGGCTGTGACTTAACTTACACAGGCAATTGGAATTAGCAAGACCCCTGAGGGGCAGCAAGCTTGTTCTCAAAGCAAGTGCCTGGGACCTCCAGTAGGCCTGTTCTGGTGCCTTCTACCAGGGTCAGCTCAGACAGTTCAGGGTCAAAACCAGAGACTAGAGACCAGATGATGACATTTTATTTTTTTTGGAGACAGAGTTTTGCCCTGTCACTCAGGCTGGGGCTCAGTGACATGATCTCGGCTCACTGCAACCTCTGCCTCTCGGGTTCAAGCCATTCTCCTGCCTCAGCCTCCTCTGCAGCTGGGATTCCAGGCACCCACCACCGTGCCCAGCTAATTTTTTTCTGTATTTTTAGCAGAGACGGGGTTTCACCATGTTGGCCAGGCTGGTCTCAACCTCCTGACCTCAAGTGATCCTCCCACCTTGGCCTCCTAAAGTGCTGGTGTTACAGGTGTGAGCCACCTCGCCCAGCTGAGACCACATGATTAAAACCTGGTTATAGGCAGGCGTTGTTCATGCCTGTGGTCCCAGCTGCTCCAGAAAATAGCGGGGGAAGATCGCTTGAGCCCAAGAACTCAAGGCTGCATTAAGTCACGAGCGCACCACTCCTTTCCAGCCTGGGCGACAGAGCAGGACTCTATCTTAAAAAATAGCAAAGGGCCGGGCACGGTGGCTCACGCCTGTAATCCTAGCACTTTGGGAGGCCGAGGTGGGTGGATCACGAGGTCGAGAGATCGAGACCATCCTGGTCAACATGGTGAAACCCCGTCTCTACTAAAAATTAGCTGGGCATGGTGGCGCGTGCCTGTAATCCCAGCTACTCAGGAGGCTGAGGCAGGAGAATTGCCTGAGCCCAGGAGGCGGAGGTTGCGGTGAGCCGAGGTCGCGCCATTGCACTCCAGCCTGGGTAACAAGAGCGAAACTCCGTCTCAAAAAAAAAAAAAAAAAAAAAAAAAAATAGCAAAGGAAAGAAACCAGTGTGTTTTCTTCCTCCAAGACAGCTTGTCCTAAGGACAAGGCTCTGAGGGGTAAGAAGACAGGGTTTGGTTTTAGTTTTGACTCTCTTGGTCCTGTGTCCCTGGGACTGGTGAGTCTGGGCTGCACTCCTCGGTGTCCGAGGCCATCTGTGACCGGGCCAGGTGGGTGGGGAGTTGCTGGAGCAGCAGGCGGGTAGGACTCCCAGGACCTCGCCTCCACCCAGCCCACCTCCTGCTAGGACGCTGTTGGGCCCCAGTGACCCCGCCCCCCTACCCGGCAGGCCCTGACTGCAGAGATCGTGAAGACCATCCGGGACATCATCGCCTTGAACCCTCTCTACAGGTGGGTCCCCTGCAGGCGGCTGGCCAGGCGGGGCATCTCTGCGGCTCTTTCTGCAGCTGGGGGGCAGGGGGCTTCCTCAGCGTCCTCCTGGAAGGAAAGCTTGCATGGGGCAGGGATTCATGGCCTAAGGAGCGGCGGCGATGGAGGAGCCTGTTTCCCCTGGGGCGAGGGGCAGGTGGGAGGCCTGGGGACGACTCAGCAGACCAGGTTCCTCATCCCCTTCTGCTGAGGCCAGAAGCTGTGGCTGGCATCGGCTGGGGGAGGGGGAGGGGGAGCAGACTGCTGAGGTGAGGTCACTGCATGGCTCCCGTGGGTATGCCACGTGCGTTTCCAGCCTGGGATGGGTGGACCCTGAACTCTGGGGACCAAGCAGCAGACCTAGCTCCCAGCAAGCACCCCTAGGCCCTGCCCGCAGCTGTGGGGAACAAGGACCGTGAGGACCGGGTCCTGGTCGGGGGTAGCAGTGCAGCAGAGTGTGAGGCCCTGGCCACTGAGGCAGCTCCCTCTGTCCCCCAGGGAGTCGGTGCTGCAGATGATGCAGGCCGGCCAGCGGGTGGTTGACAACCCCATCTACCTGAGTGACATGGGTGCTGCGCTTACTGGGGCTGAGTCCCACGAGCTGCAGGACGTCCTGGAGGAGACCAACGTGAGCGCCCCCCACCTCCGCTGTGCCCTGGCTGGGCCCAGCGGCTCCACCCCTCGGCTGTGCCCCATCCGCACCTGGCTGTCCCCACCTCCACTGTGCCCTGCCCATGCCGGGTGGCCCCCACTCCTCCTCAGCTCCCCCATGCCTGGCTGCCCTCACCCCTCCACTGTGCACCATTCACCCCCGCGGCGTGTCCCTGGCTGTTTCTGAGATGGTTTCCGGTCACCGGCATGCCTTGGTCCACATCCGTCAGGCTATTGCCTTTCGGCAGCTTCAGAGCCTTCGGTCGCTAGTCACCGCCGCACGTTCGGTGGGATCCTCTGGGCCGAGTACTCGGGGGGGTCACCAGTCTTTTGCTGTGGTGAGCAGCACTCCTGAGAGCGCCCCCTCGCATGGTGCCCGTAGGGTGCATTTCCAGCGTGGGATCCGCCAGCAGCACCTCAGGGCGCACCTTCTACCCACCCGGCCCTGGGCGCACAGGCACCGCGTCTGCTCATCCTTTCGGTCCTCCCTGTTTCGGCAGATTCCCAAGCGGCTGTACAAAGCCCTGTCCCTGCTGAAGAAGGAATTTGAACTGAGCAAGCTGCAGCAGCGCCTGGGGCGGGAGGTGAGCCCCGGGCTGGGACACAGCCACTCTTAGGGGCCTTCCCAGGCCACATGGCATCAGGCAGGCTCTGGAGCGCGTGGAGGGACAGGTGGCATCAGCCAGGGCCAGCAGAGAAGGCCTGTCTGGGTTCTGAGGGCTTCGTGCCATCAGCCACTCTGTCATTCTGAGCCGTGAAACTCCGCGTTGAACAGAGGAGCTTAAAGCTGGTCCCAGTGTGATGAGCCCAGTGTGGGGCAGTGTCAGGACCACCCTCCGTCGAGGGAGGAATTCCTCTGCCTTGGTGATCTGGGGGACAGTGTTGGAAATCGGGAACCAGCCTGGGAAAAGTGAAGATGCTGCTTGTTGAGACCCAGCCATTGAGGCTCCTGATTTCAGCAGACCAGTCTGCATGATGGTCAGTCACTTCACGGTCGTGGCATTTCTTGGAATTTTTGACTTTGAGACAGGGTCTCCATCTGCCACCCAGGCTGGAGTGCGGTGGCACCATCTCAGCTCACTACAGCCTCTGTCTCTGGGGCACAGGGGATCCTCCCACCCCAACCTCCCAAGTAGCTGGAATTATAGGCGAGTGAGCACCACACCCAGCTGATTTTTGTGCTTTTAGTAGAGACAGTTTCACCATGCTGGCCAAGCTGGTCTGGAACTCCTGGGCTCAAGTGATCCACCTGACTCGGCCTCCGAAAGTGCTGGGATTATGGGCGTGAGCCATCATGCCCAGCCCCATCTCTACAAAAAGTTTTAAAATTAGAGCCAGGTGTGGTGGCCGGTGCCTGTGGTCCCAGTTACTCGGGAGGTTGACGCTGTGATGGCAGCTTGGCACTCCAGCTTGGGCAACAGAGGAAATCCTATCTCAAAAAAAAAAAACCAAAGGCTTTGTGCCCTGGGTTTCATTTCTTTTCTCTGAGTCCTTGGGGAGCAGAGGGTCCCCACTCATCCGGGGATGCACGCCCTCACCTTCCCATGCCAGGCCTGACAGCGGCGCCTCGGCCCACAGGTGGAGGAGAAGATCAAGCAGACCCACCGGAAGTACCTGCTGCAGGAGCAGCTGAAGATCATCAAGAAGGAGCTGGGCCTGGAGAAGGACGACAAGGACGCCATCGAGGAGAAGTTCCGGGAACGGCTGAAGGAGCTTGTGGTCCCCAAGCACGTGATGGACGTGGTGGACGAGGAGCTCAGCAAGCTGGGCCTGCTGGACAACCACTCCTCGGAATTCAAGTGAGTGCCAGGCCCGGGCGGCCCCGCCCTGAGGTCGACCCCGCCTCAGCCCCCGTCTTGAGCAGGCCAGGGGACCCGGTGGGAGAGCCCTGTGGCACCTTCTGTATGGCAGGTGCTTGGTGGTGGGCCAGGAGGTGCCTGAGGAGTGTCAATCCTGTCCCTGGGCAGGACACGTCATTGCCACCTCCATTTTACAAGGAAATCCAGGCTCAGGGCTATCGAGTTGGTGTCCGGGGCCTCCGAGCTGCTAGGTGGTGCCAGGGATTTGAACCCAGGGACTCCTGGCTCTAAGCTAGTCCTACCTTTTTTTTTTCTTTTTTCTTTTTTTTTTTTTTTTTTTGAGACAGAGTCTTGCTCATTTGTCCCGGCTGGAGTGCAGTGGCGCAATCTTGGCTCACTGCAACCACCTCCCAGGTTCAAGCAATTCTGCCTCAGCCTCTTGAGTAGCTGGGATTACAGGCACCCACCACCTCCCAGGTTCAAGCAGTTGTCCTGCCTCAGCCGCTTGAGTAGCTGGGATTACGGGCACCCACCACCACTCCTGGCTAACTTTTTGTATTTTTAGTAGAGACAGAGTTTCACCATGTTGGCCAGGCTGGTCTCAAAGTCCTGACCTCAAGTGATGTGCCCGCATTGGCCTCCCAATGTTTTGGGATTACAGGCGTGAGCCGCTGCACCGAGCCTGAGCCAGGGCTTCTCAGCAGGACCAGGAGTCCCCATGGCTGTCTTTCCAAGGCTACCTCTTGCTTCCGCTCCCCTTTGAGAGTCAGCCAGGAAGTGACCATGCCTTCCCGGGATGCTGGCCTTCCCAGGGGCCGCTGTCTCAGGCATGCTGTGAGTCATGGTCATGGTGGCCGCTCAGGTTCCAGGGGCTCGGGTACCTCTGAGGTCATTTCAGCTGTACCCTCGTCCAGCCAGGCCAGAACCCCCCAGCCACTTCCGACGACAGCTTCAGCCCAGGACCAGGTGCCACACCAGGGCAGCCTCTAGGCAGGAGACATCCCCAGGGCAGGCTAGGCAGGCTAGGACAGTGCTTACAGGGAAGGCATGATTTTTCCTCCTGGCTGCTGGGCCAGGACCCCAAGTTGGCTTCAAATGTCAGGGGGTTGCTGGAGTCTCTTTCCCAACAGCCCTTCAAGGTGCTGGTTGTTGTGGCTCCTCTCCCAGCACACCCCGACTTCTGTGTGCAGCCTGTGAGCTCCCGCTGCTGCTCCGACAGGGCCATAGCTTAGGCAGGCGTCCCCAAACTGCGGCCCCCTGAGGCCATTTATCCCGCCCCCCCCCCACCGCACTTCAGGAAGGGGCACCTCTTTCATTGGTGGTCAGTGAGAGGAGCACAGTATGTGGCGGCCCTCCTACGGTCTGAGGGACAGTGAACTGGCCCCCTGTGTAAAAAGTTTGGGGACACCTGGTTTAGCGGCTTACACAGGGTGGAGCCCTGAGATCCGGCTGTGGGCCGGTGCGTCCCTTGGCTTGAGACCCCTTCCTCCTCCACAGCCACAGCACAGTCTCTTCCAGTCTGTCTCTGACCTCCCGCCGCCTCTCATGAGGACCCTGGCCCCCCGGGTCACCCAGGATACTCTCCCGTCTCGGGGACTTTGAATGAGTCCCATCTGCTGTGTGAGGGGCCTGTGCTGCCGCCGCATGTGGAGGAGGATATCAGTGTTTTGGGGTCCTTGTGTCTCCCAATGAGCAACTCGGTCCCCCTCAGGCCTGGTGGAAATACCTGCTCAGGCCAGGCCTTGTCCTGCAGAAGCAAATAGCTCCCTCCCCCAGGAACTCAGCGAGTCTGTAAGGTGGGTTCTGTCCTTGGGTCCTGGGGAGCCACAGCGGACAGGCCCGTAGTGTCTGCATCTTACCAAGATGCCTGCAGCAGGCCACCAGCTGCCTCCCCGATCCAGAACATTCTCTGCAAAGTGTTGCACCTACCTACATCGCTTCCACAGGGACTCTGTGTGCCCCTAAAGTCACCTCCAGCATCCGCGTGGCCCAGCTGGCCTGTCCTGGTGTGTCTCGTATGCCAGCCTGGTGGCGGTACGCCCTGGCAGTGCCTGCTCATGGGCGCACCTGGCCGTCCTCCTCCTCCTCCCCAGCCCCGCCCTGTGCCCCTGCAGCCCTCGCTGACTTGTTCCCGGCCCACGGTGGCTGCTCGGCTCCCAGCTCAGGGGCCAGTATGGAGTTGCCCTTCCCTCTGGCAGCCTCACTCTCCCGACAGGGGACCTGGCTTCTGTTTCCCCACCAGCCCTGGGTCAGGCCTCGTGCCCTCTGTGGTCCTGCTCACCCAGCCCCAGGCAGAAGCCAGTGCTGTCTCGGCTCTCCTGACCGGGTGCCTGGACAGGGCAATTTGTACATTGCTTTATAGAGATGGGGGTCTCGCTGAGTTGCCCAGGCTGGTCTTGAACGTGGGCTCAAGCGATCCTCCTGCCTGGGCCTCACAAAGAGCTGCGATTACAGGCGAGAGCCATCGCGCTCGGCCCCACGTGGTTTGAAGCCCCAGCCAGGCACAGCAGAGGCAGGGCGGCTCCTGAGCGCCGCTAAGCATCTCTCGTCTGTCCTGTGGCAGCGTCACCCGGAACTACTTAGACTGGCTCACGTCCATCCCTTGGGGCAAGTACAGCGACGAGAACCTGGACCTGGCCCGGGCCCAGGCAGTGCTGGAGGAAGACCACTACGGCATGGAGGACGTCAAGAAGCGCGTCCTGGTGAGGCCCGCTCGGGCCTGCTGTGGGCGGGGCTCCGCGCGCTGTGGGTTGAGATTTCAAAGGAGCCTCCTGGGGAACTGGTAGGCCTGGGGGTGCTGGTGGGGGCCTGCCGGGGATAAGGATGGTGTGGGGGGAACCGGGCAGGGACGGAGCATCGTGCCCCGCTACTGGGGGCTGGAGGATTTCCCAGGCCGGCTCAACTCATGCCTGATTGGCTGGGAGTGGCGGGGCTGCCTGTGCTCCCAGCTACTCAGGAGGCTGAGGGGGGAGGATCACTTGAGCCCAGGAAGTTGAGGCTGCAGTGAGCTGTGATCATGGCACTGGACATCAGCCTGGGTGACAGAGACCCCATCTCTACAAAAAAATTTAAAAATTAGCCGGGTGTGGTGGTACATGTGCATAATCCCAGCTCCTTGGGAGGCTTAGGTGGGAGGATTATTTGAGCCTGGGAGGTTGAGGCTGCAGTGAGCTATGATGATGCCACTACACTCCAGCCTGGGCAACAGAGCAAGACCCTGTCTGAAAATTATTTTAAACTAATTGTTAAAATGTCACTCCTGAGACCGTAGAAAGCAGCAGGTGGGAGTCAGCAACTGATGACAGAATTGCAAGGCATGGGGCAGAGGGGAGGGGGTGCCCTGCCTCTCAGGGTTGGAGTGGAGAGTGGGGAGCACTTGTGGTTTCAGGGTCCTGGGGAAGGGAACCCATTAGGAGCTGAGGAGCCGAACAGGCCTGGCCCTGCTGGGCGGCCACACTCTCCTGGCACCTAGGTGTCCTGTTGGAGCCGTTGTCACAGGCTGCCCCTCCCCGCAGCCAATGGCAGCTCTGATTCACTCAGCCTCCTGGACAGTCCTGGTCCCTTCTCAGCCCTCAGATGTCTGAAAGGCAGCATGCACGTGGCGAGAGTCATGCCCGGGCCCCGGTCCGTCCAGCCCACGTGCCCACCGAGCCCGCCTCTGTCCACAGGAGTTCATCGCCGTCAGCCAGCTCCGAGGCTCCACCCAGGGCAAGATCCTCTGCTTCTACGGGCCCCCTGGCGTCGGCAAGACCAGCATTGCCCGCTCCATCGCCCGCGCCCTGAACCGAGAGTACTTCCGCTTCAGTGTTGGGGGCATGACGGATGTGGCTGAGATCAAGGGGCACAGGTAGGCCCGGCCCTGACGGCCGTCCTCGCGCGCTCGCCACTGCTGTGCTGCCGGGCTCCATTGTCTCCGGGGCACCCATTAGCGTCTGTTAGAGCAGTCTGGGTTGCGGGCAAGCAGTTCCACTCACACCGCAGTAACTGAAAAGTCCAGGCATGCAGCGGACTTCAGGCCTGGCTGATTTCAGGCGCTCAAACGGCGCTGGTGGAATCTGCACCCGGGCCAGCGCTCAGCAGACGATCCCGGTACCTCTAGCTCAGTCCCTACAATGCCCCAGCCAGAGCTGCAGGCCCGTTTGCCATGCAGGTACTGGTCTGTGTGGGCTGCGGCAGCTGATGCCCTGGGATTGGCGGTGGCGTCGGCCCCACTTGAAGCCTGTGGGCATTTGGGAGAGAGTCTCCAGTGAGGACCAGGCTGTGCACCCAGAGAAACCTTGTCGCCTCTGTGGACTCACTCCTCCCGGCTGGCCTTGGGCCCAGAGCAGTGGCCACGGCCCTCTCTGTCCGGCGCCTTCCCACCTGGCCCTTCGGGTGGGCAGCCAGGCGCGGCTTTTCTAGGGCTTCCCTCCTCGCCTGCCTCTGTAGACAGAACTGTGGCCCCAGTGAGAGCCGAGTGTGAGGCGTCTGCTGAGTCTGCCACCTGTTCCCATCTTGCAAGGCGTTCAGTTGAGTCTGTGTTTAAAGTGAACATTTTTGGCTTCCTTAGAAACATCCCCAACTCCGGCCCCAGGCCTTCCTGGGTCTGCCCGCCCTCTGTGAGGTTGCACACTCTGTCCAGTCCCCAGGGGCGGCCACTGTCACCAGCTGGGAGTTGGGAGGAGCTGGAGCCAGTGCAGGGTTGGAGGTCCCAGATTGCCCAGGAGGAGTGGGGGCCTGGAGGATGAAGGGGTGGGGTCTGAGCAGGAAGGAGCAGCTGGGTGAAAGTGGAGGGATGCGGAGGGCACCCAGTCCTTTCTAGGCATGGGTTTGAGGTGGTCCTGAGGCCTCCTGGGCCTTGGTTCAGGAGGGATGGCCAGAGGTGCCGGCAGGGGCCACCGATTGCAAGGGGAGAGACCTGGCCGGGTTCTGAACCAGCCTCAGCCCCCTCCAGCTTTGGGAGAGAGTCACCAGGGATCGGGGCTGCTGGGAGGGCAGGCTAGGGCAGGCGTCAGTGCTGACGTCTCTGGGTTCCTGACCAAGGACAAGGACAGTAGACTGCAGGGAAATGGATCACTGTTGACGGCAGCAAAACCCTTCTCTGCCCACAGCTCTCCAGGGCGCTCACACGGCAGCCCACAGGCCGTGCACGACCTGTCCCACCTCCTCCTCCCCCTCCTTCTATCCCTTCTCCTCTCCCTTCCACCCCCAGCCTTACTGCCTCCTCACTGTTCCGCAGCCCATCAAGCGTGGTCCTGCCTTGGGGCCTTTGCACAGGCTGTGTCCTGGGCCTGGAACACGCCCCCAGAACTCCACGTGGCTCCCTCCTCACTTGCTTTGCTTTCCGCCACTCCTTGCCCTCTGCACACTTAAAGTGGCACACACATGCCAGTGGCGTCTGAGCCCCTCCATCCCTGCCTCCCTGTGTCTTCATCCTGCACACAGAGCCTTCCTCACCGGCCCCTGCCTGCCGGGCCTCCTGTTCAGGGGCAGAGAATGGAGCTTGCAAGAAGCCATCTGAGCCAGTGCTGGCCGTGGCCCGGGCGCGCCTGCCATTCCTTAGTGGGTGGGGGGGCCTTCTGCCCGTGCCTGGCTGGCCCCAGTCCCCCGCCTTTCTGTGGGTGGGAGGCCTCAGGCTGGCCTTTACTATGGGTAGGAGGTGCCAGTTGAGGGATGGCACTGAGAGCTGGCTGTGAATTGGTGCCCCCAGAATAGTTCTCCTGCACACAAGTCTGGTGAGTGACCAGTGTGCCCGCGGGTGCCACACACCTGGTGGCTGCATGCCCAGCACCCCTGTGGCCACATCTTGTGGCTGTCCAGGTGGCCTCACCCCACGGCCCTGAAGGGTGCATGGTGTTGTCATGGCCGAGTGGGGCTACTGGGTGACTCTGACCCTGCTGTGCTCCCACAGGCGGACCTACGTGGGCGCTATGCCCGGGAAGATCATCCAGTGTCTGAAGAAGACCAAGACGGAGAACCCCCTGGTCCTCATCGATGAGGTGTGTGTGGAGGGGATGCCCTGCCTCTCTCCCTGGGCTGTGCCTGGTGCCCTTTGCCTTCCTAACCCAGAGCCCCTAGCGGCCCTGACCAGGCAATGCTGGGTACAGGATAAAGCCCGGAGCCCTCCGGGTCCCAAGATCCCCAAGTCACCTCAGGGGCGGTCACCGTGATGCTGGCCCTGATGGCACGGATGGGTACCTCCCACCCACAGCCATACCCAGCAAGCTGCCCGTCCAAGGCCCAGGGCGTGGGTGCTGTTCTGACTCCGGGTATCCCCAGCCCTGACCCTGGGGTCTCCCCACTGGGCGGGCTGGTGAGGGGCATGCTGTGGCCAGCACCACCTGTCATCTGCCGCCCCAGGTGGACAAGATTGGCCGGGGCTACCAGGGGGACCCTTCGTCAGCGCTGCTGGAGCTGCTGGACCCAGAGCAGAACGCCAACTTCCTGGACCACTACCTGGACGTGCCTGTGGACTTGTCTAAGGTGGGGCCTGGCCTGGGGCCTGGGCTGGGGGGAGGGTGACAGGCCAGTCCCTTAGGACCTTGCTGCCGCCCCCAGGTGCTGTTCATCTGCACAGCCAACGTCACGGACACCATCCCTGAGCCACTGCGGGACCGCATGGAGATGATCAACGTGTCCGGCTACGTGGCCCAGGAGAAGCTGGCCATCGCAGAGGTAGGCCAGCCCCTCCCCACTGCTGTCCCCATCCCTGGAGCATGGGCTGACCCCACAGCCTGGGCCTCTAGGAGCTCCCGTGCCTGGTAGGGACCGGTGGGACTGCGGCCAAGAGGAGCAGACAGGCCGAGGCGGACACCTGGGAACAGCTGCAGGGCTGGCGCAGGCTTTAGAGCCCGGGACCGTCCCACACAGCCGTCAGCTGTCAGCGCATACACACTTGGTCTTCCAGGGCAGGGCCCCTACCTGCACTTCTTAGAAGCCAAGTCTGTGTCCAGTCTAGGGAGGACCCTGCCCCACCCCAGGCCCAGACTGTAGGGAAGGTTTCTGGCAGCCTGGCAGCAGTGTGAGCTGAGGTTCCCACGCAGAATGAGACTTAGAGGAGGAGGGGTTTCACTGAGGAGCCTGCGAGGTCCATTCCTGGGGGGTGGAGGGCTCCTGTATTTGATGTGTTTTCTTTCTGGGAAGGGTAGAGGGCCTTTCCCCGGGAGCCCTTTGACAACCTGTGCTGGGCACTGGTCCCGGCCCTCAGGGCCTTCCCAGCTTCCTGTGTCCCCTGAGGCTTACGTGCCCACTGCTGGGCCTAGATCCCAGCCTGACTTCCCAAGGGGCAGGCCTGTAGTTCGTGGGGACAGGAGGGGAGGGGCATGCATGGGGACCCCTCAGAGCACCAGGAGTGCCCCCCAGCATCAGGGGCAGGTGTAGAGTGGTATGCATGGGCCTATCTTGTCTCTCAGATGCTCTCCCCCTGCTGCCAGAGCTCAGAACTGTGGCAAGAATTATGGGGGTCTGCAGGTGACCTTGGAGCCCGCCCCCACCCCAGTCCTCCTCCTCCTGTGGAGGGCGGCAGCCACCTAACCAGTCAGCTACTGTACAGGCCCTGGGTCTGTGTTTGGGGCCAGCCCAGGGGCAACCAGGAGGCCTTCCTGGCGGAAATGGCATCTAAGATGCCTTTGGGGAATAGGACGTGGATCCAAGCAGAGGACACAGCACAAAGGCCCAGCACCTCTGGACATGCTGGGTGGCAGGGCCGGGTATCCCAGGTCCTGGTTTCACCATCGGGGACCTGTGCCAGGCCAGGGTCTGGGGCCCATGCAACAGGCATTGGCTCCTGTCCAGGGTCCCCAGGTTCTAGACTGGGCTGGTGGGCCAGGTCCCTCCAGATCCAACCGTGACAGCCAGCTCCCCCTGCAGCGTTACCTGGTACCCCAGGCCCGCGCCCTATGTGGCCTGGACGAGAGCAAGGCCAAGCTGTCGTCGGACGTGCTGACGCTGCTCATCAAGCAGTACTGCCGCGAGAGCGGCGTCCGCAACCTGCAGAAGCAGGTGGAGAAGGTGAGTGGCCACCCCGCCTCCTGGCACCTTTCCGCCCAGCGCACGTTCCCAAGCCCATTGTGCCGCCTTGCCCACACAGGTGTTGCGGAAGTCGGCCTACAAGATCGTCAGCGGCGAGGCCGAGTCCGTGGAGGTGACGCCCGAGAACCTGCAGGACTTTGTGGGGAAGCCCGTGTTCACCGTGGAACGCATGTACGACGTGACGCCGCCCGGAGTGGTCATGGGGCTGGCCTGGACAGCCATGGGTGAGTGTGGTGGCGGGAGGAGACCCCAAGTCGGTCCCATTTCTACCAGAGAACAAACGGGTCCCACCTCGTGCAGGGGTGCAGTTGGAGGGCTTCTGGCGGGGGGGCGGTGTGGGGAGCCCAGAGGACTCTCGGGCTGACAGAGCGGAAGGCTGTGAGCACAAGGGCGGCACACCATGGGCCTTAGGGATTTGGGGGGACACCTGGATAGGCTCACAGGTGGGGACAACGGGTCTCTCAGCATGAGCTCATCCAGATATGGGCCCCTGGGGCTACCACGCAGAAAGTTGGTGAGAGGGCAGGGGGGCGGTGCGGGAGCGGCTGGAGAGGGGCTTGTGTGTCTGAGCAGGGCAGCTGGGGTCCTTGTGGCCCTGGGCATGTTCTCTGGCTGGCAGCTGCTGGGGGCTGCGCTGTGGGGCAGACTGAGCCAGGAACCTGCCACACAGCAAACATGGAGGCCTTCGTTGGCTCATGATGGGCCACAGCCCCTGCCCAGAGGTGCCAAGATGCTGAGCTGGGGGTGGAGTGGGCCCGGGCCCTGAGGCCTCCCGTGTTCACAGCTCTGCCCCCGGTCCAGGAGGCTCCACGTTGTTTGTGGAGACATCCCTGAGGCGGCCACGGGACAAGGATGGCAAGGGTGAAAAGGATGGCAGCCTGGAGGTGACAGGCCAGCTCGGGGAGGTGATGAAGGAGAGCGCCCGCATCGCCTACACCTTCGCCAGGGCCTTCCTCATGCAGCACGCCCCTGACAACGAGTACCTGGTGACCTCACACATCCACCTGCATGTGCCTGAGGTGACTGCGGCGCCCGCCCCCACCCAGGCTCTGGGCAGCTGGCCACCTGCTCACCAACTTCCCCCCCACATCCCCCCGCAGGGTGCCACCCCCAAGGACGGCCCAAGCGCAGGCTGCACCATCGTCACGGCCCTGCTGTCCCTGGCCATGGGCAGGCCTGTCCGGCAGAACCTGGCCATGACGGGCGAGGTCTCCCTCACAGGCAAGGTCCTGCCTGTCGGCGGCATCAAGGAGAAGACCATCGCGGTAAGCACACGGGCTGGGCTGCGCAGTCGGGGAAGCCCTGGGCTCTGCACCCAGGCCCATGTGGCCTACAGCTGACTGCTCTAGCTGTCTCCTCCACATCCTCTTGTGGAGAACATTCTAGAGCCCACTGGCTTCCCCAGTAGCGTTTGGAGTGGGGAGCAGGGCTCCTGCTTCCTGTGCTGCAGGCTGCGCTGAGGGACAGACTGGACACAGGCCCAAGGTTTGGGCTGCTCTTCACTCCCAGCCCTGGGTGTCCTCAGACCAACCTGCCGTGTGGCTAGGAAGCCTGCTCGGGTCCTTCTGATGGGATTCTGCCAGGCGGGTAGGCATGGTCAAGTGGCTATGACCACCTGGACACCAGCCACACACTC
The DNA here is from genome assembly GCF_048565385.1 of Saimiri boliviensis. Taxonomy (NCBI): domain Eukaryota; kingdom Metazoa; phylum Chordata; class Mammalia; order Primates; family Cebidae; genus Saimiri; species Saimiri boliviensis. The sequence goes on from NC_133462.1 coordinate 40,771,188, forward strand.
CCTAGGTCATAAAAGTGGTGGGGGCTAACTGGGAGGCTCACTGCCCCTGCCCCAGCGTGTGTGGACAGTGGGAAGTGCTGGCATGAGGCCATGGACTCTGCCTGCCCCCGGAGGTGAAACTGCTCCCCCTGCATGGCCAGACTTCCTGGGTCACGGGCTGGGGACGACCGCAGGCTTCTGGAGCCGAGGCCAGTGGTTTTGCCTTGAGCCTGTTTCCCCGGGAAATAAGGATCCCGAGATGGTGGTTTTCAGGAGCCACTGCTTCAAGCTGGCATCAGTGTCCCCGGTCCCCATGCAGCCCTTCCCTTCCTGGAGGACGCACACCGGCGGCCCTCCTCTAGGCCCAGGCAGGGCTGATCCTGACTCTGCCCCCAGGCCAAGCGCGCAGGGGTGACGTGCATTGTCCTGCCAGCTGAGAACAAGAAGGACTTCTACGACCTGGCAGGCTTCATCACCGAGGGCCTGGAGGTGCACTTTGTGGAGCACTACCACCAGATCTTCGACATCGCCTTCCCGGAGGAGCAGGCAGAGGCGGTGGCCGTGGAGCGGTGACGGTCACAGCAGGACCGCAGGCAGCAGATGTCAGGCCCTTACCTGGGCCCGAACTGAGCCCTTCCGGGAGTGCAGCAGGGCCTGGCAGAGGAGCCACCGAGCAAGTAGCTCGGCCCCGCGGCCCAGATCCCAAGGACCCCCCAGTCACTTTAATCAGTGTGGCATAGGAACTATTTAATCATTAAAGTAATTTCCAGTATGGGGCCTCCTTGCCTGCTGCCCCAGGAAGGGTGGGCCAGGGCTTGGGCACCAAACAGATGCTTAAAGGACCTCCCCTACCCCAGGACAGCAACAGAGCCAGGGCTTGGGCGCAGCTGTTTATTTCAGGAGACAGCAGGGGACGGGCTTAGTCTTTCTTGGCAGCAGCTTTCCGCATGGCAGCCAGGACGTTGCTCAGCTCCTCCCGCTTCCTCTTGGCCCGGATGTGTGTCCCCACCTGCCAGGGATAGGGGGTCACTCAGCCCACCTGCAACTCCCACATCGCCCCTCCACCAGAGTGCCCACCTACCCTTTTCTTGATGAACTTGAGGGCCCGTTTGTCCTTGGAGACCTTCAGCAACTCCATGGCACGCCGCTCGTATGGGGCAAAGCCACACACCTCCCGGATCATGTCCCGCACAAACTTGGTGTGTTTGGTCAGACGCTGGCAGGGGGTGGCAAGAGCCGGCCGTTAGGGTGGGGGACCCCCTGCATTCTAGGTAAGCAGCTTAATCCCTTATGCTGTCACTATTTCCCTGGCCACTCTCCCCGGTGTGGTGGCCCGTCGCCTAGGCTGGTGTGCAGTGCTGCAATCATAGCTTATTGCACCCTTGACTTCCAGGGCTCAGGTGATCATCCTGCCTCAGCCTCCTTAGCTGGGACCACAGGTGCCACCATGCCTGACTAATTTTTTAATTAAAATACTTGTTTGGCTGGGTGCGATGGCTCACACCTGTAGTCCCAGCACTTTGCGAGGCCAAGGCGGGCAGATTACCTGAGGTTTGGAGTTCGAGACCAGCTTGACCAATATGGGGAAACCATTTTTTTTTTTGAGACGGAGTTTCGCTCTTGTTACCCAGGCTGGAGTGCAATGGCGCGATCTCGGCTCACCGCAACCTCCGCCTCCTGGGTTCAGGCAATTCTCCTGCCCCAGCCTCCTGAGTAGCTGGGATTACAGGCACGTGTCACCATGCCCAGCTAATGTTTCGTATTTTTAGTAGAGACGGGGTTTCGCCATGTTGACCAGGATGGTCTCGATCTCTCGACCTCGTGATCCACCCGCCTCGGCCGCCTAAAGTGCTGGGATTACAGGCTTGAGCCACCGTGCCCGGCCGGTGAAAACCTGTCTCTTAAAATAAAATAAATAAAATAATAAAATAAAATAAAATCTTGTTTGTGGTTCAGTGCAGTGCCTGACACCTGTAATCCCAGCACTGTGGGAAGCCGAGGTGGGTGGATGACTTGAGGTCAGGAGTTCAAGACCAGTCTGGCTAACATGGTGAAACCCCATCTCTACTAAAAACACAAAAATAAGCCGAGTGGTGGAGCACGCCTGTAGTCCGAACTACGCGGGAGGCTGAGGCAGAAGAATCGCTTGAATCCAGGAGGTGAGGCTGCAGCAAGCCGAGACTGCACCACTGTACTCCAGCATGGGCACCAGAGCTCCAGCTCAAAAAAGGGGGCCGGGCGCGGTGGCTCACGCCTATAATCCCAGCACTTTAGGAGGCCAAGGCAGGTAGATCTCGAGGTCAAGAAATCGACACTGCCGGGCGCGGTGGCTCACGCCTGTAATCCCAGCACTTTGGGGGGCCGAGGCGCGTGGATCACGAGGTCAAGAGATCGAGACCATCCTGGTCAACACGGTGAAACCCCGTCTCTACTAAAAATACAAAAAATTAGCTGGGCATGGTGGCACACGCCTGTAATCCCAGCTACTCAGGAGGCTGAGGCAGGAGAATTGCCTGAACCCAGGAGGCGGAGGTTGCCGTGAGCCGAGATCGCGCCATTGCACTCCAGCCTGGGTAACAAGAGCGAAAACTCCGTCTCAAAACAAAACAAAACAAAATTGTTCGTGGCCAGGTGCAGTGGCTCAGGCCTGTTATCTAAGCACTTTGGGGAGGCCGAGGCGGGGATTCACTAAGGCCAGGAGTTTGAGGCCAGCCCGGCCAACATGGTGAAACCTCGTATCTACTAAAAATAAAAAAGCCAGGCGTGGTTACACGCACCTGTAATCCCAGCTACTGGGGAGGCTGAGGCACAAGAATCGCTGGAACCCCGGAGGCGGAGGTTGCAGTGAGCTGAGCTCTCTGGGTAGCTGTGAGAACCGAAATATTAACCCTTGGGGCTTTTCTTGTTTTGAGACGGAGTCTCACTCTGTCATACAGGCTGGAGTGCAGTGGCGTGGGTCTCGGCTCACTGCAACCTCCGCCTCGCGCGCGCGTTACCATGCCCGGGTAATTTTTTTATTTTTATAGAAACGGGGTTTACACCATGTTGGTCAGACTTGTCTCAAACTCCCCAGCTCGTGATCCGCCTGCCCCGGCCTCCCAAAGTGCTGGGATTACAGGCGTGGGCCACGGCGCGCAGAGCAGCTCCCATCCTCCCCACGTCGCAATCTCTGCACCACCTGCAGGACGCACCTGGAGTCGGGGCTGCCCGCTTAATAAAGGAGCCGAATTCACGGACGCACCTGAAATCCCCCAACCTCACACACTGCAGCCTCGGGCCAGCTCGACAAGGCAACTCCTACTCAAGCGTCAGAACCTCAAATCCACTGTCCCGGACCGCCCTCAAATTGCTCCCGGTTCCCTGGCGTGGATTGCACGGGCAGGGAAACCCCAGAACCCCCTCTCCCCCACACCGTCCCTTCCATTCAAGCCCCGCTTAGTTCCGCGCGCCAACCCGCGTTCCTTCACGCCGATAGCCTTTGCCCAAGCCGTGCCCTCTGCCTCGAAGAAGCCCCCGATGACCTCCACGGGGCCCCCTCACTTACCCCGCGGCGGCGGCTGTGCCTGGGCTTGCTCACGTTCTTGGTTACCTTGTGGCCCTTGTTGAGGCCCACGGCCATAGGATACCGAAGAGCCATGGCTGCTGACAGCGGTGGGGAGAAGGGGCGGAGGTTGAGTCCCGATTCGGTTCCCGAGGTCCAGAACCCAGCGCCCCGTTCCCTTCAGCCTCGCTTGCCACAACCAACCATCCTCCAACCCGCAGAGAACCCGGGAGTACGGATGGCGGCGGATCCCCGGCGTACGGGATCCCACTCACCTGCTCCTCTACAATGGCGACTGTGGCGGAAGGGCTGGCGCCGCGCTGAACTCTGGGATATCTACTAGGCTCAGGATGCGCGGGCCAGAGAGGCAAGAACCGCGCGCACTCCCCCTGGTGGCTGGAGGCGTCCCTGCGGTCTCGCTCAGCATGTGCGACGAGGCTCTCTGAGCATGCGCACTTACTCCTTCGAGCCTGCGAGCTGGTGGGAACCAGAGGGCGTGGCTATGGCTGCCCTCCTCCCTCTGCCTGTGACAGGAGTTCGAATCCCAACTCCGCCGATTGCTGACCGACCCTGCGTCAACTTCAGCTCCCAGACTTTCTTCATTTGTAGAACGAAAAGAATACTACCAAACTGTTTGAACTGTTAAAATGGCCATTAAAGAGAGTACTGGTTTCATTATCAACTGGTCAGTCTCTGGATTAGGTATGAATACAGCAAGGCATAATAGTGCCCCTTGGGGACATCTGATGTAATTTCACAAGATGCAGGGACTGGACGCTAATTAACTGAATCAGATGGTGGAAAACACACAAGTTTCCAATTCTTCTTCTTCTTCTTTTTTTTTTTTTTTTTTTTTTTGAGACGGAGTTTCGCTCTTGTTACCCAGGCTAGAGTGCAATGGCGCGATCTCGGCTCACCGCAACCTCCGCCTCCTGGGTTCAGGCAATTCTCCTGCCTCAGCCTCCTGAGTAGCTGGGATTACAGGCACGCGCCACCATGCCCAGCTAATTTTTTTTTGTATTTTTAGTAGAGACGGGGTTTCACTATGTTGACCAGATGGTCTCGATCTCTCGACCTCGTGATCCACCCGCCTCGGCCTCCCAAAGTGCTGGGATTACAGGCTTGAGCCACCCGCCTGGCCTAGTTTTTTGTATTTTTAGTAGAGACGGGGTTTCACCATGTTGACCAGGATGGTCTCGATCTCTCGACCTCGTGATCCACCCTCCTCGGCCTCCCAAAGTGCTGGGATTACAGGCTGGAGCCACCGTGCCCGGCCCAATTTTTCTTCTTTAATGCTGCTAATATACAAGAGCGAGTCTCAATTTAGGGCTGCTCTAATTGGGGTTAGCACTTTCATGTTTTCCTCCTGCCTCAGCCTCCTTAGCTGGGACCACAGGTGCATGCCACCATGACTGGCTAATTTTTTAAATTAAAATATTTGTTTGTGGCCGGATGCAGTGGCTGACACCTGTAATCCCAGCACTTTGGGAAGCCGAGGCGGGGGGATCACCTAAGGCCAGAGTTCCAGACCACTCTGGCCAACATGGTGAAACCCTATCTCTACTAAAATACAAAAAGCCAGACGTGATGGCCCGCACTTGTAATCCCAGCTACTTGAGAGGCTGACGCACAAGAATTGCTTGACCCCAGAGGCAGAGGTTGCAGTGAGCCCAGAGCACACTACTGCACTCCAGCCTGGACCGAGACTCTGTCTAAAAAATTTCAAAATACGTAAAGACAGGGTTTCACCGGGGCCGGGCGTGGTGGCTCATGCCTGTAATCCCAGCACTTTGGGAGGCCGAGGCGGGTGGATCACGAGGTCAAGAGATCGAGACCATCCTGGTCAACATGGTGAAACCCCGTCTCTACTAAAAATACAAAACATTAGCTGGGCATGGTGGCACGTGCCTTTAATCCCAGCTACTCAGGAGGCTGAGCAGGAGAATTGCCTGAACCCAGGAGGTGGAGGTTGCGGTAAACCGAAATCGCGCCATTGCACTCCAGCCTGGGTAGCAAGAGCGAAACTCCATCTCAAAAAAAAAAAAAAAAAAAAAAAAAAAAAAAAAAAAAAAAAGCCGGGCTTAGTGGTTCAAGCCTGTAATCCCAGCACTTTGGGAGGCTGAGGCGGGTGGATCACGAGGTCAAGAGATCGAGACCATCCTGGTTAACATGGTGAAACCCCGTCTCTACTAAAAATACAAAAAGTTAGCTGGGTATGGTGGCGCGTGCCTGTAATCCCAGCTACTCAGGAGGCTGAGGCAGGAGAATTGCTTGAATCCAGGAGGCGGAGGTTACGGTGAGCCGAGATCGTGCCATTGCACTGCAGCCTGGGTAACAAGAGCGAAACTCCGTCTCAAAAACAAAAACAAAAACAAACAAACAAAAAAGACAGGGTTTCACCATGTTTGCCAGGATGGTCTCAAATTCATGACCTCAAGTGATCCGCTCGCCTTGGCCTCCCAAAGTGCTAGCACTATAAACGTTAGCCACCACGCCTGGCCTCTCAGCCTCTATTTCTCCACCTGTGAAATGGGATCGAGAGTCCAAACCCCTGGTACACACACAGCTCCCGCTGCCCGCCGGCTGCCAGCAAACTGAAATTACCAAGGAATCTGAACAACAGATATGCAAGGGAAGAAGCGTTTTTATTCTCAAACGGGACACTGGGTCCAGCCCAAAACACACTCTTTCCCTCCTCCTCCCTCTTATACCCTGCTACCAGGTACACGGACAGTGCAGACATCCCTGCAGGTGTGAAGAGTCCCAGAGCCCCCAGCTTGGGGAAGCCGGCAGGTGTCGGGAGGGGATCCTCCCAGATGGAATGAATGAGTGCAAAGAATAAATCGGGGACGAAGAGGCGCAGGCAGGAAATGGAGTGGGGTCCACGGCTGGCTCAAGGCTGGTGTGACCTCTCTGAGCCTCAGTTTCTTCATCTGCAAAATGGAAGCAGTCATGTCATCAATCATGTCCAAACTGGTGAGGCGTCCTAAGTCCGGGACAAGGCGCCTAACACGGGGCGCCTGCGCCTCCGAAGCTGTGATTGGTTCCAGGCGCCCGTCGTTTTTCCGGGTTTTGCTTTTCTGTCTTGATGACTTTATCTTGGGCTGTGGCCACCCTCTCAGGGGTGTCTCTTGTGAGCGTCCTGGCTCCAGGGACAGTTGGAGGTAGGAGCGGTCCCGTCCGGGACGTGGAGGGGTACCCCTTGGTGCTCAGGCTGCAGCTGCGGCCGTGACGTTGAGCTCCTGGCGGATGAACCAGGCCCGCGGGCGCGGCAGCCAGCGCCGCAGCAAGCACAGCAGGTGGAAACGCCACGGGTAGAAGACGCCGGCCGCGCGCGTGGCGCCGCCGCGGATCACGGCCAGGGCCGCCTTGGGCCCGGGGGCCGCCTTGACCCTCGTGACTCCCCTGGGGACGGGAGGGCGCGGTGGGGGCTGCAGCTGGGGCCGGGCAGCCGCCCATGGCCCCCAGCCCAGCCCCCGGCTCGCCCGGGCCTCACCTGACTGCCTCGGCGGCGGAGGCGCGATCTCGGAGGCCCAGGACGCACATGGTGATGGCCACGTTCACGTCCTGCACGTCCAGCTCCCGCCGCAGGGAGCCGAAGAAGCCGTCCAGCGCGAACTTGGCCGCCGAGTACGGGGTGGAGAACGACGCGGGCACGCGGCCTGAGGACGCGGACGGCGGCGGCTGAGCGGCAACCCCTCCTCCGGAAAACCTGCTCAGGCCCTCCAGGCTCACCCGCATCGAGCTCCCCACTCCCTGTCCCGCAGAGCCGGGGCCGAGCGCACGCACCGAGCAGCGAAGACACCACCACCAGGGAGCCCTCGCTGTCCGTCAGGCTGGGCAACGCCCGGGACGTCAGTTGCACGTAGCTCAGAAAGTTGACCTGCAGGCGGCACTCGCGAGTCACCGACGCAGGCGGAGCCCCGGGGCAGGGCGGGGCCAGAGGCCGGGACTGGGTCCTAGGATCCGGCCAGAAACCCGGAGGGCGGGGCCAAGGGTGGGCGGGGCTACTGAGTGGGGCGTGGTCAAGGCTGGGCGGGCCTAGAAACTCGAAGGGCGGAGTCAAAGCCTGGGCGGGGTCCAAGGACCCGGTTAGAAACCGGGAGGGCATGGTCCGAGGATGGGGTCAATGCCAGGACGGACCTAGAATCCTGGAGGGCAGGGCGGGGCCTTGGGCTCGGAGGGTCGTGGCCACGGCGGGAAGGGCTGAGGGCCGGCCCGGGAGGAGGCCCAGCCCGGGTCGTGAAGGGAGCAGAGCTTGAAGAGAGGGGGCTGGAGCACCGGTCCCTGAGATCGAGGGCCGGGCCCGGGCCACGGAGGGGCAGAGCACCTGCATGAGCCAACGCGTTGCCTGGGCACTGCGGGCCCGCGTGCCGGCCGGGGCGCCGCCGATGTGGTTCAGCACGAGATAATCCAGCCCGCCTGGCCCAGAAACGCGGGTCAGCCCCAGAGGCCCCTCCCCCGAGGCACAACCAAACCCCGCCCCCGATATTAGCTCCGCCCAGAGCGCTGACCCAGTGAGCTCCGCCCCAGGGAACGCCCCCTACGATCAAAGACACCCAGCCCTGGGCCTTATTCTCTGAATCTAGCTAAGTTTCGTCCCCATTCAAGGAGGCTCCGTTTGGAGCTCTTCCCTGACGATGCAATGAGGCTCCACCCCCCCGCCACCACCACGTCCCCAGTCCCGGGATACGTCTCCACCCTGAGACACCTGTTACTGTAGCCACACCCACACCCCAATTCTGGTCCTGTCCCTAAGGCCCAGGCCACGGTCCCGGACTGCGAACTCCAGGCCTAGCCCCTCACCCAGCTTGTCCAGCGCAAACTGTACCACGCTCTCGGGCGCCTCAGGGGAGGCCATGTCCGCTGCGATGTAGAAGATCTTGGGGGCGCCCAGCTTCCGGCAGTTCCCTACCACCTGGGGAGGGTCAGAGCTGCCCGTGGGCCTCTCCTCTGCAGCTGCCCCCCCACCTGTCGGCCATAGGGAGGCCACCGCCTGAAAACCCCTCCCCTGCTCTGTGCCTCGAGCCCCATTCAACATCTTTCCCAAAGATTTACTACTGCGGGAGGTGGGGAGGCTCAAAGTGGAGGCCCGCGGGCCAGAATGTTGGCCGATCAATCAATCACCAAAATCGAAAACAGGACATTTCACGTACAATTTGCAGATTTCTAGCTTCTCTTAAAAATTTGAAAGGTTTGTGTCCAAGAGCCATACCCTGCCCTGAAGTAGCAATGGGCTGTTGGTTGCCAAGAAGTGCCCATCCTCCCTTACGAGTTTGAGAATCCCAGCTCTCTATACAGGCTTGGACACGCAATACTCCCATTCGCTGAGGAATGCACCAAGCTTTCGAGTCAACCGTCTCACTGCATTGGTGCAGCATCCTAACCCATGAAAAGGTGGGAGTTTGTTAGTGTGTTTAAAACAGAATGTCACTTTGTTACCCAGGCTGGAGTGCAGTGGCACAACTCGGCTCACTGCTACCTCTGCCTCCTGGGTTCAAGTGATTCTCCTGCCTCAGCCTCCCAAGTAGCTGGGGTTACAGGTGTGTGCCACCATGCCCAGCTTTTTTTTTTTTTTTTTTTTTTTTGAGATGGAGTTTCGCCCTTGTTACCCAGGCTGGAGTGCAATGGCGTGATCTCGGCTCACCGCAACCTCCGCCTCCTGGGCTCAGGCAATTCTCCTGCCTCAGCCTCCTGCGTAGCTGGGATTACAGGCACGTGCCACCATGCCCAGCTAATTTTTTGCACTTTTAGTAGAGACGGGGTTTCACCATGTTGACCAGGATGGTCTCAATCTCTCGACCTTGTGATCCACCCGCCTCGGCCTCCCAAAGTGCTGGGACTATAGGCATCAGCCACCATCCCCGGCCAGAGGGTGGTTTCATTGTCCCCGTTTTGAAAATGAGGAAACCGAGAGGGTCAGAGAGGCTAGGCGACTTGCCCAGGATCACACAGAAAGCTGGGGTGACTGCAGGGATTCAAACCCAGGCTCTCTTCCCTGTCCCCACATGCATCCCCAGCATTTGTCTAGACATGGGTTGGCTCACCTTCTGCAGGAAGGCCTCAGTGTGGGCAGTCAGCACCAGGTGCGAGCCCAGGCGTGCGTAGTGATAGGCCAGCTCCTCGCCGACTCCAGCGTTGGCCCCTGTCAGCAGCACTCGGGCTCCCTGGAGGCTGGCTGGCCAGAGTCCGGGTGGTCACTCTGGGCGAAGGACAGGACAGCCAGCCCGGTTTCTCCCTCCATAAACCCCAGAGACTCACCTGGGTCAAAGTTGTCGTCCCAATAATAGGCAAAGAACAGGGCCCCCAGCCCTGTGAGGAGAAGCACCTTCATGGTCCTCCGTGGGCCTGCAGAGGGACAGGGGACAGAGGTGGCCTGCAGGAGCCAGGCCCTCAGCCACCGCCATGTGATGGGCGTTTGGTGATGCCACCACCTTGGATCCATCCCCTCCTCTCCATTTCCACAGCCACCACCCGTCCAGGCCACCACGCTGGCTCCATGGACTGTCGCACCTGCACCCCTGCCCTCCTGCCTTCTCAGCCTTTTTCGCCATGCCTTGCCTCCCCTGGACCGCAATCCTTCCTGTTCCAGTTAGAATAAAAACCAGACTCCTAGCCGGGCGCGGTGGCTCAAGCCTGTAATCCCAGCACTTTGGGAGGCCGACGCAGGTGGATCACGAGGTCATTAGATCGAGACCGTCCTGGTCAACATGGTGAAACCCCGTCTCTACTAAAAACACAAAAACTTAGCTGGGCATGGTGGCGCGTGCCTGTAATCCCAGCTACTCAGGAGGCTGAGGCAGGAGAATTGCCTGAACCCAGGAGGCGGAGGTTGCGGTGAGCCAAGATCGCGCCATTGCACTCCAGCCTGGGTAACAAGAGCGAAACTCTGTCTCAAAAAGAAAAAACAAAAAAAAACCAGACTCTTGGCTGGGCGTGGTGGCTCATGCCTGCAATCCTAACATTTGGGAGGCCGAGGTAGGCAGGTCATGAAGTCAAGAGATCAAGACCATCCTGGCCAATGGGGTGAAACCCTGTCTCTACAAAAAATTAGCTGGGCGTGGTGGTACATGCCTGTAATCCCAGCTACTGGGGAGGCTGAGACAGGAGAATCACTTGAACCCAGGAGGCAGAGGTTGCAGTGAGCTAAGATTGCGTCACTGCACTCCAGCCCCTGGTGACAGAGAAAGACTGTCTCAGAAAAAACAAACAAACAAACACACACACACAAAACACACGCACACAAAAAACAGACTCCTTGGTGGCCACAAACATTCTGCATAGACCTGTCCTCCACGCTCACTCTGCTCCAATAAAACAGTCTGTTCCTCTAAACCAGCCAGTCACCATCCTGCCTCAGGGCCTTCGCATGGGCTGTTCCTACTGCCTAGAATGCTGTTCCCAGATATAACCCAATGGTTTGCTCTCTCACTTCTTTCAAGTCTCAGTGCAAAAGTGACCTCCTTCATCTGGGTGAGATGCTTCACACGTGGAATCCCAGCACTTTGGGAGGCTGAGGCAGGCGGATCACTTGAGATCAGAAGTTCGAGACCAGCCTGGTCAACATGGTGAAACCCCATTTCTACAAAAAATACAAAAATTAGCTGGTCATGGTAGCAGGTGCCTGTAACCGCAGCTACTCAGGGGTTGTGGAACAAGAATCACGTGACCTCAGGAGGCGGAGGTTGCAGTGAGCCGAGATTGCACCACTACACTCCAGCCTGGGCAACAAAGCACGACTCCATTTCAAAAAAAAAAAAAAAAAAAAAAAATAGGCCGGGTGTGGGTGGCTCATGCCTGTAATCCCAGCACTTTGGGAGGCCAAGGCGGGTGCATCACATGATCAGGAGTTCAAGACCAGCCTGGCCAAGATAGTGAAACCCCACTTCTACTAAAAAAAAAAAAATTAGCTGGGTGTGATGACAGACGTCTGTAATTCCAGCTATTCAGGAGGCTGAGGCAGGAGGATCGCCTGAACCCCAGAGGTGGAGGTTGCAATCAGCCGAGATCACGCCACTGCACTCCAGCCTGGACAACAGAGCGAGACATCTCAAAAACAAAACAAAACAAAACAAAAAACAGAGATCAAGACCATTCTAGCCAACATGGTGAAATCCCATCTCTTCTAAAAATACAAAAAATAGCCAGGCGTGGTGGTGTGTGCCTGTGGTCCCAGCGACTTGGGAGGTTGAGGCAGAAGAATTGCTTAAACCAGGGAGCTGGTGGAAGAATTGCTTAAACCAGCTTGCAGTGAGCTGAGATTTCGCCACTGTGCTCCAGCCTTGAGACAGAGGAAGATTCCGTCTTTTTTTTTTTTTTTTTTTTTCTTTTGGTAAGACTCGGTCTCGGTGGCACATAACTGTAATCCCCCCAGATACTTGAGAGGCTGATGCAGGAAAATGGCTTGAACCCAGGAGGTGGAGGTTGCAGTGAGCTGAGATCATGCCACTGCACCCACTGCACTCCAGCCTGGGCAACAAGAGCCAACTCTGTATCAAAAAAAAAAGGCCGAGCGTGGTGGCTCACGCCTGTAATCCAAGCACTTTGGAGGCCAAGGCAGGTGGATCACTATGGTTGGGAGTTCAAGACCAGCCTGACCAACATGGTGAAACCCTGTCTTAAAAAAAAAAAAAAAAGCCGGGCGCGGTGGCTCAAGCCTGTAATCCCAGCACTTTGGGAGGCTGAGGCGGGTGGATCACGAGGTCAAGAGATCGAGACCATTCTGGTCAACATGGTGAAACCCCGTCTCTACTAAAGATACAAAAAAAATAGCTGGACATGGTGGCACGTGCCTGTAATCCCAGCTACTCAGGAGGCTGAGGCAGGAGAATTGCCTGAACCCAGGAGGCGGAGGTTGCGGTGAGCCGAGATCGCGCCATTGCACTCCAGCCTGGGTAACGAGTGAAACTCCGTCTCAAAAAAAAAAAAAAAAAAAAATGGCTGGGTGTGGTGGCTCAGGCCTCTAATCTCAGCACTTTGGGAGGCCAAGGCGGGTGGATCACCTGAGGTCAGGAGTTTGAGACACCTCGACCAAAACGTTGAAACCCCGTCTCTACTTAAAATATAAAAACTTAGCCGGGCATGGTGGCAGTCACCTGTAATCCCAGCTACTCAGGAGGTTGAGGCAGGAGAATCTCTTGAACCCGGGAGGAATATGTTACAGTGAGCCAAGGTCATGCCATTGCACTCCAGCCTGGGCAACAAGAGCAAAACTTCGTCTCAAAAAAAGAAAAAATAAGTGACCTCCTCCAAGAGAGGGCCTCATTTTCTTTTTTTTTTTTTTTTTTTTTTTTTTTTTTTTGAGACGGAGTTTCGCCCTTGTTACCCAGGCTGGAGTGCAATGGCGCGATCTCGGCTCACCGCAACCTCCGCCTCCTGGGTTCAGGCAATTCTCCTGTCTCAGCCTCCGGAGTAGCTGGGATTACAGGCACGCGCCACCACGCCCAGCTAATTTTTTGCACCATTAGTAGAGATGGGGTTTCACCATGTTGACCAGGATGGTCTCGATCTCTTGACCTCGTGATCCACCCGCCTCGGCCTCCCAAAGTGCTGGGATTACAGGCTTGAGCCACCGCGCCCGGCCTCTTTTTTTTTTTTTTTTGAGACAGGCTCTCTCATTGAAGAATCCGTAAATCTTCCATCTCCAGGTCCAGCCCTAGGTTCTCTGCCTCTGTTGTCCTCTGGGCACCTCCACTTGACCACCTCCAGGCCCCTTAGAGCCAGCAGGATCCAATCCAGGCTCAGCATGTAGCCCCATACCTGCTTCTCTTCCCAGCTCACCATGACGGAAAGGGCCCAGTGTCCCCTGTCCCTGAATGGGAGATGCAGGCATTGTCCTCACGCCCTTCCATCCTTTCACCCCATGACCTCATGCTTTCAGATCTTATCAGTTCTCCCTCTGCAATCTCTCCCCAACTGTCCCTTCCTCTCTCTCTGCAGGGCTCCCACATTGTCACCTCACCTCCCTCCTAGACCCTCCCCCAGCCTGACCATCCCCATCTTCTTTCCCCTGGCCTCCCTTCCACTTCCCATGTGGTCTCCCCTACCTCCACACTGGCTTCCCCATCCCCACACTCATTCTCTCCCTGCCTCTCCTGTCCGTGTAGCCAAAGGCACCTGTATCAAAAGCGACATAGCCACAGTCTTCCTGCTCCAAACCCTCTCAGGGGTCTCCACTGCAACTGATGGAAGCCAGGCTCCTCACTGCAGCCCACAAGGCCCTGCAGGTATAGCCCCTGACTACCTGTCTATCCTCTCTCCATCTATGAGTCGTTCACTTCTCAAAGGAATGAACCCCTAGCTTCCCCAGACACACAGTCATGCCCACAGCAAGAAACGAGCTTCCACCTTTGCCCCTTCCAGAGACAGTCCATGAAGTCCCTCTGCTCATCCCTCTTTCCACCCCCAGCTCCACACTGACTGCAGCAGCCCGGCAGGGGGAAGTGAGGCCGGATGGACAGACGGATGGACGGATGAGTGGATAGACAGATAGAAGGAGCCATGGTGCATGGGTGGATGGATGCGTGGATGGATAAATGGATGAGGGGATGGATGTATAATGAATTTGGGAAACGGATGAATGGATGGATGGGGGGATGGAAGGATGGGTGGATGGATGGGGGAGCAGATGGATGGATTGATGGGCGGATGGACAGACAGTTGCATGAACGGATGCTTGGATGGATGGGGAGACAGATGATGAATGGAAGTGTGGATAGATAGATGGAAGGATGGGTGGGTGGATGGTCAGATGGATAGATGGCTGGATGGGGGGAGCAGATGGATGAATGGACGGGGGAGCAGATGGATGAACGGATGCGCGGATGGATGGGGAGACCGATGAACAGAAGTGTGGATGGCTAGATAGATGAGTGGGTGGATGGCCAGATGGATAGATGGATGGGTGAGGGGACAGACTGATGGATGGAAGGATGGACGTATGGACGGATGGATGGGCAGATGAACGGTTGAAGCAGCCTAGCCGAGATGCAGGAGGAATCGGGGCGGCAGGGGCGGGGAGGGACAAATCCCTGCAGAACCCACCGGCCTCTTCTAGACCTCGGCGGGCCTTAGCTTCCCTTCTGAACAAAGGGGGCGTGTGACGTGCTGCGTAGCCCTAAACTGTGTACTTACCCACTCAGGCCTCAGTTTCCCCCACTGTCCAGCGGGGTTGGGGTCCCGGCTTGGGAGCCACGCGAACGTCCCACGACGCTCTCTTCCCGGCCGCCTCCTGCCGGGTCCCCGACCGCGCCCCCTCCCGCAGGGCCCGGGTCACCTGACTCCAAGCCCACCTCCTCGCGGGGAGGGGCCGGGCCGCGGGGACCCAGCGCCGGAGCGTCGCCGGGCAACAGTCCCCGCCTGGTCTCCACCTCCCAGTCGCGGCCCCGCCCCCTGGGCGGAATCCCCGCCCCCGGATCCATCACGTGACGGGACGGCCGGTTTCGAACAATTCCGCCCTCGCGTTGCCGTGACAACCACCTTCTATGGGCAGTCTTTCTAGGTCCTGGTCCTTAGTCCCCCGCGCGGGCGCGGGCGGATCTCTCGGGCTCCGACTTCTTCTCGGGTCACCTTCAGGCTTCAGTCCAAGCACCCGACGCCTCGTTCCCCTCACGTTGGTAGGGCTGGGTTAGGCCGGGCCGGACTACATTTTCCAGGAGGCTCCGCGGCCGGACGCAAACAGCGCGGTGCTGACTACATTTCCCAGGCAGCCTTGCAGCGGCCCGGGTCCTTAGGCGTCCATTTCCCAGAGGCCCTTCGCGGCGAGACCGTAGCCCTTCTCTGGAGTCTCAGCGTCCTAAGAGACTACCACTCCCAGGGGACTCTGCGTCGCACAAGAAAGACTACGCCTCCCAGAGGTCTCTGCGGCGTCGCGACCGGAAGCGGCGGACGAGTCGAGTGTCCTTGCGCGTGAAGTCGAGCGACTATGGTGGCCCGGGTGTGGTCGCTGATGAGGTGCGTAGGGCCGCCGGATGGGACCCGAGTCCCCGAAAAAGTCCCTTTTTGTGGGCACCCCTGTCTCCAGTCTGCTTGCGATCTGCTCTTCGCTTCCTGTAGAGTTACCTCCCTTTCCTCCCCAGCCTATGGGCCAGATAGGGAAACTGAGGCTCCAGCGGGGTGGGGCTTCCCGAGGTCGCCAATCCCTTCCCTCTTGCCTCCCAGCGAGCCCTTCCCGTTCCACTCACGGTGTCTGCCTGCGCCTCCGAGCCTCAGTTGTCTTCTCTGTGAAGTGGCAGTGCCCGGCGAATCCTGCCGCTGGCGTGGATGGGAGGTGAATGCGGGCTTGGACAGCAGGCAGGAGGCGTCCAGGGACACTTGGTTTCTCCAGGGCTGGAAGGCTCTGGAAAGTCAAGGATCTTTTTCACTGCCCCTGCTCACTGTGGGACCCACTCTCCCGCTCTGGGTTTCAGTTTCCCGATCAAAGTGGCGTCCAGCCGCCCTGCCTGGCACACTGTGAATCGAGTGCTGTGTATGATAGGGGTCTGGGTCGACGGTGCTACACTAGAGTGTCACCCTGTGGACGGTGAGCCGCCGGGAGGATGACTTTCCCCTTGGGCCTAGGCTCCTAAGGGTGGCGGTCAGTGTCCCCTAAGCTTCTGCTCCTCACGTCCCTACCCGCAGGTTCCTCATCAAGGGAAGTGTGGCTGGGGGCGCCGTCTACCTGGTGTATGACCAGGAGCTGCTGGGGTCCAGCGACAAGAGCCAGGCAGCCCTAAAGAAGGCTGGGGAGGTGGTCCCCCCAGCCATGTACCAGTTCAGCCAGTACGTGTGTCAGCAGACAGGCCTGCAGATACCCCAGGTACTCCGGGCTGGAAGCGAGGCCAGGGCTTGGCGAGCGGCAGGCTCTGGGGGTGTCTCCAGCCTGCATGACGTCCTCTGTGTTCGTGCTGCCTGACTCTCAGGCCTGTTCTCCTCCCTCTGTCTCTGGGGCAGGGCTGCTGGGTCTTTTCACTAGTTCTTTCTGCCCATCTCTCTTCCCAGCTCCCAGCTCCTCCAAAGATTCACTTTCCCATCCGTGACTCCTGGAACGCAGGTAGGCACCTGGTTTCTTTGCTTGTGGGGGTTGCTGCAGACACCCCAGTCTAGCCCCTCTCCCCATGTCCTGGCCACTTTTTCTATCCATCCCACTGCCTGCCCCACACGTATCTCTTAGGGATCTAAAAGGGAAAGGAGGCTAGGCCTGGTGGCTTATGCCTGTAATCCCAGCATTTTGGGAGCCTGAGGTAGGCAGATCATCTGAAGTCAGGAGTGTCAGGAGTTTGAGACCAGCCTGGGCAACACGGTGAAACTCTGTCTCTACTAAAAATACAAAAATTAGCTGGGCGTGGTGGTGGCTGACTGTAGTCCCAGCTACTCTGGAGGCTGAGGCAGGAGAATCTCTTGAGCCCCAGAGGTGGAGCTTGCAGTGAGCCAAGATTGCGCCACTGCACTCCAGACTGGGCAACAGAGCAAGAGTCTGTCTCAAGTAAATGAATAAAAGGGAAAGGAGTGGAGATTCTAGGGAAGGGGACGAGGGTGGAGCCTTTGAGGACTGGACTGTGCACTGCATGTTAGAATGGGAGGTGGGAGGCCTGGGCCACATCTGAACTTGTACTATGAGCTTGGACAAGGCAAGGTGCTGCCCCTCTGCTGCCTCAGTTTCTGCTGGAAGTTGTTCTTCTAAAAAAGACTTGCTTGCTAGGTGTGGTGGCTCATACCTACAGCACTTTTGGAGTCTGAGGCGGAAGGGCTGCTTGAAGCCAGGACTTTGAGAACCACCTGGGCAACATTATAACTTATCTCTTCAAAAATAAAATCTGCTAGGCCGGGCACGGTGGCTCAAGCCTGTAATCCCAGCACTTTGGGAGGCCGAGGCAGGTGGATCACGAGGTCAAGAGATCGAGACCATCCTGGTCAACATGGTGAAACCCCATCTCTACTAAAAATACAAAAAATTAGCTGGGCATGGTGGTGCGTGCCTGTAATCCCAGCTACTCAGGAGGCTGAGGCAGGATAATCGCCTGAACCCAGGAGGCGGAGGCTGCGGTGAGCCGAGATCGTGCCATTGCACTCCAGCCTGGGTAACGAGCAAAAAAACTCCGTCTCAAAAAAAAAAAAAATAAAATCTGCTTTTTTTTTTTCTTTTTTGAGATGAAGTTTTGCTCTTGTCACCCAGGCTGGAGTGCAATGATGTGATCTCGGTTCACTGCAACCTCTGCCTCCCGGGTTCAAGCGATTCTCCTGCCTCAGCCTCCCAAGTAGCTGGGATTACAGGCATGTGCCACCACGCCTGGCTAATACTGTATTTTTAGTAGAGATGGGGTTTCTCCATGTTGGTCAGGCTGGTTTCGAACTCCTAACCCAGGCCATTCACCCGCCTTGGCTTCCCGAAGTGCTGGGATTATAGGCATGAGCCACCGCGCCTGGCAAAAATCTTTTTTTTTGTTGTTTTTTTTAGATGGGCTTTCACCATGTTCGTAAGGCTGGTCTTGAACTCCCGACCTCAGGTGATCCGCCCGCATTGGCCCCCAAAGTGCTTGGATTACAGGTGTGAGCTACTATGCCCGGCCCAAAAATCTTTTTTAATTAGCCAGGCATGGTGGCATGTGCCTGCAGTACCAGCTACTTGGGAGGCTTACGCAGGTGGATTGCTTGAGCCCTGGAGTTTGAGGCTTCAGTGAGCTACGATCACACCACCATACTGCAGCCTGGGCGACAGAGACCCTGTCTCTTAAAAAAAAAACAAAATACCCTAGAGTTTAGCGTTTCCCCGGGGTTGGAGGCTGGGTGAGGCTGGGAGGGGAGTGTCATCAGTGGCCGTCCCTTCCCCACAGGCATCATCACGGTGATGTCAGCTCTGTCGGTGGCCCCCTCTAAGGCCTGCGAGTACTCCAAGGAGGGCTGGGAGTACGTGAAGGCGCGCGCCAAATAGCAAGACAGCGGGCCGCCCGCCCCGGCCAGAATGGACAGGGCTGCCACCAACCTGGAGACTCCAGCCTGGGACCCCACTCTGAGGGCAGCTCCCGGCCTTGCCGGCCCAATAAAGGACTTTGGAATTGTTTCCTGACCCATGTGCTGGCCCCGCGGGGGCACAGGGTCGGCCTGCCGGTCGGTGCCCAGAGCACCGAGGCCTGGGCTTCTGGCTCCTGATGGCTCGTCAGGGCTTGACCTTGACCACAGGCCATGGCTCACCCCTTTGATGTCTGCTCTGGCATCAGAGGTCAGAGCAGGTGCTCCTGGTGCTCCAGGGGCCATGCTCTGGGGCCAGGAAATTGCTCTGGCCAAGTCTGGGTTGTGGCAGGGGTCTTGGTTTTGGCAGGCCGAGCCCAGGGTGGGACAGTGTAAAAGCCAGAGTGGACAGAAGTGGGGTCTGCTTCCCTGGGGACACAGGTAAGGAGCCCCTGGGACCAATGGTGCCCGCCCTCCACAGCTCTCTTGCCCAGCCTCCACCATGATTCCACCCTCGCCCTGACAACCCTGGCAGGGGATTCCTGGCCATCAAAGCAAATGCAGGTGTTTGTTGTGCCATTCAGAGGGCCTCCTGCATGTGCTCTCCCCGCTGGGACACCTTCCCTGACACCCCTTCCGCATGCTGGCCGAGCTACCTGGCAGCCTGCACGGGTCTCCCGCATCAGGCATGAGCCCTGGGAGGGCGGGCCTGTCGAGGGGCCCCTGAGAGGCTCCCAACACCCAGCCACAGAGGGCGATCCACACGCTTGGTGATGGAAAGAGGCCTGTGCCCAGAGCAGGGAGCCAGCAGGTGACACTCACCAAGTTGGCACAGGGGCCCCATTCCCACAAGTTCTGGGGCTGATGTTGCTTGGTGTAGGGCCCGAGCTCAGGAGGTGACAGCTGGTCCGAGAAGGAGCAGAGACTAGAGGCCGGGGCATTTCCACTGCTGTCCCACTCAGAGAGGAGAAGCACTGGCCTGAGCAGAACATGGGAGGAGTGTGGCTGGGATCCGCGGCCTCGTCTGGTGGAAGGGGAGCCCACAGGGCCTGCGCCACCCCATTCCCCCCAGGAGCATGGTCCCGGCAGGTCTCGCACATCTGCTGTGCCCCTGCCCTTACTGGGCCTTAGCAGTGGGGCAGGACTAGGGTGAGGGTGGGATGGGCAGGGCAGGGGACCATCCCTGACTCTCTGAGCTGCAGGAAGAAGCTGGTGCTTGCTGTCCCGGCCAGGAGCACCCATACACTGCCACCCTGACCCCATACACCAAGCCCTTCCCGAAGCCCCAGGAAGGAGCAGGCTTTGGGCCCGTTTTACAGATGAAGAAGCTTGCAAAAACAGACAGCTAGCTGTCTGCCCAGCCTGTCTGGAGCCAGGCTGTTACCACAAACCCTCGCTGGGGATACAGAATTTCCAATCACCTGGCATGCAGGCACCCAGCCCAGCCTTAGAGGACAGGAGGGGTCTGCACTGAGCGCTGTGATGCCATGGCTGGGCTGGGGGCGCCCGGCCGCTCCAGGAGTCCTCTGCAGCCTCAGCCACCCGTCGCCATCACTGTTAGAGGGGAAGGACTGGAAAGGCCAGTGAGCAGCCACCCTCTGGGCCACTTCATCTCCATCCAGGCGGCCAGGTTCTGCAGCTCCATGAATGTGGCTTAGTTCTTCCCCAGGTCATGGGCTTCATCCCATGAATCTCTCCTGGCCCATCTACTGGCACCTGTGTGTGAGAACGTGCCTGGGGTCAGGGGACTTTGGGGCCGTGGAAATGGTGCCCCAGAAAGCAGAAGTGAGTGGAGCAAGTCTAGGGTGACTTTGGGAAGACGGGAAGGGGCTGGGGAGATACCTGACCACACCCACAGCCAAGACCACAGAGTGAGGCAAGGCCGGCATGTGGCACAGTGCCACTTCACAGCTGGAGTCACTTGACAGCTGGAAGTAGGACAGGCTAGGAACAGAGTCCAGGAAAAGCTAGTCTGTCCCTATGTAGGCGAGGCAGAGCTAGAAGAGAGAGCAGGGAGAGTCCATAGGCAGAGGCCAGGTGAGACTGGGATGTGGGGGACACCAAGTGGCTGGCTGTCATCAGTGGCTGCCCTTCCTTTCGGCTGTCACTACAGGTGCCAATGGTGCTGCTCCAGCCTTGAGCACACCTTGCCTGGCCCTGGCCTGGAGTGCTAACTGGGCGTCCCAAGGGGTGGTGGGTACAACAGAAATGGAGGGGATTAGCTGGGGGCAGTGTCATGTGCCTGTAGCCCTGGCTGAGGCAGGAGGATCACTTCAGCCTGGGACATTGAAACTGCGAGTGAGCCGTGACCACCACTGCCCTCCAGCCCTGGGTGACAGAGCGAGACCGTCTCTTAAATAAATACATAAATAAAGGCTTGGCAGGGTGGCTCACACCTGTCATCCCAGCACTTTGGGAGGCCCAGGTGGGTGGATCACGAGGTCAGGAGTTTGAGACCAGCCTGGCCAATATGGCGAAACCTCATCTCCACAAAAATACAAAAATTTGCTGGGCATGGGTGCCTGTAGTCCCAGCTACTTGGGAGGCTGAGGCAGAAGAATCACTGGCACCCAGCAAGTGGAGGTTGCAGTGGGCTGAGATCGCGCCACTGTCCTCCAGCCTGGGCGACAGAGCGACAGCGGCAGCCCGGGTTCTTCCTGTGTGGGCTGAGGGCTGAGCAGCCAGTTTTAATTAAATCTGAAAGGATAAGGTGACACCCGAAGTAGCTGACAGCCACACGCCTTCCCATCTCACGTGGCCCTGGAAGTGAGTTTGCTGTCCGTAGTGATGTAGGATTTTTCTTCTCAGTCACTTTGCCAGCCAGGGACCTCCAGCTGGTGATACCTATGACACAGAGTCTGGCCCTCGCTCAGCCATGCTGGCCTGTGTTACAGCTTGTACCTGCGTTCCGTGGTTCCCCAGCTATTGTACTATGCTCAAGATGGACGAATGAGGATACCCTGGACATTGAAGGGTGAGAGGGGAGGAGAATTGTATGGAGCGACAGAACTGCGTTCAGCGGAGAGGGGATGTGGGGCGTGGCGCTCTTCTCCTGTAGGAGTCCAGGACTTTTTCTTTTTTAAACAATAATCTGTGAAAGTTTTACCACCTAAGAATTTTCACTCCAAGAAAAATACATAGCAACACTAACTTGCAGGACGCTGAGTTAACAGATACCTTTCTCTTAGGGCAACTTACTAGCTTCAGTAATGTTTCTGGATGAAGCATCAAGTTACTTTGCACGTTTGTAACATTTTTTAAAGACTGGTCCAGCAGTGTTTTCTCTAATTTTAATTCTTGCTCTTCATTTAAAGTATTGGCAGTAGCATTATTATATGGATTGTCTAGAATGTCTTTTAATCCGTCTGACTTTTTTTTTTTTGAGAAGGAATTTTGCCTTGTTGCCCAGGCTGGAGTGCAGTGGTGCCATCTCAGCTCACCACAACCACTGCCACCTGGGTTCAAGCAATTCTCCTGCCAAAGCCTCCCAAGTAGCTGGGATTACAGGCACCCACCACCACACCTGGCTTTTTTGTAGAGATGGGGTTTCACCATGTTGGCCCGTCTGGTCTGAACCTCCCAACCTCAGGTGATCTGCCCGCCTCAGCCTCCCAAAGTGCTGGGATGGCAGGTGTGAGCCACCACGCCCGGCCTTGACACCGCCTTTTGATCCTCATCAGTATTAACCTCTTCATCTGTTGTGTCCTGGGTGTATTCATTAACCTGTCATTTCCTAGGGACTCAGCAGCTCTGCCTGCCTTCTTTCCAAGGCCAGATGCTTATTTCTGACAATTCTTTGTTGTTGCTCTTCTGTGAGGCTTTTATGTGACTCAGAAGCAAACATCTCACTTTCAGATGAGTTTGTTAGAAAGGGATCGAGTTCAGCAGCAGTTACTTCCTGGTCATTGTTTTCCACAACGTCATCATCATTGCTAACATCTTTTTTTTTTTTTTTTTGAGACGGAGTCTTGCTCTGTCACCCAGGCTGGAGTACAGCAGCTTGATCTCGGCTCACTGCAACCTCTGCCTCTCAGATTCAAGCAATTCTCACTCGTGCACACCACCACGCCCGGCTCATTTTTAAATATTTTTTAGTAGAGATGAGGTTTCACCATGTTAGTCAGGCTGGTCTTGAACTCCTGACCTCATGATCCATCCACCTCAGTCCCCCAGTGCTGGCATGAGAGGCATGAGCCACCGCACCCAGCTGCTAACATAATCTTCCTATAAAATAGGAAGATCAAGTTGAATTCGTTTTAAACAGGTCTCATGACCTTTTCCTTTGAATTCTGCCTTATCAAATACATGCCTTAAGGCTGGAAGTCCCCTCTCTGAAATTCATCTCTGAGCATCCAGCTTGGGTGTATTTCTTTTAACTGTTCTCCGTGGACAGAAACAGGTGCTCCACGGCCGGGCACGGTGGCTCAAGCCTGTAATCCCAGCACTTTGGGAGGCCGAGGCGGGTGGATCACGAGGTCAAGAGATCGAGACCATCCTGGTCAACATGGTGAAACCCCGTCTCTACTAAAAATAGTAAAAATTAGCTGGGCATGGTGGCGCGTGCCTGTAATCCCAGCTACTCAGGAGGCTGAGGCAGGAGAATTGCCTGAACCCAGGAGGCGGAGGTTGCAGTGAGCCGAGATCGCGCCATTGCACTCCAGCCTGGGCAACAAGAGCGAAACTCCGTCTCAAAAAACAAACAAACAAACAAACAAAAAAAAAAACAGGTGCTCCACTTCCTGACTGTTCCTCAGGCTCAGCCCCTTCACCATCTTGTCTCTCTGGAGAGGCTGGAGGTGGGAAAGGAGGAAAAGTTTCATCTTGTACATGCTCATGATCTGGTAAGTCCATGCGCCATTCTCCTGTGGTTCTAGATCTTTTCCTCTGGCTTCCCTCCCCTTCTGTCTGTCCAGTGCTTTTTATGGGCTCAGAATAGGGGAGGGGCAGGCCATAGGTAGTATTGGAAAGGGGAGCATTTGATTGGAATTGAAAGGCATTATTCAGAAATAATCAGGAAAAGGCAGGCAAACAGGAACAGTTCTCACTCTTGGCCGGGAGAATGTGCGGTGGCTTACACCTGTAATCCCAGCACTTTGGGAGGCCGAGGCAGGTGGATCACCTGAGGTCAGGAGATAAGACCATTCCGGTCAACATGGTAAAACCGCCTCTCTACTAAATATACAAAAATTAGCTGGGCGTGGTGGCACGTGCCTGTAATCCCAGCTACTGGGGAGGCTGAGGCAGTAGAATCGCTTGAACCAGTGAGTCAGAGTTGCATTGAGCAAAGATCATGCCACTGCACTCCAGCCTGGTGACAGAGCAAGACTCCATTTAAAAAAAAAAAAAAAAAAAAAAAAAAGATGAGTAGTAATCATGGATGAATGGATGAGTACAGTCAATGGCTTGATGGATTAATGAGGGGACAGGATGAGTGGTTAGATGGGTAGATGCATACATGAGTGGGTGGGTGGATGTGTAGATGGATAGGTGGATGGATAGGTGGGTGAATGGATGAATAGACAGGTAGATGAATGATGGTGTAGATGGATGAGTGGATGGATGGTTATGGATGGGTGGGTGGATGGATGGATGATTGGGTGGCTGGATGGATAGGTAGGTAGATGGATGAATGGGTTAGATGGAGGATGGATGGGTGGGTGGATGGGTAGGCAGGTGGGTGGATGGGTGCATGGACAGGTAGGTAGATGGATGAATGGGATTAGATGGAGGCTGGATGGGTGGGTGGGTAGGCGGGTGGGTGGATGCATGGGTGGGTGGGTAGGCAGGTGGGTGGGTGGATGTACAAGGACTCATTAGTCTACTCCACTTACCCTCAAAGCACTGGTCCATCTTGGTTCAGAGTCTTGCCAATGAAGACCTGCTCTTGGCATTGTTGGACTGGCTGCCAGTAGAGGCATGGCCAACTGTGCAGAGGTTTCCCTGGCCGAGGTGCAGCCAAAGTGGACACTCGTGCCTCGCTGTGCTGAAACGAAGAGCAGGGTCTGTCCCTCTGGGACCTGGGCTTCAACTGCTTCCTGGAGATGTGTGTAAGGATGGGGACCATGATTTGGAGGGAAAAGGCTCCTCTTACTCTGTAGAAGAACCTCAAGAGACTATCAAGTAGCCCACGACTGGAGACTTTTCACTCCGAGTGTTAAAAACACATGGTGCTATCCCTTGTGGCTGTTCCCCTCTTCCCCCAAAGCCTTCTGGCAGCTTCTCCCACCAGCTTGCTCCTGCTGGCCTTGGGGCCTTCACAGTGTGTTCCCCCAGGCAGGAAACACCACCATTCCTTCTGTGGCCACGGCAACCTGTACCATCAATCTGCACTTTTTTTTTTTGGGATGGAGTTTCACTCCTTTCCTCCAGGCTAGAGGGCAATGCTACGACCTCAGCTCACTGTAACCTCCACCTCCTGGGTTCAGGCGATTCTCCTGCCTCAACCTCAGCTGGGATTACAGGTGTGTACCACAACACCTAGCTAATTTTTAAATAATTTTTTAGTAGAAACAGGGTTTCACCATGTTGGCCAGGCTGGTCTCAAACTCCTGACCTTGTAATCTGCCTGCCTTGTTCTGGGATTACAGGCCTGCGCCACAGTGCCCGGCCTAAGCCACACCTCATAAGCTCACCATGTGCATGTGTGCCCACCTTGAGGGCAGGCACCAACTGGATCTGTTGTATGAACACATCTGGTCAGTGCCAGGGACCCTACTTGAGAAGGGGCTCTGGAAATGGGAGTTGAATGAATGAGTAGTTCAAAGCTTGGATCTTTTCCACTGCCAGCTGGTGGTCCTCACTTAAGTCCGTTCTCCCTGGTAGGCCTGTTTTCCTGTCTGCAAAATGGGGTTGTTCAACCTCCCAGGGTTACATTGAGGATGGTGGGGAAGAGCTGGTACAGCTAGCTCAGTGCCTGGCTGACAGCAGAGCCGAATCCCTGTCCTTCCCTGTGTAGCAAGCAGGACAGCAAACGGTGTTGCCTGGGCATTAGAAGCAGGACACCATGGACCGGGTGTGGCAGCTCACGCCTGTAATCCCAGCACTATGGGAGGCCTAGGCAGGTGGATCACCTGAGGTCAGGAGTTCAAGACCAGCCTGGTCAACATGGTGAAACCCTGTCTCTACTAAATATACAAAAATTAGCCAAGCATGGTGGCACATGCCTGTAGTCCCAACTACTCAGGAGACTGAGGCAGGAGAATTGCTTGAACTCAGGAAGAAGAGGTTGCAGTGAGCTGAGATTGTGCCATTGTGCTCCAGCCTGGGCAAGAGTGAAACTTTGTCTCAAAAAAGAAAAAAAACAACAACCAACGAGTAGACCACCACATACAAATGTCTCAAGACTGTGGCCAGGGAGCAGCACTTTGAGGCATCGCTCCTGCCTAGGAGACTGGACTCTGTGTTGTCCCGTTCCTGTGATCCCAGCACTTTGGGAGGCCAAGGCAGGTGGACTGCTTAAGCCCAGGAACTCAAGACCAGCCTGGGCAACATGACAAAACCCCATCTCTGCAAAAGATACAAAAATCAGCTAAGTGTGGTGTCACCCACCTGTAGTCCCAGCTACTGGGCAGGCTGAGGCGGAAGGATCACTTGAACCCGGGAGATGGAGACTGAGGTGAGCTGATTGCACCACCGCACACCAACCTGGGCGACGGAATGAGACTGTCTAACAAACACACAGCTTGTAGCAATGTGCCACAGCAGCCCTAGGGAACTCGCACAACTGCCATAGATTCTGACTTTGTAGGTTTCTGTAGGTGATACAGTAGGGGTTTACAATCACTGCTATGGGCATTTGGTTTTTACAGCTACAGCGTCCAATCTGTGCCCTCAGTTTTTTTTATTCTGTTAAATGGGGCTGATAATGATACCTGGGAGGAACGTATGAGGCCACGTAAAGCAAATTTGAGTCTGGTGCCCAGCGTGGTGGCTCACGCCTGTAATCCCAGCACTTTGGGAGGCTGAGGCGGGCGGATCACCTGAGGTCAGGAGTTCAAGACCAGCCTGGCCAACATGGTGAAACCCCGTCTCTACTAGAAATACAGAATTAGCTGGGTGTGGCGGCATGTGCCTGTAATCCCAGCTACTCCGGAGGCTGAAGTTGCAGTGAGCTGAGATCATGCCACTGCACTCCAGCCTGGGCAACAGAGCAAGATTCATTTGAAAAAAATTAAAAAAAAGAAAGTACAGAGAATGTAAATTGCCTGCATGTTCAAAAAAAAAAAAAAAAAGGTATGAAGGGAAGGCTGAGAACACAGCTCCTGGGGGTTACCACTGGGTTCCTTCCTGGATGTCACATCCCTCCTGCACCAAAGCATTCCGTCTTCGCCAGGGACGGGTTCCAAGAGAGGCCAGCATAGGAGTTAGTTCTGGCTAAGGAGACCTCAGCAAGTTTGCCGAGAGGCCTGAGTGCAGTCCCCGTCCCTGGCCCTCCTTCTCCTGCTGGGCAGGCCCTGCTCCACTGTGGGTGGATAGGATTTTGAGGCCTTTCAGCCATCCATCATCCATGACAGCCCCAAATCTTCAGAGAAATGGAGCCTAAAGTGGGCTACGGTGAGCCTCGGGAACCGCCTATCTATGGACTTCCTGTTAAAGCAGGC
Source organism: Saimiri boliviensis (assembly GCF_048565385.1). Taxonomy (NCBI): domain Eukaryota; kingdom Metazoa; phylum Chordata; class Mammalia; order Primates; family Cebidae; genus Saimiri; species Saimiri boliviensis. The sequence goes on from NC_133462.1 coordinate 40,798,233, forward strand.
GAGAGCCCCCATCTACCACCTAAGCCACCACTGCATTGGTGGGGTTACTTGTCCTTTGTAGTGTCACTAGGGCTCTGCTGTCTTCCTTTGCTGGACACTGCCTCGTCTCCACTCTTCACAGTTGGAGGCACGTCCCGAGTGTGGGCTGGCTTCCCGGAGTGGAATGGCTACCGGATCCCAGGTGCCGTGGCTCCAGCCTGCTGTTGGTGTTTGGATTGGCATCAGGCTTGTCCCTTCTGGCCGACGCAGAGGCCGGCCCTGGGCTGGTCAGAGACCCATCCTGGCACGAGGAGCCGTGCCCACACACACGCACACCATGGGGCCTGAGATGCTGCCGATGACCCTGTGCCTTTCACTGCTTACACCCGACTCTGGTGAAAATACCGTTTTGTTCTCCGAGTGAAACGGTAATGTGAAAGCATCCACATGAAGATGACTGGGCTTCGGAAAGTCCGTGTGGAGAGCGGCAGCTGGGAGTCGTCGTAGGCTTGGTTTGAGTGTGATCCGCAGGGGAAGCATCTGCCGGCGTTCATCAACAGGGCACGGGTGAGACCCCCACACCCTGACGGGGATGCCACCCAGCACCCAAGAGCAAAGCAGCCCCGTCTGTGCGAACATTAACAGAGAGCTCGCTGACCCGAGCAGCCAGGCGAAACCAGCACAGCACAGGCCCATTATTCGAAAACCAATCACTGTCGCACTGGAAAACTTCTTCCACAACTGGATGTCTTCCCAGAGTTTTTCTATCGCGTGAGCTTCATACACTTTTAGAAATAAACATAGTCGGCTGGGCACGGTGGCTCATGCCTGTAATCGAAGCACTTTTGGAGGCCAAGGTGGGCGGATCACAAGGCCAGGAGTTCAAGACCAACCTGACCAATATGGTAAAACCCCATCTCTATTAAAAATACCAAAATTAGCCCAGCATGGTGTGCACGCCTGTAATCCCAGCTACTCAGGAGGCTGAGGCAGGAGAATCGCTTGAACCCCGGAGGCGGAGGTTGTAGTAAGCCAAGATCGCATACCACCGCACTTCAGCCTAGGCAACAGAGTGAGACTCTGTCTCAAAAAAAGAAATAAACAGAGTCAGTGTGTATCAATACAACTAAAAGACATGCTATAATTTTGTTTCATTTAAAGAGGCGGAGATAAAGAAATGACACGTTAAATAAAGGGTATGTGAACGGAAACACATTTATTACAAAAAAAAAACAAAACGAAAAACAAATTCACATTGTATTGAGCTACTATATGGCAACAGATTAAAAAAAAATATTTTTACACAGTTTGAGATAACTCCTAACAGAACACAGGCTTGTTGCCACATGACAGGACACAGGATTCCAAGTAATCAGTAGCGGCGAGTGAAGCGGGCGTCGCTGGGCCTGCTCCCCCGGCTCTGGCCCCCGAACCCGCCTTGCATGCCTCCGTGCGGGATGGGGTGGCCCCGGGAGGCCCCGCCCGGGGCAAAGCTGCCTCGCCTAGGAAGAAATTCACAAGGTTTGACTGTGAAGTGCTACTGCTCCCATGGCCATCCCAGCCGGTAGGCAGTGCCCCTTCCCGATGCCCTCCCCTCCTGAGTGGCAGCAGGCTTCCAGTACCCCATGCCTACCCTCGCATCACACTTGGGGGAGAAGCTGTTAGTTGGAAAGTCGTGTGTGTTGTTAAAGCTCCCCCAAGGAAGGCCAATATGCAAAGCAGAGGAAGGGGGGCCGCCCCCAGCACGCCTTACCCTGACATCCCTCCCCGGTTCATCATGTGGCCAGGCCCAGAGTGACCGGACATGCTTCTCTCACCGCCTGGAAGACAGACATGCTTTCACACAGGGCACCTGCACACACAGCCTCGAATGCATTGCATTGAGCCCACTCCACTCCTTTCTTTGAGGTCCCTGGGTACTTGGAACTGGCAGATCCCAGGATGTCTTGGCACATGGGCCACAGATGTACAGCTTTCTCCCAGCGGAGAGGACTCGGGAACGCCCACTGTCCAACTCCTGGGCCAGATCTCCAGAGAGCAGGAGATATCTGGAGTGCTCTTCACTCCTCATTCCAGCACTGAGGGCAAAAGACGTCCTGTGCTCCCCAGAGGAGTGAGAGGGGGCGCAGCCTCCATCTTTCCATCACTCCCCAGCACACCCTGGTCCCAGCCCAGACCCACTCCTCACCTTGCCACCTCTTGTGATCCCTGTCCATCATGCCCCCGTCAGCCGTGCCCTGCCATGCCCGGTCATCCTCTCTTCGGCCGTGGTCCCCCCAGTCACGTCTGCCCCTTGAAAAGAGACATCTCTGATTTGGATTGCCCCCATGTCTGGCTCTCATGCTAATAAATGTGGTGACTTCTGGAGGGTGAAGTCCTCTGTTTCCTGCCCTGGGCCTACATCCCAGTGACTTGGGGGCCCCCTTGGTGGGACAGACCAATCCAGTCAGCTGACTCTGTGAGGCCAGGGACAGGCAATGCAGGGTGTGGACACAAACCTGGGGGGAGGAGGCAGCCCTCGGCCCTCACTCATCCTCTTGTCGGAGCCATAGCCCCCCCAGCCATCGCGGGAGTCCCGTCCGTGGCGCTCTGGTCCTCCATGGCGTTCTGGGTAATGCTGGGCATCACAGGTCCAGGAGAAAAAGAGGTTCAGTGTCAGCTCCTAGACCCACAGCTTTGCAGGCAACAGAGTAACACTGACAATGACAGTCACTCTAGACAGAAGTGCTGATAGGCTCTGTCGGTTCACATGACACAGCTGCCTCCCTGGAATGTGCAGGCCAGAGGCCCTGTGCCCTAGGCTCCTGGCCTGCACACAAAAGGTACCAGAACCACAGCACCTCCCCACGGCACCACCAGAGCCGGGAAGGCCACCAGGGGTCGCCTACTAAAGATAATGCTTACGAGATTCCCTGGGTCCCACAGCCCAAATGGTTAGTGCCCAGAGCCAATGGTATTCTCTTAAGTGTCTTCTATTAAGGAAAGATGACGTTTATAAACCTTTAATGTGTGCATATATCAGAAAGTTTTTACAATTTTTTTCCTTCCACAGTGAAGGAAGTAAATGTAGCACTTTATCCGAAATAGTTTTGATTTTTTTTTTCCTTTTTTTTTGAGATGGAGTTTCGCTCTTGTTGCCCAGGCTGGAGGGCAATAGCGTGATCTCAGCTCACCACAACCTCCGCCTCCCACATTCAAGCAATTCTGTTACTTCAGCCTCCCGAGTAGCTGTGGTTACAGGTGTGTGCCATCACACCTGGCTAATTTTGTATTTTTAGTAGAGACAGGGTTTCCCCACATTGGTCAGGCTGGTCTTGAACTCCCGACATCAGGTAATCCACCCGGCCTCAGCCTCCCAAAGTGCTGGGATTAAATATGTGAGCCACCGCGCCCGGTCCATCCAGAATAGTCTTTACGAATTTTTTCCTTCCACAGTGAAGGAAGTACCAAACGCAGCCCTTCATCTATCAACTGCTAGGTAAGGATCCTTCCTCATAGTCAAGTTTCTCGGAAGTTTATGCTGGATGCCTAGTCCAGGGCCTTGCACCCTGCTCTGCTCAGGACACGGGACACTCAGATAAATGGCTGAAAGATAGTGGTCCCCTTGGCCAGCCCAACCATTCTCTCCTGTCACTGTTTTTGTAAACCACATGGCCAACACAGACCAGGAGTTCTTTTTTTTTTTTTTTTTTTTTTTTTTTTTGAGACGGAGTTTCGCTCTTGTTACCCAGGCTGGAGTGCAATGGCGCGATCTCGGCTCACCGCAACCTCCGCCTCCTGGGCTCAGGCAATTCTCCTGCCTCAGCCTCCTGAGTAGCTGGGATTACAGGCTCGTGCCACCATGCCCAGCTAATTTTTTGTATCTTTAGTAGAGACGGGGTTTCACCATGTTGACCAGGATGGTCTCGATCTCTCGACCTCGTGATCCACCCGCCTCAGCCTCCCAAAGTGCTGGGATTACAGGCTTGAGCCACCGCGCCCGGCTAGACCAGGAGTTCTTGACCCTGCTATCTGAAGAAAGACCAGAGGATGAGTCATACTTGATGCCTGCTTCTTTGACGGTCAGGGTTAATATTTACACCCACAGCCTGTTTCTGTGGCTGGAAGCACTTTCCAGCCTGACTTTCACAAAAGGTAGTAAGGTGGCTGTGGCTCCACAGTCCTGTTCTCTTTCCACAAATACTGTGACTTCTGGGTTTTTTGCCTCATGACCACGTTCTAGGTGGAAGAAAACTACAAAGCAGTCCTGGTAAGGACACCACCTCGGCGCACCCTGGTCGTTGTACATGTCCAAGTTCACCTCCCCATTAAATGGAGGGCTCTGCCAGGGCATGCTCCGCCATGTGCAAGATGTCCACGCACCACTGCCTGCTTCCCTGGCCCATTCTCTCCAGACGTGTGCTCTGACGCCTCCCCTCAACAAATAACAACAGGGGGTTGGGTTTACAAGACGGACAGAGCACAGCAGGCTTCCTTCCATGTCACCAGCACACCACAGTATCTGGGAGAGGCAGTGCTGCCAGATCCAAGGAGAGCTTCTGAAATGGACTCCTGAAATAAGCTCTCCCTAGTATTTGAAAATCCAATCAACATTTACAATTTCCTGTCCAACCAACGAGGCCCAGAAGTTCTGTGCTAGTTTTCTTTGCAGGGAGATGTCACCATTTGCCTTTGAGGCAGCTCTGATGACTTATTTATGACTGTACATCTGAGGAGAAAGAATCAAACTGCCTTCCACTGTTAGGAGAGCCTATCTGACACCTGCATGAAAGTAGCTGGTGGCCAGGTGTGTTGGCTCACATCTGTAATCCTAGCACTTCCGGAAGCCAAGGCAGGAGGATCACTTGAGCTCAGGAGTTCAAAACTGGCCTGGGCAACATAGTGAGACCCCGTCTCTATTAAAAAAAACAAAAGGGCTAAACGCAGTGGCTCACGCCTGTAATCCCAGCACTCTGGGAGGCCGAGGCAGGTGGATCATGAGGTCAAGGGATCGAGACCATCCTGGGTCAACATGATGAAACCCCGTCTCTACTAAAAATACAAAAAATTAGCTGGGCATGGTGGCGCATGCCTGTAATCCCAGCTACTCAGGAGGCTGAGGCAGGAGAATTGTCTGAACCCAGGAGGCGGAGGTGGCGGCGAGCCGAGATTGCGCCATTGCACTCTAGCCTGGGTAACAAGAGCGTAACTCCGTCTAAAAAAAAAAAAAAAAACAACCAAAAACAAACAAACAAACAAATAAAAAGGCTAGGCGCAGTGGCTCACGCCTGTAATCCCAGTACTTTGGGAGGCCAAGGTGGGTGGATCACCTGAGTTCAGGAGTTTGAGACCAGCCTGACCAACATGGTGAAACCCTGTTTCTACTAAAAATACAAAAATTATCCACGTGTGCTGATGGGTGCCTGTAGTCCCAGGTACTTGGGAGGCTGGGACAGGAGAACTACTTGAACTGGGGAGGTGGAGGCTGCAGTGAGACGAGATTATGCCACTGCACTCTAGCCTGGGTGACAGAGCGAGACTCCATCTCAAAAAAAAAAAAAAAAAAGAAAAAAGAAAAAGAAAAAGTAGGCCAAGCCCAGTGTCTCACGCCTATAATCCCAGCACTTTGAGAGGCTGAGGCAGGTGGATCACCTGAGGTTAGGAGTTCAAGAACAACCTGGCCAATATGGTGAAACCACATCTTTACTGAAAATACAAAAATTAGCTGGGGGTGGTGGTGCGTGCCTGTAGTCCCAGCTACTCAGGAGGCTGAGGCAGGAAAATTGCTTGAACCTGGGAGGCAGAGGTTGCAGTGAGCTGAGATCACACCACTGCACTCCAGCCTGATAAAACACATTTGTACAGACACACGACCACCTCATGTAAACCCCCTACCACCCCACACTCTGTAGGAGCAATATTACCTTCATGTCACTCCTGGGAAAGACAGGCTCAGCAGGAAGGGGTGACACTAGGGTGTGACCCTAGTTCCGTCTGATTCTGGAAACTGGACATGGAACCACTGGGCTATGCTCCTCCACCAAAGAAAATCCACAAGACTAGTTCTACGTTTCACTGCATATAATTTGCCTCCAGAAGCAGGGGAAAAGAAACCCCACGAGGCTGACAGAATTCCTGAGGAGCCTGAGACAGAGCCAAGTTCTTGGCTCTGCTCAGGCATAGTAAGGCACCAAGGGAAACAGAAGCGGGAAGGTGATGCTGGAGTCAAGGAAATGATGGCAGGAGGAGGAAGAGCCCACGAGGAGTCCTGAGAGAGGAAGGCATCTTCCACAAAGCAACCTGCAGCCTCCAAGTTTACAGGAAAACCCACTAGAGGTCCAAGGCTCTCTTGGGAAGTCTCAGTCTCAATATAAGAAGGAAGGAGAAAATGGAGCTTTTTGTTCTAATGTGCTAACCCTCCAAGGAGAACGAGCACAGACCAGAGACCTAGTTGCTGTCCAAGGCTAAGTGGGGCCCTGGTGATGAAAGATGTCCTTATTTTCCAAAGAGTGTGAGCACTTGGGGACAGACACAGCAACCCCAGCCTCTCCAGGTGCGGATGCCCCTGTCTGAGTCAGCTGTGCGGCTCACCAGACACTTCCCAGCAGAGCCGGGTGGCACTCACCCCAAGCTTTCCTTGCACTATTGCACGTGTTGTGAGTGCGGCACACAGAACCCCAGGGTCAAGGCTAAAAATGGCTTCAGAGTACCTGTTCAGACTGACAGCCAAGACTAACCCCAAAGAATCCCAAATTTCCATCCCACAAACCTAGAAGGTGCTGTACGTTTCTTTCCTCATTTTGGCTTTTGGACAAGAAAAGAGCAGGAATAAGGCACGCTGAAGGGAAAAGAACCCATTCCACAGGAAATTCTGTGGCTACCACTGTAGCTTCAAACTTACCTGTCCTTCTCTCTCTCCCATCATTGACCTCGAACCTTCTCTCCTGAAAAGGTAATTTAAAACAAACCATAAGAAGAGGAAGAGGCTTGTTCATAAAGAGAGGACCATCAGGCCCCCAGTAAAAAGCAGCATTTGCACAACTGGAGGGAGGAGACTTGCAGGCCTGACTCAGTATGCACCTGATGGACAGAGTAGGCTCACAGAGCCCAGGAGTCCTTGTTCTCAGTCAGAGAATGAGCCAGGAAAAAGGTGGATCACGAAGAGGGCCAGCAGAGGCCCAACTGACCTGTCCACTGAGTGGTCGGGGTAGCGGCCGCGGTCCCTATGATCAAAGTCGTGGAAGCGGTCCTGGCGGTTAAAGTCAGAATGGTAGCGCTCATCCAGGGCGGCCCGCTTGGCTTCCGGCCAGTAGGCATCATCTCGCCTGTGAGGGAACATGAGACAAGAGATAGAGGGATCCCTCACCCAAATTGTATCTATTACCTTTGTGGGAGCTGGCCTCTAGCCCTTCACAGAATGAGGATGAGCATCACTAAGAGTGCTCTCTGCCCTAGGAGGCAAGATCTGACTTGACCCCACTGACTGCACAGCTTTTTATTTTGTCCCACACGTCTACCTCCCCTGATGCAGAATGGCCTGAGTTTCCCAAAGGGGGAGCCACTAGTTAATTGGGCAGTCCTATGGGCCGCTGGCACACTGCATCTGGAGCCCTCCACAGCTACCTCTGCTCAGGAAAGGACCATGAAGGGCTCTGTCAAGTACACCTGCCATCTCTCCTGCCCTGCCAGCAGCACTGGACATGGACTACTGCAACACACGGATGACCATAAATCACTCTCATCAGCAACATTTCGTACCAAGGCATAATAGATACTAGAACAATTAATATGACCCATTATAGAAGTTGCACTGTGTATTATCTGAGTTCCTCCTGCACTCATATAACAGAAAGAAACAACAAACTGATCTGTGCCAAATTGCAGTGCATACAGAAAGCCTGACACCATCACTGCTGGACGTATGCACCTGACTCCTGACAGCAGCCGTGCTCAGCACTGTGTATTCATACCTCCTCAGTATGTTTGGGAAACTAAAATTAATCTTACTGCTGGGTGCCGTGGCTCATGCCTGTAATCCCAGCACTTCTGGAGCCTGAGGCGGGTAGATCCCCTGAGGTCAGGAGTTTGAGACCAGCCTGGCCAAGATGGTGAAACCCTGTCTCGACTAAAAATACAAAAAAACTAGCCAGGCATGGTGGCACATGCCTGTAATTTCAGCTACTTGGGAGGCTGAGGCAGGACAATCACTTGAACCCAGGAGGTGGAGGTTGCAGTGAGCTGAGATCACATCATGGCACTCCAGCCAGGGCAACAAAAGGGAAAATCCGTCTCAATTAAATAAAAAATCTTATTTCTAGAATAAGTAAACACAAATTACAATGGATTAAAAAGCCAGGACAAGGCCGGGCAGATCACCTGAGGTCAGGAGTTCCATACTACCCTGACCAACATGGTGAAACCCTGTCTCTACTAAAAATACAAAAACTAGCCAGGCATGGTGGTGGGCGCCTGTGGCAGGAAAATCACTTGAACCCAGGAGGCACAGGCTGGAGTGAGCTGAGATGGCACCACTGTACTCCAGCCTGGGCAACAGAGTGAGACTACATCTAAAAAAGAAAAAAGCCAGGACAGGGCTTAAAAGGAGGTACAACTGGCAGCCCCTCCTCTGGGCACTTGTGATGGGACACTCTTTGTGCCCAAGCCTCTCTCCTTAGGTCTGTGCCACTCCATAACCTGATGAGTTAACCAGCACTACTTTATCCAACCTCCTGTCTCCTGAGCTCAAACCACCTCGGGACTCTGCTGGAGTACAGAAAAGCTACAGCGCTATAACATGGACCTGTTTATTTTTATTTTTTATTTATTTTGAAATGGAGTCTCACTGTCACCCAGGCTGGAGATCAGTGGTGTAATCTTGGCTCACTGCAACCTCTGCCTCCTGGGTTGAAGCGATTTTCCCGCCTCAACCTCCCAAGTAGCTGGGATAACAGGCACGTACCACCATGACCAATTTTTTGTATTTTAGTAGAGATGGGTTTTGTCATGTTGGCCAGGCTGGTCTCGATCGCCTGAGCTTAAGCAATCCCCCTATTTTAGCCTCCTAAAATGCAAGGATCACAGGCGTGAGCCAGCATGCCCGGCCTGTGCTTCCCTTGAATCAAAGACCTCAAGCTAACTCAATTGTGAGGTCCCCAACACGATTCTGAATGCCACATGCTACCTAAAGGCAGCGCAGCTCTGCTTACCGGTCCAGGTCGTAGGGCCGCCGCACCGCAGGCCGCCGCTCCTGCTCGTAGCGCAGTTCCTGCTGGCGCCGCAGCTCCTCGCGCTCACGGTGGATGCGCTCCTGCTCGCGCCGGCGCTCATGCTCTACGTGCATGCGCTCACGCTCCAGCCGTTCCCGCTCCATGCGTTCCCGCTCCAGCCGCTGGCGCTGGAAGGCCAACCTCTCTCGGGCAATCTCCAGCCGCTCGCGCTCCTCACGCTCCCACTGTGCCTGCATGCGTTGTTCGCGTTCACTGCGCTCACGCACCCTGCTGCACAACAGCAGAGCTGCAGAAGGGGAACTAGACACTCCCCGGTCGGGTCCCAGGGCTGACATGAAGTCAGACACTGGGTAGGGCAGACGCCAGGGCTGTGCCTCTCCTGCGTGGTCTGCAGAGCCTTACACTCGAGCGGGAAAAAAGGCTTCCCAGGCCGATGGTAGGAGCCCAGGAAGAAGACAGGAATGAGGCCCAGGCTCTGCATGTGTGATCACGTGTAATGTGAACTGGGCCTCATTTCTCCAACATTTCCTGGAGCTTGACAACTGATTTCAGGCAACAGCCAGTTAAAAAGCAACAGACTATATACTTCATAGCGAGTGAGTCTCAATTAGAACCTTTACTCCCTAGACCACAGGATTAAATTAGTCTTTGTGAAGTGAGGCTGGCAGGACTACCCTCCAGGTGTGAGGACACTGCCAGCTGTATTCTTTTGACAGTGATACAGATGACATTTTACGGCATTTCTCCAGTCTTTGTATATAAAACCGGAAAGACAGGAGCCAGACTTTTATGTAGAGACAGTTGCCCAGGCTGTTCTCAAACTCCTGAGCTCAAAACAATCCGCCCATCTCCGCCTCCCAAAGTGCTGGGATTACAGGCGTGAGGCACTGTGCTGAGCCTCAGATTCTCTTCTTTTGATCCACCTACACAGTGATAGATACACAGCCTGGGCAATAGTGAGACCCTGTCTCCACAAGAAATAGTATTACGGGCGTGGTAGCTACTTGGAAGGCAGAAGTGGTAGGGTCAATCACTTGAGCCCAGGAGGTAGAGGCTGCAGTGAACTATGATTGCACCACTTAACTCCAGGGTGACAGAGTGAGACCCTGTCACAAAATAAAAAGAAAATTAAAACAGGGCCGGGTGCGGTGGCTCACGCCTGTAATCCCAGCACTTTGGGAGGCTGAGGCGGGACAATCGCGAGGTCAAGAGATTGAGAGCATCCTGGTCAACACGGTGAAACCCCGTCTCTACTAAAAATACAAAAAATTAGCTGGGCATGGTGGCGCGTGCCTGTAATCCCAGCTACTCAGGAGGCTGAGGCAGGAGAATTGCCTGAACCCAGGAGGCGGAGGTTGCGGTGAGCCGAGATGGAGCCATTGCACTCCAGCCTGGGTAACAAGAGCAAAACTCGGTCTCAAAAAAAATAAAAATAAAGTAAAAAATAAAAATAAAAAAATTGGAGGTGTTCAGGGAGCTACTAAAAAAGAAAAAACTACCTCAGTACAGCATAACAACTTCTAACACAGCACTGACATCGTGTTAGAAGCTATCTAGAAATGATTTAAAGTGTACAGGAGGATGTACACGGGTTATTTGCAGAAATACCACATTTTTATATCAGAAACTTGATCCTCTGCAAATTCTGGTATCTACAGGGGTCCTGAGGCCAATCGCCTCTGGATGCCCAGGAACAACTGTTTCTGTCCCAGCAGAAATGTATAATCTTGCCTCATTGTATTCTGGACCCAAATAACTGCAACTTCCTCAGTTCACCCAACATGTCTTAGATTCTCCCACATCTGCCTCTGCGGATCTCAGCACTTTCAGGAGGAGTCCGTAGTATGAAGGGGCTACGGTTTATGTAATCGCACTAGGGAACTTTTCAGTTCCGTCAAAATGCTCACAACCTAACAAGGGACACCCAAGCCCACAGGGCAGAAGGGCTGGCGCCGAGGGTCTGGAACACGTCAGTGTTCATCACTGCAGGCTCCTGGGGGCTCCCCCTAGGCTGCCCATGTTCATTATTCCCCCAGCATTAATGCCACCTCCCAACACCTTCATTCACAGGACCATAGGAGAGTTTGTATTTTCTTTTCCTTTAAAAGGAATTAAAGGGTGGCTACTCTCTAGGCAGAGCAGTGCCCACTCCCCCTCCTTTTAAACTAATGGTCCTGATTTTTAAATTTTTATTTATTTGAGATGGAGTTTTGTTCTTGTCGCCCAGGCTGGAGTGCAATGGTGGGATCTCAGCTCACTGCAACCTTCACCTCCAGGGTTCAAGCGATTCACCTGCCTTACCCTCCCAGGTAGCTGGGATTACAGACATGCTGCATCACACCTGGCTAATTTTGCATTTTTAGTAGAGACGGGGCTTCACCATGTTGGTCAGTCTGGTGTTGAACTCCTGACCTCAGGTGATCTACCCACCTCAGCCTTCCAAAGTGCTGGGATTACCGGCGTGAAACACCATGCCAGGCGGTCCTTACTTTAAAACTGAACTTAACAAATTATTTCTTCATAGAAAAATTAGCTGTAATTCACCAATAACGTTTGTGTTTAGCTCTTTCCTGACTTATTTAATAATGAGGCCCTGTGAGGCCTAGAACACTGGCTCACACCTGTAATCCCAGCATTGCAGCACTTTGGGAGGCTGAGGCTGGCTTGAAGGCAGGAGTTTTAAGAGCAGCCTGGCCAACATGGCAAAACCCCATCTCTACTAAAAAATACAAAAATTAGCCAAGTGTGGCACTACCTGCCTGTAGTCCCAGCTACTCAGGAGGTTGAGCCAGGAGAATTGCTTGAACAGGGGAGGCAGAGGCTGTGGTGAGCTGAGATCATACCATTGCACTCCAGCCTGGGTGACACAGAGACACTCCATCTCAAAAAAAAAAAAAAAAAAAAAAAAAAAAAAAAAAAAAAAAGAATGAGGTTCGCTCTCACTAGGTCCACCTCATGGTCCCTTTTCCTGTATTCACATCTTCTGGAACAAATTTGGTATTTTGCACTACTGATGCTGGAAAGCATTCTATCTCCCTGCCTTTGTTACCTTCTATCATCGTTGGGAAGAGACTTATTTGAAAAGAGCCACAGCTAGGCCGGGAGTGGTGGCTCACGTCTGTAATCCCAGCACTTTGGGAGGCCAAGGCGGGTGGATCATATGATGCCGGAAGTTTGAGACCAGCCTGGCTAACATGGTGAAGCCCCGTCTGTACTAAAAATACAAAAATTAGCCAGCATGGTAGCAGGTGCCTGTGATCCTAGCTACTAAGGAGGCTGATGCAGGAGAACTGCTTGAACCTGGGAGGCAGAGGTTACAGTTAGTTGAGATCATGCCTGGGTGACAGAGCATGCCTCTATGTCTCAAAAAAAAACCCAAAAATCAAAAAACAAACAAACAAAAGAGCCACAGGATGAAAGTTAAAATACAAGTCAGTATGAACTGAAAGCCAATGGAGGAAAAAGGTTGACAGCAGTATCCCACCACAGAGAACTCTGCAAACGTCCTCCCAGGACACAGTCATGAACAGAGTCTAGAAAAAACACCAAACTGTTCCTGGATCCCGACAACTCACCTATGGGACTCCGAGTCTCTCGATTTCCGAGGCTCCTTGACCTTATCAAAGGACACCACGGACCGCTTCTCTCTGCTCGCCGATTTCCGATCCTGGCTTTTGGAAACCTAGTTCACCAAAGAACATTAAAAAGTTAAAGCAGGCCGGGCGCGGTGGCTCAAGCCTGTAATCCCAGCACTTTGGGAGGCCGAGGCGGGTGGATCACAAGGTCAAGAGATCGAGATCATCCAGGCCAACATGGTGAAACCCCGTCTCTACTAAAAATATAAAAAAAAAGTTAGCTGGGCATGGTGGCGTGTGCCTATAATCCCAGCTACTCAGGAGGCTGAGGCAGGAGAATTGCCTGAACCCAGGAGGCGGAGGTTGCAGTGAGCCGACATCGCGCCATTGCACTCCAGCCTGGGTAACAAGAGCGAAACTCCGTCTCAAAAAAAAAAAAAAAAAAAAAAAAAGTTAAAGCAGAGGCCGGGCATGGTGGCTCACACCTGTAATCCCAGGACTCTGAAAGTTCAAGGCAGCTAGATCATTTGAGATCGGGAGTTTCAGACTGCCCTGGCCAACATGGGGAAACCTTGACTCTACTAAAAATATAAAAATTAGCCGGGCGCGGTGGCTCAAGCCTGTAATCCCAGCACTTTGGGAGGCTGAGGCGGGTGGATCACGAGGTCAAGAGATCGAGACCATCCTGGTCAACATGGTGAAACCCCGTCTCTACTAAAAAAAATCTAAAAAATTAGCTGGGCATGGTGGCGCGTGCCTGTAATCCCAGCTACTCAGGAGGCTGAGGCAGGAGAATTGCCTGAACCCAGGAGGCGGAGGTTGCGGTGAGCCAAGATCACGCCATTGCACTCCAGCCTGGGTAACAAGAGCGAAACTCCGTCTCAAAAAAAAAAAAAAAAAAAAAAAAAAAATTTATATATATATATATATATAAATTAGCTGGGCTTCTGATTTAAGAAATATCCAGAAAAAAAAAAATTAGCTGGGCGTGGTGGCACACACTTGTAATCTCAGCTACTTTGGAGGCGGAGGTGGGAGGATCCCTTGAACCTGGGAGGTGGAGGTTGCAGTGAACCCAGATCACACCACTGCACTCCAGTCTGGGCGACAGAGAGAGACTCTGACTCAAAAAAATAAAGTTGCTGGGCACGGCCTGTATGTAATACCAGCACTTTGGGAGGCCAAGGCGGGTGGATCGCTTGAGGTCTGGAGTTCAAGACCAGCCTGGCCAACATGGCAAAATCCCATCTCTACTAAAAATACAAAAATTAGCCGGGCATGGTGGTAGATGCCTGGATCCCAGCTACTGGTGAGGCTGAAGTAGGAGAACCGCTTAAGAACCCCCAAGAAGGCAGAGGTTGCAGTGAGTGGAGATCATGCCACTGTACTCTAGCCTGGGCCACAGAGCGAGACTCCATCTCAAATAAATAAATAGGCTGGATGCAGTGCCTCACGCCTGTAATCCCAGCACTTTGGGAGGCCGAGGGGGGCGGATCATGAGGTCAAGAGATTGAGACCATCTGGCCAACATGGTGAAACCTCATTTCTACTGAAAATACAAATATTAGCTGGGCGTGGTGGCGTACTCCTGTAGTCCCAGCTACTTGGGAGGCTGAGGCAGGAGAAACACTTGAACCCAGGAGGCGGAGTTAGCAGTTAGCCAAGATCCACTGCACTCCAGCCTGGCAACAGAGTGAGAGGCTGTCTCAAAATAAAGGAAGAAAGAAAAATAAGTAATTTAAAATATGAGGCCAGGCGCAGTGCCTCATGCCTGTAATCCCAGCACTTTGGGAGGCCGTGGTGGGTGGATCACGAGGTCAAGAGATCGAGACCATCCTGGTCAACATGGTGAAACCCCGTCTCTACTAAAAAAAAAAATTAGCCAGGCATGATGGCGTACGCCTGTAGTCCCAGCTACTTGGGAGGTTGAGGCAGGATAATTGCTTGAACCCAGGAGGCGGAGGTTACGGTGAGCCAAGATCGTGCCATTGCACTCCAGTCTGGGTAACAAGAGCGAAACTCCGTTTCAAAAAAAGTAAATAAATAAATAAATAAATAAATAATTTAAAATATAAAAAAAGTTAAAGTAGATATGACAGGTGAACAGAAGAATCAGGTATGAGCTGTTTAAGGAAGCCTTTTACATTTTGCTTCTGATAATTGAAAGACACAGAATTTCATCCACATTTAATGCTAAATATTATGATCTACCAAGTATATTTAATAGAGAAAAAATGGAAATGAGTATTGCCCCCCAAAACTTAAGATCAAAAAACCACTTTGTCTTTTGCTTCAAAATAAATTCCTTGCTTTTTCCTTCATAATTAAACACACAATGCATTCCCAAATAAAGCACTTCTGATACGCTTGACAAGTTCCTTATTTGTGCCAACTACATTTTTAAGAGACCTACTCATTTTACCCCTAGAACTCATGCTTTCCTTTTTCCATTTTCCAAAGGTGTTTTACAGAACAAGGGTACAAGGCTATGACATATTATAATACTGGCACGAACACAGACTGAAAGCTCCCAAGCGACCCACTCCATTCATCAACTTAAATGGCCCTGACAGGGCAGGGCCAAGGTCACTCTCCTTTCCTAAAGGAGGGGCTGTTGGCAAGATTGGTCCTGGGCTGCCAAGTGGGAAGTTGGATGTGAGAGTGTCCCCAGTTGACAGTTAACCAGTAAAGTTGGCTCAGTGTGCACAGACCATGCAAACAATAGGTGCTCTTTTTTTTTTTTCTGAGATGCGGTCTCGCTCTCTCCCACAGGCTGGAGTGCAGTAGGATGAACATGGCTCTCTGCAGCCTTGACTTCCCAGGTTTAAGTGGCATTCTCCCACCTCAGCCTTCTGAGTAGGTGAGACCACAGATGCATGCCACGAAACCTGCCTAATTTTAAATTTCTTGTGAAGATGGGGTCTCAATATATTGTTGTAACTGGTCTCCAACTCTCCAATGATCCTCCCAGCTCAGCCTACCAAAGTGCTGGGGTTAAAGACATGAGCCACCATGCCCAGTTCACACTGCAGCCTAGCAAGGAGGCAGGAGTACGGGAAGGGGTCAAGGTGGAGAGCGGGCTAGAGGGAGGCTGGAGAGACAGGCCGGTCACCACAGCATGCCCCACACTGCTGGGTGCAGGAAGGCATGATGGGGAGCTGCTTACACCTTCAGGGTAGACAGGAAATATGGACTGCCACACACCGACTCAGGGAAACTTCTCCCATACATGAATTTTAAAGTTAGCTTTAGAAAGTAAGTAACAGTCATCAGAGCAAAAGAAAGAATAAAGGAAAGCTTTCTGTATTTTAAAAACTAGTTTGAGGCTGAGTGCAGTGGCTCATGCCTGTAATCCCAGCACTTTGGGAAGCCAAGGCAGGCGGATCACCTGAGGTTAGGAGTTTGAGAACAGCCTGGCCAAGATGACCAAATCCTGTCTCTACTAAGACGATAATGGCACATGCTTGTATCCCTAGCTACTCGGGAGGCTGAGGCAGGAGAATCGCTTGAGCCTGGAAGGCAGAGGTTGCAGTGAGCTGAGACTGTAGAACTGCACTCTAGTCCGGGCGACATTGTGAGACTCTGTCTCAAAAAATAAATAAATAAATAAAATAGTTCGAGATGTCTACATTTTTGAAAAGGTATACGAAAGCTTTTTTCAAATGAAGCTCAATAATTCCCTAAGACGCACAACAAAATACAAACTGAAGAGTAAAGCAGAATACCCTATTTGGAAAATTAATACTCACTCTCTCTTTGGACCCAGATGTTTTTACACTAATCACAGGCACCCCTTTGGATTTATCCATTACTACAGTCCGCTCGGTCCCTCGACTTCCTAAGGAAAGACAAGGAAAGTTTAAGGGGAAAACCACGAACATCCAAAGGAGAAAAACCCTCTGCACCATGAAATCTAGTTTGTGTTACCAGCTGATCATAGCAATGTAACAAACCACACCAGGCTCAGAACAAGACAAAATCTCCCGGGCCCATCAGCTGCCCACCTGACTTTGTGGCTCGAGATCGCTCTGAGGGGCCAGGTTTCTGATCGTCTTGGTCCTTACTCTTTTCTCCACTTCCATCTTCACCCTTCTTAGCATTGTCTTTTCTGTCACCTTTATCGTCCCTCTTAAGATTTGCAGATCTAGAAAAAACAGACGTGCTGGCTAGGTGTGGAGGCTCATGCCTATATTCCCAGCACTTTGGGGGGACGAGGTGGGTGGATCACATGGGACCAAGAGTTGGAGACCAGCCTGGCCAACATGGCGAAACCTTGTCTCTACTAAAACGACAAAAATTATGTGGGCGTGGCTATAATCCTAGTGAATCTGGAGGCTGAGGCGGGCAAATCGGTTGAGCCTGGGAGGTGGAAGCTGCAGTGAGCCAACATCTCACCGCTGCATACCAGCCTGGGCAACAGAGTGAGATTCTGTTTAAAATACCCTGCCCCTTTAATTTAACCAGGGAGAAAGGGTACCTGTCACTGTTGCTCGACTTCTCCTTTTTCCCATCACTGTCTCTTTTGTCAGAGGTCTTCTTTCCCACAGGTTCATTTTTGGCCTGAAGAAGACAATCAAGGTCAAGTATTACCTCATTTCCTAATGCGGGCTACATCCTGAGAAGAAAACAGCCACTCACTTTCTCTACGGAGATCATCTTTCCATGGAGCTCTGTCTTGTGCAGGTGGTTAATGCATTTCGTGGCCTCTTCAGCTGTGGACATTGTGACAAAACCGTAACAGCGAGCTCCAGGACTCCGGGCATTTGTCACAACCTTGGCGCCTACCACCTCAAAGGAAAGCGGGCAAATATGGCTCAGACACTGAGCAGGGCATGGGAATATGAAAAACCCACAGGGAAGCCTGCTCATTGGGGGTCCCACAGTGTTATACTGGGGAGGATAATGCTACTAATGCTGCTGTTTCGCTATTACTCCTCCAAGGACCTCTGGCCAGTTTTAACTGCTTGTCTAGTTCCTCGAGGGGACTAGGAGGGCAGTGTAGGGGAACAGAGGAAAGAGAAATGAAACAGGGTTCTGCCGGCATTCCTTTAATATGGTCTAAAACTCGTGAGGAAATGATTCCAAATATAAAGTTATGCAACGTAGGTGGTAAATTACTAAGTGATGTAACATGGGCAAAAAAAAAAAAAAAAAAAAAAAAAAAAAAAAAAAGACTTCGCCACAAACAGAGTGACACAAGGACAAGTCTGTGGGCCATGTTCCGGAACTCAGACCCGTCCTATCATTGACCTCCCAGGTTTAAGTGGCATTTTCCCACCTCATTATCCTAAAACTCAGTGACAGGTTTCAGACACTGCAGACGAATCCTTTCCACGCCACTTGGTTCTCTCAGCTCCAGCAGGCTGCACTGAGGCTTGCCCTTTGAGGGCAGAAGACACCACAGCTCAGGAAAAGCCCCCAAGGAGCCAGTGGCCGTGGGTAATATTCACACTCATTGTGCCACATGGAATCCCAGCCCCAGAGGACATTCTCAGAGGGGTCTGATCCTCTACTTAATCCACACCAGGCCAGCAATGTACCCAAGCCACTGCAGTCTCTAGGGAAACACTTCCCACTGAGCACCCACCTGCCAAGGGCCACCGTGGAGCAGGAAAGGAGCGCTAGTGGGGAACTTGGCGCAGGTGTTGCCAGCCACACGCCTTAGATCACAGAAGCCCAGGAAGCTCTTAGTTATGTCCGTAATAATGAATACTTAGTCTGATCCTCTTTTAAGTTCTTTGAAGTCAGTAATTGGGGAAAACACTTGGTCTTCTATACTGCAATGTGTTGAATGAACCCTCACTGTGCGAAACAAAGGATTGGCCTCCTTCCTTTGGCTGTCCCGAAACTGAATGTGAGAGAGATGATGAGCCCTGGATGCAGGAGGCTATCAGAGAGGCAAGTCTGGGAAGCACTGCGGGGAGGGGAGGGAGAAAGCACAGGGAGGGCCAGGTGGCTGCGCTGGGCAGCGGGAGTGTGGAGCTGGTGCCGTCAGCTCCACCTTCATGGGCTTGAGAAAGGCAGGTGATGCAGACAAGAGGCGGCTAGAACTGCCCCCAGAGGTGAACTGAGGCAGCAACTTTGAGAGCTCCCAGCTGCTGAGCTGAGGTTCAGTCAATGGACGCAACACACCCATGGTCAGGGGACCCCCATCATCAGACTCCAGGGTCCTTGTTCTTGAATTCTGAGTTACGGCACCACAAACACTGTTCTAAGAACACCACTGCCTCTCAGGCACGCCGACTAGCATCCCCACATGCCTACCCTGGCAGCCCAGCTTGAGTATGACGTCCTGAGGACAGAGAAACGGATCCACAAGCCATCACAGGGAAGGGGGCAAGCTTGCAGAGAAAGGGAGAAATATAGCAGAGATGTGGGCTCTGGAAGCTTCCACACCACTCTCACCTCTAGCCACGGAGGAGCAGACCCTCCCCAGCCATCAGCAAGCGTAAGCTCCTGGCATCTTTCTAAGAACTCACTGAGGGGAGGAGGACCTGCCTGTAAAGGCCACGCAACACTGATCTCAAAGTATCTTCTCTAGAAAAGCTCTGGCACTTACCTTCCCATATTTGCTGAAAAGATTCTTCAAATCTGTAGCTCTGGTTGTAGAAGAGAGCCCACTAACCCAGAAATTTCTACCACAACTGCTGCGACCTATTTCGAAAGAAAGGTCTAGTCAAAAGCCAAATACCCACAAGATCTCAAGACTGAGAGACAAGCTTTCCAAACCCGACACGGTTTCCACTTTTCCCGAGGTCATGGCAGCACTAAAAACCAAATGGGCCCGGGGCCTGACCACTGTCCTCACTGAGACCTTCCATTGCGACACCAGGCCCAACAGCACTGCCACGGGGCCCATCACAATACTGAACTGGGCTGTCGGGACCACGTGAGGTTTCCTAAGAAAGTCAGCAATCGCTTCTTTACAGGAGGAATTGCAGTGGCCACATAGCGAAACAGCCAACCTCGATGTTGACAACACATCCCATTTCTCTGTCTCCATCGATGGCTTTGTATCTATCCCACGTTTTTAACTCCTTCAGAACACTGATCGAGAGGGAATTTGGTAGGGTAAAACGATTTCTCAGTTAATCGATTTAATGAAAGGTTACAGGATGAATGTGCTCCGGACACTCTGAAGCCAGGGTCTGCACGAAATCAACCTATTAATTCTTACGACCTGGTTTGCTTCCTATACCCCAGAACCTTTAGAGTTAACAGCAGAGAAGGAGAAAGACTGCACGAAAGTCTCAGGAGTCTCCTGGGTAAGGAGCACGGTATGCGATGAGCCAGAATCAAATACCCGCCACTGTCTAGGCCATACATGCTCCAAGGGACTGGTGTCGCCGAGTGACCTACCTTTTTCCTCTTTGGAAAGCCTTTTTGTATCCGAGTCATCTTCCGGAGAACTAGAGACAAAAGACAATGTCATTCCGCAAGGAAGAAGCATGGCGGAAACAAACTCAAAACCATAAAATTCGTGCTGAGGTTGCATACCTACCCGAAATTTACTTCTGAAAAAATGAAACCCCGACAAACTTGTATTGCAAATCTGACCTAACCATAAGATTTCAGACCCACAGGAGTTAATTAATTCTGCTGGGCTAAAGGTAATTAGGAAGAATTAAAGAACACAACCATGATAGGTTGAGAAAAGAAAAAAGATTATGTAATCAGTGTAAAATACACAAAGAGAAATAAAACATTCTTTAGAAGCAAAACTACAATTTCGTCAGTCTGGCTGGCCAATTGCAGAAAAAACAGCTTATGTGTGTCATTAAACGACCAATGAAAAGGAGATAGCGTCTGGTCTAAAACTGAGAAAAAACAAACCTCATTTTCTGATCAGCGCCCTCACTGGTTGAGGACTCTTTAGGAGCCGGAGGAACTTCATTACAAGCTTCAAAATCAAACTTCCTCCCGTCTTCTTTGCTATCTCTGGCTTCTGGGCTTGGGGCTTCCGTGGGCGCTTCCGCGAGCTCCTCGCTAGAGGCCTCCGCGAGCTCGGAGGCCGCACTACTCTGCTCAACTGCTGGCTCTAGCCCTACAGGTTCACAGTCCGTCCTCTCGCCATCGCCTGGCTGCTCCACGGGCTCCCTTTTCACTACCGCTAACAGGCTGTCTGCCTTGCTCGACTGAGCGTGTGCTGTTGACTCGCTGGCCAAATCTAAATCACCCTCCTCCGGATGGGCGCTGTCAAATAGGTCCTCTTCCTCCGCAAGCTTTCTGTCTGGCCCCACGCTACTTGTGTCCTGTGCAAATGGCTGCTCCAGCTCGGAACTTTCTTCTTTTACTGGCTCAGATTTACAAGTTTCCCCCAAAATGTCGAGTATTTTCTCATTTTCTACGGATTTAACAGGAATAGAATGGCACAAGGTTTAATTACCAGGGAAATAAAGCAATCACAAATGTGGAACTGGCACGGCTGCCACACTAACACGAAGAGAACTGCTAGCTACACAGAGATTGGAAAACCCGCGGGTACACAAGTTACACTGGTTACACTACCTGCGCTGTGACCGCCTCTAGGTAAGCCTCTACGCTACACGGAAGAGAAAAGCATCCCAGAGATTTAACCCCCAAAACCTTCTGGCTGATTCTTGAGAGTCTTCATTCTGTCGTCGTTTAGATATGACTCTTCCAAATTTAGCTTCCAAAGTCCAAGTTGCTTAACTGAATGTATCACCATTCACTGAACAGCTCAATTTCCAAATTTCTTTGAATTTCTTTTAACAGAACAGTCCAACATGAAAACCAGAATCTCTTCCATCCGTGCTGAGATATTTGTAGTCCAGAAAGTGAACAGTATTTGGAATTCTCATGAAGACACTCTTTCCTCTTCTGGAATCCAGTTATGTCTCAAATTTATGTTTTAAAATGTATCTCCCTACCACTGCCTGAGCTGCCTCAATTAAAAACCACAAAATTAAGCTACTGCCCAATATCACAAGATCTGTTTTGTGGGTGCAGAGGTATTAGTTCTCAAGAAAGGCATGCGGAACTCTTTCTACGTATGCTTCAACGCTGTTCATATTCAAAAAGGCATGAGATGCTCTCATCTCACTGATATATTTTGTAAAATGACAAGTGAGCCACTTTCACAGATCTGGTGATATGGCTGGGTTTCCAATCTCTATGATCCTGGTAGGTTTTGGACTGTAAACCTTTAGAACAATGTATACTACAGTAAGGCAACTTTTTTAAAATCAAAGAATTCCAATTAGAGAAGGTGGAAAACTAGAATGGTTCCAAACCCCCGCTGGTAAGTTTTTCATTTAACAGTACCTGGCTCCAGGGATGGCTCTTCAATTTCCTGCAAGAAAAAACATAAATAAGACTGTGCCAGATGGACGACACCTACAGTTTATTAAATCTAAATCCAAGAATAACTAAAGAGGGAATCAAAAAAACACAGGGATGGAAACTCACAAACACAAGAGGTGGAAAACTTCCTTATTCTAGGAATGAGCCCACAACACTGGCATCCACTTCAACGCAGCCCACCTGCCATCCAGTCTCTCCTGCAGGGGCCCGGCACTGATCTCACTTCATGGTGAAGCACTCATCACATGCGTGCCTGTTCCTCTAGATTGAACTCTCAAATCCAAACAGAGTAGTACTTCTATTTTTCTTTCTTTCTTTTTTTGAGACGGAGTTCCGCTCTTGTTACCCAGGCTGGAATGCGATGGGACGATCTCGGCTCACCGCAATCTCCGCCTCCTGGGTTCAGGCAATTCTCCTGCCTCAGCCTCCTGAGTAGCTGGGATTACAGGCACGCGCCACCATGCCCAGCTAATGTTTTGTATTTTTAGTAGAGACGGGGTCTCACCATATTGACCAGGATGGTCTTGATCTCTTGACCTCATCATCCGCTCCCATCGGCCTCCCAAAGTGCTGGGATTACAGGCTTGAGCCACCGCGCCCGGCCTGTATTTCTATTTTTCTATTGTTAGCGTCTAGAGGAATGCATGGCATGACGTTAACAGTGACTTTTTCACTGAATGAAGCTAAGATAACTTTCTGATAATCAAAAGACTGAGGGAATATGGTGCAGGTGGTTTGACTCCTTTTATTTTGCATGGTGGTACCAGCATGAATACCTCTGTGAATGCCCTTCCTCCTTTATTTCCTCTTCCAATCAATGTCCTTACCAGCCAGCTCCGGAAGTCATTCTGATTCTTAACAGGAAGCCCTGTGCACTCAGGCTGGTGCTCTCCTTGCCTATTGTGGTTGTATTACCCGCATCCCATCTCTCTGCATCTTGTGTCCACAGTGAGTACATGTCCCTCTGTGGCCTTCAGCCTTCAGCCAATGGATCCCTATGCCACCTCCTTCCCTGACAGGCCCAGCCCTCCCGTGCCCTGTTCCAGCCAAGTCATATACATCCCTCAGTATTCAGGTCAGTAGCATCTCCTTTTAGGAAGGCTTTCCCCTAAGGGAACCCTCTCTAGCCCAACTCCAGCTGAGCTGTGCACCACTAAGCAAAGGAGTTTTTCCAACATGATGTGACCCCTCGGCCCATTTCCTGTGCACACAAGGTATACTTCTCTGGAATTCCAGCGAACACTGATGAGCACTGACTAGGTTCCAGGCACAAATGTAAGCACCTACATACACACAGACTCGTCATCGGTCGCAAGAGGTTGGTCCTAATGGTGGCACCCTTCTTTTTAAGACTATGATCAGAGAGACTGAGTAACTTGCACAAGGATACACAGCAGGTGGGAAGCCGAGAGAGACTCTGAGCAAAGGCTGTACAAGCGTGGGTCTGCACTGTTAGCTGTCAGGCCAGGCCTCTTCCAGTACTTTGTTAACATGTGGCCTTCACATGGCAAGGGCGGGCCCCATGAGCACAGGACCATCCTTCTTTCTCATTCATCTGCATAAAGCTTGTAGTTAATGCCACAACTGACGTAACACATGGGCTTCACAAATACCCAGTAAGCAGGTGTGACTGAATTATAACTTCTCCTGGAAACTGCCCTGCCATTCCAGGATGCTCTAAGAAACTGTACATTTGGCTGGGTGTGGTGGCTCACATCTGTAATCTCAGCACTTTCGGAGGCCGAGGCAGGTGGATCATGAGATCAGGAGTTCAAGACCAGCCTAGCCAGCATGGTGACACCCCATCTCTACTAAAAATACAAAAATTAGCTGGGCATGGTGGCGGGCACTTATAATCCCAGCTACTCGGGAGGCTGACGCAGGAGAATTGCTTGAACATGAGAGGTGGAGGTTGCAGTGAGCTGAGATCACACCACTGCACTCCAGCCTGGGTGACTCCATCTCAGGGAAACAAACAAACAAAACTGTACACTTTCCTCATGGTTTAAATCAGTTTTTTCCCCATGGACTCTACCCCATGTTAGGAATTCAGACCACATGACTGAAGCAAATGATCAATCTTGGCAGAATAATTCTCCCTCATTTTCTCTAAGAGAAGTAAGTATCTTCCTATTTTTTTTTTTTTTTTTTTTGAGACGGAGTTTCGCTCGTTACCCAGGCTGGAGTGCAATGGCGTGATATCGGCTCACCGCAACCTCCGCCTCCTGGGTTCAGGCAATTCTCCTGCCTCAGCCTCCTGAGTAGCTGGGATTACAGGCACGCGCCACCATGCCCAGCTAATTTTTTTGTATTTTTAGTAGAGACGGGGTTTCACCATGTTGACCAGGTTGGTCTCGATCTCTCGATCTTGTGATCCACCCGCTTCGGCCTCCCAAAGTGCTGGGATTACAGGCTTGAGCCACCGCGCCCGGCTCTTCCTATTTGTTTAGGAGAGACTGTATGCTTCCCATTTTAACATGGGAGACTGTGACCAAGAAAGACCCGGGGGAAAGTGACAAGATCAGGCCCCTCCTGTCTGAGTTGGGAATGGCTGTCTCAGCTCGCAGGTGGAGAGATGTCAGCACTAAAGGCGAGCTGGGTTTCACCAGATTTTCTTGAGATTTGCGCCTTCCTCAAGGCTGGAGCTCTGGCTTCCAGTATCTCCCCTACCCTTGCTTGTTAGAATAGAGATCTTCTCCAAAAGGTGGTATCTAATTACAATAGCATAGATGACATTTAAAAAGAGAGAGAGAGAGAAAAAAAACCAAAAAGGCTAGGCAAGAGCTGACTTTATCTACATGTCTCCACAAAAAGTTCTCCTAAGAATTAGACAGCTATCTAGGTAAGCATGTTCTAACAATTTATATCTATGAAGGCTGGGTGGAAAAAAAGAAAACTGAAGATTCACAAATATAAAAATCATACCTGGAAGTTCTCATCTCATTCTGTTCTCATCTTAAATTTAATATTTACATAGAAGCTAATGAAACAGGCAGGATGTACAGTCATTAAAAGAAATCTGGGCAATTTCAGTTAAAAAAAACTTCCCAAAGACAACGCGAGAACCCGAGACCCCACCTTCCCACCAGGGCTGTCAACCCTCAATCCCCATCTGGACCCTATTCATCTTTTCTAGGTAGACATGCCCCCTTACTGTCTCATCAAATCGTCTTTCTGCAGGGGATGCCACCCAGAGTAGATGAGACATGCTGCCATCTCCCCCTCCGCCCGCAATGAAATTAACAAGAATGCCACAAAACACGTCTCTAATCACTGCTGGTAAGTCACAGCCTTGGAGGCCACTCGTCGAAGCCTAGAGATAAGTCCCTCGCAATGTGTACGTTATGTTTGGAGGAAAGCAGAAGGCAAACACCCCTTAAAGATCTTAACAAAGGAAACAATCCTTGTGGTGATTATTAACTGGAACTGGCATACGGTGTCTGAAATGGTTTCCAGAAATTATGATCAGATCTTTCATTCTAAAATTACTGAGACAACAGTTTACCTGTAATATAGTGAAGTCAGATGATGAAGTATCTAAATTGTTTATAGCTTCTTTGTCCTCCATCTGTAAAATAAATGGAGAAAATACAGTTCATGAAACCAAGAATGACGTAACGTAATGGTCCATCTGTACAATGACAAGTGAACAGCTGGCCAGGTGTGGTGGCTCACGCCTGTAATCACAGCACTTTGGGAGGCCAAGGCAGGAGGGATCATGAAGTCAAAAAAATCGAGACCATCCTGCACAACATGGTGAAACCAAAACCCCATCTCTACTAAAAAGTACAAAAATTAGCTGGGTATGGTGGTGCGTGCCTGTAGCCCCAGCTACTCGGGAGGCTGAGGCAGGAGAATCGCTTGAACCCTGGAGGCAGAGATTCTGGAGTGAGTCGAGATCATACCACTGCACTCCAGCCTGGCAACATAGTGATACTCTGTTTCCAAAAAAAAAAAAAAAAAAGTAAATAGCCATGAAAAATCATTTATAACAAAATTTAAACCAAGGGCAGAAATCGAAACACCAATATAGTATAATTGCAGCTAAACTGAAAGAAATGTCGTATGTCAATTTCCACCTGCACAGACTAGGAAATCTACTAAAATGTTATCTGTGTAGGTTTTTAAATATGTAAACCAAAGGGAAAAAGTCTAAATCAAATAGAAAAGAGATTAAAATGAGGTAGTACATAGATTCTCTCTAAACGTATCTGAGCACACAGGGTTTGAGGGCTGTTCTTCCCGGAGCAATGGCTAGTCCTGCTGAAGTGGAGCCTTCAGCCACCACTGCTCACCCAGCCTGGATGCTGATGATGTGGTGCCTGCTGCCCCTGGGGTAGGTACCACCCTCAATGGAACAGCATCTCCTAGCACCAACTTCCAAATCCGAGTGTGGGGAGAGGAGCTCGGGACTGGCAATATCCTATGCCCCACCTGCAGGGGAAGAATAGCTTTTATTCTAATAAGCAGGCTCTGCCCAATAAGGCAAAGGATTCCCCAAAGAAAGGGGGTTCAGATAATCTGTGACTGAAACCAATTTGGCCATCTGCTATAAAGCCCTGAGGTTTGAAATATTTTTAAGGCGGAGATTTTTTCAGATATTTTATAACCAGCATGTATTTTTATCAGTTTTACTTCACTAGGAAAGACACGCTCATGATCAAAAGACTCAAAAGGTACAAAAGCCCATTCACTGGAAACCACTCTCCACTACTCCTTTCTTCCTGCCAGGCAGCTGTCCTTGCATATGCTATAGATGTGTTTAAGTGCCTAAGACCACCTCCCCTTCTACATCTGCATGAGAGGCAGCAGGCCATTCTGAACCCTCCCTAAGTTTTGCTTCTCTTTTGGAGATGGTTTTAGTTCATTTCGGTGGTTACACAGCAGTAAGAACTGTATTTGTGGTAGTAGTACATTTCATACTAACTCTATGGTGCTTTCTATATGCTAGGCATTGCTCTAGGCCAGGAAGCATTATGCTAGAGCTGCACGGTCAATTGTTCAGGAACTGCAGAACAGATGAGTCAGGACTCCTCATCTCTGACATTACAACACAAAAATAGCCACAGACAACATTATCAATAGGTGTGGTGCAGTGTGTCCTCAGAAAACTTTATTTACACAATGAGACCCTGTCTTGGGGGGAAAAAAAAAAAGCAAAGCAAAACAGAACAAAAATCCCCCCAAAAAACCAGGTGAGAGCCAACTTAATGACTTCTGCTTTAATGTGTATGATAAACATCAATCCACTGAATCTTCCGCAATTGAGGAGCAAGAGGTTAAAGAGTTTGTTCAAGGACACACAGAAATTGGCTGAACTCCAGAATCTATGCTCTCAATTCTTTTTTTTTGAGTCTCACGAAGTGGCATGATCTCAGCTCCCTGCAACCTCCACCTCCCCGATTCAAGCGATTCTCTGCCTCTGCTTCCCAAGTAGCTGACATGACTGGCGTGCGCTACTACGCCTGGCTAATTTTGTAATTTTCTATTTTGAGCACAGACAGGGTTTCACTATGGTGGCCAGGCTGGTCTCAAACCCCTGACCTCAGATGGTCCGCCTGTCTCAGCCTCCCCAAGTGCTAGGATTACAGACATGAGCCACTGTGCCCGGCCAAGCCACTGCACTGGCCTCATCTCTTAAAACTATACTGCTTCCAGACATTTAGGATGTTTCCAGCTTTTGTTATGGAATGCATCACTTTCTACTTAGGAGGGAAAAAAACCAACCTTAAGAAGATGCAGCCATTCAGGAAGGGTAAGTAGTTCCTGCCGCTATGCAAGTGTTTCCGCTATGCCTTTTTAGAAGCTGGTGAATGGGACTCACCAAAAACTGCACACCCTATTTGTATCAGAATAACTCTCAGGCACTTCTCAGACTGGAATCCCCCATTCAAATACGACAATCTGCCACCTCTTTGGATACTCAGAATCAGTTCCAAGAGGAAATGCAAAAGTGTTCTGAGGAGACGGAGAAGCAGACTGACTGGCATGTAACAAGGCTTCTGTCCGCTAAGACTGGAGAAGTGCTCACTGCCTAAGACCTGAGCACCAAGACAAGAATGGGCCCCTCGAATAGGCCAACACAGAAAGGGCACCAAAGAGACACCCCACGGCTTCTCATTTGCATGACCTTTTCTGTCTGACAAACATTAGTCCTCAGGTAAATGAAATTAACATCAAATTAACCAAGACAATGTCATACATGAGTTAAGTACAGCGCCTCTGGAATTAGCTGATCTTAGTTCTTATGAGCTGTGTGTCATCTGGAGATATTTTTTAGTTCTTGCCTTCCTAATTTCCTCAAATGAAAATGGGGACAACACCCACCTTGTGTTGCTATTAAAACAATTAAAGGGCACAGGCCAGGTGTGCTGATTCACTGCTGTAATCCCAGCACTTTGGGAGGCTGAGGCTGGAGGATCACCTCAAGTCAGGAGTTCAAGACCAGCCTGGCCAACATGGTTAAATCCCGTCTCTACTAAAAATACAAAAAAATTAGCCACACTTGGTGGTGGGTGCCTGTAAATCAAGCTACTTGGGAGGCTGAGGCAGGAGAATCATTTGAACCTGGGAGGCGGAGGTTGCAGTGAGCTGAGATTGCGCCACTGCACTCCAGCCTGGGCAACGAGTGCAAAACTTTGTCTCAAAAAAAAAAAAAAAAAAAAAGGCATAATGCTTAATGCCTGGCAGGTGGTATTCAGGAAATACTACCCACTGTCATCTAACTATCTGATATGTTTCTAACAGGAAAAAAACTAAGGTTTAAAAGCAGTATCAAGGTTAGTATTAGAGGTTAACTCTTAGGTGGGAATCAACTGGTGCTTCTTTTTCTTCTGAACAAGAGATAGGGTTTTCTGTGGGGTTCCGTCACCCAGGCTGGAGTTCAACTGCATAATCGTGGCTCTCAGTACAGCCCTGAACTCCTGGGCTGCTCCCTCCGCCTCAGCTTTCTGAGTCACTGGATTATAGGAGTGCATCAAGGTGCTCAGCTCAACAATTACTTTTTAACAGGAAAACAATTTCTAACCTCTTCCTTTCAATGTTTTAAAGCATGTAGGCCCTAACACCACAGATCAAGTCCTGCAACAGGAAAGGGCTCAATGGTTGTCCTTAAAATGTCTCATACTGTATGCTGCAAATGGAAGGCCAGAACGTGTGAATGTTGTTAAGACATCACTTTTCAACAAAGCAAAGTGTGTTTCCCAATCGCCTGAACCAACTGACCCTATTCTACTGAACTGGCATTACAGGAACAACTTACTTCCTAATATAAAACGGATCACCTATTTTAATTGTGGAACTGACACATTCAGGGCACATTCTAGACATTGCCGGTTACCTACAGCATGTTCCTGAAGCTGCTCCGGAAGCTCTTTCATCTCCCCTTCAACTAGCTCTCTACTATCGGACAGGGACTCCTGAAGGTTATCAGCATCTTCATCTTCCACACAATCTGCAACGCTTCCGTTATCAATTTCTGCTTCATCCAGCACACTGATATCCATGATGTCGATATCCTGCAAGTTCTCCAAACTGGTCTCAACATCCTCCTGTGACACAACCAGACCAAACCATCACGTGACCGCCACTGGTCCACCCACCAAGCTGACTCATACGCAAGGCCACACATACCTGTCCATCCCCAGAGTTTTCCTCCAGCCCGTTATCTTCCACACCCTCTTCTTCTGGTTTGCGCCCTGAAGACAGAAGCATTTACAGAATGAGATCAATGATACCCACTTTACAGAAGCAACAATGCAAGTAGACACTTCCTAATCCAGGCCATTCCAGACAAGACAGCCCTACCCCACCCCTAAGCAGAAGAGGTTTTATTCTTGTCAGTGAGCTGTGGAAGCAGAAGTGTGGGAAACAGGTTCTTAGTAAAGTTGAACAGGATCAAACCTGTCCTCAGCTCTGCCCTTCTTCCCATTCTAAGTGTCCTTGTTTGAGGGAAGAAAACCATTTGCTACAAACATGCTGCCTTTTAGTTAAGCCACATGCTTTTCCACACAAACTGCGCCCCACCGAGTATGGACATTTTAAATGCTTAAAAACAAAATCCAAAAATCCCATATACTATCAAGATACTCCAGAAGCGCTGGGTACAGTGGCTCATGCCTATAAGCACTTTGGGAGGTCAAGGCAGGCGGATCACTTGAGGTCGGTTGTTTGAGACCAGCCTGGCCAACATGGCGAAAACTGGTCTCAACTAAAAATATAAAAACTTAGTTGGGCGTGGCAGGGGGGTGCCTGTAATCTCAGCTACTCGAAGAGCAAACTGCTTGAACTTGAGATGTATAGGTTGCAATGAACCAAAATCACGCCACTGCTTTCCAGCCTGGGTGACAGAGCAAGACTCCGCCTCAAACAAAACTAAACAAAACTGCAAAGGAAGGTTTTTTTAAACTTATACATTTCCGTGACAGTGAATTAAAAAGTGCCAATCTTTCTGAACCTGTTAAAACTTGCTGTTTTTCTTTTTCTTTGCCAATATTCTAGGTAATAAAAGGAATACTTGTATTAACACAAATTTATCCCCTCACTACTCAAATTGCTTTGAGTCATTTGCTTTTTGTTGTTGATCACCTGTACTCTTCTAAAAATTTCTGACGAATACTCTCCCCAGTTAAAAACTTTGGTTTCATTCCCCGTCATTTGAAATGTATATATCATATATATAAAGTAAGTATTTCCCCAGTTCTTTTTACTAGTCTTTTAATTTTGTTTATAGGTTTTGAGTACATTTCACTCTTTTTGGGGTGTGGGATGGAGTCTCGCTCTGTTGCCCGGGCTAGAGGACAGTGGTACGAACTTACTGCGACCTCTGCCTCCCAGGTTCAAGTGATTATCCTCTTTCAGCCTCCTGAATAGCTGGGATTACAGGCGCGCACCATCATACCTGTTTAATTTTTGTATTTTTAGTAGAGAAGGGTGTTTTACGATATTGGCCAGGCTGGTCTCAAACTCCTGACCTCAGGTGATCCGCCGATCTCAGCCTCCAAAAGTGTGGCGACTACAGGCGTGAGCCACCTTGCCTGGCCCATTTTCCTTTCATGTGGCCAAAGCTATTGTTTTATAAATGTAAGTGGTTTTTACCTTCATGCTTAGAATCCCTCCTTCACACTGAAGGCTAAATAACATATACCTGTATTTACTTCTTTTAAGGTTTTAAACATTTATTCTCTCAGTTTCGTGTTGAGTGAGACTATTTTCCCAATAGTTATCCCATTTGGAAACGAATTTCCCAACACCGTATACTAAATAGTACTTGCCCCCGACCAATTTAAAATGTTGACCTCCTCAATATTATATTCGTATTTATGTCTGGCATTGCTCGTTTCCATTCTCTTCCACTGATGTGTTATTCTTGTTCTAGTTTTAGATATGTGGCATTACCATGTTTTTCTAAATAGAAAATACTGGCCGGGTGCAGTGGCTCATGCCTGTAATCCCAGCACTTTGGGAGGTCAAGGCGGATGTATCACCTGAGGTTAAGAGTTTGAGAACAGCCTGGCCAACATGGTGAAATCCTGTCTCTAGCAAAAAATACAAAAATTAGAAGGTCATGGTGGCATGTGCCTGTAATTCCAGCTACTCTGGAGTCTGAGGCAGGAGAATCGCTTGAACCTGGCAGGCAGAGGATGCAGTGAGACAAGACTGTGCCACCGCACTCCAGTGTGTAACAGAGAGATTCCATCTCAAAATAAATAAACAAAGAGAGTTAAGTAATTTTTAAAAATGTAAAAAACATCAAGAGGCTACGTACATTCTTACGCTCATTTTCCTCATGCCGGCCAACAACACTAAAAACAGGGAAGTCACTTCCCCCATTTCCCCTTGTGCAACCTCCGAATTTTCCTTATTGATCGATAATTTGTAACAATTGCAACAGTTCATGGGGACAGGCATGCAGGCACCTTCCTCCAAACGGCAGTATTTATACGGTCATTTGCTTTTTCATATATATGATAAAATGAGCAGAGAACAGAAAAGTGTAAATGATGATACTAGAAATAACAGAACTGAAGCAAAAATGGAAGTCGTTAGGCATGGCAAAAATGATATTTCTGGTGACAAGAATAGGCATGCTCAAATTAAACTCTGACTGTCTTCCATGTGAAGAATAAAATCACATGGATGAAATATATGAAACAGATGATGGAAGACCACATCTCAAAAGCAAGGCGTAATGTAGCATACATAGTTTGGTGTTTTAGAGCTATTGCCAGACATAGCTTCCTAGAGGTCCTTATAGAAGGTGGTGCTCAGCTTTTTGAAGAACATGGGAGAAAAGCTGATCAGTCACACAACCTTGGGAAAACTACTTTCTCCCAGGCCTCTTTCCCAGTGAAGAAAAGTCTCTTTTTCTCATCAAGGGATCCTCTCACCTGTCTCCTGAGTAGCTGGGACTACAGGCGCACGCCACCATGCTTGGCTAATTTTTGTATTTTTGTAGCAGTGGGGCCTCACTATATTGCCCAGGCTCGTCTTAAACTCCTGGGCTCAAGTGAGTCTCCTGCTTGGGCCTCTCAAAGTGCTGGGATTACAGACATGAGTCACCACATCCAGCCTGAAGATCAATTTTTTAAAGGCTACATGTTGTTTCAAGTAGTATAAGGAAACAAGGTCTGGCGTGGTAGCTCACATCTATAATCCCCAGCACTTTGGGAGGCCACGGTGGGTAGACCACTTGAGGTCAGGAGTTTGAGACAAGCCTGGCCAACATGGCAAGACCTTTTTTCTACTAAAATATAAAAATTAGTTGGGCATGGTGGCAGGCACCTGTAATCCCAGCTACTTGGGAGGCTGAGACAGGAAAATCACTTGAAATCACTTGAACCTAGGAGGTGGAGGTTGCAGTGAGCCCAGATCGTGCCACTGGACCCCAGCCTGGGTGACAGAGTCAGACCCTGTCTCAAAAAAAAAAAAAAAAAAAAAAAGTGAACAAGACATTAAGTTGTGTATACCAGAAACTATGCTTGTAATTGAATAGATGTGTAATATACATTTTTAATATTATATTAAAAAATAAAAGCAAAGGACAAAAATTCCAAATCTAATCATTTATATTGCAATTGAGGCTTAAAAAAAATCTCTCAGGGATAAGAATTTCCTTACAACATCTAGGTATATACTACAGCTAGTGCTCGACTTATGACCACGATTGGTTCTGACAGACCGGTCGTAAGTTGAGTAGGCTATATGTACAGTACAGTACTGTGAAATGATGTTATAAAAATCTTTAAATCATATTTTATCATAATTTTCTTTCATTATTGTTATATATCATAATTTTCTTTGTTCATTTTATGCTATTTTTATCATCTCTACACCATTTTGTTTCTTATTTTTACATCTGTCAGGTTTAAGTGAAACACTGCATTACCAGTACAACTGGTTTAATATTTGCAAAACATACAAAAATACAAAATACAGGTATAAAAAATACCATAGGAAACATTTTCCCAATTGCAAAACATGTCAAAATATATAAACATGTACGAAACATTTTATTGGCTGCTGGTGCTTGGCTGCGGATTGTTGATGTCGTCATCTGAGGCAGCAATTTCTCCATTTCGTGGATGGGCCCGCTTTGTTGCTTTGTTGTAACTGTTGATCGCATGGGTGAAGAACCTTTCACAGCTTCACGAATTCTTCCTTTATCTTTCAAAATCATCGACACAGTCGAGTGTGATAACTTCGTATCACCTGCGATCACATTCACTTTCTTTCCTCCTTTGTACTGCGTAATCACCTTCATTTTCGCGTCGAGATCGATGGCCTTTCTTTCCTTCTTGGCAGGCTCAGGCGTAGACAAAGACAATTTCCTCTTGGTAGACATCTTGGGAGGGATTTGATGAAAAATATCCAAGACACAAAACACAAATTGCTGTACTGAGTCTGAGATAACAGTTGAAATGGTGCACGCGGAGATGGTAGTGCTTCGGGAAGCTGGTCCACACTGCCGTACGCACAGCTGGGCAACATTTGCGCTGCCAGAAGGGGAGCAGTCGTGGCTAGAAATTGTGGTCGTAAGTTGCATATGTTGTTAAGTCGATCAATACCTGTACCTGATTTTTCTATATTCTAATTCCATTCATATTTTTAGAATTACCTTATTTACAAAGATAGGAGACCATCAAACTAAACTAGAATTCAACACATGATGTTTCGGTCAGCTGGCTGGGAAATCCATCTCCATTTTACACCATTATTTCTTTGGCAAAACATGCCTTGAGGTATACAAACCAATTGGAACCCAACCCAGTGGTCTCTGCAAACATGCTGAGAAGAGACAACAGCAGCATTTCCACAGAATGATTTGATAAATCTGCTGCTGCAATTCTATGATACATAGAGTGGTTTCTGTCCAATTCTATTTCAGACACTAGGAAAAATCTATGTAACTTATCAGAAACTTGCTGCCCTTCATAATGTGTTTCTCTCTTTCTCTTTTTTTTTTTTTTTTTTTTTGAGACGGAGTTTCGCTCTTGTCACCCAGGCTGGAGTGCAATGGCGCGATCTCGGCTCACCGCAACCTCTGCCTCCTGGGTTCAGGCAATTCTCCTGCCTCAGCCTCCTGAGTAGCTGGGATTACAGGCACGCACCACCATGCCCAGCTAATTTTTTGTATTTTTAGTAGAGACGGGGTTTCACCATGTTGACCAGGTTGGTCTCGATCTCTCGACCTTGTGATCCACCCGCCTCAGCCTCCCAAAGTGCTGGGATTACAGGCTTGAGCCACCGCGCCCGGCTTCTTTTTTTTTTTTTTTTTTTTTGAGACGGAGTTTTGCTCTTGTTACCCGGGCTGGAGTGCAATGGCGCGATCTCGGCTCACCGCAACCTCCGCCTCCTGGGTTCAGGCAATTCTCCTGCCTCAGCCTCTGGAGTAGCTGGGATTACAGGCACGCGCCACCATGCCCAGCTAATTTTTTGTATTTTTAGTAGAGACGGGGTTTCGCCATGTTGACCAGGATGGTCTCAATCTCTCGATCTCGTGATCCACCCGCCTCGGCCTCCCAAAGTGCTGGGATTACAGGCTTGAGCCATCGCGCCCGGCCTGTGTTTCTCTCTTTCTTAAGGGGGGCACTAGATTTTCATTAAACGGAATCAGGGTTTTCCACTTCTATGACCACTTTTCTCCCAAGCAGTATGTACAGGTATACCGCAGCCAAATGCTTCCTAAGGGAGAACTCCCCCAAGTTCAAAAGTGACTGGAAATGTCGGGAGATCATACAATCTTCAAAATGTCTAATCTTCAATATATAAAGCACATCCCTGACTGAAACGTTTATTAATCAACTAAGACACTGTTTTTCAGAGAAGAAAAAAACCCGACACGTCTAAAAAAGCCAAAAATGAATGCAATTGGGAAAAGTTTAACTCTCTGGCAAAAACTACAGAGCCATTGATTTTTCTTTAGTTATCAAGGCCAATGTGCCCCTCAAATCCTACCTCAGCTCCTCACCCTTGTTTCAACTACAGGCATAACCATATCACCTGCGTCACCTGCTCGTAGCTCCCTACCTGGAATTCCACCTCTTCCCTTTGGTTAAGTTTCCGTCTCAGACGCTGTCCAATCTCACCGCTTACTATGCTGCCCCAGATTTCTGCTGGGATGCTCGCACAGTAGCCAGGGCTGCATGTGGGTGGTTCATTACACGTACTCCCCTAATTATGCAAATATACCCATTAAACTTTACCACAGTAATAGAAGATTCATCCTTCCAGGCATAGGAAGTATAAAGCTGTAATACCTTCCCTTTTCCCCAACGTCCTCTTAAAAGGTGGTAACCAACGTTACCAGCTTGGTGATGCTTTAGGACATTGTCTTGAGTCTTTATACATTATATGATGCATATGGAAATAAGCTTGTGATGGAGGTGAAATCTTATTGTTGGTGAGTAATGAAAGCAAGTTACAGAAACTAGTAGCAGGCTCTGGACATTTTACTGTACTGTATGTTGAGCCACCTCCATATTTTACTCCACGCTACAGCAGTTCCCTGCTTTAGCTGCCCTCTCAAAAAGGCTGCAGTAATTTATCACCTCTCACACCTTCCCCATGCCCTTGCCAATGTGGGAGAACAGGCACTGTGTATATTTTTAGTTTGATAAGCAAAAATCATATGTCATTTTAAAATTTGCTTTTCTCCAATTAGCAGCAAGGGAATCCTTTGGTCTATGTCACATGTGCTTCTTCACGTATTTGCGAGTTGCCTGTTGATAGTCTCTTCTCCTTGTTGCCTGTGTTGCTTGTTTTCCTCACTGATTTGTCAGAATATTCAGTGCTTTCTGGATATTCGTTTCTTCCTTACTCTGTGCTCTATTTTCTCTCAGACTGTGGCACACCTTATGATATCTTTAACAGAGACTCAAAACTTTTATGCAGCCAAATTTCTCTCTTTGTCTTTTCTCAGTTTTATTCTCACTTCAGGTCTTCCGTATTACTATATTATAAAAAGTACTAAACTAGGTGAAATTTCTATTTCACACTAGAGCTTCCCCCCCAACATTAAATAAACAAACCCTCCAACTTTATATTGTGTGCAATACCCTATCATCAAAATTAGAAGAAATCCCTGTATTCCACACCCCCCGACCAGAATTTTAGTTATTCTTGTGCATCACCACAGATAAATGTGGGAAAAAGGGCAAGCTATTCTTTATCACAGTAAACCAAGTAATAAACAATAACAAAATTAGAAAATCACCATTTGGCAACCACCAAGGGATGAGCGGGATATTTACACAGTCTCAAAGTAATCTTCTCCACACATATAACTGTGAAAAGGAAGATAGTAACTTTCCAATGGAGAAACCTTGCCAATAGCATTTGACGTCGGCTCACATGGCCAGTAGCAGCTCAAACTGACAGCATGTACCTGTGGATAGGATACTCTGATGACAATATAGGCTGGGCGTGGTGGTTCATGTCTATAACCCCAACTTTGAGAGTCCAAGGTGGGAGGATCGCTTGAGCACAGAAATTCAGGGTTGCAGTGACCTATGATTGCACAACTGTACTATGGCCTAGGTAATAGGGCAAGACCCTGTTTCAAAACAAAACAAAAAATAGGAATGCAACACGTATGGTGTGTTTCTGACAGACATATAACTTGATCCTTATTATGGGATGGGGGAACCCCAAACAATTCAAATCGAGGAACAAGCTACAAAATTAGTGTTTATGATTAAAGAAAAAACTTTCATAGTAATCAATCTGTTCAGAGAATAGAAAAAAGAAAAAACTAAGGAAACACCACAACCTGATGTAATGCATGACTCTGGAAATTTTTCCTGTTTGAATTACAGGGAACATTATTGGAACAAACTACTGAATCTAAATGAGGACTAAGATGAGATGGCAGTGTTGTGTCAACGCTGATTTCTTGATCTGGACATCTACAATTAGGTAATACCCTTGCTTTACTGCAGTATGTAGGGCAAAGGGCCATGCCTTGCAATTTACCAAGCGGCGCAGTAAAAATATACACAGAGAGAAAAGGGTAAGGCAAATGTAGTCAGATGCCAACATTTAGGGGCTTGGGGTAAAGGGTATACAGGTATTCCTTGCATTATTTTTGCAACTTTTCTTAAGTATGAAATTGCCAAACTGAACAAAAACAAAACAAAACAAGCCAGCAGTACAGGATTGAGTAATACTTAACCAAGCAAACAGGCCAATTTTGCATGCCCAGTTAGGAAACATTCCCAAACACCATTAAAACATCCTATTAATTTGTACTTTGTGATAACGTCACTACAAATAAATTTACTTTCCTGGTAATTATTTTATTTCTTGAAGACAGAGTCTTGCCCTGTCATCCAGGCTGGAGAGCAATCTCAGCCCAATCATGGTTCACTGCAACCTCAAATTCCTGGACTCAGGCGATCCCCCCACCTCAGTCTCCAGAGCATCTGGGACTACAGGTGCATGGCATCACGCCAAATTTTTCTAATTTTTGGGGAGGGGGAGATGGGGGTCTCACTATGTCACCCAGGCTGCTCTCCAACTCCTGGGCTCAAGTGATCCTTCTGCCTCGGTGTCCCAAACTGTTGGGCTTACAGACAAGAGCCACTTTGAGCAGCCCTCATAATTATTTCACAAGAGTCTGCTAAACACATTAGCTGTGGAGGAGTACTGAGATTACTTGAGATATGCTTTTTAGAATTTTAAATCATTTTGAATTCATTCATTACAGAGGTCATTCTATTTTCAGTTAAAATCTTGGTAAAGATCGGGTGCGGTGGCTCATGCCTGTAATCCCAGCACTTTGGGAGGCTGAGGCAGGCAGATCACAAGGTCAAGAGATCAAGACCATCCTGGCCAACATGGTGAAACCTCGTCTCTACTAAAAACACAAAAATTAGCTGGGCATGGTGGAGCACAC
Source organism: Saimiri boliviensis (assembly GCF_048565385.1). Classification (NCBI taxonomy): domain Eukaryota; kingdom Metazoa; phylum Chordata; class Mammalia; order Primates; family Cebidae; genus Saimiri; species Saimiri boliviensis. The sequence goes on from NC_133462.1 coordinate 40,836,710, forward strand.
CTGTAGTCCCAGCTACTTGAGAGGCTGAGGCAGGAGAATCGCCTGAACCCGGGAGGCGGAGGTTGCAGTGAGCTGAGATTGCGCCACTGCACTTCAGCCTGGCGCCTGGCGACGGAGCGGAACTCTGTATCCAAAAAAAAAAAAAAAAAAAAAAAAAAACTTGGTAAAACCTACTGGTAAAGTAGTTGAAAATACCTCAAGAAAACTTACAGACCTGCTCTATCAGGTATCAAAATGTACCGTAAATTTCTGGAATAAAACTAATCAAAAGAAGCAAAACAAAAACAACCAATGAGACACAAAAGTGCTAGTGCCGCACGGCTCCATTTTACATGAAGTCATAGAATGGTTTATTTTTGCAGGAGTGGGGCAGGGAGGCTCACTGGGAGGGGCAGGAGTAACCTTTCCAATGACAAATGTTTCTTTTATGTTTTTTGAGACAGAGTCTTACACTGTTCTCCAGGCTGCAGTACACTGGCAGGATCTCGGCTCACTGCAACCTCCACCTCCCAGGCTCAAGCGATTCTCCTGCCTCAGCCTCCCGAGTAGCTGGGATTACAGGCATGTACCACCACGCCCAGCTTATTTTTGTATTTTTAGTAGAAATGGGATTTCATCATGTTGGCCAGGCTGGTCTCGAACTTCCAACCTCAGGTGATCTGCCTGCCTTAACCTCCCAAAGTGCTGGGATTATGGGTGTGAGCAGCGTGCCTAGCCTAAATGTTTTGTATTTTTATCCCTACCTACCTCACACCAACTGCAAAATACATTATAAATGAATTAAATCTCCAAATCTAAAATGTAAAAATAAAACCATAAATAAGACTCTATGTAACAAGAGCCATATTTTTCATAATTTAAAAGCAAAGAAGTACTTTTAAAGCACAACATAAAATCTAGAAACCTAGTGATCAAAATACCACAAGTCCAATCAAATGACAGATTAAAACAATAGGAACATTTTATATGGAGTCCTTATAACTCAATAAACAAACAACCCAGCACGGAAATTGGCAAAGGGCATAAAAAGGCCATTCAGACAACACAAATGTCCAATTATCAAAAGAAATGCAAACAAGAACCTCACCTGCAGAAAAATGCAGACAAATACAATGAAATATTTTTCTTCAATAAAAGAGGCAACACTTAACAAGGTAAGTTTGACGCTGAGTTTAGTGAAATAAGCACTCTCATCCACTGCTGGCAGGGCACTACCTGTGTTGGGACAGCCTTCTGTTATCGTTGGTTTTTTTTTTTTTTTTTTTTTTTTTTTTTTTTTTTTTTTGAGATAGTCTCACTCTTTCGCCCAGGCTGGAGTACAGGGGCACAATCTTGGCTCACTACAACCTCAGCCTCCCAGGTTCAAGCCATCCTCTTGCCTTAGCCACCTGAGTAGCTGGGATTACAGGTGCCTGCCACCACACCTGGCAAATTTCTGTATTTTTAGCAAAGATGGAGTTTCGCCACGTTGGCCAGGCTAGTCTTTTGATCCGCCCATCTCAGCCTACCAAAGTGCTGAGATTACAGACACAAGCCACTGTGTTTGGCCAGGACGGCTATTTGTAAACTAGGTATGTAAAAATAAAAGGCCATATCCTTGACTCTCAAATTTTTCTTTCACTAAGTTACCAAAAATTTGACCACACAAATAGTTATCTCTGATTCGTGCAAACACTTAACGCTGAAAGTAATGGCTGATAATTGGAAACAAAAATCTACAAACGTCTAGTAATAAAAAAAGCGATGGGCTAAGTTGCAGTACATTTATTTATACTGATTATTAACCTATTAAAAAACAAAAGAAAATGTTGTATAGCAAGATCAGGGTGTTTTTTAATGAAAAAATATATGCATACAGGTGTGTGCACGTATCTATACATTTACTTTTTCCCCCTCACTCTGTGCCCAGGCCGAAGTGTGGAAGCACACTCACGGCTCACTGCAGCCTTGACCCCTTGGGCTTAAGCAATCCTCCCACCTTGGCCTCCCTAGTAACTGGGACTAAAGGTGTGTTCCACCATGCCCGGCTCATTGACTTTTCTTTAAGCGTTTTTCTAGACACAGTGTCTTGCTCTTTAACCCAGGCCTAAGTTTACTCTAAACATCATACACACACACGAAGTCTGGAGATGTACGCCTTAACTTTTAGTTGCGGGCCGGCCCCCGACTGTGATTAAACTTCTGCTTTTTACTCCCTTGCATGTATTTTAAAACCTGCTGGGCGAAGTGCCTCACACCTGAAATCTAAACGCTTTGGGAGGCTGAGGTGAAAGCACGGCTTGAGCCCAGGAGTTCAAGGCTGTAGTGAACCATGACTGAGCCACTACACTCCATCAGAGTGACAGAGACCCCACCTCAAAAACAAAACAACAACAACCAAAGCCGGTAGTGCAAGCACTTGCTTTTGTCAGAAGGAAAAGGAAAACAAAAAAGGTGATCCACAGGCTCCATTTTTTCCCACTATAATTTCTTTCTCCATTGACTTCCTGGGACTCTTTGCCTTGGCAGAAGTTCACTTGGGCAAAGGCAAAAGCACACAATGCATCGTGAACCACAGAAGTGACTTCATTCTGCTCTGCTCCCAGTGCTGACCCAAAACACTGCGGCTGTCACTGGGGCCCGCCCTCAGACATTTAAACCCAGTATTTCACCATCAAGTATTATCTCATTGAGTTCTGGGCTCTGAGAACAAGGCCTTCAATTACAGGTTGTGCATCCCTATCTAAAACTCTGAAATCTTCTGAGCACTGACATACTGCCACAAGTAGAAAATTCCACAGCTGACGTGGTGGGTCGCAGTCAAAACATTAGTGAAAGCTTTGTTTCACGCACAAAATTGTCAAAAATACGGTATAAAATTATCTTCAGGTATATAAGAAACAAATTTAGTGTTAAGATTTGCGTCGCAATCCCAAAATATCTCATTGTGTATGCAAATATTGCAAATCCAAAAACTGAAACCCTTCTGGTCCCAAGCATTTCAGACAGGGAATACTACACGAACCAGGAGAACATTCGGTCCACAGGCTCAGCTTTGGCTACTTCTTTTTTTTTGCGGGAGATGGAGTCTTGCTGTTGCCATGGCGCAATCTCTGCTCACTGCAACCTCCGCCTCCTGGGTTCAAGCAATTCTCCTGACTCAGCCTCCCAAGTAGGTGAGATCACAGGCGCCCGCCACCATGCCCAGCTAATTTTTGTATTTTTAGTAGAGACGGGGTTTCACCATGCTGGCCAGGCTGGTCTCGAAATCCTGAACTCAGGTGATCCACTGGCCTCAGCCTCCCAAAGTGCTGGGATTACAGTGTGAGTCACCGTGCCCAGCCTTGGGTGATTCTTTCTTAAGCCAGTAGTTGAGTGTTATCAAGTTAAACCATTGAGGGGGAAGGGAAAATAAGCAAGACACAGATCCAGTCCTCAACAATCTGGTCTTGACAGAAGGCATGACGAAATAAATATTAAACCAAGGGATAAGGGACTATGCCATGGGAGAACAGAGGACCTAAAGAGATGAGTTGCTATTGGTGGGATCGATCAGTAGTCTTTTGAGGAACTGGGTCTCTAAGGCAGACAGATGGGGAAGGGTGGGCAGAGAGAAGTCACAGAGCCAGTAGAGTAGATCACGTGTTCAGGGCCTGACTAAAGCACAGGGTGTGGAGGAGGGGTAAGGGAGATTTCGGAAAGATGGTCGGAGTCATATCATGTGGAATGTGACTTTTACTGTCTAAGCAGTTTTTTCTTTTTTCTTTTTTTTTCCCCGAAACAGAGTCTCACTCTGTTGCCCAGGCTGGAATGCACTGGCATGATCTCAGCCCATTGCAACCTCTGCCTCCCAGGTTTAAGCAGTTCTCCTGCCTCAGTCTCCTGAGTAGCTGGGATTACTGGCGTGTGCCACCATATCCAGCTAATTTTTGTATTTTTAGTAGAGACAGGGTTTCACCATGTTGGCCAGGATGGTCTTGATCTACTGACCTGGTGATATGCCCACCTCGGCCCCCCGAAGGGCTGGGACTACAGGCGTGAGCCACTGAGCCTGGCCTGTATAAGCAGTTTTTAAAAGAAATGTTAAAGTGACAATTCTGTTTTTGCCAGGTGGTGTTTAAAAGGGATGTTATTTTCAACAAGTCTGAGCAATAGGAGGCTCAAGCAGTCCTAAACACTCTTTTTGGACTCAAGGTTGGAGTTCAGTGGCACCATGATAGCTCAGTGCAACTTTGAACTCCTGGGTTCAAATGATCCTCCCGCCTCGGCCTCCCAAGTTGCTGGGAAAACAAATGTGTACCTCGATGCCTAATTTTTTTTTTGGCAGCAGATAGAGACAGGGTCTTGGTGTATTGCCCAGGCTGGTCTCAAACTCCTAGATTAAAACTATTCTGCCTTGGCTTCCCAAAGTGTTGGGATTACAGGTGTGAACCACTGTGCCCAGCATTTTTTTTTTTTTTTTTTTTTTGAGACAGAGTCTTGCTCTGTAGCCCAGGCTAAAGTACAGTGGAATGATCTTGGCTCACTGCAACCTCTGCCTCCCGGGTTCAAGCAATTCTCCTGCCTGAGCCTCCCAAGTAGCTGGGACTACAGGCGCACACCACCACGTCCAGCTAATTTCCCAACCAGTCTCCCAAAGTGCTGGGATATACAAGTGTGAACCACCGTGCCCGGCCTTTTTTTTTTTTTTTTTTTAAAGAAACTGGGTCTTGCTGTGTCACCCAGGCTGGAGTGCAGTGGCACATTCATAGGTCATTGCAGGCTTGAGCTCCTGGGTTCAAGTGGTCCTCCCTTTTGAAACTCCAAAGTAGCTGGGACCATAGGTACATACTACAGTGCCTGGCTAATTTCTTTTTCGCTAGAGATAGCGGTCTCCCTATGTTGCTCAAGTTGATCTCAACCTCCTCGGGTCAGGTAATCCTCCCAGCTCAGCCTCTCAAGCAGCACAGATGCATGCCCCACCACACCTGGCCTTTAAAACTTTTTTTGTAGAGACGGGTTTTGCTATGTTGTCCAGGCTGGTCTTGAACTCCTAGGCTCATGTGATCCTCCCACCACAGGGGCCCCCTGAGCTGCTGGGATTACAGGCACTTGCCACTGTGACTGGCTCCCTAAAGACTCCTTATTTAAGGACCTCTGACAATCTACAGAGGAAAATAAGGGAGAAAATACTCCTTCCATCCTCTGTTGGAACTCCCAGATACCAAGGTAACAAAACACAGTAGAGATCGGAAGAAAATGCAAAGCTTTTTTGAAGGCTCCCAATTCAGAGTGGTTCACAAGTCCAACACACAGACAAGTAAACAAGGCACATTAGCAATGAATTCGTTTTGAAGAAAGCTTTTAACTTAAACTTGCTGGTGAAATATTCCATACCTTTGCTGGACCTCTTCGGTGTTTTCTTGTTTCCTTCAGAGGTAATTTCAATTTCGTCAGGATTACCACCTTCATCTTCAATTGCCTAAAAAGAAGAGAAAAGTAAAGTTGATTCAAAAAGCCAGCATGCAAACTGCTTCCAGAGGGCCTTCAAGTGACAAGGAAACTGTATTTTTAAGATCAAAAAGGTGCTGCCTCCCTCATCACCCAGGGCCTCTGGCCCAGTCACTCATCTGTTCTCTTGCTATACAGTAGAGACTGACTGACGCCACCAGTTCTTAGCTGGGTGGTGCCAGGCGAGTTTACTTAGGTACTCAGTGTTTGTGAGGACTCTATTAGCCATGAAATTGGAAGCACTCAACAAACAGTAGGCTTATCTGGTTCATCTTCTTCCTAAGCCCAGAACTCAAAAAGGGAAAGGCACGCTCTTCAATTTCTTCAGACTTTACCCACAAAATATTCTTAACCCTCCAGGGACTCTCTCCACGCCGTGCCTGTACTCAGTACCGTGTGGATGGAATACTAATGCTCACTGGCTGGGTTCCTACTGGGCGTTATACATGACACCCGTCACGACATGCATCACCTCATCTGATGCCTATCATGTACATTCACAACTGACTTCAAAGACCTCATTCTCAACCACCACGTGATCATGCCTCATTGGATACTGTATAATAAGAATTTCTAGGCACGCCCAGCCTCCCATCCCAAGACTCTGTCATTCATTTCAACTGCGCCCACACTCATCACAGTGCCTGGCACCAACCAAGCCATTAGTTCCCAATATGTCAATCACGATGGCATCCCTGAAATCTGGGCTTCAGGTTAAGTTTTACTGATAACTTTTTCAGTCTTTACTCTTCTATCCCACAAGCACAAGTTTTGTTTACGTTATCTCATGTACTGTGTTTTATCTACAAAGGTTTGGAAGCCTCAAAGTTTCCCAGCTGAGTAAGTCTGATTGAGATCGGGCCTGGGGATTCCACAACTCATCTTTACCCACAGCAACAAAATCTCTCCTCTCAGAAGCCAGACAAGGGACTGAAGTTCTTTCCTGGGATCAAGGAAAAGTACAATCACAAAGTCCCTCACCCTTTTCCCTGGACAGACAATTGTGAAACATCACCAGGAGAAGAGAAGCAATGCCCTAGGCAGGAGATGTCCCATTTCCACCTTGTGCTCTTTTGCCCTTCCTGGAAAAGTAAACCAAGAAAAGGACACCAACAGGAAGACAGGAGCGGGAAGAGATGGGGATCACAAACTCCAGACTGGCATGGGCAAGCGGCAGACCGAACATGGGCTGGCTGTACTGTGTTTTGGGACCACATCTTGAAGACAATGCAAAGAAGGAGAGGGAAAGAGGAACAAATCTGTGCTCTCAGAGTTAATAGTGAGTGATGGAAGTCTCAGTCACCAGCTTGACATAAGGGTTCAGTGCCATCCAAGCAGCTTTGCAGGCCCATGCACCAGACTGGGAGAAAAAAAGAAGAAATTCTCTCCGTTTAGCTTACTGAAGGCCCTGGGGTTGGGGCACCACACCTGCCCAGCGCAATCTCCACTCTGCATTTTCTCTGGGTAACTATGTAGATCAATGAACTTCCTGCTTTGTCTGAGTAAACAGAGAATCCAGTGAAGAGAAACACACAGGCTTGAGCAAATTTTAAAAAGCCCATGTGACTCTGGGCAAGACAACCATCCACTCCTGACCCCAGGGTTTCTCATTCGGAGGAAAAAAAAAAAAAAAAAAAATCCCTACTTCGCCTCATCACCAATTAATAATAAAGCCTGTGATCTCCGTAGTTACGGAGCCAGGATGGTGCAATGTGTCACCAGCCCCAGAGGCCGTTGGGGGTGGGCAGCCAGGCGGAGCAACCATAGGGAAGGAGTCCCAGAGTGGCCAGGTGGAAGAAAGGCAGAGAAAGAAACCGACAGGGATAAAGAAAGCGCAGGAGAAGCGGAAGGTGGCCAACCTTTACTCGACTCTGCTTTTCCAAGGCATCCCTCTGAATCCCCCAAGGTAGAACTCGGAGCCCCCAATCTGCAAGGTGAGGACTCGAGGTGCATAGAGAGGAGAAGCGAATCGTGATGACAACCACACACCGAGTGTTTACAGGCGCCCGGCAGCACGCCAAGCCTGCTGCACGCAACCTTATTCAATCCTCAAACCAAAGCCTCGTCGCTTTTTCTACTTACAATAGGGAAAAAAAAAAAAGGCACTCAGAAGGGGTTCAAGGTCTTCTTCGCCCAAGATCAGGCCACCGAGACCTGGCGAGTCCCGAGTCCAGAGAGACCGCCCTGGGGGAGCCCGGGCTCGGCCGCCGCCCGCGAGGTCCTGGGCTGGGTGGAAAGCCCACCCTCCCCGCACACCGGGTCGCTCCCGTCCACGCCTTTTCCCTCCTGCAGCCACTTCCCCGGGCCGGCACCGCCACCCGCGAAAACGGGGTTGTCTTTTCGACTTTTCCCTCTGAGAAGGTCCTAAGGGGCTTCCTTCGTCAATCAACCCCCGAGTCAGGCTGCTCGGCCTCCCCGGGGAAACCAAGCCGCAGCTCAGGAACCCCAGAGCCCGGGTTCAAATTCCGACGCCGCCCGTCCTCGGCCGTGTGACCTTGGCCGAGTCCCTTCCCCTCGCCTGCAAAGTGAGGGTTTCAGGGTCCCCCCCCCACCTCCAGTTATGGAGGCGGGGACGAGACGAGGGAAGAACCCTCCTCTCGGTGGACGATGTCACCCGTCACGGCTTCTCCCGCACGCGTGCCCGTTTTCTGGTTCTCCCGGCCCCAATGCGGCGTTACGATTTGAACCCAGGCCCAGCTGGCCAAGGACTCGCTCCCGCCGGGGCCTAGGAGGAGCCGGGGAACACGAGACCGCCAGGTGCGGGGAGGCCGCGAACGGGGTCGGGGGCGGACGCCAGGGCCCGCGAGGCACCGTCGCGCCCCCGACGACCCCAGGCGCACCCCGTGCCCGCCCTCGGGGCCCCAAATCCACCTTCTTCAGCCGCTCCATCAAAACGCTCTTGTTGCCGCTCGAGTCCACATTCCGTTTCCTCAGCTCCGCCCGCAGATCGATCACTCGCAGGTCGCTGAGGCGCCGCGTCCCGGTCTCTGACGAGGCGGAGCTCAGAGCCGCCGCGCCCGCCGCTCCAGAATCTCCTAGGCCTGACAGAGTCTCCGCCATTCCAGGGACCCTGGCTCCACCGCCCACTTTCCACAGAACCGGGCCGGTTTTATCAGGCTCCTAGCACAAAATGGCGCCGCCTGCGATGGAACCGCTCCACTCGCCCCGGCGCGCCTCGTTTCTGCGCAGGCGCACCAAGCGCAGGGTCGAATATCCTGGTAGCATCTGCACATGCGCAGCGCGAATAACGCAGGGACGTGCGCAGACGCGTTGCGTCTCGCCAGCTGCTCTCCGAGAACGGCCCGGACGCATGCGTGCTGCAATTTCAGCGCATGCGCGTTGTGCCGGGGAACGCGCGGTTGGTCGACGCGCGAGCGACCTTGCTGCTAAGAACGCTGGTGGGGCGGTGCGCGTGCGCGTGCGCGGCCGCAAAGCGGGGCGGGAGGAAACGAGTGCGTTTTCCTCTTAGGCGGCGCCATTTTGTGCTCAGAGCCGCTACAGCCGCCGGCGGTGTGCCATTGAGTCGCTGGCAAAGACGGGAAAGCGACGATGGCGGAGACTCTGCCGGGGTCGGGCGACTCGGGCCCTGGCACGGTTGCTCTCGGCCCAGGCGTTTCGGAGACCGGGACGAGGCGGCTTAGTGAACTGCGGGTGATCGACCTGCGGGCGGAGCTGAAGAAGCGGAACCTGGACACGGGCGGCAACAAGAGCGTCCTGATGGAGCGGCTCAAGAAGGTGAGGCGGCGCGGGGCTCGGGGGTGGCGCAGGAGGCCCAGGCACGCCCCCGCCAGCGCCTGTCACCGCGGCTCCCGGACCCGGGGGCGCCCCGGGCCCGCCCCCCATCTTGACGGACCCCGGCCCGAGCTGTCGGGCACTCAAGGGGCCGGCTGTGTGACCTTGGCCCGTCACCGCCCCTCTCTGTGCCTCCCTTCCTGTCCTTCCTCCACTTCTTCACAGGCGCGCTCAACGTCCGGTCTCGTCGGCTACCAAGGTGGCCCCACGACCCCTCCTGGGGCGCGCGTTCGAGCTTGGCTCTGCGACCTTGGACAAGCGCCTTTCTTTCTATGCCTCAGTTTTCTCCTCTGGAGAATGGGTGCCTGGCGGACTCCTGAGCCTTTACGGGAAAGGGGGCGGTACTTGTTTCTGTCCTAGAGCCTTGGCATTTGCGAAGCTGTCCCCCCAGGTCCCCCAGATCTTCTGGCCGGCCCCTTGTTGTCATTTTGGGTCTGCCTGAGCCATCAGCTTCCTGAGCGCCCTCCCTAAGGCCAGGTCTTCCTGCGTTTTGGTGGCACCTCGCTAAATGCAGGGGGCTAAATGCAAAATGCTTAACGTGGTGGGGACTGTCTGTCTCCGCAACTGGAACAAACTCCTTGAGCATGGGGAGGGAGCTTGTGAGTGCCCCGTCCTGCGCCAGGCAGGTGGCAGGCGCCGAGGGACCTGTTGAGTCTCCCCAGGCTGGGTGGCCAGCTCTTCACCGAGCCCGGGCCAAGTGCAGCCTCTCTGTTCTAATGGGTCCCGTTGTAAAACTTCAAAGTCGAAAGTTGGGCAGGGGCCAGATGAGTTGCCATTTGGGAACTGGTCCTTGACCCCAGTTCTGGAGCTCGTGCCCACAGCCTTCCTCTCCTTTGTCTTTTGAGCTCTGGACCCAGAGAGACCCAAGTCGTCCGGGATTCCTCCTCCGCCTTTTGGGCTTGCGGCCCAGACAGCTGACCCAGAGTTGCTCTCTGCAACTGCCCGCAAGCCTTTGTTGCACGGGAAGTTGTTACTTGTGAGGAACAGTGTGTGCCCTGCAGCTCTTAATCATGTTGTAAAACTCATCTCTCCCTAATAGGCGGTCAAAGAAGAGGGGCAAGATCCTGATGAAATGGGCATCGAGTTAGAAGCCACCAGCAGGAAGTCAGCAAAGAGATATGTTAAAGGTATCCACTTGTACTTAAACACTGCTTGGGACTTGAGTTTGTAGAGAATTTAGAGAACTGGTGTGTAGCGCTCTTCCTGCCCTTTAGGCTGGGAGAATTTCCACATCTTCCGTGTCCCCCTCTAAGAGTTAGCTTTGTTTGCTCTTCACCCCCTGACAGGGAGCAGTGTCAAGGACCCAGGCGGCAGGAAAGAGGTGTATAGGTGCCAAGTACAATTAAAATATGAGGAACGTTTCAGCTTCGGCCATTGGGATTAAAAGTCAGCTAGAGCAGGGCAAGTTCTGAAAGCTGATTCTGCTGGTCTGAGGAACCACTTGGCTTCCTTTCTGGTTCAAAGAATAGGTCTTAACCCAAGGAAAAGGACACCGACCCGAGACTGAATAGAACTCAGCTTCTCTAGGATCCAGAGTACATCGTTGGGGTCGTTGCACTCAGCCTTGTTTTTTTTTTTTGTTTGTTTTTTTGTTTTTTTGGTTTTTTTTTTAACTATTACGGTTTTTGAACGTGAAGATTCAATTCACAGACTGTTAAAATCACCAGGTTAAGGTGTACACTTCAGTGTGTACACAAGGCTCTGCGTCCACCACCACTGTCTCCTGGATGTTCACTCTCACCCCAAAAGGGAGCCCTGTCCTCATTAGAAGCTCGTCCCCATTCTTTTCTCTCTCCAGTCCCCGGCAACTACTAATCCACTTTCTGTCCCTATAGATTTGCCGGTTGTGAACATTTCATGTACATGGAATTGCATGATGTAGGGCCTTTTGCATCAGCTCTCACTTAGCATGTAATGTTAAAGGTTCATCTGTGTTTTGACATGTATAGATACTTCAGTCCTGTTTATGACTGATAGTGCTTATTTCTGGAAGGACTGTATTCCATAACACTTTGAAGCTTTGACTGCCGTAATTGGTATTGTTCTCATTGTTAGGTCTTACGGTGATAAGCATAATATAATTTAGGTTTCCTGTGTAGTGGGCCTGTTTTCTTGAAAAAGTGCTTTATTCTGGCAGTGGAGGATCACTGCTTAAAAAGTGGAAAAAAATGGTAGCATTTTTAACAGCTTTTTCTTCCTAATGTGTTTTGTAATACATTAACTGTTTAAGGGCTGGGCGCGGTGGCTCACGCCTGTAATCCCAGCACCTTGGGAGGCTGAGGCGGGTGGATCACGAGATCAAGAGATCAAGACCATCCTGATCAACATGGTGAAACCCAGTCTGTACTAAAAATACAAAAAATTAGCTGGGCATGGTGGCGCGTGCCTGTAATCCCAGCTACTCAGGAGGCTGAGGCAGGAGAATTGCCTGAACCCAGGAGGCGGAGGTTGCGGTGAGCCGAGATCACGCCGTTGCACTCCAGCCTGGGTAACAGGAGCGAAACTCTGTCTCAAAAAAAACAAAAAACAAAAAACAAAGCTGTTTAAAAGTGTGCATGGGCCAGGCGCTGTGGCTCACGCCTATAATCCCAGCACCTTGGGAGACCGAGGTGGGCAGATCACCTGAGGTCGGGAGTCCGAGACCAGTCTAACTAATATGGAGAAACCTCATCTATACTAAAAATAGAAAAATTAGCTGGGTGTGGTGGCGCATGACTGTAATCCCAGCTACTTGGGAGGCTGAGGCAGGAGAATTGCTTGAACCAGGGAGGTGGAGGTTGCGGTGAGCTGAGATCGCACCATTGCACTCCAGCCGGGGCAACGAGTGAAACTCCATTTCAAAAAAAAAAGTGTGCATGTGGTTTGAAAGGTTAAATCTTGTAGTTAGGCTGCAAGAGCTTAAGTTACAATTTAATTTTGAAACATTGATGTGTTTTTACTGTTCTTGTGACTGACTGTATTTCAGCTAGAAAGCCTGACTGAGCAGATTCAGAATGAGAGACTGGTCCACAGCAGGAGACTTAGTTTCTTTCTACTGGGGTTTCAGTTACCCATGATCTGAAATTTCTTTTTTTTTTTAATGGTTGGGGAAACTGCTTAACATAAAGTTTAAAAGATTGGTTTGTTTGTTTTGAGGTGGAGTTTCGCTCTTGTTACTCAAGCTAGAGTGAGGTGGCATGATCTTGGCTCACCACAGCCTCCGCCTCCTGGGTTCAAGTGATTGTCCTGCCTCAGCCTCCTCAGTAGCTGGGATTATAGGCATGCACCACCACGCCCGGCTAATTTTGTGTTTTTAGTGGAGATGGGGTTTCTCCATGTTGGTCAGGCTGATCTCAAACTCTCAGCCTCAGGTGATCCGCCCGCCTCAGCCTCCCAAAGTGCTGGGATTACAGGCATGAGCCATCACGCCCGGCCAAGTTTAAATGATTTTTTATGTGATATTCATTTAAAACTGAAGTTCAGGACTTACTACTCAAAATATCCTTGGCTTTTAGTAAGAATTTAGCAGGGATCATTTCTTTTTTTTGTTTTTGACATGGAGTTTTGCTCTTGTTGCCCAGGCTGGAGCATGCAGTGGCACGATTTGAGCTCAGCTCGTGGCAGCCTCTGCCTCCCGAGTAGCTGGGATTACAGGCACCCACCACCACGCCTGGCTAATTTTTTGTATTTTTTTTTTTTTTTTTTTTTTTTTTTTTGAGTCGGAGTTTTGCTCTTGTTACCCAGGCTGGAGTGCAATGGCGCGATCTCGGCTCACCGCAACCTCCGCCTCCTGGGTTCAGGCAATTCTCCTGCCTCAGCCTCCTGAGTAGCTGGGATTACAGGCACGCACCACCATGCCCAGCTAATTTTTTGTATTTTTAGTAGAGACGGGGTTTCACCATGTTGACCAGGATGGTCTAGATCTCTCGACCTCGTGATCCGCCCGCCTCGGCCTCCCAAAGTGCTGGGATTACAACCTTGAGCCACCGCGCCCGGCCAATTTTTTGTATTTTTTTATAGAAATGAGGTTTCACTATGTTGGCCAGGCTGGTGTAGAACCCCTGGCCTCAAGTGATCCTCCAACGTTGGCCTCCCAAAGTGCTGGGATTACAGGTGAGAGCCACTGCATCTGGCCTAACAGGGATCATTTTTAATGATCTTTGCATCATTAGAAAAACTAAACTTTAGCTGAGTGCTTTGAAGACCTGCCTGAATGTCTAGATTAAAGCTTAGGTCAGTTCAAAACTACTTGGAGTTAGTGTTTTGTCAGGAAAGCTTGCGTGATAATTCTTTCATTGCTATAAAAAGAACATTTGTAGCCTCAGCTCTGCTGAGGATTAGAAGGGCTTCTGGTCCCTTCCCATTCCTTCTTCAGAGAAGTCGCCAAGCCCAGAGAGAGCACAGGTCTTCAGGCAGAGCTCAGCCCCCTCAGGGCCCAGTCTTCCGCCATGAGCCGCTCATGTTCTCTAGAGGTGTCAGGGCACATGGCTGATGTATAAAGCGCCAGAGCTGTATGACTTTGTGGTTACAGTTAGGTCCTGTGATTCCACACAACTGTTAGGTCAGGAGGAGTTAACCAGTTGAGGTCTGTTTTGAGCACTGTGCAGCAGCGTTCAAGGAGTCCGAAGTTGGGCTCACTCTGGGAACTCACTGGTAACTGCTTCCGTGCCAAAGCCGAAGTAGCCAGACTTGTTGAGGGAAAGCATCCTCACTATAAACCAGCGGAAGAGTCTTCACCTGGGTGAGGAGTCCTGGGCAACATTGTAGGTGGGTTTTACAAAAAAGTAAAACTTTGATTAAAATTTTAAGTTTTAGATGCTATGTGGGATTAAAGTTGGATTTTCTATTATTTTTTCTTTTTTTTAGAATAAGACGGGGTTTCACCATGTTGGTCAGGCTGGTCTTGAACTCCCGACCTCAGGTGATCCACCCGTCTTGGCCTCCAAAGTACTTGAATTACGGGTGTGAGCCACCACGCCTGGCCAAAGTTGGATTTTCTTATATCTGTGTCCCTGACAGTGGCAACTTTTCATTGGCCCAGGCCAGGTGCTGGGGTCAGGGTGTCGCCTGCTTGCGCCGAGTTGGCTTTTCGGTCAGCATTTCTCCTGTTTCCGTCCTGTGTGGGCACTGCAGGCTACTATTTAGGGGCCTAGAAATTGGGTGCAATTACCAAACATTTTTAGACAACGTGTTTCAAAAGGATATGCTGTATTTAGATATAATGGAAGTGGGACAGCTGAGTTTCGGAGTGCCAGCTTTGGAGTGCAACCAGATTCTCATGTGTCAAATGCAGATAATAAAACTGGCTAGCGTTGTTAGGCTTCTTAAACGATAGACTGGAAAAAGCTAACAGTGCGTGGCATGTAATTAAACTGCATTTCTTGAGGGATTATTGATAACAGTGGTGAGCGAGACTTGAGATATAGACTGCAGGTTTTTCCATGTTCAGTTTTCAGATAATTTAGAAAATGTAAAAAGTGTGCATGTGAAAATAAAATTCTCTCTAATCTTACCTGAGTATTTTAGCTACTGTTGATGATTATCTTGGCCATAGCCACCTTGATTTTATAAACATATCCTGACACTTGCATGTATACAGGTAGACACTAGCTTTTAAGAAAAGTACATATTTCAGCTTTGCGCAGTGGCAGTATTGTAGCCAATGAAGTTTATCCAAGGCGTGATCATTGCTAATGGAAGACTTTTCCCATTACCCGCCAAGATGACTTGAAGTATAGACGGCATTGGCAGTTTTTGACAGTCTGTGGAGACTAAATAAAAAATAAAATTAAAAAAGAACAGTAGATCTTTTTTTAATGTTTGAGTTTTCTTTGTGGGTGTGTGTGAGAGAGAGATACGGTCTCACTCTGTTGCGCAGCTGGAGTGCAGTGGCATGATCACTGCAGCCTTAAGCCTCCAGGGTTAGAGTATCCTCGCCAGTAGTTGGGACTACAGGTGCATAACACCACGCCTGGCTAATTTTTTATTTTTTGTGGAGATGAGGTCTCACTGTGTGGCCTGAGCTGGCCTCTTAACTCCTGGACTCAAGCAATCCACCTGCCTTGGCCTCCCCAAATGCTGGGATTACAGGCATGAACCACTGTGCCCACACGAGGCATTTTTTTTCTGTTTCATTAAATATTCTTTAAAAGCATAAACTTTAAAAATATCGTGAGACATCGGATGGTGTCCCACAGGTTTCTCAGCGTTGGCACTCTTGACACTTTGGGCAAATAATTCTCTGTGGTTGGAGAGTATCCTGTGCATTGTAGGGTCGTGACCAGCATCAGTAGCATTCCTCCAAGTCTTGACAGCCAAGAATGCCTCCAGACATTGCCAATCGTTCCTCCTGGTTGTCAACCACATCTGAATGAAAATATGCCATAATTTGTTTCCCTTTTGGGTGTTTAGCAGGTATAATAGGACAGATATCTATGTTTCAGACTCCTTATCAGACATACTAAGACTCAAATTCCTGGAACAAAGGGTATGCACATTTTTAAGGTTTTTGATACCTACAAAGACTCAAGTTTATTCTCAAGGTTTCCACCCTTGATTCCCTCCAGCTTCCTTTCGCAGTACCTGGCGGAATTCTACCAAATATTTTGTGCTCACAAAACCCAAGATGATTCTTGACTTTATGGCAGCCTTTGCCTTTTTGGCTTGGGGAAAAAAAAAAGGGTTCTTGAGTTGAAGAATGCCAAAGGCCTATTTGAGATGGGTGGAATATAGGGAGAGCCAGCAGATCAGTCACTCAGTATGTTATTTTATGTTGGATTCTCTGGTTACTAGATGGGTATTGCATTTTTTTGTTGGTTTGTTGAAAATGCCTGTTTTTATCCTTTGCTCATTTTTTTGTGATCTTTTTCTTAGGTTTGGAGTGTTTTTGAAATATTTGGAAACTTTCAGAATTTTACAGAAAATCAGATTACTCTGATAATCTAGCAGGGATCCTAGATTTTCATGTCCCTGTTGATGGCTTACTTAGAACACCAATTGAGACAAAATTATGCATGACAGGAGGGGGAGACTTTTAGTTTCTCTTGTAATGTGTTCTAAGACTGAAATCTATTCTGCATAAACTATGAGGTAGAACTTGAGTGCTATCTGACTGAACAGTTACTCTGTAATTAGGACTGAAGATGGAGGAGGAAGGCGCAGAAGATAACGGCCTGGAGGACGATTCCAGAGATGGGCAGGTAAGTGACGCCAGGACGGAGATGACAAGCAGCAGCTCTGCGTCCTGGTCCAGGTGGTCCTTGATGGCTCTTCTTCCTCTTTACAGGAGGACATGGAAGCAAGTCTGGAGAACCTGCAGAATATGGGCATGATGGACATGAGTGTGCTAGATGAGACCGAAGTGGAGAATAGCGGTGCTCCAGAGTTTGGGGAGGATGGCGCGGACGGCATGCTCGATTCCTTTTGTGATAGTAAAGAATACGTGGCTGCACAGCTGAGACAAGTCCCGGCTCAGCTCCCAGAGCATGCTGTAGGTAACTTGGAGACACGGCGGGATGTGCCCGTAGCCCCGAGGCACCCTGGCGCTTGTGTGCTGCTCCTGTGAGCGAGAACACAGCTAAATCACCATGTACACATAGTTCGGTGTCTAAACCCTGGTGTTGAACCGTGTCCATTTAAATGCTGCGTAGGTCAGGGATTAACAGCTTTTCTGTAGTACTAGGGAATGTTTTTATAATTGTCTGGGAGAGACTTTCAAAGCGTGTGATAAGTCATAAAATAGAAAGCTCTGACATACTAAAAAGATTTTACTTTTCTGAGATGGGAGCTCACTGTTACCCAGGGCAGCCTTCAACTCTTGGGCTCCAGAGATCCTCCTGACTTATTCTCCTGAGTAGCTGGGATTATTGGCACAGGCCAGAGTGCCCAGCTAGTTTTTTTCTCTTAAAAAATAGTTTTAAGAAACAGAAATGGTTTGTTTATTTATTCAGAGACAACAGGCTATGCAGGCTGGAGTGCAGTGGTGTGATCATAACTCAATGCAGCCTCAACCTCCCAGGTTCAAGCAATCCTGCATACCTGAGACTACACAGCAAACCACCATCTCCAGCTAATTAAAAAAAAAAAAAAAAAATTTTATTTTTTAGAGGTAGCCACCACTCCCCGGCTCAGAAACAGTTTCTTTTTTTTTTTTGAGACGGAGTTTCGCCCTTGTTACCCAGGCTGGGGTGCAATGGCGCGATCTCGGCTCACCGTAACCTCCTCCTCCTGGGTTCAGGCAATTCTCCTGCCTCAGCCTCCTGAGTAGCTCGGATTACAGGCATGTGCCACCATGCCCAGCTACATTTTTTTGTATTTTTAGTAGAGACGGGGTTTCACCATATTGACCAGGACGGTCTCGATCTCTTGACCTCGTGATCCACCCGCCTCGGCCTCCCAAAGTGCTGGGATTACAGGCTTGAGCCACCGCGCCCGGCCCAGAAACGGTTTCTAATCTCATCATGTAGATATTCCTGTTAATGTGTTCTCTCTCTGTGTGTGTGTGTGTGTGTGTGTGTGTGTGTGTGTGTGTGTGGTGTATGTGTGTGTATGTGTGTGTGTTGAGTCAGAGTCTTGCTCTGTTGCTGCTTAGGCTATAGTGTAGTGGCAAGATCTCAGCTCGCTACATGCAACCTCCACCTCCTGGGTTCAAGCAATTCTCCTGCCTCAGCCTCCTGGGTAGTCAGAATTACAGGTGTGTGCGACCACACCTGGCCAGTTTTTTTTTTTTTTTGAGACGGAATCTCACTCTGTTGTTAGGCTGGAGTGCAGTGGCGTGATCTCGGCTCACTGAATCCTCTACCTCTTGGGTTTAAGCGATTCTCCTGTGTCAGCCTCCTTAGTAGCTGGGACTACAGGTCTGTGCCACCACGCCCAGCTAATGTTTTTGTATTTTTAGTGGAGTTGGGGTTTCACCACATTGGGCCAGGATATTTTCATCTCCTGACCTTGTGATCTGCCTACCTCAGCCTCCCAAAGTGCTGGGATTACAGATGTGAGCCACCGTGCCAGGCCACCAAGTTAACTTTTTTTATTTTTGGTAGAGATGGGGTTTCATCATGTTGGCCAAGCTGGTCCCAAACTCCTGACCTCAAGGAATCCATTCACCCAAAGTACTGGAATTCCAGGCGGAGCCATCATGCCCGGCCTCTTAACGTTGTTTTAAGCAAGGTTAGGCAGTTATATTAAAAGATGTACAGTGCAGACAAGTGCCAACCCTGCTCCCCAAAGGGACCAACTGTGAGCATCCTTGTATGTGAAGGAGGATCTTTGCTTTGTTAGGGTTTTCCCAGCTTTTCAATTCTGGTGTTTTGGTGTAGAGCTCTCTGGTAGGGCTGTTCAAATACTACAAGCAGTCACTGTCTTCGATCTGATTGTCCTTTTAATCTGACTGATGTCAGGTGCCCCGTGGGTTGTTTTATTTCCTTAAGGCATTGCAGCTTTCAGCTTGGGGGTGGAAATGCCCCTGTAGGACTGAACCTTAAACCTTAGGGTCAAAAGTCACCTCCAAATTGACCGTCGTTTGCCCTAGTGTAGCACAGAGCAACTGGTTTGTCTCCTTTCTCAGCCTGCCACTGCTGTGTGCTAACTGTTTTCAGAGTGTGCACTTTCTGGGTAAGGTGGCATCTAGGTCATGGGTTCAAATCTAGAAAAGGAAAAAAGAATAAAATATTTGGGAGTGGTCTTTCTGTGTTTCACTTAAAAAGGGCTTCAAATTTAGTAAACTTAGAGATGATTTTTCTTTTGTTTGGCGTACAGTAAAGAGAGCAAATGACCAAGTTAGATGTTTGTTTCTAATAAAGTGGGCTAGGAGAAAGTACCCAGGTAGTGTTACCTTAAGAGGATTGCTACCAGGTGAAATTGGAGGAGTGCCGAGTGTGTCGCTTGGAGTTCCCCTTTGGAAATCCTGTAGTTGGGGAGTATGTGTTAATCACCAGTGCTTAGAAACTGCCTGGGAAATTGAATCATCCATTCACCCGACACACACAGGGCATACCCACCTGCAAGCCACTCCAGAGACGCTGGCGGAGCAGAGTCCTGGAGTGCATGTTCCGGTGGAGAGGGAGGTGCTGAACCGAATGACCCATCAGTAGACTTGCAGATGGCAAAAGGTGCCATGAAGGAAGTAGACACACAAGTTGCCTAGAATGTAGTGAGGTATTGCCTTGGTTTTCACAGCTCCAGTCTCCACAAAGTAATCTTCCATTTTGTTTTTCAGGTGGAACGATTCGAGAACACTTTGGAAACTTCATCGTTGGACTTCAAAGTAACTCCGGTAAGTTACCATCTGATTCTGCATCACTGGAAATTTTAAATCAGTGGTTGATTTTCCGTAGTGAAAGAGCAGTGTGTACCTATATAGAAATGACTAAATACTGTGCTGGATGCAGGGGTTAAGAGGTTAGCAAACCAGAAACAGTCTGAGGGCTGGCAGTCTAACAGGGGCAGTGGTATAAAACCACGTACATCACCAGAAGGGGAAAAGAAGTGTGATGAGGGAGCAGGTCAGGGGTTGGGTTTCAAGAGTGCCTGGAAGTCTTCCTAGGGGAAGCTGTGTCTGAAGTGAGCTGGTGGTAGGTTGGGAGTTAGCCGGGTGAAGAGGGAAAGAATAATTTATAGCAGAAGGGGTGGGCGGCAGCTCTGAGGCAGGAGAGAGAGGGCAGCACACAGGGCTGGGGAGAAGCCAGAGGTCTTGGTGCAGAGCAGCTGGGCTCGCCTCACTGAGTCTGGGCCACCAGAAGGGTTGGACCTATTGTCCTAAGTGAGCCAGATGTTGGAAAGGTTTTCAGCCGAGTAGAGGGATCATTTTGTTATAACAGATTTCGGTTACAAATAAGTTTTTAGGAGAAGTTTTTTTTTTTTTTTTTTTTTTTTCATAAATCCACTGTGACCTCTCCTATGATCAGCTGCAGCAGCCACTAGGTCAGTTTGGTCATGAGGTGAGTGGTGTGGCAGTGTAGGGCCCAGACTTGGGAGAAAGGGACAAACTGAGTGTTGCCACTAGGGACCTGCTGCTACTAAAGAAACTGGCAAAATGAGCTGGTTTTCATCAAGTTATTGTAGGAGGGAATACATTTTTTTGAGAGGAGAAAGTTTTGTGGAAACAGGCGTTTATTCACAGATGATTGAAAACTGTATTTGTTGGGGAAATGTGTTTGTCCTGTGTTTAAAGTGACATGTGGATTTGCTTTTTCTTTTTTAAATAGGATATTGAAGAACCTCTTTTGGAGCCAGGTACTGATAAAAGAAACACGACACTTATGGTTTGAAAGTTTTCACACAATTATTTTAAAGCTGTCTATATTTTAAGCTGTGTTATGATCTTGTAAATTATTCTAATGGTGGACAATCCAGATCATACAAGGATCAGAGATTGGAAACCCATTCGTATCACCAGATCTGTGGAAGAGCCATTCTGGCTTCTTGAGGTCAAACACATTTGGTGCAATGTAGTGATTACTTTCATCTCTAACCACGTAGAGTGGCGTTTAATTCCCCCCCGTCCCATGATTCCTCCATGTGTTTCTACACATGAAACAGATCTTGTGATATTTTGCTGCAGTCGTTTTGATTAACGCAGTTAAGGCAGGTTAAAGCTGTTGTCAGGGCACTTAACCACCTGAGAAGTGACTGGATTCCAGAAGAGGAAACAGAGTTTCTTCATGAAAATTTTCAACATACTATTCCCCTTCCGGACTGCGTTTACCTCCTACCGTCAGAAGAGATTCTGATTCCCATGTTGGACTGTTCTGTTAAACGAAATTCAAAGAAATATGGAAATTGAGCTGTCATTGAATGATGATTACATTCCGTTCAGCACTGTGGACATTGGAAAAATCAGAAGACCCAGACTTGAACAAAAACTCGAAGAAGACTGTCGAGAAGCAGCCGCGTGGTTGTAGGTGTTTAAATCTGTGGGGGCCTTTTCTCTTCCGTGTAGCGTAGAGGCTTACCTAGAGGCGGTCACAGCGCAGGTAGTGTAACCAGTGTAACTTGTGTACCCGCGGGTTTTCCAATCTCTGTGTAGCTAGCAGTTCTCTTCGTGTTAGTGTGGCAGCCGTGCCAGTTCCACATTTGTGATTGCTTTATTTCCCTGGTAATTAAACCTTGTGCCATTCTATTCCTGTTAAATCCGTAGAAAATGAGAAAATACTCGACATTTTGGGGGAAACTTGTAAATCTGAGCCAGTAAAAGAAGAAAGTTCCGAGCTGGAGCAGCCATTTGCACAGGACACAAGTAGCGTGGGGCCAGACAGAAAGCTTGCGGAGGAAGAGGACCTATTTGACAGCGCCCATCCGGAGGAGGGTGATTTAGATTTGGCCAGCGAGTCAACAGCACACGCTCAGTCGAGCAAGGCAGACAGCCTGTTAGCGGTAGTGAAAAGGGAGCCCGTGGAGCAGCCAGGCGATGGCGAGAGGACGGACTGTGAACCTGTAGGGCTAGAGCCAGCAGTTGAGCAGAGTAGTGCGGCCTCCGAGCTCGCGGAGGCCTCTAGCGAGGAGCTCGCGGAAGCGCCCACGGAAGCCCCAAGCCCAGAAGCCAGAGATAGCAAAGAAGACGGGAGGAAGTTTGATTTTGAAGCTTGTAATGAAGTTCCTCCGGCTCCTAAAGAGTCCTCAACCAGTGAGGGCGCTGATCAGAAAATGAGGTTTGTTTTTTCTCAGTTTTAGACCAGACGCTATCTCCTTTTCATTGGTCGTTTAATGACACACATAAGCTGTTTTTTCTGCAATTGGCCAGCCAGACTGACGAAATTGTAGTTTTGCTTCTAAAGAATGTTTTATTTCTCTTTGTGTATTTTTAATGGGTGATTCAATTCCTTTTCTTTTTCTCAACCTATCATGGTTGTGTTCTTAAATTGTTAATCATTATCTTCAGCTAAATCGAATTATTTTTATAAATCTGACATTGTATTTTTGGTGTCAGATTTTCCAATATAAGCTTGCAGAGGTGCCTGTTAAAATTTTATTTCAGACTAATTTTCTGGTAGGTATTCAGTTTTAGCACATAATCATATTTTTAGTTTTGTTCTCTTTCATTTTTTTCCTGTATGAGTAACATTAAGTTTTGTCTCTAGCTCTTTTAAGGAAGAAAAAGATATAAAGCCAATCATTAAAGATGAAAAAGGTATGATTTAACTTATGTGGTAGGAGCCATGTATGGATTCCTTATTTTGGGAGGAGGGGACTGGAGATAACTATGCTTTGGATTCAGTCATTTAATTGTTTTATTATGGGCTACTGGAATGAACCACCTAATGGTTTCTCGAGAGACTAGTTTTAGAAGTTCACAAGCATCTGCATTTTACGTTTCTGTTGTTGTCATTTATGTGATAGTAAAAAGGAACAATTCTGCCCATTGAAGAATGTTTCAGGGATTTTTAGAGACTGCTCTCTTTCGAGATTTGATCATCAAAAGACATTTCAGTTGATAGCTGACATGGGCATGATTATTCCTTGAGTAAGAAAACTCAGTTTTTGCTGTCCAGATTTTCAGCCTTCTGTGTGTTGGCATGTGTGTGTGCATTAAATTGAGTCAGAACAGTTGGGATTGAGCGGTGCTAGGGTTTTCTCAGAGGGCTGCAATCTTAAGAATGGTCGTGCTTCCTGTTAGGCCTCGAGGTGATGCCTGAGACTCTCCCTTTTGCACCAGGTCGGGTCGGCAGCAGTTCTGGTCGGAACCTGTGGGTCAGTGGGCTGTCCTCCACAACACGAGCTACGGATCTGAAGAACCTTTTCAGCAAGTATGGGAAGGTATGCATTCCCTCACTGCACACCATCCACTGTGATTCAGAGTTCAAAAGGAAGCTCTGCCGAGCATGGTGTTTCACCGCTGTAATCCCAGCAGTTTGGGAGGCCGAGGCAGGAAAATCACTGGCTAGCAGTTCAAGACCAACCTGGGCAACATAGCAAGACCTTGTCTCTGAAAAATCAAACCACAATAAAGCTCGCCCAGTCTTGTTTCCTGACTTAGAGTGACCAGGGTGCCCAGCGGGGCAGGAGGTTGGTCCTGTCACGGCAGTACTCAGAACAGCGTTATATAAACAGCTTCTGTCTTAGTGTTCTGGTGTTCCTTCCAACTGGTCTCAGAGAGACTGATAGTCTTTTGTCCTATGCAAAACTTAAAGCTGACATGCTGAGTTTTTTCCCTTAAGAATAAGTTGGGAGACTGAGGCAGGTACATCACCTGAAGTCAGGTGTTTGAGACTAGCCTGGCCAATGTGGTAAAACCCCATCTGTACTAAAAATACAAAACAATTAGCTGGTCATGTGTCACATGCCTGTAGTCCCAGCTACTCAGGAAGCTGAGGCAGGAGAATCACTTGAACCCGGGAGGCAGAGGTTGCAGTGAGCCAAGATTGTGCCCCTGCACTCCAGCCTGGGTAATTGAGGAGGGCAATTTAAAATGATGACACTCTTTGGAGTTAATTAATGTAAGAGTCTTTTTTTTTTTGAGACCGCATCTCGCTCTGTTGCCCAGGCTGCAGTGCAGTGATGTGATCTGGTCTTACTGCAACTTCCACCTTCCAGGTTCAAGGGATTCTCATGCTTCAGCTTCTCAAGTAGCTGGGATTACAGGCAGTAGAAACAGGGTTACACCATGTTGGCCAGGCTGGTCTCAAACTCCTGACCTATGTGATCTGCCTGTTTGGACTCCCAGAGTGCTGGAATTATAGGCATGAGCCATCGCACCTAGTGAAGGGTCTTCTGATAAGCAGGTGGCACTGCCCTCGTCTTCCTGGATGTCTCTGAATGGTGGTTTCTGAGGGAGAAGGCTCAGTACCACTTAGTGTCTGGAAGGTGCCCTGATTCCAGGCAGAGTGGGGCTGATCTGATGCAGCCTTTTGGCTGTAGAAGGCATTCCTTTGTCTAGGTCTGTGACATCTGATCAGGTGTTGGTTAGTGTTTCATTGCTTAAGAAGCAGACAGGATCTAAAGAAAGCATTATGTTAAATTCTTTCTAACAGTGTATGTGTTTAAGAAGGGCTTAGGAAATTCTTACAGCTGTAAACCTGTTTATTCAGTTGTTAGTTGACTTCATTCAGACACTGATGAATAAGCAGAAGCAGATGGATGTGTGGTCACTGTCATTAGATCTTTTTTATTCTAGGGGGAAAAGATCATTTAAGAAGGAAACAGGATGTGTTGTGATGAGCATGTTGAGGAAGGTTAGAGCTCACCATTAGTGCATGTGGGAGAGTGTTTAGATTGGGGAGGTGACTTCAGCAGACCTCACTGAAGAAGTGACATTTCAGCCGTGGTGTGAGTGATAGCGTTGGCCTTGCCCGTGGGCCTCGGCTTTGGACAAAAACAGGAGGATAGGAAGGCCTAGAGGGGCAGGACACCGCTCAGCTGCTTGACTGAAGCATGCAGAGGCTGCTGTGACAAACTCCAGGGTGGAGGGCAAAGCCTTAGCATGGTGCCTGCTCTCATTTGGGTTTTGTCTGTCATCAGAAGAGATGTCCTCATAAGGGTGATTAACCTTATGGAGGATGACCCCATCATTGGCCCAGCTCCCTGACCTTGAGAGGGAAGAAAACAGAGCTTCAACTCTGATATGGGAACTGGCATCTGTGTTTCGGCAGAGTCTCCTGACCTTTTGGCCCTGGACAGATTCAGGCAGAGCCTGGACTCCTCCATTTGTGTGGTCAAAACCCCAGGACATCAGAGTCTGATGGGAACCTCGAGCCTGTAGGTTCCACCTTGTCGTTTCACAGTTGGGGCCATGAGGTCCAGAGAAGGGGGATGCCTTAATTCAGATTGACCCGCTGAGTCAGAGATGGGTCACAGACCAGGACCCCATGTCTCAAGGAACATTCCCTCTGCGCACCAGTGGCAGTAGGGCTGGTGTTAAGTCTGCTCTCTTGCTGTTTTCTGTTCATAATATTTGCTCATTGATTTCTTTTTCCCATTTATCTGCCTTTTTATGAGTCGAGTCCTTTTAATGTCTGATGGCTTATTTGCTGTAACTCTGTTGTGATTTACTGGCTACTCGTAGGATGACAGTACACATCTTCCCTTGCAGTCTGCCTGCAAGTGGTGCTCTGCTGGTTTCAGCGTAGTGCACTAGCTGTGGGAATATACTTGCCTTTCCCCTCCCGTTGATTTTTGTGATGTTACACAGTTTACTTCTCTTTAAGAAGGAACCCGTTACTGGCTTTCACTTGTTGTGGTTTGGTTTTTTTGCTTTGAACATTATCTTTTTTTTCTTTTTTGAGTTGAAGTTTCACTTGCTTGGCCCAGGCTGGAGTGCAGTGGTGCGATCTCGGCTCACGGTAACTTCCACCTCCTGAGGTCAAGTGATTCCCCTGCCTCAGCCTCCTGAGTAGCTGGGATTACAGGTGTGCGCCACCACGCCCAGCTAATTTTTGTATTTTTAGTAGAGACGCGGTTTTACTGTGTTGGGCAGGCTAGTCTGGAACTCCTGACCTCATGATCCACCCACCCCGACCTCCCAAAGTGCTGGGATTACAGGCATGAGCCACTGCACCCAGCCTAAACAGTCACCTTTTAAAGAGATGCAGAAATGACAGGAAAAATTATGTTCACCTCACTAGGTGCTCCTCATTGCTTTTTGTTGTACAGTCGGAGATCATCTTCCTCATGAAGGACTTGAACGTTTCTTGTAGTTGGGAGTTGCTGATGATGCGTTGTTTCTTTTGCATGTCAGGAAAAGTCTTTACTTTGCCTTCATTTTGAAATAAATCTTTTCTGGGTATAGAATTCTGGGTTAACTTAATCTTTGTTTCTTCGGTTCCCAATTTTTCTCTTTTCTTCTGGCTGCTTTTAAGTTTCTTGGGGTTTTGTTTGTTTTGTTTTGTTTTGTTTTCCCTTAGAGACAAGATCTTGCTGTGTCGCTCAGGCTGGAGTGCAGTGATGCTCACTGGCTACTTCGATATTTCGGGCTCAAGAGATCCATTTGCCTCTGCCTCCTGAGGAGCTGAGACCACAGGCACACACCACCGTGTACAGCTCATTTTTGAAACTTTTAGTAGAGATGTGTTTCCTCTGTGTTACCTAGGTTAGTTTTGAGCACCTGGCCTCAAGCAATCCACCCACCTTGGCTTTCCAAAGTGCTAGGTTTACAGACATGAGCCACTGTGCCCAGCCTATGCCTGGTAATTTTTTACTGGATGTTGTGAATTGTATTTTGTTGGTGCTAGTTATGCTTGTATCTCTACAAATACCCTTGAACTTTTTTCTGGTATACCGCTAAGGTACTTGACACTTTGGTCCTTGTCAGGCTTTTGCGCTTTGTGAATCAGAGCCAGAGTAGCCTTCAGTTTGGGCTGATTTTGTCTCACCACTGGGTAGTGCCTTCTGAGTAGTTCTGTTGCCACGTGAATTACCAGCCTTTCCACCCTGACTATCGGGAAGAGTAAACCATCTGTGGCCCTGAGTATACACCCCAGCCCTCACCCTCCACCCCCCAGTGATTGTTCCCTCTGCTGCTTACGGGTAGCACTGTCCCAACCTCTGGTTTCCTCCGAAACACGTGCACTGGGTGGGAGGAGCCCTTTGTGGGTCTCTTCAGCTCTCTGTGTGGCTGTGTCCTCTCTGATACTTAGTTCTGCTAACTCTGTCTGCCTTGGTCTCAGAATCTCAGTGCTGTCTTACCCTGCCCCTACAGTCCTCCAACTCATGGTCTGGGAAGTCCAAGCAGCCAGCAGGGGTTAGTCAGGGAGCTCTCAGGGATTGCTGTCCCAGGCAGCCTGATGTCCAGGATCAGGAAGACAGTGCTTAGTTCTCCCATCTTGGCCAGAAGTGGAAGTCCTTTCCCCCATGGGAACATTCATCACAGTCCACGTCCTTGTCGGAGCTTTTCCCGAGCCCAGCTGGTGTGGATGGTGCATTTCTAAGTAGCCCCATTTCTAAGTAGCTGTTTGTGGGCACAGTGGAAATAGAGAAAAAGATGTCTTTGGGTAGGACTTTTGGTTATTAGTTGTGAGTAATGAAGTTTAATGATCTTGCAACCTCGCATGTTTGTGTGCTTCCATTATGATAACTGATCTTGTATCAAAAAATTCTATTTGGTGGCGGGTGCAGTGGCTCACTCCTGTATTCCCAGCACTTTGGGAGGTAGAATTGGGTAGATCACATGAGGTCAGGAGTTGGAGACCAGCCTGGCCAACATGGAGAAACACCATCTCTACTAAAAACACAAAAATTAACCAGGCATGGCAGTGTGCACCTGTAATCCCATCTACTCAGGAGGCTGAGGCAGGAGAATCTCTTGAACCCGAGAGGCAGAGGTTGTGGTGAGCCGAGATCACGACACTTCACTCCAGCCTGGGTAACAGAGCAAGACTGTCGCAACAAAAAAGCAATTGTATTTGGATAAGTCAGGATTGATTAGAACCAATTCAGTAACTAATAATGGAAAACTAAATGTGGAGAGGTGAAAAATAGTGAAGATGATTCTGATTGTCAGGTAATAACGTTAGCAAGTTGTGTGCTCATTTGTATGAGAGAGTAAGAGTGCCCTTTCTCATGAAGGTTGTCGGGGCCAAAGTGGTAACGAATGCCCGCAGCCCAGGTGCTCGATGCTATGGATTCGTCACCATGTCGACATCTGACGAGGCGACCAAGTGTATCAGCCATCTTCACAGAACTGAGTTGCATGGACGAATGATCTCTGTAGAGAAGGTGAGGCAGTTCCCGTCTGTGGTGACTTGCAAATGGAGTTTCCAAGTGAGAAGACGTGGGCCACACGTCATTTCTGTCTGTATTATATTTTAGGCCAAAAATGAACCGGCTGGGAAAAAGCTGTCTGACAGGAAAGAGTGCGAAGTGAAGAAGGAAAAATTATCGAGTGTCGACAGACATCATTCTGTGGAGATCAAAATTGAAAAGTAACGTGATTTTTCAAACCTCTCTTGGAATCCCCGGGAGGAGGGCAAGGGCAGCCGCTGTGGGCCTTGAAAACCACACACCTGTCCCCACCTCTACACATGTAGCCTTGCCAGATTCCCGTTTGGGTCTTCGCTGATTTTTGTATTTTGCTGCCACCTCAGTATTCAGCTTTTATTTATTTTTGGGGGACAGTGACTCACTTTGTTGGTCTGGCTGGAATGCAGTGGCACCGCAGCCTTCACCTTTTCAGGCTCAAGTGTTTCTGTCACTTCAGCCTCCCAAGTAACCGGGACTGCAGGCATACGCTACCAAGCCAGGCTAATTTTAGCATTTTTTGTAGAAACGCAGTTTCACCATGTTGCCAAGACTGGTCTCAAACTCCTGAGCTCATGTGATCTGCCTGCCTTGGCCTCTCAAAATGCTGGGATTACAGATGTGAGCCACCATGCCTGGCCAGTCTTCAGCTTTCTGTTTAAAGCTATTTAACGAAGTAACCTGTGTCTTTAAAAAGTGGATACAGATCATCTTCAGTGTGTATTTATGTCCTGATAGTAGCCTTTTGAAGAAATAGTACCCACAAAATGAAAGTGTGTGTACCTACTATTTTTTATGTACTTTTCCATATTCTGGTTCATGAGTACAGCCTCTCAGAGCTTGGAATCATTTCCTCATCCACGCTGATTTTCATACAGTTCTCACTAACTAATCACAGCAACTGTCAGGAACCCAGTTTTTCGAAGATAAAGCATCATCCAAATGAATGTAGTATGATCTAGTGTTGGAGTAAATGACCTTGAGCTTGTAGTTGGTGCTGTGTCTGACAGATGGCAAGCATTGCTGTGTTTACTTCAAAATTAAAAATATCCCAAGGCACCCTGTGAGTTCATGGTGGCTCCCTGGGGTACCTTGACTTAGTAGTTGGGAACCATGGGTCTGAGGTTCTATTTTTATAAAGGGGTGACTTATATCTTTAATCAAAATGGAGGTAGGGACAGACCTTTCAAGGCAGGTGTGGCTTGTTGATTTTTTTTTTTTTTTTTTTTTTTTTGAGACGGAGTTTCGCTCTTGTTACCCAGGCTGGAGTGCAATGGCACGATCTCGGCTCACCGCAACCTCCGCCTCCTGGGTTCAAGCAATTCTCCTGCCTCGGCCTCCTGAGTAGCTGGGATTACAGATATTTTTAGCACCAGTACTGGCTTCTGTTTTGAGAAGGTAGATTTCGGTGGTGTGTCTGATCATGACGGTGCCTCAAGGCTGAGGGTCTGCATTGAGTTTACATTGTCAGCACAGTTTAGAGGGTAAGCATGTCTGTGAACACAGTTGAACTGGGTGTTTGAAGATGTAATTACAAATTGACATCATAGCCAAATTGGAATTCTTATTTTATTTATTTGTTTATCTCGAGACCGAGTCTTTCTCTGTCACTCAAGCTGGAGTGCAGTGCTGTGATGCTGGCTCACTGCACCCTCCCCCTCCCAGGTTCAAGGGATTCTGCTACGTCAGCCTGCTGAATTATCTGGGACTACAGGGGTGCACCACCACTCCCAGCTAAATTTTTGTATTTTTAGTAGAGACAGGGTTTCACCGTGTTAGTCAGGATGATCTCGATGTCCTAACCTTGTGATCCCCCACCAAAGTGCTGGGATTATAGGTGTGAGCAACCGCACCCGGCCGGAATTAGTATTTTAAAAAAAACATTTTACTTTTTGAGATGGGTCACCCAGGCTGGAGTGCATTGACACAGTCATGGCTCACTACAGCCTCGACCTCCCAAGCCTATGATCCTCCCACCTCAACGTCCTGAGTAGCTGGGGTTACAGGCGTGGGTCAACACTCCCAGGTAATTTTAAAAATCTTGATAGAGACAAGATCTTGCTCTTTTGCTCAAGTGATCCTCACACCTTGGCTCCACAAGCAAAAGACTGGGATTATAGGTGTGAGCCACTGTACCTGGCCCCAAATTGAAATTAATAGTCCCCTGAGTAGTGGGTGTCAGATGAGCCTTCATGAACTTGCAGGTAACACCCCTAGTTTAACCAGCAACTTCAAAAAGATGCATCCCATCAGCATGGCTAGGGAAAAAAAAGTCTGTATTGTCGGAAGGTAGGGACTGTTGCAGGTTTACAATATTCTTGGTATCTTGCATGTGTTTTTCATTCATTGCTTCTCTGTATTTGTGGGAAAGGTGGTGATAATTAGCTAGCATTGTGAGGTGGCCCTGTGGCAAGCATCAGGAATGCAGCCGTTTCCTCAGTCCTTGCAGTAGCCCTGTGAGGCAGGTGCTTTGTAAAGGAGAGGACGCAGGCCTAGAGAGGGGAGCGCGCCCCGCCTGAGGTCGCTGGGAAATGGCAAGGCTGGGATTCAACCCATGAAAGTTACCCGAGCCCCATGGCTCTTAACTGGCTATGAACTTAAGATCTTTAAGACCAAACTGCATGCAGGTTGTTTGCCTAGGAGGTTGAGCATTTTAAAATTTGTTTTGACCTTATTTTTTTCTTCAAATAATTAGCCTTCATTAGCCTTCTCTTCCATTTGAAGGATTTCTAGATTTAATGGTTGGCCTTGTGAAATAGAGAAGCTTTCCAAAGAGGAGAAGAAGAGAGGCTTAGTTTTGCCATCTTGGATGAGTAGCAGTTTTTACACAGTTGTTATACAGAAGGCACATGTAAATGTCAGCTGTGATCCCAACACCCAGGGGCGATGCTTTTTGGTGGATCTCTCTCCAGTCTTTTTTCTAGCATTTGTATTTATCTACTAGAAGGAAAGCAGATGAATAAATACAGAATCTTGTGCAGCAGGGGAAAGGAGTCAGGCGCTTTTTATTCCCCGAGTTCTGCCTCGGAATCTAAAGACTCTTCCTTCTCTTTTTTTTTAGACGGAGTCTTGCTCTGTCTCAATTTTTTTTTTTCTGTATTTTGTATTTTTTTGTATTTTTAGTACAGATGGGGTTTCACCATGTTGGCCAGGCTGGTCTCGAACTCCTGACCTTGTGATCTAACCGCCTTAGCCTCCTGAAGTGTTGGGATTACATGAGTGAGCCACCACGCCTGGCCTAACGACCCTTCTTTATAGCATACCTTGAAGTGACAAAAGCAAGCTGTAGAGAAGTGTATGAAATATGGCCTCGTTCATGTCACTCCTAAGACACCGTATAAAACATCATGTAGATCACTGAAGTCAGGTGGACCCAGTGATCACAGTAAGCCCACCCTGGTGGTTGTCACAGGGATGAGGGAATGGAGATGAGATGATTTACAATAGTAAGTTCTGGGATGTACCATTAAATGGTATGGTGTGTGTATTTAAAATTTTTCGCAAAATGAGTCTTATTTCAAAAAAAAAAAAAAAAAAAGCTCCACGATGTAGAGGTTGAGGAGGGTAGGAGGAGACGGGGCCATCTGAGAGGCTTCCTTGGCGTGGCTGGAACTCTGCCCGGTGCCCCGCCTGGGTCAGTGGTGAGAGAGAGGCCAACAGGTGCTTGCTCAAGGGCCCTGCAGGGGTCTGACTTTTCCTGCCTGGATCCTGGCACGTGGTTGGCGTTGAGTCAGTGTGCAGTTTAATGGCCTGAGACAAATGGCATTAGGGAATGTGGCAGCTGAGTTTGAGTGGCAAAGATGATTTATTTCACTGCTTAGAAGAAAGTTTGCCTTTGGTTGAAATGGCACTGACACTTTCCCGTATTCACTGGTGCGTCACACGTCATTTTAACTCCCTAAAAGTATGCGGCAGTTACCGGCTGCAGGGGTGAATTGCCTACTGCCCCGTGCAGTGGGGGCTTGACGTCCTGTCACTGTGCCTCCATCCTGTCTACATCGTATGGGGAAGAAATGCTTTTCCCTGTAAAAGTTACAGTGTTCCACACGTACATGATGAATGAAACATTTAAAATAAACCTTTTAGAAGTGTTCTCACGTAGTTGGCGTGTTTCTCGTGTACACTTGCACGCCGGTCTTGCGTGCCAGCCTGTCTGACATTTTGGAGACGCATCCCTAGGAACCTCCAGTTTCATTGTGCAAATAATGCAAGTGGGAATACAGCCTGTATCTAAAGAGGAATATTGTCATTACCATGGTTTTCATATCATTTTTCCCGCTGAATTGCTGCCGGGGCGATGTATTTTGTGTGGACATCTGAGTATGTGTGAGTGAGGCTCCGGGTGACTGTTACAGAATCTTGGGAACTTAAATTTGTGATCATGTTTTTAAATAGAACTGTAATTAAGAAGGAAGAGAAGATGGAGAAGAAGGAGGAAAAAAAGCCTGAAGACATTAAAAAGGAAGAAAAAGACCAGGATGAGCTGAAACCCGAACCTACAAATCGGCCTAGAATCACCAAATCAGGTGATGAGAGCCTTTCAAGTGCTGGTGGAAGGGGAAGGCCTGGCACGGGTGGTGAGTAGGTGGGGTTCCAAGGGAAGGTGAGGATGGCAAGCTCTGGTGACCTGGCCGTGTTTCACTGTTCATACATCGCTGTTAAACAAGAGCCTGTTGATGAAATGGCTTAGAGGAGTTTCCATACCATATCAGAAATCCAGAAGTACTTGGGACAGGCACATCTGTATTGCTGAACTCAGCTGCCTGAGTTATGGCCTTTTCAGGGCCTTTGGCTGGACATAAGGTGGGATTTGCAAGAGTGAGTTGTCCGAGTTTCTTGTAACTAACCTGATGCTACTCTGCAGGTGTGCTGTCAGGTTTTTCCCACGTTATGTTAAAGCTGGAGGTGGTAAAAATACAGAGAAAACAGAAACCTCCAAGCATCTGTTGAAGTGGTTGTATTTGGACGATGCCACTTCTGTTGTCGTTTTATAAAAGTTCATTGTGCTCTACACCTTTGAATCTCTGTGAGACTCTCAGAGTGTTTTGTGGCAAAAAAATAAGCCAACTCCACCTCCCCCATCAAGGAAGGAAAAAACAGAAACAAAACCCAACCATCTGGAGCATTGAAATTTGGTACAGCACATTACAAGCTGGATCTTAAGCGCTCGGGCTAATTTACCCCGAGTCTCATGAGGAACATGTTTTTGAAATGTTCCTCAAGTATTATAAATCTCCCCAAATAAGTCATTGTTCCAGTGGTTAGAGCCTGGTGGTTCTGTCGTCAGGAGAGAGAATTGGTTTGGAATCTTTTATTGCAGGAGATGAATGGAGGGAAGCCCACCCGTCTGGCAAGGCACTCGCTCAGAGATGCAGTGTGATTCTGAGCACGGGCCGCATGCTGCGGGTCTTCACAGAATGTCAGGGAGAAGTGGCAGCATAGGCCAGCTCCAGAGCTGTGCAGGTTCAGTGTGGAGGGTCACAGACTCTGCAGCGTGGCTGTGCTTGTGTGCCTTGTGCTGGTCTAAGCTGTCGGATGGGAACAGGTCCTTGCAGTTGTGCAGAGACCTGTGAGGGTGCCCCAGCTGTGCCGTACCCATGTTACCCTGTTGCTCATAGTAGATGAGAAAGAGAGGCTCCCAAGGCTGGTGTCAGTCACTTGACTCATGCCTTGTGTGTCCAAAGCCCAGGGTCTTCAGAGTGCTATTTACTGTGGGAAGTCAGGGTGGCCACAGGTTTTGATAGATTGCTGTTTTATTTTTCTGAAGGAAGTAGAGGGATGGAGCGGACGGTCGTGATGGATAAATCAAAAGGAGAGCCTGTCATTAGCGTGAAAACCACCAGCAGGTCCAAAGAGAGGGTGAGTATTGCTTCCGCTGTCTCAGAGCCAACTGTTTGTTACCGTGGTTCCACGACCCGTTTGATTCGCACTATGAAAACCACACTGTTGGGCCTTTAAAATATGAAGGGTTCTTTAAAGTTTGTAGGAGGTGTGATCATTGTGTAGATTGCAGATACAGACCCACAAGTGAGTTCCGGCGCTCTGCAGAGCAGCGCCCACCATGTTTGCTTCCTTCCACGTGTTGGGCCTGCACTGCTCCTGTCTGGATGTGCCGCCTTCTGACAGAGCATTGGTTCACACAGTAGCTCACCATAGGCTGGGACGGGCCAGACCCAGGCTCTTCAGGCTGGAAGGCAGGTCCTACTCTTTAGTTAACTTAGCAGGTTATATTGATTTTTAGTCTTCTATTAAATTAACCAAAAAGATGGAGAACAGTCTAGGACAGAGTGTCGATCATGTTACCAGATCAGGAGCTTCACCTCTCAAGTTGTCCACACGGCTGGACAGAAGAGCGTTTCATTTGCCTTTTCCACTTGGGAAAAGAGTAAAAACCTCTGCTTCCCAGCTGCAGGTTCTAGCTAAGATGTTCATGAGATAACTGTGCTTTTTTAGTGAATTGCAGAGTTCAGTCTATTCAGCCAGGACCACTTTGTGTTGTTAAGACTTTTTTTTTTTTTTTTGAACCAGAGTCTTGCTGTGTTGCCCAGGCTGGAGTGCAGTGGTGTGATCTCGGCTCACGGCAACCACTGCCTTCAGGGTTCAAGTGACTCTCCTGCCTCAGCCTCTTGAGTAACTGGTATCATAAACATGCACCACCACACCCAGCAAATTTTTGTACTTTTAGTAGAGACTAGAGATTACAGGTGTGAGCCACCTAAGACTTAGTTTTTAAAATGAACTTTGGATTTTATAAAGCATCAGTTCCTAACGTCATTTTTCACATGAAAAATCATAAAATACAGAGAAATCTAGAGTAGAACATTGCAAAAGACCTGTAATCTTATCCCATGTAACTGTGACGTTGCAAATAAGTAGTGATGGCATGTGCGTGATGAGAACAATCAGGTCAACTCGGGGAGATGTCGCACAGGCGCACTGGAGCCTCCCTGTGTCCGCCTGGCTCCTTGGCTTCCTCTTTGCATACATGTCCCCTGCGCGTGCCGTGGGGCCACAGGCAGAGGCTGTGCTGGAGCTCACTTTTTCTGTGTAATACGCCTTGGAGTTCTCTATACAGAGACATACGGTTTGGCTCTCTTTTTCCTTTTTTGTCTTTTAGTTTTTACATTTTTTTTTTTTAAATTTTATGGATAATACTCACTTATTAAAAAAATAAAGGGTGGGGGTGTCTCACTTTGTTGCTCAGCCTGGCTTCAAGTGGTTCTCTCGCCTTGACCTCCCAAACTTACAGTGTGAGCCACTACCCCAGCCTATTTCAACTTTTAAATTTGGAAATAAAGGGCTGTTCAGAAAGGTTGTGGAGGAGACTTTAATCTCTTGGGTTGTTGCACATGCCAGGTTGCTAGTAAGTGGCTAAGCTGGCCTGAGAACCCAGGAGTCCCGTGCGGGCATTGTTGCCCGCTGTGCTGCCCGCTGTGCAGTGCTGTGTGGGCATCTGCCCTCTTCTCATTCCACTGCAGGGTGTGTAAGACATCTGCCCGTCTCATGGGCAAGGCGTGCCATCCAAGTGATGGGAGATGTGTGTCTCCCGTGTGTGCACCCCTTTCTCCCCAGACTACAGTTTTTTAATAATTAGTGGAATGTCTCATCTTGGCCTTTGCCTATTTTTCTCTTGGGTTGCTTTGTCTTTCATTGCTCTTTCTTTTTCTCCTGTGGGAGCTAACTAGGAAAATAAGCTGAATACCTTTTTTTTTTTTTTTTTTTTTGAGACGGAGTTTTGCTCTTGTTACCCAGGCTGGAGTGCAATGGCGCGATCTCAGCTCACCGCAACCTCCGCCTCCTGGGCTCAGGCAATTCTCCTGCCTCAGCCTCCTGAGTAGCTGGGATTACAGGCACGCGCCACCACGCCCAGCTAATTTTTTGTATTTTTAGTAGAGACGGGGTTTCACCATGTTGACCAGGATGGTCTCGATCTCTCGACCTCGTGATCCACCCGCCTCGGCCTCCCAAAGTGCTGGGATTACAGGCTTGAGCCACCGCGCCCGGCAGCTGAATACCTTTTTAAAGATGTCCTTTCCCAGGTCCCTGCCCCAAAGATTCTGTCTGGATCAACAGGAGGCCTCAGGTTCTGTGTTGTTTAAAAGCTTCCTGGGAAGGTCTGATGCATGGCCAGTTTTGGTGAGGCCTTGGAGAACCTTGGAAATGGGAGTCAGCTGTTACAGTTTTGAGCTTTATCCCACCGATAGAAGATCATGAATGTAGGCTGGGTGTGGTGACTCACACCTGTAATCCCAGCACTTTGGGAGGACGAGGCAGGTGGATCACTTGAGCTCAGGAGTTTACCAGCCTGGGCAACAGGACGAAACCCTGTCTCTACAAAAATACAGAAATTAACCAGGCTTGGTGGTGCGCAACTGTGGTGCCAGCTTCCCAGAAGGCTGAGGTGGGAGGATCACTTGAGCCTGCAGTGAGTGGTGATTGCACCACTGCACTCCGGCCTGGGCAACAGAACAAGACTGGGTGTCAACAAAACAAAAAAATTACAGAAGTTGGTAATTAGTGTTCTGTACCTTACCATGCACGCTGTTTTTGCATTAAAGGTTTTTTTTTTTGAGATGGAGTCTCACTTTGTCATCCAGGCTGGAGTGCAGTGGTGCGATCTTGGCTCACTGTAACCTCTGCCTCCTGGGTTCAAGCAATTCTTCTGTCTCAGCCTCCCGAGTAGCTGGGATTACAGGTGTGCACCACCATGCCCGGCTAATTTTTGTTTTGTTAGTAGAGACTGGGTTTCTCCATGTTGGTCAGGCTGCTCTCGAACTCCTGACCTTGTGATCCACCTGCCTCTGCCTTCCAAAGTGCTGGGATTACAGGCTTGAGCCACTGCGTGCAGCCTGGCATATTCTATTTGGTGCTGTTTGCCTGAGTCCTGAGCCAACAGTTGAGATGTGAAACATGCAGTCTGCCCTCCAGCTGTCCAAACAGCTGGCCTAACTGCTGTCCCCTTCTGAACTAATGGCCGCAGTATCCCTGTGCGGATGTGCCCCATGCCTCCGAGAGGCCTAGGTTTGCTTTAGATTACGTGAGTCCTTGGCTGTACTGTGCTAGAACAACTGTGCCTGTAGGTTTTCTGAGGCGTGGGCCAACCTCTTCTGTTCGATCAATGCCCCTTGGCATCTGAAAGCAGGATTCTGGCTTAAGCAGCAAAATGCAGGCTTGGAGGAAGCAACCTATGCTCGGCCTCTGGTCTAGAGACCACAGCCTTCCGTCTACGCCATGTGGGGCCAGAGAATCTTAGTCTCATCCAGTCTCATACTGAATTTCCATTGTGTGTGTGTTGCAATCATTTTCCTGAAATTAAACCGGTTTTGGTAAACAGAGCTCCAAGAGTCAGGATCGCAAGTCAGAAAGCAAAGAAAAGAGAGACATCTTGTCGTTTGATAAAATCAAAGAACAAAGGGAGAGAGAGCGCCAGAGGCAGCGGGAACGGGAGATCCGAGAAACGGAGAGACGGCGGTGAGTGGAGCTAAGTGGGGTGGTGGGCTGGTGGCTTCCTCTCAGGGAGGTTGTCCTTCCCCCCGCTGTGCTTAGAGTGAGGAGTCTGTGTGCCAGAGAGCCAATGTCTGGCCAGTGGGTGTCTTGTGCTTCGCTTGAGTCCTTGAGGTAGGGACCAGCACATGTTCACATGTGACCTGCCAGACACACCAGGTGGCATGAAAGTCATCAAAGGGCCAGGTGCAGTGGCTCACACCTGAAATCCCAGCACTTTGGTAGGCCAGGGTCAGAGGATCACTTGAAGCCAGGAGTTCAAGACCATCCTAGGCAACATAGCGAGACCCCACCTCTACAAAATACTTAAAAACTAGCTGGGCTTGGTGACGTACCTTGTAGTCCCAGCTACTGAGGAGGTTGCGGTGGCAGGATGGCCTGAGCCCAGAAGCTCAGGGCTGCAGTGAGCAGTGATCACACGACTACTCTAGACTCGGTGACAGTGAGACCCTATCTCTTAAATAGAAAAGAAAGAAAGTCATCGAAGCCCGTTACAGTAGATGGGGTTTGGTCGTGTTGCCAGGCTGATCTTAAACTCCTGTGCCCGAGCGATGCTCCTGCGCCAGCCTCCCTAAGTGCTGGATTGCAGGCTGAGCCTTCTGCTGGCTCCAAGCCCATTTCTGCCCCTCCTGTGGTGTTGGGCCTTGGCCTGTGTGGAAAGCCCAGCCCGGTCTGGAGTTGATGACAGACTCTGGGTGCTGAGGCCTTGGCCTTCCCTGTTGGAACCTCTCACATAAGGTCAGAAACCGCAAGGAGAGTCCAGTTATTTTGCCGCAACTCCATTCTGGGCTGTGGTCTTGAAGGCATTTTGTCCCTCTGCCTTGACATTCGGCCTTTCATGTCTGGATGCCTGGCTTGTCTTGTCACTTTTCCTCAAATATTCCTCAGTTAAGCAAAAGCTGTGCTCATAGCATTCGGAAAAGTGTTCTCAAGTGAATCTGGAAATGGTGCCAGCTGTGCTGCCTTTGCTTTGCTTAAGGTAACTTTCTTAAATGAGGTAATCCCTGCACGCGCAGCGCTAGGGAAGCCGGTTATAGGCTTTTGGACCCTTGCTTTTCTGCTTCCAGTTGACACCCAGTTTCAGTGCGGGCTTCCTCCATGGAGCCTTATGCAGGGAGTTGAGGGCAGCATTACTTGTCCCGGCAGGGAGCGCGAGCAGCGGGAGCGGGAGCAACGCCTTGAGGCCTTCCACGAGCGGAAGGAGAAGGCGCGGCTGCAGCGGGAGCGCTTGCAGCTCGAGTGCCAGCGCCAGCGTTTGGAGCGGGAGCGCATGGAGCGGGAGCGGCTAGAGCGCGAGCGCATGCGCGTGGAGCGCGAGCGCCGGAAGGAGCAGGAGCGCATCCACCGGGAGCGCGAGGAGCTGCGGCGCCAGCAGGAACAGCTGCGCTACGAGCAGGAGCGGCGGCCCGGGCGAAGGCCCTACGACCTCGACCGGTGAGCAGAGCGTGGGCAGGACGGAGGCCTGCATGGCAGCGGTGTTCATCCTTCCAGCAGAACAGCGGCTTCCCTCCTGTCCCTGTCAGTGGGGAGAATGAAATTTGATGTGGAACAGGCTCCTGGGGACGCCCTGCAGATCTCACTGGCAGCTGCAGGTTTATTAGTTCACTGTCAGCACCCGAGGCTGTGTACTCCTTTCCCCTTCTTGAGTTACTCTAGGAGTCCTGATGGCTGCAGCTTGCTGAACGGTTTGTGATGCTTTTCCTCTCCAGTTCCCCGTGGAGCATAACTGTTCTGTCTTGCGAGACAACTGAGCGCCCATTAGGCCCGAGTTGGCCACCACTGTCTCTGCTGGTCTTATGTGTCCTTGTAGACGAAAAGGCAGAAAAGGAAATTGCCTCTGGTTTAGAAAGTAGGTTTATTGATCTCTAGCTACCCCGAACGGCTTAATCAACAGTCACCCGTCACCCCACTCTCCGTGAGCCTAGTTTTCTGGTAGAAATCAGGAAGACGATAATTGGATGTCGTCTGGAGCTGTGTGTAGTTCACTATCACCTGGTCCAATTCCCTTTGCTTTTGCAAAAAAACTCAGAGGGAGATTCAGGTTCCTGCAGGAGGCAGGGAAAATAAAACTCT
Organism: Saimiri boliviensis; assembly: GCF_048565385.1. Classification (NCBI taxonomy): domain Eukaryota; kingdom Metazoa; phylum Chordata; class Mammalia; order Primates; family Cebidae; genus Saimiri; species Saimiri boliviensis. The sequence continues at coordinate 40,876,193 of NC_133462.1, forward strand.
GGCAACTCCAATGCCATTTCAGAAGAATTAAATAGTTCTTTTCACTTGCATTTGTGTTCATGAGTAGGGGGGATCAAGGTCTTAACAGCCTCACGAGACAATGAGCTCACAGCGGTGCTCCTTTCGGTACTGTTGGATGAGAATACAAGCGTGCCTCTCCACTGTTTGGAGGTTTTAATTTATCAAATCAGAGCAGTGATGATCGAATCTTAGCCCTGCAGGACGTTTTAAACGATACTGGGTCTGGGGAGAGAGCTCCCCTCCCCACCTCCACCTCCTTCCTTTTTCCTCCTCCTTTTTCATAAATGGAATTTGCATTCTTTCAAAATAAAAACCAACAGACGAGATGATGCCTACTGGCCAGAAGGAAAGCGTGTGGCGATGGAGGACAGATACCGCGCCGACTTTCCACGGCCTGATCAACGCTTCCATGACTTTGATCATCGAGACCGGGGCCAGTACCAGGACCACGCCATCGACAGGTCGGTGGTTCCGTCCCCTCCTGCAGCCACCGTCATTCAGGACGCTGGGGTATCCAGCTGACCTGGTTCTCAGCCCAGTGCAGGGGTTCCTGTGTTCTCTGAAGCCTCATTCACTGCTGAGATTCGCAGCGGGTGACTGTGACCGTGCACAGAATATGAGCGGGTTGCTGGGATTGGCAGCTGCTTACAGAGTCCCCAGCTTGCCTCAGCAAGGCATCTCGGAACTCATTCCTTCTGCTGACCTATTCTCGCTGGTGGGCCAGGAGGGGTCTGAGCCCAGGCCCCCCACAGCGAGTTACCTCGTGAGGTAGCAGTGTTTGTCAGCACAACCTGGTTCTGGGTTTCTTAGCTTCCTGCCGGCCTCCATAGCTGCTCCCTCTCTCCCCTCTCCCTCCCATGGAGCTGGGGAGGGCTTGGGGTGAGGCCTGGCCCAGCCTCCTTGTTGGCAGCAGCTGAGGAAGCCGGTATAGAGGGGAGATGCGACCCGAGGCATGCTGGGGCTTCGTGGGGCCGGGACAACCAGCAGAGCTTCCTGCTCGCAGGAGCTACCAGGGAATTGACGAAGGATGTGCAGAATTTCTCGTGAGGCCTGCTTTGCATCTCGTGAGGGTCTGGGTGGGTTTTTCAGCCTTTAGTAATGAGGAATACACCTAGTTTATTTAAAAGGCAGCCCTCCATCTTCCGGTTTAAGAATCCCGTCTTTGGGCTTCCCTCACGTCTCTGAGCCATTTCCCCGTTCTTTGGCTCCTTTAGAAGGAATGTCAGAGTGGGGAGAACAGAAAGGGAGGCCGAGAGGCCACACTTAATTCTGCTGGAGTTTGGGGTGGAGTTGTGAGTTGTGCTGAGTCCCACGTGTTGGGTCAGACTGAAGTTAAGGGATCACTGGAGACCTTCCTTCGTCCCTGTAGTTCAGTGAAATCTTTATTCCCATCTCTTTAGGATCCGACTTCATTCCTGCCCCTGGGGAAAAAAGCCTTTCGATTTGAGCTAGCTTTTTTTTTCCCAGGCCAGTTAGAGTTTGTATGTGATGGGATGGAATACGTATCCCACTTGTGAAACTTGCTGACCTACAGAAGCATGTAGTAGTGCCAGGCACTGTTTGAATGGGATCTTTTCCTTTTGCAGGAGGGAGGGTTCGAGACCGATGATGGGAGACCACCGGGATGGGCAGGTGAGTAGAGCCCCGTCGCCGAGCCCCGGGCCGCTGTGCTGCTGCGCAGGCAGAGCTCTTTCTAACCAGGTGGCCGGTTTGCCCCAGAGACGTCCAGCTAAGCCAGTACATGTGCCGGGTGTGGAAATGTGGGTTCTGGCCGGTGACTAGAAGTGGAAATATTTGATTGTTTTCTGATGCTCAAGTTTCTGTTATTTTCATGTGTGTTGGGCCTGTTCTTGCTTCATTTTATCCAGTAGAAACTGCAAGTGTCTCTTCATTGTTCACCTGCTCAGGGAGCCTTTGGGTCTTGGTGCAGGGCCGGTGGGGTGGTCCCCTCGGAGACCCAAATGGTGCTTGTGGTTTAGCCCACATGTGCCAGGGGAGGGGGAATGGGGGTGGGCACTGGGGGCTGAAGACCACAAGAGTGGTCCCTGAGTCTCTGGTGCCATGCAGGTGCCCAATGCGTGGTTCCAGGGTGTGAGTTCTGAGAAAGCAGCACCCCAGTGGAGAGGTGGGAGGCGGGCGACAGAGTGATGGCCTATAATGGCAGGTGGCGCCTGCCAGCCTCTGGCTGCTGGCTCCTCCGTGCAAGTTGGTTGGCCAGGGAGGCTGTAGGTGTGGCCCTGCCAGAGCACAGAGGGATGACGGCCTGGGCCTCCTGTTACCACAAAGGAGGCAGCACACGACTCCTCAGAGAAGACAGGGCTTGCTGACATCTCAGTGGACTTTGAGCAGAGCTTGAGGGCAGTAACGCCAGGGCTCCCCATGCTCCTGGGGCAGCTCAGGTAGGGCAGTGATGCAGCTATAGCGGTGTGAGGAGGGGAGCCAGGGAGCAGAGTGTCAGCGAAGCAGGGCCAGCAGGGCCAGCAGGGCTGCCATGCCCGCCCCCCAGTCCTCTCAGCCGTAGCCCGCCTGCCGCCCTGGGGCCTGCGGTATACACACCTCCCGGAAGGGGGTGCCTATGTGGGTGATGTGGTCAGTGTCACCCTGTCTCTCTTTTGCCTTCCAGCACTATGGAGATGACCGCCATAGCCACGGAGGACCCCCAGAGCGCCACGGCCGGGACACCCGTGATGGCTGGGGGGGCTACGGCTCTGACAAGAGGCTAAGTGAAGGCCGGGGGCTGCCGCCTCCCCCCAGGTGAGTGGGTGAGCTCCAGCCACGAGGAGAGCATCTGTCCTAGTCTGGGAAGAGGTCGGCGCCTGGCCGGGCACGTCCTCAAGGTTTCATTCAGCTAGGGCAGCTTTAGTTTAGGACAGGCTACCGGGGGTCCTGCCTTTTGAAAACCCCAACTCAGGCCAGGTTCTCTAGAAGAAAGCACAGAACAGGCTCTCAGGGATGGAGCTGTCCAGGTCGCGCAGACTGGCCCCTCCGTGTTCCTTAGCTGAGGGTGGCCTGCAGCTGTGAATGTCTCCACCGCAGGGGCTGCGTGCCCACTGGGAGATACGGCGCCGAAGCTCTCAGTCCTACCCTGTCCCTGCTGTAGCAGCCTCGCCCCTGCCTCCACATTGCCTCTTTTTTTTTTTTTTTTTTTTTTTTTTTTCTGAGACGGAGTTTCACTCTCCTTACCCAGGCTGGAGTGCAATGGCGCGATCTCGGCTCACCGCAACCTCCGCCTCCTGGGCTCAGGCAATTCTCCTGCCTCAGCCTCCTGAGTAGCTGGGATTACAGGCACGTGCCACCATGCCCAGCTAATTTTTTGCACTTTTAGTAGAGACGGGGTTTCACCATGTTGACCAGGATGGTCTCGATCTCTTGACCTCGTGATCCACCCGCCTCGGCCTCCCAAAGTGCTGGGATTACAGGCTTGAGCCACCGCGCCCGGCCACATTGCCTCTTTACCCGTGTCTTCCTTGGGTTTTCTCTCTGATCCCTGGTTGGTCTGGGGCAGGACTTCTCAACCCTGCCCTGCCTATTAGAACTGCTTATGGGGATCCTCCCCCCAGGACTAGAGGCTGAGGATGCTGGGCCAGGTCCTCTGCAGGTATCCAAGGCCACCTTCACCAGCACTGTGGGCTGGGGGGGTGCAGAGGGGCTGTCCCGAGCCTGTCAGCCTTGTGGTGGTGCAGGGTTGTATGGGAGGACTCTTGGTCCCTCTTTGGTGTCTTTGGCCAGCTGCAGTCACCCCTGCCTGTTTGTCCTGTTGCCGCCTGGGCTGGCCATGAGGAGGCTAGTGGCAGGACTGCTGCTGCCCTGCTTTCCTCTGAAGAGTGTCTTGTCTGTCTACAGTCCCATCCTAGGGCTGCTTCAGCCCCTGCCCAGTGCCACAGGGTGCTCCTCTGTTCCTTCCTGCCCTCTGCCCTGAGAGGCACTTCCACCTCTGCCAGGGACTTTGACTCAGCTGTGCTGAGTGTCCCAGGACACCCGAAGCTTCTGCCGCATCTCTGGGCAGCACAGACAGTGGCAGTGCTTTATCAGTTGGTGTCACGTGTTCTTGTCCTGTCACCTAGTGGGTTTTGTGGTAAATACCTCGGGAATGTAAACGGGAAACTCATCCTCAGAACCAAAGACAGTGAACAGTGGCTGGGCGCCGTCAGGTCACCGAGGGCGTGCCTTCCGCTCCCTCCAGGGCGGTATTGCGCTTGCCTGGCAGGGTGTGTTGGAGGTTCTGTGGCCTCTCTCGGGCCTCTGGGCTCACTTGGCCCAGCTCTCACTGCACCCAGCATCCCGCAGCAGGCGGCCACTCCTGCAAACTGGGTCTGATTGCTTCCTGCATGGCCACCGTGACTGCTGGTGGCCATGCAGGAAGTTTCCGTCTGAAACTTGAAACCAGTAGCTTTGCTGAGGTATAATTCACACGACGTGTGCTTCCCGATTCACGTGTGCAGTCAGTGGGGGTTTACATGTGTGTGGATCTGCAGCCACCCCACAGTCCAGTCCTAACATTTTCATCACCCAGAAAGAAGCCCTGCTCCTCTTAGCAGCCACATCCCCTTCCCCCCACCCCTGTTCGCCACCGGTCCCTTTCTGGCTCTGGATTTGCTGTCTTGAGTCATTTCTTGGAAGCAGGGTCCTGCGCAGTGTGCCTGCTGGGCCTGGCTTCTCCCTGAGCCTGGTGTCTTCAGCGTTCATCCCTACTGCGGCCTGGGCGGGCGCTTCCTTCCTGGGCACGGCTGAACACTCCGTGGTCCAGACACACCACGCAATGTGGTCCGTTCATCAGTTCATGGGCATTGGGGTCCTTTCCTCCTTGTGACCATTAGGAATCCTGCTGCTTGGAACATTCATGACATGCCTTTGGCCATGTTTTCATTTCTGTCAGGGAGGAATGGGTTTGCTGGGTCACAGTAATTCGCGCTGAGCTTTTTAAAGCAGCACCGAACTGTTTTCCATGGTGGCTGTACCATTTTCCGTTTCCACCGGCAGTGGACGAGGGTGCCTCACTTTCCTTGCACCCTGTACCATGCTTGTTACTGTGTGATTCTAGCATCCTCGCAGGGTGAGGTGGCATCTCGGTGTGGCTTGAATTGGCATTTCTGGGTGGTATTGAGCACCTCACGTGCTTACTGGCACATCTATCTTTAGGGAAATGTCACTTCCTATCATTCGCCCACTTGTGTGCAGCTCTTGCTGTGTAGCATGACCTGCCACACGGCTGAGGCCAGGGTGGGCGCGCCTGGTCCTGGTGTCACCCTGGAGGCTCATCAGACAGCTGCATGTCTGCTTTTTTTTTTTTTTTTGGCAAAGGGGCGGCCGTGACTGGGGAGAGCACAACCAGCGGCTGGAGGAGCACCAGGCACGCACCTGGCAGGGTGCCATGGACACGGGCGCGGCCGGCCGGGAGCACACCAGATGGCAAGGTACGGGCCGGCTCTGGGAGGAGGGCGGCTGCAGCCACACCAGGTGGCAAGGTATGGGGCCGGCTCTGGGAACAAGGGTGGCTGCGGCCCCCACGCATGTCCAGGGGCTTCCCCAGAGACGGAGTGTTTGCAGACCCTTCTTCTCTTCCAGGTGGCGAGAGAGGCCTGTCTGGGCCCTCAGGGCCGGGGCACATGGCAAGCCGTGGCGGAGTGGCGGGGTAAGGCATGTTTTCCGAGGAGAATGGTGGTTCGATCCTGCTCCTCACTTCCTCTCCCTTTTTTGCATGTTTGATCAGCTGGCTGGGTTGGATGTTTTGCAAAGAAGAGCAAAAAGCAGCTCTTTGCAATTTATGCAAGTAAGGTTCTTCAGTTACCTGGAATACAATGTGTGATTTTGCTCACCTGGAAAAAACCCAAGCATTCTAAAGGCAGCAGGACCGTTACCGAACCCATGTTACGATGAAAACGTTGAGCGCTTCAAGGGGAAAAAATGTCTGACTTTGTTCCTAGGCGAGGCGGCTTTGCACAAGGTGGACATTCCCAGGGCCACGTGGTACCAGGTGGCGGACTGGAAGGTGGCGGAGTGGCCAGCCAGGACCGGGGCAGCAGAGTCCCGCACCCCCACCCCCACCCCCACCCGTACCCCCACTTCACCCGCCGCTACTAGGTCCCACTCATGCCAGTTTTCAGGTAGGCAGACGCACTGTTGAATCTGGTAGCCAGGGTTCCCTTGAACTTGTGGGATCTTTTAAAAAGCAAAGCAAATCCTGCCACCGTGTTGTAGCTCAACACAATGTGAACTCATTTTTTTTTTTTTTTTTTTGAAATAAATGTGTTCTTGTTCTGCCATTTTTAAATCAAGGTTTCTGTTAACGAGGCATTCCATTTTCCATTAATAAAGTTTACCATTCGCACTCTTGTGTGCGTGTGTGCGTGAGTCCTGGTGACCACAGAGCTCGGGATGGGACCGGCCCTAGGCTTAGTGGTGTGACTGCATAGTGGCTGTTGGCTCTGCCAGGTGCTGCCAGAGTCTTTTCGCCTGCATCATCCTACTGAGTTCTCAGAACCACCCCAGGAAGTGGGGCGTCCAGATCCCCACCATTAGCCCATGGGAACTAGGATTTCTTCAGTGGGGACTGTGTACCATGGGGCCCTCAGACCAACCCCTTCACCCCATGCCTGTCTGCGTGTGTAGCAGTGAGGGCGTCCCAGGCCCCTGGGAGCCCTCCCGCCTGCTGCCTCAGTCCAGGGTAGTGTGCCATGCTGGTGTGTGGTGGGCCTGCCATCCCCTGGCTGCCATGTGTGTCCTGCTCAGTGCCTGCTGCCGGCGGCTGGGCTGGAGTGGGATGGTGCTGACTCGGCACTGGGCGTGGCGGTGCTGGTCACTCTGTTCTTCTGGGAATGTTCATTCGTCTGCGAAAGTGCTTTTGAGTGTGATGCCCATTTTCTTCCTTAAAGACTGTGTAAGACAAAGCCCCTCGCTGTCCAGGGTAGCAGGCAGGCTGCTGGCCCGTGCGCATAGCCCTCCATGCCAGGACCCTCCAGGGCGGCCGCCGTCCACCGTGAGGCACAGTTGTCCTCTTCAGAGCTGGTGCTGGCCCAGGGGCGGGGCTGCAGGCATCTTGGGGCAGAAGGTGGGGCATGGGACGGCCTGGTGCCTTCGGCGGGAGGGGCAGCCCAGCCCGGTGTGGTGAGAGTTAACTGGCAGGGCCACCTGCTGGGGACCTTTTTCCTCCGTATCTAGGACAGCCACCCGCAGGCCCCTCCTCCAACTGCGGCTTCTGCTGGAGTCCCCCGCGCCCCTGCTGGGAAGTTGAGTTTTAAAAAAGCCGTGTGAAAATCTGGCCCAGCTTGCCACAGACACCGGAGCATGAAAGGCAGGTTGGTCCTGGCCCTCGGCATCCTGTCTGGGCCTGGGCCGCCGTGAACGCATTAAGGAAGGAGCCTCCCCAACGGCAGTGGCTTTTGGAGTCATTTTCCAGTGGTACATGGACCCGGCGCCTCCGGGTTGCACACGGGGTCTCCGAGGCTCACCTGCCTCCCCGACAAGCCAGAGTCTAGAAAGCGGGGTTGAGAGCTTCCCTGTAGGGCCGTAAAAGGCAGGCTCAGCCCACACTGGAGAGGCAGCCTGGGATCGGGAGGAGGCTTTGTTTTCAGACCTGTGTTTCCCTTCCCGGAGGGGGCGTGGCCTCCTGAACGACGCAGTGGGGGCTCAACCACTGCCAGACGCCCCAGGGGAGCGAGAGGGGGAGCCAGTCCCACTGGACAGCCTCCCGGAGCAGAGGAGCCCTTTCCAGCGAGCTGGGCCTGGAGCACACTCTGTTACACGCAGAAACAAAACACTCCCGTGACGGGCTGTTGTCACCAAGCACCACAGAGTGGCGGAGGAAGCTCATTGACTCTCAGTTCTCGAGGCCAGGAGTCTGCGATCCGGGTGTGGGCAGGGCTCCGTCCTTCCCAGGCTGTTGGGGAGAACCCCTCCTGGGCCTCCCAGACAGCGTTCCTTGGCTTGTAAACATGTCGCACAGTCTGGGCCTCCATCTTCACGTGGCCGCCTTCCCGTGAGCGTGTTTATGTCCTGGTTTCCTCTCTTGAGACAGAGTTTCACTCTGTCACCAGGCAGGACTGCACTGGCAAGAATCTCGGCTCACTGCAACCTCCGCCTCCCTGGTTCAAGCGATTCTCCTGCTGCAGCCTCCCGAGTAGCTGGGACTACAGGCACCCACCACCGTGCCCAGCTAATTTTTAGTAGAGTTGGAGTTTCACCGTGTTAGCCAGGATGGTCTTGATCTAACCTCATGACCCGCCTGCCTCAGCCTCCCAAAGTGCTGGAGCATTACCAGTGAGCCACCATGCCTGGCCTGTTTCTTTAATAATTGAGTGTAGGTACGTTATATTAACTCTTAACTTTTATTTCAAGAGAGAAAAGGTGGGTGGAACAAAATATTTGTCATGAAAAGGGGATGCCAATGGACGTGTGGTTAGCGCCCCCCTTTGGGCAGTTGCGAATCACGCTGCTATAGCGTTTGTGAATGGATGCGTTTGCACACCTGTTTTCCATTCTCCTGCTTATGTACCTAGGACTAGAATTGCTGGGTCCTGTGCTGACCTATAACTCCCTGTGTTTTACTTCTGTAAGTATAGCCAGACTTTTCCACAGCGGCTGCACCATTTTACATTCCTACCAGCACTGTACAAAGATTCCAATTCCCTTTTTTTTGAGACAGGGTCTCCCAAGCTGGAGTGCCGTGGCGTGATGCTAGCTCTCTGCAGCCTCGAACTCCTGGGTCAAGCCATCCTCCTGCCTTGGCCTCCCAAATTGCTGAGTCTATAGGCAGGAGCCCCCATGCCTGGCCTTGGTATACCTTTGGTGGGGAATTGTGTTATGTACCATTTCCCATCATTTTAAAGACATTTTTAAAGGGGAGGGGAACTGAGAGCCTCTGGGGCAGAAGCAGGGAGCTTCTTGGGAGCGAGTTTAGAAGCCACCTGCTTGGCACCCAGCCTTCTCACTACCTGCCTGCCCACGGGCAGGTAATCATTGCTCTCTGCCTTGGCTGCTTTAACCGGAAGAAGGGAATAATTGTAGTTGCCATATGGAATCTTTACAAAGCTTAGTTAATCTATGTTAAAAGCCTGGCATGCAGTAAGTGCTTAGTATATGTTGTCAGGCCCTGGGGAGCCCTAGAAGAACAGAGCCTTGGGTACTCAAGTTTCACAGGGGCCCTGGCAAAATGTAATTCGTTGAGTTCTGGAGGGGGGTCCCGTTTTCCAGCCATACAGAAAATGGCAGAATCAGAATTACCTTATGGCTGGCCAGGCATGGTAGCTCACACCTGTAATCTCAGCACTTTGGGAGGCCGAGGCAGGCGGATGACCTGAGGTCAGGAGTTCAAGACCAGCCTGGCCAGCATGTTTTGGAAAAAAAAAAAAAAAAAAAAAAAAGACCTCATGTCCAGGCGTGTTGGCTCACGCCTGTAATCCCAGCACTTCGGGAGGCTGAGGTGGGCCGATCACCTGAAGTCAGGAGTTCAAGACCAGCATGGCCAATATGGTGAAACCCCGTCTCTACTAAAAATGCAAATACTAGCTAGGTGTGGTGGCACGTGCCTGTAATCCCAGCTACTCAGGAGGCTGAGGCAGGAGAATTTCTTGAACCCGTGGGGCAGAGGTTGCAGTGAACTGAGATCACGCCACTTCACTGTAACCTGGGTGAAAGAGGGAAACTGTCTCAAAAAAAAAAAAAAAAAAAATAGAATTAAGACCTTATGAAATGTCTCCACAGCTACAAAAATGTGTCAACTTCACCAATTGCTAAATTTTGTATTCACAAAGATTTCATTACATTTCAAAACAGCGCCTAGGTTAGATTTTCTCATTCCCAAGGAGCTCCCAAGCCTCCGCGATGATTGCCAGTCTTAAACTGCATGCATAACTCCTAGTCACATCATTTCAAAGGCAAAGTTAGAACACGGCCTTTTGATTCAAAAAAAAAAAAAAAAAAAAAAAAACAGTCATAAAGTTGACATTTAATGGGGATGCTGTGCCTTTTAACAGGCATGCTGGCAGGGGCTTCCTTGAGTCTCAGTGACCCCTGTCCCTACCTGGTCATTCATATGATGGTGACAAATCAGGATTTGGACTGTGCTGTCACTGCCGGGTGAGTTATCTCAGCCCTTCAGCCACTTCTCCTGTCAGCCGCTTACACTAAGGGAGCTTTTTTTTTTTTTTTTTTTTTTTTGAGATGGAGCCTCTCGCCCTGTCACGCAGGCCGGAGTGCAGGGGTGCAGTCTTGGCTCACTGCAACCTTCGCCTCCCGAGCTCAAGTGATTCTCCTGCCTCAGCCTTCCGAGTAGCTGGGACTACAGGCGCCTGCTACCACGCCCAGCTCATGTTTGTATTTTTAGTAGAGGTGGGGTTTCCCCACATTGGCCAAGCTGGTCTTGAACTCCTGACCTCAGGTGATTCTCCCGTCTTGACCTCCCAAAGTGCTCGGATTACAGGCGTAAGCCACCACAGCTGGCCAGGAATTCCTTCACGTTAATCACATGTGCAAGGTCCCTTTATCTTGGAGCCCAGTGTATTCACAGGTTCCAGGGATTAGGACGTGGGCATCCTTGTCCATCACCCTGGGACAGGGTATGACAGACTCCACTTTGGAAAGCGCCCGATGTGATTACCAGTCAAGCAAGTTAGATAACTGTAGTCCCCTTGGCCAGCCACCGATTTATAAGAGGACACATATGGACATCACACGTCACCACCAAACCCAGATGTATCCCGGGTACAGCTTCTCAGGAAACTGGAGTCAATTCCTGGGAAAGTGAAGCGTGGAAAAAGGTTCTGAGCCCGATGGAGGATGAGACCCGCCCAGAGGCAGCGAGCCATGTAGCTGAGGCTCCGGCCCAGGGTCCCTGCTCCTCAGCCTCCCTGGGTGGCTGGGCGCCCCATGCCGAGGTCACACGGTGGTGAAGGGACAGGTGTTTTGGGCACCAGTCAACAAGCTGCGTGTGTGACTGTGCACATAATTTTACACTTGCCCTTGACCTTTAGAGTTGACCCCAAGGATAACTTCCACACATCCTGCGGGTGCTGTCAGAGACAATACTGGGCCAGAAACTCCCTAAATGACTCCCCAGAATGCCAAGAGCCACTTCTCCGCACTCCTGAAACTTCATGAGATGCAGCCATCCTGTGTTTGCCTCCATCAGCAAATATTGACAGAGCAGCTGCCAGGGTTCGATGGAGCATAAGGCCCTGAGAACCCGAGACGCCGCCTCCTCCTCGGAGAGCTTCCTGGGCGGTCTGTGAGTCAGGGCCCGGTGGCTCACGCCTCTAATCCCTGCCCTTTGGGAGGCCGAGGCGGAAGGATCGCTGGAGCCCAGGAGTTTGAAAGCAGTGTGGGTAGCATAGCAAGACCTCATCTGTACCAAAAAAATAAAATTAGCTGGGCTGCTGGTGCATGCCTGTAGTCCCAGCTACTCAGGAGGCTGAGCTGGGAGGATCACTTCGGCTCAGGAGGCAGGATCACGCCACTGCACTCCAGCCTGGGCAACAGGCTGTCTCAAAAAAGAACAGCATGGCCAGCCCCTTCAACTTCCGCCTCCAGCAAGAGGTCTCCTCTGCCCACGTTTGTCAGCAGTACCAATCACCCTCCGCCTCATCCCTGTCATGCCTGCCTGTCCCTGCAGCTCCGGCCACTCACTCAAGTGTTGTTGTCAGCACTGCCCACCACACAAGCATCGTTGGCGCAGGCATCTGCGTCTCCCCAGTGTGCGGCTCTTTAAATTGCAGGTTTTGTTTGGGCGCGGTGGCTCACGCCTTTAATCCCAGCACTTTGGGAGGCCAAGGCAGGCGGATCATGAGGTCAAGAGATCGAGACCATCCTGGCAAACATAGTGAAACTCCGTCTCTACTAAAATACAAAAATGGGCCGGGCGTGGTGGCGTGCGCCTATAATCCCAGCTACTCGGGAGGCTGAGGCAGGAGAATTGCTTGAACCTGGTAGGGCGGAGGTTGCGGTGAGCCGTGATCACGCCACTGCACTCCAGTCTGGGTGACAGAGCAAGACTCCATCTCGAAAAATAAAAATAAAATGCAGGTTTTGGCCAGGTGCGGTGGCTCATGCCTGTAATCCCAGCACTTTGGTAGGGCAAGATGGGTGGAACACCTGAGGTCAGGAGTTCGAGACCAGCCTGGCCAACATGGTGAAACCCCCATCTCTACTAAAAATATGAAAAACTAGCTGGACGTGGTGCTGCATGCCTGTAATCTCAGCTTCTCGGGAGGCTGAGGCAGGAGAATCTCTTGAACCCGGGAGGTGGAGTTTGCTGTGAGCCGAGATCGCACCACTGCACTCCAGCCTGGGTGACAGAGCCAGATTCCATCTCAAAAACAAATAAAAAGCTTTATGCTATCTGGCATGCAGTAGGCGCATAGCAAGTGGTTGTGGTTCTTTGAATTCTTTTAGCAAGTCAGGTCTAAACCAGGGCTTCCCACCTCCTTGCCCAACAGAAACCCCTCCCCCTGCCCTCTAATTTAGGAGTGGCCCACAGACTTGGTGAAGGGAGATCGCTTGGCCTCGATTTCCATCACAGCTGTAATCTATAATGTTGCATTAGCGATTTTTAAAACAAGAGGCTCCACGTTGGCCTCTTGAATGCTGCACGCTGTGGAGTTAAGTGCTGGAAGCCACTGATGGTGTCTCTTGGCGTCTTCCAGTCTTGCAATCACAGCCACCTCGTGCCAACCAGCTGTGAAGCTGCTGGGGTGCCCTGTGTACCCAGCCACAGAAAACACGCATCGGGCCTCGTGGGGAGCTCATAAAAGGCACTGAAGCTTCCCCTGCATGGATGCTGTCGGCCACAGCAGACCAAATATTTACAGACTCAGCTGAAACGAACCCCAGCAGGGTGGATTTCACAAGTGGTCCGGGAAGTGTCCCCTCGTCCTGTCGCTGGGGAAACGTTGCATGGAGTGGGAAGGAAACCCACTTGGCCAAGGCCCCTGCCAAGCAAGGCAAGACCAAAATCCGGGCTCAAGAGCTGGCCTCTGAGTCCTTTGTTTTCTTGCTCATTTAACTTAGCACACACGTCTTGGGTACCTGGTGTGCAGGGCTCTGTGTCAGGATGTAAGCATGACTGAGACAGACCTGCAGGTGCCTGCTGGCTGAGGCGGAATCATGCTGGCTTCCTGGAGGAGGGGTCTGGGCAGACCTAAGTCATCAGGAATGAAGGTGCCCCGGAAGGGCTTTCCAGGAGAAGGAACAGCATTTGCAGAAGCCCCAGGAAGGAAAGGGCATGCCCCCTCCTTTTCTTTGGCGAGATGGGGTCTTGCTTTGTCACCCAGGCTGGAGTACAGTAGCATGATCATAGCTCACTGCAGCCTTGAGCTCCTGGAAGTAATTCTCGTGCCTTGGCCTCCTGAGTAGCTGGGACTCCAGGCATGAGCTACTGCACCTGGCCTAGCACCTTGGAACAACCGAGCAGGCAGGAACATGGGGACCTGGGGCCGCAGTGGCTGATTAGGGATGGGACCACGAACCTGTAGGGTTTTCAGCCCTTGAGAAGAAGAGAGCCAGCCCTCCTCAAAGGGTTCGAAGACACTCAAATGTCTCTCTTCTAGCCCTTCCTTGCTTGAGTTCCAAAACCTCACTGTCCCCACGCCCCCAGTCTCCCCATGCCACGAGCACCTTCACCTGCAGGAAGCTAGCACCACCCAGCCTTGGGGAAGGAGGGGCGAGCCACGCTGAACACACAGGCCTGGCTCTGTTTGGACAAAGACACGGCAGGGGGGCCACTAGCCGCCTCCAGTTTTGTGATCCCTGCTCCAAAGACCAGAACATAGAAGCAAGCAGGCTGGCAGAACTGGAGGTTCATCTGAGCACGGTGCCTCAGGCCTGTAATCCCAGCGCTTTGGGAGGCCAAGGCAGGTGGATCACTTGAGAGCAGCCTGGTCAACATGGTGAAACCCCATCTCTACTAAAAATAGAAAAATTAGCCAGATGTGGTGGCGCACACCTGTAATTCCAGCTACTTGGGAGGCTGAGGCAGGAGAATCACTTGAATCCGGGAGGCGGAGGTTGAAGTGAGCTGAGATTGCACCATTGCACTCCAGCCTGGGCGACACAGCAGGACTCTATAAAAAATAAAAGTAATTAGCTAGGTGTGGTGGCTCAACGTCTGTAATCCCAGCACTTTGGGAGGCTGAGGTGGGTGGATCACCTGAGGTTAGGAGTTTCAGACCACCCTGGTCAACATGGCAAAAACCCTGTCTCTACTAAAAATACAAAAATTAGCAGGGCATGATGGTGCACGCCTGTAATCCCAGCTATTCAGGAGGGCGAGGCAGGAGAATCGCTTGAACCAGGGAGGTGGTGGTTGTAGTGAGCCGAGATCGCGCCACGGCACTCCAGCCTGGGCGACAGAGCGAGATTCTGTTGGCCATCACCCACTGCCCTGCCCCTCCTGCCCCCGCCGCTCCTGGCTGAGTCATAGCAGGTGGTGACTTATGGGGGCCAAGATGCCATCGAGGGAGGGGCCCAAGAGATGCGGCTATAAGTGGGGTGTGCCGGGTCACTGGGGATGCCTGGCTTGCTTATGGAAGTTTCAGGCTCTGGGGGTGGGGAAACCCGTGGGGGAGGGAAGGGGAGAAAAAGAGGAATGGAGAGAGACAGAAAAAGACACCGAGACACAAAAAAGAGAGATTGAGGGAGAGGAGAGACGGAGGCTGAGACACAGTGAAACAGACACACACAGGGACGCAAGTAGACACAAAAGCAGAAACAGACGGACGGACCCAGGACCTGCGGAGATGTGGATCTGCCCTCTACTCCATGTGCCCACTAAGTGGCGCCCAAGAGCCACGCTCTGCAGCGCAGCCGACCCGGCTGGGACCCTCCTGCGGCGGGAGCCCCCATCTCTCTGCCCGCCCTGCGTTTCCCGCACCGGCCCAACATCGCGTTAGTGGGAGGCCCTGGGGGCGCAGGTGGAGGCTGGAATGGGGGCTTTCTCCAGGATTGAGGGTCCCCGGAGCCTCCCTAACCCGGCCCCCCCAGGTTGCGTGCCTTTCTGCTTCTCTTAGAGTTAGCCCCTGTCTCGGGAGAGGGCGTGGTCTCCGGGTGGGCGTGGTCTCGGGAGTTAAGCCGTCACGTGGGGCTTAAGGCTGTGTGTCTCGTGTGTGTGTGTGTGTGTGTGTGTGTGTGTGTGTGCGCATCTGCATTTGTCAGAGGGCGTGTGTCCCTGTGTGTATCTGTGTTGGCTGTGGGGTGCATGTGTCTGCGCGTGTGACTGCGTGTCTCACTTTTCTCTTGCTGCATATCATGACTGTATTTGCCTTGGGTGTGTCTGTGTCTCTGTGTCTGATGTCGCCTCGTGCTGTGTACATTTCGGTGTATCTGGGCTGGCGAGTGACTTGATGTGTCTCATGTCTCCACGCCCCTTGGAAACCTGCCTCTCCCGCCCCTGCTCACCTTCCCTGGCAGCCCTGTGTAGAGTCACCAAAGAATGCAAGAACTGAAACATTTATGACAAGTGCTTCCTGGGGCCCCCTGGAGAGACAGGAGAGAGAGTTCACGGAGCTGTGTGTCTGTGGGTCTGACCAAACAAGGTTTACATCCTGCTCAAGCCGGGCGCAGTGGCTAACGCCTGTAATCCCATCACTTTCAGAGGCCGAGGTGGGTGGATTGCCTGAGCTCAGGAGTTCAAGACCAGCTTGGGCAACATGGTGAAACCCCGTCTCTACTAAAATACAAAAAAATTAGCTGGGCATGGCAGCATGTGCCTGTAATCCCAGCTACTGGGGAGGCTGAGGCAGGAGAATCTCTCAAACCTGGGAGGCGGAAGTTGCAGTGAGCTGAGATTGCACCACTGCACTCCAGCCTGGGCGACAGAGTGACACTCCATTTCCAGAAAAAAAAAAAAAGAAGATCCAGCTCAAACGAAGCACCTACTGTGTGCCAGGCCTTGGCTAGGGTACTGCTTTCATGCTATGGATTCAGCTTCCTCATCTGTAAAATGGGCCTGATATTAGCACCTACTTCATAGCATTGCTAAGTGCTAAGGTGAGTTGAGGTTTGTAAAATTCCTTGAACACTGCCTGGCACATTCTAAAGACTCAGTGGGTGTGAGAAATGCTCTCAGGCTGGGTGTGGTGGCTCATGCCTGGAATCCTAGCACTTTGGGAGGCCAAGGTGGACAGATCGCCGGAGCACAGGCATTTGAGACTAACGTGGGCAACGTGGCGAAAACCTGTCCACAAAAAATACAGAATTAGCCACCTGGGATAGTGTACACCTATAGTCCCGGCTACTCAGGAGGCTGACATGGGAGGATCACTTGAGCCCAGGAGGCGGAGATTACAGCGAGCTGAGATCAGGCCACTGCACTCCAGCCGGGGCGACACAGAGCTACACGTTCTCTCTCTCTCTCTCTCTTTTTTTTTTTTTTTAAGACAGTCTTGCTCTGTTGCCCAGGATGGAGTGCAATGACACGATCTCGGCTCACAGCAACCTCCGCCTCCCGGGTTCAAGAGATTCTCCTGCTTCAGCCTCCTGGGTAGCTGGGACTACAGGCGCCCACCACTATGGCTGGCTAATTTATTATTTATTTTTTAATTTTTATTAGAAACAGGGTTTCACCATATTGGCCAGGCTGGTCTTGAACTCCTGACCTTGTGATCCACCCACCTTGGCCTCCCAAAATGCTGAGATTACAGGCATGAGCCACTGTGCCCAGCCCGGCCCTTCTCTCAAAGAAAAAAAAACAAAAAGGAAAGACCAATCATCTCATTTAATTCTAATAACTACAAGCACAGCTATTAACCCATGGGTCAGTGGGAAACCCCTGAGAATTCTCCACTCACTGCTAAGAATTTGAGGGTTGTCATAAAGGCCTAAATAGATTGGATGCTTAGACACCTCTGTGTAAAGACTTCCTTTGCTTTTAGCAGGTCGGGAGCACTGGCTCACGCCTGTAATCCCAGCGCTTTGGGAGGCTGAGGCAGGAGAATCACCTGAAGTCAGGAGTTCGAGACCAGCCTGACCAACATGGGGAAATCCCGTCTCTACTAAAAATACAAAATTAGCTGGGCGTGGTGGCGAATGCCTGTAATCCCAGCTACTCAGGAGGCTGAGGCAGGAGAATCGCTTGAACCCAGGAGGTGGAGGGTGCAGTGAGCCGAGATCACATCATTGGACTCCAGCCTGGGTGACAAGATGGGTGAAACTCCGTCTCAGAGAACAACAACAAAAAAAAAAACACCGCTTTCCTTTTAGCTTAGCTCAGTGATTCTCAAACTTGAGAAAAATGAGAAGACTGGCCCATGCTGGGCGTAAACAGGGCCATGCATTGTCCCAGACATCAGGGACCCAGTGGTGGACAGAATAGACACAATAGCCGTTGGGGAGTTTCTGTTCTGATGGGGAAAAGATAATAAGTGAAACTTTCACTCAACAGATGTGAGTCATTATAACTATTTTCCATCAAAGGGTTTCAATATGCGTTGCCATTTCGCCTTCCACAAAGGCACTAACTTATCCCAGCAATGTATGCCAGTGCCCACTACCTTGTACCTTCACAGAAACTATTATTGAACCTCTTTGTCAAATATTAGAGTGGCTAAATTCGTTTTCACGAGTCTTTGTCTTACAATTTCCCACCTATGTCTTGTATGTGTCCAAAGTGTAGCCCCGTTCTTTGTATGTGTTGCTTTATTCTTATTGATTTCTAACAACTCTTTGTATATGAGGAATGCTACTTTGTTTAAACATGTTGGTGGCAAATAGCCTTTGTTTCTAATAGAATGAAACTAGAAAAACACAATTTGCCAACAAGAACCACCATAAACCTTCATTTGCCCAACAAATATCCTGGCAGTGAATTCCTCCCTCCCTCCCTCCCTCCTTCCTTCCTTCCTTCCTTCCATCCATCCATCCATCCTGGTTGTTTTTTTTTTTCATGGATTTTTGCTCTTGTCACCCAGGCTGGAGTGCAGTGGCATGATCGGCTCACTGCAACCTCCACCTCCCAGATTCAAGTGATTCTTCTGCCTTAGCCTTCCGAGTAGCTGGGATTACAGGCCACCATGAGCAGGATTACAGGTGCATGCCTGTAGTCCCAGCTACTCAGGAGGCTGAGGTGGGAGGATCGCTTGAGCTTGGGAAGCTGAGGCTGCAGTGAGCCATGATTGTGCCACTGCACTCCAGCCTGGGAGACAGAGCAAACCCTGACTTATAAAATACAATAAAATAGTCCAGCTGGGCGCGGTGGCTCAAGCCTGTAATCCCAGCACTTTGGGAGGCCGAGGCGGGTGGATCACGAGGTCGAGAGATCGAGACCATCCTGGTCAACATAGTGAAACCCCGTCTCTACTAAAAATACAAAACATTAGCTGGGCATGGTGGCGCGTGCCTGTAATCCCAGCTACTCAGGAGGCTGAGGCAGGAGAATTGCTTGAACCCAGGAGGCGGAGGTTGCGGTGAGCCGAGATCGCGCCATTGCACTCCAGCCTGGGTAACAAGAGCGAAACTCTGTCTCAAAGAAAAAAAAAAAAAAAAAGTCCAGAATGCCTATTCCTCAGAGGCTGGGCAGCAGGGGGAAGTGTGGGTGGGGGGCCTGCATTCAAACCAAAAGCAAACAGGGAAGCAGGCTGGGTGCCGGGGCCACTTGGCGCCACCTGTAAGATATCCACTGCCCTGAGCGTTGCCACATTCTGGAATCACAGGTGCTTTGCCTCTTGTAATATAGATTTCCTTCTTTCTTTCTTCTTTTCTTTTCCTTTCTTTCTTTTATTCTTTCGTTCTTTCTCTCTCTCTCTTCTCTTTCCTTCCCTCCCTCCCTCCCTCCCCCCCTCCCCCCCTCCCCCCCTCCCTCCTTCCTTCCCTTCTCCCCTTCTCTCTTTCTTCTTGCCCTGTTGCTCAGGCTGGGGTGCAGTGGTGCAGTTATAGCTCACTGCAGCCTCCAACTCCTGGTCTCAGGCAATTCTCCCGCCTCAGCCTCCCAAGTAGCTGGGACTACAGGAGCGCACACCACCACGCCCAGCTAATTTAAAAATTCTGGCCAGGTGCAGTGGCTCACAGCTGTAATTCCAGCACTTGGGGAGCCCGAGGCAGGTGGATCACTTGAGGTCAGGAGTTTGAGACCAGCCTGGCTTACATGATGAAACTCCATCTCTACTAAAAATACACAGATTAGCCTGGCATGGTGATGCATGCCTATAATCTCAGCTACTCTGGAGGCAGGAGAATCCCTTGAACCTGGGAGGCCGAGGTTGCAATGGGCCGAGAATTTGTCATGCACTCTAGCGTGGGTGAAAGAGCCAGACTCCATCTCAAAAAAAAAAAAAAAAAAAAAAAAAAATTTTTTTTTTTTTTGGTAGAGTTAGGGTCTTGCTATGTGGTCCAGGCTGGTCTGGAAATCCTGGCCTCAAGCGATCCTCCTGCCTCGGCCTCCCAGGGTGCTGGGTTTCCAGGTAGGAGCCTCCGTGCCTGGCCTCTGGTCCATTTTTAAAAGCCTGTTTCTCTTGCTTCCTGCTGAACTCCCTTAAAACTTACTCCTCCATCTTTTTCTCCCCTGATACAGCCAGAGGGGACGTATGGGGATTACCGCTCAGAGCCCCCACACACCCACTAGAGAGCTCTGAGATTCTACAGTGTGCCGGAGGACTGAAAGCAGCTGTTCTAAGATTATAGGAGTCTACATTTTCAGTGATCCTGCGATTCCGAGCCTCCCGGACCCCAGAGCGCAGGGATTCTCTGAGCTTGTCACTGTCTGCCTGGGTCTTCCATAATTGCCCGCAACAGATAATACAAGTGTCTGGAGGCAGAAACCACGATCCCTGTAATCCATAGACCTAGGCAGAAGGCCGGTCGCTGGCCGCCACCAGGCTTTTCCTAGCAGCTTAATGAGAAAGTCACAATTAAGTGGAAGTGGCACCCAGCACTCCCAGGGCTCAGCGAGGCCTCCCTGTTTGAAAGCCAAATGTCGGCCAGGCATGGTGGCTCATGCCTGTAATCCCAGCAGTTTGGGTGGCTGAGGCAGGCGGATCACAAGGTCAAGAGGTCGAGACCATCCTGGCCAACATGGTGAAACCTCGTCTTTACTAAAAATACAAAAATTAGCCAGGCGCGGTGCTGTGCGCCTGTAGATCCAGATACTCGGGAAGCTGAGGCGGAAGGATCACTTGAACCCGGGAGGCGGAGGTTGCAGTGAGCTGAGATTGCCCCACTGCGCTCCAGCCTGGCGACAGGGCAAGACTCCGTCTCAAAAACAAACAAACGACAACAACAAAAAGCCAAGGGTCCCCAGGCCTCCCTTTGACCTCCTTGGACAACCGGCAATTATGATGGGCGAGGCCTGGAATTCAGCTCGAATAGGGAGGTGACTGAGGCCGTGGTGACCTAGTTCTTCAGGTTGAACCAGCCCGCCCACCTTCCCCGGAATCTGCACATCCCAGCCTGGACTCTCATTCTGCCACTACTCCTCTCTGGGCCTCAGTTTCCCTCCTTTGTTCAAGGAGGTCAAGGATCGTGCCAGCCTCCTGCTTCGCTGTTTGTTACGTGTAAATTTCATGGCACGTGTATCCTGCTCTCCTCTCTCTTTGAGCACACGGATACCTTCCCAGAAAGGACGCTGCTGGCTTCTACCTTTTTCAAGCAGCTATTGTCAGAGAGCTCACACCATTTCACACTCTGACCCCCGCCAGCATGAGGCTGCTGTTCCCTCAAAACCCCAGCAATACGGTGAATGAACGCTCAGACTTTTTCATCTGTGCCAGCCAGCCAGATGAAAAGAAAAAAAAAATAGGTATTTCATGGCAGTTTTATTTTACATTTAGGTTACTGTGAGCGAGCATGAACTCCCTTGCCTGTGCTCAGAAGGTACTTGTATTTCCTTTCCAAAAAATCGTTCATGTGTGGTAGTTTATGTTTGTAATCCCAGCACTTTGGGAGGCTGAGGTGGGAGGACTGCTTGAGTCCCAGGAGTTCGAGGCCAGCCTGGGCAACATGGCAAAACCCTGTCTCTACTAAAAATACAAAAAATTAGCCAGGAGGGGTGGCACAAAGTTGCAGTGAGCCAAGATTGCATCAGTGCACAGAGCAAGACCCTAGCTCAAAAACAAAACCAAAAAAACCATTCATGTCTCTCACCCCTTTTTTGACTCACTTGTTAATCCATATTGATTTCTAGATGCTTTTTACATATTAAGGAGATCAATCTCTTATCTATCATGTTTTGGAAAATTTCCCTCCTTGATGTTGCCTATTGATGTTCTAGTATTTTTTGTTTGTTTTTTATTATTTATTTATTTATTTATTAAATAGAGACAGGGTTTCGCCATGTTGGCCAGGATGGTCTTGATCTCTTGACCTTGCGATCCACCCACTCTGGCCTCCCGAAGTGCTGGGATTACAGGCATGAGCCACCTCGCCCGGCCTGTTTTGTTTTTTTAAGACAAGATCTCACTCTGTTGCCCAGCCTGGAGCGCAATGGTTCAATCTTGGTTCACTGCAATGTCTGCCTCCTGTGTTGAAGCGATTCTCCTGCCTCAGCCTCCTGAGTAGCTAGAATTACAGGCGCCCACCACCACACCTGGCTAATGTTTGTAGAGACACGGTTTCACCATGTTGGCCAGGCTGGTCTCCATCTCCTGACCTCAGGTGATCCATATGCCTTGGCCTCCCAAAGTGCTGAGATTACAGGAGTGAGCCACTGTGCCTGGCATCTCACTGCTTTTTCAATTAGCTTGTTAATCCTTATTGATTTCCAGATGCTCTTTACATATTAAGGAAATCAGTCCTTTGTCTGTCATGTTTTGGAAAACTTTCCCTCTTGATATTGCCTGTTGATCTTCTAGTATTTTTTTTCTTTTCTTTTTCTTCTTTTTTGTTCTTTTTCTTTCTTTCTTTCTTTCTTTCTTTCTTTTTTTTTTTAAAGATGGTGTTTCACCATGTTGGTCAGGCTGGTCTCAAACTCCTGACCTTGTGATCTACCCGCCTCGGCCTCCCAAAGTTCTGGGATTACAGGAGTGAGCCACCGTGCCCGAGGATCTTCTAGTATTATTTATTTATTTATATTTTAATTTTTTTTTTTTTCAAACGAAGTTTCGCTCTTGTTACCCAGGCTGGAGTGCAATGGCGTGATCTCGGCTCACCGCAACCTCCGCCTCCTGGGCTCAGGCAATTCTCCTGCCTCAGCCTCCCGAGTAGCTGGGATTACAGGCACGCGCCACCATGCCCAGCTGATTTTTTGTATTTTTAGTAGAGACGGGGTTTCACCATGTTGACCAGGATGGTCTCGATCTCTTGACCTTGTGATCCACCCGCCTCGGCCTCCCAAAGTGCTGGGATTACAGGCGTGAGCCACCGCGCCTGGCTCTTCTAGTACTTTTTAATGTGTATATGTGTGTAGGAATTTTATATTTCTATGTGGTCAGTTATTAATCTTTTTTTTTTTTTTTTTTGAGACAGTCTCATTCTGTCACCCAGGCTTGAGTGCAGTGGTGCCATCTTCGCTTACTGCAACATCTGCTTCCCAAATTCAAGTGATTCTCCTACCTCAGACTGCCACATGTCCGGGATTACAGGCATGTGCTACCATGCCTGGAGAATTTTAGTATTTTTAGTAGAGATGGGGTTTTACCATGGTGTCCAGGCTGGCCTTGAACTCCTGACCTCAGGCGATCCACTGACCTTGACCTTCCAAAGTGCTGGGATTACAGGCCTGAGCCACCGTGCCCGGCCCAGTTATTAATCTTTTAATTAAAGGTTTCTTGGTTCAGTGTGCTTTAACATTATTTTTATTTTTAACTCCTATGTTTTTTCCTAATAGTTGTATAGTTTCTTTCACTGGGGGCAAGGGTTGAAGGGGAATTGGAATTTAATTTCGTTTGAGTTACCTTTACAATCTCCATCTGAAGAAAAAGCAACAACCAAAAAAAGTCTGGATGTGGTGGCTATGGCCTCTCATCCCAACACTTTGGAAGGCCAAGGCAGGAGGATCGATTGAGCTCAGGAACTGGACACCAGACTGGGCAGCATGGGGAGACCCTGTGTCTATTACAAATAATAGTAATAGGGCCAGGTGTGGTGGCTCACGTGGTTAATCCCAGCACTTTGGGAGGCTGAGGCGGAGGACTGCTTGACGTCAGGAGTTCAAGACCAGCCTGGGCAACACAGCCAGACCCCGTCTCTACAAAAAGTACAAAAATGAGTTGGGTGTGGTGGCAGCACCTTTAGTCCCAGCTACTCGGGAGGCTGAGGCGGGAGGATCGCTGGAGCCCAGGAGGTGGAGGCTGCAATGAACCACGACTGCACCACTGCCCTCCAGCCTGAAAGACCGAGTGAGATTCTGTCCTTAAAAAGATCAAATAAAAAGGCCAGGCGCGGTGGCTCACGCCTGTAATCCCAGCACTTTGGGAGGCCGAGGCGGGTGGATCACGAGGTCAAGAGATCGAGACCATCCTGGCCAACATGGTGAAACCCCGCCTCTACTAAAAATACAAAAAATTAGCTGGGCATGGTGGCGCGTGCCTGTAATCCCAGCTACTCAGGAGGCTGAGGCAGGAGAATTGCCTGAACCCAGGAGGCGGAGGTTGCAGTGAGCCAAGATTGTGCCATTGCACTCTAGCCTGGTGACTGGTGACAGAGTGAGACTGTCTCAAAAAAAAAAAAAAAAAAAAAAAGAGCAAATAAGTGGGGGGAGGTGGCTCACGCCTGTAATCCCACCACTTTGGGAGGCCGAGGCGGGTGGATCACGAGGTTGGGAGTTCAAGGCCACCCTGGCCAAGACGATGAAACCCCATCTCTACTAAAAATACAAAAAAATTTAGCGGGGCCTCGTGGCGCACGCTTGTAGTCCCAGCTACTCGGGAGGCTGAGGCAGGAGAATCCCTTGAACCCGGGAGTCGGAGGCTGCTGCAGTGAGCCGGGATCGCGCCATTGCACTCCAGCCTGGGTCGCCGGGTGAGACTCCATCTCAAAAGTAAATAAATACGCAAATAAAAACGTGGCCCCCCAGCCTTCCTCGCTGGCGCCTCCGCCTGTGACCCCCGGGACATTCCGGGATGACCGTGTCGCGCGTGGCCACCCCGCCTCTAGACCCCCCCGGGGCGCACTCTGGGGCCACCAGTCGGGAGCGGACGCCTGAGGGGACTGTGGCCCCCGCCCCGCCCGGCTGCGTGCCGGGCGTGTCCGGGCGGGCGGAGCGCGGGCGTGGCGGGGGCGGGCGGCCGGGCCGGTCGGGCTGGTGCGCGCGGGGCCCGGGGCCGGGGCCCGGGCCGGAGCCGGGCGGACGCCATGGAGGGGCTGCGGCGGGGGCTGTCGCGCTGGAAGCGCTACCACATCAAGGTGCACCTGGCGGACGAGGCGCTGCTGCTGCCGCTGACGGTGCGGCCGCGGGACACGCTCAGCGACCTGCGCGCGCAGCTGGTGGGCCAGGGCGTGAGCTCCTGGAAGCGCGCCTTCTACTACAACGCGCGGCGGCTGGACGACCACCAGACCGTGCGCGACGCGCGCCTGCAGGACGGCTCGGTGCTGCTGCTCGTCAGCGACCCCAGGTGGCCGCGGGGCCCGGGCGGGGGGCGGGGGGCGGCGGCCGGGGACCCCCCCAACGGAGAGCGGCGGGGGAGGCTGGTGCTCAGGGCGGCGCCGCTTTCCCTCCTCGCGCTGCCCGCTCGGCCCCTCTCCCGACCCGGCCCTGCCGGTGTCGCTTCCGGGCTGTCTGTCTCTGCTGTTTTTCTCCCCGTCTCGCTCTTGTTTCTGTCACTGTCTGTCACCTCTGTCTCTTGTCTCTCTTATCTCTCTCCCGCTTATTTTTTATTTATTTATTTTTTTTGAGACGTTGTTTCGCTCTTGTTACCCAGGCTGGAGTGCAATGGCGCGATCTCGGCTCACCGCAACCTCCGCCTCCTGGGTTCAGGCAATTCTCCTGCCTCAGCCTCCTGAGTAGCTGGGATTACAGGCATGCGCCACCACGCCCAGCTAATTTTTTGTATTTTTAGTAGAGACGGGGTTTCACCATGTTGACCAGGATGGTCCCGATCTCTTGACCTCGTGATCCACCCGCCTCGGCCTCCCAAAGTGCTGGGATTACAGGCTTGAGCCACCGCGCCCGGCGCTCTCTCTGAGTTTTTTGTTTTTTTGTTTTTTTAATCTCTGTGCCTTTCCTCTTTGTCTCTTTTCTCTCTCTCTTTCATCTTTGTCTCTCTCATCTCTTTTGTTTCTGTGTCTCTCGTCTCTGTCTCTCTTATCTCGGTGTCTCTTGCCTTTGTCTTGTCTCTCTCTTGTCTGTCTCTGCCCATTTGGCGTCTGTATTTTTCCTCTGTGTGTCTCTCTCCAGCTCCGTCTCTGCCCCTGTCCCTGATGATTCGGTCGCCTGTCATTGTCTCTGTGTCTCTGGCCACTTCTGTCTCTGCTGTTCTCCTCCCTGTCTCTCCCTCGCCTCTGTCTCTCTCCCTGTTTTGGTCTCTGCTTTTTTCCTCTGTGTGTCTCTGTCTCTTCTCCTCTGTCTCTGCTCGTCTCTGTCTCTGCTGTTTTTCTTTCTGTGTCTGCCTCTTTTGTCTCCGGACATTTTCATCTCTGTTTTTCTCTGTGTCTCTGTGTGTCGCTCTCTCCCTGTCTCTGTGTCTCTGTCTATCCATCTCTGTCTCTGCTGTTTTCTCTCTGTGTGTCTCTCTCCTTTGTCTCTGTCTCTGTGACCCTGTCCGTTTCTCTCTGTGTGCCCGCATCTCTTTCCGTGTCTCTGTGAGTCTCTCTTTTGTCTCTGTGTCTCTCTGTGTCTCTGCCCATTTCGGTCTCTGCTTTCTTCTCACTGTGTGTCTCTCCGTTTCTGTCTCTGCTGTTTTTCTCTCTGTGTGTCTCTTTTGTCTCTGTTTCTCTGCGTGTCTCTGCCCATTTCGGTCTCTTCCCGTTGTGTCTCTCTCTGTGTCTCTCTGTCATTTTGATCTCTGCTCTTTTTCTCTCCGTCTGTCTCAACATGTGTGTCTGTCTCTGTTTCTGTCTTTCTCTCTGGGTGTCTCTGTGCGCTTGTCTCTGCTGTTTTTCTCTCTGTCTCTGTGTCTCTGTCTCTGTCCTTCTCTCTGTGTCTGTGCATTTGTCTCTGCTGGTTTTCACTGTCTCCCTGGGGCCGTGTCTCTGTCTTCCTTCTCTGGTCTCCCGCACTCCTCATCTTTCGCACAGCCCCACCCTAATGTCGCTGTCCACACTCAGACTTGGATATCTCGGTCCCCAAAGAGGTCCCCTGGCCACCGTGACCCTCAAGAGAGGCGTCTTCTGGTCCAAAGAGGGGTGTGCAGAGAAGGGCGCTGGGGCCACGGGAACAGCTCACTGGAGGCCTGGGGCAGCTCTGGGAAACGGGTTGGGGGTGGCCGTGAGGTGGTGAAGATGGCCGAGCCTGGGACTGCCCCATTGGGAGCGTCGAGCAGGAGAGGGACGGGGGCCACATGCATTACCCTGGATTTTGTGGGGGTCCCACTCACCGATCCTCTAGAGCCTTGACTCCCCAAGCCTGGTGGACGTTTTGAGGGCAGGGGCCTCAGACGCCACCGTGTTGCAAGAGGCTGGGGCTGGGGTGGCGGCGGGAGAGGCCCCCTTTTAAGGGACGATCTGAGGGCAGCAGGGGGCTGGGACGATGAGGAGGGATGGAGGTTCGGAGCTTGGGGCTGGGAGAGGGTGTTCTTTCTATGAGGTCTGGGGGCTGGCTGACCCTCGGACGTCTAGACTGTAATCATGCAGTAGAGTCAGCGTTTATTGTGCACCTACTGTGTGCCGGACTCCATGCTGGGCACTGAAATTCGGCGCCGACCCCCGTGAGACGGGATCTCGCCTGCACAGAGCCCGCAGTCCTGTGGGACCAGAACCAGATAAAAGCATGGGAGAGTGTCAGCTCAGAGCCAGTGTTGTCGGGGACGCGGAGAAGGTGGACAGGGGTCAGTGGCCGGGGCACCCTGCCGGAAAGGTGTCATTTCAGGCTGCGATGTGAAGGACATGGTTAAACAGAGTCAGGGAAGGGCCTTCCAGGCAGTGGAAGAGCCTGTGCAAAGGCCCTGAGGCAGGACCACACCTGGCAGGTTGGAGGAACAGCCAGGAGACCCTGTGTGGCTGGAGCAGAGTGAGCGAGGGGGAGAGCGGGGGGAGGGGAGGGCAGGGGACAGGGCAGTGGAGGCAGCGCCTTGCAGACTGCAGGGAGGAGTTGGGCTTTGACCCCCAGGGAGGCGGGAGCCATGGAGGGTTGTGGGCAGAGAGGGATGGAACCTGACTCGGTGCTCACAGGCGCCCCGTGGCTGCAGCAGGGAGAACAGACTGTGGTGGGGGAGGGCTGGAGACAGGGGACCGGGGGCAGGTCCCAGGGAGCCGAGCTGGAGGCAGAGGAGCCTTCAGAGGAGACAGTTTTGGCCCGGCGCGGTGGCTCACGCCTGTCATCCCAGCACTGTGGGAGGCTGAGCTGGGCGGATCACCTGAGGTCAGGAGTTCGAGACCAGCCTGGCCAACATGGCGAAAACCCATTCTAATAAATATACAAAAATTGGCCGGGCGTGGTGGCGTGTGCCCGTAATCCCAGCTACTCGGGAGGCTGAGGCAGGAGAACCGCTTGAACCTGGGAGGTCGAGGTTGCAGTGAGCCGAGATGGCGCCACTGCACTCCAGCCTGGGAGACAGAGTGAGATCCTGTCTCAAAAAAAAAAAAAAAACCAAAAAACAGTTTCAACCTCCTCTGGGCTGCCACCCCACCCAATGCCCTGCCCTTGGCCCCACCCCTGGCCACACACACAGCTGGGGTCAGTGGCAGAGTCCAGTTCTGTCTTCCCCAACAGACAGGGGCCCCTATCTGCCATTGCTGTTCACTGGCTGTGTGTCCCGAGGCAGCTAACCCACCCTCTCTGGGCATCAGATGGGTTCTGACCCATCCCATACCTGCAGAGGCAGAGCAGGGGCTACTGGCCGGTGGCGCAGCACCAGCCGGGGAGGCCTCAGTTTCCCCATCTGAGAAATGAGAAAAACACATCAGACCTGTTGGCCCAGACAGTACCCTAGGGTGAGAGGAGCCGCGTGGGCCGCTCGGGACAAACCCCCTGGGGCCCCTCTCACTTCCGGGTAGACGCGGCCCCCTCTTCTCCCAGCTCCTGTTTCTACACGCTGTGAAATGCAGTCGCGACAACATTTCCTGCCTCAAGGCAGCAGCGTCGCAGGGAGACGGTTGTCACAGGAGCCAGCAGGCCATGTTTGAGACCCTGTGAGATGCTAAGGGCTTTTTTTTTTTTTTTTTTTGAGACGGAGTTTCGCTCTTGTTACCCAGGCTGGAGTGCAATGGCGCGATCTCGGCTCACCGCAACCTCCGCCTCCTGGGTTCAGGCAGTTCTCCTGCCTCAGCCTCCTGGGATTACAGGCACGCGCCACCATGTCCAGCTAATTTTTTGTATTTTTAGTAGAGACGGGGTTTCACCATGTTGACCAGGATGGTCTCGATCTCTTGACCTCCTGATCCACCCGCCTCGGCCTCCCAAAGTGCTGGGATTACAGGTGTGAACCACCGCGCCCGGCCCTTTTTTTTTTTTTTTTTTTGGAAACAGAGTCTCACTCCGTCGCCCAGGCTGGAGTGCAGTGGTGCCATCTCGGCTCACCACAACCTCTGCCTCCCGGGTTCAAGTGATTCTCCTGCCTCAGCCTCCCGAGTAGCCGGGATTACCGGTGCCCGCCACCACGCCCAGCTAATTTTTTATATTTTTAGTAGAGACAGGGTTTCACCGTGTTGGCCAGGCTGGTCTTGAACTCCTGACCTCATGATCCACCTGCCTCAGCCTCCCAAAGTGCTGGGATTGCAGGCGTGAGCCCCCTCGCCCAGCTGGGTGCTGTTGTCATTGGCGGTTTGCAGGTGGGAGAACTGAGGCAGAGCAAGGTTTCGCTGGGAAGGGGAGAGCCTGGCTGAATCCCAGCTTTAGAGCCACGCCCTTCATCAGTAACCCTCCCGCTTCGTTAGCAGGGACACGTGTTATTAGCAGGGTTTCACTGGCGTCAGTCTGTGCCTCTCTTCCTCCCAAGCCCCTATATTTGTTCTTTGGCTGCTTCTGTCAGCTCCGCCTTCGAAGTCTAACCAGAATCCACCCACTTCTCAACCCCCAGACCAGCCCAGTCACCCCCACCCAGGTCCGAGGCTCCTGCCCTTGTCCCCTACAAGTCTGTGCTCCCACTAGCAGGTACCAGAGAGCGCCTGTGAGCCCGAGTCAGGGCCCCTCCTTCCTCGGCCGGCAGCCCTCCGTGGCTCCTACCTCCATCAGGGTCAAGGCTCAAGCCCTTCCCCATGCTTGCAAGACCCTGTATGACCTGCCGGCTTCTCTCCCTGCTTCCCCTCCTCCCTCTCTCCCCCTTGCTC
Organism: Saimiri boliviensis; assembly: GCF_048565385.1. Taxonomy (NCBI): domain Eukaryota; kingdom Metazoa; phylum Chordata; class Mammalia; order Primates; family Cebidae; genus Saimiri; species Saimiri boliviensis. Next base: position 40,905,491 of record NC_133462.1, read on the forward strand.
ACTCTGCTCAAGCCACACAGGCCTCCTCATTGCCTCCGGGCCTCTGCAAAGGCTGTTCCTTCAGCCCGGAATGCTGTTCCCTCACGTTCCCACCTCCCTCTCTCCCTGCAGCCCTCCCTGACCATTCCTGTTTAAAACTGCATTCCAGCCAGGTGAGGTGGCTCACACCTGTAATCCCAGCACTTTGGGAGGCTGAGGTGAGCGGATCACAAGGTCAGGAGTTCGAGACCAGCGTGGCCAACATGGTGAAACCCCCTCTCTACGAAAAATACAAAAATTAGCCGAGTGTGGTGGTGCGTGCCTGTACTCCCAGCTACTCGGGAGGCTGAGGCAGGAGAATTGGTTGAACCTGGGAGGCGGAGGTTGTAGGGAGCTGAGATCCCACCGTTACACTCCAGCCTGGGCGACGGAGTGGAACTCCTTCTCTTAATAAATAAATAAATAGCCGGGTGCAGTGGCTCACGTCTGTAATCCCAGCACTTTGGGAGGCCCAGGCAGGTGGATCATGAGGTCAGGAGTTCGAGACCAGCCTGGCCAACATGGTGAAACCCTGTCTTTATTAAAAATACAAAAATTGGCCGGGCATGGTGGCGGGCGCCTGTAATCCCAATTACTCAGGAGGCTGAGGCAGGAGAATCGCTTGAACCCACGAGGCAGAGGTTGCAGTGAGCCGAGATCGTGCCACTGCACTCCAGCCTGGGCGACAGAGGGAGACTCCATCTCAAATAATAATAATAATAATAATAATAATAAAATTGCATTCCACTCCATTGCTGCTTTTTGTCTCTCCCCATTGCCTGGCAGCATCTGACTTCTCCGCATTTTACTTATTTTGGTCACCTGTCTCCTGCAATCGGCTGTAGACTCCATGAGGGCACTGCTGTCCATCTTGTTCACTGCTGGATTCCCAGTTCAGTGCCTGGCACGTAGTAGGTGCTCAGTAAATATTAGTGGGACGTGTCATCTCCGGGAGGGAAGGAGTGGCTGCTCAGGCTATTTTTCTGGAGCTCTAGCAGCATCTGGATGCAGGGGAAGGAATCTCCGGGTTGGAGGTGAGCCCTGGCTGGTACAGGAAAAGGCACCAGCCATACACTGGGCAGAACAGAGAAGCCTTGAGTGCCAAGGCAAGGGCTGTGTTTTTCCTGAACCTGGGTCTTTCTGTCTCCCTCTTTCAGGTAGCCTGGCTTGGAGGAGGCAGAGCCATGGCCGAGGGGACCCAGGTACTGGCTGAAGGAATATGCTGGGGCAGGGGGCACTTTTGGAAGGTACTACTTCTGCCTCCTGGGAGCCTAGATCTCACTCCAGGTAAGTCATTCTAGTAGTTGAGACAGAGAAGGGACCTTAGAGATTGTGGAGACCATAGATGGGGAAACTGAGGCCCAGAGAGGAGAAAGAGACCAGATGTTATTGACCATCACCCCCGTCCATACACCTATGCGTCGGCCCCTAGAGTAGGGACATGGCCTTGGTGTCTCTCACTTCTCTTTGGACTAACGTGGACCAGAGCCATGTTGCCCCTGACTTGCCGAGTGACCTTGGAAAAATTGCTTCTCCTCTCTGGGCCCTGTGACCCGTCTCCTTACAATGAAGGATTGAGCTGCGGTTTGGTTTTCGCTGCGCTCTTTGCCTGCAATTCCTGTCACTGCCATCAGGTGGCAGAAAACAGCCAAGTTTAATAGGGGCCATCCCTGTTCCTCTTAAAGGATACCAGGGACATCCACCGGAGGGGATGGCGGCGGTGTCACTGTCCACATCAGGGATGTTAGGTAACAGGGGAGGAGAACTGGCTGGCAGACCAGTGCGTCGCCCTTCCCCGGGCCCCGATTGAAAACAGGTTCATCCCTTCCCTTCTGTGGTTCCAGGGTCTGGGCTCCCAGGAGGACGTGACCAGCTGACGCACCCTGCTTCAGACACTCCTGCCGGAGCCCCAGTCCCTTGCGGACCTAGGACGTCTGTGCTCCTGCCCGGCCTCCCAGGAGGGAGCCTTGAGCCTTTCAGCTCTGCCGCGTGACTTTGAGGCTTTGGCTCCCCTCTTGGGGCCCCGGGTGCCCTGTCTTCAGTGGGAAGCTCTGCGCCACTGTGGAAGGCTCCCAGGGACAGCCAGAGGACATCGCATGAAGAGAAGCCTGGGGAGAGGAAGAGCACTCGGAGGCACTTCCCCTCTTGCCCACGATACTCTCCCAGCCACACCTTTGCCCAAGCCGTGCCCCATGCCTGGAGCACTTTTAACGTCTTCTCTGCAGCTCCAATCCACCTGGGGTTGCAGCCTCCTCCAGGAAGTCTTCAGGGATTCCCTCCTTCTCAGGCAGAGAGCACCTAGCCCTCATTGGGGCCCCCACAGGCCCTTTGTGCAGTGAACAACCCTGGCTGGAGGGGCGGCCAGTCCTGCCCGAGCTCTCCAGTGACTAAGTGGAGAGATGCTGTCCTCCCAGCTCCTTCTCAGGCCTCCAACAGTGCCCCACCTCCGCAGCAGGCACGAGTGCCCACCCCATGGGCGGTTTCCCCTTCCCCTTCGATCCGGATGCCTCGCTGTCTGCCAAGGGTCTTGGGGTGGTGGGGGAGGGGGTCTGAAGGCCTCCGGCCAAGCGCAGGCGGATCTGGGGGTGGGGAACTGGGCATCTCGGGGCTTTGCCGGGCATGTGTCGTGGGAATTCCAGATGGATGGAGACCCTCAGGGTTGCACCTGTGACCTGCAGCCACGTCACCATTGCTCGGCCCCTGGGGAGGGGCCTGGGGGAGGGGGCACAGTGGCTGTGTGTGTCCTCCGGGGCCATGTTCCCTATCCAGTGCCCACGGGCGAAGGTGCCGGAACCTGGAGCCTGGGAAGAATTTAGTTTTTTTTTTGAGACAGAGTCTCGCTCTGTCGCGCAGGCTGGAGCGCAGTGGCGCGATCTCGGCTCACTGCAACCTCCGCCTCTCGGGCTCCAGCAATTCTCCTGCCTCGGCCTCCCAATTAGCTGGGATCAGGCCACCATGCCCGGCTAAGTTTTTGGATTTTTAGTAGAGACGGGGTTTCACCGTGTTAGCCAGGACCTGACCTTGTGGTCCCCCACCTCGTCTGCCCCTCGGCCTCCCAAAGTGCTGGGATTACAGGTGTGAGCCACCGCGCCTGGCCAGGAAGAATGTTTTAATGAAGAGTCCTGGTGGCTGCAGGGCTCAGAGCACGGACAGGCGGACATGTAATCGCCACCACGGGGACAGCTGCGCCCAGACTGCACGTTTGCTTTGCTTAGCTCAGGGACGGCCAGGCGGGCTCCCGCTCGCCTCCCCTCAGAGCATCCGCTGAATGGGGGGCATCTCCCCTCCAACTCCCGCTTGGCCGAGAGGAGGGGGAGATGGAGGGGAGACAGAGAGAGAGGGGCCCCCCTTCACTCCAGCGGTCAGAACTGCCCGAGCTGCTTTGCAGAGTGACTTGGGTTTTGCTGGCCCCCGGGTGTGCCTGTAGGGGGTCTTCCTATCCCCCCTCCTGCCCGTGGTGTCTAGCCCAGGACCCTGTCCCCAGACACCACACTCTCAGCGCCCTGGAGCTCCTCCTAGAGCAGTCTTCCGCTGTCTGTTCTGCAGAGGGTAAACTGAGGCCCACGGAGGTTGTCAGGGACACAGAGCCCAGGGAGGCAGCCCAGATCCCTGCTCTGCTAACAGCTGGGTCCCACGCGTCTTGTCTCGAGCCTGGGTCCCCTCCGGCACTCATTTCTCTGTGCTTATTCAGGGACCTGCCTCCATCAGGGTCTGGCTAGAAAACGGGGCGTTTAGTAATCTCCCCAGTTCCATTCCTTGGTCCCTGCTCCGTGCTGGGACCTGCGCACGTCTCTGGAGCTCCGTCTCACTCAGCGGAGGCCGGGACGACGGCCCATTTCAGAGATGGCGTTCGGCTTGCCCGGGGTCACCACCCTCTGGACTGTTGTCCCAGCAGCCTCTGAACGGAGGGGTCCCCAGCCCAGGCCGGGAGCTGGTAGAGGAATTGGGGAAGGGTTTCCTGCTTCGCGACTTGCGGTGGAGGTGGGAGAAAGCATTTCAGGGCGTTTTGACATTTAACAAACAGTATGCAAATTGCATGCAGATTACATGCAAATGATCACCCATTTCTTAAGCCTCGACAGCGCGGGCTGGCGTGTTCTGAAATAATAATGTTGGGCCTGTCTCTTGGTGATGACCTGGGGAGGGAGGTGCGCAGCCTTCTCCTTCCCCCCACTTCCCATCCCAGCCCGTCTCTCCTCCTTCGCCCCCTTCCTTCCCTCTCCGTCTCCAGCTTCCGTTTCTCTCTTCCTCCTTTGCATCTTTTGTGGAAGGCCTCCCTGGCCTGAGATAAACATAAGCTGCCAAAGTGGCTTCCTGCAGCCCCTTTTCGAGGTTGGGAAACGGAGGCATGAGCCTAGGGTCCCACAGCCGCACCGTGGAAAGCAGCCCCGACCGAGTGTCACCGTGTACCAAAGTGCATGGTCCCTGTGACCCAAGGAGGAGAGATGACAGTGGCTGCAGTTGTCGGAGCTGCTCTGAGGAAGCCCCAGGCCTGACAGGGCCAAGGGCAGCTATCGTGGGGGTTCTTGGCCTTGAATGACAGGCTGCTGGTTTTGGATCCAGAGAAGGCTCACACTGACTCTTGCCACTCCTCCAGTCTGTCTTTATCCTGCTCCTCCATCCACATGTCCCTGAGGTCTGGCCACAGTCCCTCCACTTGGTTTGCATGTCCCACCTTCTTTGGCAAGCTCCTATTCATCCTGCAAAGCCCTAGCTTCAATACCCGCTTCTTCATGCAGCCATTTCTTCTCCTTCAAGAAGAGCCTACTTCCCTCGAGGTTTCTGCTGCTTCCAGTCTCCCCTCTGACTCACTCGGGGATCTACCGAACTGGGAGGTCTGTGTTTCCTCTGAGCAGTCAAGAGTCATCGCTACTGTCGGGGCTGCAGGATCACCCAGCTTGGAACTAGATACACAGATGCTGTTTTGAGAGTGTGCTGAATAAAAGATTAAACATTTGGAAACACGACCGAGTCTCAGCTTCCTAACTTGGCCCTGAAGCTCTCTTGGGCTTCACTCTCCCCCAGCTATGTTTTTGACCTGATCATGTCCGTCACCTTCCTCTCTGTCCCCTCCAGGCCTTTGCACCAGCTGTTACGCCAGGTGACCCCTGCCAGCCCCTTCCCAGCTCCAGGCTGTGAAACCCGGGGAAGCCTGCCTGCTCCCCGCCAGGGCCTCTCAGACTCCGGGCTCCGCCCTGAGCAAGTCTGGGCCATGAGGAGTTTCGGGTGAGACTTGGCAGCCACCGTCTGGCTGGGGCCCGCGGCGTCCTCAGGAGGGGCCCCTTCCCGCCTTGGCCGCCCACCCAGTTGGTGCTCCAAGAAGGTCCCAGGGATTCCTCCTACGGGGCAAGTGGGTCCAGGTGGTTCCCTGAGAAGACCTCAGCGGTTTAGCCAGAACGGCCAACACCTGGAGCTCCCGCCTCCGTCCCGCCCTGCCTCTCTCTCTTCTCTTTCTGCGTGACTCCAGGCTGGGCTCTGGCATTGTCTTAACTCTGAGCATTCATTCAATGCGAGTTACCAAGACAGACGCTGCTCTGGCTGCCACAGACTGTGGCGCGGGTTGTTAACTGCACAAGAGGACCCAGCTGCAGAGGTGAGAGGGCCCCGGGAAGGAGACGTTCTTTGTAATTCATCCAATAGCTCCCATACAAGTTAGTGCTCGTTCTGACCTTGCCCTCTCTCTCTCTCTCTCTCTCTCTCTCTCTCCCCTTTCCTTTCCTCTCTCTCTGTGTCTCAGCCTCTTACGTTATTTTCTTTTTATTGAGACGGGGTCCAGGTGGGAATGCGGTGGCATAATCACGGATCACTGCAGCCTCAACCTCCCCAGCTCAAGCAGTCCTCCTGCCTCAGGCTCTTGAGCAGCTGGGATTCTAGGCACACGCCACCACACCCAGCTAATTTTTAAATTTTGGTAGAGATGGGGTTTTGCCATGTTGCCCAGGCTGTTCTCGAACTCGTGGGCTGAAGCGGTTCTCCTGCCTCGGCCTCCCAAAGTGCTGGGATTGCTGGTGTGAGCCCCCGTGCCCGGCGTCTTTCTCAGCTGCTCTCTGTTGCTCTGTTTCTCTCTGGGGTTCTGTTTGTATCTCATTACCTCTGCCTCTCTTCCAGGTCTCTCAGTTGGTCTCCCTCTCAGTCTCTGTCTCTCTCCATGTCTCTGTATTTTTTTCCTCAAATTTCCTATTGAGAAAGACACCTCCTTCCCTGGGCCAGGCTCGGTGGCTTCTGACTGTAATCCCAGCACTTTGGGAGGCTGAGGCAGGACGATTGCGTGAGCCCAGGAGTTTGAGACCAGCCTGGAAAACACGGCGAGACCCAGTCTTTACAAAAGCATTTAAAGATTAGCTGGGGCTGGGCATGATGGCTCACACCTGTAATCCTAGCAATTTGGGAGGCCGAGGCGGGCAGATCATCTGAGGTCAGGAGTTTGAGACCAGCCTGACCAACATGGAGAAACCCCGTCTCTGCTGAAAATACAAAACTGGCTGGGCTTGGTGGTGCGTGCGTGTAATCCCAGCTACTCAGGAGTCTGAGGCAGTGAGCCGAGATTGCGATATTGCATTCCAGGCTGTGACAGAGCCAAACTCCACCTCAAAAAAAAAAAAAAAAAAAAAAGAAAAATTAGCCAGTGTGCAGTGTGGTGGCATGCCCCTATGGTCCCAGCTACTTGGGAGGCTGAGGCAGGAGGATCACTTGAGCCTCTTGAGTTTGAGACTACAGTGAGCTGTAATCATGTCACTGCACTCCAGCCTCGGTGGTGACAGAGCGAGACCCTGTCTCTAAAATAAATACATAATTAAGAAATACAACATTACATTTAAAAAATAAATAAGAAAGTGAGTTGGCTGGGCACAGTGGCTCATGCCTGTGTTCCGAGCACTTTGGGAGGTCAAGGCTAGAGAATCGCTGGAGGCTAGGAGTTGGAGACCAGCCTGGGCCTGGGCAACGTGGCAAAACCCCATCACTGCTAAAAATACAAAAAACAGCCAGGCGTGGTGGTGCACACCTGTAATCCCAGCTACTCCTGAGGCTGAGGTGGGAGGATTGCTTGAGTCTGGGAGGCAGAGGCTGCCGTGAGCCGAGGCGGTACCGCTGCACTCCAGCCTGGGTGACAGATGAGATCCCATCTCACACACTCACACACAGCAGAGCCCCCTTTCCTTCTGATATCATGAGGATGACCTCTGGGGTGTTTTCAGAAGCTGCTGGGGTCATGCATTCCACGGTCCCTGATTAAGCACCTCCAGTGTGCAGGGTTCTGAGGACAGCAGGGTGACCGGGACACCCAGTCAAGCCCCCCACGAAGCTCACACCCCCAACAAAAAGAAACGGAAGCTGGAGGGCAGGTGCATGGCCCCTGAGCCTCCCCGGAAACCCCCTTTCCACACGCAACCATCCCCTGAGTGACCTCGGGTTCTTTGTCCCTCGCTGGGCCTCAGTTTCCCTGCCTGCCCAGGGAGGGAGGTATTTGGGATGGCCAGGCCAGGAGCTGCTTGCATGACATTGGCTGTTTGCTGGCAGAGAAATCCTGACTCATCCCCGTCCCAAATGGATTTGAAAGAACCCTCAAAAGGGAAAACAGTCATAACGGGAAAAAACAAAAAACAAAAAACAAAAAAACTCAGAGCCAGACACCTGGCCTTGCAGGGCGACGCAGCTGGGGTGGAAGCCGCCTGACTACCACCCCTTGGATCATCAGGGAAACTTACCTTGATGGCTCTTACCTTGATGGCTCATGGCTATCCACTGAAGGCTGCTGACCTCACTATGAGGGCTCCAGGCCTGGCCCTGAGGTCACCTGACTTGGCACTGACCTCACACTTGTGCTGTGAGCTTCAGATCTACTAGACTACTTCAGATCTACTAGCTTCAGATCTACTGTGCTGGGCCTCAGCCACAGGGTTTTTTTCACAGACTGTCTTTCTTTCTTTCTTTCTTTCTTTTTGTTTTTGAGACGGAATCTAGCTCTGTTGCCCAGGCTGGAGTGCAGTGGCACAGTCTTAGCTCCCTGTGCCCTCCGCCTCCTGGGTTCAAGCCTTCCTCCTGCCTCAGCCTCCCGAGTAGCTGGGACTACAGGCATGTGTCACCACACCCAGCTAATTTTGTGTTTGTTTGTTTTTAGCTTTGCTTTTTTTGTTTCTTTGTTGTGGTTTCTTATTTGTTATCTTTGCCTGGCTAATTTTTATATTTTTAGTAGAGATGGGAGTTCACCATGTTGGCCAGGCTGGTCTTGAACTCCCGACTTCAGGTGATCCGCCCGCCTCGGCCTCCCAAAGCGCTGGGATGACAGGCGTGAGCCACCGCGCCCGGCCGGTGTGGGCTGTTTCTGTATATGAAACACCCTCTTCCAACCTTTCACCCTGTGATTTGCAGGTTCAGTGTCACTTCCTTGAGGAGACCCCCAAACAAGTCATGTTCCTGTTGTTTTGTATTCGCACAACATCTTGTTCTTTTCCTTTGTAGCATTAATTATGTATATTATTATTCATTCGATGTGTTTTTCCCACTAGCCCGTGGGCAGCAGGAAGACCGGGAAGAGGTCCGGTTTGGTCACTGCTGCAGTGCACGGCGCGTAATAACGCAGCGTCGGGGAGTGGTGGGGGGGCCAGGGACACCCATACTCCCTCCCCCGGCTCGGTGAGGCCCCCTCCCCATCCCAGTTCCTGCCACCACTGTGCCTTGGTCCCGGTGACCAAGGCTTGGGATTGGGATTCCAGGCACTCCAGCTCCTGCCGCCGTGATAAATGGAGAGAATTCAGAATTAATTACTGACTGCTCCGCAGAGCCGGCCCGATTTGGGCAGATAAAGAGTGTGGGCGCCACTGCATCTGCTCAGCGTTTCTCAGGAGTTTATTAGAGGTTGGGAGGCAGTTGGCTGAGAGGGCAGGCCTGGAAGGCATTGGAGCCGGATGGAAGGCTGTGGCTCTGCTGGGCCACTTTGGGCAATACACTCTCCCTCTCTGAGCCTTGGTTTTCTCATTTGGAAAAAGGGAAGTTAAAAAAAAAAAAAAAAATCCGGCCGGGCGCGGTGGCTCACACCTGTAATACCAGCACTTTGGGAGGCAGAGGCGGGTGGATCACGAGGTCAAGGGATCGAGACCATCCTGGTCAACATGGTGAAACCCTGTCTCTACTAAAAATACAAAACTTAGCTGGGCATGGTGGCGCGTGCCTGTAATCCCAGCTACTCAGGAGGCTGAGGCAGGAGATTGCCTAAACCCAGGAGGTGGAGGTTGCGGTGAGCCGAGATCGCGCCATTGCACTCCAGCCTGGGTAACAAGAGCGAAACTCCGTCTCAAAAAAAAAAAAAAAAAAAAAAAAAGAAAAGAAAAAGCAGTAAAAAGAAACAGGAGGGGCAGGGCGCCATGGCTCACGCCTGTAATCCTTGAACTTTGGGAGGCCAAGGTGGGTGGATTGCCTGAGCCCAGGAGTTCGAGACCAGCCTGGGCAACATGGTGAAACCCCATCTCTACTAAAACACAAAAGAAATTAGCCTGGTGGGGTGGTGCACACCTGTGGTCCCAGCTACTCAGGAGGCTGAGGCGGGAGGATTACTTGAGGCAGGGCAGTTGAGTCTGCAGTGAGCCGTGACTGTGCCATTGCAGCCTGGGTGACAGAGTAAGAACCCGTCTCAAAAAAAAAAAAAAAAAAGTCACGATGATTATGAAATTACGTACGATTAACGTAATATCTAAGTGTGAAGTGAATGACAGGCTCTGACCCTGCGTCTGCTCGACCCTGCCTCACCGAGCTCACCCTAATTCCTGGTGCGGGTGTGCACCTGAGGGACGCCGTGCCTCTCAAGCAGTTGCTTCTGATTAAACCTTAATTTCTGATGATTAAGTCCAGGGAACTGGGGGCCTCTCGGCTCAGCAGGAGAGAGACTCTGGCAGGGGCGGGCCAGGCCCGGCCTCCTCGGGGGAGAGGGAGGCTGGGAGGGAGGCTGCTGAGTGGCTAGAGAGGACGCTGGAATTTAATTAGCCCCTCAGGATTAATTACTGGGCCCAGGAACAGTTGAGAAATCTATTACTCTGAGCAGTTCCTGACTCCAGGCTTCCTTCATTCTCACCATCGTTTTTCTCTAAAGCGACTCCTCCTCCCATCGTTATCTGACAAAATATATTGATTTTTAAAATGCACCCTTTATGTCCTGCCATGAAAACCCAGATATATATCTTTTTTGAGTACAGTAGATGCTGTATATAAATTTTGGTGAATATATACATTGAAATGAATGAATTTATAACTGTTAAAAGAAAATGATCTACACCATCTTGCTTGGTACCACAGTTGCAGAAACCACTCTGCACACACTGAGTATGCGCCGGGGGTTCACACGCTCTCCTCATCTCAACTTTTTTTTTTTTTTTTTGAGATGGAGTTTCGCCCTTGTTACCCAGGCTGGAGTGCAATGGCACGATCTCGACTAACTGCAACCTCTGCCTCCTGGGTTCAGGCAATTCTCCTGCCTCAGCCTCCTGAGTAGCTGGGATTACAGGCACGTGCTACCATGCCTAGCTAATTTTTGTATTTTTAGTAGAGATGGGGTTTCATCTTGCGGTCAGGCTGGTCTCGAACTCCTGACCACCTGATCACCTCGAACACCTTGGCCTCCCAAAGTGCTGAGATTACAGGCTTGAGCCACCGCGACCGGCCCCTTACCTGATTTTATTTTTATAATAGCTCTGGGGGGTGGTGCAAGCTATTGTCAGTCACCTCTATTTTGCAAGAGCTTTTTTAGGATTTGTTATTTTGAATGCACCATAGACACCAGAGTGGGTTTCTATATCTTTATTTTTTTTGAGATGGAGTCTGCTGTGTGACCCAGGCTGGAGTGCAGTGGTGCAGTCTCGGCTCACTGCAACCTCCGCCTCCCAGGTTCAAGCAATTCTCCTGCTTTTGCTTCAGCACCAGAATTGTAGCTGGGATGACAGCATCCACCACCACACCTGGCTAATTTTTGTATTTTTAGTAGAGATGGCGTTTCACCATGTTGGCCAGGCTGGTCTTGAACTCTGGACCTTAAGTGATCCACCTGTCTTGGCATCCCAAAAGAAAATGTGGGATTTTTGTTGTTGTTGTTGAGACGGAGTCTGGCTGTGTCACCCAGGCTGGAGTGCAGTGGCGTGATCTTGGCCCTCTGCAACCTCTGCCTCCTGGGTTCAAGCAACTCTCCTGCCTCAGCATCCTGAGTAGCTGGGATTCCAGCATCCACGACCATGCCTGCCTAATTTTTGTATTTTTTTATAAAAATTTCTTTCTTTCTTTTTTTTAATAAAGATGGGGTTTCATCACGATGGCCAGGCTGGTCTTGAACTCCTGACCTCAGGTGATCCACACACCTTGGCCTCCCAAAGTGCTGGGATTACAGGAGTGGGCCACCGCGCCTGGCCAACTTTTGTATTTTTAGTAGAGACAGCGTTTCGCCATATTGGCCACGTTGGCCTCGAACTCCTGATCTCAAGTTATCTGCCCGCCTTGACTTCCCAAAAGAAATTTGGGATTTTTTTTTTTTTTGCTTTCAGCCTCCAAGTGTTTGCCTGGGCTGTTCCCCCACACCGGGAGTATCTTTATTTCCCGCGCGTGAACACTGTTGGTCCGTAGGGGGCCCGTGTGTGCTCATTGACCAGATTCCCCTGCGCGAGGCCTGGTTGCTTGGGTTAGGAGGTTTCTGTCTGTCTCTGTCTCCGCTAGCCTGGGGCACCTCTCTGCGGCTGGGTCTGTGGACCCTGCATACCCCAGCTTGGATGGGATCCCCATAATGGGGGGATACTCCTGGGGTCTTTGGAGTCTGGGGAGGTGGAGGGACTGTGAAGGAAGAAAACATTATTTTCTTTTTTTTTTTTTTTTTTTTGAGACAGGGTTTTGCTCTGTCCTCCAGACACGACCTCGGCTCACTGCAACCTCCACCTCCCAGGTTCAAGTGATTCTCCTGCCTCAGCTTCCCCAGTAGCCGGGATTACAGGCGCCCTCCACGACACCCAGGTAATTTGTGTATTTTTAGTAGAGACGAGGTTTCACCATGTTGGCTGGGCTGGTCCTGAGCTTAGGTGATCAGCCGGCCTGGGCCTCCCAAAGTGCTGGGATTTTAGGCGTGAGCCACTGCACCCGGCTTTCTTTCTTTCTTTCTTTCTTTCTTTCTTTCTTTCTTTCTTTATTTGACATGGAGTCTTGCTCTGTCGCCCAGGCTGGAGTGCAATGGGGTGATCTTACCTCGCTGCAACCTCTGCCTCCCAGGTTCAAGCAATTCTCCTGCCTCAGCCTCCGGAGTAGCTGGGACTACAGGTGTGCGTCACCACGCCCGGCTAATTTTGTATTATTAGTTTCACCATGTTGTCCAGGCTGTTCTCAAACTCCTGACCTCAGGTGGTCCACCTGCCTTGGCTTCCTAAATGTCGGGATTACAGGCGTGAGCCACCACCCCCAGCTGATGGTTCGTTTGCTTTTTCAGAGATGGGGTCTCGTTCCGTCGCCCAGGCTGGAGCCCAGTGGTACGATCATAACTCACGTCCTAGCTGTGGGAGGGAGTGTTTCCAGCTGGGCGTCTGACCAAGGCCCCTGCCTCTGCCTCCCCTGTCTTCTCCCCCTCTCCCGCCTCCCTTCCTCTCTGCAGAGAGACTTAAAGTTGCTATCAGCACGCTGCTGGGGAGATTTCACCATCTCCTGGGGGCCGGGGACCAGGGTCAGGGAAAGAATTTCACGGGTACAGGGCCAGGTGGTGGAAGTCCAGGAATGACATTCCGACACCGTCATCCCTGCCCCCAAGACTGTCTCCGGTCACCATCATCCCATCTCCTGGATGGGAAGACTGAGGCCCAGAGAGGAGAGGAGCAGGCCTTCTCTCTCACTCCATCCAAAAGCCGAAGACCTCATAATGCTTCCAGCCTAGGCTTTGACCCCAGCCCCGGCTCCCATCCAGGGGTCTGCCCAAGAGAGTTCCAGGTTCGTGAAGGTGTGAGTGACTAAGAGTGGTCTTTTTTTTCTTTTTCTTTTTTTTGAGATGGAGTCTCGCTCTGCCGCCCAGGCTAGAGTGCAGTGGCATGATCTTGGCTCACTGCAACCTCCGCCTCCTGGGTTCAAGCGATCCTCCTGCCTCAGCCTCCTGAGTAGCCGGGACTACACCCATGCACCACCGTACATTTTTGATTCTTTTTTTTTGGTACAGATGGGGCCCCACCATGTTGTCCACGCTCGTCCTGACCTCTTGGCCTCAAGTGATCCTCCCTCCTCAGCCTCCCAAGATGTCGGGATTACAGGCGTGAGCCACCTCGCCCAGCCTGATAAGGGTGTTAATGGAGCCATTAAGTCCTCCAGGCTCTGTGCCCTCCCCTCTGTGCCACTTGGCAGGTCACTGGCTCTGTCTCAGTTTCCCTTCCTTGTAAAATGGGAGGATAATGGTTTTTGCAGTGGGAAGCAAATGACCAGGAGGCTCAATGGTGTCTGTCAGTTTGCAGATGTTTCTAACCCTAAACGATGTTTCCCTCAGCCACAGCCTCTCCACCTCCCCAAAAGACGCCAGAACTGTCCCCCATGATGGGAACCCCACCCAAGCTGGGCCCTGCGGGGTCCAGAGACCCAGTCCTGAGAGGGCTCCCAGCCTGGGAGAGACAGAACGCGACAGGCATGTTCACTGCAAACTGGACTAATGGGTTCCCACCAGCAGCGGTGGATGAGGGAGTCCGGGACTTAGTGAGGGAGGTTGGAATGGTGGCTTCCCACGAAGGTGTGACCAATGATGGTAGCAACTTTTTTTTTTTTTTTTTTTTTTGAGACGGAGTTTCGCTCTTGTTACCCAGGCTGGAGTGCAATGGCACGATCTCGGCTCACCGCAACCTCCGCCTCCTGGGTTCAGGCAATTCTCCTGCCTCAGCCTCCTGAGTGGCTGGGATTACAGGCACGCGCCACCATGCCCAGCTAATTTTTGTATTTTTAGTAGAGATGGGGTTTCACCATGTTGACCAGGATGGTCTCGATCTCTTGACCTCGTGATCCACCCGCCTCGGCCTCCCAAAGTGCTGGGATGACTGGTGTGAGCCACCGAGCCCGGCTTTTTTTTTTTTTTTTTTTAAAGACAGGGTCTCTTGCTCTGTCTTCCAGGCAGGAGTGCAGTGGCGTGATCCTGGCTCCCTGCAGCCTCCACCTCTCAGGTTCAAGCAATCCTCCTGCCTCAGCCTCCCAAGTAGCTGCAATGACAGGTGTGAACCACCACACCCAGTTAATTTTTAAGCTTCTTGTAGAAATGGGATCTCACTGTGTTGCCCAGGTTGGTCTCGAACTCCTGGTCTCAAGTGATCCTCCCTCTTCGGCTTTTCAAAGTGCTGGGGTTACAGGCGTGAATTACCGTGCCGGCTGTTAGCAGCTGCTGGAGACGGGGCTGGATGGAGAGTCCCCTTCATGTCCCTTGTGGTGCTGCTACCTTCACCCCGGGGCTCCTGAGCCTGGAGACTTCTCCAGGCCCAAGGGCCCCCCCCCCGACACACACCTGGAGAGCCCCAAGGACCACACACGCGGGGACACATGTGTACCTGCCAAAGACGTGCGCAGGCCCAACACAGCTGTGTTCCCACAGCCCTGCCCAGCGAGCGTGTCCCTACCTCCCCCAGCCTCACACATCAGCCCTGTCCTCTGCTCGCCGCTGCCCGGGAACAATTATAGTGTCAGCCTCCGCTGCCGCCCAGACAGGCCCAGCCTCATGTTTAATTCATCTAAGGGCTAATTATAGCCAGGCAGGGGGAGGGGCTCAGTAACTTTGGCCTCTGCTGCCAGGGTGACCGAGGGAGAGTGGAGGATGGGGGCTTGGGTTCCACTGGGACCCCCGGCTCTGGGCAGCTCCAGCACCTCCTCCCAGGAGACAGCTCTAAGGGTAAAAATGCACCGGCCAGGCAGGGCAGGGGGAATCGAGTGTGGGGATGCCAGCTCAGGACAGCTGTGTGCCAGGCTTGGGAATCCGCTCTCTCTATCTCGTGGTTCAGGATCGACCCCCAGACCTGGGATGAGGCCAGCTTTTCTGCCACCTCCCCCGTGAGCCCACCAAGGCCTGATGTCCCATGGCAGATGCCATCGGTGAATCACAGTAGCTGACAAGTAGCATCACGTGACATTCAGCATTGTTTTTAGCATTTGGCTCGCTGTGTTTTATTTATTTTTTTAAGACAGGGTCTCGCTCTGTTGCCCAGGCTGGAGTACAGTGGTGCAATCATAGTTCATTGCAGCTTCGAACTCCTGGGTTCAAGGGATCCTCCCATCTCTGCCTCCTGAGTAGCTGGGACTACCATGCTCAGCTAATTTTTAAACTTTTCGTATTTAAAAAAATTAAAAACTTTGGCTGGGTGTGGTGGCTCAGGCCTGTAATCCCAGCGCTTTGGGAGGCCGAGGTGGGAGGATCACTTGAGGTCAGGAGTTCAAGACCAGCCTGGCCAACATGGTGAAACCCTGTCTCTACTAAAATAGAAAAATTAGCCGGACATGGTGGCGTGTGCCTATAATCCCAGCTATTCAGGAGGCCGAGGCAGGAGAATTGCTTGAATCCGGGAGGCAGAGGCTGCAGTGAGCCGAGATCCTGCTGCACTCCAGCCTGGGCAAGAGAGCAAGACTCTATCTCAAAAAATAAAAAAATAAATAATTTTTGCTTATTATGTTGCCCAGGCTGGTCTTGAACCCCTGGCCTCAAGTGATTCGCTCAGATCAACCTCCCAAAGTGCTGGGATTACAGGCATGAGTCACTGGGTTCACGTTCTGATCTGTCTAATGTTCCTGAGAGGTGGCCGGGCACAGTGGCTCACGCCTATCATCCCAGCACTTTGGAGGCCGGGATGGGAGGATCACTTGAGGCCAGGAGTTTGAGACCAACCTGGACAACATAGTGAGACCCTGGATCTACAAAAAAATGAAAAATGAACTCGGTATGATGATGTGTGCGTGTGGTCCCAGCTGCTTAGGAGGCTGAGGCAGGCGGATCGCTTGAGCCCACGAATTTGAGACTAGCCTGGGCACCATAGCAAGACCCCATCTCTATAGATGGGGAAACTGAGGCTTGGAGCCCCAAAGCAGACCTGCCCTAGGTCACGTGGCTGCAGCCTCATGCTCTCTGCCTCCCTGCCTCCGCCTCCCTGTCCCGGGCTAGGTTGGGGCTGTGTTCTTCCTGTCCCCCCTCCTTGGGTCTCAGCCTGTCCCAGTTGACTGAGTGACGCTTCCTGAAATAGCCTGTGGTGTCGCTTGTTGGCGGGCTGCCCCGAGCCACCCGCCCACGACCCCTCTATAATAGCTTTCCTCGGTGGGCGAGAGAAAGCCCAACTCCAGGGCTCTGAGCATTGGGCAACTTGCTGCCCTTGCCTCTGCCTCAGTGTCCCTACCTGCACCCCAGAGGAGGGAAGCCTCTCACCCTCTGCTTCTCCATCCAGTGAGCCTGGGTCCCTTCCTTGCCTCCATATCCGGAGAGCCAGTTAACCTCCTGGCGTCAATGGCTTCATCTGTGAATGCAGTCCGTAACACACCTCTGGATGAAATGAATAAAGGGAACACATAGAAAGCTTAGGGCAGACCGGGCACTGTGGCTCACACCTGTGATCCCAGCACTCTGGGAGGCTGAGGCAGGAGGATCGCTTGAGGCCAGGAGTTCGAGACCCAGTCTGGGCAACAGAGCAAGACTCTGTCTCTACAACATAAAAATAAAAATTTAGCCTGGGGGTGGAAGCTCACATCTATAATCCCAGCACTTTGGGAGGCTGAAGTGGGTGAATCACTTGAGCCCAGGAGTTTGAGACCAGCCTGGGCAACACGGTGAAACCCTGTCTCTACTAAAAATATAAAAACTAGCCAGGGTGGCGGCTTGCCCCTGTAATCCCAGCTACTCGGGCGGCTGAGGCAGGAGAATCGCTTGAACCCGGGAGGTGGAGGTTGCAGTGAGCTGAGATTGCACCACTGCACTCCAGCCTGGCAACAGAAATTCTACTCTGTCTCAAAAAAAAAAAAAAAAAAAAAAAACCACCACACACAAAAAACAGAAAACAACGACAAAAACCAAAGCTTAGGGCAACGCCTGGCATGCAGTAGGTGCTTAATGACTGTTTGGAATTCTGGAATCACTCTTATTCCTCAGGGCCGGGTGCTCCCTGCACTTGGAGTGGGGGCTTTTTTTTTTCCCCAAATGACAGAAACGGGGCTCAGCTTCTGGGACACGCCTCATGTCGCTCCCCAGGTGGCTGGCCCAGCCGGGATTCGAACCTGCGTGTCAGCCTCCAGTGCAGCCTTTACCTTTCTTGCCCTCTAAGGCCCAGAGAGGGGCAGAGATGTCCCGGGGCCGCACAGCCGTGCGGTGGCAGTGCCGGGACGGCAGGCGGGGCCTCCTCCTGGCGGGGGGCGGGGGGGGGGGCAGCACGCATCCTCCTGGCCTAGGGCTGAGGGGCGGGCACCGCGGGCCGGGCCGGGACGAGCTCCGTGCGGTGGCGCGAGCGTTTCCATGGCAGCCTGGCGGGAGCCGGCCGGAGCGATTAGGCGTCCCGAGGAGCAGCTGCTAAAAATAGCTCGCGCCGCACCGGGCTCATTAGTGGCTGGGCTTTTGGCTGCCAGGTGCCCCCTCCCGGCTCTCCTTCCTCCTTGCGCAGGGGCGCGGTGAAGGAGGCACAGCCTGGTCCTGGGCCCTCAGTTCAAGCCTTGGCCCTTCCCGTCTTTCCTTCCTGGAATCTTCGTCAAAGGCAAATCTGACCGCGCGCCTCCCTTACTCTAAATCCTCCCTTGGCTCCCTATTGCCCTTGAGATCAAGGCCCTGCCTTGATCTCTCGTCGCCCCAGCTCTGCAGGCTGTTGTCTTCTGCTTCATCCTGCTTTGTCTCCTACTGCTCTGGCTGCCTCTTGGGGGCCAAAACCCACCCCACCCCACCTCGGAGCCCCTGCTGCTGCGTTCCCTCTGCAGGGACAACGCTACCTTCTTCCCTTCATCTTTCATGTCTCTGCCACCGCGTCACCTCCTCTGGGAAGCCCACGGCCTAGCTCAGGGGCCTCCTCTGGGCACCCTCATCACACTGCCCTCACCCACGCTTCCCTCGCTGGCCTGGGAGGAACGGAACGAATGTGCTTGTTTCTAGCACCCCAGATAGGACTTGGTACACAGCAGTTGCTCAGTAAGTATTTGTGGAACAAAGTTAGGAATGAGATCATTGAGCTAGGATAGAAGGTTTTTCTGGAAGCATAATGAGGGGCCCTGAGTCTGGGGGTCTCTACTGTCCTGTGTCCCCAGACCAGAAGGTTCATCGTCTGTCCTCTCTCTCTTCATTTTTTTTCTTCTTCTTTTTTTTTTTTTTTTGTTTTTGAGACAGTGTCTTGCTCTGTCACCCAGGCTGGAGTGCAGTGGTGTGACCGCAGCTCACTGCAACCTCTGCCTCCCAGGTTCAAGCGATTCTTCTGCCTCAGCCTCCAGAGCAGCTGGGATTACAGGTGCACGTCACCACGCCCAGATAATTTTTTTTTTTGAGATGGAGGCTCCCTGTGTTGCCCAGGCTGGAGTGTAAAGGCACGATCTCAACTCACTGCAACCTCTGCCTCCCGGCTTCAAGCAATTCTCCTGCTTCAGCCTCCCAAGCAGCTGGGAGTACAGGCGCCCACCACCACGCTTGGCTAATTTTTGTATTTTTTTGTAGAGACGGGGTTTCGCCACGTTGGCCAGGCTGATCTTGAACTCCAGACCTCAGGCGATCCACCAGTCTTGGCCTCCCAAAGTGCTGGGATGACAGGTGTGAGCCACCGCGCCCAGCCTTGTTTCGTTTTTTTGTTTAAAGACGGAGTCTTGCTCTGTCGCCCAAATTGGAGTGCAGTAGTAGCGTGATCTTGGCTCATTGCAACTTCCACCTCCCGGGACCAAGTGATTCTCCCGTCTCAGCCTCCCGAGTTGCTGGAATTACAGGCACGTGCCACCATGCCTGGCTAATTTTTGTGTTTTGTAGAGATAATGTTGCTTAGGCTGGTCTCGAACTCCTGGGCTCAAGTAATCGCCTGCCTTGGCTTCCCAAACTGCTGGGATTACAGGTGTGCGCCACCATGCCCAGCCTTTATTCTCTTTGCCTGGACTCACACTTCAGCATCCTCTGGAGAGGATGGCTTGGCTGTGTGACCCAGCCGGCCCACACACCCTCTTTCTGCCTTACAGAATCAAGAGGAGCTGCAAGGTTGGAAGGGAAGGGGGAGGGGGATACGAAGACGAAGGGATGTGGCAGAGGACGCGTGTTCAGGAACGTATCTTGGAATAAAGCTACCTCTGTTGGAAAGCAGTTAAGTGGACTGTGTTAGGAGGGGGAGAGCCAAGGACAGTTTCCAGGCTGGCCACAAGGTGGAGCCTGTGGCAGGGTACAGCTTGGTTGAAGCAAGGTGGGAGGAGTGAGGCCAAGAGGCGAAAGGAAATTGGCAGGACGCGAGGAGAGAGGAGGGGCATTTTGCAGCAGGGGAGTGTTAGCATGGAAGAGGAAAAGTCTGGAAGGCTGGGCGCGGTGGTTCATGCCTGTATTCTCAGCACTTTGGGAGATTGAGGCAGGAGGATTGCTTGAGCCCAGGAGTTCAAGATCAGCCTGGGCGACACAGTGAGACCCTCCTAACTACTTCTATCTATCTATCTATCTATCTATGTATCTATCTATCTATCTATCTATCTATCTATCTATCTATTTATTTATTTTTTTGAGACGGAGTTTCGCTCTTGTTGCCCAGGCTGGAGTGCAATGGCACAATCTCCGCTCACTGCAACCTCCGCCTCCTGGGTTCAGGCAATTCTCCTGCCTCAGCCTCCTGAGTAGCTGGAATTACAGGCACGCGCCACCATGCCTGGCTAATTTTTTGTATTTTTAGTAGAGACGGGGTTTCACCATGTTGACCAGGATGGTCTCGATCTCTTGACCTCGTGATCCACCCGCCTCGGCCTCCCAAAGTGCTGGGATGACAGGCGTGAGCCACCGCACCCGGCCTACTTCTAAAATTTTAAAAACTAGCCAGGTGTGGTGGTGCATGCCTGTAGTCCCACTACTCAGGAGGCAGAGGTCAGGGGATCACTTAAACCTGGGAGGTGGAGGGGGCAGTGAGCGATGATCACACCACTGCACTCCAGCCTGGGTGACAGAATGAGACGCCATCTCTCCAAAAAAAGAAAAATCAAAGGTGGCTCGAACCTGTCATCCCAGCCACTGGGAAGGCTGAGTGGGAGAATCACTTGAGCCGGGGAGGTCGAGGCTGTGGTGAGCGTATGATGGAACCACAGCACTCCAGCCTGGGCAACAGAGCAAGACCCTGTCTCCAGAACAACAATAACAATTCTGGAATCTCCAGTAGGGGCAGTGTGAGTGCTCAAAACTTTTTATTATTCATGATCTACCTTGCCCGAAAAGCAAGACCATGGCTTAGGCAAGGGTGACACACATCGCTCCTGTCCCATAACCCGGGCATCAGCCCAGGCTGAGTCCCTAGTGATTGTCCAGGCTCTTTCGGTCTGGTTGCTCTGCCTTCTCAGCCCCCACCTCTGTCTTGTGGACCACAGTGGCTACTCCAGCCCCTGTGATCATGGACGCCTTCCAGACACAGGCAGGGGGTGGTGGGGGAAGAGGAAGAAGGAGGCCTGTTCTTTTCTTCTGAGGTGCCACCTGCTTCTGTCCCATTGTCCACAATATGTCAAACACTCACACTGACCTCTCAGAGAGGCTGGGCCACAGGCTTTGGCTGGGCAGGTTTCCTATGTATAGGAGAAAGTGGGGAATGGATGTTGGGAGCCCACCCGCAATCTCTGCCATTGAATGGATTGGGAAAAAGAAGTGGGCATTCTTCACCATGTGAGTGACCACCACAGGGAGATGCTGGAGCGTGAACATGAGGCTCCCATCTCGGGGCATCAGCCAAAGTCTTCCGTGTCATCTCCAAGGCCCTGCACGATCTGCCCCCATCATTTCTCTGACGTCGTCTCTTCCCCCTTTCCCTCTTGCTTGCTCCGCCCCAGCCACCTAGCAGGTAGATCACTTGTGGTCAGTTCAGGGACTCCTCACCGTTCCTCCAATATACCAGGCATGGTCCTGCCTCAGGGCCTTTGCACAGGCTGTTCCCTCTGCCAGGAATGCTCTTCCCCTAGATCTCTCTTTGGCCCCCTTCTCCCTCTCCTTCAGGTCTCTGCTCTAGGTCTTCTTCTCAGTGGGACCTCCCAGATGACCTTGGAGGATCACTGGAGGTCAGGAGTTTGCCGCCAGCCTGGGCAACACAGTGAGACCCTATCTCTGTGAAATAAAAAGAAATTAGGCCAGGCGTGGTGGCTCACATCTATAATTCCAGCACTTTGGGCGGCAGAGGTGGGTGGATCATTTAAGATCAGGAGTTCAAGACCAGTCTGGCCAACGTGGCAAAACCCCGACTCTACTACAAATACAAAAATTAGCTGGGTGTGGTGGCGTGTGCCTATAATCCCAGCTACTCTGGAGGCTGAGGCAGGAGGATTGCTTGAATCCAGGGGGTGGAGGTTGCAGTGAGCCAAGATTGTGCCATCGCACTGCAGCTTGGGTGCCAGAGTGAGACTGTCTCAAAAAAAAAAAAAAAAAGAAAAAGAAAAAATTAGCCAGATATGATGCCGTGTGCCTGTAGTCCCAGATACTCAAGAGGTTGAGGCGGGAGGATCGCTTACGCTCAGGAATTCGAGGCTGCAGTGAGCTGTGATCGCACCACTGTACTCCATCCTGGGCGACAGAGAGACCCCGTCGCTTAAAACAAAATGCAACCTGCCCTCCCCCTCCAGTCTGTGTCTCTTCCTCTTACTTTTCATGCTCTGGTTTTCTTCACAGCACTTAGCCGGCTCTAAAACCCTACAGATTTTCGTGATTTATTTGCTCATTGTCTGTCTGCCCGGCGAGGCTGCCAGCCCTTCCGAGACAGAAGTTTCTGCCCGTTTTGTTCTTTGCTGCGTCTTCAGCACCTAGAACAACGCTTGGCACTAATGAGGGGCTCGGTGAATCTTTCGGATGATGAAACTGAATAAGCAAAGCAGACACCCCTACTCCCCCTTTTAGAGCTGACTCCAGGGAGAGGGTGACTCACCCGAGGTCACAGGCTGGAGGGCAGCTGGAAGATGGCCGTGTTAGCTGACGCCTTTCCTCAGTTTCTCCCTGTTGGCTGGCGTCTTTCTTCGCCCTTCCCTTCCACCCCGAGAGTTTCCTATACATTTTTATTCTGCGTTTGTTTCCTGGAGCACATTTCTGTTGCTTGCAGCCAAGAACCCAGCATGCCCAGAGCGGCCACCTACACCACGCCAGGCACCGTGCCCGTCCATTAGCTGCTGTGTCACATTGAATTGCCACGCAAGTGTAATGACATTCGCGAATTTAACATCACACCTAAAACGCTCTTCGCCGCGATTTTATAGGCATGGAAGGACTGAGGCACAGCGGGAGGGTGGAATTGTCCTGGTCACACAGCCAAGTACAGAGAGGGGCATCAAACCCTCTGCCTGTGTTTTTTTGTTTTTGGTTTTTTTTTTTCTGAGATGGGGTTTCGCTCTTGTGGCCCAGGCTGGAGTGCAGTGGCGTGACCTCAGCTCACTGCAGTCTCTGCCTCCTGGGTTCAAGTGATTCTCCTGCTTCCGCCTCCCCAGTAGCTGGGATTACAGGCATCCGCCACCACACCTGGCTAATTTTGTATTTTTAATAGGGAGGGGCTTTTCTCCGTGTTGATCAGGCTGGACTCAAACTCCCGACCTCAGGTGATCCACCTGCCTCAGCCTCCCAAAGTGCTGGGATTAGAGGCACGAGCCACTGTGTCCAGCCTTTGTGTGTGTGTGTGTTTGTGTTTGTGTGACTGAGTCTCACTCTGTTGTCCAGGCTGGAGTGCAGTGGCGCCATCTCGGCTCACTGCAACCTCCACCTCCCAGATTCAAGCAATTCTCATGCCTCAGCCTCCCCAGTAGCTGGGATTATAGGTGTGCTGGCGGCTAATTTTTTTGTATTTTTAGTAGAGACTGGGTTTCACCATGTTGGCCTGGCCGGCGTCAAACTCCTGACCTCATGTGATCTGCCTGCCTTGGCCTCCCAAAGTGCTGGGATTACAGGTGTTAGCCACCATGCCCAGCCTTCGCACCCTCTGTCAATTGGCATCTGTCAATGCCAGCCTTTCCTTGCTTCTCATTTCCTTGCCAATATTGTTATTATTATTTTGTAGAGACAGGGTCTCACCATGTTGCCAAGGCTGGTCTCGAACTCCTGGCCTCGAGCGGCCCTCCCACCTTGGTCTCCCAGTGTTGGGATCACAGGTGTGAGCCGTTGCGCCCAACCCTTGCCAATATGAGGCTCACTGCCACCCAGGACGGCACAAAGCTGATGGCCTTGGGTTCAGCTCCTTTCTGGGGTGCGGCCTCACTGGGGTGACCTAGGGCCCCTTCCTCTTCCTTCTTCAATCCCAGTTTTCTAGACTGAGAAATGGGAATCCTAAAAGCTATTCTGGGGGGATCACTGGGCATTCTTGTGCACAGACGTTGGTAAATAGTAGCATTTGGGGTGGGAGCCGAGGCAGCAGAAGCCCCCACTCCCATCCCCCCACCCTCCCAGCCCAGCTCCTTATTCCCTCGGCCACCCCATGCCAGGTTTCTGTTTAGTTTAATAATCTCCTGAAAGTTTAATTGTTGTTTTATTCATCTGTGACCTTTCTCTCTCATCTGGAGACGTATTATTGCTAATCTACAAATTTCAAGAACCAGATTTATTTGCAAAACCAATTACCTGCCTATGCAAATGACCTCTCTCCTAGCCCGCCTCCCTGGCCAGCTGGCTGGGGGTGGGAGGGCAGGGGAGGGAGAGCCGCCGCCCGCCCCCACAGAGCCACTGCTCAAACATTCGGATGCAAACTTATCTATAATTCCTCCGGGCGGAGCGGCCCTCTCGGCCCCGGAGTTAATTAGAATCTCAGTAATCCAGGGGGGCCCTGACCCCACACCTCTTAGCTCTGACTTCCTAAAGGAGCCTCTTGAAGTGGCCGGAGGCTGATTGCCCTCCCACCCCGTCCTTCTGATGAGAAGGATGCCTGTTCATTTGTTCATTTGTCCATTCATTCATTTAGTCATTTTCAGACACTGTTTCGGGTTCTGAAGGAAGGAAGTCCCATCGTTACGGAGCCAGCAGTCTCGGGGAGAGAGAGCAGGCAACATAAAGAAGAAAAATTTATAGCATGTCACATCGCCTGAATGGCGATGGATGTGAAGTGCCGGGGTTGGCTGCAGGCAGTGTGGACCTCTCTTTCCCTTCCTCCCTCCCTCAGCTCCAGCCACAGAGAGTAGCTGATTCTAGGCTGGGTGCGGTGGCTCACGCCTGTCACCCCTGCAGGTTGGGAGGCTGAGGTGGGCGGATCACTTCAGGTAAGGAGTTTGAGACCAGCCTGGCCGACATGGTGAAATCCTGTCTCTACTGAAAAAAAAATTGGCCAGGTGTGATGGTGCACTGTCATCCCAGCTAGTTGGGAGGCTGAGGCACGAGAATCGCTTGAACCCGGGAGGCGGAGGTTTTGGTGAGCCGAGCTCACACCATGGCACTCCAGCCTGGGCAACAGAGTGAGTCTCTGTCTCAAAAAAAGTAGCTGATTCTTTTTCAATTTAATATTTTAAAAATCTTATTTACTTAAAAAAAAAAACAGAGATGGGGGTCTTGCTATGTTGCCCAGGCTGGTCTCAAACTCCCGGGCTCAAGCGATCCTCCTGCCTCAAAAGTAGCTGATTCTTTTTCTTCTTCTTCCTTCTCCTCCTCCTTCTTTTGTCTTCTTGGACAGGATCTCAGGCTGTCGCCGAGGCTGGAGTGCAGCGGCTGGATCTCAGCTCACGGCAGCCTCTGTCTCCCATGTTCAAGCGATCCTCCCACCTCAGCTCCCAAGTAGCTGGGATTACAGGCGCATGCCACTATGCACAGCTGGCTAATTTTCGTATTTTTGGTAGAGACAGGGTTTCACCATGTTGCCCAGGCTGGTCTCAAACTGCTGAGCTCGAGCGATCCACCTGCCTCAGCCTCCCAAGGTGCTGGATTGCAAGCGTGAGCCACCGTGCCTGATTCTTAAGCAGTTCTTAAAATGCGAAACTTGGACCTACCTCAGGGCCTTTGCACTGGCTAATGCCTATGCCTGGGATGCCCTCCCCAGACCTCTTGGCCAGACTGACTTCCTTCCAGGGCGTATGTCACCTCCCCTGAGAAGCCTTCCCTGATTCCTTTTTTCTTTTTTGTCCTTCTTTTCTGCTTTCCCTGGCTTTAGCATTCCTCACGATGAGGTCTCTCTATGTTGCTCGGGCTGGTCTTCAACTCCTGGGCTTTAAGTGATCCTCTCAACTCAGCCTCCTGAGTAGCTGGGTCTACAAGGGTGTACCCTGTGCCTGGCTTCTTCCTTGAGGATGCCCCCCATTCCCTGAAATTAGATTATGCATGTGTGTGCTATTGTCTCACTCTATTTATTTTTTATTTATTTAGAGACGGAATCTCACTCTGTCACCGAGGCTGGAGTGCAGTGGCGCCATCTCGGCTCACTGCAACCTCCGCCTCCCGGGTTCAAGTGATTCTCCTGCCTCAGCCTCCCAAGTAGCTGGGATTACAGGTGCATTCCACCACACCCAGCTAATTTTATTTATTTATTTATTTTTGGATTTTTTTTTAGTAGAGACGGGGTTTCACCATGTTGGCCCGGCAGGTCTCGAAGTCCTGGCCTCAGGTGATCTCCCTGCCTCGACCTCCCAAAGTGCGGGGATTATGGGCATGAGCCACCTGGCCCGGCCCCATTCTCCTTTCATATCGGCTCAGTGAGGATAGAAAAACTGTGAGTTTAGTTCATAGCTGTCTTCCAGCACCCACAGCAGTGCCTGCACACTTCACTGATACTTGCCGAAAGAATGAAGGAATGAATGAATGATGCAGGGCCCAAGAGCCCACAGGGGCGTGGTGTCGAGGACTCCAGAACGTCCCGCTGTGTTGGTCTTGCTGTTGCTGCTTCCCCGCTGCCTCATGGAGTGGTGAAATGTTCCCATTTCACAGCTGAGAACAGGGAGGCTCTGATGCTGCATGCGTGGCCTGAGGAGGGAGAGCCCCGGACAGAGCTGAGCCGGCTGGGATCTGAAGCAGCTGTGGGCTGGGCACAGTGGCCCACGCTTATCTTCCAGCATTTTGGGAGGCTGAGGCAGGAGGATCGTTTGAGGCTGGGAGTTTGAGACCAGCCAGGACAATACAGGGAGACCCCATCTCTACAAAACATACAAAAATCAGCTGAACTTGGGTTCAACTGCTAGGGAGGTTGCAGTAAACTTCCCACAAATACAAAATGAAATAAAAAGAAGCCACCTGCAGAAGGGCACTCCTTCCTTCCGTGGGCCCCCAGGCAGCTGTCTGTCTCTTTTTTTTTTTTTTGGAGACAGGGTCTAGTTCTGGCGTCCAGGCTACAGTGCAGCAGCAGGATCCCAGCTGAGTGCAGCCTCTGCCCCTCCCCGGGAGATCCTGGACCGAGTCTTGGCTGGGAGACAGGTCCATGCAGATCTCAGGACCTTACAGGTGAGCAACAGGAAGTGGTGGCTGACCATCCCCAGCCTCTCCCCTGGCTCCAGGGCCCCACCCACGCTGGTTTCCCGCCACCTCTCTGGCCGTGCCTTCCCCTCTCCGATGCCCTCTGGCCACCTCCGGTGGCTGACTCCTGCCTATTCCCCTCCTGGCTTTTCAAACCCAGCAGCACCCAATCTGGCAGCAGCAACTTCTCCCCAGCCCGCTCCTGGTCCAGCTTTCCTCTGCAGGGGCAGCCCCATCTGCCTCTCCTTTGCATATGCCATTCCCTCTGCCTGCCACATCCTTCTGCCTCAGAGCTCTCCCGTGGCCCCCCAACCTCTCCAAACCCCTCCCCGCATTGCCCACCTCAGAGTGGCCTGAGCCTCTCCCAGGGAACAATTGCCACAATGCAGTTGTGTGTTCCCGGGTTTGCTTAGCATTTATCTTCCCAGCTAGGAGCTAAGCGCGTCGAGCAGGGACCCGGCTGTTTTTAATTCCCGTATCTTGAGTTCCCAGTGTACACGTGGGCACTCGGCAAGAGCCGAATGTTTGCTGAATAATGAATCAATGGGTGTGTGCGTGCATGGGTATATGCGTGGATGGATGGGTTGGGGGGAGACGTGGGGTGAGGGAGGGAGGATGGATGAAAGGTGAGCAGAGGGAGGGCTGGATGGGGGATGGGAGATGAGGGATAGAGGATGGAAGGTGGATGGGTGGGGATGGGAGGGTGGGTGTGTATGAATGGATAGATGTGTGGGTGGATGAATGAGTGTGTGATGGATGGATGGATGGGTGGCAGGTGGATGGGTGGATGGATGGACGATGGATGCACGGTGATTGGTTGGGCGTGTCGATGGTCAGGTGGATGGCTGGGTTGATGGGTGGATGGATGAATGAGTGTGTGATGGATGGATGGGTGGGTGGTGAATGGATGAGTGGATGGGTGGGTGGATGGTTGGATAGATGGATGGGTGGCAGGTGGATGGGTAGATGATGGATGGATGGGTGAATGGTTGAGTGTGTTGATGGATAGGTGGATGGCAAGGTTGATGGATGGTGAGTGGGTGAGTGGGTGGATGGATGGGTGGGTGGATGGATGCATGGCTGGGTTGATGGATGGCTGAGTGGGTGGACGAATGGTGAGTGGATGGATGGGTGGATGGCTGAGTGGATGGATGGACGGTGAGTGGATGGATGGTGGCTGGCTGGCTGGGTAGGTGGTGGGTGGATAGGTGGACAGATGGATGACGGATGGATGGTGAGTGGTCAGGTGTGTTGATGGACAGGTGGATGGCTGGGTTGATGGATGGCCGAGTGGGTGGATGGACGGTGAGTGGATGGATAGCTCGATGGTGGATAGGTGGGTGGATAGGTGGATGGATGGATGATGGATGGGTGAGTGGTTGGGTGTGTTGATGGACAGGTGGATGGCTGGGTTGATGGATGGCCGAGTGGGTGGATGGAGAGTGAGTGGATGGACAGTGAGTGGATGGATGGCGGCTGGCTGGATAGGTAGGTGGTGGGTGGATAGGTGGATGGATGGATGACGGATGGATGGTGAGTGGTCGGGTGTGTTGATGGACAGGTGGATGGCTGGGTTGATGGACGGCTGAGTGGGTGGATGGACAGTGAGTGGATGGATGGGTGGATGGATGGTTGGGTTGATGGATGGCTGAGTGGGTGGATGGATGGATGGTGAGTGGATGGATGGTTGGGTTGATGGATGGCTGAGTGGGTGGATGGACAGTGAATGGGTGGATGGGTGGATGGATGGATGGATGGTTGGGTAGGTGGTTGAGTAGAGGTAAGGGTGGATGGGCCTGTGGGTAGATGGTGGAGGAAAGGGTAGGGTGGATGAGTGGATGGGGGGTGCAGGGGTGGGTATATGGGTGGGAGTGTAGGTGAGTGAATGGGGGATGGGAGATGAAGGTTGGGGATCACAGGCAGATGATGGGGAATGGGTGGGTGGGCATACGGGTGTGGATGGGGGCGTGGGAGGCAGGAGGGTGGCTGCTTGGGTAGGTGTTGGCTGAATGGGTGAAGGATGGATCCGTTATGGGGAAGGAAGATGTGGGAATGGAACCCTACTTTGATAAGCTGGGCTGGGGTGGCTTTTGATCCTGGAAAAACCCCCAACTGGGGCCTGCCAAGTGGCTTTGAACATTAAGCAGACCCCATGTGTTGGAGCTGGGGGAGGGGTGGATAGACACCGCTCAGGCCTCAGGCTGTCTGCAGGCTCAGCTGGATCCAGCTGGGAAGTGGGGGGAGCCAGGCCTGCCAGTGAGAGTTCACTTGCCCCTCGCCACCCGCAAACTCATGCTCCAGCTACCGACAGCAAACCGCACCCCCCTGACGAGGGCCCCACTTGTAGCTGGGAACGTGCCCCCCCTTCCACCCTCACTTGATTCAGTGGTGCCGCCCGCCGATTCAATTATTCCACTGCTGGGGTGGCTGGCAATTTTCAGTCGGGGCTGAAACACTGTCTCAGTATCTGCGTGACTTTTAACAGCATGGACACCCAGAGACAGAAACACAGAGGAGAGAGAGAAGAAGGGAGACAGAGGCAGAGAGACACAAACGGGGGGAGAAAGGGAGGGAGAGACTGTCAGAGACAGAGCGAGACAAAGAGAGGAGGAGAGTCCGGGTTAGCCACAGCCCGCGGGCTCAGGGGCTTCCAGCCTGTGCCAAACCGCAGCTTCCATGCTAAGAGCCTGACCTCTTTTTTGTTTTTTTTTGAGACAGCATTTTGCTCTGTCACCCAGGCTGGAGTGCAATGGCGTGATCACGGCTCACTGCAACCTCCACCTCCCAGGTTCAAACGATTCTCCTGCCTCAGCCTCCCAAGTAGCCGGGATTACAGGCACCCGCCACCACGCCCAGCTAGTTTTTTTTCGAATTTTTAGCAGAGACAGGGTTTCACCATGTTGGCCAGGCTGGTCTCCTGACCTCAGGTGATCCGCCCGCCTCAGCTTCCCAAAGTGTTGGGAGAGCCCCCGCGCCCGGCCCCTGGCCTCCCTCCACGCGTGCAGTTGGCACAGTCCAGGTTTCACCAAGGCTGACCTGGCTTGTGGCTGGCACAGCTCAGAGATAAAAGGACAGCTGTTGGGAAGTCGTCCGCTCCTCACTCAGGGTGGAGTCCAGGCACGGGCCGTGCGCTGCAGATTCCTTTCAGATCCCGGATGTGTGCAAAGTCTCCATTTTTTTTTTTTTTGGGGGGTTGTTTTCTTTTCTTTTTCTTTTTCTTTTTTGGTGGGGGTGCTGGGGCTGGAATGGAGTGAAGAGCAGGAGAGAGGGGGGCAGGGAGGGCAGGGAGGGGACGGGGCAGGTCAGGCAGGGCTTTGTGAGAGAACTTAGGCTTTTGTCCTGAGGAAGGTGGGAGCCATCGAATGTTGTGGGCAGAGGAGGGACGGCACCTACCTGCCTCAGGTTTAACCATAAGCGCTCTGGCGGCTGTTGGGGAGTCTCTTGCCCCTCTTTGCCGTGTGACCTTGGGTAGGTTCCTCCTTTTCTCTGGTTCCTGAGCCCTTCTCTCCACGTGCTGACAGCTCGGGCCCCAGCACCCGAGCAGGCTCTGGGATCTGTGATATCTTCGGCGCCCGGTATCAGGGTGATTATCTGTAAGCTCAACCCATCTCCGTTCCGGCAGCTTTGCAGGCGGTAACGAAATCACCTCATCTTGTGACTGGAGACTTCCTAGGCACGTCCTCACCAGCGGGCGCCTCTCCCCAGGGAGGACATTCTCAGGGCGCAGGCAACAGAAAAATCACTTCCTTCCCCCTCTCCTTCCCCCTCCAACAGGAGCTTCAGCAAAGTCGCTGGCTCCCTGGAGAGGGATCCCGGGGCTGTCTTACTTGTTCAGGCTGAGTTTGACTTTGTAGATAAAGCCTACGTTCTGGCAGTGCCTTCAACTTGCTGTGTGGTCTTGGAAAATTCTCCACCCTCTCTGGGCCTCAATTTCTCAAACCTGGCCCCTGGCCCTGCATCTCGGCCTGTTGTGAAGGGCTGGAGTGTAAGAGGCACAAAGTGAGGTCACCAAGTGAGGAAGGCTGAAACCTTCTTTCCGCCTCTCCCCTTTAAAAAATGGTGGCAGGCCGGGCGCGGTGGCTCGAGCTTGTAATCCCAGCACTTTGGGAGGCCAAGGCGGGTGGATCACGAGGTCAAGAGATCGAGACTGTCCTGGTCAACATGGTGAAACCCCGACTCTACTAAAAATACGAAAAATTAGCTGGGCATGGTGGCACGTGCCTGTAATCCCAGCTACTCAGGAGGCTGAGGCAGGAGAATTGCCTGAACCCAGGAGGTGGAGGTTGTGGTGAGCCGAGATTGCGCCATTGCACTCCAGCCTGGGTAACAAGAGCGAAACTCCGTCTCAAAAAAAAAAAAAAAATTGTGGCAAAGTTAGAAGCTCTATTTGAGATTTAAAAGAAAAAGACAAAGAAAATATGGCAAAGTCTGGGTGCGGTGGCTCACACCTGCAATCCCAGCACTTTGGGAGGCCAAAGCAGGCAGATCACCTGAGGTTGGGAGTTCTAGACCAGCCTGACCCACATGGAGAAACTCCGTCTCTACTAAAAATACAAAATTAGCTGGGTGCGGTGGTGGGTACCTGCAATCCCAGTGACTCGGGAGGCTGAGGCAGGAGAATTGCTTGAACCCAGGAGGCGGAGGTTGCGGTGAGCCGAGATCGCGCCATTGCACTCCAGCCTGGGTAACAAGAGCGAAACTCCGTCTCAAAAAAAAAAAAAAAAAGAAAAGAAAATATTTAGAAGCCTGGGCAACATAGCAAGACCCTGTCTCTAAAAAATTTTTTTTTTTTTTTTTGTATTTTTAGTAGAGATGGGGTTTCACCATGTTGACCAAGATGATCAATCCTTGACCTCGTGATCCACCCGCCTCGGCCTCCCAAAGTGCTGGGATTACAGGCTTGAGCCACTGTGCCTAGCCTAAAAAATTTTTTTAAAAATTAGCTGGATGTGGTGCACCTGAGTCCCAGCTACTTGGGAGGCTGAGGTAGGAGGATTGCTTGACCCTGGGAAGTTGAGGCTGTGGTGAGCTGTGATTGCACCACTGCACTCCAGCCTGGGTGGCAGAGTAAGACTCTCTCAAACAAACAAAATTTCAGAGAGGCCAGGCACGGTGGCTCACGCCTGTAATCCCAGCACTTGGGAGGCTGAGGTGGGAGGATCGCTTGGGGCCGGAGGTTCGCATCCAACATTGTCAACATTGCAAGACTCCATCTCTTAGGAAAATTCACTACAGGTACAGCCTGCGGCAGAGACCAGTGAGAATGTGTGTTCTGAGGCAGGTCCTAGCAGCTCTGTTAGTGCCTAGACCTTGGGGAGGTCCCGGGCTTATAGGGAAGGTCCTGGCAGGTACAAGTTGGTGTCTGTGGAAGCAGGAGACCAGAGCTGCTTATCAAGAATTCCTGGGCATGGCCTGGTACTGTGGCTCACGCCCGTAATCCCAGCCTCCTGAGTAGCTGGGACTGCAGGCATACGCCTCTGTGCCCAGCTCATTTTTTATTTTTATTTGTTTTATGGAGACGGGGTCTTGCTATGTTGCCCACGCTGCTCTTGAACTCCCAGGCTCAAGCGTTTCTCCCACCCTGGGCTCCCCAAGTGCCGGGATTACAGGCCCGAGCCACCACGCCTGACCGTGAGAAGGTCTCAAGTTTGTTGGGTAGAAGAGGCCACCAGGTCGCTAGGGAGTGTCGGCACCTGCTTGCAGCCGGGACCTGGGTGGCAGGGAGGGGTCCCGTTTGTGGCAGCCAAAGGGTCCTGAACGCCCCTGGCCGATCTGTGACCCAGCCTGGGAGCCTGGAAGAGCCTTCCAGGGAGGGTGGAGGGAGAAGAAGGGTATTGGACGCCCGGCGAAGTGGAAGGTAACATTTTTTAATCAGCAGACGTGACCAGGCACCTTTCCTTTGTGGAGCAGAGACAGCCAAGCTCCTTGAAGCAGAACTTCTTTATTTAGAGAGAGTCAGTTGAATGATTCCTCTTGGTTGTATTCGTGTTGAAGGCGCTGGGCTCCCATTGTCGTGGGGGGTGGCGGCGATGGCGCTGTTGCTGGTTGGGTCCCTCAGCTGTGCCGCGTGTGTAAGAGGCAGCTCTGCAGCCAACGACTTCAAGCACTGAGCATTTTTATTTTATCTTATTTGTGTGTGTGTGTGTGTGTGTGTGTGTGTGTGTGTGTATGTGTGTGTGTAGTTGGGGCCTCGCTCTGTCGCCCAGGCTGTGGGGTAAGAAGACACATTTTTCTCAGGGGTTGCTGAGCTGATAAATGCCTGATCCTGCTAGGACCCCTCTGGTCACCATGTGGAAACACCTACTGTGAGTGAAGTTAATACGGAGGAAAGCAGATGGTCTTGCTATGGCTTGAGCACCTGGATCAAACCGTGCCTGAAGCCATACACTTATTTACAATAGCTCCCTTGATGCTGCAGTCGACTGAAAACAAGTGTTTCTGTTTGTTCTTTGTTTTTGTGAGTTTTAGAGTCCTGGCTATTGAAGAGCTGGGAAAGGTGATCTCGTGGGCACTGTCTGAGTTTGTGAGGGCTGCCAAAGAGACGTGCAAAGGCTAGGTGGCTTCAGCAACGGAAATGTGGCTCTCACAACTCTGGCGGCTGGAGGTCTGAGACAAGGTGTTGGCAGGGTTAGGTGTCTCTTCTTGGTCTTTCAACGGCCACCTTTTTCCCGTGTCCTCACACTGCCTTCCCTCTGTGTGCCTGTGTGCTCACCTCTGCTCCTCTTATTTTTTTTTTGTTTTTGTTTTTGAGATGGAGTCTCACTCTGTTGCCCAGGCTGGAGCGCTGTGGCGTGATCTCAGCTCACTTCAACCTCTACCTCCTGGATTTCATTGATTCTCCTGCCTCAGCCTCCTGAGTAGCTGGGATTACAGGCATGTGCCACCACACCCAGCTAATTTTAGTTGTTGGTTTTTTTTTTTTTTTTTTTTTGAGACTGAGTCTTGCTCTGTTGCCTAGGCTGGAGTGCAATGGCACGATCTCAGCTTACAGCAACCTCCGCCTCCCAGGTTCAAGGGATTCTCCTGTCCCAGCCTCCCGAGTAGCTGGGATTACAGGCACGCGCCCCCACACCCGGCTATGTTTTTGTATTTTTAGTAGAGATGGGGTTTTGCCGTGTTGCCCAGGCTGGTCTTGAACTCCTGAGCTCAGGTGATCCAGCTGCCTCAGCCTCCCAAAGTGCTGGGATACAGGCGTGAACCACTGCACCACCGTGCCTGGCTGATTTCTGTATTTCTAGTAGAGGCAGGGTTTCACCGTGTTGGCCAGGCTGGTCTCGAACTCCTGACCTCAGGTGATCTGCCCGCCTTGGCCTCCCAAAGTGCTGGGAGGACAGCCGTGAGCCGCGGTGCCTGGTCCTCAGCTCCTCTTCTTGTTAGGACACCAGTCAGATTGGCTTAAAGCCCATCCACTGACCTCGTTTAAATTGGACTCCTCTTGAAAGACACTCTCTCCAAATACGGTCGCAGATGTTGGGGGAGAGGTTGGGACTTCAACATATGAATTTTGGGGAGACATAATTCCACCCCTCCCAGGCACCATGCAGATGGTTCCTGTGTGTGGAAGGAACAGAATCTCTTTAACTCAAGAACTGTTTTCATTGGTCCTGGAGGCTGGAGGGCCCATGGGTTGCTGGGGTGACAGTGGAGGAGATCACACCCTAACCCTTGGGCAGTGGGGAGGGTGTTAGGGACAGGAACAGCTGTCCAAGCAGCTTTTTTTTTTTTTTTTTTTTTTTTTTTAGACTTGAGTCTTGCTCTGTCACCCAGGCTGGAGTACAGTGGCGTGATCTCAGCTCACCGCAACCTCCGCCTCCTGGGTTTGACCGATTGTCGTACCTCAGCCTCCTGAGTAGCTGGGATTACAGGCACACACCCCCATACCCAGCTAATTTTAGTATTTTTAGTAGAGATGGTGGTTTCTCCGTGTTGGCCGGGCCGGTCTTGAGCTCCTGACCTCAAGTGATCCACCGGCCTCAGCCTCCCAAAATGCTGGGATTACAGGCGGGAGCCACCACGCCTAGCCCTTAAGCAGCTTTAGGACTGGACCTTGTTAGGGCGGGCAGACGCTCTTCCTGCAGAATGATGTCACAGCAGAGTGGTTGAAGGTGGGTTCTTGGTACTGGACTGCCTGGGTTCAAACCCCAGCCCCAGAACTTAAGTGCTGTGTGGTCCTGGGAACGTTAGTGAACCTCTCTGTATTTCAGTGTCTGCTTGTATAAAGCAGGGGTGGCGTATGCCTGATGGGCTCTGTCTTTGGGGGCTGGTTGAGTAGATTTTGGGCTCATCTCCCCAAGCCACAGCCGTGCTGATGCTCTCTACCCCTGTAGAGGCGGGGGTCTGGCTCTGTTGCCCAGGCTGGCCTCGGACTCCTGAGCTCAAGCAGTCCTCCCACCTCAGCCTCCCAAAGTGCTGGGATTACAGGCGTGAGCCACGGCACCTGGCCTTGCGTGTTTCCACGGCGGCCCGGGCGGTCCTTGAGGGATTTTTCGGCAGCAGCATTTTCGGGATGGTCTGCTGTGTCGCTCGGGAAGCTGGAGAGCGACCGGGAGTGGGAGGGATGAAGGGCACCGAGGCGGAGGGGAGAGGATGGCAGAGACGGGGCGACACTGGTCATCTGCCCAGCCCTGGGCCTCCGTGGCCACGTGGCTGGTGGCTTTTGCAGAGACGTGTCGCATTGCAGACTCAGCACTTGGCTTGTCTTCCCCTGACCGCCACCAGCCTCTGCTGAAAAGAAAAAAAAAAAAAAAAAAAAAGCCTGCGGAGTCCCTGAAACTGTCTCGGGGAGTGGGCTCTGTAGACCATCAGCGGAGCCCCGGGCTTCTCCCCAGAGGTGGGGAAGGCAGGGGACGGCACCAGGGGAGCTCGGGTTCGAGTCCTAGCTCTGCCGCCCCCTGGGTGACCTTGGGTCCACTCTTCAAACTCCCACCGGTCTGCTTTGTAAAATGCTTCTCCAGACGAGTCAGCTAGAATGTGAGTTCCGGGGACTCATCAGCAAACAGTAGGTGCTCAAGGAGGAATGAGACTGGCAATACAGCCGTCATGGGAATTATACAAATCCCAAGTAGTTCCAAATACCGCTTCCATGAAAAGAGCCACGGGCTTTGCGATGACACGAGCATACATCGGAATTCCGGGTTCGGAGGTGTCGGAGCTGGGAGAGACCAGCAAGTCGTTCAATGCCTGAGTCTCAGTGTTTTCGTCAGGGTGACAGGTACGGTCCTGTTTCTCCCTGGCGGAGGCTGTGAGGAAAAGACGGGGGTCCCAGCGGGTC
The DNA here is from genome assembly GCF_048565385.1 of Saimiri boliviensis. NCBI lineage: Eukaryota > Metazoa > Chordata > Mammalia > Primates > Cebidae > Saimiri > Saimiri boliviensis. Next base: position 40,941,304 of record NC_133462.1, read on the forward strand.
GGGCGTATGACTCAACGTTCAGGGTGTCATCAGTGCCCAGTGCCTGAAAGTGCCTGATCTCAACACTTTGGGATGCCAAGCTGGGAGGATCGCTTGAGCTCAGGAGTTCGAGACTAGCCTGGCCAACATGCTAAAACCCTGTCTCTACAAAAGGATACAAAAAACCCTAATCAGTGGCCAGGCGCGGTGGCTCATGCCTATAATCCCAGCTCTTTGGGAGGCCAAGGCGGGTGGATCACTTGAAGTCAGGAGCTCGACGCGGTGAAACCCCGTCTCTACTAAAAATACAAAAATTAGCCTGGCGTGGTAACGCACGCCTGTGATCCCGGCCACTTGGGTGGCTGAGTCAGGAGAATCGCTTGAACCCAGGAGGTGGAGGCGGTAGTGAGCCACGAATGCACCACTGCACTCCGGCCTGGTGGCAGAGTGAGCTATAGGACATGACCCCATCTGCGTGGTGGTTCGGGTCAGCTGTGGTAGTTGGCGTAAAGATGTCCCCATCCTGGCCAGGCGCAGTGGCTCACGTCTGTAATCCCAGCGCTTTGGGAGGTCGAGGTGGGCGGATCGTGAGGTCAGGAGATCGAGACCATCCGGGTCATGGTGCAACCCCATCTCTATTAAAATACAAGAAAGTAGCCGGGCGTGGTGGCGCGTACCTGTAGTCCCAGCTACTCAGGAGGCTGAGGCAGGGGAATCGCCTGAATCCGGGAGACAGAAGTTGCAGTGAGCCAAGATCACGCCACTGCACTTCAGGCTGGTGCAAGAGCCAGACTCCGTTTAAAAAAAAAAAAAAAAAAGTCTCCATCCGAATCTTAGACCCCATGGATGTGATTCAATGGCAAAGGAGAATTAGGGTTGCCGGTGGAACTAAGGTTGCTAGTGATGAGAGAGAGAGATTATTCTGGAGCATCCTTGTGGGCCCAAGTCAATGCAGGCGTCTTTCAAAGTAGAAGACAGAGGCAGAAGAGAGAGAATCAGATAGACGGCAGCATAGGAAGGACCAGAGCTGGCCAGGCGCGGTGGCTCATGCCTGTAATCCCAGCACTTTGGGAGACCAAGACAGGAGGATCACTTGAGGTCAGGAGTTCAAGACCAGCCTGGCCAACATGGTGAAACCCATCTGTACTAACAATACAAAAATGAGCTGGGCGAGGTGGCGTGTGCTTGTAATCCCAGCTACTCAGGAGGCTGAGGCAGGAGAATCGCTTGAACTCAGGAGGCGGAGGTTGCGGTGAGCCGAGATCGCGCCATTGCCCTCCAGCCTGGGTAACAGGGTAAAACTGTGTCTCAAAGAAGGACTGGATCAGCCGCTGTTGGCTGTGAAGGTGGAAGGTGGAGGAAGGGGCCCCGAGCCAAGGGATGTGGATGTCTCTAGCTGCCTGGAAAAGAGGAAATCCGATTCTCCCCTGGGGAGTAGGATCTAGTGGGGTCAGGAAGAGGCGCAGAGAGACAGTTCCAACCTCCACACCTTTGCGTCTGTGATCCCTCCCCTCCCCTTCCCCCACTTTGTCTTTTCTTTTCTTTCCGAGATGAAGTCTTGCTGTGTCGCCCAGGCTGGAGTGCAGTGGTGCCATCTCAGCTCACTGCAACTTCTGCCTCCTGGGTTCAAGCAATTCTCCTGCCTCAGCCTCCTGAGTAGCTGAGATTACAGGTGCCTGCTACCACGCCCGGCTCATTTTTGTATTTTTAGTAGAGGCGGGGTTTCACCATGTTGGCCAGGCTGGTTTTGAACTCCTGACCTCATGATCCTCCCACCTGGGCCTCCCAAAGTGCTGGGCTTACAGGTGTGAGCCACTGTACCCGACTGCCATCCCCTTTCAATCCCAGCTGCAGCTACGCCTCCTCCAGGAAGCCTCCCTGGGCCCCACTGTCCCTGTGGCCCCACCGTGTCCTGCAGCTGAGACTTCAGAGGGTCTGGAGACCATCGTGGGTCCTTCCCCCTTTCCCAGGCGAATCGCTATCATGATTATGCATCATTCTGGAAAAAACTGATTAGATTCCAACCTGACCTTCTCCCTGTCGGTGGGACCCATTACTGCGTCAATCACACGGCTCAGAGAAGGAAAAATGATTTTATCTTTAATGATACTTAAAACTGCTCAGCAGGGCCATCATGGGGACTGGGTGTTGGTAGCTGCAGGTGGGTGCTCTGGGTTTCTGCGTCCTACAGGCTTCTTTGTTTTTTCTTTCTTTGAGACAGAGTTTCGCTCTTGTTGCCCAGGCTTGAGTGCAATGGCACGATCTCAGCTCATTGCAACCTCCGCCTCCCGGGTTCAGGTGATTCTCCTGCCTCATCCTCCCGAGTAGCTGGGATTACAGACGTGCATACAGGCACCACGCCTGGCTAATTTTGTATTTTTAGTAGAGACAGGGTTTCTCCATGTTGTCCAGGTTGGTCTCGAACTCCCGACTTCAGGTGATCTGCATACCTCGACCTCCCAAAGTGCTGGGATTTCAGGCGTGAGCCACCGCACCCAGCCTCTCTTTCTCTCTCTCTTATTTTTTTGAGACAGAGTCTGGCTCTGTTGCCCAGGCTGGAGTGCACTGGTGTGACAGCTCACTGCCACCTCCACCTTCCAGGTTCAATGGATTCTCCTGCTTCAGCCTCCTAAGTAGGTGGGATTGCAGGTGTGCACCACCTTGCCTGGCTAATTTTTTATATTTTTAGTAGAGACAGGGTTTCACCAGGTTGGTCAGGCTGGTCTCAAACTCCTGACTTCAAGTGATCCACCCACCTTGGCTGAATCCCAATCCCAAAATGCTGGGATTATAGGCGTGAGCCGCTGTGCCTGGCTGGAAGGCTCCTCTCTGGCTGTCTCCCTGCCTTATGGAAACATCTTGAACCTTCTGATTTGCAAACTGAATTCCCACCCTCCTGGGCCACCCCATCTGCAAAGGGGGATGCCTCTCTCTTGCTGTATCTCTCTTTGTCTCTCTGTCTCTGACTCTGTCTCTCTCTTTGTTGGCACTAGGGAGACCCATGTATTGAGTGCTCATGGGCTCGTGGGCATCCACAAATCATTTCCTCGCCCTGAGCACCGTGTGATGAAGGGGCCCTGTCACACCCATTGTGCAGTGTGGAGATGGAGGTCCAGAGACACAAAACCCTTTTTCAAGATCACACAGCAATTATGACACAGTGGCTCACACCTGTAATCCTAGAACTTTGGGAGGCTGAAGGAGTCACCTGAGGTCAGGAGCTCAAGACCAGCCTGGCCAACATGGTGAAACCCATTTCTACTAAAAATGCAAAAGTTAGCCGGGTTTGGTGGCAGGCACCTGTAATCCCAGGTATTCAGGAGGCTGAGGCAGGAGAATCGCTTGAACCCGGGAGGCGGAGGTTACACTGATCTGAGATTGCGCCACTGCACTCCAGCCTGGACAACAAAGCCAGACTCCGTCTCAAAAAAAAAAAAAAAAAAAAAAGGCAATTCGGCTGAGTGTAGTGGGCTCTGCCTGTAATCCCAGCACTTTGAGAGGCTGAGGTGAGAGGATCGCCTGAGCCCAGGCGTTCAAGACCACCTGGTCAGCACAGCAAAATCCCATCTCTACTACAAACGTGAAAAGAAATGTCAACCAAACAGCTGGGTGTGATGGTACGCACCTGTAATCCCAGCTACTTAAGGGGCAAGAAAATTGCTAGAACCTCAGGGGCGGAGGTTGCAGTGAGCTGGGATCACACCGCTGGACTCCAGCCTGGCCAACAGAGTGTGACTCCGTCTTAATTAAACAAACAGAAACCCCCCAAGATAAAGAGGCAGTTTGAACCCACATCTCTCTGTTACCAGAGATGTTCCCTAGCTGCTTTTTTTAATGGAATCTCGCTCTGTCTCTCAGGCTGGAGTGCAGTGGCGCAATCTCGGCTCACCGCAACCTCTGCCTCCCAGGTTCAAGCGATTCTCCTGCCTCAGCCTCCCAAGTAGAAGGGACCACAGGCACACACCATGACGCCCAGCTAGCTTTTTTTTTTTTTTTTTTTTTTTTTTTTTGAGACGGAGTTTCGCTCTTGTTACCCAGGCTGGAGTGCAATGGCACGATCTCGGCTCACTGCAACCTCCGCCTCCTGGGTTCAGGCAATTCTCCTGCCTCAGCCTCCTGAGTAGCTGGGATTACAGGCACGCGCCACCATGCCCAGCTAATTTTTTTGGATTTTTAGTAGAGTCGGGGTTTCACCATGTTAACCAGGATGGTCTCGATCTCTTGACCTCGTGATCCACCCGCCTCGGCCTCCCAAAGTGCTGGGATTACAGGCGTGAGCCACTGCACCCGGCCCACCTCCTGGGTTCAAGTGATTCTCCTGCCTCAGCCTTCCGAGTAGCTGGGATTACAGGCACCCACCACCACGGCCAGCTAATTTTTGTATTTTTAGTAAAGACAGGGTTTCACCATGTTGGCCAGGCTGATCTCTAACTTATGACCTCTGACCTCAAGTGATCCACCTGCCTTGGCCACGCACAGTGCTGGGATTCCAGGTGTGAGCCACAGCACCTGGCCCGCATCCCATATTTGTATTGTTCATATCTGGCAATACGAGCATGAGGCTCTGGAGAGAGAGAAGATTTTGGATATTAGGGGGCAGACTCATTTGTATCAACAGTACCAGGCTGGCCGGGCACGGTGGCTCACGCCTGTCATCCCAGCACTTCGGGAGGCTGAGGCTACCTGAGGTTGGGAGTTCGAGACCAGCCTGGCCAACATGAGGAAACCCCATCTCTACTAAAAATACAAAATTAGTCGGGCGTGGAGGTGCATGCCTGTAACCCCAGCCACTCGGGAGGCTGAGGCATGAGAATCGCTTAAACCCGGGAGGCGAGGTTGCGGTGAGCTGAGATTGCGCCATTGCACTCCAGCCTGGGCGACAAAAGCGAAACTCCGTCTCAAAACAACAACAGCAACAATGAAAACAGTGCCAGGCTGTCCTGGGGCTGTGAGTGCACTGCTGACATTTCCCAAAAGAGGGCTGGCAGATTTGCTTTTTTTTTTTTTTTTTTTTTTGAGACGGAGTTTCGCTCTTGTTACCCAGGCTGGAGTGCAATGGCGCGATCTCGGCTCACCGCAACCTCCGCCTCCTGGGTTCAGGCAATTCTTCTGCCTCAGCCTCCTAAGTAGCTGGGATTACAGGCACGCACAACCATGCCCAGCTGATTTTTTGTATTTTTTTTTTTAGTAGAGATGGGGTTTCACCATGTTGACCAGGATGGTCTCGATCTCTTGACCTCGTGATCCACCCACCTCGGCCTCCCAAAGTGCTGGGATTACAGGCTTGAGCCACCGCGCCCGGCCTGCTTTTTTTAAAAGAAAGATTATTTTAATAGAGACAGAGGTCTTGCTATACTGCCCAGGCTGGTCTCGAACCCTGGTCTCAAGCAGTCTTCCTGCCTTGGCCTCCCAAAGTGCTGGGATTCCAGGCACGAGCCACCGTGCCCAGCCTGATTTGTCTCCAATATGGCACACGTCCCTCTGCTGGAGCCAGGGCCCGCCTCTGTCATTGGGAGGTGGCGGCAACCATTATGGCTTGACCCTCTCCAGCATCGCTGGGCAGAAGGCCCATTTCATGAATCGACAAAGAAGGCAGCTAGATTCCGGCCGCTGTCTCCCTGTCCCATCCTCCCGCCCCACCCCGGTCCCCACCCCAGCCACCCATCACAGTCCATCCCAAGGCCGGTGGCTGGCCCTGTCCTCAAGGTGTCAATACCTCTCCTTCTAAATTTCACCCCAGAAATCAATTAGGGTCCGGGCGAGTTGATTATAAATCAGCTATTTTCATAATTGTTATGTCTTTAATAAATCAAAGCTGTACACGTTGCATGCAGGCAAAATGGAGCTGTTCTCCTGAGGTCATCAATTACCCGGGGGGAGGGACAGGACCGTGTCCGCATTCCCTCGTCCTCCACCCAATCCGGAGAGGCTGCCGGCTGGGCCAGGGAGTTCCTGGACCTGGGCCGGGCCGTTCCATTACGGAATTGCTTAAGCAGCATTTTAAATAACAAAAAGGGATATCATTTAATTTTTTCGCAACGTGGAAATCAATACGCCGTCCTTCAGGCGGCCTGATGGATTGTCTTGGCGAGCTTCTCCGAGTTAATCTGATTTCCCTGGGTCTGGCTGGGACCGGCCGTCTTGGGCGAGGCCTCCTGCGTGCCAGCCTCGGCCTCAGCCCAGCCTGGAATCCATGGGCTCGGAGGGGCCTTCCCACAAGTGCCGTGGATGTATGTGGCAGCGGGGGAGGCCGAGAGGTGAGCAACAAGCCACTTCTTTCTTTCTTTCTTTTATAGAGATGGGTTCTTGCTCTGCTGCCATTTGGAGTTGGAGGTTAGGCTGGTCTCAAGTGATCCTCCCACCTCAACCCCCAAAGTGCTGGGGTTACAGGTGTGAGCCACGGTGCCCAGCCAAGAAGCCATTTCTTTTCTTTTCTTTTTTTTCGAGATGGAATCTCGCTCTGTCGCCAGGCTGGAGTGCAGTGGCGCGATCTTGGCTCACTGCAACCTCCGACTCCTGGGCTCAAGCGATTCTCCTGCCTCAGCCTCCCGAGTAGCTGGGACTACAGGCGTGCACCACCACACCCAGCTAATTTTTATATTTTTAGAGAAATGGGATTTCACTATCTTGGCCAGGATGGTCTCAATCTCTTGGCCTTGTGATCCGCTCACCTCATCCTCCCAAAGTGCTGGAATTCCAGGCATGAGCCACTGCACCCAGCCAAGAAAGTCATTTCTATTTGACTTTTTTTTTTTTTTTAAATAGAGACGTGGTTTCACCACGTTGGCCAGGCTGGACTTGAACTCTTGACTTCATGATCCACCTGCTTCGGCCTCCCAAAGTGCTGGGATTACAGGCATGAGCCACCGTGCCTGGCCCTAGAAGCCATTTCTTTAGGGTAGTGGCCTTGACTGCGGATGATTTTGTATGCCCTGGAGGCACCCGGCAATGTCCGGGGACATTTTTGGTTGCCATGAGTTGGGGGGCGCTCCTGGCATGGAGTGGGTGGAGGCCAGGAATGCTGCCCAGCACCCTGCAGTGCCCAGGATGGTCCTATCCCAGAGAAGGATTCCGCCTCAGATGCCCACAGTGCCAGGGATAAGCAACTCTGCCTTAGGGCAATTGAAGAAAGGCAGTTGGGAGGACCCTGATCGCTTCCCCGTCTTCGCTTCAAAGTTCAGGGGGACAAGGCCCACTGTGACAGCACAGAGACTCTGGTGTGAGTCCTGGGCCTATTTGTCCAGTAGATATTGAGCACTTACTGTATACCATGCACCATTCTAGGTATTGCGGATCCAGCCACCAATAAGATAGACCGAATGCCTCCCTTGTGGGGTTTAATTCTAGTCGAGGTAGAGGAGAGTTGATGAGCAGGGAGGTAACCAAAGGCACTTTCAGAACTTGGTAAAGGAGGCTGGGCGCAGTGCTCACACCTGGAATGCCAGCACTTTGGGAGGCTGAGGCTGGCAGGTCACTTGAGGTCAGGAGTTTGAGACCAATCTGGCCAACATGGTGAAACACTGTGTCTACCAAAAATACAAAACTTAGCTGGGCGTGGTGGCAGGCGCCTGATGCATCTGTAGTCCCAGATACTTGGAGGTTGAGGCACGAGAGTCGCCTGAACCAGGGAGGTGGAGGTTGCAGTGAACCAAGAGCGAGTCACTGCACTCTAGCCTCGGTGAAAGAGACTCTGTGTTTAAAAAGAAAAAAAAAAAAGAAAAAAAAAAAAAATCTGGGCACGCCTGTAATCCCAGCACTTTGGGAAGCTGAGGTGGGTGAGTCACCAGAGGTCAGGAGTTTGAGACCAGCCTGGCCAACATGGTGAAATCCCCCTGTCTCTACTAAAAAAACAAAAAAAAGTAAAAACCAGACATGGTGATGGGTGCCTGTAATCTCAGCTACTCGGGAGGCTGAGGCAGGAGAATTGCTGGAACCCAGGAGGTGGAGGTTGCAGTGAGCTGAGATCACACCATTGCACTCCAGCCTGGGTGATGAGACTGAAACTCTGTCTCAAAAAAAAAAAAAAAAAAAAAAAAAAAAAAAAAAAAAGAGGATAAAATAGGGAGTGAGGACAGTGAACTCTGCTCTGGCTGCATTCACTAAACAAAGATGCTCCTTCACTTACAGTGGAGTCATTATCCAATAAACCCATCGAAAGTGGAACATACCATAAGTCAAAGCAGGTTTTAGATTTATAATATTTTTAACTTATAATGGGTTTACCTGGATGCCACCTCATTGCTACTTGGCAGAGTGGCACACTGAACTTGTATTCCTTTTGTCACCCTCAAAAAATAAAAAAATTGTAAGTTGAACTATTGGAAAAACCAGACTGTCTGTTCCACAAGCTTCGTGGCTTAGACAAAAGAGAATCATTTTCTTACCGTTCTAGAGGCTGGGAAGTCCCAGAGCAAAGCGCCGGCCAGTTGAGCTCCTGGGGAGGGCTCTCTTCCTGACTTGCAGATGGCCGCCTTGCTGTGTTCTCACATGGTAGAGACAGAGCAAACTCTCTGGAGTCTCTCTCTCTTTTTTTTTTTTTTTTTTTTGAGATGGAGTCTGCTCTGTCACCCAGGCTGGGCTGGAGTGCAGTGGTGAGATCTCGGCTCACTGCAGCCTCTGCCTTCTGAGTTCAAGCGATTCTCCTGGCTCAGCCTCCTGAGTAGCTGGGATTACAGGCATGTGCCACCATGCCCAGCTGATTTTTATATTTTTAATAGAAACAGGGTTTTTTCATGTTGGTCAGTCAGGCTGGTCTCAAACTCCTGACCTCATGATGCACCCACCTTGGCCTCCCAAAGTGCTGGGATTAGAGGCGTGAGCCACTGAGCTTGGCCCTGGTGTTTCTTCTTAAAAGGGCACTAATCCCATCATAAGCCTCCCTTCAATTACCAACCAATTGTGGGGGAGAGGGGTTAGAGCTTTAGTATATGAATTTGGGGTTGGGGAACACACACATTTAGTCCATATCAAGGGGGCTTCTCCGAGGAGGTGGAACTGAGGCCGGAGGATTACAAGAGTCTTGACAAATGTAACTGTGGAGCTTTTGGTCATAAGTAATAACGATGGTTAGTACTAACTTGCATTGAGAATACTCTCTGAGCCAGACCCCAGAAACTATCTCTTTGATTTCCGTTTGTCAGATGAGAAAGCTGAGATTCTGGGATGAGATAGCAGAGAGAAAGAAGCCCAGCGTCTTGCCCTGCAGGAGATGAGAAGCTGGAAGAACTTTGCAGGGAAAGAGGATGTGGAATACCCACCCAGCTCTCCCCTGATTTATTGGGCAAAGTAGAGCAGGTGAGGAGGAAGGGAAGGGTGCTGTGGACAAAGGAGGCGGCTGTGTGGGCAAAAGCCTGAAGGTCGGGGGAGGCTGGCATGCAGGAACAAATCTCTGCCTTTCTTTTTTTGAGATAGAGTCTCACTCTGTTGCCCAGGCTGGAGTGCAGTGAGGCGATTTTGGCTCACTGCAACCTCTGCCTTCCAGGTTCGAGTGATTCTTCTGCCTCAGCCTCCCAGGTTGCTGGGACTACAGACACGTACCACCATATCCAGCTAATATTTGTATTTTTAGGAGAGACGGGGTTTTACCATATTGGCCAGGGTGGTCTTGAACTCCTGACCCTGTGATCTGCCTGCCTCGGCCTCCCAAAGTACTGGGATTACAGGCGTGAGCCACCACGCCTGGCCAAATCTCTGCCTTCCTTTTCCAACTAACTTGGTGGAATTGAACTCTTAGCCAATGTATTACTTCCTCTGGAAATGGTTCTTCGGAGGGCTGTGGGCAGAGGAGGGATGGGACCTGACTCAGGTGCTCACAGGTGCCCCTGCTGGCTGCTGAGAGGAGGACAGACTGTAGGGGTGAAGTTGGGGGCTGGGGACCAGGGCAGAGGGGACTGTGCAGGTCCAGGTAAGCGATGATGAGATGTCAGACCAGGGTGAAGGCAGGGGAAGAGAGAGGGGTGGCCAATTCTGGATCGGTTTTGAAGGCAGACAGGACAGGGTTTAAGGGATTAGATATCAGGTGGGTGATAAAAGATGAGTTAAGAATATAGGGCGGGGCCACGTATGGTAGCCAAAGGCTGTTAACTGTGCCCCTCTGTGCTTCTCAGACTTTCCATTTACAAAATGGGGTCAATACCACCTGCCCCACAGACTTACAACCAACAACTGTCATAGACCCAGCCTTGTTAAGCCCGTGACTGTGGGAGTTTCTATGCTGCGGGGTCCCTGACTTCCTAGTGATGATAAACAATTTCAAGCTTCATCTAACTACAAACCGAGGCAGGGATGGTGTTTAGTTAGAAGATACATGGGGTGTGTGTGAGCAGCCTCTACTGGTGAAAGGTGGCATTGCAACCTTGCTCTATTAGGCAATAGGAGGGAATGGCGAAAAACAGGTAATAGGAGAGAAAAGGTGAAATTTGGAGGTTCCTGAGATTGAAGAATAGCTTGTTCGATTTTCTGGGCTTTAGAGGGATATGGGGAAGCTTGGAGCTGGGAAAGTGCTATGTAATAGGCAGAAGGGAAGAGAAGTTGAAGGCAGAAGTTCTAAGATTCACATGGAGGATGCCATGTGAAGATTAAAGTTATGCTGCCTCCAGCCAAGGAACTACCAGAAGCCAGGGGAAAGACGTGGAATGGATCCTTCCCTAGAGGCTTAAGAGGGAGCATGGCCCTGGTGACGTGTAGGTCTTGGACTTCTGACCTATAGAACTGTGAGGAAATAGGCTGGGCACGGTGGCTCACGCCTGTAATCCCAGCACTTTGGGAGGCTGAGGCAGTGAATCGAGGTCAGGAGTTTGAGACCAGCTTGGCCAACATGGTGAAACCCTGCCTCTACTAAAAATACACACACAAAAAATTAGCTGGGTGTGGTGGCAGGTGCCTGTAATCCCAGCTATGGGGAAGACTGAGGTAGGATAATCACTTGAACCTGGGAGGCAGAGGTTGTAGTGAGCTGAAACTGTGCCACTGCACTCCAGCCTGGGCAACAGAGTGAGACTCCATCTTAAAAGAAAAGAAAAGAAAAGAAGATCTGTGAGGAAATACATTTCTGTTGTTTGAGGCTCTCACTTGGTAGTGTTCTGTTATGGCAGCCCTAGCATCTTTTTTTTTTTTTTTTTAAGACAGGGTCTCACTCTGTTTCCCAGACTGTGGTGCAGTGGTGTGATTATGCAGCCTCAACCTCCTGGGTTCAGGTGATCCTCCCACCTCTGCCTCCCAAATGTCTGGGACTGCAGGCATGCACCATCATGCCCAGCTATGTTTAAACATTATTTTTGTACAGATGGGGTCTCCCTGTTGCCCACGCTGGTTTCAAACATGTAGCCTCAAGTGATCCTCCTGCCTCAGCCCCCCAAGTCCTGTGATTAAACGTGTGAACCACTGCACCCCACCCATATCTGACTTTTGAAGTGAGGTGTGGTTTCGTGACTTACTTTGGCCAATAAAATGTGAGCACAAGTCATGTTAATCCCCTCCAGTGAAAGCCTTTAAAATCCAGTATTCAGTTCTCCATACTCTTCCCCCTCCCTTAGAGACCACTGATGCTTCATCCGTCTGTCTAAATGCCTGAGCCAGGTAGACACAGAGGCCCCCTCCCAACCTGTATTGAGCATATAGTGTGGATGACAAATAAACTTTCGTTGTTTTAAAGCCGCTAAGATTTTGGAGCTTGTTGTAGTTACTTTGGTTGTATAAATTACCTGAAAAGGTAGTCAGTTAACATAATAATGTGTTACTTCATGTGGTTTTATGGGTCAGGAATTTGGGAGCAGCTGAGCTGGGCAGTTCTGACTCAGAAGGTCTTACAAGGTTGCGGCAAGATGTTGACTGGGGCTGTATCATCTGAAGGCTTGAGTGGGGCAGGAAGAGCTGCTTCCAAGCCCATCCACATGACTGAGTAGGAGTTCCTCACCCTCCTTTTCTTTCTTTCTTTCTTCCTTTCTCTCTTTCTTCTTTCTCTTTCTCTCTTTTTCTTTCTTTCTTTCCTTCCTTCCTTCTTTCTTTCTTTCTTTCTTTCTTTTTCTTTCTTTTCCTTCCCTCCCTCCTTTCCTCTCTTTTTCTCCCTCCCTCCCTTCCCTCCTTTCCTTCCTCTCTCCCCTTCCCTTCTATTTCCTCCCCTTTCCTCCCCTCCCCTCCCATTCCTCCCTTCCTCCCTTCCTTTCTTTTTTCTTTCTCTTTTTTTCGAGATGGAGTTTTGCTCTTGTTGCCCAGGCTGGAGTGCAATGGCGTGATCTCGGCTCACCGCAACCTCCACCTCCCAGGTTCAGGTGATTCTCCTGCCTCAGCTCAGCTTCCTGAGTAGCTGGGATTACAGGCATGCACCACCACACCCAGCTAATTTTGTATTTTTAGTAGACATGCGGTTTCTCCATGTTGGTCAGGCTGGTCTCAAACTCCCGACCTCAGTTGATCTGTCAGCCTCGGCCTCCTAAAATGCTGGGATTACAGGTATGAAGCACTGAACCCAGCCCCTTTTTTCTTTCTTTTTTTTTGGTGTGGGGTGGATGGAGTCTTGCTCTGTAGCCCAGGCTGGAGTGCAGTGATGTGATCTCAGTTCACCGCAACCTCCCCTTCCTGGGTCCCAGTTCAAGTAATTCTCCTGCCTCAGCCTCCTGAGTAGCTCGGATTATAGGCACGCGCCACCATGCCCAGCTAACTTTTGTGTTTTTAATAGAGACGGGGTTTCACCATGTTGACCAGGCTGGTCTTGAACTCCTGACCTTGTGATCCACCTGCCTTGGCCTCCCAAAGTTCTGGGATTACAGGCGTGAGCCACCATGCCCAGCCGATTCTTATTTTTACTTATTTGTTTTTGAGACTGGGTCTTGCTCTGTTGCCCAGGCTGGTGTACGGTGGTGCGGTCTTGTCCCACTGCAACCTCTACTTCCCGGGCTCAAGCGATCCTTCCACCTCAGCCTCTTGAGTAGCTGGGGCTACAGGCGTGTGCCACCACACTCAGCTCATATTGAACAAAGTTGTTTTTACAGAGACGAGGCCTCACTGTGTTGTCTCACTGTATTGAACTCCTGGGCTCAAGCAATCCTCCCGTCACAGCCTCCCAGAGTGCTGGGATCACAGATGTGAGCCACCAGGCCCTGTTCAACCTTGAATGCAGAGGTGTGATCTCGGCTCACTGCAGCCTGTGCCTCCTGGGTTACAGTGGTTCTCCCACCTCAGCCTCCCGAGCGGCTGGGATTACAGGCACCTGCCACCATGCCTGCAATTGTGGCTACTTTTTATTTATTTATTTATTTATTTATTTATTTATTTACATTTTTTTGGAGACAGTCTTGCTCCGTCACCTGCATTGGAGCACGGTGGGGCAATCTCAGCTCACTGCCACCTCCGTCTCCCAGGTTCAAGCGATTCTCCTGCCTCAGCCTCCTGAGTAGCTGGGATTACAGGCATCCGCCACCGCACCTGGCTAATTTTTGTATTCTTAGTAGAGAGGGGGTTTTACCATGTTGGCCAGGCTGGTCTCGAACTCCTGACCTCAGGTGATCCACCCGCCTTGGCCTTCCAAAGTGCTGGGATTACAGGCATGAACTACTGAGCACTGTTGAACCTTGATTCTTGAAGACCACTTGAAAATGCTGGATCAAACCGTTCTTGAAGTCCACCCCACTTCTGAATTAAATGCAAAACTGACCTACTTTGCCTCCTGACCTGCCGAGGCTGAAGGACATTCAGACGATGCACAAACTGTGGGAAGAAAGATGGAGAGCTAGCAGAATGAGCTTCTCCCCTGATGCTTCCATGACTTCTCTGTTGCTTACTGGATTGAACCATTTGGACATCTTTGTCAGCGGGGAGCTACGGAAGACGTTGGAGCACAGCAGTGATGTCTGGTAAGTCGCCAGTGATTACAGTTTTCTTTCCCTGACTGACTTGGAGAAGGCCTCAGCCCGAGCCGGCCGGCTGGGATCCCCCAATCTCCCTATGTCCCCCGCCAAGCCCCATTGCCAGGCTGTCATCGCTGCGGGAGAGCCTGGGAACAGGAGACAAGAATGACCCGTGATTGTCGCCGAGGCCTCTGCTCTAATTTCCCCCGAATGGGTTTTGAGCGGCTAATGCGGCCCCCGCTGGGCAGGAGATGGAGCGCCTGGCAGGGCCTCCCGGGCGAGAGCATTTGCAAACCACCCGCTGCAGCCGGGGCCTTAACCCGCTCTCTCTCGCTGCTGGGCCACTGGGAAACTTTCAGTCCTGGGGTCCCCGATGGGAGCAACGTGGAGCAGTACCCTCCCACCTTCGTGGGTCAGTGCAGCCGGGGCTGAGGGGTGGGCTTCAGGATTTAGAGGTGGCCCAGCTGGGAGGGATCCAGCCTCCTCCAGGGGCGGTAAAAGACTCCGGCGTCCAGAGCGAGGCAGTCGAGCGTCTTGGCCGAGTCAGGGCTCAGGCTGGGACTGGGGCTCAGGCCGGGGTCAGCAGCTTAGTCCACGTTTGGAGCTCAGTCTGCGGTTGGGGCTGATCCAGGCTCAGCCCAGGGTCTGAGAGTCAGTCCAGGCTCAGCCAGGATTTGGGTTTAGTCCATGGTCAGGATAAGGTCGGGTCCAGGGCTGGGGCTGCACCTGGTTTAGACGTACTCAAAGTAGGCACTGGGTTGGTGTTTGTTGAGTGAATAATCAACCCTGCTAGTGATGTCTACAAGGTCCGCAGGGATGGAGCCCCCATGGTGCAATTTCAGGCAGACTGACAGTCGCTACAGTTCCTGTAGCCTTAACTCCTTCAAGGACGGATATGGCCATGCCTCGAATGGGGAAACTGAGGGCACATGGCTTCTCTCCCGGAGCCTCCACCCCAACCCTGGCCAGTGGGAGACGGTGGAGGCAGCGATAGGGGTGGGAGGGGCAGACCGAAGTGATTGCGGCGGGAGCTCTTCATGTGTGGGGCAGAAGCCTGGATGGGCGTGGGAATGTGGGGACCTGGCCCTGCTGGGGGTGGCGTAGCCTTCCTGGGGTCCTTGGCTGCAGCGACCTGAGCCGCCTGGGACCAGGCAGGGGCTTGGTCAACAAGGAGATGCCAGGATCTCGCCAGGGCCGTGTCGCGGGTGAGGATCATCTCGTCTCCTCGGAGCGCCTCAAAGGTCTCCTTTTGAGGTTCTCTCCACATGAGGTTGTGGGTGCCACAGTCGCAGAGGCTCAGGAGGGAGTCTCTGGGTCTCCATGGCAGCCACCTCCCTTGGGGTCAAAGCCCAGGCTCTCTCTGAGGCTCCCAGGCGCTGCATGACCTGACCTGTCCCTGCCTCGCCCTCCCCTCCTCCTTCTCTCTCCATCACCCACTCCGCTCCAGCCTCTTCACTGTTCCTCCGGCACCCCAGGTACAGCCCAGCAAGGGCTCAGGCACATAGTAGGTGCTCAATAAATACTTACCAAAGGCAGAAATACCCGAATGATGGTACAGAGCCAGACCTCCAGCCTCTTTCTTCTCCAGGGCGGCAGGATCCTCCACCCCCGACCCCTAGCAGTGACTCAGTTGCATTGAATCATAATTTCTGTGTCCCTTCTGTGCGCTCGGCAGACCCAGAGGGAAGACTAGAAAGACATTTGCTGTGTGGCAGCAAAACAAAACCTGGGAAGTCACCTTGGAGAGAGACGATCTCTGGGATTTTCGAGAAAGAAGACCCAGCCCAACCTTTATTTATTTTTTTGTTTTTGTTTTTGAGGCAAAGTCTTGCTCTGTCGCCCAGGCTGTGGCACAATCTCGGCTCACTGGAACCTCTGCCTCCCGGGTTCAAGCAATTCTCATGCCTCAGCCTCCTGAGTAGCTGGGATTACAGACACCCATGACCATGCCTGGCTAATTTTTATATTTTTGGGTTTTTTTTTGTTTGTTTTTGAGACAGTGTCGCTCTTGTTGCCCAGGCTGGAGCGCAGTGGCGCAGTCTTGGTCACTGCAACCTCTGCCTCCCACGTTTACGCGATTCTCCTGCCTCAGCCACTTGAGTAGTGGGGTTATAGGCACGTGCCACCACGCCCAGCTAATTTTTGTATTTTTAGTAGAGATGGCGTTTCACTATGTTGGTCAGGCTGGTCTCAAACTCCTGACCTCGTGATCCTCCTGCCTCTACCTCCCGAAGAACCCTGCTCCCGGCCCTAGACACCATTTCTTCGGAGTGCCTCTCTCCGGCTCGAACCTGGGGACCAGGGGAACCCTGCACCAACCGGATTCTCTCTAAACGTGCCCTTTTTCATCCATAAAAGAAGAAACAAAATCCTCCTAGCAAACACCTCCCTCTGATTCCTCAGGGAAACTGTCATTTTGGTTTTTCTCTCATTAAATAGTTCGCAGCGATAAAGGCGCCTCCCATGAATGGCGCCGTGATTAATTCCCCCTCCCGTGCCGGGGCTTCCGGGGGCCCCCCGCGTCTCCCCCATCTCCCTTTGTGAGTGGAGCCCGGGCAGCGGGGGTGGAAGACGCAATCAAGCTCAGGCGGTGGCGTTTCATTTCCTGACAGTAGCGAGGTTCCCCACCCAGGGACACCAGCACCGTGTCATCAAAGAAAATAAAAGCCTGGAGGTGGCATCGCAGAACCCTTTGGGGGCAAGTTCTGCTCGGAGTCTCTGAGCCTCGGTTGGTTTCTGCCATCTCTTTAGGCACAAAACTCTGTGCTTTGCATGCATTTTTGGTTTTTTTTTTTGGAGACGGAGTCTCACTCTGTCGCCCAGGCTGGAGTGCAGTGGTGCGATCTCGGCTCACTGCAACCTCCGCCTCTAGGGTTCAAGCCGTTCTCCTGCCTCAGCCTCCCCAGTACCTGGGATTACAGGTGGGGGCCATCATGCCTGGCTACTATTTTTTTTTTTTGTATTTTTAGTAGAGACGGGGTTTCACCCTATTGGCCAGGCTGGTCTTAAACTCCTGACCTCAAGTGATCCACCTGCCTCGGCCTCCCAATGTGCTGGGATTGCAGGAGCCACCGCGCCTGGCCATCATCTTTTTTTTTTTTTTGAGACGGAGTTTCGCTCTTGTTACCCAGGCTGGAGTGCAATGGCGCGATCTCGGCTCACCGCAACCTCCGCCTCCTGGGTTCAGGCGATTCTCCTGCCTCAGCCTCCTGAGTAGCTGGGATTACAGGCACGCGCCACCACGCCCAGCTAATTTTTTGTATTTTTAGTAGAGACGGGGTTTCACCATGTTGACCAGGATGGTCTCGATCTCTTGACCTCGTGATCCACCCGCCTTGGCCTCCCAAAGTGCTGGGATTACAGACTTGAGCCACCGCGCCTGGCCTATCTTTTAAAAATTTTTTTATTTTTTAAATTTTTTTAATTTTTTACTTTTATTTTAAATTAAGGCTGGTGGCCCAGGCTGGAGTGCAGTAGCATGATCTCGGCTCACTGCAGTCTCGACCTCCCAGGCTCAAGTTATTTTCCCACCTCAGCCTCCTGAGTAGCTAGAATCACAGGCACACATCACGGCCACCTATTATTATTTTTATTATTTATTATTATTATTTTTTGTGACGGAGTCTTGCACTGTCACCCAGGCTGGAGTGCAGTGGTGCGATCTCGGCTCACTGCAACCTCCGCCTCTTGGGTTCAGGTGATTATCCTGCCTCAGACTCCTGAGTAAGTGGGACTACAGGTGTGCGCCACCACGCCCAGGTAATTTTTTTGTATTTTTAATGGAGACAGGGTTCACCGTGTTGGCCAGGATGGTCTCGAACACCCGAGCTCATGATCCGCCCCCCTCGGCCTCCCAAAGTGTTGGGATTACAGGTGTGAGTCACTGCACCCAGCCCTATTATTATTATTTTTTAAGAAACAGGGTCTCAGCTGCACACAGCGGCTGACGCCTGTAATCCCAGCACTTTGGGAGGTCGAGACAGGCAGATCACTTGAGGCCAGGCGTTTGAGACCAGCCTGGCCAACATGGCGAGAACCCGTCTCTACTAAAAATACAAAAATTAGCCAGGTGTGGTGGCAGGTGCCTGTAATCCCAGCCACTGAGAAGGCTGAGGCAGGAGAACCGCTGGAACCCGGGAGACGGAGGTTGCAGTGAGCCGAGATCGCGCCATTGCACTCCAGTCTAGGTGACAGAGCGAGACTCCGTCTCAAAAAAAAAGAAAAGGATTGTGAGTATACAGAAAAGGCCCAGGACTCGCAGAGAAGAGGCTCCTGCTGCCACCGGGGAATCCCTGTGGGATGACATTGGGGTGACGGCTTTTGAGCTCCATCAGGACCCTCTGACCAGCCCCCAGCCCTCTCCCCTCCTCCCTGGCCCGGGGAAGTGGCCCTAAACCAGGAGCATCGGGTGAACTTGTGCTGGCACCTTTCCCTCTCTGAGCATCCCTGATTCCTCCATCTCTCCAATGTGGGGACATAAAGGGCCACTTCTTAGTGACAAGGCACAGAGACAGCAGGCAGGTCCCTCAAGGTCACACAGCAAGTTGGGGAGAGAGAGGGGAATGGGCCCCCTTTCTCTGCCTTCCTTCCGAAACTCTTCGGCTGGGGAAGGTTGACAGCCGTCTCCCCTGGCCTGGTGTCACCAGCGCCTGGCAGCCACTCCGTCAGGAAGACAGGCCCGATGAATTTGTCTTTCTGAATATCTCAGTGCAGCGCCCCTCACCCCCCCCCCCCCCCACCGCCGGCCTTTGTCAATATCTCAAAGTGGCAGGCGAAAATCCCCTTCAATGGCAACCTCCGAGAAACTTTTCTTTTACCCTGGGCGTTTGTTGATCTCCCTCCCTCCCTCCTCCTTCCTCCCGAATCTCAGAGAGGAAGCGATTAGATTAATACGCAGAGGAGGCCGAGAGAACACGAACAAAGACGGCCGCCCTTTGGGTCCGGCAGCTCCGAACGGAGGATTTGCAGGCGAAGAATGTGGACGGGGGAGGAGGGGGGAAGGTGGGATGTGGGGCTGGGTGGGTTGAATGGAGGGGCCGAGCAGAGGCTTCTCTCAGCTCCAGGGACAAAGGTGCCAGCGGTGGGGGCCTCCCTGGCCAGGCCAAGCTGCCGACACCTGCTCCTTTTTCAGGAGGCACAATAGAGTCTTTAAACCTCAGCTGCAGCCTCCCGGATCCTGACAGCCTGGCCCGTGGGGCTCAGCCATCGGGAGTTTCAGGGACACAAGGGGCAGCAGAAGTCTTCCCCAGCCCAGGGCTTCGTGTGGAGGGCTCTGGCATCCATCAGCTTGGGTTTGAGTCCCAGCTCTCCTATTCATTCATTCATTCATTCATTCATTCAGTGTTTCCTGAGCACCTACTATGTGCCAAGCCCAATTCTAGGACGCCAAGGACCCAGCAGTGAATTAGCCAGAAACAAAATTCCTTGCCCCCATGTGGCTGACCTTCAAATATACTGTGTGACCTTGGGCATGTGACTCTGCTGCTATGGGCCTCAGCTTGTCACATCTGGAACGTGGGATGAAGTTCATGCCCGCCTCACAGAACGTTAGGATAGTCAAGCAGCCCCCAGAAAAGCCTGGGGCAGAGTGGGTGTCCCTAAGTGTTAGCTGACATTAGATTATCTTCCCTTTGGCTTTTTTTTTTTTTTTTTTTGAGAGGGAGGCTTGCTCTGTGGCCCAGGCTGGACTGCAGTGGAAAGATCTCACTCACTGCAACTTTCGCCTCCCAGGTTCAAGAGATTCTTCTGCCCATGCGCAGTGGCTCACGCCTGTAACCCCAGCACTTTGGGAGGCTGAGGCGGGCAGATCGCCTGAGGTCAGGAGTTCAAGACCAGACTGGCCAACAGAGTGAAACTCCGTCTCTACTAAAAATACAAAAATTAGCTGGGTGTGGTGGTGCGTGCCTGTAATCCCAGCTTCTCAGTGACTGAGGCAGGAGAATTCCTTGAATCAGGGAGGCGGAGGTTGCAGTGAGCTGAGATCGCGCCATTGCACTCCAGCCTGGGCAACAAGAGTGAGACTCTTGTCTCAAAAAAAAAAAAAAAAAAAAAAAAAAAAAGAGATTCTCCTGCTTCAGCCTCCTGAGTAGCTGGGACCACAAGCATGTACCACCATGCCCAGCTAATTTTTTGTATGTGTATGTGTCTGTGTGTGTGTGTGTGTGTGTATACATACATATACATATATATATGTATATATATATACATATATATATATGTATATATATATACATATATATATATATTATTTTTTTGGTAGCGATGTCCAGACTGGTCTCAAACTCCTGGGCTCAAGCCATCCTCCCTCCTGAGCCTCCCAAAGTGTTGGGATTACAGGCATGAGCCGCCGTGCCCTGCTGGTGCTGTTGATATTTGGGGCTGTGTTACTCTCTGAGGTGGGGAGTGTGTGCCCTGTGCGTTTTAGGTCGTGCCACAGCATGGCTGGCCTCCATCCTCTGGATACCAGCAGCACACTCCCGCTACTGAGTGGTGAGGAGTACAAATACCCCCAGACATGGTCAAGGGTCCCTTGGCGGAGCGGGGGGAGAATCACCCACAGAGAGAGAACTGCTGTGTTAAGTCACTCCCTGGCCCCAGGTTAGACTCTAGGAGGGACTTCCCGCTGCAGCCCTCCCCCACCTCTTCTGCTGGAATCCTTTCCCTCGGCCTTCAGAGCGTTCTCTGTCTTCCAACTCCCTGCCCACCGCTGGCCCCTGAGGAGCAGGGAGCCCACCCCCGCCCTCTCCCCGGCACTGGACTGTCTGTTCCTGCAGTCAGACAGAATGCCTGCATCAATGCGATGTGGACATGCTGGTGTCTTTGGGGGCTGGGGCGGGGAAAGGGTTAGGCCAAGGGGCTGTCCCTTCCTCTGCTGGGGTAATAATGAGCTGCAGACTGAGTCTCTGAGGGAGGCTTCTGTCCCTCCCCTGGGTGGGGTGCAGGTCAGGACCAGGACTGGCAGAGGGGGCTGCTTCAGGGCAGGGAGAGGGGCTGTTTGAGGTCCTGATACCTTGAGATCCAGGGTGCTCCTAGCAACTCCCATCCCAATGCATTTATGTATTCTCTCATTCATTCATTCATTCATTTATTCATCTGTAGTTTTTTTTTTTTTTTTTGAAACAGAGTCTCCATTGCCCAGGCTGGAATACAGCAATGAGATTTTGGCTCACTGCAACCTCCGCCCCCTTGGCTTCAGTGATTCTCCCGTCTCAGCCTCCCGAGCAGCTGGGATTACAGGCGCCAGCCACCACGCCCAGCTGATTTTTGTATTTTTAGAAGAGATGGGGTTTCACCATGTTGACCAGGCTGGTCTTGAACTCCTGACCTTGTGATCTGACTGCTTTGGCCTCCCAAAGTGCGGGATTACAGGCGTGAGTCACTGCGCCCAGCCCCGCATTCATCAGCACTTACCTCCCCTTCCTTGGTGCCCGAGCCTGTGCTGGGCTCTGGAACCTTCAGTAACCACCACAGAGCTTACCCTATCCACACGTGGCCACCGTCCAGGCGGGGGCAGACCCGTGACAGGACGGTTCCGACCTGGGTGGCTGGAGAAAAGACGGGGGTGTCTGGGCCAGTGTGGAGGTCACAGGAGGTGACTGACTGGAAGAGTAAGAAGCGGTTTGCTGGGTGAAGTCAAAGCCTGTGGAGGCTGAACCAAACGTCAGAAGGAGCCTTCTTGGGGCTGGGTGCGGTGATTCACACCTGTAACCCCGGTGCTTTGGGAGGCTGAGGCAGGAGGCTCACTTGAGCCCAGGAGTTCGAGACCAGCCGGGGCAACATAGTAAAACCCCGTCTCTACAAAAAAGTCCAAAAATGAGGCATAGTGGTGCACGCGCCTATGGTCCCAGCTACTCGGGAGGCCGAGGTGGGAGGATCACCTGAGCCCAGGAGGTCGAGGCTGCAGTCAGCCAAGATCTCGCCACTGCACTCCAGCCTGGGCAACAGAGAGAAACCCTGTCTCAAAAAAAAGGAGTTTTCTGGGGAGGATGGATGGGAGGCTAGAGGCTGGGGAGGAGCCAGGAACCTGAATCCAGGCAGGAGGGGGTCCTGGGGACAGGTGGGATAGAGTCAGGGAGGGGGTAGGGCAGGAAGACAGCAGGTGGACACCTGACTTTCTGGTTCAGGGACCAGACGGACACGGGGGTAACCCTGAGCTGGGAGCAGGTTTGGGATCGCCACTGAGGCCAGCCTGTGCCCCGCTGGGTCTGACGCCCTGACAGGGGTCCCTCTGGGCCGTGGGGCTGTGGCGAACGGCCGTCAGGGAACCCTGCAGACAGGTCGTCCTGAACACCCCGACAGCCGAGTGACGGGTCTTTATTAGCTGCAGAGCTGCGTGGGTTTAAAATAGCCTCACAGCAGCAACAAAAGCAGTTTGCCTTCTGAATTTTCATTCCGAGCGGATGATCTGCTTTTAATCAAGCAAGGCGTCCCCAAACGCTCGTAATTACCCCGAGTCAAGGGCTCGGCAGTCATTTCGATGTTGGCATTCGGGCGGGCGTGATTAGATTTTCACCAAACCAGGGAGCTCGGCCGGAGCGCGACGTTGGGGTGAAGCCAGTCCTGGGATGTCCGGGGCGCCCCGATTTAGAACTGGAGGACAAAGGCCGGAGACAGACCTCAAAACGGGGGAGTCAATTTCGGACCTGATCAGTGGCTTTGAGAAAGTCTCTGTCCCTTTGGGGGCCTCAGTTTCCCTATCTGTACAATTTGAATTATGATGGTGCCTATGTGATGATTGCGATGATAAAATGAGATAACACTCGCAAAGTTAAAAAAAAATTTATGTTTCTTTCTGAGACGGGGTCTTATTCTGTCACTCAGGCCGGAGTGCAGTGACGCGATCTCGGCTCACTGCAACCTCTGCCTCCTGGGTTCAAGCAATTCTTTTGCCTCAGTCTCCCAAGTAGGTGGGATTACAGGCACCTGCCACCATGCCCAGGTAATTTTTGTATTTTTAGTAGAGATGGGGTTTTACTGTGTTGGCCAGGCTGGTCTCGAACTCCTGACCTCGTGATCCGCCCGCCTTGGCCTTCCAAAGTGCTGGGATTACAGGTGTGAGCCACCGCGCCTGGCCTCTTTTTTTCTTTTCCAGAGACAGGGTCTCGCTCTGTTCCCCCAGGTTGGAGTGCAGTGGTGTGATTGTAGCTCACTGCAGCCTCAAACTCCCAGCCTCAAGTGATCCTCCTGGCTCAGCCTCCCAAGTAGTTAGGACCACAGGTGCACACTACCATGCCTGGCTGATTTTTAAAGATTTTGTAGAGACAGGGTCTTGCTATGTTGTCCAGGCCGGAGTGCGGTGGTACCTATAGCTCATGGCAGCCTCATCTCTGGGGCTCAAGTGATCCTCCGGCCTTGGCCTCCCAAGTAGCTGGGACTACAGCCATGTGCCACCATGTCTGGCTAATGTTTTATCTTCTTGTAGAGACAAGGTCTCACTGTATTTCCCAGACTGGTCTCAAACTCCTGGCCTCAAGCAATCCTCACACCTTGGCCTCTCAAAGTGCTAGGATTGCACGTGTGAGCCACTGTGCCGGACCCGCGTTTATTTCCCCTTCTCACATCCGCAGATGAGCTGGGCTCAGTTCTGCCCTGTGAATTGGGTCAGGCCGGGTCCATGTGTTTTTTATCTTCGTTGAATTAGTGGCTCTTCAAGGCATTTTTGTCCCAGGGCTAAGGGTTGGAGCAGGGGAGGCCGTGTAGCAACATGCAGTGACTCTGAAGACGGAGGCGCAGAATCGGCAGACGGTCACTTTCCCTCACACTGCCTTGATCGAAGCAAGGCACATAGCTGGGATGACCTCAGTGGGTCAGGGAAGTGCCTTCCTTCGATAAATATCAGGAAGAGGTTGAATGAAATTTGCTGAAGAATAAATAATCCCATCTCCCGTGTTCCAGAAGGTGAAGATCAAGAACTATTTAACAAGACCACTATTATTTGCAGATACCATATACATAAATGCCAGGTTGTAAGTGAAAAGTGCTGGGGTCCCTGGACTTCAGGAATGGCTGGATCCAGAAGCCATCCTTTCTCTCAGTGTCTCTGCTCTGTCTCCAGGCCCTTATAAGACAGGCACAGGTTTGAGTCCCGCAGGCAGAGCCTGCATTTTGATAGTTCCTTTTCAGGTGTCAGATCTCTCAGAGGGCAGGCAACGAAGAAACAGCAACCTCTACCGATGAGCAAATGATGGGCTGCCTTCCTGCTGTTCGCTCACACTCTCGGTTGCAATGAGCAGCTCATCGTCTGCAGAACAGGCTCTTGTTCCCCGGGTTCGCCACCACCCGCGTTTGCTCACCCAGTACCTCCCCACCGCGTTCCCCAGGGCGATCAGATTACACAGACGAAGTGTCGCAGGCTCCCAGGGGGCCAGGCTGGAGTTCTTTGTACAGATTCCTCATCCCGCAGCTCCCTCTCAGATCCGCCCACAAGTGCATTCGCTTGGACCCAAGTCCGCCAGGCTGGAGCGCGAGCCTCTTGGCTGAAGTCAGAACACGAGGGTGGCAGGCGGCATCGAGTTTGTTTAATTGATTTGCGCTTAACTGGCTGCCTTCCTGGATGGGCCCTGGCGGAGGGGCAGGGCGGATTCTGGAGCTTGCCTTGGGCACTTTGCTGACTGCCACACCTCCCCGGGTCCAAGGATGGACTGGATTGTGCTGCTAAGGCTCCGTGCAGAGCCCAGCCCTCTGGAAAGATCCCAGGCTGGGGAGAGAAAGAGCTGGACTCAGACACTCCCAGCCTTAAGCACCAAGGGCTGGGCAAGAAGGCAGGACCCAGCAGTGAGAGCACTGTACAGGGAGTCGACAGCCCTGTGTTCAAATTCCCACTTGATCACGTTTCCACGACGACCTTAGCTGAGCCACAGAGCATCTAACTCATGAGCTGTTGGGAGCAGTTAACGCCTGACAGCAGCGACTGGGAAGCTTTTTCTGTAAAGGGCCAGAAAGTCCAAAGTTTTGGCCAGAAAGTCAACTCTGTCATCGTCGGATAAAAGCAACCATGGCCGGGCGCGGTGGCTCACGCCTGTAATCCCAGCACTTTGGGAGGCCGAGGCGGGTGGATCACAAGGTCAAGAGATCGAGACCATCCTGGTCAACATGGTGAAACCCCGTCTCTACTAAAAATACAAAACTTAGCCAGGCATGGTGGCGTGTGCCTGTAATTCCAGCTACTCGGGAGGCTGAGGCAGGAGAATTGCCTGAACCCAGGAGGCGAAGGCTGCGGTGAGCCGAGATTGCGCCATTGCACTCCAGCCTGGGTAACAAGAGCGAAACTCCGTCTCAAAAAAAAAAAAAAAAAAGCAGCCATGGATGATACTTGAGCAGGTGGGCTTGGTTGTGTGCTGCTGGAAGCAGAGGCACAGAAAACTCAGCACTGCAACACAGGATCTCTCAGCAAAGCAAATTTGACTTCCTGGACTGCAGGAAGGGGACCCTCGAGGTCATCTTGCCATGAGAGTACAATGAACAAAGGGAAAACAGACATATTTATCCCTTACGCGTCTGGGGTCGTCCTTACTGCTGTGTCTGATCTCCGTTGGCTGGAGCCAGACCTCACAATCTAAAACCTGACCAGCTAACAACTGAAAACTTTTCTAAACAGGTAAGGGGCAGCTGGGACACACCTGTGAGCTTGTCCAGCACAGATATCTTGGTTAAAGCACAAGGACATACAATGTGCTGTGTGCCTGTAAGCTTGGCATGTTTAACAGCTACATAGGACAGGGCTTCACAAAGAGTTATTAGTGCACTTATGATTTATTCTTTAACGAGAAAGGAAACTTTACAGAGAAACTTTTCTACTTCCCACACGTGCCAATAAAACTTTATTCGTTGATGCCGACATTGGAATTTCATATTTTCATGTGTTCTAAAAGATAACTTTTGGTTTTTATTTATGTTTACTTTCTTTTTCTTAAGAGATGGAGTCTTGCTCTGTCACCCAGGCTGGAGTGCAGTGGTGCCATCATAGCTCACTGCAGCCTCGAACTCCTGGGCTCAAGGGATCCTCCCTGCTCCGCTTCCTGAGTAGCTGGGACCACAGGGTCGCACCGCTACACCCAGGTAATTTTTAAATTGTTTGTAGAGATGGGGCTTTGCTATATTGCTCGGGTTGGTCTCTGACTCCTGGCCTCAAGCAGTCCTCCTGCCGCAGCCTCCCGAAACACTGGCATGACTACAGGAGTGAGCCACTGTGTCCTGCACCACAATATTATTATTTGATTCTTTTCAACTATTAAAAAACGTTAAAAACAGGTGTGGGACTGTGTTTGTCCCTGGCTGACTTCTGAACAACAGCATTTACAAGAGCACTTGGCACGTAGAACGTGATCAACAAATGCTACCACCATTATTACTATTCTTGTTTTTTGATCCAGAGTCACAAAGGAGACCTCAGAGCCAGGATGTGAAAACTAACAGGAACTTCAAACATCCATTTCACAAATGAGGCTGCTCCTCTTCCTAGCCCTGTGGCCTGGAGAAAAGTGGTTTCACCTTTCCAAGCCTCAGTCTTCCCATCTGTATAATGGGCAGGACTTCACCTCCCTAAGAGGCAAAGTAACGACCCATTCCTCTACGCTCTTGCATTATCGCTCTGCTCTGCCTGGTGTGAACATATATCTCTGCTTCAGGCTTCTGGGCCTTTGTTCTTGCTGGTGTCTTCAGCCAGCACCCACTCCCCCATCTCACCCATTGGCTCCGTTTCAAATTTGGGGATCAACACGGAGACTGCCTCCTCCAAGATACCTTTCCCAACC
The DNA here is from genome assembly GCF_048565385.1 of Saimiri boliviensis. NCBI lineage: Eukaryota > Metazoa > Chordata > Mammalia > Primates > Cebidae > Saimiri > Saimiri boliviensis. The sequence goes on from NC_133462.1 coordinate 40,967,879, forward strand.
CCACGTTGGAGCAGGAACCTTTTCCAACCTCCCTTATCGCAGCAAATGTCAACAGCCTTGCAGGAAGTGTTTAAATGGACATGTATTCTCTCCAAAAAGGGGTGGCCGAGGACACGGTGGCTCTTGTCCCCAAGCCTGTGGGATCCAGACCGCCTGCCCCTGGGCAGAAGAAAGCAGCAGGACCGTGGGACGCTAGGCTGGGAGTATCTGTGCTAAACATAGAAAAACCCAGGGCTGGGACTTTTCTGGGTACGAGGCTGGCAAAAGCAGGGCATCAAAAATATACACGGAATTGAACGTCTTTCTCTTTCCTTTCCTCCCGATTCCAAATGTCTCTTACCCTCAGCTCCTCCTCCCCTCTCCTTTTCTTCCTTCCCTGCCTCCCAGAAACCCCTTGGGGCCCAGAGCCATTGAAAACTCTTGCTCCCTTTATCTCCAGTGGCAGGCAGATCCTAACGTGGCCCGCATGATTCCTGCCTGTTGGTGCTCACACCCTGTGTGTAATTTCCTACTCTTGAGCATGGGCATAACCCGTGGCTTGTTTCTCATCACCAGAATATTGCACAGGTGACAGAATGTTGCTTCCATGATTATATAACCTTCTCTAAGACTCTATATTGCCATTTCACTACTCTTTTTCTCTCTTACTGGCACGTGGTCACATTGTCAACAGCCCGGGGTGGGGACCACATTGCAAGGAACTGTGGGCAGCCTCTTAAAGCTGAGAGCAGAATTCAGAATGACTCAATCCTGCAGCCACAAGGAAATGAATCCTGCTAGCAACCAGAGAAGGCTTAGAAATGGATCCTTCCCCAGAAGAGACCGTAGTCCTGGTTGACACCAAAATTGTAGCCTTGTCAGAATCCCTAATGCAGTGGCCACAGCTAAGCCATGCCTGGATTCCCAATCCATGGGAACTGTGAGATAATCAATGTGTTGCTTGAAGCTGCTAGATTTGTGGGTGCTTTCTTATGCAGCAGTAGCTAACAGATACACGTCCGTTTAAACATTTCCTTCAAGGCTATTCTACAGCATAGGTGGAATCCAAGGAGTCCTACCTCCCTGGGCAGCACCCTCATGAGGCCCAGGACCGTGCGGTGAGGTGTGGCCTTCTTGGGTCTCTTGCAGGCAGGGGTGGGCAGCAACGACCGAAAAGGGGTGGCCAAGGACATGGTGGCTCTTGTCCCCAAGACTGTGCGGTCCAGACCAGGAGACCTCGTCCTAGGCATGGGCTTTCCCATGGTCCCCTGGCTTTAGGGATGTGTCCACCCTGGACAGTTGGTTCTAGTGTGGGACACTTATAACTGTCATTGACTCATGGGATGCCATGTGTTGGCCCATCCCGTAGAGCCACTCTCATCACTATGGCAGCCACTAGCCATGGGTGGCCATATATATCTATATACATATATATTTGAGATGGAGTCTCGCTCTGTCACCAGGCTGGAGTGCAGTGGCGCAGTCTTGGCTCACTGTGACCTCTGCCTCCTAGGTTCTTGGGATTCTCCTGCCTCAGCTTCCTGAGTAGCTGGGACTACAGGCGCACACCACCACACTGGCTCCTTTTTTGTATTTTTAGTAGAGACGGGGTTTCACTATGTTGGCCAGACTGGTCTCGAACTCCTGACCTTGTGATCTGCCTGCCTCAGCCTCCCACAGTGTCAGGATTACAGGCATGAGCCACTGCACCTGGCCTATTTACATTTAAATGAATTAAAATAAAACAAAATCTGATAGAAAGCAGAGTCTCAAAGAGATACTTGTACACTCAGGTTCATAGCAGCATGATTCACGACAGGCAAGAAGCTGAAAACCACGCAAGTGCTTCACCAGATAAATGGATGAGAAAAATGTGGGCTATGCATACAATGGAATATTACGCAGCCCTAAAAAGGAACGAAATTCTGATGCAGGTGACAACGTGGCTGCATCTTGAGGACATCACACTCAGTGAGAGAAGCCAGATGCAGAAGGACAAATCCTGTGTGATTCCACTCCTAGGCGATCTCTAGAGTCACCAGATTCACAGAGACAGAAGGTAAGATGGGGAGCACCAGGGGCTGGGGACGGGGAGGGGAGTGAGTGTTTCACGGAGGCAGAGTTTCCGTTTGGGAAGATGAGAAGGTCCTGGAAACAGGGATGACAGTTGCACAGCAATGTGAATCAACTAACTCTACCGAGCTGCACTCTTAAACATGGTCGAAATGGTCCATTTCATTTTATGCATATTTCACCACAATTAAAAAAACACATTTCTAAAGTTAAATAAAATCTAGCATGCAGTTCCATGGTGCCATGAAACATATTTTAAGTGCTCAGAGGTGGCATGTCACTGATGGCTCCTGTAGTGACCAGGGCAGATACAGGGCATTTCTATCATTGCAGGAAGTTAGGCTACGCTAAGAGAGGAGTGCTTTATGCTCTCTCTCCCCAACTCCCCAGCCCCGCTGTCCCTCCCCCATTTCCCCCCAACAGACCCCAGTGTGTGGTGCTCCCCTCCCTGTGCCCATGTGTTCTGATTGTTCAACACGCGCCTGTGAGTGAGAACATGCGGTGTTTGATTTTCTGCTCTTGTGTCAGTTTGCTGAGAATGATGGTTTCCAGGTTCATCCATGTGGGAGAAATGCCAGATATAGGTGAAGGGGAGGAAGGCAGCAAACCACACTGCCACGTGTGTACCTATGCAACAATCTTGCATGTTCTTCACATGTACCCCCAAACCTAAAATGCAATAAAATAAAATAAAATAAAAATAAAATTTAAAAAGTGCTTTAATGCCTCTGAAGAGAGGCTGACTTTCCTTTTATTTATTTTTTAATTATTCTTTTGTTTTATTTATTTATTTATTTATTTATTTTTTTGAGATGGAGTTTCACTCTTGTTACCCAGGCTGGAGTGCAATGGCGCGATCTCGGCTCACCGCAACCTCCGCCTCCTGGGTTCAAGCAATTCTCCTGCCTCAGCCTCCCGAGTAGCTGGGATTACAGGCACGTGCCACCATGCCCAGCTAATTTTTTGTATTTTTAGTAGAGACGGGGTTTCACCATGTTGACCAGGATGGTCTTGATCTCTCGACCTCGTGATCCACCCGCCTCGGCCTCCCAAAGTGCTGGGATTACAGGCTTGAGCCACCGCGCCTGGCTATTTTTTTTTTTTTTTTTTTTTGAGACGGAGTTTCGCTCTTGTTACCCAGGCTGGAGTGCAATGGCGTGATCTCGGCTCACCGCAACCTCCGCCTCCTGGGTTCAGGCAATTCTCCTGCCTCAGCCTCCTGAGTAGCTGGGATTACAGGCACGCGCCACCACGCCCAGCTAGTTTTTTGTATTTTTTAGTAGAGACGGGGTTTCACCATGTTGACCAGGATGGTCTTGATCTCTCAACCTCGTGATCCACCCGCCTCGGCCTCCCAAAGTGCTGGGATTACAGGCTTGAGCCACCGCGCCCGGCCGGCTATTTTGTTTTTTAAGACAGGCTCTTGCTCTGTTGCCCAGGCTGGAGTGCAGTGGCATGATCATGGCTCACTGCAGCCTCAAACTCCTGGGCTCAAGCGATCCTCCCACCTCAGCCTCCCAAGTAGCTGGGCCTACAGGCACAGCCCACCGTGTCCGGCTAATTTTTTATTTTTTTTTGTAAAGATGGGGTCTTGCCGTGTTGCCCAAACTCCTGGGCTCAAGTGATCCTCCTGCCTCAGTCTCCCAAAGTGCTGGGATTACAAGTGTGAGCCACTCTGCCCAGACCTGATTTTTTCTTTTTGTTTTGAGACAGTCTCACTCTGTTGCCAAGGCTGGAGTGTAGTGACGTGGTCTCAGCTCGCTGCAGTCTCTGCTTCCTGGGCTCAATGGATTCTCCTGCTTCAGCCTCCAGAGTAGTTGGGATTACGGGTGAACACCACTGCATCCTTTGACTTTTTTTTTTTTTTTTTTTTTTTTTTTGAGACAGGGTCTCTCTCTGCAGCCCAGACTGGAGTGCAGTGGCACAATCTCAGCTCACTGCAGCCTCCCCTTCCTGGGTTCAAGCAATTCTCCTCCTCTGCCTCCTGAGTAGCTGAGATTACAGGCACCCGACACCAGGCCCAGCTATTTTTTGTGTTTTTTTTTTTTTTTTTTTTTTTTTGAGACGGCGTTTCGCTCTTGTTGCCCAGGCTGGAGTGCAATGGCGTGATCTCGGCTCACCGCAACCTCCGCCTCCTGGGTTCAGGCAATTCTCCTGCCTCAGCCTCCTGAGTAGCTGGGATTACAGGCACGCGCCACCACGCCCAGCTAGTTTTTTGTATTTTTTAGTAGAGACGGGGTTTCACCATGTTGACCAGGATGGTCTTGATCTCTCAACCTCGTGATCCACCCGCCTCGGCCTCCCAAAGTGCTGGGATTACAGGCTTGAGCCACCGCGCCCGGCCGGCTATTTTGTTTTTTAAGACAGGCTCTTGCTCTGTTGCCCAGGCTGGAGTGCAGTGGCATGATCATGGCTCACTGCAGCCTCAAACTCCTGGGCTCAAGCGATCCTCCCACCTCAGCCTCCCAAGTAGCTGGGCCTACAGGCACAGCCCACCGTGTCCGGCTAATTTTTTATTTTTTTTTGTAAAGATGGGGTCTTGCCGTGTTGCCCAAACTCCTGGGCTCAAGTGATCCTCCTGCCTCAGTCTCCCAAAGTGCTGGGATTACAAGTGTGAGCCACTCTGCCCAGACCTGATTTTTTCTTTTTGTTTTGAGACAGTCTCACTCTGTTGCCAAGGCTGGAGTGTAGTGACGTGGTCTCAGCTCGCTGCAGTCTCTGCTTCCTGGGCTCAATGGATTCTCCTGCTTCAGCCTCCAGAGTAGTTGGGATTACGGGTGAACACCACTGCATCCTTTGACTTTTTTTTTTTTTTTTTTTTTTTTTTTGAGACAGGGTCTCTCTCTGCAGCCCAGACTGGAGTGCAGTGGCACAATCTCAGCTCACTGCAGCCTCCCCTTCCTGGGTTCAAGCAATTCTCCTCCTCTGCCTCCTGAGTAGCTGAGATTACAGGTACCCGACACCAGGCCCAGCTATTTTTTGTGTTTTTTTTTTTTTTTTTTTTTTTTTGAGACGGCGTTTCGCTCTTGTTGCCCAGGCTGGAGTGCAATGGCGCGATATCGGCTCACCGCAACCTCCGCCTCCTGGGTTCAGGCAATTCTCCTGCCTCAGCCTCCTGAGTAGCTGGGATTACAGGCACGCGCCACCATGCCCAGCTAATTTTTTGTATTTTTAGTAGAGACGGGGTTTCACCATGTGGACCAGGTTGGTCTCGATCTCTCGACCTCGTGATCCACCCGCCTCGGCCTCCCAAAGTGCTGGGATTACAGGCTTGAGCCACCGCGCCCGGCTATTTTTTGTGTTTTTAGTAGAGATGGGGGTTCACCATGTGGGTCAGGCTGGTCTCGAACTCCTGACCTCAGGTGATCCACCTGCCTCGGCCTCCCAAAGTGCTGGGATTATAGGCATGAGCTACCGCGCCCGGCCATGCACCCGGCTAATTTTTATACTTTTTTATAGAGACAGAGTTTCACTATGTTGGCCAGGTGGGTCTCAAACTTCTGACCTCAGGTGATCTGTCCGCCTCAACCTCCCACCGTGCTGGGATTCCGGGCGTGAGCCACCGCGCCCAGCTTTGATTTCCCTTTTAAAGCGCTAGTGGGGGTCTCTGGTTTGCAGCGCCCAGCCAGCACCTGGAGCTGGGAGAATTTAATATCGGAGTTTTGTTTTCACCGTGAATCCCACAACTGTTCTCTTCACAGCAGCCAGAGGGCGCCCGTGAGTGCCCGAGTCAGTTCACGTCCCTCCTCTGCCCACAGCCCTCCATGGCTCCCACTTCCCTTGCGGTCAAAGCCCACCTCCTCCCTGAGGCCTCCCAGGCCCTGCAAGACCTGCCCAGCCACTCCCTGCCCTCTCCTCCTCCCTGTCTCCCCCTCACTCACTCTGCCCTAGTCAAATGGGCCTCCTTGCTGTTCCTCCAACACCCCACCAGGTGAGGTCCTGCCCCAGGGCCTTTGCACAGGCTGTGTCCTGGGCCTGCAAGCTGTTCCTTCCAAAAGCCATGTGGCAGCTCCCTCTTCTCCTTTGTGCCTTTGCTTCAATGTCTCCTCGGCGAAACCCTCGTCTGCGTTGTAACTAAAAGCTGCAAGCCCTCCTCGGAACTCACAGCCACTTCCTCTTCTAACCTCCAGACCGGAGAGCCTGGGACTCCCTCCACAGTGCTCCGAGGATGGGAGGCTAGGCTATCCCGGCCTGCCCACGACCTTGTCCTCAGCCTGGCCTTTCCCCAGCCCGCTCTGCCCCCTCCCTGCAGGAGCTCAGAAATTCGCCTGGCGCACAGATGCCAGACGGGAAAATTAATTGGGCCTTGCTGGGGCTGCTGTCCCGGCTCCCCCTTCAATAACAGCCGTAAAGCGGGATTTATGCGGCCGCGCTGGCTCCCGATGGAAACTGGGAGGAGGGGCAAAACATTCTAGAAAAGTCGATCCCTCGCCCAGGGAGCGGCTGGCGGCTGGGGCTCCGGGACCAGAGCCACCTCCCTGCTGCCCTTCCCTGGGTTGGGTGGGCGGGGAGGGAGGACATCACCCCGGCTCTCGCACTCTCTGGTTGGGAATCGCATTATCTAATTATAGCTCACATATGGGCCTGGCGCGGAGTGGCTCACGCCTGTAATCCCAGCACTTTGGGAGGCTGAGGTAGGCAGATCTCTTGAGGCCAGGAGTTCGAGACCAGCCTGGGCAACATGGTGAAACCCCATCTCTAGTGAAAATACAAAAACTAGTCGGGCATGCCGGTGGGCACCTGTAAGCCCAGCGACTGGGGAGGCTGAGGCAGGAGAATCACTTAAACCTGGAAGGTGGGAACTTGCAGTAAGTTGAGATTGCAGCACTGCACTGCAGCCTGGGCGACAGAGTGAGACTCTGTCTCAAAAAAATGAAATAAATAAAACTTCTACCCCACATGTAGAAGCACCTATTGTGTCAGGCCCTGTCCCAGGTGTTTTTGGAACATCAACAGACTTAAAATTAGGAGGTAGGAGTGATTTTTATGTCCCTTTTACCAACAGGGAAACAGTGACACAGAGAGGTCAAGCAACTTGCTAAAGCTTGCACAGTAAGAAAGCGGCAGAGCTGGGATTTGAACCTTGGGCTGTTAGATTCACAGTTGACATTCTCAGTCACTTAAGCATGGCCCAGTGTGGCATTTATACATCTGGCATCTGCACAGCAACCCCTCAAGGCTCCCAGAGTTGAGATGGTTGGGCCGAGGGTACGAGGAGGTGAGGGGTGCAGTCTGGAGTTGAAGCTCCGTGGTGGCGGGGGTTCTCTCTTGTGTCTAAGAGTGTTATTACTGAGGGCCTCCTTTTTTGCTACTCTGGGTAAGAAAGGCAGGGACATCTGGGTGTCCTCAGCTTCCAAACTTTGCTATTTCTTTTCTTCCGAGCCAGTTGCTGTGGTTACCACAGTTGTCCCTGGCTTAGGGATTTGTGGGGACTAGTAAGCGAAAGGAATGACACAGGCAGTTGGGAAAAACACAGTCACATCCTGATTTAACTGAGGGCTGCTGGCTCAGAGGATTTAACTGACGGCTTCAGGAGCTGTTGCATGGAGCCTGCTTGAATGTCTTACATCGGCCGATCCCTCTGGTGTCCATCGCTTTTCCTTTCCTCTCCCTCCTCAGTAGCGGCTCTTCCAGGCATCCCTGGGGAGGTCATGTACAATCTGAATTCAAGTCCCAGCTGTGCTGTGTGACCTTGGGGAAGCGTCTTCCCCTCTCTGGGCTCAGCATTCTGATCGGAAACCGGGGCTAATAGCAGTGGGGATATGCAGGCCCATGGGGCAGGCATAGGGAGCAGAAAGTCCATCCCTGACTGAACACTCGGTGGGCTTTTAACCGTTTTTCTTACTCTTTTATTGTCGCTCTCTGACTGCAGAGAGAGGGGGTGGGGACGGGGACGCTGCCATCTCCTCCCTGGAGCCATTTCTGCAATCCCCGGACCCAATCCCGCGGCCTCCTTCTTCCACAGGCGCCGCAGGGACGGGTTTGATGGACATGTTTTTTGCACGGAAAAAAAGCTGGAGGAATTGTATTTTGCCAAAAGTGTCAGCCGGAGAGAAAATATTTCCTGCGTCTCTGGCGAGTGTTGACGGGCGCTGCTGGGGGGTGGGCGGGAACGGGGCTACTGCCCCCACCTCGGTCCCAGCTGCCTGCTCAGCCTCCGAGGCGCCCCCTGCAACCCTGCCCCCACCCCGTCCTCTGCAGCCCCCTGCCCAGCTTCGCCCCTCGGACCTCCTCCCTCAGACCCCCCAGCCTCTCCCTCTCTCTCTCTCTCTCTCTCTCTCTGTCTCTGTCTCTCTCTCTCTCCCTCTCTCTCTCTCTCTCTTTCTCTTCTCTGTAAATATGGAATAAGTAAATGATATTGGGAGCTGTGATTTGCAGAATGAGGCGCTTGCCTGCACGAGGGGGTCAGCAGGAGGTACCGCCCGTGCCAAGGCCCTGGGGCAGCACCGGGCCTGGCGTGTGGCAGGAACAGCCAGGAGGCCCATGTAGCTGCAGCAGAGTGGGGAGGGGGAGAGAGGGAGGAGGGCAGGGCTGGGGGGGGGCACGGGACAGGGAGGAGGGCAGGGAAGAGACGGCACAGGGCAGGGAGGGGACAGGGCAGGGTGTGCCCAGCTTTGTGGGCTGTGGGGAGGACTTTGGGTCTTATTCCAGGGGCACTAGGGAGCCCTGAGGGGGATTTGAGCAGGGGAGGGACATGATCTACTTTGGGAATCAACAGATCTCACTGTCTGTGCTGGGGACATGGTTGGAGGGGGGCAGAGGGATGGCCTGGGGGCTGAGGAAGATAGCTCGGTACCCGCCTTGGCTCAGGGCACTGGCCAAGGGGCAGAGGACTCAGAACCAACTGTCAGCGACCCCATGGGGACAGGGGGAGGTGTCTGCAGAATCGCTTGAAATTCAAAAGAAACCAGACTCAGCCAGTTGCGGAGGCTCATGCCTGAAATCCCAGCGCTTTGGGAGGCCGAGGTGGGTGAATCACTTGAGGTCGGGAGTTTGAGACCAGCCTGGCCAACATGGCAAAACCCTGTCTCTACTAAGAAAAGCCACAAAAATGAGCCGGATGTGGTGGGCGGGAGTGCCTGTAGTCCCAGCTACTCGGGAGGCTGAGGCAGGAGAATCGCTTGAACCTGGAAGGCAGAGGTTGCGGTGAGCTGAGATTGCGCCACCGCACTCCACCCGGGGCAACAGATCGAGACCCCATCTCAAAAACAAAACAAAACAAAACAAAAAAAGATTCAAAAGAAGCCAGACTGGGCCTCAGTGAGTGAGGGTTTTAGAGCAACAGAGAGTCTGGTGGCCTTGACTTCAGCGCTGACAGACAAACAACCAGAAAGGACCAGAAACGCCTCACTGCGGGGCGGGTGACCTGTCTTCTCTGAAAAGGAAGCCTACGCAGCCGCGATGAAGGCTGAGGTCAGGTGTGGAGTAACAAGGACTCACATCCTGGACACGGGGATGGGGACCAGAGGAGAGAGCAGGAGGGCACCAGAGGAGAACATTCCAGAAGCATCCACACCAGAACGTCAAGGGGTGGGGGGTCACCCCTGGGAACAGGACTGTGGCAGGGGGGTAATTTTGCTTAACTTTATTCTTTTTTTTTTTTGAGACGGAGTTTTGCTCTTGTTACCCAGGCTGGAGTGCAATGGCGCGATCTCGGCTCACCGCAACCTCCGCCTCCTGGGTTCAGGCAATTCTCCTGCCTCAGCCTCCTGAGTAGCTGGGATTACAGGCACGCGCCACCATGCCCAGCTAATTTTTTGTATCTTTAGTAGAGACGGGGTTTCACCATGTTGACCAGGACGGTCTCGATCTCTCGACCTCGTGATCCACCCGCGTCGGCCTCCCAAAGTGCTGGGATTACAGGCGTGAGCCACCGCTCCCGGGCCCCGCCTCTTACATAAGGGCACCAGTTGTTAGATTTCGGGCCACGCTACCTCCAGGGTCCTTTCATCTCAAGGTCTTAAGTGATGACGTCTGCAAAGATCCTATTTCTTTTTTCCCTTTTTCTTTTTGGAGACAGGGTCTTGCTCTGTCGCCCAGGTGGGAGGGCAGTGTGACACAATCAGAGCTCACTGCAGCCTCAGTCTCCCAGGCTCAAGCAGACCTCCCACCTCAGCCTCCCCAGTAGCTGGGACTACAGGTATGCGCCACCATGCCAGGTGAATTTTTGTAGTTTTTGTAGAGACAGGGTTTCACCATGTTGGCCCAGGCTGGCAAAGACGCTATCTCTAAACACGGTGGCATTCTGAGATTTTGGATGGATGTGAATTCGGTGGGGCAGAGGAACATGCTTTTGATCCCACTATACCCTGTAACAGAATACAGTCCAAGGCTTCAGTTCTAAGCATTGGGATGTGGACATCTTTGGGCATCACCGTTCTGTCTGCCGTACCACCCTGTCCATCTGATTTTGTCCCTCCCCTGCTCAAAGCCCGGCCATGACTTCCTGTTGCCTTAGATCAAGACTGAAACTCTACGGCTCTGGCCAGGCACAGTGGTTCACGTCTGTAACCCCAGCACTGGGATTACAGGTATGAGCCACCGCACCTGGTCTTAATTTTTGTATTTTTAGTAGAGACGGGGTTTTGCCTGTTGACCAGGCTGGTCTCCAACCTGTGATCTCAGGTGATCCGCCCACCTTGGCCTCCCAAAGTGCTCGGATTACAGGTGTGCGCCCCTAATAACTATTTATAATGTTAACTGCTCACGGCTCATCTTCCCCACTGCATGAAAGCCCAAGAGGGTAAGGGCCGGGTCATAGCTCAGCCTGCAGCCCCCAGCCCGGGACCCACCAGCAGGAGGGAATCCTGCAGCGTTTCCATCTATCCTGGAGCCTCAGTTTTCACATCTGCCTAATGGGTCATGTGCCACCTGTCCTGGGGTCACTGAGTGTCTTCAGCTATCCCCCAAGACTGCAGAAGCACCCAGCCAGCTGGGTTCTGGCACACAGAAAGTGTCTGTCTCTTGCCCCCTCTGACCATCACTCAGACCCGGTGTGGGAGGTGACAGCCCCGCAGATGCCACTGGCTCAGGCTGCACTGCTGGGGCCGACACGCTGTCACATTTGGTAAATTGCAGGCAGGCGGCTTCTGCGGCTGCAGCACCAAGGACAGGCAGGGACGTGACTGGGAATATCTGGAGTTCCAGAGACCCAGGACTGAGCTGGGAAGTAGACGCCTGAGAGCCAACTCTGCCCCTCTCTGGGCCTCAGTTTCTTCACTGGCAAACAGAAAAGGTCTCAAGATCACTGAGGCATCTTGGAATTCCTTTGCCCACATCCTGCTATGAGTCCCTCACTAAGCCCTTTCATGGCTTTGAGCCTCCATATATAAAATGCAAGGATAAAAAAATAAGAGATAAGATCTGAGCACAGCCAGTGACCTTTCTTGAACTCAGGGATCAGTGTTCAAAAAAATGGGAATAACTCCCCCCGCCTGCCACCCCGACTCGGCTGGGCACAGGGGCTCGTGCCTGTAATCTCAGCACTTTGGGAGGCTGAGGCGAGCATATCACCTGAGGCCAGGAGTTCAGGACTAGCCTGGCCAACATGGCAAAACCTCATCCCTTCTAAAAAAAAAAAAAAAAAAAAAAGAAAAATTAGTTGGGCGTGGTGGCACATGCCTGTAATCCCAGCTACTCCAGAGGCTGAGGCAGGAGAATCACTTGAACCCAGGAGGTGGAGGTTGCAGCGAGCGGAATTCGTGTCACCGCACTCCAGCCTGGGTGACAAGAGTGAAACTCCATCTCAAAAAAACCAAAAACAAAAACAAAAAACGCCCTCGTGACAGTTAATTGATTGAACACCTGCTGTATACCTGGCTCTACTCGGAGAACTTGGTAAGAATCTTAGATCTGCTGTATGTCCTACAGCAACACAATGACAGGGGATACTATTAATATTATTACCCCCATTTTGCAGATGAGAAAATTGAGGCCCAGAGAGGTAAATACACTCACCCAAGGTCACACAGTCAAGAAGTTTCAGAGGCTGAATGGGACCTGGGTCTCTGTTATCCTAAGACTGGCTGTAAACTCCCACACTGTCAAATGAATAGGTGAGTGCCTGTTAATCTTTTGGGAGTGAAGAGCGTGCTGGCCACTTTCCCTAATGACATGGGGGCTTCAGATTTCCCCCAAGAGCTGGGTCGTGGTCCCGGACCTCCTGTCACCCACAACTTCCTTCCTACACAGCCACCCCCTTGCAAAGATGCAGCCGTGGACCCTGACGCCTTCCCCTCGCTGGGGCAAAAGCTCCCCTCCTCCCCGAGACCCCCTCAGGCAGGTGAAAGAGACTCGAAGGGAGAGGTGACATCTCCCCATGTGTCCACCTGCAGCCTCCTTCAAAGAAACGCAAAATCCAAGGGAAAGAGAGAGGCGGCCGCAGGCTGCGTGTGAGCCTGTGTGAGCCTGTGTGAGCGTGAGCACGGATCTATGAAAGATTTAGGCGGCGCCTGGTGTGTTATGGTCATAATTAATCTTGTGCCTCGTTGTCGGAGCGAATGACATTCAGAAATTACTTTTTGTGGCCTGGGTGAAGCAAAAGCTGATGGGGCCCAGATTCCTTTTTACCCAGGGATCAGGGTAGCAGGGTATACATGTGGGGGAGAGTGACTGAGGAAGGGGGATCTGGCCAGGTGTGGTGGCTCACGTCTGGAATGCCAGCACCTTGGGAGGCTGAGGCGGGCGGATCACTTGAGGTCAGGAGTTCGAGACCACTCTGGCCAACACGGTGAAACCCCGTCTCTATTAAAAATACAAAAAATTGGCTGGGCATGGTGATGGGCGCCTATAATCCCAGCTACTCGGGAGGCTGAGACAGGAGAATTGCTTCAATCTGGGAGGCAGAGGTTGCAGCGATTGGAGATTTCTCCACTGCACTCCAGCCTGGGTGACAGAGCCAAGACTCCATCTCAAAAAAAAAAAAAAAAAAAAAAATAGGCCGGGCGCGGTGGCTCACACCTGTAATCCCAGCACTTTGGGAGGCCGAGGCGGGTGGGTCACGAGGTCAAGAGATCGAGACCATCCTGGTTAACATGGTGAAACCCCGTCTCTACTAAAAATACAAAAAATCAGCTGGGCATGGTGGCACGTGCCTGTAATCCCAGCTACTCAGGAGGCTGAGGCAGGAGAATTGCCTGAACCCAGGAGGCGGAGGTTGCGGTGAGCCGAGATCACGCCATTGCACTCCAGCCTGGGTAACAAGAGTGAAACTCCGTCTCAATAAATAAATAAATAAATAAATAAATAAATAAATAAAATAAAATAAAATAAAATAAAAATTAGCCAGGTGTGGCGGTGTGTGCCTGTAATCCCATTTACTTGGGAGGCTGAGGTGGGAGAATTGCTTGAACCTGTGAGGCAGAGGTTGCAGCAAGCCGAGATCATGCCACTGCACTCCAGCCTGGTCTACAGAGTCAGACTCCATCTGTATTAAACAAACAAAAAGAGTCAGGGTGTGGTGGCTCACGCATGTAATCCCAGCACTTTATACAGGCAGATCACGATGTCAAGAGATCGATCGAGGCCATCCTGGCCAACATGGTGAAACCCCGTCTCTAGTAAAAATAGAAAAATTAGCTGGGCATGGTGGCACATGCCTGTAATCCCAGCTACTCAGGAGGCTGAGGCAGGAGAATTGCTTGAACCCAGGAGGTGGAGGTTGCGGTGAGCCAATATCACACCACTGCACTCCAGCCTGACAACAGAGCGAAACTCTGTCTCCATTAAAAGCAGAAAGACGGGGGAGCTTCTCCTCCCCGCCACACTGGCCCTGCCTCCATTTAAGTCATGAACTCCCCAGCCCAGTGGGTACCCTGGGCGCAATGGGTGCCAGGCTAACTGTTTTTGGAGGAAGAGCTTGTTTCATTGTGTGTTTATAGTTTTACTGAGGTATAACTGGCATCTGAGAAAATGAAAATATTTAAAGTGAGGGTTTTTTGTTGCAGTGGTTTTGTTTTGTGTTTTGAGACAGGGTCTCGCTCTGTTGTCCAGACTGTAGTGCTGTGGCGTGATCGTGGCTCAGGGCAGCCCTGACTTCCTGGGTCTAAGTGGTCCTCACACCTCATCCTCTTGAGTAGCTGGGACCACAGGTGTGCACCATCAGGCCTGGCTAAGAAATACATAGTTTTTTTTTTTTGTAGAGATAGTGTTTTTTGCTGCATTGCCCAGGCTCGTTTGGAGTGTCTGGCCTCAAGTGATCCTCCCACCTCGGCCTCCCAAAGTGCTGGGATTACAGGCGTGACCTCTAAACTCTTTTTTTTTTTTTTTTTTTTTGTCTGAGACAGAGTCTCACTCTGTCACTCAGGCTGGAGTGCAGTGGCACGATCTCTGCTTACTGCAACCTCCGCCTCCTGGATTCAAGCGATTCTCCCGCCTCAGCCTCTTGAGTAGCTGGGACTACAGGCACGTGCCACCACGCCCGGCTAATTTTGTATTTTTAGTAGAGATGGGGTTTTACCATATTGGTCAGGCTGGTCTTGAACTCCTGTCCTTGAAATCTGCCCGCCTCGGCCTCCCAAAGTATTGGGGTTACAGGTGTGAGCTGCCATGCCTGGCCGTCCTCTCAACTTTTTGACATCTCTGTTTTGTTTTGTTTTTTTTTTGAGATGGAGTTTCGCTCTTGTTCCCCAGGCTGGAGTGCAATGGCGCGATCTCGGCTCACCGCAACCTCCGCCTCCTGGGTTCAAGCAATTCTCCTGCCTCAGCCTCCTGAGTAGCTGGGATCACAGGCACGCGCCACCATGCCCAGCTCATTTTTTGTATTTTTAGTAGAGACGGGGTTTCACCATGTTGACCAGGAAGGTCTCGATCTCTTGACCTCGTGATCCACCCGCCTCGGCCTCCCAAAGTGCTGGGATTACAGGCGTGAGCCACCGGGCCCGGCCGACATCTCTGTTTATAGATGAGGAAAATGCGGCCCAGGACAGTTGTCACCATGAGGTCATGAATCATTTCAGGGGGTGGATTATCTATACGCATATATCCATAAAGCCATCGGCTTCGTGGTGAATATACCCATCACCAACACAATGAATACATTTCTCCCTTGTAACCCCTTCTCCTCTCCCTCCCTCCCCTCCCCCTTCCCCTCCAATCCTTTCTGGGTACCCACTGGTCTGTTTAGAGTCCCTATTAAATGAGTCTGCATTTTCGAGCTGTCACCAGTGAGTAGCGTTTCACGCCTGACTTTTATTCCTCAGCATACGGATTTCAAGGCTCAGGCCTGCTGTTGGGTGGATCAGTGCTCTCTCCCTCTGTGTGGCCGAGGAGAATCCTATGGTCTGGATGGACCACTGTTTGTTTGTCCATTTACCTGGGGATAGACACTTGGGTTGTTTCCAGCTTGCGGCTGGTATGCATAAAGCTGCTGTGAACAAGTCTATGTGAGTCTTGGTGTGGACACAGGCATTTCTCTTGCGTGAATAAATACCCAGGAGCGGCGTGGCTGGGTCCTAGCAGAAGTGTGTGTTTGACTTTTTCAGCAGTTAGGGGCTGTGCACTTTAAACACCATGATAGGCCAAGCGTGGTGGCTCACACCTGTAATCCCAGCACTTTGGGAGACCAAGGAGGGCGGATCACCTGAGGTCGGGCATTGGAGACCAGCCTGGCCAACATGGTGAAACCCTGTCTGTACTAAAAGTACAAAAATTCGCTGGGTGCAGTGTAATCTCAGCTACTCTGGAGGCTGAGGCAGAATCATTTGAATCTGGGAGGTGGAAGTTGCAGTGAGCTGAGATGGCACTCCAGCCTGGGCGACAGAGTGAGACCTCGTCTTGATGATTAATAAACAAATAAACACACACAGTGACAGTGTGGAGCACCTTGCTTCCTCCTTTAGACGGCTCAGTGACTATGGGCTTATCACTTTTCAGAGGGGGAAACTGAGGACAGACCGTGCGGGTGAGGAGCAGGGACTTGAACCCAGGACTGCCCAAGCCTGGAGAGGTAAATACACTCACCCAAGGTCACACAGTCAAGAAGTTGCAGAGGCTGAACTGGACTCGGGTCTCCCTGATCCCAAGACTGGGCTGGAAACCCCCACACTTGCAAAGGAACAGCTGAGTGTCTGTTAACCTTTCGGGAAACGAGAGGGTGCTGGCCACTTTCCCTAATGACGAGGGGGGGCTCCAGGTTTCTCCACGAGCTGAGTCATGGCCCCCGGCCCCTATCACCAACAGCTTCCTCCCTACACAGCCACCCCATTGCAAAGGTGCAGCCGTGGACACTGACGCCTTCCTCTTGCTGGGGCAAACCTCCCCTCCTCCCCAGACCTCCTCAGGCAGGCGAGCTGGATGCATTTGTGGGCACCAGGATACCTTTGGCTTCTGTCTCTCTTTTTTTTTTTTTGACATGGAGTCTTGCTCTGTCACCCAGGCTGGAGTGCAGTGGCACCATCTCAGCTCTCTGCAACCTCCGCCTCCTAAGTTCAAGTGATCCTCCTGCCTCAGCTTCCCAAATTTGGGATTACTGGCATGCACCACCACGCCCAGCTAATTTCAATATTTTAATTTTAATTTAATTTTATTTTTGAGACAGAGTTTCGCTCTTGTTACCCAGGCAGGAATGCAATGGCACGATCTTGGCTCACCACAATCTCCGCCTCCTGGGTTCAAGTGATTCTCCTGCCTCAGTCTCCCAAGTAGCTGGGATTACAGGCATGCGTCACCACACCCGGCTAGTTTTTTGTATTTTTAGTAGAGACAGGGTTTCTCCATGTTGGTCAGGCTGGTCTCAAACTCCCAACCTCAGGTGATTCGCCCACCTTGGCCTCCCAAAGTGTTGGGATTATAGGTGTGAGCCACCGTGCCCGGCTAATTTTAGTATTTTCAGTAGAGACGACGTTTCACTGTTGTTGGCCAGGCTGGTCTCGAACTCCTGACCTCAGGTGATCCGCCTGCCCCAGCCTCCTCCCAAACTGCTGGACTTACAGGCGTGAGCCACAGCGCCCAGCACTTAGATGTGTTAAGAGGCACGAATGCTTACCATTGTGTCACAGCTGCAGGCAGTGTTCAGTCAGTCACAGGGGTTGCAGGTGTGTAGCCTGAGAGTCCTAGGTTACACTATACAGCGGAGGCTGCCCAGGCTGAAGTGCAGTTGGCACAATCATAGCTCACTGCAGCCTCGGACTCCTGGCCTCAAGCAGTCCTCCCACCTCAGCCTCAAGTGGTTCAAGTAGATGGGACCACAGGCATGTGCCACCATGCCCAGCTAGTTTTTTTTTTTTTTTGAGGTAGAGTCTCACTCTGTTGCCCAAGCCGGAGTGCAGTGGCATGATCTCGGCTCACTGCAACCTCCGCCTCCTGGGTTCAAGCAATTCTCCTGCCTCTGCCTCCTGAGGAGCTGGGATTACAGGCATGGGCCACCACGCCCGGCTAATTTTTGTGTTTTTAGTAGAGATGGGGTTTCGCCGTGTTGGTCAGGCTGGTCTTGAACTCCTGACCTTAGGTGACTCACTCTTCTCAGCCTCCCAAAGCGCTGTGATTACAGGTGTGAGCCACTGTACCTGGCCTGCCCAGCTAATTTTATTTTATTTTTTTTGTAGAGATGAGAGCTTGCTATGTTGCCCAGCCTGTTCTTGAACTCCCGAGCTCAAGTGATCCTCCTGCCTCGGCCTCCCAAAGTATTGGGATGACAGGCATGCGTCTCTGTGCCTAGCCTCTTTTTGTTTTGTTTTTTTTTGAAACAGGATCTTGCTCTGTCTCCTGGGTTGGAGCGCAGTGGCGTGATCGTGGCTTCCTGCAGCCTCAAACTCCCGGGTGCAAGCTGTCCTCGCAGCTCAGCCTCCCAAGTAGCTGGGACTCCAGGTGTATGCTGCCACACCTGGCTAAATTTTTAATCTTTTGTAGAGACGGGGTCTTACTATGTGGCCTAGACTGCTCTTGAACTCCTGGACTCAGGCAATCCTCCCTCCTCAGCCTCCCCAAGTGCTGGGATGACAGGCTGAGCCGCCGCGCCCCGCCTGTCTTCACTTTCCAGGCACTCTGCCTGTTTCCACAGTGTTGACTGTCTGCCTGGCACGGTCGTAAGCACCCACTTCGCATGTCTTCATGTCTCTAAACTTTTTAACACCATCTCCACTCACAGACGGGAAAACTGAGGCACAGGCGTTTCTGGCCACTCAGCCAGGAAGCATCTGAGGAAGGCGGGGACGGGCTTACCTCCTGGCACCCGGCAGCAGCGGCCTGGCCCGCTCACGGAGCTCAGAGCCCCCGGCACGGGTTCTGGCTGAAGGATGCCGGTTCAACAGCCCCAGCTGTCACAAACGAGGCAGCAGAAATCGTGGGGTGAGGAGCAGGACACTGGTCTGGCGCTGGGGTCTCAGGACTGCCAGCCCCCCGTTTCCTACGGTCCCCAGAGCTGGCAACCAGGGCTCCCACCAACTGTGAGCCCCACAGCCTGGGAGTGGCCTCAGCGGGTGCTGGCACAGACAGCGAACAGATGCTCGCTATTTTAAACCCACTGTTAACTCATTAAGACAGCTGTTTCCCATCCCCAAAGTCGGCAGAATTAGAATTAAATTCGTTCCAGAATTAAACACACACATACACACACGCACACCCCACCACCATTTGGAGGCAAAACTTGTTAGCATTTAGGCAAGCTGTGTCTATGAGCCTGGGGACAGGGCTCAGCTTCCGCCTGACAAGTTACATCACAGTCCCGAGGTTCCCAGCTGGGCCTGTGGCCAGAATGCCCCGTGGGCCCAGATTCTCACGTCTGCCCAGGTCTCCGCCATCAGAGTCCAGCTGCTAAGTGCACGTCCTCCTGGGGTTCGCTCCGACCCCTCAGACCCCGCAGGGCCCAGAAGCAGCTGAGTGTCTGCCCCTGAATCTGCTTCTCCTCTTAGGTGACCATCCTTACCTGCCACTCACATCAGAGTCCAGGTGCCCCCTCCTCTTTCTCCTCTCCCCTTACCCCTCACATCAGAATGGGCAGGACTTTCTGTTGAAGCTGCTTGCAGCCAGCTTTGCCCCACTCCTACTGCTACTGCACTGGTCCAGCCTGAACACCTGGCCCAGACACCATCCCAGGTTCCTAACTTTTACTGTCACCCCCAAGTAGCTGTTTTCTCTTAATGGAGAGATCTTTTTAGAGCCAGAATCGGATTGTGTCACTCTCTTGATTGACATTGTCTAGCACGGGGTTTCATTAGAACTTTCTGGGATGAGTGGAATGTTCCAGACTCACGCCAGCCAACATGGCCACCTCCATGCAGCTATAGAGTGCTTTCAGTGTGGCCAGTGTGAGTGAGGACCTGAATTTTAGATTCATTTCATTTGAATGACTTTAAATATTCACATGGAGCTGGCAGCTCCTGTATTCTGGCTCTGAGGCCATTGGCCACCTGCTCAGATCCCTGGGTCCTCCCTGTTTCCTGGAAGTGCAGGCTGGGATCCCAGCTCTGTCTGAGCCTGCTCTGACATTGTCCGTGGCGGCCGGAGTGTGGCAGAATTCACAATACTCCTCCTAGCCACCCTCAACCGGTGGTGCTCTGGCTTTTACATAAATACCCCGGCTCCCTCGTCCTTCAGGTGGGGCAATTCTTTTTTTTTTTTTTTTTTTTTTTGAGACAAAATCTCAGTCTCACTCTGTCACTCAGGCTGGAGTGCAGTAGTGCAATCTCGGCTCACTGCAACCTCTGCCTCCCCAGTTAAAGCGGTTCTCCTGCCCCAGCCTCCCCAGTAGCTGGGATTACAGGCGCTCACCACCACTCCTGGCTTATTTTTGTATTTTTAGTAGAGATGGGGCTTCACCATATGGCCAGGCTGGTTTCGAACTCCTGACCTCAACTGATCTGCCCGGCCTGGCCTCCCAAAGTGCTGGGATTACAGGCGTGAGCCACCGCGCCCGGCCATGTGGGACAATTCTGAGTTTCACAGTCAACGCGTGCTCCCGGAGGCCCCCCGTGGGGCTGAACTCCTCCTGCCCCAGGCTCACGAAGGCACCCGTTTGTGGCGTCTCTTCCCTCTTGGACCTTCCCACACCCCTCCTGGGGTTTCCTGGGATCGTCTCCCACATCCGCCACTTGTCCCGAAATCTTGTCTCGGGGGCTGCTTTGGGGAAACTAAAATAGAACAGGTTCTGCATTGGGGCAAACTGTTCATCGTGGCTCAGAAGGCTCTTCATCCTCAGCCCCTTACCTCTTCACTCCTGCCATCCACACCAGCCACGCTCTCTTTTCCTCCTCCTCGGACACACCAGCCCCTCCTGCCACAGGACATGTGCCCATGACATCCCCACCCCCTGCAACTCTGACCTTCTCCCATCCTGTCTCCTCACTCTTCACGCCTCGGTTTAAATGCCCCCTACTCACAGAGGACATTCCCAACCACACTGCCTGCTGGCCACCGACTCCTCTTTCTCTTTTTGTTAGAGACAGGGTCTCGCTCTGTTGCCCAGGCTGGAGAGCAGTGGTGTGATCATAGCTCACTGCAGCCTCCAGCTTCTGGCTTGAAGTGATCCTCTGGCCTCAGCCTCCCAAGTAGCTGGGTCTACAAGCATGCACCACCACACCCAGATAATTTTATTTATTTATTTATTTTTTTGTAGAGATGGGGTCTTGCTATGTTGCTCAGGCTGGTCTCCAACTCTTGGTCTCAAATAACCCTCCTGCCTTGGCCTCCCAAAGTGCTGGGATTACAGGTGAGAGCCACCACACCCAGAGCCGACCTTGACTCTCTTGAAGGGCACTGGCCAGGTGTTTTTCAGAAGGTCACTCAATTCAGGTTTTTCTGGTGTCTAATCATGATTAGACAGAGATTCTGCATTTCTGCCCAGATCCCACTGAGAATGCTGTGGTCCCCTCAGAACCTCAGATCAGGAGGCACACGCTGTCACTGTGTCTCGTCGCTGGGGGCATTCATTTTGATCCCTTGGCTAAGGTGGTATTTGTCAGATCCCCCCCCCCCCGAAAGTTATCTTTATTCTTTTCCAATGAATAAATATCATGAGAGAGTTACTTTGAGACTGTGCAAATATCCCGTTTCTCCCTCAACTTTCACCCAGTAATTCTAGCATTCTTGGATTGATCCTGCCTCTTACACACTTGATCTTATCTGCTTCTGATTTCTCTCCTGGGACTCATCGCTCTTTGAAACATTCCTGCTCAGTTGTTCAAGCGTAGGTCAACGTTCGCCTCTTCCACTGGACACACTTCGTGAAGGTGGGGGCTGGGTTTGCCATGATCACTTCAGTGTCTCAGAGCCCAGCACAGGGTCTGGCACATAGAAGGCACTTGGCAACTAGGTGATGAATAAGCAAATGAAATGAGACGTCAATCAACAAGTCCCAGGTGCTCAGGAAGTCTGATTGGGTGTCATCCCAAGAATGAAGTGTGTTCTAGGAGCAAAGATGCTCTGAGACGCTACCTAGAGGAATGCTCATCATGGATGAATCCTTGGACAAAACACTGGTGCTCCCACCTCCCAACAGTTCCCTTGGTCCTGCTGAAAGTCTGGATATGGAGCTGACGCCACGTGGATCTTGCTCTTTGAAATCTATGTCCAGGCTGTGCAGAGTGGCTCATGCCTGCAATGCTAACACTTTGGGAGGCCAAGGCAGGAGGACTGCTTGAGGCCAGGAGTTTGAGACCAGTCTGGGCAACATAGCAAGACCCCATCACTACAAGAAATAAAAAAATTAGCCAGGCATGGTGACACACACTTGTAGTCCCAGCTACTTGGGAGGCTAAGGTGGGAGAATCACTTGAGTCTGGGAGGTCAAAGTTGCAGTGAGCTGTGATTGTGTCACTGCACTCCAGCCTGGGTAACAGAGCAAGACTCCATCTGTTAAAACAAAACAAAGAGAAGAAGTCTATGCCTAATAAAGCTACAGACAGTAATCAAGGGTATTGGCATAAGGATTGACAAATAGATTCATGAAACAGAATACAGAACACAGAAAAAGACACTCCCGCATATACACACATGGTCATTTGCTTTTAGATGATCCAATGACGAAAGGCAAGTATTTTCAACAAAAGCCTCTGGAACAACTGGCTACCTGTGTGGGGAAATAAAGAGCCCTAACCCCTACCTCACACCATACACAAAAATCAATTCAAGATGCAATATGGACTAAACATGAAGGCTTGAATTATAAAGACTTTAGAGGAAAACAAAACAATATTTTTGTGGTTTCAGGGTAGGCAAAAGTTTCTTTGGACACGGACAGCAAGAACCCTGAAAGAAAACAAATTGGTCAATTTCACCATAGTACAGTTAAAATCTGATTAGCAAAACACCCCAGTGAAGAAAATCTAATCCTAGTGGGAGTGGAGGTGGGGTCTCTGTGTGTGAGGACTGGTCTCCAAAGTTGTGTGTGTGCATGTTTTGTTGTATTTGAGATAGGGTCTCACTCTCTTGCTTTGGCTGGAAGGCAGTGGTGCAGTAGCTTACTGCAGCCTCGAACTCCTGGGCTCAAGTGACCCTCCCACCTCAGCCTCCCAAGTAGCTGGTACTACAGGCATGCACCACCACACCTGGTTAATTTTTTTGTTTGTTTTCTTGGTAGAGACGGGGTCTAGATGTGTTGCCCAGGCTGGTCTCAAACTTCTGGGCTCAAGTGATCCTCCTGCCTCAACCTCCCAAAGTGCTGGGATTAGAGGAGTGAGCCACCATGCCCAGCTGCCAATTGTTTGTTTACCCATGAGCTACTCAGACAAGACTTAGGGAAATGCTAGCCCACTGAAATCAGGTGACATTAATTTGAGTCTTGTCTTTGGCCTCCAATGCACTGGGCAAGCATGGACTGGGGCCACGTCTCTCTGGGCTATATTTCTCTGCCCATTCATGAAAAGGTACAGTGCAATAATGTCTGACCACCCCCCACCACCAATGTGTTCTGCCCACGGGTTCTCTCTCTCTCTTCTTCCAACCCCTAGTCACCAGGAGCCCTGGGCAGAATGCGGGCTGCCGGACAAGGCAGAATAGTGTGTGCCAGCCCGACATATCACCCTGTTCAGACAGATCTTCCTTCCCAGCAATGTTTTCTGGCTCTGAGAGTTTAACTATCCTGGCATAAAACCTGAGACCTTGGAGCAGGACAGGAGAAAAGACAAAAGAAGCAATCTGACCTCGGACAGCAAATCTGTTTAATTTGCAGCCAGACATCTGGCCTGGCAGGGGCCAAGCTGGGACACAGCCAGTGAGACGGGAGGTTTGGGGAGCCGGGCGTGGGGAAGGGCAGATGCCGAGGCCTAGTGCAGCTTCTCCTTAGCTGTGGCACTTGGGCAGGGGTGGTCGCCTCTCTACATGCCAGCTTCCTGGGAGAAATGGGGAAATTCACAACCCCCAAGCTCAAAGGGTGATAGGAGGGCCCACTGGCAACTGTGTGCAGAAAACATTTGTGGTCTCTGCCTTGGGTCACTGTCATTTGACAGCTGAGGAAGCTGAAACGCTAAGAGGGTGATGCGGCTCTGTGTCCCCACCCCAAACTCATCTTGAATTGTAATCTGAATTGTAAACCCCACATATTGGGCAAGGGACCTCATAGGATGTGATTAGATTATGGGGTGTTTCCCCCAGGCTGTTCTTGTGAGAAAGATTTCTCATGAGATCTGATGGTTTTAAAAGGAGCTTTTCCCTTCTTAGCTCTTCACTTCTGTCTCCAGCGACCTTGTGAAGAAGGACATGTTTGCTTCTTCCCCTTCTGCCACGATTGTAAGTTTCCTGAGGCCTCTCCAGCCATGCAGAACTGTGAGTCAATGAAAACTCTTTCCTTTATAGATTACCCAGTCTCAGGTATTTCTCTATAGCAGTGTGAGTGTGAACTAAATGGAGGAAAGCAAGGCACCTCAGCTCACTGCAACCTCCACCTGCCGGGTTCAAGCAATTCTCCCGCCTCAGCCTCCAAAGTAGCTGGGATGACAGGCGTCCACCACCACGCCTAGCTAACTTTTGTATTTTCGGTTGAGACGGTGGTTTCATTATATTGACCAGGCTGGTCTTAAACTGACTTCAAGTGATCGTCCCACTTTGGCCTCCCAAAGTGCTGGGATTATGGTGCCAGGCACTGCTCTGGAGGAGGCTGCTTTTTTTTTTTTTTTTTTTTTTTTTGAGATGGAGTTTCGCTCTTGTTGCCCAGGCTGGAGTGCAATGGCGTGATCTTGGCTCACCGCAACCTCCGCCTCCTGGGTTCAGGCAATTCTCCTGCCTCAGCCTCCTGAGTAGCTGGGATTACAGGCACGCGCCACCATGCCCAGCTAATTTTTTTTTGTATTTTAAGTAGAGACAGGGTTTCACCATGTTGACTAGGATGGTCTCGATCTCTTGACCTTCTGATCCACCCGCCTTGGCCTCGCAAAGTGCTGGGATTACAGGCTTGAGCCACCGCGTCCGGCAGGAGGCTTCTTTTTAATTCCTTTTGCAAAAACCCCAGAGCTGGCTCTGATTGGCCCAGCTTGGGTCACATGTCCCATCCTGAACCAATCAGTGTGGTTTAGAGGATGCAATGCTATCATTGGCCAGGCCTGGGTCATGTGACTACCCAAAACCAGGAAGAAGCTCTCTTCTCCCCGCTCCTTGTAGCCGCCTGTACTCGAAATGGAAACTATTTGGTTTCCCACAGGTGTGCCATGCTGCTGGCTCCAAACAGATGTCTGCCATAGGTAGGTAGCACTTTATCCTCATTTACAGAGGAGCAAGTCAAGATTCTGAGGGGTCACTGGCTTTCTCAGGGGCTTCGCAGTCAGTAGCAGAGCTGGGAATTTGAACCTGGGACTTTTTTTTTTTTTTTTTTTTTTTTTTGAGATAGAGTTTCTCTGTGTCACCCAAGCTAAGCTGGAATACAGTGATGTGATCATAGCTCACGGCAGCCTTGACCTCCTGGGGTCAGGTGATCCTCCTGCCTCGGCCTCCCAACTGGCTGGGACTACAGTCAGGCACCACCAGGCCTGGATAATTTTTAAAAATATATTTGTAGGCCAGGTACGGTGGCTCACACCTGTAATCCCAGCACTTTGGGAGCTTGAGGCGGTCAGATCACCTGGGGTCGGGAGTTTGAGACCAGCCTGCCCAGCATGGAGAAACGCTGTCTCTACTAAAAATACAAAAACTAGGTGGGTGTGGTAGCTCATGCCTGTAATCCCAACTACTTGGGAGGCCGAGGAAGAATTGCTTGAACCCAGGAGGCAGAGGTAGTGGTGAGCTGAGATTGTGCCATTGTACTCCAGCCTGGGCAACAACAGTGAAACTCCACCTCGAGAAATACACATACACACCACACACACACACACACACACACACACACACACATACATACACACACACACATATATTTGTAGAGATGGAGTCTTTCTGTGTTGTCCTGGCTAGTCTTGAACTCCTGGGCTCATTCAGTCTTCCTGCTGTAGCTTCCCAAAGTGCTAAGATTACAGGTGTGAGTCCCTGTGCCCAGCTCAAACCCAGGACTCTTGACTCTCATATTTGGGATCTTTTTGTGGATGTGTGTGAGGTACTGAAGGGAAGGTAACGTTGAACTAGGCTGGGTGAGGCACGTGGAGGATTGGCTGGGCAGGGAACTGCCTGTACAAGGGTGTGGACGTGGGACCCAGCACTGTGGCAATTGAAGACGTGGAGGAAGCACGTTACATTTTGTATTTGCCCGCTGGGCACAGTGGCTCACGCCTGTAATCCCAGCATTTTTGGAGGCCACAGCAGGAGGATCACCTGAGGTCAGGAGTTCAAGAGCAGCTTGGCCAACACAGTAAAACCCCATCTCTACTAAAAAACAAAAGTTAACCAGGTGTGGTGGTGCACACCTGTGATCCCAGCTACTCAGGAAGCTGAGGGAGGAGAATCACTTGAACCTGGGAGGTGGAGGTTGCAGTGAGCCGAGATCGTGCCAATGCACTCCAGCCTGGGTGATGAGACTCAGTCTTAAAAAAATAAATACTTGCATGAAGCACCTCTTTAAAATCTCCCGGCAAGAATCTGAGCTACATGCTGTTGGGATGTCCATTTTTCATACCTATAAAGTGGAGCTCAGATGGCCATGACCGTCAGCTCAAAGCCAGAAACAGCAAAACCAGCTTTAAATCCAGGTCCAGCCTTTCCTCAAAGCTGGGCCTCCTCCTCTACCCCTGCGCTATGGGTTGAATCGCATCCTCTCAAAATATATGTTGAAGTCCTGGCCGGGCGCCGTGGCTCCTGCTTGTAATTCCCGCACTTCGGGAGGCCAAGGCGGGTGGATCACCTGAGGTCAGGAGTTCTAGACCACCCTGGCCAACATGGTGAAACCCCGTCTCTACTAAAAATACAAAAAAATTAACCGGGCGTGGTAGTGTGCACCTGTAATCCCAGATACTCGGGAGGCTGAGGCAGAAGAATTGCTTAAACCTGGGAGGCAGAGGTTGCAATGAGCCAGGATTGTGCCATTGCACTCCAGCCTGGGTGACAGAGCGAGACTGCATCTCAAAAAAAAAAAAAAAAAAAACCCACAAAAAAACAAGTGTTGAAGTCCTAACCCCTGACATCTGGGAATGCCACCTTGCTTGGACATAGGTTACATGCGGATGTAATCAAGTTAAGATGAGGTCATTGCGATGGACCTGAATCCAATATGACTGGTGTCTTCTTAAAAAGAGGAGGTGACAAGTTTGTGGGAACACCAGTCCAGCCTCTGCCTTTGTTGTCACATGGCTGTCTTTCCTGTGTCTCTGACTCCGTGTCTCTTGTTTTCTTTTCTTTACTTTTTTTATTGAGACATAGTCTTGCTCGGTCGTCCAGGCTGGAGTGCAGTGGCGCCATCTTGGCTCACTGCAGCCTCTGCCTCCTGGGTTCAAGCGATTCTCCTGCCTCAGCTTCCCAAGTCGCTGGGACTTCAGGTGCCCGCCACCACACCCAGCTAACTTTTTGTATTTAGTACAGATGGGGTTTCACCATCTTGGCCAGGCTGGTCTTGATCTCCTGACCTCGTGATCCGCATGCCTTGGCCTCCCAAAGTGCTGGGATTACAGGCGTGAGCCACCACCCCCAGTCTAATGTTTGTATTTTTAGTACAGATGGGGTTTCACCATGTTGGTCAGGCTGGTCTCGAACTCCTGACCTCAGGTGATCCACCCACCTCCACCTCCCAAAGTGCTGGGATCACAGGCGTGAGCCACCAAGCCCCACCCCTCCAGTGGTTTTAGTCAGTACCCCAGAACAAAATCCAAGTTTCTTACTAAGCTCTACAAGGGCCTGCAGGACCTGGCCCATCTCCCTCAACCCTCCCCTCCTCCGTCTCCCCCCTCACTCACTCTGCTGCCGCCACACGGGGCTCCTGCTCTTCCTCCCATGTGCCAGGTGCTGTCCTGCCACAGGGCCTTTGCATGGTCTGTGCATTCTGCCTGGAACTTCCTTCCTGCACTAGCACCTCCTTCTTCCCCTTCTGGTCTTTTGTTTGTTTGCTTGTTTTTTATTTTGAGACAGGGTCTTTCCCTGTCACCCAGGCTGGAGTGCAGTGGTGCAATCATAGCTCATTGCAGCCTTGACCTCCTGAGCTCAAGTGATCCTCCCACCTCAGCCTCCTGAGTAGCTGGGACTACAGGTGTGCACCACCATACCTGGCTAATGTTTGTATTTTTTGGAGAGATGGAGTTTCACTATGTTGCCCAGGCTGGTCTCGAACTCCTAGACTCAGGTGATTTGCTTGCCTCAGCCTCCCAAAGTGCTGGGAGTGCAGGTGTGAGCCACCGTTTCCAGCCCCGAGTCTCAGTTCTAAGGTTTCCCCCTGAGCTCCCTGACCACCCGCAAGCTCCATCTCATGACCCCTTCGTGTTTTTTAGTTCTGGCGTTTCTCTCCTGCTGACATCTCCCTGCTAATTTATTGAATCATATATTTGGTATCTATCCCACACCCTGGAGTAATAGTCCCGGGAGAGCAGAGACTTTTCTGTTTTGGTCACTGCTGTGTGTGAGTGCCTGGAACAGCGTCTGGGACAGAGTGGGCGCTCCCTGGAGGTTGCCTGGGCTTGCATCTGCGTTTTGCACGTGACTCTCGTATTCACACTGTTCCAGGGGAAGTCATAGAGGTGGCCTTGACCTTCTTCCTCCCATGGCCTTACCTAGTAGCTCTTTGTTATTGGTGCACTGCTAAGCAGCCCCTCACTGCCCAGAACACCCCCTTGCTTCCTTGCGTTTTTTTTTTTTTTTTTTTTTTTTTGAGGCAGGGTCTCACTCTGTTGCCCAGGCTGGAGTGCAGTGGTGTGATCTCAGCCCACCACAACCTCCGCCTGCCAGGTTCAAGCCATTCTCCTGCCTCAGCCCCCTGAGTAGCTGGGATTACAGGCACATGCCACCACACCTAGCTAATTTTTTATTTTTAGTAGAGAGGGAGTTTCACCATGTTGGTCAGGCTGGTCTTGAATTCCCGACCTTGTGATCTGCGTACCTCAGCCTCCCAAAGTACAGGCAGGACCCACTGTGCCCAGCCAACATTTTTTTTTGGGGGGGAGGGACAGGGTCTCACTCTGTGACCCAGGCTGGAGTGCAGTGGTGTGATCATAGTTCACTACAGCCTTGACCTCCTGGGCTCGAGCAGGCCTCCCTCCTCAGCCTCCCAACTATCTGGAACTACAGGCATGCATCACCACACCTGGCTAATTTTTAAAAGAAGTTTTTTGTTGGATAACATTGAAAGGAATTAAAAAAAAAAAGAAAAAATAAAGAATTTTTTGCAGAGGTGGGGTCTTGCTATGGTGCCCAGGCTGGTCTCAAACCTCTAACCTTGAGCAAACCTCCCACCTCAACCTCCTATCCCATCATGCTTGGGATTCCATGAGACATCAGAGAAGACAGAGTAAAAGGGGTTGGAAAACTCTGTGGCACCTTTGCAACTTTTCTGGAAATGTAAACCAGTTCCAAAGGAACACGTATTTTAGTAGAGATGGGGTTTCACCATGTTGGCCAGGATGGTCTCGATCTCCTGATCTCGTGATCCACCCGCCTCGGCCTCCCAAAGTGGTGGGATTGACAGGCATGAGCTACCACCACGCCTAGGGTAAAACGTTTATTTTAAAAGAAAAACCGTGGCCGGGCGCGGTGGCTCACGCCTGTAATCCCAGCACTTTGAGAGGCCGAGGCGGGCGAATCATGAGGTCAAGAGATCGAGACCATCCTGGCCAACATGGTGAAACCCCATATCTAGTAAAATACAAAAATTAGCTGGGCATGGCAGCATGCATGTGTAGTCCCAGCTACTTGGGAGGCTGAGGCAGGAGAACTGCTTGAACCTGGGAGGCGGAGGTTGCAGTGAGCCACGATCGCGCCACTGCACTCCAGCCTGGCACCTGGCAACACAGCAAGACTGTCTCAAAAAAAAAAAGAAAAAAATGTGAATGAAAAATAAGGCCATCTGATCCAGGACCCACGGCCCGTGTGCCTGGGACTGGAACCAAAGCATGGATGCCCCGTCTCAGAGCCACTCTGGCACCACCGCCACAGCCGCCCCGAAAAGGTCCCCCGGCCCTCACCTCCCCTTGCGCACCTGGAAAAACGGGCATCATCTCGGGCTCGGCGGGATGGGTGTCTCCTGGCACCAGCCAGAGGTGGATGGCCCCACAGCAGCAAGGCCAAGAATATGCTTTCAAACCCGCTTTATTCTCTTCAGACAAGAAACATTCCTCGTCGCCCCCCGACCTCCCTGCCCTAGATCGTTACCGACCGGGGGCCTCAGGAGGGGCCGGGGAGGCAGCGGCATCCTCTGTCCCCAGGGACGTGGCGCTGCAGTGGCAGTGGGGGCCGGTGCGGGCCAGCAGCTCGAGCCTCCGGGAGCGCAGGCGAGCCTGGATGGCCCAGATCGGGGGCCGGTGCCCCGGCAGGGAGGGGTCCTCGTCGCTGAAGCTCTCGGTGGTGGTCGAGTCAAAGCCGTCTTCCGTGCCGGCCACCGACTGTTTGCAGACAGGACAGGAGCGCCGGGGGGCTTGGGAGAACCAGGGGTCGATGCAGCTGCAGTGGTAGGTGTGTGAGCAGGGGAGGATCTTGAGCTGGTCGCCCTCCTCGTACTCGTCCAGGCAGATGGCACAAAGGTCGCTCTGCCGCGTGAAGGTGCGGACCTGGGCCTTCTGACAGGCAGACGTCTTCCCCGCCCGCTTGCGGCTCCAGCGGGCCTGGACCCAGAGCCACAGGCGGTTCAGGATGAAGAAGGCAGACACGACCAGGGCCAGGGTGCAGCCCAGCGCCCAGGACACGGTCAGCACGCGGTGGCAGTCCAGGTCACGGCAGGGTGGGTCGTCGGGCAGGAGCAGCACGTGGGCCGACCTGTCACAGCGCAGGATGACCCGCAGGTCCTGCGAGGCGGCCTCACCCACGAACACCGAGGGGATGGCGATCTGGCCCCTCAGGTCCTCGTAGACGTGGGTCATGCTCACGAGGTCGTCCGAGTGGACGTTGTGCACGATGACTGCCTTGAACCCGGCGCGCTGGGCGTTCAGCACCTTGAGGTCGAAGGTGCAGTCATAGCGGCGGATCAGCGCAATGGCGCCCAGGGAGCGGTTGCCCCGTCTCGGGGCCTCGATGGGCTGGCACGCGTTGGCTGGCTTGGCCTCCATCAGGTAGCCCCGAATGCCCTCAGGGCCCAGGGGGACGCCAAACAGCGCCGGCAGGTCCGCAAAGTCCACCGAGCTCGAGTTGTCTTCCAGCACGGCCCGTACCACCGCCTGCACGGGCACCTGGAATGCCCACAAGACCAGCAGGGCCTTGGCCGCCACCAGGGTGGGGCCGGGCCGTGGCCACCCCATGGCCGCTCGCGTCGCCAGCTGTGTGCCGCTAGGTCCCCCTGGGGACGGCCGGTTGCAGGCCTTTGGGCATCTCCGGGGCCTCCCAGGGAGCCCGTGGCCAGGACGCCTGGGCAGTTGAGTTAGAGGGACCACGTGGCTTGGAGGCGGGGACACAACCTCTGAGACCCCGGTGGCTCTAGGCATGAGGTGGTGTGGACGGCAGCCCAGCGTGCATCGTGTCTTTGAAGGGCGGTTCCAGGAGGTGCCGGCGCAGGTGGCCTTTCTGGCAGATGACACGGAGACCAGGTGCCCCCAGGGTTCTAGATGCCCCCAGCTTCTGTGACATCGTCCTGGTGCATTCTGTCCCAGGAGCTGCCACCTCCCTGGGCCTGTGGCCAATGCATCATCCCTAGGTCTGTGGTTTGCCGGTACCCTGGCAACCTTTGAAAACACTTCCTTTTTTTTTTTTTCTTTTTTGAGACAGAGTTTTGCTCTTGTTACCCAGGCTGGAGTGCAATGGCGTGATCTTGGCTCGCCGCAACCTCCGCCTCCCAGGTTCAGGCGATTCTCCTGCCTCAGCCTCCTGAGTAGCTGGGATTACAGGTGCACGCCACCATGCCCAGCTAATTTTTATAGTTTTTAGTAGAGACAAGGTTTCACCATGTTGGCCACGTTGGTCTGAAACTCCTGACCTCGGGTGATCTGCCCACCTTGGTCTCCCAAAGTGCTGGGATTACAGGCATGAGCCACACACACAGCCAGGAAAACTTTTTGAAGGCTCACAGGGGTGGCACAAAAGGGCTGGTGGCTCCCATCGATGCAGATTCAGCCCTTACCGTGCTAAGACTCTACTGGCATCATTTCCTACAGGTTCCTGGCAATGCACTGAGGAAGGTGACAATGTTACCCTCGTCTGAGACTCAAAGGGATACAGGCTTGTGGCCACCCCCCAACTACAATGAGGTCAGTGCCAAAAACCCAAATTCCTGACCACCTGTCACTATCCCTCACTCTGCTTCAGACACACAGGCTGCCTCATTGTACCTCCAACATTCCAGGCGGGATCCTGCCCCAGGGCCTTTGCACGAGCTGTGCCTCCTGCCTGGAAAGCCCTTTTTCTCCATAACTGGCTCTTTGGACTCAGGTCTGAGTCTATACATCCTCAGAGCCCAGCTGGACTTGATTTAGAGGGAGGGTGAAGTGCTGGGGGATTTAAAGGGAGGGTGAAGTGCTGGGGTCAGGGTGGGGCTGGTGAGGGTTGTTGGTTTCAAGTCCTCACTGCCAGGTTGGCCTCCAGACTTGCACCAGCTTCATTCTCTCTCGCTATACCATTGCCTCTCCATCTGGGTCTCCAATTGTGCCCGCTGGCTGAGCTTCAGCCCTGGGCATCAGCCTCACCTCCTCCCCAGTCTCTATCCCCCAAATTTCACACTCTCCATCTGTCTGCAGCCCACTCAACTGTGATTTCCGTCTCTGCCACTCATAAGCTGTGTGACATCAGCTAAATTCCTTAGCCTCTCTGGGCCTCAGCTTCCAGACCTGTAACATGGGCGTGATAGTCTCTCCCATGCTCTAAACTCTCCCGTGGCTCCCCATTGCCCTCTAGATAAAGTCCACACTCTTCTCTGTGGTCTACATACACCCCTGGGGTTGGGATCCTGCCAGTCTCTGAAGCCTGGATGGTCTGCAATGCCCCAGAGGCATCGTGCTTTGCCTGCCTCTAGAATTTTGCAAATGCTGCTCCCTCTGCCTGGAACAGAATTCTCGCTCCTCAACTTCACTTTGCCAGGCTATTTAGTCTTTTAAGTTTTCCGTGCTGGCTGAATACCTCCCAGAGCAGCCCGCAGCCAGCAACAGATGGGAAGTGGTAGGTAAATGTCCCCACCCCCCCATCTCTCTGCTGGGACAAATCAAAGCAAGTTCTTCCATGTCTCCTGGAGATCCCCAGTTGAATGAGCCCCAGAAGTCAATGAACCCTGTACAGCCTTGTCAGTGAACCCGCTACTGTCTCCTTCCCTTCCCTGCTCACTTCTCTCCCCTCCCGCTGCTTCCTGAGATCACCTCCCACACAAACCTCTTGTACCATGTAGTGGGCAGAATCGTGGCCCCAGAAGGAGATGCTGAACCCCTAGCCCCCGGCTGTGGCCAGCCCCTGCTAATGGAACCTTATTTAGAAATAAGATCTTTGCAGATGTATTCAAGCAAGATGAAATCATTCTAGAGAGTGGGTCCTTAATTCAATGTGACCGGTGTCCTTATAAGCAAAGGGGAAAAGGCCGAGTGCAGTGGCTCATGTCCGTAATCCTAGTGCTTTGGGAGGCCGAGGCGGGCAGATCCGTTGAGGCCACGAACACATGCCACCATGCCCGGCTGATTTTTGTATCTTAGTAGAGACGAGGTTTCACCATGTTGCCCAAGCTTGTCTTGAACTCCTGACCTCAAGTGATCGGCCCGCCTCAACCTCCCAAAGTACTAGGATTATAGGCGTGAGCCACCGTACCCAACCCCTGGTGGCACTCCTGCCCCTGGCAGCATTCCTGCCCCTGCTCCGTCTAATGCCACAAACAGAGGCCACGCTATCCAGAGGCCACTGCCTTGGCCACTGTGGACAGTCCCTGAAGGCCAGTGCTACCAAGCAGAGGCAGTTTCTTCAGTCCAGCAGGCATGAGAGAAGGTGAGGGTGGAAAAATAGAAGCAGACAGGGACAAATGTAGTGGTCAGGCTCAGGTTGGCTGTGGTATGCAAGACCCAACCACAGCGGCATAGGCATACAGACCTGAATGTGAAACGTGAGTAGTGAGTCCTGGGATGGCAGGGACATGCTATGGCGTCTGCAGCCTGACTCCTTCCATCCACCATATCCTCAGGGAGTGACCTCCTCCTCGTGGGACAAGGCAGCTGTGTAAGCTCCAGCCATCACATCTGCCTCCCAGGCAACGAGGAGGAAAGAGCGAGGAAGGGTTTGCCCTGTCTCTTTAAGGATACTTCTTGGAAATCCCAGGCACCACTTCTGCTCACATTGCATTGGCCAGAATTAGTCATGTGGCCACACCTGGCAGAAAGGTTGCTGGGAAGTGTAGTCTTTATTCTGAATGAGCAAATGTGCAGCTGAAAACCAGGGTTCTATCACTATGGAGGAGGAGAGAACAGATGTTGGAGGTGTCCAGCACCACCTGTGGCTTGGACACGCTTGAATAACCTGGCTTTCAACGGCTGCCCAATACATGTTTGCTGAATGAATGAATGAATGAATGAATGAATCCCCATGCCTCCAGGTTAGGCCGTCTTCAATGGTGAGTGAGCTCACTGTCCCTGGGGATGGAAATCACCTTTTCCCAGGGCCCTTCTGTGCATCAGTCGCCAGGCCATGTGGCTTCACTCCGAGCCTTAGTTTCCCCTTCTGTAAAAAGGAGGCAGCATCAGCACCTGCACCATGGGGTTTGCCGAGTGTGGACAGCGCTAAGCACAGTGCCTGCTACCTCCCAAGTGCTCTGTCTGCATTTGTTGATGACCTAAGTGACCTGCCCACGGCGCGGTCATAATGTTGGGTGATCACAGCTACTCAGGGGGCTGAAGTGGGAACATTGCTAGAGCCCGGCAGTTTGAGGCTGCAGTGAGCTCGGATCGCGCCGCTGCACTCCAGCAGTGCGCCACCGAGCAAGACCCCATCTCTAAAAATAAAATAAATATTGAGTGATCAAACTGTGATGGGGAAAACTCAGGTACTGTGCCAACCCAAAGGGAGGTGCTTGGCTCATTCTAGAGACTCTGGAAGGCTTCCTGGAGGTGATGTCTTCCAGACTGCGATCAGACGGACTGAGCAGTGGATAGTGCTATGAACAGGAAACGCGATCCGGGCAACTAAAACAGCATGGGCAAACGCCCTGCCTAAGTAGCCTGGTCTGGCATCCAGTAGGTGCTTAATAAGCGAACACAGAACTCCCTGCCACCACTCAGGGCCTGCCCCCTCTGAAAAAGGGTCTCAGCTTCATCCCAGCTTCCTCAGTCCCCCAACAGCCAGGCCTGGGCCCTTCTCCAGCCGCCTCCACGAAAGCGGAGTGGTGCCAAGGACTGGCAGCTTAACGAGGCTGGCCCGTGCCAGCCCCGCCGGCCCCCGCCTTGGCTGCCGTTCTTCGTGAGAAGCTGCCGAGGCCCCCCTCCCCGCCCAGCCAGGTGGTGCCCCGTCTGTGTTTGTCTAAGGGGGAGTGTGGCCAAATGGGGAAACTGAGCCCCAGAAGAGTGAGGCACTCAGGGATGGCCAGGGCCACCAGCCCTGCTACTGAGCAATGCAGCCTGCCGAACCGGTGACCATGGTTTGCAGGAAACTTCACTGACCCTCTGCATCCAGGGCCTCCTGTGTACACCCCATCTTCCAGGGGGCGGGGACTGAGTCTGTGGCAGGGACCTGACTCACCAGGACTAGAAAGATGCAAAGTGGCTGAGCTGGGATTTGAACCCTGGCTCCATGAATACTCTGTACTACTCACTGAGTATTTAGGGTTCCCCCTTCAGTGCCCACATCTGTGCTGGAAAACACAGGGGACTCTAAGAGTTCTAGGGCCCCTGCCCAGCCCTCAAGGAGCCCCAGGATTTGGGGAAAGATGGACCCAGACAGCCAGGGCTGAGGATAACTCAGAGAATGGAGTTCAGGGCAGGCTTCCTGGAGGAGGGGGCGTTCAAGTGAACTTGAAGGACAAGTATGAACTTGGCGAGAAGAGTGGAAGTTGGGGGAAGGGCACACCTGGGGGTGCCCGGTGTACGGTCTGTGCAAAGGGACAGGCGGTGCAGTTGATTCTGCGCATTTTGGAGAATTGCAGAATTAAGTCCTTCGGGCTCAGATGAGGGAGGGCTGGGATGTTTAAGGACTTAATTACCAAGCGAACTTAATTACCAAGCGAAGACATTTGCTTGTGTCTTCACTGATTTGCCAGTTCTGCCGTTCAGCAAGCTTTCCCCAACGTGGGACCCTGGCAGGGCAGGGCTAGGTTCCAGGGCAACTGCCAATGAGGATTGGGGCTTTTGCCCACACGAGGACTCGGGGAGCCCCAGGGCTGCTGCCTGCTGGATTAAACCTCCCCAAACTCCTGCAAGAGAGGTATGTTAATCCCACTTTCCAGATGAGGAACAGAGAGGTGATATGACTTGCCTGAAGCCACACAGCACAGTGGGGGTGCCGAGCCTGGATTCAGACTTAGGTTCACAGAGCCCCGTGTGCTTTGCTCTTTCACTTGACTGCCTCATTTATTTATTTTTGAGACAAGGTCTTGTTCTGTCACCCAGGCTAGAGTGCAGTGGCGCAATCTCGGCTCACTGCAACCTCCACTTCCTGGGTTCAAGTGATTCTCTTGCCTCCGCCTCCCGAGTAGCTGGGATGACAGGTATGCGCCACCAAGCCCAGCTAATTTTTGTACTGGGTTTTGTCATGTTGCTCAGGCTGGTCTCAAATTCCTGCCTCTTGATTCTTAATTAATGAGCACCTACTGTCCGCTAGTCCTGTGCTGGGGACACTGCTGTGACCAAGAGAGACCCCTCACTCTCAGGGAGTTTCTTTTCTTTTTTTCTTTTTTTGAGACGGAGTTTCGCTCTTGTTACCCAGGCTGGAGTGCAATGGCACGATCTCGGCTCACTGCAACCTCCGCCTCCGGGTTCAGGCAATTCTCCTGCCTCAGCCTCCCGAGTAGCTGGGATTACAGGCACGCGCCACCACGCCCAGCTAATTTTTTTTGTATTTTTAGTAGAGACGGGGTTTCACCATGTTGACCAGGATGGTCTCGATCTCTTGACCTCGTGATCCACCCGCCTTGGCCTCCCAAAGTGCTGGGATTACAGGCTTGAGCCACCGCGCCGGGCCTCAGGGAGTTTATTTTCTAATCAATTGCAGTTTGTTTGTTTGTTTGTTTTTTAATGCAACAGGGTGATGGAGTAGCAGGTTATGGAGTGGGGTGGTGAATTTAGTTAGGAGGGATCAGGGAGGGCCTCCTTGAGGAGGTGACCTATGGGCAGAGACCTAAAAGATGGGAAAGATTCAACCACAGGAAGACATGAAGGGAGATGTGGGGAACAGCATTCCAGGCAGAGGGAAAGGCGAGTGTGGAGGTCCTGAGGCAGGAAATGTCAAAGAAGGCAGTGAAGCCAGAGGAGACTGCATCGGGGAGCAGAGAAGAGGCCATTCTCGCTCAGTCTACAGGTCTATGGGTTTTGAAAAACTCATGATCATGAAACCCCACCACAACCAAGATACAGAACAGTCCCATTATCCCAAAGAGTTTCTCTCTGTCCCTTTGCCCTCTGCCAGGAATGCTTTAGTGGACAAGACCCCTGTCTTGGCCCGGCATGGTGGCTCAGCCTGTAACCCCAGCACTGTGGCAGGCTGAGGCGGGAGGGGCGCTTGAGTCCACGAGTTCAAAACCAGCCTGGACAACATGGTAAGACCCTGTCCTTTCCCAGAAGAAAAGCCAGGCGCAGTGGTGTGCACCTGTGGTTGCGGCTACTTGAGAGGCTGGGGCAGAAGGATTGCTTGAGCCCAGGTGGTTGAGGCTGCAGTGAGCCACGTTCGCACCACTGCACTCCAGCCTGGGCAACACAGCAAGGCTCTGTCTCAAAAAACAGGCTGGGCAGGGTTGGGGGCTCACACCTGTAAATCCCAGCACTTTGGGACAACGAGGTGGGTTGGATGACCTGAGGTCAGGAGTTCGAGACCAACCTGGCCAATAGGGTGAAACCCCATTCTACTAAAAATCCAAAAATTAGCCAGGCATGCTGGTGTGCACCTGCAGTCCCAGATACTCGGGAGGCTCAGACTGAGCACTGCTTGAACCCAGGAGGCCGAGGTTGCAGCGAGCCGAGATCACGCCACTGCACTCCAGCCTGGGTGACAGAGCAAGACTCCATTCAAGAAAAGAAAAGAAACAGGCCAGGCGCGGTGGCTCACGCCTGTAATCCCAGCACTTTGGGAGGCCGAGGCGGGTGGATCACAAGATCAAGAGATCGAGACCATCCTGGTCAACATAGTGAAACCCCGTCTCTACTGAAAATACAAAACATTAGCTGGGCATGGTGGCGCGTGCCTGTAATCCCAGCTACTCAGGAGGCTGAGGCAGGAGAATTGCCTGAACCCAGGAGGTGGAGGTCGCGGTGAGCCGAGATCGTGCCATTGCACTCCAGCCTGGGTAACAAGAGCGAAACTCCGTCTCAGAAAAAAAAGAGAAAGAAAAAGAAAAGAAACAACCCCCCACCACGCACACACGCGTGCACACACACACACACACACACCCTGGTCTCTGCCCTTATTGGAGGAAAAGACACACCCACGGTGCCCTGAGCAACTTCCAGAACGTCCTTATAAATGGGAGCACACGGTGGGTGGCCTTTTGTGTCTGGCGTCTGTCTTTCACTCTGCAGAGTGCATTTGAGAATCACCCACATTATTGTGTGTCTAGGGCTCTGTTTCCTTGTGGCTGCCACATGGGTGCCTCTCGGCCGGCCGCGTGGAGGTGACCCGGTTTGTTTATGCAAACGCACCTGCTGGCTGGCTTCCAGTTTGGGGAGATTAGGGACAGAGCTGTTAGAAACAGCCAGGTAGGGGCGTTTGCACGGATGCGTGTTTCCATGTCTCTTGGGCGAGTTCCCAGGAGCGGGACTGTTGGGGGGCTGGCGTTGGCACACGTCCGTGTAACTTCACAAGGAGTTAAGGGGCCATACCGTGTGCCTTCCCACCGGCGGCGTAGGAGAACTCGGGTTGCTCGCCATCCTCACCCGTTCTCGGTATTGTCAGCTGAAAGCATTTTAGCCATTTGAGCGAGTGTGAAGTGATGCCAGCTCACTGCGGTTTGGATCTGCAGTGACTCATGGCACCGAGCGTCTCCGCACGTGCGTTTCTTGCCATCTGTGTGTCTTCTTTGGTGAAGTGGCAGTTCAAGCCTTTTGCCACAGGGAGCTGATTAATGCTTCGAAAGGCTTCGTGTGATGCGGAGAGTGACGGGTGGAGAGGTGCCGGGAGGGAGGAGGGAGGAAGTGACTTTCTTCATCCAGGCAGGAGCTGACGGGTGGGCGTGGAGGGGTGAACGTGGGCCAGTTCTGGAGGCAGAGCCCTTGGCTGACATGTGGAGGGGCCAGAAACGAGGCGTGTCCCGATGACAGCTAAGACAGAGCCCAGAGAAGGTAAGCAGCTTTCCCAATATTGCACAGCAGGGCAGTGGTAGAGCCAGGATTCGAACTCATCTCTGAGGATGCCCCACCCCAGGACTGCCCCAACTGTGTGAGGGTATCAGAGCTCTGAGGAGTCCCTCCCAGGGGCTTGAAATGTTGAACAGCAGCAACTCCATTTTTTTTTTTTTTTTTTTTTTTTGAGACAAGGTCTTGTTCTGTTAGCCAGGCTAGAGTGCAGTCATGCGATCTCGGCTCACTGCAACCTCTGTCTCCCGGATTCAAGTGATTCTCCTGCCTCAGCTGCCCAAGTAGCGGGGACTACAGGCACCCACCACCATGCCCCAGCTAATTATTTGTATTTTTAGTAGAGACAGGGTTTCACCATGTTGGCCAGGCTGGTCTCGATCTCCTGACCTCGTGATCCACCTGCCGCGGCCTCCCACAGTGCTGGGATTGCAGGTGTGAGCCACCGCGCCTGGCCGGCAACTCCATCTTTTCAAGTGCTCAGGCCAGAAACTTGGGATTCGAGCTGAGCTTTCCTGTCCCTTTCTCCCTCCCTGTCTCATGGAATCCCTCGGCAGGTCCCCTGGGCTCTGTTCTGAAAATCAATCCTGAATCCATCCGGTGACTGTGAACCCCTGCCTCCGCCACTGTGACACTCATATGGACCAGCCCAGTCCCCGCCGCCCCGAGATCCCAGATCCCACTCTTACCCCACCACAGTCTCTTCCCTCCACAAAAGCCAGAGCGCATCAGTGAGCACCTGAACCAGGCGCCATCCCTCTGCCTACAACCCTCCATGGCTCCCACCTCCCTTGTGTCACAGCCTAAGTCCTCCCCGTGGCCCCCAGTGCCCTGCACGACCTGCCCCATGCCTTTCCTGCCCTCCCTTCTCCCTCTCCCCGTCACTCTGCTCCCACCGCCCAGGCCTCCTCAGCGTTCCTCCAACATGCCCAGCATGGTCCTGCCTCAGGGCCTTTGCACGGGCTGGGCCTCTGCCTGGAACGCTATTTCCACACGGGGCTTCCTTTCTCGCTTCCTGTGATTCCCAGATCAACTGTCACTGCCTCATTGGGGTCACCCCTGGCACCCCGTTTAAGCTGCAACTACCCCACCCTGGAGAATCTCACTTCTCTTCCTTGCTGGATTTTTCCTCACTGGATTTACAACTCTCTGACATAGTGCTTTGCTTTTGTAAATTACCTGTTTCCACCAATAGACTGTGAACATCACAACTGTCCCTGGTAGGTGCTCAGTGGCTACTCAGCGAATGAATGAGTGAATGAATGAAACGCTGGCCAGGAACCCTGCCACGGCCATGCTCCTCAACTCCCCACAGCAAGCCTGGAAATGCCGAGGGAGGAGGATCGCTTGAGTCGAGGAGTTCGAGACCAGCCTGGCAACACGGTGAGACCCCGCCACCCCGTCTCTACAAAAAAAAAAAAAAAAAAAAAAAAAAAAAAAACAAAAACAAAAACAAAAAACCCAAAAAACAAAAAAAAAGGCTGAGCGCAGCGGCTCACACTTGTAATCCCGGCACTCTGGGAGGCTGAGGTGGGTGGATCACCAGAGGTCGGGAGTTTGAGACCAACCTGACCAACATAGATAAACCCCATCTCTACTAAAAATACAAAATTAGCTGGGCGTGGTGGCGCACACCTGTCGTCCCAGCTACTTGGGAGGCTGAGGCTGGAGGACTGCTTGAGCCCAGGGGGTTGAGGCTGTAGTGAGCTATGAGTGCACCACTGCACTCCAGTCTGGGTAACAGAGGGAGACTCTCTCTCTACAGAAGAAAAAAAAAGCGCACACCTCCAGAGGCTGTTGCTATTTCTGTCTCATCCACGTGAAGAATGGTCAGAATAAGGAGTTCATGGTGGCATGGGGACAGAGTGATCTGTCCCTCTGAGGCCAGGCCGCTCAGTGTGTCCTTCACTCCTGGCTCCATCCCAGTTCCTTCTCCCAACCTTCTTTAGTAGGTGCCAACCCTCTCTAATACGGGCTACGGATAGTGGGCTCTTCACCTCCTCTGTCCCACACCCTCTGCTCCTCGTGATACAACCAACGAGAGGCAGATTCCCAGAAACTGTTATTACCACTCCCAGAGGCCAGTGGAGGAGGCTGGCTGCCAAAGATCTCAGCCCTGACAGTGTGAAGAAGGCCATGGTTCATCACGTGGTCCTCCCTCCTCCCTCCTCCTCTGTCCCTGCCTCCTCCCCACACCCTGTCTTCTTCCTAGCCCACCCCTCACAGCCTCCCAGCCAAGCCCAGGAGGGGAGGACGTTCTTAGGAACAGATGGCTGCCTTCCTTGCCCAGCACTCTCGCCAGTTAATTAACGCCGCCTGTAATTAAACTTCCCACAAATTAGCTGTCAGCTACGCTAAAGGGAACCGTCCCTCTCAAATGCCACCTTGACTTAGTGAATTGTGAGCGTTGTCGACAAAATAATTAAAGGCAGGAGGAGGCAACCAAAATTTGGAGCCTTTTTTTTCCTCCCCCTAATATCTCTATTGGCGTCCACAGCCAGATGCTTCCAGGCAGGACTGGGGAATACAGAGCTATATTTTTTTCTGAGGGTTCATGACTAATTCCTTCCATTGCAGAAGGAATCTTTACTGAGCACCTACTGTGTGCCAGCCACAGTCCTGGAGTCACTACCTTCTTGAAACTCACATCCTTGACATACTTTTTTTTTTTCTTTCTTTTTTTGAGATGGAGTCTTGCTCTGTTGTCCAGGCTAGAGTGCACTGGCGCGATCTCCGCTCACTGCAACCTCTGCCTTCTGAGTTCAAGCGATTCTCCTGCCTCGGCCTCCTGAATAGCTGGCATTACAGGCCCCCCCCCACCACGCCTGGCTAATTTTTGTGTGTTTTCAATAGAGATGGGGGTTTTGCCATGTTGGCCAGGCTGGTCTTGAACTCCTGGCCTCAAGTGATCCACTCACTTCGGCCTCCCAAAGTGCTGGGATTACAGGTGAGCCACCTCACCTGGCCAACACATGTTTTTTGTTTTTTTGTTTGTTTTTGAGACGGACTCTTTTTCTGTCGCCGATCCTGGAGTGCAATAGCGCGATCTCAGCTCACTGCAATCTCCACCTCCTGGGCTCACGTGATTCTCCTGACTCAGCCTCCAGAGTAGATGAGATTATAGGCGTGCACCACCACGCCAGGCTAATTTTTGTATTTTTAGTAGAGACTGGGTTTCACCATGTTGGCCAGGATGGTCTCGATCTCCTGACCTTGTGGTCTGCCCGCCTCTGCCTCCCAAAGTGCTGGGATTACAGGCGTGAGCCACCGCGCCCGGCCCATCCAACATACTTTGAAAGAAGAGAAGTAAACGAAGTTATTGCAGCTGGGGTAAGAGCATTTCAGCCCGTGCAAAAGCCTGTGGTAGGACTGCACCTGGGGGTTATTGGAGAAACGGCCAGGCGGGCTGTGTGGCTGGAGCAGTGGGAGTGAGGAGAGACAGGGAGGGGGGAGGCAGGGAGGAGGGGAGGGCAGGGAGGAGGGGAGGGCAGGGAGGAGGGGAGGGCAGGGAGGGAGGGAGGCAGGGAGGAGGGGAGGGCGGGAGGAGGGGAGGCAGGGAGGAGGGGAGGGCAGGGAGGAGGGGAGGCCGGGAGGAGGGGAGGGCGGGAGGAGGGGAGGCCGGGAGGAGGGGAGGCCGGGAGGAGGGGAGGCCGGGAGGAGGGAGGGCAGGGAGGAGGGGAGGCCGGGAGGAGGGGAGGGCAGGGAGGAGGGGAGGGCGGGAGGAGGGGAGGGCGGGAGGAGGGGAGGCAGGGAGGAGGGGAGGGCGGGAGGAGGGGGGGCAGGGAGGAGGGGAGGGCAGGGAGGAGGGGAGGGCGGGAGGAGGGGAGGGCGGGAGGAGGGGAGGCAGGGAGGAGGGGAGGCAGGAGGAGGGGGAGGGAGGAGGGGAGGCCGGGAGGAGGGGAGGCCGGGAGGAGGGGAGGCCGGGAGGAGGGGAGGCCGGGAGGAGGGGAGGGCAGGGAGGAGGGGAGGCCGGGAGGAGGGGAGGCCGGGAGGAGGGGAGGCCGGGAGGAGGGGAGGGCAGGGAGGAGGGGAGGGCGGGAGGAGGGGAGGGCGGGAGGAGGGGAGGGCGGGAGGAGGGGAGGGCGGGAGGAGGGGAGGGCGGGAGGAGGGGGAGGCAGGGAGGAGGGGAGGCAGGGAGGAGGGGAGGGCAGGGAGGAGGGGAGGGCAGGGAGGAGGGGAGGGCAGGGAGGAGGGGAGGGCGGGAGGAGGGGAGGGCGGGAGGAGGGGAGGGCGGGAGGAGGGGAGGGCGGGAGGAGGGGAGGGCAGGGAGGAGGGGAGGGCAGGGAGGAGGGGAGGGCGGGAGGAGGGGAGGGCGGGAGGAGGGGAGGGCGGGAGGAGGGGAGGGCGGGAGGAGGGGAGGGCAGGGAGGAGGGGAGGGCAGGGAGGAGGGGAGGGCAGGGAGGAGGGGAGGGAGGGAGGAGGGGAGGGCGGGAGGAGGGGAGGGCGGGAGGAGGGGAGGGCGGGAGGAGGGGAGGGCAGGGAGGAGGGGAGGGCAGGGAGGAGGGGAGGCCGGGAGGAGGGGAGGCCGGGAGGGGATGGGGCGTGCCATGCAGGGCCTTGTGGCTTCAGGGAGGACTGGGGCTTTGACCCAGAGGAAGGTAGGAGCCATGGAAGGCTGTAGGCAGAGGAGGGATGGACATGATTCAGGTGCTCACCTGCGTCCTCTGGCTGCTTCAGAGAGGACTGTGGCGATGAGGGTGGCAGGGGCCAGGGTGGAGGTGCCTGGCCTGCTCCGGAAGGGCAGTGATGGGGCTGGAGCACGAGGAGTCAGAGGAGCAAGAGAGGTGGGTGGATGTGGGTTAGACTGTGGGCGGAGGTGTGGGGTTGGCTGACGGGCTGTTGGCGGGGGCTGGGGGAGGGAAGGAACAGAGTTTCCAGCCTGGGAAACAGAAGAAAGGGCTAACTGATCCACGAAGATGTCAGATTTCCACAGAGCGGAGCGCTTTCCAAAGAGCAAATTCTCCAGCCTCACACGGGCCAGATGGCAAGGCCCAGGGACGGTGGCTGGTGGGAGACCCCCCCGCCTCGCCTGCCCTGCCCCCACCCCTGCATCAAGGATGAGTGTGAAGGTTGAGGGGACGGGGTCCTGATGGCTGCAGGGCCAAGCGCCCAGCACAGCTCAGGGGAGAGGAGACTGAGACCCGAGATTGGCCCCTGGATTCCCAATGCCTGCAAAGCCTGCAGCCAGCCCTGGCATCACGGGGAGCGGGGGTGGGGGGTCCGGGAGCCTCACCAGGTGGGCGAGAAAGCCAGTGTGGACGTCTGTGCTCTTCCACGTACCAGGACACCTGGGAGCCCTGAGCGGCAGATGGCCGGCCCTCCAGGCACCCCAGGGCCTTTGCACAGGCTGCTCTTGCTGCCTGAAGCACTGTCTCTTCCCTCCTTCCCTCCCTCCCTCCCATCCTCTCTTCCTTTCTTCCTCCCCTCCCTCCCTCCCTCTTTCCTTCCTTTTTTCTTTTTTTTTTGAGATGGAGTCTTGCTCTGTCACCCAGGCTGGAGTACAGTGGTGCGATCTTCGCTCACTGCAACCTCCGCCTCCCGGGTTCAAGCGGTTCTCAGCCTCCTCAGTAGCTGGGATTACAGGC
Organism: Saimiri boliviensis; assembly: GCF_048565385.1. Lineage (NCBI taxonomy): Eukaryota > Metazoa > Chordata > Mammalia > Primates > Cebidae > Saimiri > Saimiri boliviensis. The sequence continues at coordinate 41,012,385 of NC_133462.1, forward strand.
GCCCGCCACCACGCCCTGCTAATTTTTGTATTTTAGTAGAGACGGGGTTTCACCTTGTTGGTCAGGCTGGTCTCGATCTCCTGACCTCATCACTACCTCTTTCTTATCCTTCAGGTCTTTGCTCGGGCATCACTTCCTCCAGGAAGCCTCCCTGATGACCCAGCCTGAGTCGGGTGCTCCCTCTGGGTCCCACCGTGCCTGTGACGCCCCCATCGTGGCCTTGATGTTTGTAAATGCCCAGTGTAGTAACCACAATGCACTGTGTCCTCCTTGTTCCCTCATGGGACTGTTAACTGCCAGGTCTGCCCTGATCACCAGTGCTTACAAACAAACAAACAAATAAAAACACAGGTTCTGAGTGAGCTTCCTGGGTGATTAAAAAAATTGTGGTACATCTGGAAGAAGGTGGTGGCCACATTGTCAAAGACTCCACAAAGCCGATCCAAAGGGAAAATACACAAATGCCAAAAATCCACGCTCACGGGCGTGTTCCTCCAGGCTGGTGGGAATGCAAAACGGATCAGCCACTCGGAACCGTTTGGCAGTTCCTGAAAAAGTGAAACACACACGTACCGTAGGACCCAGGCATCCACTGCCGGGCGTCTCCCGGACAGACACGGAGGGGCGCGTCTGCCCGAAATGCCCCTCCACTGGCAGTTGAGTTGACAGACAGCAGGTCACCCAGAAGCTGGAATACGACTCAGCAATCAAAAAGGACGGATTGCGGAGACACGTGCCCGCCGGGATGAATCTCAGATGCATCTATGCTGAGTGGAAGATGCCGGATTCGAAATACCCGTTTTAAAAAAAAAGGCAGAGGAGCCGGGCGCGGTGGCTCAAGCCTGTAATCCCAGCACTTTGGGAGGCCGAGGCGGGTGGATCACAAGGTCAAGAGATCGAGACCATCCTGGTCAACACGGTGAAACCCCGTCTCTACTAAAAATACAAAAAATGAGCTGGGCATGGTGGCGCGTGCCTGTAATCCCAGCTACTCAGGAGGCTGAGGCAGGAGAATCACTTGAACCCAGGAGGCGGAGGTTGCGGTGAGCCGAGATCGCGCCATTGCATTCCAGCCTGGGTAAGGAGAGCGAAATTCCGTCTTAAAAAAAAAAAAAAAAAAAAAAAAAAAAAGGCAGAGGAAACAGTGGTGACTGATGGGGAGCACGAAGACACACCTGGGAGGAGAGGGGACCATTAATGACAGGGGTCTCAGAGAGCTGTGGGTGCCGGACTCCTCTCCTCCAGTCCAGGGCTGGGGTGAGGTGGTAGAGGGATTCTCCCCAGGAGCAAACTTTAAGGGAGCACGAAAAATTCCACGACCACCAACAAAAACTCAGCAATCAGGCTAAATAGCATTTGACCTCCTCTCCTCTCTTTTTCTTTTCCAGATGGAGTCTCACTCTATCACCCAGGCTGGAGTGGGTACAACCTCCGCCTCCCAGGTTCAAGCGATTGTCCTGCCTCAGCCGCCTGAGTAGCTGGGATTACAGGCATGCGCCACCATGCCCGGCTAATTTTTGTATTTTTAGTAGAGACGGGGTTTCACCGTGTTGTCCAGGCTGGTCTCAAACTCCTGACCTCAGGTGATCCACCCGCCTTGGCCTCCCAAAGTGCTGGGATTACAAGTGTGAGTCACTGTGCGGCACCTTTTTCTTTTCTTCTTTCTCTCTCTCTCTTTCTCCCTCCCTTCCTTTCTTCCTCCTCTCTTTTTCTTTATTTTTTAATTTTTTATTTTTGGTTGAGTCTTGCTCTGTGGCCCAGGCTGGCGTGCAAATGACACGATCTTGGCTCACTGCAACCTCTGCCATCCGGGTTCAAGCAATTCTCCTGCCTCAGCCTCCCAAGTAGCTAGGATCATTGGCATGTGTCACCATGACTGGCTAATTTCTGTATTTTTAATAGAGATGGAGTTTCGTCATGTTGGCCGGGCTGTTCTTGAACTCCTGACCTCCAGTGATCTACGGGCCTCGCTTTTTTTTTTTTTTTTTTTTTTTTTTTAACAGATTGAGTCTTGCTCTGTGGCACAGGCTGGAGTGCAGTGGTGCAACCACGGCTCACTGCAGCCTCCATTTCCTGGGCTCAAGTGATGCTCCCACCTCAGGTTCCTGAGTAGCTGAGATCACAGGCAGGCGCCACCATGCCCGGATAATTTACTTCCTATTTTGTAGAGATGGGGTCTTGCAATGTTGCCCAGGTTGGCCTCAAACTCATGGGCTCAAGCAGTTCTCCTGCCTTGAACTCCCAAAGGGATTTGATTATAGGTATGAGCCACCATGCATGGCTGACTGCAATCTTTTTATAAAAATCAAAATTAATGCAAATAAAATATCCAGATGGTCCATCAAAGGCAGGATTAAGAAAATGTGGTACATAAATACACACCATGGAATACTATGCAGGCATAAAAAGGAATGAGATCATGTCCTCTGCAGGGTCATGGATGGTGTTGGAAGCCATTGTCCTCGGCAAACGAATACAGAAACAGAAAGCCAAACACTGCAGATTCTCACTTAACAGTGGGAGCTGAATGATGAGAACACATGGACACAGGGAGGGGAACATCACACACTGGGGCCTACTGGAAGAGGGAGGGAGGGAGAGCATCAGTAACAAGAGCGAATGGGATGATGTGTGCAGAAACCACCATGGCACAAGCTTGTCTGTATTACAGACCTGTGCAACCAGCACATGGAGCCCTGAACTTAAAATAAAAGTGGTAGAAAAAAGAATCTGGGATGGCCTGGGCAAGGTGGCTCACACCTGTCATCTCAGCACTTTGGGAGGCGGAGGCGGGCAGATCACCTGAGGTCAGGAGTTCGAGACCAGCCTGACCAAGATGGTGAAACACTGTGTCTACTAAAAATGCAAAAATTAGCTGGGTGTGGGGGTGGCCGCCTGTAATTCTAGCTACTCGGGAGGCTGAGGCAGGAGAATCACTTGAGCCTGGAAGGCGGAGGCTGCAGTGAGCCGAGACCGTGCCACTGCACGGTCTGCCTGGGAGACAGAGCAAGACTCCGTATTTAAATTAAAAAAAAAAAAAAAAAAAAAAAAAAAAAAGAGAGACAGAGAACCAGCCTCGCTCCCGCCCCGACTTCACACACCATCGAACTATCGCGAGAGCGGTGGCTGTGCTGTGGAATTCTCGCGAGAGTGGTGTCTGCGTGTCCGGAAGTGCGGAGGTTCTCACTTTCCATCATGGCGCCCAAGGTGGCGACGGCCACCAGTGGGGCTGCGAAGGCACTGCTCAGGCCAGCCCTTCTCTGCCCTCCCTGGGAGGTTCCAGGCGCCCATGAGGCCCTCGAGGAGCATCTCCTCACAACGAATGATTCCTCCATCAGCTAAGTATGGCGGGCGGCACACGGTGACCACGATCCCAGGCGATGACGTCGGGCCGGAGCTCATGCTGCACGTGAAGGCCGTTTTCAGGCACGCCTGTGTACCGGTGGACTTTAAAGAGGAGCACGTGAGTTCCAACGCTGATGAAGAGGACATTCGCAACGCCATCATGGCCATGCGCCGGCACCCTGTGGCTCTGAAGGGCAACATCGAAACCAACCATTACTTGCCACCATCCCACAAATCCCGAAACAACATCCTTCGCACGGGCCTGGACCTCTATGCCAACGTCGTCCAATGTAAAAGCCTCCTGGGCGTGGTGACCCGGCACAAGGACATAGACGTCGTCATTGTCTGGGAGAACACGGAGGGCGAGTACAGCAGCCTGGAGCGTGAGAGTGTGGCGGGACTGGTGGAGAGCCTGAAGGTCATCACCAAGTCCAAGTCCCTGCGCGTTGCCAAGTATGCCTTCAAGCTGGCGCAGGAGAGCGGGCTCAGGAGAGTGACGGCCGTGCACAAGGCCACCATGAAACTGGGCGACGGGCTCTTCCTCCAGTGCTGCAGGGAGGTGGCAGCTGGCCACCCCCAGATCACCTTCGAGTAGATGACTGTGGACACCACCACCATGCAGCTGGTGTCGCGGACTTGGGGACTCCTGCCTCCAAGGACATCGCCAACCCCACGGCCACCTGCTGGCCAGCTGCACGATGCTGGCCCACGTCCAGCTGCACTCCCACGCCACCTCATCCGACAGGCTGTCCTGGCCTCCGTGGACAATGAGAAGATGCACACTCCAGACATCGGGGGCCAGGGTACAAGATCTGAGGCCATCCAGGACTTCATCCACCACATCCGCGTCATCAAAGGCCGGGCTGTGGAGGCCTAGGCTGGCCCTGGAACATTGGTTTGCTCCTCAGATCCCCCTTCCCACTCCAGTACCCCAGCCAGCCTGGTAGGCAGAGCCCAGAACAAAGCAACTTCACCTCAATAAGAAGGTTAAGAAAAAAAAGAAACGCAGGCAGACAAAACAATCGTACCCAATGTGAAGAACACCCACCGGTTTAATTTTTTAAATTTTTATTGTTTAAGCCCATTCTGAACTTTGGGAGCCGAGGCAGGAGGATCGCTTGAAGCCAGGAGTTCGAAACCAGCCTGGGTAACGTAGCCAGACCTTATTTCTATTAAAAAGTCTAAAATTCGCCGGCGGTAGTGGCATGCACCTGTAGTCCCAGCTACTCGGGAGGCTGCGGTGGCAGGATCACCTGAGCCCAGAAGGTTGAGGCTGCAGTGAGCTGAGATCGCACCACTGCACCTCAGCCTGGGCAACAGAGCAAGATCCTGTCTCAGAAAAAAAAAAAAAAAAATTCAGTCGTTATGGGGACAGAAGGGGAGAAAAAAGAAGAAATATACAAAACGAGAGGCGGTGGAGGGGGAGTGGGGACTAAAGACGTACTTGCTAAATGAATACAGCGGAGAACAAGGCTCCTAGAGGCCACGGTAAATCAACAAGGGAACAGGCTCATTAACAGGGGATGTCCCCTTCAGCCTCTGCCTACCCTCTCCACTTTCCATCCGCGGCACCGACTAGGAGGGGGAAGACGTGGCTGGTGGCCTGTCACCCTTCCGTATTATCCTGGGAGCCCCGTGGGGACAGGGACCCAGGGCTGATTTTGCCACCGCGGCGTCCCCAGTGGGTCTGGGGGCTGGCATACAGTAGACGCCCCATGCATGCGCGAGTGTCTTTGACTGCTGGGGACATGGGGGTGTCTTTTGTCCTTCCTGCTCCTACAGGAGGATTAGGATGTCCTTGGAGGCAGGAGTCCCCCAAGCCCAGCCCCTGACCCTCCTGGCCCCGAAGAGGGGGAGGGGCAAGCGGGGGTTCCCACAGTGAGGGGGATGGGGGGACGCAGGTGCCCAGTTGCCGCTCTGGGAGGACCGCGCCCCGGTGGGAGGATGCCCGCACCCCACCCGCGCCCCGCACGGTCTCCACCGCTTGCAGGGGACAAGGGAATGGGCTCCAGCCTGGCCAATGGGGACGCGGAAGGGGCGCATTACCTCATCAGGCGGCGCGGCCATTGGCTGCAGGCGTCCGGTGGGCGGGACCGGGGCGCAAGCTCCCTGGAACCCGGGAGGGGGTGGCAGGGGCCAGCCCGGAGGATCCTTTGGGACTGGGGGAAGGGGAGGAGAGGAGAGGGGAAGCGAGGGGGGAGTGCAGGAAATAGGGAATTTGCAATCTCTGCGGGGCTGTGAGTGGGTCTTTGGAAGAATGTCCGTGTCCTCCAACTCCATGCTGCCCTCTACTCCGAGTCGTCCCCCTCCCACGAGGGTCCCCTCGCCTGGGCACCTTGGTGGGGGGGGGAGGAGCAGAAGGGGAATGAGAGGGTGCACCCCCAGAGAAATTAGCAGCCCCTTCCCAAGGGCTCTTTTACCACCCCTCCCCCTGCGCACACATCGTCCCCCAGGCAGCATGGACAGGCGCACCCACCCCCACTCAGAACTCACCTCCGTTTGTGGAACTGCCTGAGACTGCGGCATTCCTCCCACAGAATTCCAGGGCACGCACGCGATCCTCAGACATCCTTGTAGCACCCACAAGTGCGGGGGGTGGGGGTGCCGGGGAGGGCTCCATGTCTTTGAGCCTCAGTTTCCCACTGTGTGAAATGGGATAGATAAAAGTCTCCACGTCCTGGGACTGCTGTGAAGATCCATTCAATCAGTCAACAGGCACATACCCATAGGGGGTGCTGGGGATACCGGTGGGCACCACCGAGGCACGCCCAGACTCCATGGGAAGGTCTGGTGGGGGAAGACAGAGGTAGATGGGTAGATATAGCAGGTTATTTCACAAGGCTATACATGCAAAATGAAAGAAAAATGAAGAAAATAAAAACAAGGGGATCAGGGGGAGAGTGAATTGGATGTTACTTTAGACCCGAAGTCAAGGTGGGCTTTCCTGAGGAGGTGATGTTTAGAGAGAATAAAAAGAAGCTGTTTGAAGGGCCGGGCGAGGTGGCTCAGGCCTGTAATCCCAGCACTCTGGGAGGCTGAGGCCAGTGGATCACTAGGTTAGGAGTTAGAGACCAGCCTGGCCAACATGGTGACACTTCGACTCTACTAAAAATACAAAAATTAGCCGAGCGTGGTGGCTTACGCCTGTAATTCCAGCTACTCAGGAGGCTAAGATAGGAAATCACTTGAACCTGGGAGGCGGAGGTTGCAGTGAGCTGAGATTGCACCGCTGTACTCCAGCCTGGGTGACAGAGTGTGACTCCATCTCAAAATAAATAAAAATAAAAACAAGGGGATGAGGTGGAAAGTGAATTGGATGTTACTTTAGACCATCAATCAAGGAGGGCTTTCCTGAGGAGGTGATGGTTTAAGAAGAATAAAAAGAAGCTGTGGGAAGAACTGGGAGAAGAGTTCCAGGTGGAGGGAACCAGCCTGTGCAAAGGTCCCGAGGCAGTGCTGAGCCTGGCGGAAGGGTGAGGAGGCCTGTGCGGCTGGAGCAGAGTGAGGAAGGGGAGGGAGGGAGGAGGGGAACAGAGGGTGGGGAGGGATGGGGCAGGTCGTGCAAGGCCTTTTAGAGCTTACTGGCAACTTGGGCTTTGACCCCAAGGGACTTGGGAGCCATGGAGGACTGTGGGCAGAGGAGGGCTGGATGCTGAGTAACCGGAGGTTCTCAGGAGCTCTCTGGCTGCTTGCTGTGGGGAGGATAGACTTGTGGGGTGGGATCCAGGGACCAGGAAGGAGGTGACCCTGCTCATCTAGATAAGCAATGATGAGGGCAGATCAAGGCTGGCATCATAGGAGCAGTGAGGTAGAGGAAAAGACCAAGGTCTGTTTGGAGCCGACAGATTTCATTCCAGAGGTACTGGGTTGTGGGGGAGGCGAACCGGTTTCTGTGCAGGACTGGACCCACAGTGGCCGAAGGGGTGAACAGTGGTGGGATAGCTGGGTGGTCTTTCCCTTCCCCCCGCCTCAGGCCTCTACACTCAAGGCCAAATGAATGAGTGAGTCACCTCCAGCTGAGAGTGGCTGGGAGCTGTATACACTAGGCGCTGACTCAAGCCTCCCACTCTGGCGCCTGCACTCCTGAGTCATCCACCCCCCCCCTGCTCCTCACTGTCTCAAAGCCGAGGGCCAGTGTACCCCCCAAGCGAGATTAGTAACACATGAAACCTCTCTCAGCATCCTGCCCTCCTGCCTGAGAACCTGGATTCTGCAGTCCCAGCGTCAGCCCCACCTGGTATTGAAATCTCCCCCAGGGTCCCCTGGGTGGTCAGCGTGACCTTATTTTGCATAGATCACACTAGGACGCTCTCTCTTCTTCAGTAAGTAAAATATATGAGTGACCCTAGATTTTTTCAACTATCAGCCTGGACTGTGTCCACCTGTTGTGAACCTCCGAGACTTCCTATCACCCTCAGGACAAAGTCCCATCTCCTCAGTGTGGCTTCTAAGGCCGAGAGTGGTCTGGGCTCTGCTGACTTCCCCAGCTACCCGCCCCCCCCGCCATCCCCACCCAACTTCTACCCAGTCACGCTCATGATTGTAAGCATAATTCCTTCTCAACCTTTGCGCAAGCTGTTCTCTCTCCTTGGAAGGCTTTTCTTCCTTCCTTTTTTGCTTGCTTGCCTCAAAGTATACATTGAAAAAAGGTTTAGATGTCAGCCCTTCTAGGAAGGCTTCCCCCACCCCCTAGGGTGAGTTAAAGAACCTTGATCTCTCTTGGACACACTGTCATCTCCCCTAACCTAGCCTTGCAGATTGGAACTCCCACTCGCCAGCTGCTGTCATCCGGGCTGGTAGCTGTTTGCAGGGCTTGGAAATTCACCAGCCAGGGGTTTTGGTGGGAAAGGTCTATTCTCCCCAGAACTGTCCCTCTGGCTATCCCTGAGGACATCATTAGTTTCAAACCATCTCCTCTGATCTGCTCCCCACAGGCCACCCCCCTCTCCCCACGCCCGGGCGGAGGGGTGGGGGTTCCTTTTGAAGTGATTGACTAAAGAGCCATTACATTAATGGGCAAAAGCCCAGTGTTTTCATTTCTGCTGCATCTACAAACTCGATGTTCCCATGTAATTACCATTAAGGACATGTCTGCCTGTGACGGCTCCTGGCTTCCTGGCCTCCCCAGCCCCTCTCTCCCTCCCCTTCTCTGGCCTTTTGCTATTTTCCCCTCCTCCCTCCCTCTTCTCTGGCCTCACTTTTTCTTCCTCATTTCTCCCACCTTTCCACTTTGAAACTCCTTTTCCTCCTTTTCTTCGGTCTCTCTGCCTCTTCCTGTCTCTCTCTGTATACCTGTTTCCTCTGTGTCTTCAATATCTGTTTATCTCTGTGTGTCTCTCTGTCTCTGTCCCTCTCTGAGTCCTCCCTCTCTTTTAATGATATATTAAAGTGCTCTTTTGATTTGAGCACTTATAAAGTGCTCACATCTTGTGCGTAGCTTGAGAAATTGTGACATGGACGTAGACCCGTTCAGCTACCACCAGAGCAAGATGTAGGATATCCCAACCCTCAGAAGCTTCCCTGGTGCCTCCTCGCAATTAGACCCTCTCAAGGATAACTGTCCTTTTTGTTTATTTATTTATTCATTTATTCATTTTTGTTTATGCATTCTTTTTTTTTTTTTTTTTTGAGACAGAGTTTCGCTCTTGTTACCCAGGCTGGAGTGCAATGGCGTGATCTCGGCTCACCGCAACCTCCGCCTCCTGGGTTCAGGCAATTCTCCTGCCTCAGCCTCCTGAGTAGCTTGGATTACAGGCACGCACCACCATGCCCAGCTGATTTTTTGTATTTTTAGTAGAGACGGGGTTTCACCATGTCGACCAGGATGGTCTCGATCTCTTGACCTTGTGATCCACCCACCTCGGCCTCCCACAGTGCTGAGATCACAGGCGTGAGCCACTGCGTCCGGCCCCATTCATTTATTTTTGAGGCAGAGTCTCGCTCTGCTACCCAAGCTGGAGTGCAGTGGCTCGATCTCCGCTCATTGCAACCTCTGTCTCCCAGGTTCAAGCGATTCTTCTGCCTCAGCCTCCTGAGTAGCTGGGAGGACAGGCAAACTCTACCACGCCTGGCTATTATTATTTTTTTTGTATTTTTAGTAGAGACAGGGTTTCACCATGTTACCCAGGCTGGTCTCAAAACCCTGACCTCAAGTGATCCATTCACCTTGGCCTCCCATAGTGCTGGGGTGTTGCACCAGGCACCCTGATGATCTCTGTCGCTGTCTGACCTGACTGCAGGGCTCTGATGCCTGGGTCCCCGCTCCAATCGGGTGGGTGATACTGTGGGGAGCAGCAGGGGACCTTTCTTCCTGCCTGTGAAGTTCCAGGCCAAAGGGGCCTCCCCGGGACAGAGCAGGTTAGATCATTATCTGCCTTTGGTCTTCTGGTGTCATGGATTGGTCGGAGTGCTCTCTGATTAAATGGGCCACAGAATGGATACGTTCAGTCACTTGTCCCAGCAAATTCCGGTTTCAGTCCCATCTCTGCGTTGCTGAGGGCTGTCCACCTACTGGACCATGCTGCCCCTTGCTTCCCTGCTTCCCCAAAGCCTCCCAGCCTCCGAAGGCAGGACTTGAGCCTCGTGTGTCTTTCTTCTCTCCCTACAGTAATCTAGCACAGGGCTGGATCTCTGATTGGAAAAAAATACCAGGAATGGGCCGGGTGCGGTGGCTCACGCCCGTGATCTCAGCACGGTGGGAGGCCGAGGCGGGTGGATCACCTCAGGTCAGGAGTTCGTGACCAGCCTGGCCAACATGGTGAAAACCCATTTCTACTAAAAGTAAAAAAATTAGCCAGGTGTGGTAGTGCGTACCTGTAATCCCAGCTACTCGGGAGGCTAAGGCAGGAGAATCGCTTGAACTCAGGAGGCGGAGGTTGCGATGAGCCGAGATGGCGCCACTGCACTCCAGCCTGGGTGACGGAGTGAGACTCCTCAAAAAACAAACAAAATAACAATGGCGACCTTTGTCACCATCACCATCATCCCTGCCTTACCGAGCGTTCACCAAGGGCCAAGCTTTGTGCTGAGAATTGAACCCGAATCTTCCTGTATAATCCAGTCCGTGGTTCACAAGGGTCTTCTGAAACAAACCCAGTCATTGCCCCATTTTCCAGATGAGTAGGTTGAAGCTCTGAGGCTGTGGTGCTGGGCTGAAGGTCATGCAGCCAGGGAGTGGCAAAGCTGGGATTCGAACCCATCTCTGGGCCGCCCTAGACCTCCGACACTGGAGGTGAATGCCAGCATAAGCTCGATCCCTCCTCTCCCCTCCCTGTGGCTGAAACTGGGTTTGCGTACACCAAACGCAGGCTGTCGACAGCTCCTCTGGCTTCTGATAAATCAAGAGAATTAAAATCCATTTAGAGGGAAATCTCTAAGTAGATCTGCGTTGTGTTTTGTATGTTTTTTTTTCTGTTTGCTTTTTTTTTTGCCATTCCCTCCCTCCCCCCCCGCCCCGCCCCGGTCTCCAACTGGGTAATGTATTCTAGGAGCAGAACTGATTCCGACTTAATTGAATTTAAAAGCAGGTATTATATCTGCACCTTGTAAGCGAATGCACGTGGAGGAACGGCCGCCGGGATGAAATGTTTTTACCCAGTTTCGCCTTAATCTTTGTACCGAGGAAGTGGCATCAATTCCCCATTGGGACTCCATGTTAGGAGCCACCCCAGGCTGGGCCAGAAAGGGTGGTGGGTTTGGAGGCGTCAGGCCACGAGGACTTGGAGGTGAATTGGGGTGCTTGGGCATGGAGACAATGGGTGCAGGAGCTCAGCCGACTGCTCCGTCTTTCTTTTTTTGTTGTTGTTTTAGCTCCATCTTTCATCTCCCATTTCAATCTCATCTCTTTTAGCCACGCCTCCAAACCATGTCCAAACCACGCCCCCAACCACGCCCCCAACCTCCCACTTCTCACCCTGGTCTTTGGCCTTACCCTGGTCTGAGCCCCCAATATCTCCTGGACTTACTGCATCCTGGATCTCCCACAGAAACCAATGTGATTGTTGTACCTGTTTTTCTTTTTTCTTGAGACACAGTCTTGGTCTGTCGCCCAGGCTGGAGTGCAGTGGCGTGATCTCTGCTCACTGCAACCTCTGCCTCCCGGGTCCCAGTGAGTCTCCTGCCTCAGCCTCCTAAGAAGCTGGGATGCAGGCACCCGCCACTGTGTGGCTAATTTTTATATTTTTAGTAGAGACGGGTTTCGACTATGTTGGCCAGGCGGATCTCGAACTCCTGACCTCAGGTGATCCACCCACCTCAGCCTCCCAATGTGGTGGGATTACAGGCATGTGCTGCCATGCCCAGCCAATCTTTTGTATTTTTAGCAGAAGTGGGGTTTTGCCATGTTGGCCAGGCTGATCTCGAACTCCTGACCTCAAGTCGATCCACCTGCCTCAGCCTCCAAAGTGCTGGGATTACAGGTATTAGCTTACTGTACCCGGCCCAAATTTTTAAATTTTTTTGTAAAGGCAGGGTCTTGCAATGTTTCCCAGGCTAGCCACTTTAACCATTTTGAAGTGTACAATTCAGTGGTATTAAGTACGTTCACAGTGTTGTGTGACCATTGCCACTATTTCCCCAAAAAATTTTTTTCTTCTTTTTTTTTGAGTCTTGCTCTGCCGCCCAGGCTGGAGTGCAGTGGTGCGATCTCAGCTCACTGCAACCTTTGCCTCCCGGGCTCAAGTGATCCTCCAGTCTCCACCTCCCAAGTAACTGGGACTACAGGCGCATGCCACCATGCCCAGATAATGTTTTTATTGTTCGTTTTTTTGTAGAGACAGGGTCTCATAAATTGTGTTGCCTAGGCTGGTCTTAAACTTCTGCGGTCAAGAGATCCTCCTACCTCCACCTCGCAAAGTGCTGGGATCACAGGTGTGTGTCACCGCACTCAGCCAGAATTTTTTTTTTGAGATGGAGTCTCACTCTGTTGCCAGGCTGGAGTGCAGTGGCGCGATCTCAGCTCACTAAAATCTCCGCCTCCTGGGTTCAAGCAATTCTCCTGCCTCACCCTCCTGAGTAGCTGGGACTACAGGCGCATGCCAGCACACCCAGCTAATTTTTGTATTTTTAGTAGAGACGGGGTTTCACCATGTTGGCCAGGCTGATCTCGAGCTCCTGACCTCGTGATCTGCCCACCTCGGCCTCCCAAAGTGCTGGGATTACAGGTGTGAGCCACCGCGCCCGGCCAACTTCATTTCTTTGTAAGGCTGAGTTATATTCCACTGTGTGGATGGACCACACTGCTCAGCCATTCCTTCGTTTGTGGACACTGGGTCTTTTCTGCCTTTGGCCATTGTGAACTGTGCTCTGTGAACACGGGTGTTAGGGGATCTGTTTGAGTCCCTGCTTGGCATTGTTGAGCCATATGATCATTCTAGGCCAAAATGATTTCTTTTTTGTTTTTAGCAATTGCCATTCATGCTTCTGCTCTAAATCTTTCTGTGGCCCAGTATTGTCTCCAGAAAAGTAGAAACCCTGTCCCGTGGGCCTCAAAGCACTGCCACCGAGTCCCTCTGCAGCCCTCCTACGCCTCCGCTTCCCCACCCGCTCCATACTGCAGCCACACCAGTGACTTCACTTGCTTTCAGGCCTTTGCACATGCTGCTCTTCCTCCCAGAAATCACTCTTCCCCATGTGTTTTGCTTTGTTTTATTTACTTACTTATTTTGAGACAGAGTCTCGCTCTTGTTACCCAGGCTGGAGGGCAATGGCACGATCTCGGCTCACCGCAAACTCCGCCTCCGGGGTTCAAGCGATTCTCCTGCCTCAGCCTCCCGAGTAGCTGGGACTACAGGCGTGTGCTTCCACACCCAGCTAAATTTTTGTATTTTTAGTAGAGACGGGGTTTCACCATTTTGACCAGGCTGGTCTCGAACGCCTGACCTCAGGTAATCTGCCCACCTCAGCCTTCCGAAGTGCTGGGATTATAGGCGTGAGCCACTGCGCCCGGCCTGTTTGTTCGTTTTAGAGACAGGGACTTGCCATGTCACCCAGGCTGGAGTGCAGTCGTTCGATCATAGCTCATTACAGACTTGACCTCCTGGCCTCAAGCGATTCTTCCCCCTCAGCCTTCGGAGTAGCTGGGCTCACAGGTGTGCACCACCACACCGAGCTAATTTTTTTTTTCCTGCTATTTTGAGAGTCCTCCGTGTATTTTTTTTTTTTTTTTAAATAGAGATGGGGTCTTGCTGTGTTGCCCAGGCTGGTCTCGAACTCCTGAGCTCAAGTGATCCTCCTGCCTCAGCCTCCCAAAGTGTTGAGATTACAAGTATCAGCCATGGTGCCCAACTTCTTCCCTACTTATTATTTTGGTTGACTTCTTCTCAGCTTTCAGCTCAGCTTTCCCTGCCTCCAGGAAGCCCTCCCTGATCTCTCAGTCTGGGTCAGACACCTTCTCTGGGCCTCCAGAACTGCCTGAATCTCCCCCATCATGGCTGATTGTGGGCCACTAGCAACTTGTACGTCTCTGCAACTGGGAGGGTGGGGTTGGGTTGGTCTCAATCACCATGGTGTCCCCAGCACCCAGCGCAGGATCCCACACACAGTAGGTACTCAATAAGTCCTTACAAAATGTTGCCATTATTCTTTTTTTTTTTTGGAGATGGAGTTTTGTTCTTGTCCACCAGGCTGGAGTACAAGGCTCGATCTCGGCTCACTGCAACCTCTGGCTCCCGGTTCAAGTGATTCTCCTGCCTCAGCTTCCCAAGTAGCTGGGATTACTAATTTTGTATTTTTTTAGTAGATAGGGGGTTTCTCCATGTTGGTCAGGCCAGTCTCGAACTCCCAACCTCAGGTGATCCGCCTGCCTTGGCCTCCCAAAGTGCTAGAATTACAGGTGTGAGCCACTGCTCCCCGCCAGTGGTACCATGATTCTTTCTCTCCCCCCGCCCCCCATGCCAGACCCCGTGCCCTTGAGAAATGAGACACGGCCACTTCCACACCAACTTCTTCCGTCTAATGGCAGACCACAAACAGTATCTCAGGCTGTCGATTAGAAACAGATCCGATCAATGTGCTTGTTTTTCATTCCGTTCTGTGTCTGTGATGGATGGGCGGGTGGGAGTGCCATTAAGCTGGGAGAATTTTCTATACGTTCCAGGCTCTGGGTAGACTTTCTTCAAAAAGCTTTCTGGCGAGATCTCAAAATGAGAAAGTCATTAAACACACACTCGCTGTCTCTCTCACACACACACACACATATTGCAGGAACGCATCCCGTTCTCGGGGAAGAAAAACTAAAAGCAATTAATATACAACTGCAAATGTGGCGGTCTTTGCATGGAGGCTGTGAGGTCCGCAGCTGACAGGGAGCAAAGGGCAATTGTCTTTCTTTTTCTCCCCAAACACATCAAAGTTCTGTCTGGAAGCAGCAGCCACTAAACTATAGAGTCATTTTCAGTGCAGTGTCTTAAGTTGGATACCCCCGAAGTGGCTCCTGAAACAAGGATTCGGGGGTAAGTTGTTTATGTGGGAAGAGATCCAGGAAGCCCCAGGAGAGTGGGGAAGTGAGAGAAGGAAGGAAAGAATCGACACTTATGAGCAGGTGACTGCCATGAGCAACTGGGCTCAGTCCCACTGGGTACCCTTGGGAGATGGCATACAGCACACACTTGAGCTTTTCTTCCCAAGGGGGTGAGGGAGCTGGGTTATTTATCCACCAGTGCCTGTCCATCACTAGCGTACGGCCGCTTCCTCAGACATCAATTCTCTGTCACTTCCAGCCTGGCCCTCACCCAGGTGACTGCAGAAGGATGCTGTTGGCAGGTACTGAAATGTGGGTGCAGTAGGGACACCCATAGCGTCTGCTACACACAGTAGCATTCACAAAGCCTTTAATTCCTATCACCATTCATTCATTCAAAAATATTTATTGGCCGGGCGCGGTGGCTCACGCCTATAATCCCAGCACTGTGGGAGGCCGAGGTGGGCGGATCACGAGGTCAAGAGATTGAGACCATCCTGGACAACGTGGTGAAACCCCGTCTCTAGTAAAAATACAAAAATGAGCTGGGCATGGTGGCGCATGCCTTTAGTCCAAGCTATTTGGGAGGTTGAGGCAGGAGAATGGCTTGAACTTGGGAGGCGGAGGTTGCAGTGAGCCGAGATTGTGCCACTGCACTCCAGCCTTGCAACAGAGCGAAACTCCGTCTCAAAAAAAAAAAAACAAAAACCCAAAACCAAAACATACATATATAAAGCTCACACTGGGTGCTGGAGCCTGTCCTGGGGGCTGGAAACAGTGGTGAACAAGATAGACCCCGCCCTTGCCCTCCAGGAACTCAAAGTCACATAACCAGGCAGTTAACAGCATAGCGTGTGAGCCTGCGACGATCTAGGCAGCTGTGGTAGCTCAGAGAAAACTCCTTTTTCAGTGTTGTAGAGGGGGGGTCAGGTGAAGCTTCCTGGAGGGATAACATTTAAAGATGAGCAGGTACTAGGTGAACAAGCAGAAGCAGGCATGGAGCAAGGAAGAATGAAGGAGCTAGACTATGGGGAACTTTGAAAATGAAGCTTAGACTTTCTCTTGAGGGCACTGGGGAACCACGGAGAGATGGAGCGGGAGAGGGAAAGGGTCAGACTTGCACTTAAGATCGATCCTCCTGGCTGCTGTGTGGATGCTAGGAGCCCAGCAAGAAGGCTGTTGTAGGGGCTGATGGTGTCTATTGAAAAAGGCAGGTGGGGGTCCCAAGTGGGGCTGCCATGGAGACAGTAAGGGTGAAATCAGCAGGACTTGGTGAGTGTGAAATTGGCAGGGCGGGGTGTTGATAAGAAAGGGAGATAGGGAGGCTTGGTCACAACTTTTCAGAAAAAGAGTGGCGCCATCAGGGACAGGGTACAGGAGGAGGTGCTGGAGCGGGGATAAAAGGGATGCATTGGGGGTTGGGTAGGATGTGCCTGGTGGACCCCCAAGAGGAGGCATCCAGGAGGAGCTGGAGAGAGGTCTGGGGCCACGTCTGGGTGGAGACGGAGGTGGAGCATCTTCAGGATGAGTAAAGCCGCAGAAACAAGTTCCTAAATTTGGATCGTCCAGGAAATAGGCCAGTTTCATCTGCAGGGTATTACAACAATAGTAACAGTAAATAACACATTTCTTTTTTACCTCCCAGTGGCAAATCTCAGAAGCCCAGTTCTCTCGCTCTGTGCCCTGGTCCCAGCAACCCCAGAGGTCCCCTAAGCAGTGATGCTTGGAAACCCATCCAATGTCGCCAGCTGCCTCCTTCAGTCACATGACCGTGCTGAGCGAATCAGGAGACCAGCAGAAATGGGCTTCTGTGATTGGCTGGAGCTGGAACCAGTTCAGCCACAGGGTGGGAAAGGAGGAAAATGTGCATTGGTTAGGGTAACACTCCCTGCTGTTCACCAGCAAGCCTCAGTGACTTGACCCAACAGGAGTTTGCTGGGCATGTAAACAGCAAACAGGTTTTCCTTTGTTTCCACCTAGTAACTCAGGGATCAGGACCCGCTCTCCTGGACCTCTCTATCTTAAAATTGTAGGTTGCAGAAAGAGCCTGGGCCAGAACGGAAGTCATGGACACCTCACTTCCGTTCACCTTCCATTGGCTCAATTCAGTCACATGACTGCCCCAACGGCAAGGGATGCCGGGAAATACCTTACTGTGTGCCCTGAAGATGGAGGAAGGGAGCAGCCAGGCAGTGGTGAAACCAGGTTGCTTCTGCACCCTAAAGGTTGGGGGAAGAATGCAGGTCTGGGAATACCCACAAACACCTACCAAGACGACCCTTATCACTAAAAAAGTGGAGAATGATTATCTAATCCGCCTCACGTTATTGCTCAAGGGATGGAGAGTGTCCTCACTGGTTCAGAAGCCTCAAGGGGTTGGTGATCAGGTTGGTGATCAGTCTTGTCACCACTGTGTATCCATACCCTAGAACTGCCTGGCATAGGGTAGTTGCTGGATATATATTTACTGAATAGATGAGTGGATGGCTGGGTGGAAAGACGGATGGGTTGATGGATAGAGGGTTGGGTAAATGGATGGGTGGTAGGTGGATAGTGGATACATGAAGGGATGATTGGGTGGTGGGTGGATGGATGGATGGATGGAGGGTTGGATGGATCTTTGGGTGGATGGCGGGTGGATGAATGGGTGGATGGGTTATGGGTGAATGGTGTTTGGATGGATGGGCAGATAGATGGGTGGTAGGTGGATAGTGGATACATAGATGGATGATTGGGTGGTGAATGAATGGATAGATGGATGGGTGGTTGGATGGATGGGTGAATGGCGGATAGTTGAATGGATGGATGAATGGGTGGAGAGGTAGTGGGTAGGTGGATGGATGGATGATGGGCGTGTGAGTGGATGGTTAGATGGATGTGTGGGTGGATCGATGGGTCAGTGAATGGATGGTAAGTGGATGAGTGGATAGGTGGATGGACAGGTGGGTCTATTCATAAGTGAGGCTATCTCTTCTCCGTCTTTGGTCTGCACTGAAATGGATGCATGCACTGATAGTATGAGCCCTCAAATCGATCCCTGGCTATAAGTCTAGAACTCTAAGGTATTGAGATAATCTTCCTGCCCTTCAGGTAGATAGACCCCAGCCTCGTGGCCATGAAATGGTTTTAGGTGACACATAAAGTCTTAACACCACGGAATCATATAGTGAGAGCTCTTCCTTTGCACGTCTTCTGCAAGAAGAAAATCTTAATCAGTCTTTAACACCGTCTCTGACATGGGAAATACCCTTTTTGGACAAAGAGACCAGGTTCCAGCTCAGAGCTCAGAGGCCACTATCTCTAGTTAGAAATTAATAATATGATTTTATTCTCATTGAATTAGTTTCTACCTACGGTCAGCGATTCTGGCTTTTCATTTGCAGTCATGATAAACAGTTTCCTTCTAAATAGATTTACGATTTTAAGAAGTGGGTCCGTTAGAAGAAAAATATTCAGGAAATAATAGGAGAGGTAGTAGAAAGGTGATATAAGATGGACTGAAATTTGGGCAGCTCAAGTTTGAGCAGCTGACCTGAGTTGCCTCACAGTTGCTGTGTGATCTGGGGCAAATCATTTCACATCTCTGATCCCCAGTTTTCTCATTTGAAAAATGCTTTCAGTAATTCTGGTCTCATCAAATAGTTCTGGTGGTCATGATGTCTCGTGTCTGTAATCTCAGTGCTTTGGGAGGCTAAGTCGGGAGGATCGGTTGAGGCCAGCCTGTGCAGGATAACAAGACCCTGTCTCTACAAAAATAAAGATAATTAGCCTGGGCATGGTGGCACATGCCTGTAGGTCTCAGCCACCCATGAGGCTGAGGCAGGAAGGTTGCGGAGCCAGGATTTTCAGGCTACAGTGAGCTATGACAGCGGCATTGCACCGCAGCCTGGGCGACAGAGCAAGACTCTGCCTCTAAACAACAACCGTAACGCACCAAATAGTTTTGGTGACCAGGGGAGAGATAGCACAGCTATGTGACCCTCAGAAAAGTCTCTCCCCATTCTGGGTCTTTTTTTTTGTCTGTCAGCCTCAGAAAACAAAGTGGATACAGATGAAAAGTTTTCCCTGAAGTGAGGGAGGATTTATTATGAATAGGAGACATCTCTTAGGAGTTTGGGGGTGATTTGTTGTTGTTTTTTTTGGTCGTGGATGAGACTACCTTTTTAACCTATTCTCCGGAAAGGCTCTGGGGTCTGTCACCCATGTTGTTATTTCTTTTCCCCGGGAGTATTTGCAGACAAGCGTGTGTACTCTTGATGGCATGGGCACACTGTCACCCAGGAAAGTTTTTCAGGCACTTAGAGTGTGTTGGGGAAAGATTTTTGAGGGGGGTTTCTGGGAGCCTAATAATCACACTTGGAGACAGAGCTCTGGGGATTCTGCCCAGGAGAAGACTTAAGGCCATCCTGGAATGATCCAGGTGTGAGTGTGAGTGTGTGTGTGTGTCCGTGTAAGTGTGTATCTCAGTGACCATGGGGTTGGAGCATCTTGACCTTTCTTGAGTCCTGGCTGCCTCCTCTCCTCCCGTCCCCCACCCCTCCAGCCAGGCCTGGTGTGTTTTCCCTCGATGACATTTGAAATCTTTTAATAGTCGTCACATTAGCATACATTTGCATACCTTATGCTAATCAGGCTATTTCTTTTTGAAAAAGCACTTTGACTTGTGGGGCCCTTTCTCAGAGGGGGAACTCAGAGTTTTTCCTGGAGACTGTCTACCTCCCTTGGGGGGTGCGCTAGAAGGGGGACTTGCATTCTGCCATGAACTGGAGCGGGGGTGACCTCTTCATAGACACACCCCAGGGGAGACAGACATGTCACCAGCCTGGACTTCGCTGGGTGCCTGGGTGATGGATACTGTTCTTTTTTTCTTTTTTCTTTTCTTTCTTCCTTTTTTTTTTTTGAGACAGAATTTCGCTCTTGTCGCCCAGGCTGGAGTACAGTGGCACCGTCTCAGCTCACTGCAACCTCCACCTCCCGGGTTCAAGTGGTTCTCCTGCCTCAGCCTCCGGAGTAGCTGGGATTGTAGGCAACCACGTCTGGCTAATTTTTGTATTTTTAGTAGAAACGAGGTTTTGCCATGTTGACCAGGATGGTCTCGAGCTCCTGACCTCAGGTGATCCGCCCACCTCAGCCTCCCAAAGTGCTGGGATTACAGGAGTGAACCACCGTGCCTGGCCTCCTTGCCTCTTTTTGTGGCCAAACTCCTTGAGATCGAGTTGTCTACACTGGCTGTCTGCACTTCCGTTCTCTCTCCTGAGCCTTCTTCAGTCAGCCCCGCCTCTCACACCTTACGCTACTGAAACTGTCCTTGTCACAGTGCTACCAAAGGGGTCCCAATCCAGAGCCCAAGAGAGGGTTCTTGGATCTCCCACGAGAAAAGATTCAAGGCAAATCCATAAAGTGAAAGCAAGTTTATTAAGAAAGTAAAGGAATAGAAGCAAGGACATGGTTGGTAGCGGAAGGGGATGTGGAAGTTTAGTTTGCTTTTTTCCTGTAAGAGGGAAAGCCAGCAAAGCCAGAAAGTCTGACCGAAGAGAAAGGGACAGATGCTGAAGCCACATCCTCGGGTGGGGACGCAAAGCCCATGTTGATCCTGCCGCTATTCCGGTTGGGCGCGGTGGCTCGCGCCTGTAATCCCGGCACTTAGGGAGGCTGAAGTGGGTGGATCCTGAGGTCAAGAGATCGAGGCCAGCCTGGCTAACACAGTGAAACCGTCTCTACTAAAAAATAAATAAATAAATAAATAAATAATAAGCCAGGCACGGTGGTGGGCACCTGCAGTCCCAGCTCCTCGGGAGGCTGGGGCAGGAGAATCGCTTGAACCCTTGAGGCAGAGGTTGCAGTGAGCTGAGATCGCACCACTGCACTCCAGCCTGGCGATGGAGTGAGACTTCGTCTCAAAAAAGAAAAAGAATGGCTGCTTCATAGAGCAGCCCTGAGGGCCGCTGGTTGCCCATTTTTATGGTTATTTCTTGATGATATGCTAAGCAATGGTGGATTATTCACTCCTCCCCTTTTTAGACCATAGAGGGTAACTTCCAGATGTTGC
The DNA here is from genome assembly GCF_048565385.1 of Saimiri boliviensis. Lineage (NCBI taxonomy): Eukaryota > Metazoa > Chordata > Mammalia > Primates > Cebidae > Saimiri > Saimiri boliviensis. Next base: position 41,033,237 of record NC_133462.1, read on the forward strand.
CATGGCATCTGTACACTGTCATGACGCTGGTGAGAGTGTAGCAGTGACAGTGACTGGAGGTCACTCTCGTCACCATCTTGGTTTTGGTGGGTTTTGACAGGCTTCTTTACTGCAGCCTGTCTTATCAGCGGGGTCTTTATAACCTGTGTCTTGGGCCGACCTCCAATCTCTTCCTGTGACTTGGAATGCCTCAGTGTCTGGGAATGCAGCCTCCTAGGTCTCAGCCTCATTTTACCCAGTCCCTGTCTAAGATGGAGTGGCTCTGGTTCAAACGCCTCTGACAGAAGTCAGCGTTAACCTGCGCCATCCTCCGCCTCGTCCCTCCGGACAACGTCTGACCGGCTGGTGCCCTGCCCCTCCTGGAAACACTGGCTTCCCTTCCAACTCTCTGGGTCCTTCTTTTGTCTGTCTCTGTCCGTGGCTGGTCAGGGGCTGGGTTCTCAGCCTCTTTACTCCTCTCCCCACACCCAGGTTGGCCTGATTCACTCTTGGGGTTCTAAACATCTACACCCACTGATACCCACAGTTCTGTCTCAGCCTGGGCCTCCAGCAGCTCCAAACTTGGCCTTGTTGGGCATCTCATACCCAACACCGCCATGTGGGGGTGCACTGGACCCCGAAACTGCCCTTTTGCACCTCCACATCTAAGCTGAGGTCAGCCCTTGTAGTAGCTGCTCAGATGGAATCTTGGGGTCTCCTGGCCTCCTCTTCCTCTTCACAAGCCTCAGCACTCTACCTTGGACAGCTCCATGAAGCCCTCTCCTCTCCCTCTGATTCCACACAGAAGGCTTTTCACCCTCCCTGCCTTTACCCCTGGCAACCCCCCATGCCTGTGCTGTTCACCTCTTTGTGTCTCTTCAACACACCAGGCAAGAGCCAGCCTCAGGGTCTTTGCTCTGGCTGTCCCCTATGCCTGTTTTACTTCCTGTATCCCCAGCACACAGTAGGTGCTCAATAAACACGTTGGGAGTTTATTGAATGCGTAATTCAACAAACCTGCATTCGTTTGGTGCATGCCAGAATATATATGCATAGGAAAAAAATTTCTGGAAGCACATATCCCACCCACCCACCCCCGCAGCGCTGGTGATGGTTTTTTTGCTGAGATAACAGATCTCAACATTTTGAAATATTTGCCACAAAGAATGTAACTTCGTCAGGCACGAAAAAAAAACAAAAACAAAAACAAAAAACTCAGTGCCATTTCAGTGCAGTGACCCACCAGCTTCGTTACCCCTGACAAGTGGCGTTCCTTCTCTGGGCCTCAATTTCCTCCGCTCAGAAAGCAGGGATTATCCTAGCACCATCTCCAGCAAAGCCCTCCAGAGCCCTGCCTCCAAGTCTCGAGGAAAGAGTTAAATCCCGGTCTAAGGCGGTGATATTTGCAATGCATGAAGTTTAAACATTTTCAATAAAGAAGAACAAACCCAGGCCGACGCGCTTTCTGATTTATAGTAATTGCGAACCAGCAGCTGTTAATATAATTGTCCGGTGGAGGGGGGTGACGGGGGGCTTCACGCGGGGCCCAATCAGCCCCGGGTGGGACGCGGCCCCAGTCAGGTTAAGCAAATACATTACTTTAATAACCTGGGGAGGCGGCTGTAGCCATTAGCGAGAGGGGGAGAATAAATATTATCCCAAGAAGCTCCAGAATCCGCGGTTTTATCACCAAGAATTGTCCCCCGTGCTATTTACTTTCAATTTAGATTTTCGGGAAAGTGGCTCTTGGCACATTTTATATATGAAGGAGGGTGACTGGAATTGAGAAATGACCTGATTTTACCATCAGAGGGAAGAAAGAGCCACAGCTTTTTTTGGGGTCGAGTGAGCTCTCGGCGCTATCCCACTGAGCCCCACTCTTAAGATCAAAGCACCAAGACACACAGGCTCATACACATTGTGCAGGCGCTGGGGTTTGACCTGAGTCTGCTCCAGAGGCCCAGGGAATATGGGGACAAACGTCCAGGGATGTGGCCTCATTTGATGACAGCAGACTTGAGAGGTCTTCCGGTCTCGTCAGTTAGTTTGCCGGTGGGGGGAGACTGAGGCCGAGAGGGAGGCTGTTGTGGGCTATTTGACTCGACTCACCTGATTCTTCCTGCCCGCTGTATCTTCTGTCACTCAAGAACCGTCACTGGCTCCCCTGGGGTCCCCTGGATCAAACCCACTTCTGCTATTTTTTACACTCAGAATGCAATTCAAAACGGATCACGCAGGCGGATTGAGGTGGCTCACGCCTGTAATCCCAGCCCTTTGGGAGGCTGAGGCAGGTGGATCAGTTGAGGTCAGGAGTTGGAGATCAGCCTGGCCAACATGGCGAAAACCCATCTCTACGAAAAGCACAAAAACTAGCCAGGTGTGGTGGCACACGCCTGTAATCCCAGCTACTCAGGAGGCTAAGGCAAGAGAATCACTTGAACCCATGAGGCAGTGAGTTTGCAGTGAGCTGAGATCACACCACTGCACTCCAGCCTGGGTGACAATGTGAAACTGTCTCAAAAAAAAAAAAAAAAAAAATCACAGATCTACATGTAAAATGTAGAAGAAAACATACGAAAAAAAAATCTTCAAGACATGAGGGTAAAGCTAAGCAAAGAGTTCTTAGGGATGACGCTCAAGGATGAGCCATAAAGAAAGAAATTGATGAATTGGACTTCATCCAAATTAATAATTTCTTCTCTGGGCAAAGGACCATGCCATTAGGGTGAAAAGAAGCTCTGGTTTCAAAGAGTCCACTTGCAAATCACATATCCAAGCATAGAATTTGTATCTAGAATATATAAAGAACTCTGGGCCGGGCACAGTGGCACACGCCTGTAATCCCAGCACTTTGGGAGGCCAAGGTGGGCGGATCATCTGAGGTTGGGAGATCAAGACCAACCTGGCCAACATGGTGAAACCCTGTCTCTGCTGAAAACACAAAATTAGCTGGGTGTGGCAGTGCAGCTTGTGTTCCCAGCCACTCAGGAGGCCGAGGCAGGAGAATTGCTTGAACCCAGTAGGCGGAGGTTGCAGTGAGCTGAGATCGCGCAACTGCACTCCAGCCTGGGCGACAGTGAGACTCCATCTCAAACAAAAACAAAAACAAAAACAAAAACAAAAACAAAAAACTCTGAAAGCTCAATAGTGGAAAAAACTTTTAAAAATACCCAACAAACAACCCAGTTAAAAAATGGAGAGACAGACACGGACGTTTCAGTGAAGAGGAGCTGCAGATGGCAAACGGGTACCTGAAGAGATATCCAACGGTATTGGTCACTAGGGACCTGCAAATCCGGACCACAATGAGGCATCCCTACATACCCATTAAAAAGGCTAAAATTTAAAAAAAACTGATGGCATCAAATGCTGGCAAGGGATGAAGACGGATCCGGCAGTCCTACATTGCTGGCGGGAATGTAAAATGGTATACAGCACCGGAGAAAGCGCGTGGCAGGATTTCATTGTGTTTGTTGTCTTGTTTGTTGTCTTGTTTCTTCGTTTGTTTTACAAAACAAACCTTGCACTTCCCATAAGACCCTGCAATGGGCATTGATATCCCAGGGAAATGAAAACTTAAACTTATGTTCACATAAAACCCAAGCCGGGCGCGGTGGCTCACGCCTGTAACCCCAGCACTTTGGGAGGCCGAGGTGGGCAGATCACAGGGTCAGAAGATCGAGACCATCCTGGCCGACATGGTGAAACCCTGTCTCCACTAAAAATAATAATAATAATAAAAACAAAAAATTAACCGGGTGTGGTGGCACATGCCTGTAATCCCAGCTACTGGGGAGGCTGAGGCAGCAGAATCACTTGAATCTGGGAGGCAGAGGTTGCAGTGAGCCGAGATCCTGCCACTGTACTCCAGCCTCAGCAACAGAGCGAGACTATGTCTCAAAAAGAAAAAAACAAAACAAAACAAAATAATCTGGAAATGAATGTTCAGAGCAGCCTCTTTCCAAAATGGCCAAATGCTGGAAAGAATCTAAATTGCCCTCAACAAGTGAACAGTTAAATCAATCGTGCTCCATTCATACCGTGGAATTCTACTTAGCAATGAACAGGAAAGAACTGTTGAGAAACTCAGCAACTTAGGCGGCTCTCACGGGAGGTGTGCTGAAATGTCAAGAGCCAGTCTTAAAAGGTTACAGAGGAACGGGGTTGTGGGGAGGTGGAGACGGTTTATAGTACGGTACCCCCCACCCCCCCAAAAAAAGATGAATAAGAACTAGTAAGATAGCACAATGGCGGGACTATATCAATAATATATGTATTTTTTGAGACAGGATCTCACTCTGTCCCCCGGGCTGGAGTGCACTGACATGATCTCCACTCATTGCAACCTCCACCTCCCGGGCTCGAGTGATCCTCCCATCTCAACCTCCCGAGTAGCTGAGACTACAGGCATGCACCACCGTGCTTGGTTAAGTTTTGTAATTTTTTTTTTTTTTTTTTGTAGAGAGGGGGTTTTGCCACGTCGTCCAGGCTGGTCTCGAACTCCTGGGCTCAAGTGACCCCCTCACCTCGGCTTCCCAGAGTGTCTGGATTACAGGCATGAGCCACTGTGTCCAGCCATTCAATAATAACTTCATTGTACATTTAAAAATAACTAAAAGAGGCCAGGTGTGGGGGCTCACACCTGTAATCCCAGCACTTTGGGAGGCAGAGGTGGGAGGATCACTTGAGCCCAGGAGTTCAAGACCAGCCTAGATGACTTTGTGAAACCCCGCCTCTACTAAAAATACAAAAATAAGCTGGACATGGTGGCGGGCACCTGTAATCACAGTCACCCGGGAAGCTGAGGCAGGAGAATCGCTTGAACCTGAAAGGAGGAGGGTGTAGTGAGCCCAGATTGTGCCACTGATTTCCAGCCTGGACAACAGAGCGAGACTCCATCTCAAAATAAAATTAAGTAACACAAAATAAAATAACTACAAGTGTATAATTGGATTGCTGCTAACGGAAGATAAATGCTTCAGGGGACGGATACCCAGTTTTCTGTGATGTGATTGTTACACGTTGCATGCCTGTACCAAAATATCTCATGTACCCCATATATATATACACCTATGATGTACCCACACAATTAGAAATACATAACAAAGAAAGAAATGAAGAACTCAGGCCGGCACGGTGGCTCACACCTGTAATCCCAGCACTTTGGGAGGCCAAGGCAGGCAGATCATGAGGTCAAGAGATCGAGACCATCCTGACCAACATGGTGAAACCCCATCTCTATAAAAATCAGCTGGGCGTGGTGGTGTGCATCTGTAATCCCAGTTACTCTGGAGGCTGAGGCAGGAGAATCACTTGAACCTGGGAGGCAGAGGTTGCAGCAAGCACTGCTTTCACCACTGCACTGCAGCCGGGCGACAGAGCAGGACTCCGTCTCCAAAAAAAAAAAAAAAAAAAAAAAAAGAAATGAAATGAAAAACTTGAAAAAAGATTACAGAGCCTGCAAGTCCACTGCTAAAGGCTTCCTGAAATCACGGAATTCAGAGGTGAACAATAGGTAACTGTTTTTCAGGGAGGAGGACGAGAGAGATGACTGTGACTTAAAAAAGCAGCACAGAAAATCCTCGTGATTGATTGTGTTCTGTGTCCTGATTGTGGATCTACGCATCTAAATGTTGCATGGACACACACACACACACACACACACATACACACACACACACACATGAGTGCACACACACCAGCCAAGTTTGCATACAGTTGATGGATTGTGTTAATGTTGGTTTCCCGTTGATGATATTGTAAGATGTCACCATTGGGGGAAGCCGGGTAAAGGCATAAGAGATCCCTCTGTATTCCTTTTTTACTTTTTAAAAACATCTTTATTGAAATAATTCCCATATTATACAGTTCACCCATGTGAAGTCTGTAATTCAGTGGTTTTTAGTATATTTGCAGAGTGGAGTTGCTGTGCAACTATCATCACAGTATCATTTTAGAATGTTGTATTTTATATTTTATTGAGACAGAGCCGCATTCTGTTGCCAAGCACGATCTCGGCTCACTGCAACCTCCACCTCCTGGGTTCAAGTGATTCTCTCACCTGAGCTTCCTGAGTAGCTGGAACTACAGGCACTTGCCACCGTACCCCGCTAATTTTTGTGTTTTTAGTAGAAATGGGGTTTCACCATGTTGGCCATGCTGATCTCAAACTCCCGACCACAAGTGGTCTTCCTGCCCTGGCATCCCCAAGTACTGGAATTACAGGCATGGGCCATTGTGTACAACCTAGAATATTTTAGTCATCCTAAAAGAAACTAATTAGGGCCAGGTGCAGTAGCTCACACCTGTAATCCCAGCACTTTGGGAGGCCGAATTGGGCAGATTATGAGGTCAAGAGATCGAGACCATCCTGGCCAACACGGTGAAGCCCCTTCTCTACTAAAAATACAAAAATTAGCCAGGAGTGGTGGCATTCCAGCCTGGCGACAGAGCGAGACTCCGTCTCAAAAATAAAAAAACAAAAAGAAACCAATTAGAGTCTGGTGTGGTGGCTCACGCCTGTAATCCTAGGATTTTGGGAGGACGAGTGGGTGGATCACTTGAGGTCAGGAGTTCAAGACCAGCCTGGCCATCTTGGTGAAACCTCATCTTAAAAAAAAAAAGAAAAAGAAAATTTTAAAAAATGAAGAAAACAAAGTTAATTGCATTTGTATACATTATAAGTGAACAATCTGATAATCTAGGAAAATTGTTATCTTTATGATAGTATCAAAAAGAATAAAATGCTTGAGTAAATTTAACCAAAAAGTGCAAAATTTATACTCTGAGCACTATAAAATATTGTTGAAAGAAATGCGAGACCTAAATAAAGACTGCTCATATTCATGGATTAGAAAATGTAATATTGGCTGGGCGCGGTGGCTCAAGCCTGTAATCCCAGCACTTTGGGAGGCCGAGGCGGGTGGATCATGAGGTCAAGAGATCGAGACCATCCTGGTCAACATGGTGAAACCCCGTCTCTACTAAAAATACAAAAAATTAGCTGGGCATGGTGGCACGTGCCTGTAATCCCAGCTACTCAGGAGGCTGAGGCAGGAGAATTGCCTGAACCCAGGAGGCGGAGGTTGCGGTGAGCCGAGATCGCGCCATTGCACTCCAGCCAGGGTAACAAGAGCGAAACTCCGTCTCAGAAAAAGAAAAAAGAAAATGTAATATTGTTAGTACTCCTGAACTGATCTGTAGATTCAACAAAATCCATATTAAAATGTCAGCTTTATTTTTTTAGAAATTGGTAAGGTAATTCTAAAATGTATATGGAAATTCAAGGTACGTAGAGTATTCAAAATAATCTTGAAACAAAATAGTGAAATTGGAGGACTTACATTTTCTCATTAGAAAACTTACAGCAAAGATAAAATAATCAGGACAATGGTGTACTGGTGCAATGATAGACTTATAGATTGGTGGTAAAAAATTGAGAATCTAGAAATAAACCTTCATGTTTATAGTCAATTGCTTTTCAACAAGGGCCAAAACAATTTAATGGAGAAACATATAATCTTTTCAACAAATGATGACAAGACAACTGAATATCTATATGCAAAAGGATGAAGTTGAATCCCTACCTCACACTAAGCGCATAAATGAACTCAAATAAATCATAGACTTAAATGTAAGAACTAAAATGATAAAACTCTTGGAAGAAAACAAAAGTTTCATGATCTTGGGACTGGCAATAGTTTCTTAGACATGGCACCAAAAGTGCAAACAACCAAAGAAATATCAGATGAATAGAACTTCAGCAAAATTTAAAAATCCTGTGTTTCAAAGGACACCATCAAGACAGTGAATAGACAACCCAAAGATGGAAGAAAAGATTTGCAAATTATATATCTGATAAGGAACAGATATTCTAGAATACATAAAGAATTCTTACAACTCTGAATTTATTACCTTACAAGGCAAAAGAGATTCTGCAGGTGTGATTAAGTGATAGACCTTGAGATGGGGAGAGTAGCTTGGAGAATCCAGGTGAACCCCATGTCATCACAGGAGTCCTTATAAGAGGAAAGCAGGAGGATTAAAGAGCAGAGCCAGAGCAGAGGTCAGAAGGATGTGAGACTGTGAATCTAGGAATATGATCAGCCCCTACAACCTGGAAAAGACCAGGAAACAGCTTTTTCCCCTAGAGTGTTCAGAGCAAACACAACCTTCCTCATTTTAGAATTCTGATCTCCAGAACTCTAGGATGGTAATTTTTCATTTTAAAAATTTATTTATCTATTTATTTATTTTTGAGACAGAGTCTCATTCTGTTGCCCAGGCTGGAGTACAGTGGTGCAATCTTGGCTCACTGCAACCTCCACCTCCCAGGTTCAAGCAATTCGCCTGCCTCAGCCCCCTGAGTAGCTGGGATTACAAGTGTGTACCATTACACCTGGCTAATTTTTGTATTTTTAGTAGAGATGGGATTTTACCATGTTGGCCAGGCTGGGCTCAAACTCCTGACCTCAGGTGATCCACCTGCCTCAGCCTCCCAAAGTGCTGGGCTTACAGGCATGAGCCACTGCACTCAGCAATTTTGTGTGGTTTTAAGTCACCAGTCACCACATTTATAATTTGACTTGGGAATAATACTTATCCTTTTCACCCACATCCCATTGGTTAGAACGTGTCACATGATCACATCTGCAAGGGCATCTGGGAAATGTAATCCATACAGCCCAGGACAACTCCACGTTGTGGTAAGTGGGGTATCGTTTTTTTTAAATGGATGCCAGACGTTTTCTGCCACATCAGTGTGGGTCATAATGAGGTTCTCTAGTGGGAAGAAATGGCGCAGGTGACTGACTAGAATTGGGCTCGTGAGCATGGAGGGACCTGAGACCATGTGGAGTCCACCATCAGGGGAATGAACAGTGAAGGTGGAGCTCCATAAAGCTCCATGAAGCTCCATGAAGCTCCATGGAGCTCCGTGACCCAGCTCCATGAAGAAATAAGGAATGGCTCCCAAGTCCGTCCTTCCTGCATGGAGCCCAGATTATTCATCCTCATCTTTAAGGCCCTGTGGAACCCAGCCCCTAGGCTTTTTTTTTTTTTTTTCTCTTCTTCTTCTTTCAGGCATCTTCTCCCTCAACCCGGTTTTCCCAGCCCCACCCACCTCTCCACCTGCCCATCCTCATATTCAGCTGATTCAGTCTCAACCGTCTTGGCACCGAGTCCTTGCCCACACAGAACTCCCTGCCAAGCACACCCTCCTACCCCACGCCCCCTCTCTGAATCCTACCACTGTGAGATCCGGGAGGCGACGTGTGAGCTGAGGCTTGAAGGATGAGAAGGAGCTCATCACTGGAGGAGCCCAGGGCAGGACATGCTGGAAGAAGGGGGCTGTAAATGCAAGGGCCTGGGGATGGGAAGGTGCTTGTGTGTTGGAGGAGTGGCAAGGACGGACCAGAAATGGGGAGCAGGAGAGGAGGTGAAGGCTGGAAGGGGCCGGAGTTTGAAGGGAGAGGGGGCCTTTTGTTTTCATTTATTTATTTTTTGAGATGGAGTCTCACTCTGTCACCAGACTGAAGTGCAGTAGCGCAACCTTGGCTCACCGCAGCCTCCACCTCCCAGGTTCAAGCGATTCTCCTGCCTCAGCCTCCGGAGTAGCAGGACTACAGGTGTGCGCCACCACACCCCAGCTAATTTCTGTATTTTTAGTAGAGATGGAGTGTCACCATGTTGGCCAGGATGGTCTCGATCTCTTGACCTTGTGATCTGCCTGCCTTGACCTCCCAAAGTGCTGGGATTACAGGCGTGCACTACTGCGCCCGGCCTTATTTTTTTATAATTGTATTTATTTTTAGAGATGGGGTCTTGCTTTGCCACTCAGGCAGTGGTGCAGTCATAGCTCACTGCAGCCTCCATCTCCCCATCTCAAGTGATTCTCCCACCCCAGCCTCCTGAGTAGCTGGAACCACAGGCACATGCCACCGTGCCTGGCTAAATTTTTGTATTTCTGATAGAGATGGGCTTTACCATGTTGCTTATCTGGTCTTGAACTCTTGGGCTCAAGTGATCCACCTGCCTTGGCCTCCCAGAGTGCTAGGATTAGAGGTATCGGCCACCATGCCCGGACTTTTTTTTTTTTTAATAATTTTATTTATTTATTTGCTTACTTACTAATTTTGAGACAGAGTCTTGCTGTGTCACCCAGGCTGGAGTGCAGTGGCGAGATCTTGGCTCACTGCAACCTCCACCTCCCAGGTTCAGGCGATTCTCCTGCCTTAGCCTTCTGAGTAGCTGGGACTACAGGCCTGTATCACCACGCCCAGCTAATTTTTTGTATTTTTAGTAGAGACAGGGTTTCGCTATGTTGGCCAGGATGGTCTTGATCCCCTGACCTCATGATCTTCCCACCTCTACCTCCCAAAGTACCAGGATTACAGGTGTGAGCCACCTCGTCTGGCCTTATTTATTTTTAGAGACGAGGTTTTGCTCTGTCACCCAGGCTGGAGTGCAGTGGTGCAATCATGGCTCACTGTGGCCTTGATCTCCCAGGCTCAAGTGATCCTTTCACCTCAGCCTCCCAGGTAGCTGGGACTACAGGCATGCAGCACCACGCCCAGCTAATGTTTGTATTTTTTGTAGAGAAAGGGGTCTTGCTATGTTGCTAAAGCAGGTCTCGAACTCCTGGGCTTAATCGATCCTCCCATCTCAGCCTCCCAAAGTGTTAGGATGACAGGCATGAGTCACTGCACCCAGCCTGGGGCTGTCTTTTAGGTCATGGTGGGGGTTTTGAGCTTGATTTAAGTGCAATAAGGACGCTGGGAGAGAATTTGAATAAGTACATGAATGAATGAATGAAAACAGAGCTGAGAGAGCTGCAGTCTTGGCCTTTTTCTTTTCTTTTCTTTTTTCTTTTTTTTGAGTGTGAGCCTTGATCTGTCACCAGGCTGGGGTGCAGTGGCCGATCTCTGCTCACTGCAACCTCCGCCTCCCCGGTCAAGCGATTCTCCTGCCTCAGCCTCCGAAGTAGCTGAGATTACAGGCGCCTGCCACTACGCCAGCTAATTTTTCTGTATTTTTAATAGAGACAGGGTTTCACCATGTTGGCCAGTCTGGTCTCGAACTGCTGACCTTGGGATTCACCCACTTCTGCCTCCCAAAGTGCTGAAATTACAGACGTGAGCCACCGAGCCCAGCCAGTCTTGGCCCAGTCCAGTCATAGCTCACCGATAATTAAGTGGCACCCGGTCACCCTCGATATGCCTTGAGGCTGCCTTCCTCCTTCCTCCTGGCCCCCAGCAACATGTCCCCTTGGGGACCTCGACAGATTCCAAGATGCCCTGGTGGCAGGACCCATCCTGGCTCTGTCTTAATGACACCCGAACAGCTACAAAAAACCAAACGACTCCTCGCAATTATGATAAAATATTAAAATGACTCACAAAATAAATTATTCACACCCCTCATGTTCCTGCTTCCAGGTGTTTGGGGGTAATGAGGTTTGTTTTTAGGTGTGGAGCAGGGAGCGGCCCTTGGGAATCAGAGAGACAGTGAGAGGTCACCCATCAATCTCATCACTGTGTGGATGGGGACAAGGGTGATGGGAGGCAGAGGCAGACTGGGGCAGGAGTTGGGCTCAATGACCATTTATGCCCGAAAACGCTGTCACTTATAAGTGGTGAGCGCAGGCTGGGCAAGAGGCTGGGGTCTTCGATTCATATCCCCTCTCTCCAGGGGGCTGGAGAAAGGGGCTCTTCACAGGGCTGCCAGAAGCGTTTGTGGCTTTTAGAGTGGTGGGGAGGGAGAGAGAGAGCTGGGAAGAGACACAGAGACAAAAAGAGAGTCAGAAAGAGACAGAGACAGAAACACAGAGAGAGAAACAGAAGAGACAGAAAGACAGGCTGGCCAGGCGTGGTGGCTCACACCTGCAATGCAGCACTGTGGGAGCCCGAGGCGGGTGGATCACGAGGTCAATGGATCGAGACCAACCTGGCCAACATGGCAAAGCCCCATCTCTACTAAAAATACAAAAATTAGCTGGGTGTGGTGGCGCGTGCTTGTGATCCCAGCTATACGGGAGGCTGAGGCAGGAGAATCACTTGAGCTGGGATCTGGGAGGCGGAGGTTGTGGTGCGCCGAGATCACGCTGCTGCAGTCCAGCCTAGGCTACAGAGTGAGATACCGTCTCAAAAAAAAAAAGGAAAGAAAGAGAGAGAGGGAAAGGAAGGAAGGAAGGAAAAGAAAGAAGGAAGGAAGGGAAGGAAGGAAGGAAGGAAGGAAGGCAGGCAGAAACAGAGAGATACAGAGGCAGAGAGATACACAGGCACAGAGACAAATGGAGGGAAAGAGAATGGAGAGATGGGCAGAGACACAAACAGAAATGGGGTGGACAGAGACAGAGACACAGAGACAAGTAGAAATAATAGGCAGAGACAAAGGGATACAGAGAAGAGAGACAAAGACAGAAATAGAGACAAGACAGAGAGACACGGGGAGACAGATACACAGAGAGACAGGAGCACACAGAGATGGGAAGAGCCAGAGAGCCACAGAGAAAAACAGGAAATCAGAAAGAGAACAGAGAGGCAGAGACAAAGACAGCTGCAGAGGAGACAAGGAGACAGAGAGACTGAGAGAACTGATGGGGCCCGTCACCCCAACAACCCAGGATCCCTTGAATTCTCACGTGGGTAGGCAGAATTTGGGGCCAGGTGGGATTTGGGAGGCCAGCCTCCCGAGACGGAGAGGCTCCTGCTAGCAGAAGCCACCAAGCTCGGGGCCAGAGAGGCGGTTCTGTGAAAGATCCATGCAGGTTCCTGAAAGCCCCGAATTTCACAGCCCTGCGTGTGGACTGCAGGCTCCCTACCGAGGAGCTGCTAGCCGGGACGGGAGATGCTGCTCCCCCCTCCTTCAAGCCGCTCCTCCTCGCGCCGTTCAGCACCACGGACAGCGCCACATCCCTCGCGCCGAAACCCAGGGTTTGGCCTTCTCACCCACCCTCTCCAGGGGCCAGCAGCCCTCCTTGTGAGGGAGATGGTTGCATTTCCTTCCTGCCTCCCTCCCTTCCTCCTTCCTTTCTCTCTTTCTTTCTTCGTCCCTTCCTCCCTCCCTCCCTTCCTTCCTCTCTCTCTCTCTTTCTTTCTTCTCAGTCTTGTTCTGTCACCCAGGCTGCAGTGCAGCGGCACAGTCTCGGCTCACCACTACCTCTGCCTCCCAGGTTCAAACGATTCTCCTGCTTCAGCATCCCAAGCAGCAGGGACTACAGGCGCCCACCACCACACCTGGCTAATTTTTGCTTTTTTTTTTTTTTTTCATTAGAGACAGGGTTTCACCATGTTGGTCAGGCTGGTCTCAAATTCCTAACCTCAAGTGATCTGCCCACCTCGGCCTCCCAAAGTGCTGGGATTACAGGGGTGAGCTGCTGTGCCCGGCCCACTTTATCTATGTGGTCCCCGTTGTGTCTCTGGCTTCTAGAACAGGGCCTGGCAATACATGTTTGCAGAGCTGGTGAATCCTAGGACTATTCACAGCATCTTGGAATGACGGCACAGACATGAGGCACTGTGGAAGCTTGTGAACGGCTGCTGAATCCCAGGTGTAGAGTCTTAGAACTGCCACCCAAACACAGAGTCAGAAAGAAAGGAGTCTCAGGATCCCCCTACTTCACTTCCATTATGCTTTTCCTGGCATGGTTCTACAGACTGTCTTGGTTACCTCCTGTGATGGGGACCTCACTATCACTTAGGGCAATACTTTCAGCCTTCGGACAGTTCCACATGTGTTGAAAAGTCCTTCCTTAAGAACGGAGCACACGGTTTTCACCTTGGAGTTCTCTCCAGTCTCAGAACCTCCCCTTCTCCGCCTCCCATCCTTCCCTGTTGGCCAGTCAGCTCCTCCCTCCTCCGTCCGGGTCAGTGGGGTGCAGGCAGGAAGAGGAGGAGGGATTCGAAGGCAAGAATCCTGCTTTCGGAGGCTCCGTTCATTTTTCAGCTTGTCCTGAAATTCTCTGACAAAGATGATAGCCGAGGTGTTAGCTGATAAGTAAAGTGTTAGCTGATAACTTAGGAGTTAGCTGACAACTAACGTGTGGGCTGATAACTTTCGGTTAACTGATAAGAGAAGGCTGGCTGATAAGTGGAATTTGGAAGATAACTTGAGCCTTAGGTAAGAATTCAAGTGCTTAGGGCAATCCTCTCTTCCTCTCTCCCTCCATTCCTCCCTTCCTTGCCTCCTAAGCATTTATTAGGCGCCTGCTGCATTCCAGGTTCAGTGCCGGGAGTGAGTGTTACAAAATAGATCAGACTCAATCTCTCCCTCAGGGTACTCAGGCAGACACAGCTAAGATCTAAGCTCTCTCAGAAGCCCCAAAGCCAGGAGAGTCTTTAAGACCCCAAGGCACGGGAGTTGGCATGGTGGGGGATGTCAGGCAGCAGGGAGATTTTCCCCTGCCCCCGGGAACCAGCTCTCCGCCTTGCTGGGGGGCAAGGCTGTCTCTGGTGTTGGCATGTCTGGGCCGGCTCCTCTGACTCCGGTGTGGGTGGTGAGTGACTTCATCTGGTCCCAGCAGCTGTCACTCAGCCCTAGTCGGACAGGACAGCACGGTTGCCATGGAAACGAATATGCCTCCCCCTGGAGGCGGGGTGAGCCAGGGGAGAGGGGAACTGCGGGAATTGGGAATTCGGCACCCAGTGACAGAGGCCTGATGAATGTGGTGGGGGAGCAGTTAACTCCTTCACCACCGCTCCTCCTCTCACTCCCGACGCTCTGGCTCGCTTGGGGAGCTCAGTATCAGAATTGAAAGCCTTAGTTCTGGGGTGTCAGGTGGCTAAAGCCCAACTCCCCATCCAGGCAGCCTGACGTCTCCATGCCTCAGCTTTCTCATCCAGAAAGTGGGCGTGAGGATATGCACTCACTCATTCATTCATTTATTCACTGAGGAAATTGAGCTTACCGGATATCCGTCAGGTGCCTGGCACTATGTTGTAGCTGTGAAGAGGGTAGAAAAGGTAACTGGGCCCAGGCTGGTCACGATGGCTCACGCCCATAATCCCAGCACTTTGAGAGGGAGGCCAAGGCAGGCAGATCACTTGAGGTCAGGAGTTTGAGGCCAGCCTGGCCAACATAGTGAAACCCCAATCTCTACTAAAAAATAAAAAATGAGCCGGTCGTGGTGGTGCGTGCCTATAGTCCCTGCCACTTGGGAGGCTGAGGTGGGAAGATCGCTTGAGCCCAGAAGGTGGAGGCTGCAGTGAGTCATGATCACACCTCTGCATTCCAGCTTGGGTCACAGAGCCAGACCCCATCTCAAAAGACAAGGGAAAAAAGAAAGAGCCTGTGTTTATGCTTACTGGGGAAACGGTTCAACAGGTGTCTTTTGTCTGCAGGACTTGTCAGAGCCTTTACTATACAAATCTTAGTCTCCGAGTTGGGGAAAGGAGGAGGTACCTTCTTAAACGTATCTGAGCCTGGAACCCTTTGTTTTCAGACACTTCTCAAGGGATTAGATTCAGCCACCGTGGTGATGTGGAAGCAGTAAGGAACCTGATGTCACAGAGGCCTGGGTTCAAACCCTCACATTGCCGAGTGACCTTGGGGATGTGTCGGTAAAAAGGGGATGAGGCAGCTGCCACAGGTCCCTGCTCATGTCCCCAGATGGGTCCCAGCTGTCAGCACCTGCATCCCTTCCCGCTTTGGCTTCTCTAGCCTTAGGGCTGCATGGACTCACATGTGCCAGGGACTGGCCCCTAGGAGCAGCCCTCAGAAAAGCATTGGCTGGTGTTGGAGGATAAATACCCCAGCTCCCTCGCCCCTCCTCTGGGACACCTCTCAATCATGCCTCATACAGCAGTATCCAGGAGGATCAAGTCCTGGTTGCCACGACAGCCACCTGCTCACCAATGTCCCCCTCCTGGCTCCTTCCCTTGCTGGTCTTTCCCTCGACTTCCTCCTCAACCTCCCGGATAACACTTCCCGGTCCCAGACAGCCCGAGATGGTCTCTCAGGTCCCCACTCACTCAGACCTCCTTGTTCATCGGCTTTCCCCCAGCACCCCCTTGTTGGAAAACATCAGAGAAAATCTCTCCCAGCTGCACGTCTTCAGGCCTTCCTCTTAGCCTTCCTTTATCCTGTACCCCGCTCCTGGAACCCCTTTCCCCTCTGCTTAACCAAATCCTCATTCTGTAGGTCAGGATTCCCCTCCCTGGTGGGGGCCTGTGGTGATTTCAGATGGTCCCCAAACAAGTTTCCAAACAGCATTAGCTGTCAGGGCGAGACAGCCAGCCCCTTCCAACCCTCTTTCCTTCCTTCTGATGCTTTGAAGGACAAGCTGTCTGCTGGGTAATCAGGAGGGTTGAACCCTCTCCTAACCCTCACTGATCCTCTTTTTAGCAAAGCCATTTCAGGCTGCGGGCTCCCAGCCCTAGGCGGGCAGCGACACCTTGCTAGAATGAAATAACCGCGTTTTGTTTCTGTCGTGTGAGTTTTACCACCCACCTTCTATTTGTGGCAGGTGCAACCGGCTCTCCATTTTCGGGGAAGCAGAGCTGCTGTTTTTAAACACACTCACTAGGGAGGACAGGACTCAGTTGGGAGGAAAATGTTAAATACATCTTCAAACAGGTGGGGCACTGATGTGGTGGCCATGTTTACCTTGGTGCTGGCTGAGGAAGCTCGGGAAACGCTCACCTCCGTCAGGAAGCCCTCCAGATTTTTTTTGTCAAGACTTCCAGACCTCCACTTTCCTTTCTTCCTTCCCCTTCCCCCTTCCTTCCCCCCTCCCTCCTTCCTTTCTTTCCCTTTCTTTCTTTTGTTCATTCTTTCTCCTTCCTTCCCTTCCTTGCCTCTCTCTCTCTCTCTCTCTCTCTCTCTCTCTCTCTCTCTCTCTATTTTTAGAGACAGGCTCTCACTATGTTATCCAGGCTGGTCTCGAACTCCTGACCTCAAGCAGTCCTCCCACCGTGGCCTCCATAAGTGCTGGGATTACAGGCCAGAGCCACCAGGCCTGGCCCCGTTGCTTTCTTTTTTTTCTTTTGAGACAGAGTCTGTGTCCCAGGCTGGAGTGCAGCAGTACAATCATAGCTCACCGCATCCTCCCGGGTTCAGGAGATTCTCATGCCTCAGCCTCCCTAGTAGCTGGGATTACAGAGGCCTGCCACCACGCCCGGCAAATTTTATTTTATTTTATTTTATTTTATTTTTGTATTTTTTGTAGAGATGGGATTTCACTATGTTACCCAGGCTGGTCTCAAACTCCTGGCCTCAAGCGATCCTCCCACTTCGGTCTCCAAAAGTGCTGGGGTAACAGGTGTGAGCCTCTGCCCCCCCCCCGCCTTTTTCCACCCGTGCCCCAGTCTTAACACTCTGTAGGGCACAGTTCTCAATCCAGTTCCAGGGAGGGCGACCTGGAGAGGATGACAGGTGTCCCTGGGCCCCAGCCTTCCTGTTTGTGCCAGAAGGAGAGCCCGGGGGTGGGTGGCAGCAGCGCTGGGATGGTGGGGAGGGAAGAGGGGCAGGCGCCTCCCTGCCAGCTGGGCCTGCCTCCTGCAGCTGCCGGCGTTGCCATGGTTACCGAGCAAGCCTGTCGCCCCCACCCCCCACTCCAGCCCCTCACCCTCAGACCAGGCCCTTCCAGGGACCCGCGGCTCCTGGGTGTCATGGAAACGGTTTCCAAGCACCCGCAGTGGGCTTCCTCATTGGCTGAGCGAGGCTACAGGCAAGGGTCACCCCCGGGGTCACTTCTAGGGGTTTCTTCAAGGTCCCCGCCGCCCCAGCACAAAGTGGGGTGTCTGGAATGGGATCTTGATTTTTAACCCCTTGCTCCCTGGCGATGCCGGAGCGGCTCTCTTGGTGGGGGGAACCTTCAGCCGCTTCTCACCCCCTCCCAGACTCCCCAAAGTCCACAACAAAAACCTCTGTTCTAAGTAAACACATTCGGCTCACTCTGCAAACGTGGCACGGAGAGGAGCCGCCATGGAGCACCTCCCCCTTTTTCTAGAACCTTCTTCCAGCGGGCCATGGCAGCTGCAGAGCAGGAGCTGAGGGGCCTGAGACCCTGTATCAGGAGCAGAGGACAGCGTGGCCGGGACTGAGCCCTGGGAGGTTGGAAAAAATTAAAAAATAGAAGCACAGCAGCTGGTAAATTCAATGGTTTGCAACCCTCTGTTTTAGGTATAAACACACATGAACTCATGTAACCCTCGAACATAAAGTGAACAGGGAGTCCCACTGTGCCCATTTTATTTATGTATTTATTGACTTATTTATTTTAGAGACGAGTCTCTCTCTCTCTTGCCCAGGCTCAGTCATAGCTCACTACAGCCTCGACTTCCTCCCCTAGACCCAGCGATCCTCCCACCTCAGCCTCCAGAGTAGATGGGCCCCTGGGCCTGCATCACGACATCCAGCTAATTAAAACAGAAAATGTTGGGCCGGGCGTGGTGGCTCAAGCCTGTAATCCCAGCACTTTGGGAGGCTGAGGCGGGTGGATCACGAGGTCAAGAGATCGAGACCAGCCTGGTCAACATGGTGAAACCCCGTCTCTACTAAAAATACAAAAATTAGCTGGGCGTGGTGGCGCGTGCCTGTAAGCCCAGCTACTCAGGAGGCTGAGGCAGGAGAATTGCCTGAACCCAGGAGGCGGAGGTTGCGGTGAGCCGAGGTCGCGCCATTGCACTCCAGCCCGGGTAACAAGAGCGAAACTCCGTCTCAAAAAAAAAAATATATATATATATATATATATATATATATTTTTTTTTTTTTTTCCCTGAGACAGAGTCTTGCTCTTGTTGCCTGGGCTGGAGTGCAGTGGTGAGATCTCAGCTCACCACGAGATCTCACCACAACCTCTGCCTCCTGGGTTCAAGCAATTCTCCTGCCTCAGCCTCCTGAGGTAGCTAGGATTACAGGTACGTACCACCATGTCCAGCTGACTTTTTTGTATTTTTAGTAGAGGTGGGGTTTCACCACGTTAGCCAGCCTGCTCTTGAACTCCTGACCTCATGATCTACCTGCCTCGGCCTCCCAAAGTGCTGGGATTACAGATGTGAGCCACCTCGCCCAGCCAAAAAAAAAATTTTTTTTTTCATAGAGATGGGGTCTCCCTATATTGCCCAGGCTAGTCTTGAACTCCTGGGACCAAGTGATCCTCTTACCTCGGCCTCCCAAAGTGCTGGGAACATGGGTGTGAGCCGGCATGCCCGGCCTCCCTCATCCCGATGTTAGAGCTAGGGAACGGGGACTCAGAGAGGTCAAGATGACACACGATGAAGAAAAGCGGCAGCCTGGGGCTTGAACCCAGGCCACGGGGCTCCAGGATCAGCGTTAGCCACCAGGCTCCTCTTTGCCTCTGATCATGTAGCTCAATGCCCCTTGAAGTGACTTCTGTACTGGGGGTTGAGGTCAGGGAACTGGGACCAAGAAGGAGATGCCCCGAGAGAGATGGGACCCTGGGTAGCCAGAGGGAGAGATGGGCCAAGGGGATAGTTTGGGAGGCTCTCGACCCCTGTAAAACCTTCATTAGGAAACCCAAAGCCACCCCAAGGAAACTGATCATCCAAGATTAAAAGGTGAGCCTGCCATGCAAACTCAGCTTCGAGACAGACCCCCTTCAAGACAGGGTGGGAACGGGGTCAGAGAGGCCATGGAGATGGAATGTGCAAGGGAAATCAGGTGGGCTTCTTGGAGGAGGCGACATTTGAACACAGATTTGGAGGATGAGGAGGAGTGAGCCATGGGGAGATCTGGGGAACAGATCATTCTAGGCCGAGGGAACAGCCAGTGCAAAGCCTCTGAGGCCTCCCCATACCTGGTATGTTCAAACAACAGCAGAGAGATCAGCGTGCCTGGAATGGAGTTAGTGAGGTGGGAAGAGCAAGGCGAGGCCAGGTCAGGGAGGTAGCTGAGACCTAACCATAGGTGCTACTGCGCTGGTCCAGGCCGGTGGTGGCGTTGGCCTGGCCCAGGCAGGGCCGTCAGAGGTTACTAGAGCAACGTGCTTGCATTCAAGCTATAATGAAGAGTGACAGGCGCCAGTCTCGATGAGGGAAGGGAGATGGGGAAATCAGAAATGACAGTCAGTTTTGGGTCCTTTCCTCCTTAGCCCAGAGAAACCATCAGGGAATCTTTGGCCGCAGACAGATGGAGGGACCGGGAGGCAGCTCAGCCTCCCAGAGCTGCGGCTGCACTTCTGAGTCCCGGCTCCCACCAGCTGCCGGCAACATGCGGCCCAGATGTTCTATTCTGGGGACATCTGTGCCGGGCCTTCCCCAGCAGCAAGTGGATTTCATCTGTGACAGCAGCGTCGTCTGAGACGTCTCTGATGGAGAGGCAGGAAGGCGGGGCTGGAGCCAAGAAGACAGCCAGGAGGCTGTCACCGGCTGTCCCGGGGAGGGGGCCACGTGGGGACAGCTCTCAGTGGCCAGCACGGCGCTGGAGATGGGGTCTGTGGTGCCTGAGTGGCCTGAGTGGTCACACCTGGAAACTGACCAGGGAACGGGAGAAGGCTGGGCTCCTGCTTCAGACGCTTGGAGTTCTCGATTCCCCGCGCCAGCCCCCAGCCCCAAGCCTTTACCATAGCCATTCCCCTCGCCAGGAGAGTCCTGTTCACTTTCACTTCCCCTTGAATTCATTCCCTTAACCAGCATGTAGTGAGCACCTACTGTGTACCAGGAAACACAGTAAGCCAACAACAACAACAAAAACAACCCACCTGAGTTTATAGGGCTCAGTCTGATGGGAAAGTCAGATGATTCGTGAACAAGGTCTTTTCTCTTCTTCTTTCCTTCCCTCCCTTCCATTGCCCCCTCCCTCCCCCCCTCCCTCTTCCCTCCTTCCTTCCCTCCTTCCTTCCCTCTTTCCTTCCTTCGCTTCCCTTCCACCCTCCCTCCTTTTCTTTCTTTCATCTTTCTTTCTTTTCTTTTTATTCTTTTTTTCTTTTTTGCAGGGTCTCGATCTACTGCCCAGAGCTGAAGTGCAGTGGCGTGATCCCAGCCAACTGCAGCCTCCGCCCCCCGGGTTCAGGCCAGTCTCCTGCCTCAGCATCCTGAGTACTTGGATTACAGGCACACACCATCACACCTGGCTAATTTTTTGTATTTTTAGTAAAGATGGGGTTTCACCATGTTGGCCAGGCTGGTCTCGAACTCCTGACCTCAAGTGATCTGCCCGCCTCGGCCTCCCAGAGTGCTGGGATTACAGGCGTGGGCCACCACACCTGGCCTCTTTTCTTTTCTGTTTTTGAGACAGAGTCACGCTCTGTTGCCCAGGCTGGAGTGCAGTGACCCAGTCACGGCTCACTACAGCCTCAACCTCCCAGGCTCAAGGGATCCTCCCACCTTGGCCTCCCCAGTAGCTGGGACTACAGGTGTGCACCACCATACCTGGCTAATGGTTAATATTTTGTGGAGATGACGTCTCACTACGTTGCCAGGGCTGCTCTTGAACTCCTGGGCTCAAGCGATTCTCCTACCCCAGCCTTCCGAAGCGCTGATCTTACAGGCGTGAGCCCCCAAGCCTGACCTAAGCTATTTTCAAATACTGGCGTGCTGGGGCGGACCCAGAACGTGGCGTGGACCCGGGAGGCTTCCTTAGCCCAGGGTGGTTGCCCGGGCGTGGCTCTTTGAAGAGGTGGTGGTCTTTTGAGCTGACAGCTGAAAACAGAAAGGAGAGCGGCCCTGGGGAGGACGGGGGCAGGGCCTCCAGAAGGAGGGCACACATGCGCCAAGGGCCTTGGGCAGGACCGTGCCTGCAGTGCTGGAGGAAGAGCGAGGAGGTCCATGTGGCTGGAGCAGGTGAGTGACCGGGAGAGGAGGGGAGGGCAGGGAGGGCAGGGTGGGGTGTGGGGGGAGCGTGGAGGATTCTAAGGGGTGTGGATTTGGCCACGGCTAAGGAGGGCAGAACTTGGCGATGAGGCCCCTCTGCAAAGATAGAAACGGGTCAGGGCCGAACATGGTGGCTGACGCCTGTAATGCCAGCACTTTGGGAAGCCCAGGTGGGTGGATCACCTGAGGTCAGGAGTTCGAGACCAGCCTGGACAACATGTCAAACCCCCGTCTCTACTAAAAATACAAAAATCAGCCAGGCGGCGTGGTGGCAGGTGCCTGTAATCCCGGCTACTCGGGAGGCTGAGGCAGGAGAATTGCTTGAACCTGGGAGGCAGAGGTTGCAGTGAGCTGAGATGGCACTACTGCACTCCAGCCTGGGCAACAAGAGTGAAACTGTGTCACACACACACACGCTCTGAGATCAGGAGTGGGTATGTGTAGATTCTTGGCCAACAAACCTCAGAGAGGATGAGATACTGAGCCACAGACACACAGCAGCAGCTGGTTCCAATCCAGCTACTTCCCCGCAGCCTGAGAGTCAGTGAGGCAGGTAAAACCCCATGGACACTTTTTTCCCAGTGAGATTTAAAAAGTAAAAATAAAAAAAGACCCCTTCCCTCCAGGCACTGGGCCAGCCTGGTGAGATCTCCGAGCTGTTTGGAGAGTGGCAGAGGAAGAAGAGGGAGAAGAAAGAAAGAATGGATTTAAAAAAAAAAAAAAAGAGCAATATTTCTATTGTCCTGATCCAAATAAATTGAGATGTATTTGTGAACGTGTCAAGAGAATCGGCAGGAGCGAAACTATAAAATCACACAGCTGCTTCCAGAGCCCATGACAGACAGCTCAGATTAATGTAGCTGTATTTTTATGGTCTGTTAACAACTGATACAGGTTTTAAATATATTATCTTCCTTTGTATTCTCTGTCATTTTAAAAACTGCTCGTGTCTCCTGTGTTTGCTTTTAAAAGGTTCTTAAAGAACATTCCGCTGTTGAGCTCCCAAACCTTTTTTCTTTCTTTTTTTTTTTTTTTTCCCTTCCTGTAGATATATCATCACAGATCTTCTCCCTTCCGAGGTAGGCTTCCTCTGGTACTTTCATGGACAATTTACCACAGAACCTATTGGAACCCCTTGAGTTTCTTAATTCACGGAGCAGCTGCAGGAGTCCGGATTCCTGCCTAGCTGGAGATTTCAGAGCTGTGTAGATGGGGCAGGTCCAGATGGGATGAAAAGTGTTGAATACGTCCCTGGCCTCCATTTTCTCATCTGTCAAAAGGAGCCTGGCCTCAGGAAATTGTCCATCAGTTGACAGAGACTTGTAGCAGTCAGCGAGTGCTGTGTTAATGCCACGTAACAAATCATTCTGAATCTCATCGGCTTATCACAACTAATGTTGGTTTCTTTTTCTTTTTTATTTTTTTGGAGACAGAGTCTCACCCTGTCACCCAGGCTGGAGTGCAGTGGCACAATTTTGGCTCACCAAAAGCTCCACCTCCTGGATTTAAGTGATTCTCCTGCCTCGGCCTCCTGAGTAGGTGGGACTACAGGTGTGTGCCACCATACCTGGCTAATGATTTGTATTTTTAGTAGAGACGGGGTTTCACCATGTTGGCCAGGCTGGTCTTGAACTCCTGACCTCAGGTGATCTGCCCACCTTGGCCTCCCCAAGTGCTGGGATGACAGGTGCGAGCCACCACGCTGGCCCAAACGTTGGTCTCTTGCTCACGGGTCCCTGTTGCATCTCTCTGGAGGCAGACACATTTGTTCCAGCAGTTTTAGAAATGACACCCACATCCGTGACCCTAAACCTGAGCTGCTTTCTGTGCCCCAAACCAGACAACAGCATTTGCTAGAATGTGGCTCCTTTGCTCAAAGACCTGGGCGTGAGCTGTCTTCCTCCCACGTTCTCACCGTCACTGGCCAGTCCCCACGTTCTGCCCATTCCGGTCATCCGTCCCCTCCTTTCCATCTTCCTGGCCTCCGATTCCTTCGGTCCACATTAAGTTCTCCTCTAGACAACAAGGGTCACCGCCTCCCTGGCCTCGTGGCTTCTGTTCTCTGCCCTTCCAGTTTACCCTTCCTGCAGTAACTAGGGTGAGCCCTTTCCCTTCATCCCTTCTGCTCCCCCTGCCCTCCCCCTCCCCTCCCCACATTTCTCCCCCCTCCCTCCCCTCCCTTCATCCCACCCCCTCCCTCCCCTTCTCCCCTCCCTCCCCTCCTGTCCCCCTCCCCTCCCTCCCCTCTCCCCTTCACCTTCCCTCTCCCCCTTCTTCCTCCCTCCCCTTCCTCCCCCTCCTCCTCCCTCCTCCTCCCTCCTCCCCCTCTTCTCCCCTCTCCCCCCCTTCCTCTCCCCTTTTCGAGACAGGGTCTCCAAAGGGACATGATCACAGGCCACTGCAACCTCCACCTCCAGGCTCAAGTGATCCTCCCTCCTCAGCCTCCCGAGTAGCTGGGACCACAGGTGCACGCCACCACACCTGGCTAATTTTTCTATTTTTTGTAGGGATGAGGTTTCACCATATCGCTCAGGCTGGTTCTCAAAACTTGTGGTCTCAAGCAGTCTGCCCATCTCGGCCTCCCAAAGTACTGGGACTGAGCCACTGTGCCCAGCCTGATTATTTCTTTTTATATATTTTTCTTTTGGAAAAAAAAAATAAGATTTTTAAACACACATCCTCACCGAGATTATTTCTTTTTTAAAAAATTTTACGTGATCAAGTGTCTCTTCCTGTTCAAATCCCCTCATAGATTCCCAGAAGATCAAAGCCCCTCAACACAGTGCTCAGAGCGCTTTCTATGCCTTCTTTCTCCCTAAATTTACCCCTGCTGTAGTTTCACACTCCAGCCAAACTTTATGACTGTTTTTCCCCCACTCAAATACTCAGCTCTTTCCAACATGACCTTTGCATAGGCTGTTCCCTCTGCTTGGAATGCTTTTCTGCCTCACAAACTCCTATGCATCCTGCAAAGCCCAGCTTCCACCACCTCTCTCCCAGCAGAGGGCACCTTTGGTCAGTACCCCACTCTACAACCAGGATTTGTCGCTCCCAGGAATCGTGTGTTTTTGCCTGTCGTCTTCCCCACTTGACGTGACCTCCCTGGAGGCAGGGGCTGCATTTTCCTCCCTTGGATGCTGCCCCATCCCTGCTGCGGGAGTGAGTGTGGCTTTGACGGTACAGGGCAGAAAGGAAGCCCTGTCCCAAGGCATGAATCACAGAGCCTGGGCGATTAGAAGCGAGGCCGCTAGACTGCGGCAGCGCAGGGGACCACAGAGCCATATATAACGAGGCACTAATCGTGCAGGAAAGACAATTAGGCAGGGAGCTTTTGAGCCGCCAGCTCCACGGTCCGGACAATTAGACACCAGGCCATATATAAAGGACGTGCTAATCGCTTGGTGCGGACGATTAACAGGGCGCCTGGGAAATAATAAAGCAAAAATGCCACCGAGCAGCCGGGCACAGAGCCAGGTGGTGCCACCCTGGGGACGGGAGTCTGGCTGTCCAGATGTGAATCCTCCTAGGAAACCTCAGACGAGAGATTTCTCCTCGCCGGAACTTATTCTTCTCATCTGTAAAGTGGGGATGTGTGTGGCGCCTGCGTAGCGGGTATGGAAACCAAGGAAGGGCTCAAAGCAGCAGCTAATTAGGCCAGGCTCAGTGGCTCGCACCTGTAATCCTAGATTTGGGAGGCCAAGGCTGGCCGTTCACCTGAGGTCGGGAGTTCAAGATCAGCCTGGCCAACATGGCGAAACTCCATCTCTACTAGAAAATACAAAAATTAGACTGGGTGCGGTGGCTCACGCCTGCAATCCCAGCACTTTGGGAGACCGAGGCAGGCTGATCACCTGAGGTTGGGAGTTCGAGACCAGCCTGACCAACATGGAGAAACCCCGTCTCTACTAAAAATACAAAATGAGCCGGGCGTGGTGGTGGGCGCCTGTAATCCCAGCTACTCAGGAGGCTGAGGCAGGAGAATCACTTGAACCCGGGAGGCGGAGGTTGTGTTGAGCCGATATCATGCCGTTGCACTCCAGCCTGGGTAACGAAGCAAAACTCCGTCTCAAAAAACCCCATAAAAATTAGCAGGGCGTAGTAGCGGGCGCCTACTTGGGAGGCTGAGGCAGTAGAATCATTTGACCCCCGGAGGGGGAGGTTGCAGTGAGCTGTCACACCACTGCACTCCAGCCTGGGTGACAGAATGAGGCCCTGTCAAAAAAAAAAAAAAAGAGAGAAAGAAAGAAAAGCAGCTGATTACTCACTGCTGTGCACAAATCAGAGGAAGCCTGGTAGGTGTGGCGCAGACCGACCTGGGTTCGAATCCCGCTCTTGCCGGCTTAGGCAGCTGCTTCCCCTGGCGGAGCCCCTGCTTCCTCGTTGGAGGAGTGGGTGCGCCCATAAACCCCAGCTCTCTGGGCTCAGTTACATTCACACAGAAGCTCTCAGCACCGTGCCCAGCACAGGCAGGAAGGTGATTCACGGCAGCTGGTTCACGATGGCTTTTTCTCTCCTTCGCTCTGTTTCTCTCTTTCTTTCTTTCTCTCTCTCTTTCTCTTTCCCTCGTTCTTTCTTTTCTCTCTCTCTCCTTCCCTCCCTCTTTCTCTCTTTCCCTCTTTCTTTCTCTTTCCCTTCATTTCCTTCTCTTCCTCTTTCCCTCTCTTCTCTTTTTCTTTTTTCTTTCTTTTCCTTTTTTTCTTTCTCTCTCTTTCTCTCTCCCTTTCTCTCTTTCTCTCTCTCCTTCTCTCCTCTCCTCTTCTCTTCTTTTGAAACAGAGTCTTGCTAGATCGCCCAGGCTGGAACGCAGTGGCATGATCGTGGCTCACTGCAACCTCTGCCATCCTCCCACCTCAATCTCCTGAGTATGTGATCACAGGAACGCACCACCTCCCTCAGCTACTTCTTCTGGTATTTGTGTGTGTGTGGAGATGGGGTTGCAATATGTTGCCAAGGCTGGTGTTGAACTCCTCAGCTCAAGAAATCCTCCCGCCTCAGCCTCCCAAGGTGCTGGGACGACACGTGTCCCTATGCATGGCCTTGTTTTATAGTTGCTGTTGACACTACTGCAATTACTGATTTTGTGACTGTCACCCACTGTGACCTGTTTCTTACGATTTCCCCCTGGCTGCGTCCGGCCCCCACAGCGGGGTCAAGGCAGGATTCAAGGGTGTGCAGATGGGCTGGGAGTGAGCCGGCTTGTCCCACCAGGCCAGAGTGAAATTTCTCTGGGTGAGGAGGTGGTGATGTGTGGGTGGCAGGCGTCCGATGTCTTGGTGGAGAGCGACGGCTGTGTCAGCATGATGGTACCACGGTTAGATAGGAAGGAGCCATCCATGGAAAGATCTGGAAGAGAACATTCCAGAGAGAGGGCACAGCCAGAGCAAAGGCCCTGTGGCAGGACCATGCGTGCTGTGTTCAAAGGATAGTAAAGGGCCAGGCGTGGTGGCTCATGCCTGTAATCCCAGCATTTGGGAGGCCGAGGCGGGCGGATCATGGGAGATCAGGAGTTCAAGACCAGCCTGACCAAATATGATAAAACCCCATCTCTACTGATAATACAAAAAAAAAAAAAAAAAAAAAAAAAGGCAGGTACGGTAGCATGCACCTGTAGTCCCAGCTACTCGGGAGGCTGAGAAAAGAGAGTTGCTTGAACCCAGGAGGTAGAGGCTGCAGTCAGCTGAGATCATGCCATTGCACTCCAGCCTGGGCAACAGAGTGAGACTTTATCTCCAAAAAAAAAAAAAAAAAAAAAATCAAAACAGGCCAGGTGTGGTGACTCACACCTGTAATCCGATGACTTTGGGAGGTCAAGGCTGGCAGATCACGAGGTCAGGAGATCAAGACCATCCTGGCTAACACAGTGAAACCCCATCTCTACTAAAATTATATATATATATATACACATACACACACACACACACACACAATTAGCCAGGTGTGGTGGCACATGCTTGTAATCCCAGCTACTCAGGCGACTGAGACAGGAGAATCTCTTGAACCCGGGAGGTGGGGGTTGCAGTGAGCCGAGGTTGTGCCACTGCACTCCAGCCTGGGTGACAGAGTGAGACTGTCTTAAAACGAAGAAACCACCACCACCGCTAAGAAACAGTGAGGATACAGCGAGGATACGTGGGCTAAAGCATTGAAAAGAGAGACTCTAACAGACACTTGATGCCCATGTCACACCAGCAGGACTCCCAGCAGCCAAAAGGTGGAAGCAACCCATGTTCATGGATGGGTGAGTGAATAAACACAGTGTGGTCCGCCTATACAATGGGTTAGTACCCAGCCTTTAAGATGGAAAGGAATTCTGCCACATGCCACATATGGGCAAACCTTGGAGACATGATGCTAAGTAAAATGAGCCAGCCTGGCGTGCTGGTTGCTGCCTGTAATCCAGCACTTTGGGAAGCCAAGGTGGGAGGACCGTTTAAGCCCAAGAGTTCAACACCAACCTGGGCAACATGGCAAAACCCCATCTCTACAAATAATTAACACATTAGCCAGGTGTGGTGGTGCACACCTGTAGTCCCAGCTACTTGGGAGGCTGGCTGCAGTGAGCCATGATCGCGCCCCTGCACCCTAGCCTGGGTGACAGAGTGAGACCCCATCTCAGGTAAAAAAGAGAGAGAGAGAGAAAGAGAAAGGAAAGAAAGAAAGAGAGATGAACAAGAAGAAAAAAGGGAGGGAGGAAGGGAAGAAAGGAGGGAAACAATACACAAGGACACTTTTAAAAACTTTTTTAAATTTTTCTTTTTTTTTTTTTTAGAAACAGGGTTTCTCCTTGTTGGTCAGGCTGCTCTCGAACTCCCGACCTCAAAGGTCCGCCTGCCTCAGCCTCCCAAAGTGCTGGGATTACAGGCGTGAGCCACTGCAGCCGGCAGGACAATTTTTTTTTTAGATGGAGTGTTGCTCTGTTGCCCAGGCTGGAGCACAGGGGTGCGATCTCGGCTCACCGCAACCTCCACCTCCCAGGATCAAGCCATTCTCCTGCCTCAGCCTCCTGAGGAGCTGGGATGACAGGTGCCCGTCACCACACCCGGCTAATTTTCATAGTTTTTTTAGTAGAGATGGGGTTTCACTGTGTTGGTTAGGCTGGTCCCGAACTCCTGACCTTGCGATCTGCCCACCTCGGCCTCCCAAAGTGCTGGGATTACAGGCGTGAGCCACCGCCCCCGGCCAAAATGGCAACTATTGTATGATTCCACTTCTAAGATGTACCTGGAGTAATTAAAGTCACAGCAACAGAAAGCAGAATGGAAGTTACCCGACGCTGAGGAGAAGAGAGGGTGGAGAGCTGTTGCTAAACAGGCAGATTTCCGTCTGGAATGATGAGAAGTTCTGGAAATAGTGGTGATGCCTACCCAGCATCACGAGTGGGCTTACCTCCATCGAATGCTATACTTAAAAGTGGTGAGGGCCGGGCGCGGTGGCTCACGCCTGTAATCCCAGCACTTTGGGAGGCCGAGGCGGGTGGATCACGAGGTCAAGAGATCGAGACCATCCTGGTCAACATGGTGAAACCCCGTCTCTACTAAAAATACAAAAATTAGCCGGGCATGGTGGCTCGTGCCTGTAATCCCAGCTACTCAGGAGGCTGAGGCAGGAGAATTGCCTGAACCCAGGAGGCGGAGGCTGCGGTGAGCCGAGATCGCGCCACTGCACTCCAGCCTGGGTAACAAGAGTGAAACACTGTCTCAAAAAAAAAAAAAAAAAAAAAAAAAGTGGTGAAAATGGTACATTTTATGTTATGTGTATTTTACCAGTATAATAGCTAAATAAACAAACCTTAATAACAATGATAATGAGAGTGCCGTGAGGAAATCGGAGTGCTGGAAAGGACAGAACAAGGAAGACGTGGGAAGTGGGAGGGAACAGGGAGGGGGTGAAACAGATCTGTGGCAAGAAATTGATAACGTTGGTGTTAACAGCAGGAGCTGTTGCAGGGTTTGGCCCGAGGATGGCCGTGGGGAAAACGGGGCATAGCAGGCAGAAGGGGAATAGGAGGCTAGGCTGGATGAGAAATGATGAAGGCTTGGATATGTGCAGTAGCAGTGAGGAAAGAGACAGGCAGGGGCTGAAATGTATTTTGGCAGTGGAGGCAAAGGAAGTTCTCACAGACAACTCTGAGCGTTTGAGCTGAGACCGTGGGTGCCACTTAACTCAGACGGAGAAGCCCAGGGAAGATGTTCGGTTTGGGAATTGTTGGAAACAGGTGCTCAGTGCCACAAAAAAAAACTAGCACCGAGACAATGGATCTCTCAGCAGGGCAATTTTTACTTTTTTTACTTCCTGGACTGCAGGAAGGGCGCTGTCTAGCCGTCTTACCATGAGAGTACAACAAACTAGGGAAAAGCAGTCACATGTATCCCTTACGCATTTGGGGTCGTCCTTACTGATGTATCTCATGTCCATTGACTGGAGCCAGACCTCACAATCTAAACTAAAACCCGACTGGCTAACAACTTAGACCTTTTCTACACAGGTAAAGCAATGGAGAGCTGGGACATGCCTGGGAGCACGTCCAGCACAGGTATCTTGGTTTAAATGCAGGGACATAGAATACAGCACATACCTGTAAGCATGCCTAACAGCTGCATAGGACAGGGCTTAAGGAAGAGTTATTAGCAAATTTATTATCTAACAAGAAAGGAAACTTTGAAGAGGAACTTGTATTTCCCACAGGAATCAATAAATGTAGGATGTGCAGTCAGCATCCATAGTGAATCCCTGTCTCATAACCTCTCACTGGCAAACCTAGCTTTTTCCCCATTCTAATGCATTTTAAAAGTATCTTGCTGTTTATAGTTTTGTTTTAGTGTGACAGGCAACACTTTGTTACGTAATTTGGCCATTTAATTTTTTTTTTTTTTTTTTTTTTTTTTTTTTTTTGAGGCCGAGTCTCACTCTGTCATCCAGACTGGAGTGCAGTGGCATGATCTTGGCTCACTGCAACCTCCACCTCCCAGGTTCAAGTAATTCTTCTGCCTCAGCCTCCCGAGTAGCTGGGATTACAGGTGCCTACCACCATAACTGGCTAATTTTTGGTTTTTAGTAGGGACAGGATTTCACCACATTGGCCAGGCTGGTCTCGAACTCTGAACCTCAGGTGATCCACCCACCTAGGCCTCCCAAAGTGCTGGGGTTATAGACATGAACCACCATGCCCAGCTAGCCATTCGAATTTGTATTTCCGCTTTTTAGAATTGCCTGTTCATGTGCTTTGCCCATTTTAATTTTTTCTTGTTGATTTGTAAGAGCTCTTTATATATTTACATCTTTTGTTATATTTTTGGTAATAATCTTCTCTCAGTTGGTCACTTGTTTTTTCCACCCCAGATCTTTTTTTTTTTTTTTAATCGTGGTAAAATACACATAAGATGATTGCCACTTTAACTACCTTTCAGTGTACCATCCAGTGACGCTAAGCACATTTCAATAATTGTATAACCATCACCACCATCCCTCTCCTAAGCTTTCTCGACTTCCCAAACTGAAACTCAGTCCCCATGAAACACTCTTCTCCCCCTCCTGCAGCCCCCAGTCACCCACATTCTACTCTCTGTCTCAGCGAACTCCCAAGAGAAACTGGTAATGGAAGGTCGAAGTTCTTGGAATCTGAAATTAACTTGTAAAAAATAAAGTAGCTGGCCAAGCCCGGTGGCTCACGCCTGTAATTCCAGCACTCTGGGAAGCTGAGGAGGGTGGATTATGAGGTCAGGAGTTTGAGACCATCCTGGCCAACACAGAAAACCCGTCTGTACTAAAGATACAAAAATTAGCTGGGCATGGTGGCGTGCACCTGTAGTCCCAGCTACTCAGGAGGCTGAGGCAGGAGAATCGCTTGAACCCAGGAGGTAGAGGTTGTGGTGAGCCAAGATTGTGCCATTGTACTCCTGCCTGGGTGACAGAGCAAGACTCCACCAAAAGGAGGAAGAAAGGAAGAAAAGGAAAAAAAGAAAGAAGGAAAAAGAGAGAGAGAGAAAGAGAGATGGAGGGAGGGAAGGAAGGAAGAAAATAAAGTAGCAGGCTGGGCGTGGTGGCTCACGCCTGTGTTCCCAGCACTTTGGGAGGCCGAGGTGGGCAGATCACCTGAGG
This sequence comes from Saimiri boliviensis, assembly GCF_048565385.1. Lineage (NCBI taxonomy): Eukaryota > Metazoa > Chordata > Mammalia > Primates > Cebidae > Saimiri > Saimiri boliviensis. The sequence continues at coordinate 41,065,084 of NC_133462.1, forward strand.
TCAGGAGTTCGAGACCTGTCTGGCCAACATGCTGAAACCCCTCTCTACCAAACATACAAAAAAATGAGCTGGGTGTGGTGGCACACGCCTGTAATCCCAGCTACTCAGGAGGCTGAGGTAGGAGAATTGCTTGAACCTGAGAGGTGGAGGTTGCAATGAACTGAGATTGTGCCATTGTACTCCAGTTGTGGTGCTGGAGATGTGCCATTGCCCTGCAGACGAGCCGCTCATGGAGGGAGGTGAGGTGGGATGTGTATAACCTCCGCCGCCTCCTCCTCCTCCTCCTCCTCCCCTCCTCTTCCTCATCCCCCTCCTCCTCCTCCTCCTTCTCTTCCTCCTCCTCTTTCTTCCTCCTCCTCTCCTCCTCTTCTTCATCCTTCTCCTCTTCCTCCTCTTCCCCCTGCTCCCCCTGCTCCTCCTCCTCCTTCTCTTCTTCCTCCTCCTCTCCCTCCTCCTCATCTTCCTCTTCCTCCTCCTCTTCCAGCTCCTCCTCCTCTTCCTCCTCGTCCTCCTCCTCCTCCTCCTCTTCCTCCTTCTCTTCCTTCTGTTCTATCCACCAGGTCCAGCCTCCATCACTGTCCATCTGGATTCCTTCAGTTGTCTCAGTCCTGATTCCCTGTGTCAAACCCTCACCTACCACAGTCTGTCCTCCCCACCGCAGCCACCAGCCGACACCTGTGAGCACCTGAGTCAGGGCCTGTCCCTCCTCTGCCCACAGCCCTCTATGGCTCCCACCTTCCTCAGGGTCAAAGCCCATGTCTTTTTTTTTTTTTTTTTTTTTTTTTTTTTGAGACAGAGTCTTGCTCTGTCACCCAGACTGGAGTTTAGTGGCATGATCTCGGCTCACTGCAATCTCCACCTCCTGGTTTCAAGTGATTCTCCTGCCCCAGCCTCCAGAGTAGCTGGAATTACAGGCATGTGCCACCACACCTGGCTAACTTTTGTATTTTTAGTAGAGACGGCGTTTCACCATGTTGGCCAGGCTGGTCTCGAACTCCTGACCTCAAGTGATCCACCCACCTCAGCCTCCCAGGAGGCAGAGGTTGCAGTGAGCCAAGATAGTGCCCCTGCACTCCAGCCTGGGTGACAGAGCAAGTCTCTCTCTCCAAAAAAATAAAAGACTTGGGCATTGACCCTGAAGAAGGTGGGAGCCACGGAGGGCTGCGGGCAGAGGAGGGACAGGCCCTGACTCCGGTAGATTACTTACTGGGATTACTTACAGGCATGCTCGGCCCCAACTCTTTTTTGTGACCCAAAAGGCGCTGCATGACTGACCTTCCTCCTTTCCCTTCCCTGCCCTGCCCTTCTCCCTCTCCCCCTCCTCACTGTGCTCCAGCCACAGAGGCCTCCTTGCTCTTCCTCCAATGCCCCCCGCACTGTCGTGCCTCAGGGCCTTCGCACAGACTGTTCCCTCTGCTTGGGACATCCCTCCTTCCTCCACATGTTCTCACAGCCGGCTTCTTCTCATCATTCAGGTCTCAGCTCAAATGTCACCTCCTCAGAGAAGCCCTCCCTGACCACCCCAGCTAAAGCTACATCCCTCCAGCCCCTCACTTTTTTCCTGCCACACCCAGTTTCACTTCTGTTTATCACTTATCACTGTCTGAAATGATCATTTTCAGCCGGGCGCAGTGGCTCACGCCTGTAATCCCAGCACTTTGGGAGGCCAAGGCAGGCAGATCACCTGAGGTCAGGAGTTCAAGACCATCCTGGCCAACGTGGTGAAACCCCGTCTCTATTAAAAATACAAAAATTAGCTGGGCGTGGTGGCGCATGCCTGCAGTCACAGCTACTCAGGAGGCTGAGGCAGGAGAATTGCTCGAACCTGGGAGGTGGAGGTTGCAGTGAGCCGAGATCACCCCACTGCACTCCAGCCTGGGCAACATAGAGAGGCTCCATCTCAAAAAAACAGATAACAAAAAAGGAAATGATCATTTTCTTTTGTTTACTTGCAAATTCTGTCTCCAGCTTCCATCAGTGCCACAAGCACAGGAAATATTCTCTCTCTTGTTCTCTGCTGAGTCTTCAGTGTCTGGAACAGCACCAGGCACACGGTGATGGTCCGTGTTTGTTGAATGAATGAACGAATGAGGACAGAGAGAGCAGGAGTGCAGACATGGGCATCAGAGAACTGGGGGTTCTGCCCGGGTGCAGCAGCCCTTACCTGACGGCCCAGCACTTTGGGAGGCCAAGGTGGGAGGATCACTTGAGCCCAGGAGTTCAAGATCAGCCTCGGCAACATAGTAAGACCTTGTCCCCATTAAAAAATTAGCCAGGCCTGGTGGTGTTCAATTGTGGTTCCACTCCAGGAGTTTGAGGTTACAGTGAGCCGAGATCACACCAATGCACCCCAGCCTAGGTGACCTCTGGTCCTGGTCTCTAAAAAGCTCTTGCCAGGTCAGGATACGTGGATTGGCCTTCCCCCTCCCCCTCCCCCTCCTCCTCTTCCTCCTCCTCCTCTTCCTCCTTCTCCTCTTCCTCCTCCTCCTCTTCCTCCTCCTCCTCTTCCTCCTCCTCTTCCTCCTCCTCCTCTTCCTCCTTCTCCTCTTCTTCCTCTTCCTCCTCCTCTTCCTCCTCCTCCTTCTCCTCTTCCTCCCCCTCCCCTCCTCCTCTTCCTCCTCCTCCTCTTCCTCCTCCTCCTCTTCCTCCTCCTCCTCCTTCTTCTCCTCCTCCTCCTCTTCCTCCTCCTCTTCCTCCTCTTCCTCCTTCTCCTCTTCCTCCTCCTCCTCTTCCTCCTCCTCCTCCTCCTCCTCTTCCTCTTCCTCCTCCTCCTCCTCTTCCTCCTCCTCCTCTTCCTCCTCCTCCTCCTCCTCCTCCTCCTTTTCCTCCTCCTCCTCTTCCTCTTCCTCCTCCTCCTCCTCTTCCTCCTCCTCCTCTTCCTCCTCCTCCTCCTCCTCCTTCTTCCTTTTCTTCTTCCTCTTCCTCTTGTTCTTCTGCTTGGAGAAGGGACTCCCTCTGTCGCCAAGGCTGGAGTGCAGTGGTGCAATCATAGCTCGCTGAAACCTTCAACTCCTGGGCTCCAGCAATCCTCCTGGTTCAGCCTCCTAAGTAGCTGGGACTACAGGTGCACACCACCACGCCTGGCTAATTTTTAAAGGTTTATTTCTTTTTTTTTTCTAGAGATGGAGTCTCACTATGTTGCCTAGGCTGGTCCCAAACTCCTGGCCTTAACCCATCCTCTCACCTCAGCCTCCCGAAGCCCTAGGATTACAAGGCATGAGCCACCACGCAACACCCCTCTTCCTTTTTAACAGCTGCATATGTTTCCATAGGAGGCAAGTGCTGTAGTTTATCCACCACGACTCTGCAGGGCACATCAGCAAACATACATCTTTGCACACACACGTAGATCTTCTCTGGGTGAGAGATCTGGGCAGAGCTGCTGCACTGCAGTTTAATTTAATGCTGCCAAGCCACCCACCATTGCTCACTAGCTGTCTAGGAGTCCCATTTCCCTCACCCTTATTAAGAGGTAATTCCATCCATCTCCTCCTCATTTATCCAACCTCAGCAATGTGAAGCAAGATCATGTTCTGGTTCGCTTTTCCATTTCCCTGACCACAGTGACTTTCCCCCTTCCCCTTGGCAGAGTACAGGTGCCCGGGAGACGTGGCCATCACCGTCTACAGCCACATGACCTGCGCCCCTCCCGCTGCCCACCAGCAGGGCCACCTCAGCCTGGGGTTGCAGGGGCAGGGGCTAGAGAGAGGCGTGAAATGCGTGTGTCTGAATTGCGGGTGCCGGAGCTGACCGTGGGGCCATGGATCACCCCGCTATAGCTGGCGCAAGGTGTTTTAGCTAAATCGGGACATGCACTCCACAGAGCAGCCTCCGGTGGATCAATGGCAGCTCAGCAGCCCCCTGAGACCTGGGGCGTGAGTGGCAGGAAGAACAGGAGAGACCAGCCAGCCGACTGACCACTGTGGGACTTGGACTGAGTGATGTCCCCTTCCTGAGCCACTGTATCCATATCTGTGAATGGACATTCATAGCCTCCCACCTTCCATCATTCATTCATTCATTCATTCAACAAGTATTTTTGAGCATCTACTGTGTGCCAAGTTCTGTTCTAGGCTTTGGAATTTACAACAGAAAGACAGGCAAAAATTGCCGTCTTCGAGTTGATGTGGCATGCTCACTCATCAAGGTAGAAACTAACGAATGGTTTTGAAAGGGCTATGAAGACAATTAATGTAGGGTGAGGGTATACAGAGCGGTGGGGACATGGCTTCTTTAGCTGGAGTAGTCAGGGAGGGCTTCTCCGAGGAGGTGACATTTGAGCAAAGATTTGAAGAGGAGAAAGGGAGACTCAAGTGAATCTCTTGGGAGAAGTGCACTCCAGCCGAGTGTGGTGGCTCACATCTGTAATTCCAGTACAGGGAGGCTGAGGCGGGTGGATTGCTTGAGGTCAGGGGTTCAAAACCGGCCTGACCAACATGGTGAAAACTCCATCTCTATTAAAAATACACAAATTAGCTGGGTGAGGTGGCACATGCCTGTAATCCCAGCTACTCGGGAGGCTGAGGCAGGAGAATCACTTGAACCTGGGAGGCGGAGGTTGCAGTGAGCTGAGATTGCACCACCGCACTCCAGCCTGGGAGACCAGAGCATGGCTCCATCTAAAAAAAAAAAAAAAAAAAAAAAAAATGGTGAACAAAGAAAACTCTGTTGAGCTGTCAGGGGCCGGGATACACACAGGGAGGCCAGGGGAGGCTGGGGTGTTGTCTAGGCTGGAAGTGACTGCTTCTTGGGAGGGTCTGTAATACCCTTACACAGTTAGCCTCATCCAATCTGCACCGTAAACCCATGTGGTCGTGTAGATCTTATCTGCATTTTACAGGGAAGAAAACCAAGGTCTTTTCTTATAAGCACCATACTTAGTAATAGCACAGTCAGGATCCTGCACCCGACAAAAACTCTCAGCTTTACCTGAGTTTCCTTTCTCCCTCCTCTTTTCTTGAGGAACGAGCATTCAGCCTAGGTAACATGGTGAACCCCCCTCTCTACTAAAAATACAAAAAGCAGCCAGGTGTGGTGACGCACACCTGTACCTCTAGTTACTCAGGAGGCTGGCAGAGGAGGATTGCCTGAGCCCGGAAGGCAGAGGTTGTAATGAGCCAAGAGCATGCCACTGCACTCCAGCCTGGGCGACAGGAGTGAAACCCCATTTAAAACAAGCAAACAAAAAAACCAAACACGCATTTATTGGCTCGGTGTGGTGGCTCACACCTGTAATCCCAATACTTTGGGAAGCAAAGGCGGGTGGATCACTTTGAGGTCTGGAGTTTGAGACCTGCCTGACCAACACAGTGAAACCCTGTCTCTACTAAAAATTCAAAAACTAACCGGGTGTGGCGGTGCACACCTGTAATCCCAGCTGCTCAGGAGGCTGAGGTGGGAGGATTGCTTGAACCTGGGAGGAGGAGATTGCAGTCAGCCGAGATCTCACCACTGCACTCCAGCCGGGGCAACAGAGCAAGACCCTGTTTTTGCAAAAACAAGAAATAGAAACGAAAAGTAATGGCAGATGATGATGAACCTTCTTCTGTTGCAAGTAGGGAGGAAATGTGTTTCCGTGAGGGCAAATTACTGAAGGTTAGAGGGGCATGGTCCTCTGGACCCATCCAAGTGACTTCTCTCTATTATAGCTGGGGAAACTGAGGCAGAGAGAGCCTTTCCAATTCACTCCCAGGCCACACTCAACATGGGGTGGGGGATTTAAGAATGAGGGACAGAAGGAGGAGCCCAGTAGAGCCCAGTGTGGAATGTTCTCACTAGAAGGATCAAGAGAATCGAGTGCAGCTCTCCAGGGTAAGGAGGGGAAACTGAGGCCCAGAGGAGCCACCCACACCCACCTCATCCCTCCTTGGGTCACTCACCAGCATCCTCACGTGCCATCTGTTCATCCAGGTCAGGCTTCAACTGCCCCTGAGTCCCCAGCTCGCTGCCACACAGACTAAGCACTCAGCTGGAGCCATCTGTGGCTGTTCTCACCCCACACGCCAGTTTACGTTGGGAAAATGTGCGGCTCAGCCAGGAGAGGTGACACACCCGAGGTCGCTGAAGCAGGGCTGGCTGGAGCTCAGCAAGGCTTGAGACCAGACCCTGTCATTTCCCAAGTGCAGGCAGCCGCTTTGGTGGGATGGACGTCGGAAGCATGAAGGCAGGTCCCAGACGGTGTGTACACAACACACGTGTACACATTCAGGCACAAACGGGTGCACAGGCGCACACTCATGCATGTAGGCATATGCACACACATTCACACAGACATGTGGCACGTGCTCATGAGTGCACACGCACATGAACACACATGCACACACATACACTTACGCAGACCTGTACACAAGAGACACACGTGCACATGAACATGCACACATATGCACATCCACAAATGCATAAACACAATTCACACAAACATGAACACACGTGCATGCACAAACATGACATGCTTGCTCACGAGCAAACACATGCACACGAACATGTACATACATGCAAACGCACAAGCACACACATGCACATTCACAAATGCATGCGCACACACAATCCACACAAACATGTACATGCACACACAAACATGGACCTGCTCACATGTGAACATGTGCACATGAACATGTAATACATAACTCACACATGCACACACATGCACGCATGCATATTCACAAATGCATGCGCACACACAATTCACACACATCATGCATGCACAAACTTGGACATGCTCACTCACATGTGAACATGTATGCATGCAAACTCGCACACGCACACACATCTGTATTCACTAATACACGCACACACAATTCACGATGAACACACGTGCAAACATGGACACATGAACACATGTCTACATGCACACACAGGCACATATGCACACAGACGTGTGTACACACACGTGAACATGCCTGCACACACACGTGCACACTAATTCATGATGTAGGCACACATACACACAGAGCGACATGGGCACATAGATGCACAATGACGTCGACATATGCACACATGCACACACACATGCACATGAAACACATGTGCATACTCACAATTCACATGTGAGCCCGTGTGCACGCATGCATGAACACACAGACACATGTACACACGCGTGTACACATACAAATGCTCTCACACACGCAGCTGCTGGCTGGGAGACACGGCATGCTCAGTGCCTCTCGGCCTCTCTCTCTCCTCTCTGGCTCACTCTCTCCCTCGTTTAGAACCATTTAAACGATTACAAAGATGCTATTTTTATCTAGAGGAAAATTCAATTATAGACATTGACCTTTAAGTTTTTTTCTAGGCTCACGTGTCGCTGGCCCAGGGTGCGAAAGCCTTGCATGAATGTTCTCGGAAGAAAAACTTCCTCAAACTTGGGAACTGAGGGTGTGAGAGAAAGAGCAGCGCCAGGGACGGGGGCCGAGAGCAGAGGACGGGAGGCGAGTCCATGCTTCAGGACGCCCGAAGAAACCGTGGCTCAGAGCTCGAGGTGAGGACTTCCTTTTTTTTTTTTTTTTTTTTTTTTTTTTTTGTTGTTGTTGTTTTTTTTTCCAGAAACAGAGCCTCTGTCACCCAGGCTGGAGTGTAGTGGTGGGATCATAGCTCACTGCAGCCTAAACTTCCTGGGCTCAAGCGATCCTCCAACCTCAGCCTCCCGAGTAGCTGAGATTACAGGCTTGCACTATCATGCCTGGCTAATTTAAAAAAAAAAAAAAAAAAATTTTTTTTTTTGAGATGGGGTCTTGCTGTGTTGATCAGGCTGGTCTTGAACTCCTGGACTCAAGTGATCCTCCTGCCTCATCCTCCCAAAGTACAGGGATTACTGGGATGAGCCCCTGCACCCGGGATATTTCCTTTTCCGTTGCCAAATTTTCGAGGGGATCCGCCATTCTGAGCTGGCTTGGGGTGTGGTCTCTGCATGGGCTTAGCCACTTCCGCTTTTTCTGGACAAGTTTTTCAGCATCTGGCAATAGCAGGTGCTCAACAAATGGGTTGGACTTCCCTTAAATATTTAATTATTCAATACGTGTTAACTGAGTCAGACACTGTTCTAGGTACTGAGAGAAAATAGCAAATTAGACAGAATGAAGCTCTCTGTTCTGAAGAGCTGATGTTGCATTTTAACAAAGAAAACCCACACACGCAAGTAGGTGGGGCACAGCTGCTCACTCATGATCTCAATGCTTTGGGAGGCTGGGGCAGGAGCATCACTTGAGCCCAGGAGTTTGAGACCAGCCTGAGCAACATGGCAAAATCCCACCTCTGAAAAAAAAAAAAAAATCAGCAGAGCATGGTGGTGTACCTGTAGTTCCAGGTCCTTAGGAGCCGGAGGAGGGAGGATAGCTGAAGTGCGGGGGAGTGAGGCTGCCATGAGCTGTGGTCACAGCACTGCACTGCAGCCTGGGCCATAGAAGGAGACTCTGTTTAAAAAAAATACACGAGTAAAATATACAGTGGGTCAGATGGTGGTAGGAGCCAAGTGGGTGGGGGGTGGGGGACAAGCAGCAAAGGAGAATGGACTCTGATGGAGATAAACGTGAGGAAGCGGCCACGGGAGGTCTTTGTGAGAAGTGGCATTTGAAGAGAGACCACAGGAGGTGGAGGTGGGGAAGGAGCTAGAAGGAAGGCACAGCCCGTGCGGAAGCCGTGAGGCAGGACCCTCCCTGCCTTCTGTGTCAGAGAAACACGGAGGATGATGGGGACTGAGGCTCACGCCTGTCATCCCAGCACTTTGGGAGGCCGAGGCGGATGGATCGCAAGGTCAGGGGATCAAGACCATCCTGGCCAACATGGTGAAACCCGTCTCTACTAAAAATACAAAAAATTAGCCGGGCGTGATGGCATGCACCTGTCATCCCAGCTATTCGGGAGGCTGAGGCAGGAGAATTGCTTGAACCAGGGAGGCGGAGGTTGCAGTGAGCTGAGATCGCGCCACTGCACTCCAGCCTGGGTGACAGAATGAGACTCCATCTCAAAAAGAAAGGAAGAAAGAAACACTGAGGAAGACGCTGTGGCTGAAGCAAACTGAGCAAGGGGAGGAGATGGAGGGGGAGAGCACAGAGGCCTCAAGGCAGGTCATGCAAGGCCTTGTGGGCCGCAGAGAGGACTTGGTTTTTGACCCTGAGGGAGGTGACAGCCATGAAGGGCTGTAGGCAGAAGGACAGGACCTGACTGAGGTGCTCACAGGCGCCCTCTGGCTGCTGAGGGGAGGATGGACGGTTGGGTTAGTGAGACCAGGGCAGAAGCAACGGTACAGGTCCAGGCAGGCAATGATGGGGCTGGACCTGGGGATGTAAAAGACGGGCCAGAAGTAGGCAGATTGTGAACAGATTTGAAGGCAGAGCCAGCAAGGTTTTCTAAGGACTGATTGTGAAATGAGGAAAAGAGATGCCTGGAGATTGATTCCGGGGTTTCTGGCCTGAGCCCCTTGGAGGTTAGAGGTGCAACCTATCCGTATGAGTTTCGGGAGGATGAGAACAGATGGATAAGGAGGCTGGCTGGCTGGCTGGCTGGATGGATGGATGGATGGATGGATGGACGGATGGACGGATGGATGGATGGATGGAAGAGTGTGGGTGGATGTGTTATGGATGGATAACAGACGATGAATGAATGAATGAATTATGGATGGGTGGATGGATGGATGGATGGATGGGTGGCTGGATGAGTGGATAGGTGGATGTGTTATGAATGGATAATAGATGATGAATGTATGAATTATGGATGGATGGGTGTATGGATGGATGGATGGATGGATGAGTGTATGGATGAGTGGGTGGATGGGCGTGTTATGAATGGATAATAGATGATGAATGTATGGATTATGGATGAATGGGTAGATAAATGGATGAGTGAGTGTTTGGGTAGACTGGTTATAGATGGATAATAAATGATGGATGAGTGAATGGATGGACAGATGGCTAGACAGGTGATAGATGGATGGATGGATGAATGGGTGGGTGGACGTGTTATGGATGGATAATAGATGATGAATGTATGAATTATGGATGGATGGGTGTATGGATGGATGGATGGATGAGTGTATGGATGAGTGGGTGGATGGGCGTGTTATGAATGGATAATAGATGATGAATGTATGGATTATGGATGAATGGGTAGATAAATGGATGAGTGAGTGTTTGGGTAGACTGGTTATAGATGGATAATAAATGATGGATGAGTGAATGGATGGACAGATGGCTAGACAGGTGATGGATGGATGGATGGATGAATAAATAGGTGGGCGGGTGAGTGGTTGGGTGAATGGGTCATGGATGATAATAGATGATGGATGGGTAGATGGATGATGGATGGATGGATGGGTGGATGAATAGATGGATGATGGAATGGTGGATGGATGGATGGATGGATGGATGAGTGCATGGATGGATAGTTGAATGACTGGACAGATGAATGGCTGGGTAGACATATTATGCATGGTTGATGGAGGATGGGGTAGGAGCCACAGGAGGGGGAAGGGTGGTGACCAAGATTTGGCTTTGGCCTGTTACATTTGAGCCACCTTTTGGGCACCTACATGTAGATGCAGAGGGGCCATTTGGATATAAGGGTCTGATGTTCCATAATTCATAATGCCTTGGAGAGATGCCTTCTGAAGGCATAAATCTGGCAATCCATGATGTTAAAATGTATTTGTGTCCATGGGGATGAAAGAGGGGAGAGAGACGATGCCCACGGGCTACCCTGTGTTTAGAAGCTGAGCAGAAGAGAGAAGCTTGCAGAGAGGCTGAGAAGGATCCAACAGGGAGGAGGGGGAATACGGGCAAACAGGGGGGCACGAGAAGATGGTGCTCCCAGGAGGAGGGACCCCCCAGGGCAGCTGTTGCTAGGAGCATGAGGAAGATGGGTGCTGAGAAGCAATCGCTCGATTTGGACACTGGAAAGTCACCTGGACAAGGGCAACCTTAGAATAGCACTGGGAAGAGCCCGCCACTGAGCTTGTAAGGAAGGGATTCAGTGATCAGAGCTCAGATACCCCAGGTGTAGAGTGAGAGCATCAGAACCACAGCCAAGCCCACACTCAGTCAGCCAGGATTTCCTGAGGTCATGTGCTCAGCACATACTCTTCTCGGTAAGGCAGAAAGGGTATCACTAGGTCATTGCCATTACAGTTAGTAGTGCTGTCCGTTTATCTGTCCACCAATTCATTCATCCATTCACCCACACATTCATCCATCTATCCACCTTCCTACCCATTCATTGATCTATCACCCATCCATCCATCCATCTATCCATCCATAATCCAGCCAGCCAGCCACTCATCCATCCATTTATCTATCCATTCGTCTATCCATCATCTATTCATCCATAATCCAGCCAGCCAATCCCTCATCCATCCATTTATCTATCCATCCATCTATCCATCATCTATTCATCCATAATCCAGCCAGTCAACCACTCATCCATCCATCCATCTATCCATCCATAATCCAGCCAGCCAACCACTCATCCATCCATCCACCTATCCATCATCTATTCATCCATAATCCAGCCAGCTAACCACTCATCCATCCATCCATCTATCTATCCATAATCCAGCCAGCCAACCACTCATCCCTCCATCCATCTATCTCTCCATCATCTGTCATCCATCCATAACCCATCCCCCTAACCACTCATCCATCCATCCCTTCATCCATATATTCATCTGTCACCCATCCATGATCTATCAGTCATCCATAACCCATCCATCCATCCATCTATTCATCATCTATTCATCCATAATCCAGCCACCCAACCACTCATCCATCCATACATACATACATTTATCCATCTCTCCATCATCTGTCATCCATCCTAACCCATCCCCCTAACCACTTAGCCATCCATCCATATATTCATCTATCACCCATCCATGATCTATCAGTCATCCGTAACCCATCCAGCCAGCCATCCATTCATTTATCTACTCACTCACCCATACATCGCCTATCATCCTTCCAAAACCCATTCACCCAACCGCTCATCCATCTACCTATCCATCCATCCATCATCCATCCACGATCTATTATCCATCCATAACCCATCCATCAAATCACTCATTCACCTACTCATTCATCCATCCATCACCCATCCGTGATCTATCACCCATCTCTAACCCATTCACCCACCCACTCATCTACATGTGAGTGAATGAGTGGGTACCTACTTACCCATTCACTGATCAATCACTCATCCATCCATCCATCATCCATTCATCCATCTATCATCTATCATCCAACCTAGCAGCTGAAGCCAGGAGGCAGCACTCCTCACCCATCCATAGCCCACCCATGCCTCCATCCAGCCACCCACCCATCCATCAATTCTAACACGTTGTTCTCCCACCCACCCCCTCAGTGTCTACACATTCTAGATCTTCTGCTGTGTTCTGCCTCCAGGTTTGCTCTGGCCCCTCCACCTGCCCCACTGGCCATTCTCTTGATAATCTCAAGAAACAACCCAGCTTCGCCTCCTCGGCTCCTTCCTGAGCCCCCTTTCCTCTCCTGCCAACACATGGCCTTGCCAGCATCAGCACTAACCTGAGTTGGGTGAATGGACCGGAGCCTGTCAGGCTGTGCCTTGCTCTCCCAGGCTGTGGCTGTGCTCAGGATGGGGCAGAGCTCCCGCCAACACAGCCCTTCTCTGAAGGACCCTTGTGGAGTTCAAGTCTCAGGGCTCACAACATTTACACCAGCTGAAAACAAGTCCCTCCGGGGGATTACCTGGCCCTGGAGCAAGGTTGGAGAAGCCAAACTCTCCCTGCACCCAAAACGCTGCTCTCTGATGTCTCCTTAATCATAAGACCCCTTAGCAGCAGCAGCAATCATTGCTTTTTGTTTTTTTAAATCACTATGTCTTATTTCTGCGTCTCATACTGTCCCCTGAGACCTGGACAGGGCTGGACGGATGGGAAGGCAGAGACCACTGAGGAGGAGGCTTGCTGCATAACCTAGGGCAAAGCCTCTCTCTGGGTCTCAGTTCACCAGCATCCCCCCTTGAGAGGAGAGGTGGGGAGCGGAGGTGATATAGACGGGCTCGCGTCATAGGCTGGCCCCCAGACACTGCTTAAAGGACAGCCTCCTTATTCTCCAGTTGGGAGGTTTGTGGACCGGACTCTCCCCACCACAACCAGTGACCTCAGAAATGAGTCGTCCAGACCAGTCCCTAGTGGCTCATGCCTGTAGTACCAGAGTGTTGAGATGCCGAGGCGAGAGGGTCCCTTGAGGCCAGGAGTTTGAGACCAGCCTGGGCAATGTAGCGAGACCCCATGTCTGCCAAAACGTTAAAAATTCTCTGGGCATGGTGTTGCGCGCCTGTAGTCTCAGCTACTCGGGAGGCTGAGGCGAGAGGATTGCTTGAACCCAGGAGTTTGAGGCTGAGGTGAGCTGTGATTGCACCACTGCACCCTAGCCTGGGCAGTATAGTGAAACCCCATCTTTATTAACAAAAAAAGAAAAGAAAGGAGTAATTCACAGTCCTGTGGTGGTCTGGGGTGTCAGGAAGTTGGCCACCTGGCTTCAAATCCCAATTACTGTGGACAAGCTGCATCCTCTCTCTGAGACTCAGTTTCCCTGTCTATACAATGGACACAACCACCCCCATCTCAGAGTCATTAGGAGGATGAAATGTGCCAGTTATTATTAATATTAATATTGGGGGCCAGGCCTGGTGACTCACACTTGTAATCCCAGCACTCTGGGAGGCTGAGGCGAGTGGATCACGAGGTCAGGAGTTTGAGACCAGCCTGATCAACATGGTGAAACCCCGTCTCTACTAAAAATACAAAAATGAGCTGGGCATGGTGGTGCTCCCCTGTAGTCCCAGCTACTCAGGAGGCTGAGGCAGGAGACTCGCTTGAACCTGGGAGGCGGAGGTTGTAGTGAGCTCAAACCACCACACTCCAGTCTGGGTGACAGAGTGAGATGCTGTCTCAAAAACATAAATTAATATTGCTAGCTTCCAGACATAACCACTGCTAACGTTGTAAAGTGCATTCTCGGGGCATATTTGTATGCATAGAAAAGGTTTGGGGGCCAGGCACAGTGGCTCACGCCTGTAATCCCAGCACTTTGGGAGGCCAAGGTGGGCGGATCACCTGAGGTCAGGAGTTCAAGACCAGCCTGTCGAACATGGTGAAACCTGGTCTCTACTAAAAAAATACAAAAAATTTAGCCAGGCGTGGTGGTACATTCCTGTAATCCCAGATACTCAGGAGGCTGAGGCAGGAGAATCACTTGAACCCGGGAGGCAGAGGTGGCAGTGAGCCGAGATCACGTCACTGCACTTCAGTTTGCACAATGGAGCAAGACTCTGTCTCAAACAAAAAAGAAAGAAAGTAGAAAGAAGGAAGGAGAGAAAGAAGAGGAAAAGAAAAAAGAAAAGAAAAGGTGTGGGATCATATTTAAAACCACTTTCTCCGAAGGAAATAATACCACAATAGTTACATCTCCTGACCCAGCACTGGGCATTTTACATCCTACTAAATTCTCTCAATATTCCTAGGAAGATTTTTTTTTTTTATTAGTTCCTACTTCCCTGAAGAGGAGTAGTCTCAGATGGTGAGAAGCTTGCATATAAACCCAGCTTAGCCCGAGTCCAGAGCTGAGGGACTTGGCCAGGCCAGCCACTGGGGGGTGGAGAGGAATGGGGGTCCCTCCTGGGGCAACCTGGTCCAGGCTCCGCCGTGGCCAGCAGCTCCTCCCGTTGTCATGGCAACCAGCTGCTCAAAGATGCTAATTAAGGTGACTGGGAAACACCTCCCAGCCTCGCTCCCTGAGAACATCCCCTGAGAACAAAATACCGGGAGGCACCCCGTATTCCATGCAGGCACGGTGCGGTGGGAGCACCCGCGGCCGGAGGGACCCGGTTTCCCCAGGCCACGTCACTTGCTGTGAGGCTGGGTCACTGGGGATGGGCCAGGGAAGGAGTGGAGAGGAGAAAGGGTGGGCTCACCCGCCCAGACTGCAGATGCCAAACACCGGCTGGGCGTCAGGAGCTACTCTCCACACACCCTTCACTCCACATTCACAAAATGTAGTCTTAGACATTTCTTTGTTTGGATACGTAAAGGCAGAAAAGAGTATGCCAGTCAAGAGAAATGCTTGCTTAGATGGAACCTGTCTTATGCCAAACCCCATTTCCAGCACCCCATTAGTATTAACTCAGTCCAGCTTCATCCTAAAAGCCCTCTGAGCTGCATTCATCTTGCTTGTTTTGTAGATGAGTACACAAAAGCACAGAGAGGTGAAATGGCCTGCCTGAGGTGACACAGCTTGTCCAAGGCAGGGCTGGCTTTTTTTTTTTTTTTTTTTTTTTTGAGACGGAGTTTCGCTCTTGTTACCCAGGCTGGAGTGCAATGGCGCGATCTCGGCTCGCCACAACCTCCGCCTCCTGGGTTCAGGCAATTCTCCTGCCTCAGCCTCCTGAGTAGCTGGGATTACAGGCAGGTGCCACCATGGCCAGCTAGTTTTTTTTTTTTTGTATTTTTAGTAGAGACGGGGTTTCACCATGTTGACCAGGATGGTCTCGATCTCTTGACCTCGTGATCCACCCGCCTCGGCCTCCCAAAGTGCTGGGATTACAGGCTTGAGCCACCGCGCCCGGCCTGAGACAGGGTCTTGCTCTGTCACCCAGGCTGGAGTGCAGTGGTATGATCTCTACTCACTACAACTTCCACCTGCCTGGCTCAAGCAATCCTCCGGCCTCAGTTTCCTGAGTAGCTGAGACCACAGGTGTGTGCCACAATGCTTGGCTAAGTTTCTTTTAGTTCTTTTTTTAGAGATCAGGTCTTGCTGTGTTGTGCAGGCTGGTCTGAAATTCCTAGCCTCAAACAACCCGACCACCTCAGCCTCCCAAAGTGGTAGGGTGACAGGTGTGAGCCACCACATCTGGTCTGATTTTGCTGTTTTCGTATTTAGAGACAGGCCGTGTGCAATCACAGCTCACTGTGGCCTCCAACTTCTGAACTCAAGCGATCCTCATGCCTCAGCCTCTAACGTCACCAGGGTTACAGGTGTGTGCCACTATTCCTGGCTAATTAAAATCAGAGTATTGGCCGGGCGCGGTGGCTCACGCCTGTAATCCCAGCACTTTGGGAGGCCGAGGCGGGTGGATCACGAGGTCAAGAGATCGAGACCATCCTGGTCAACATGGTGAAACCCCGTCTCTACTAAAAATACAAAAAATTAGCTGGGCATGGTGGCGCGTGCCTGTAATCCCAGCTACTCAGGAGGCTGAGGCAGGAGAATTGCCTGAACCCAGGAGGCGGAGGTTGCGGGGAGCCGAGATCGCGCCGTTGCACTCCAGCCTGGGTAACGAGAGCAAAACTCCGTCTCAGGAAAAGAAGAAAAAACAAGAGCATTTTAACCATTCTCCATTGGACATCTAGGCTGCTTCCACTTTTGCTCTTTCAGGCAATAGTGCAATAAACTTTCTTGGTGGCTCTGTGCCTTGGACAAGTCACTGGTGCCTCAGTTTCCCCATCTGTAAAATGGGGCTGGTAATAGGATTGTAGGAGGATTAAATGTGGGAACTGTGCTAAAGGGCTCCAAATGGCGCCCCGTTCACATTAAGGGCTTGACTAACGTTAGTCACAGCTCGGGCGTGCGTGGCAGCGCTAGAGTGCGTCAGAGCGCCAGGGTGTGTCAGTGCGTCACGTCTCAGCGCCAGGGTGCGTCACCTGCGTCACGTCACAGCGCCAGGGTGTGTCAGTGCGTCACATCACAACGCCAGGGTGCGTCAGTGCGTCACGTCACAGCGCCAGGGTGCGTCACGTGCGTCACGTCACAGCGCCAGGGTGTGTCAGTGCGTCACATCACAACGCCAGGGTGCGTCACGTGCGTCACGTCTCAGCGCCAGGGTGCGTCACGTGCGTCACGTCACAGCGCCAGGGTGTGTCAGTGCGTCACATCACAACGCCAGGGTGCGTCAGTGCGTCACGTCACAGCGCCAGGGTGCGTCACGTGCGTCATATCGCCAGGGTGTATCACGTGCATCACGTCACAGCTCCAGGGTGCGTCACGTCACAACGCCAGGGTGCGTCACGTGCGTCACGTCACAGCGCCAGGGTGCATCACGTGCGTCACGTCACAGCGCCGGGATGCGTCAGTGCGTTACGTCACAGCGCCGGGGTGCGTCAGTGCGTCACGTCACATCGCCGGGGTGCGTCACGTGCGTCACATCGCTGGGGTGCGTCACATGCATCACTTCACAGCGACAGGCTGCATCACGTGCATCACGTCACAGTGCTAGGGTGTGTCAGTGCGTCACGTCACAGCGCCAGGTGCGCCACGTGCATCACATCACAGCGCCAGGGTGCATCGGGCGTCACGTCACAACGCCAGGGTGCGTCACGTGCATCACGTCATAACGCCAGGGTGTGTCACGTGCGTCACATCGCCGCGTTGCGTCTCATCACAGTGCCGGAGTGCGTCACGTGCGTCATGTCACAACGCCAGGGTGCGTCCTGTGCGTTATATCGCCGGGGTGTATCAGGTGCATCACGTCACAGCGCCAGGGTGCGTCACGTGCGTCACGTCACAGTGCCGGTGTGCGTCAGTGCGTCACGTCACAACAACGGGGTGCGTCGTGCGTCACGTCACAACACCGGGTACGTCGGTGCGTCACGTCAGAACGCCGGGGTGCGTTGGTGCGTCACGTCACAACGCCGGTGTGCGTTATGTGCGTAACGTCACAGCGCCAGGGTGCGTCGGTGCGTCACGTCACAGCGCCAGGGTGCGTCACGTGCGTCACGTCACAGCGCCGGGGTCGTCAGTGCGTCACGTCACAGCGCCGGGGTGCGTCAGTGCGTCACGTCACAGCGCTGGGGTGAGTTTCGTGCGTCAGGTCACAACAGGGTGCGTCACGTGCGTCATATCGCCGGGGTGTATCACGTGCATCACGTCACAGCGCCAGGGTGCGTCAGTGCATCACGTCACAACACCAGAGTGCGTCAGTGCATCACGTCAAAACGCCGGGGTGCGTCAGTGCGTCACGTCACAGCGCCGGGGTCGTCAGTGCGTCACGTCACAGCGCCGGGGTGCGTCAGTGCGTCACGTCACAGCGCTGGGGTGAGTTTCGTGCGTCAGGTCACAACAGGGTGCGTCACGTGCGTCATATCGCCGGGGTGTATCACGTGCATCACGTCACAGCGCCAGGGTGCGTCAGTGCATCACGTCACAACACCAGAGTGCGTCAGTGCATCACGTCACAACGCCAGGGTGCGTCACGTGCGTCACGTCACAGCGCCGGGGGTGCGTCACGTGCGTCACGTCAAAACGCCGGGGTGCGTCAGTGCGTCACGTCACAGCGCCGGGGTGCGTCACGTGCGTCATATCGCCGGGGTGCATCACGTCACAGCTCCAGGGTGTGTCACGTGCGTCACGTCACAGCGCCAGGGTGCGTTTCGTGCGTCACGTCACAGCGCTAGGGTGCGTCACGTGCGTCACGTCACATCGCCGCGGTGCGTCGGTGCGTCACGTCACAACGCCGGGTTGAGTCACGTGCGTCACATCACGGGGTGCGTCACGTGCATCACTTCACAGCGCCAGGGTGCGTTTCGTGCGTCACATCACATCGCCAGGGTGCGTCAGTGCGTCACGTCACAGCGCCAGGGTGCGTCACGTGCGTCACGTCACAGCGCCGGGGTGCGTCACGTGCCTCACGTCACATCGCCGGGGTGCGTCACGTGCGTCACGTCACAGTGCCGGGGTGCGTCACGTGCGTCACGTCACAACGCCGGGGTGCGTCGGCGCGTCACGTCACAGCGCCGGGGTGCCTTACGTGCGTCACGTCAGCGCCGGGGTGCGTCAGTGCGTCACGTCACCACGCCGGGGTGCGTCAATGCGTCACGTCACAGCGCCGGGATGCGTCAGTGCGTCACATCACAACGCCGGGGTGCGTCAGTGCGTCACGTCACAGCGCCGGGGTTCGCCGGTGCGTCATGTCACAGCCCCTGGGTGCGTCACGTGCGTCACATCGCCGGGGTGCGTCACGTGCATTACGTCACAGCGCCGGGGTGCGTCGGTGCGTCACGTCCCAGCGCCGGGGTGCGTCACCTCACACGCTTGTCCAGAATGCTGACTTTTGTGGCCAAGAGGAGGACGCAGGTTCGGGGCAGGCCGGGGCCAAAGGTAGTTATTTCCCCTGGGTGACACCGACCCAGGCGGCCGCGGGGTTGTGGCACACACGGCAACAGTAGCACCGACCCTTTCATGTCACAGGCGCGTGGAGCAGTGGGCTGGGCAGGTGTCCGGGCTGGGGTGCGGGGGCTCCCGTTCATTGGCCGTCATGAGCCCATCTGTCTTCCCTCACGGGCTGCAGCCCAGGAGCTGCGGGGACACAGGTGGCCCAGAAAGGCAGAGCTCGGAGAGGCGGCCGGAGGTGGTCCAGGCAGGAGTCCCTGGGGCCGCTGCAGAGACGGAGCTGAGCCTGCAAGTGTGAGGGAATTTGCTGGTTGCTCTGCTTGCCTGTTCCTCCGTGCGTGGATTAGGCACCTTGTTGGAAGCTTGATCGGTGCCGCAAAGAACAATCGGCACTGAGACAAAGGATCTTCCAGCAATGCAGTTTTTACTTCCTGGACTGCAGGAAGGGGACTCTCGCTAGCTGTCGTGCCATGAGAGTACAACGAACAAAGAACAACACACACGAATTTATCCCCTGCGCGTCTGGGGTCGTTCTTACTGCTCTGTCTGATCTCCGTTGGCTGGAGCCTGACCTCACAATCTGAAGTAAAACCCGACTGGCTAACAACTTTGACCTTTCTCAACAGGTAAAGCAGTGGAGAGCTGGGACATGCCTGTGAGCACGTCCAGCACAGGTATCTTGGTTAAAGTCCAAGGACACAGAACGTACTACGTGCCTGTAAGCATGGCATGACCAAGAGCTACACGGGACAGGGCTTCACAAAGATATTAGCACACTGATTCTTTAACAAGAAAGGAAACTTTAAAAGGGGACTTTGCTACTTACGACTCATCTGCTGTGTGTCTGGTGCTGTTCTAGGTGCCGGCGTTACAGCAAATAACAGGATGGCCAATTGTGGGCTCACAGTCTGATGGTTCATAGACCCATTTGACCGATGAACAAACCGAGGCTGAGAGATGGGCAGGGGGCCTGGGGAGGGGTGTGGACTTTATGGAGAGAGCACTGGAGGCGGCCCATGGAAGGGTTTGGGCAGGGGTGGCCCGATCTGATTCCACGGTTTTTGTTTTTTCCGGTTTTTGTTTGCTTTTGAGACAGAGTTTCACTTTTGTCGCCCCAGGTTGGAGTGCCGTGGAGTAATCTCGGCTCACTGCAACTTCTGCCTCCCAGGTTCAAGCGATTCTCCTGCTTCAGCCTTCTGAGTAGCTGGGATTACAGGTGTGCGCCACCACACCTGGCTAATTTTTTGTACTTTTAGTAGAGACGGGGTTTCAGCACATTGGCCAGGCGCGTCTCAACCTCCTGACCTCAGGTGATCCGCCTGCCTCAACTTCCTGAAGTGCTGGGATTACAGGTGGGAGCCACAGCGCCAGGCCACGTGTGTTTTTATATCTTCCTCTAGCTGCTGAGTGGAGGATGCAAAGTCCGAGTGGGGGTGGGAGTAAAGTCAGGGGGCCGGGAAGGGGCTGGGCATGGTGGCCCGTGCCTGCAGTCCTATGTGTGCTAATAACTATGTATCTGGGAGGAGCACATCTTCGCCCGATTCTGAGGCTGAGTGAACCCTGTCTCACTCTGTACTTTTTTTTTTTTTTTCCTGAGAAGGAGTCCTGCTCTGTCAACCATGCTGGAGTGCAATGGCGTGATCTCAGCTCACTGCAACCTCTGCCTCCCAGTTAAAAGTAATTCTCCTGCCTCAGCCCCCTGAGTAGCTGGGATTAGCCCTCTGAGTAGCCTGCCTTCCCGCCGAGCTAATTTTTGTATTTTTATTAGAGACAGGGTTTCACCGCAGTGGCCAGGCTGGTCTCGAGCTCCTGACCTCATGATCCCCCCGTCTCGGTCTGGGTTTACAGGCGTGAGCCACTGTGCCTGGCCCGCTCTGTACTTTTATTGTTCTCCAACGTCACCTCTCAGTCAGGCACCAGCAAGATGCCGTTGAGGCGTCCCCTTTTCTCTCAGCTCCCCAAAGTCGGTCCAGTCCACGCCAATTTGCAAAGAAGGCAGAGTGGTCCCAGCCACCTGCAGACAGAAATGTTGATGGCGGAACATCAGGCCAAGTGCTGGAAGCAGCCAGGCACGGGGACGGTCCCCACTCAGGCTGGCAAGGAGCGCCCTGGCAGGTCCAGGTGGAGGGAGGTGAGTGGAGCCTGGTGTGGGGGCCTCCTCCCCAGGAGAATCCCAGGCCAAACGGTCCCTGTGTCCATTCTGTTTCATGCACGCTGCCACCGGGTGGGGGCATGTCTGTGGCAGCGCTGGGGACAAACCCCAGGTGCAGGATGCAGCCGAGGGTGACTGCCAGATCTTGAGGGCAGAATTAGAACCATCGTTGGAGCCGGAGCTGGAAATAAAACTGATTTAGCTTCAGACCCTGGGCCACAGTGAGGGGCCCTGGAGAGGCCACTACCAGCCGCAGCGGAGTGCTGCTGCATGCTGGATACTTAAAGCTGTTTGCATAAGAGCTCTGTGCGGGCGAGACTTCTGTTCCCTCTTTGCAGAGGCGAGAGGTGAGAAGCCACATGTCCAAAGTCACAGAGGGAGAAAGCGGTCCAGCCGAGACGGGAACCCCTGACTGTCTGAGTCTGGGAGCCATGCTACTGTCCTCTGTAGGAGAGTGTGGAGGATTTTCTCTGAGCAGAAGCAGCTACTTAACCTTTGGAAGGCAAATGTCTAACAAAAAGACCACCAGGGTCCAGTCAGTGGTCCGTGGCAGGCATCACTAATCAATAACAGAACTCCCAGGGAGTCAAGGCCCAGGTATCACAAATAGATTGCAGCACTCCTGTCCCTGGGAAGTGAGACAGGCTCAAGAACCCTCTCAAAGCGGTCCTAAACAGCGATTAAATACTCTTCATCAATGAGCTGGTTGTGCCGTGGGGTTCGTTGGATAAATATAAGCTGACTTTTCACTTTTCAGGAAACGTTATTCTTCATGTGCTAGATCGACCTTTTAAAGCCACTCATGAAATTCCTTCCCTGTTAAAAAAATTCCTTCGGGGCCAGGCGTGGTGGCTCACACCTGTGATTGCAGCGCTTTGGGAGGCCAGGGGGGGTGGATCACTTGAGATCAGGAGTTCAAGACCAGCCCGGAAAACATGCTGAAACCCCGTCTCTGCTAAAAATACAAAAATTAGCTGGGCGTGGTGGTGAACACCTGCAATCCCAGCTACTCGGGAGTCCGAGGGAAGAGAATCACTTGAACCCGGGAGGAGGAGGTTGCAGTGAGCCAAGATGGCGTCACTGCACTCCAGTCTGGGTGACGGAGACACTGTCTCAAAAAAATAAAAATAAAAATTCTTTTGCTAGCCAGGCACGGTGCTCATGCCTGTAACGGGTGTTTTGGGGCCCTGACTCCACACTTTCAGAGGAATGAATTGGCCGGGCCTGACGGCTCATGCTTGTAATCCCAGCACTTGGGGAGGTCATGGCAGAAGGATTGCTTGAGCTGAGGAGTCTGAGACATACCTGAGCAGCGTAGTGAGACCTCGTCTCTACTAAAATTCAAAATATAAAAAATTAGGCAGGCTGGGCGCGGTGGCTCACGTCTGTAATCCCAGCCCTTTGGGAGGCCGAGGTGGGCGGGTCATGAGGTCAAGAGATCGAGACCATCCTGGCCAACATGGTGAAACCCCGTTTCTACTAAAAATACAAAAACTAGCTGGGCGTGGTGGTGCGTGCCTGTAATCCCAGCTACTCGGGAGGTGGAGGCAGGAGAATCACTTGGACCTGGGAGGCGGAGGTTGCACTGAGTCGAGATCTTGCCATGCACTTGAGCCTGGTGACAAGAGTGAGACTCTGTCTCAAAAAAAAAAAAAAAAAAAAAAAAGGATAGAGGATGGGAGGGAGGGAGGATGAAGGAAGGAAGGAGAAAAAAGAAAGAAAAAGAAAGAGAAAGAATTGTATTGGCTGGGCCTGTGATAGCCACCCCAGTCCAATCTGCTAAGACTAGAGTATGGGGTCACACAGTGAGTGAGGCAGCTGGTGATCTGTCAAAGGGACAGAGGGTCAACAAAAGTCCCACGGGCTAGATAAACACCCTAGCAGGGTTATCGTGGAAGCAACTGTGAAAAGAATAAGAGCAGCTAATAATAACAGCAAACCATCTAATAATAGTAGCTAATAATAGTAGCAAACCAAATAATAGCTACTCTTAGTGGGTTAAGTATTAAGATATTCTTTACATTTGGCAGATGGGGAAACTGAGGCCCAGCGAGGCGGTGATGTGCCAA
This sequence comes from Saimiri boliviensis, assembly GCF_048565385.1. NCBI lineage: Eukaryota > Metazoa > Chordata > Mammalia > Primates > Cebidae > Saimiri > Saimiri boliviensis. The sequence goes on from NC_133462.1 coordinate 41,088,438, forward strand.
AGGTCATACAGTGAGTACCTGGATGTTTGCTAGAAACTTCCTTCCCCGGGACAGGGGACATCTGTGCAAGACCTGGCTCAGACAAGACCCTGAATGTAACAGACTAGGAGGGCAAATCCTCTTCTTATGGGGGTGGAGCCTTCCCGTGTCCTAGGAGACTCCCAAGGACAACCCCTCCCCACAGCAGCTCGCATCCCGTGTGACCTTCGCTGAATCTTGGCATGGCTGCTGGAACACACTGGGCTTCAACTCCGGAGCAATCAGATTCTCTTTGTAGCTGTCTTGCCCCAGCCACACTTGAGGAACGGGCGCTCACAGCTGTGGGTGAAGTTTGCCTGTCGAGGACAGGAAGTGTCTATCTTTATATTCCAGCATTAACGAGCCTCGATCTTATTGAAATGACACTTTCTTTCTCCTCCTAATAAACAAGAATGCATTTTTTTTTTTTAGCTCTTCCTCCATCACTTGATTCTCAAGTCTGAGTTGTCTGAGGGCTTAAAACACTTCCGACTACACCATCACATTTTTAACATTTTCCTCTCCTGAAGAAGAGAAGCAGAAAAAGGCAGAAAAAAATGCTGATTGCATTAACAGGAGTATGGAGCGCAAAAAAAGGGAGGTGATGGTACCATGTTCTCTGCCTGAAACCTCACTGAGAGGAATGTGTTTGGTTCAGGAAACTTGGTAGACTGGAGTATAAGGAAAAAGGAAGCAGAAAAGGGTATAGGATGCTGTGTTCATCCCCTCACCCCACCCCTCAGCCACCCATACGGGCATTTATCGAGTGCCTAATGTGTGACAGGTGCTGTCCAAGGTGCTGGAACTACAAGCATGAGCAATATGAATTAAACTCCCTGTCCTGCCCTCTTGGCACATAGAAGGCGTGGGGAGACGTGTTAAACAGCTAATGACATAATTAACTATTAGAGTCCACAATTTAAATGCAAATTGTTCAACAAGGAAGGGAGCCCAGGGGCAGACGTTGACTCAGTTTTCAGTTCCATGCTGGCTGCAAGGTCCAGCCAAGCTCTTTCTTGAGCAGGGTCGGATTTGGGGCATACAAGGAATAATCAATGGGCCAAGAAGTGAACGGAAAAGGAAGGGGCACCAACATTCACTCATCCGGCAAACATTTATTGAGCAACTACTGTGTCTCAGGCCCTGAGCTAGGCACTGAGGCTACAGGAGAAACCAAGACAGGGAATATTGCTTTTTTATTTTCAAGCAGATGAGGAAACGGAGGCTCAAAGAGACGACTTCCCCAGGGTTACAGAGTTTCAAGGTAATGAAGCGTCTGACTCCAAATTCAGGGATTCATCTTTTCTATCAAGTTCTGATCCTCAGAGGAACAGCTGAAAAGGTGTCATGGAAGAAGAGGACAGGAGGGCAGGAAGCGGAGGGAGAACAGAGAGGAGAAGGAAGAGGAAAACGGGACAGGAAGGAGAAAGGGAGACGGAGGAGAGGAAAGGAAGAAGAGAGAGGTGGAGGCAGAGGAAGGAGAGGACGGGCTGGGAGGAAGGGGAAGGAGGGGGCAGCGCAGTTTTTTCCGCACAGCTTCTGAAGAGGAGGAGCCGGGTCACGGGAAGGAGAGGGAGTGCAGGTGGTTGAAAGGAAACGTTATCTAACCCTCAGCATTGGCCAAAACCAAGGTGCCTCTCCTGTGCAGGGAGAGGGGCTCCCATCGTTGGAAGTATGCAAGTCCAGTTTGTGTCGGGAAGGGTTCTCTGCTCTGCGAAATCCACTGACCGCTGACCTCTCAGGCCCGTCACCTTGCCCTGGATTTGGGGCTTCCACCTGAGACTCAGGGACAGCCTCTGCACGGAGCGAGTTTCCAGTCCTGGCCGTGTCGTGCGGGTGTGGGCTGGTTCTCGGGCTTTCTGTGTGTCGCCGATAAAATGTGGCAGTAACAGCACAGACTTAGGATTGCAAGGGCAGCGGTCATCGGGAAGCCCCAGGGACAGGCCCTGGAACAGAGGCTGCACTCGAGAAATGCTGTTTCCGGCGCCGCCTCCAGCCCAGGTGTCATCTGGGAACTCTGGCTGTCTTTGGATTTATTTATTTATTTATTTTTAAAGACGGAGTCTCTCTCTGTCGCCCAGACTGGAGTGTGGCTCACCACAACCTCCGCCTCCCGGGTTCAAGCAATTCTCCTGCCTCAGCCTCCAGAGTCGCTGGGATTACAGGCGCGTGCCACCACGCCTGGCTAATTTTTGTATTTTTAGTAGAGACGGGGTTTCACCATGTTGGCCAGGATGGTGTGGAACTCCTGACCTCGTGATCCACCCGCCTCGGCCTCCCAGGGTCTTTGGATCTTGATGGGGTCTGGTGGATTCTGGCAGTGGCTGGCCCTGAGAGTGACATCATTGGTGCCGCCCACTCCACCCCCTGGGGACTCCTGCTAAAGTGCTCAGGGGAACACACAGCTAGGCAGAAGGGTAGAACAGGCACGAATACACAGAGTCGCCGGGGCACAGGTGGCCCGGCCTGGGGGCAGGGGTGTGCACACCTCAACCTTGCTGCACAGGGCCTGGGGACAGCAGCTGAGAGGCCAGGAAACTGGGACGTTCTGGGTCCTGCCCCTGACTGGTATATACCCCCGTGGGTCAAATCCTGGCCAGGTAGCAGCCCCCTGAACCCCCATCCTCTGGGTTAATGATCAGCATGGGGCCCTTATTGGTGCCTGCAGGTTGTCCAGGCCCCACGAAGCCTGCAAGGAAGTGTGGCCCAGGGTCACTCCATCGCTGTCCGCAGACTGGCCACTTCTCCCACTGCCTCAGCCTCTCCCTGGATCTAGCCCCAGCGTCGCCCACCTGGGCCAGTGCAGCCGTCTTCACCCTGGTCTCGGGTCCCACGCTGCCTCCTTACAGTCTGTTCTCCCGCAGCAGCAGCCAGAGGGCGCCTGTGAGCATCTGAATCAGGTCCTGCCCCTCCTCTGCCTGTGACCCTCCATGGCTCCCACCTCCCTCAGGGGAAAGGCCCAAGTCTTCCTGTGGCCAAGAAGTCCCTGCACACCTGCCCTGTTCCTGCCCTCTCTCCCCCTCCTCACTCTGCTCCAGCTACACAGGCCTCCTTGCTGATCCTCCAGTGCACCAGGCACGGTCCTGCCCCAGGGCCTTTGCATGGGCTGTGCACTCTACCTGGAAAGCTCGTCTCCCACTTCATCCTGGCCTCTGTTCAAACAGCACAGTGATGAGCCGGGTGCGGTGGCTCACGCCTGTAATCCCAGCACTTTGGGAGGTCAAGGTGGGTGGATTGCTTGAGGCCAGGAGTTCAAGACCAGCCTGGCCAACATGATGAAACCTCATGTCTACTAAAAACACAAAAATGGGTCAGGTGTGATGGTGCACACCTGTAATTCCAGCTACTCTGGAGGCTGAGGCAGGAGAAGAGCTTGAACCTGGGGGGTGGAGGTTGCTGTGAGTTGAGATCATGCCACTGCATTCTAGCCTGGGTCCCAGTGAGGCTTTCTGTGACCACTATGCGTAGCTGCATCCCTAACCTTTCCCCTTTCCAGTTTCATCTTCCTGGCCTGTCCCATCTGACGCGCGGTAGATTTTTTTTTTTTTTTCTAATCTGGTTCGTGCCCATCTCTGCCATTAAAAATGTCAGCCCATCGTGGTGGCTCACGCCTATAATCCTAGCACTTTGGGAGGCCGAGGCAGGTGGATCACGAGGTCAAGAGATCGAGAACATCCTGGTCAACGTGGTGAAACGCCGTCTCTACTAAAAATACAAAAAATTAGCCGGTCATGGTGGCGCGTGCCTGTAATCCCAGCTACTCGGGAGGCTGAGGCAGGAGAATTGCCTGAACCCAGGAGGCGGAGGTTGCGGTGAGCCGAGATCGCGCCATTGCACTCCAGCCTGGGCGACAGAGGGAGACTCTATCTCAAAAAAAAAAAAAAAAAAAAAATCAATCTGATCTCACAGTGTTCATTTTTGCTGCCCAGCTGCATGAGAAGGTCTTGGGTCACAGCACGTAACAGGTGGTCATCCTGATGGAAGCTTCTGTTGTTTTATGACTGGCCTTCCCGGCTCAGAAACCAATATTTGGGTTTCTTTCTGTTCCCTCCCGAACAAAAAGAAGTTATGACAATATTGGGGGACAAGGACAGTGAGCACAGGCTGGGGGACCCATGTGCTGCATCTGAAATGGCCCAGCAGCCCTGAGCCCCTCGGGCATCAGAAAAACTCCCCTCTCCAGGGCCCCAGAGTGCCAGGCACAGGCAGAGGAGTTGGAGTGGGTAATTGGGACACACCTCCAGCAGATTTATTTAGCCCTTCCCGTTTTATCCTGTGCAACATCCCCGCTGCCAGGACGATCCCACTCGCAGCCTCACGGCCGCAGCCTCCTGGTCTAAGCCATTCCCTGTGGGCCAGGGTGGGTGGGAGCCAGCGAGGGTGGCAGTGGGAGGGTTAAGTTCACATCCAGGCCTGCTGTCTCCTCTGAAGGTGTGAAGTAACACTATTGACCGGGCGCGGTGGCTCACGCCTGTAATCCCAACACTTTAGGAGGCCGAGGTGGGCAGATCACCTGCGGTCAGGAGTTTCAGACCAGCCTGGCCAACATGACGAAACCTTGTCTCTACCAAAAATACAAAAATGAGCGGGGCATGATGGTGCAGGTCTGTAATCCCAACTACTCAGGAGGCTGAAGCAGGACAATCACTTGAACCCCGGAGGTGGAGGTTGCAGTGAGCCAGGATTGTGTGACTGTACTCTGGTCTGGGTGACAGGGTGAGACTCTTATCTCAAAAAAAAAAAAAAAAAAGTGACCTCTATTAAGCACCTGCTGTGTGCCACCTACGGCTCTAAGAACTGCGTGTGATGAAGCTCAACTAGAAGCTGCTCATGGATGTTTGTTGATTGACTCCCAGACCAGCCTGCATAGCATTTAACATGGGGTGGGTTGAATTGCCCATTAGAATTGCTGTTTGCTAACTTTCAGAAGTGCTATGTGCCCAATCTAGAGATAGGTAAACCAAGATTAACTTTATAATCTGAGGGAAAATATAATCTGAGAGAAAAAAAAAAAGGACAGAAATGAGCATGTCATTGGAAGAAGAATATAATTCCAACTGGCCCCACAGTAGTTAGGGTGACCTGGGCCTTACTTCCTTTCCCCTCCCCCAGCTCAGGATCCTCTAACGTTGCCCAAAATAATCCCTTTCCCCTTATCCACCCCTCCAGGATATCAGCAATTCGCCTCTCTGTTCAATTATGCTGCGGTGTATTCCCAAGATGCATATGGGTACAGTATGCAAATGAAGTCAGTTAACCCTTCTCACACCTACGCAAGGTCTCTCAAACTCGGCAGGTATCCAGCCAGCCCCATGGTATACTCCCTTCTCTGGGAAGGGTTAGATAAGCCCCTGCCTGTCCCAGGCTCCAGCCCAGCTCTCATAGTGACAAAAGATGCAGGGGGCTGTGGGCTTGGAGAGTCAGGAGGGCTTCCTGGAGGTGGCAGGGGCATAAAGTGGCAGAGATGGGCAGGGGAAAAGCCAGGTGGTTAGGAATAGCTGGAGAAAACATCCAGAGACAGGAACGCCAGGGAAGGAACAGGACAGCTTCTGTAGTCGGGCTGACCTGTGCTCCAGACGTGTCCCTGGGCCAGTGATTGCACCTCCCCAAGCCTCAGTTTCTTCCACTGTTAAATGGGTCTGTGAAGGCCCATGCTGCCTGTGTGTCAGCATATTTCAAGGAGCTGGTTCTTCCTGTCCTCACTTTAATCCTGCTCCAACTTCCTTCCGTGTGGTGCATACCGTCAGTTACTTCATATTTTACTTACATTCACCTGTTTGCTTTTAGTTAACTAATAGGGCTAGGCCACGTCCCCACTCAAATCTCATCTTGAATTGTGTGCGTGTATGTGTGTGTTTTGAGACAGGGTCTCATTCCTTCTCTCAGGCTGCAGTACAGTGACGTGATGCCAGCTCACTGCAACCTCTGCCTCCTGGGTTCAAGCAGTTCTCCCACCTCAACCTCTCAAGTAGCTGGGACCACAGGTGCACACCAGCATGCCCAGCTTTTTTTTTTTTTTTTTTTTTTTTTTTTTTAGTAGAGACGGGGTTTCACCATGCTGGCCAGGCTGGTCTCGAACTCCTGACCTCAGGTGATCTGCCCACCTCAGCCTCCCACAGTGCTGTGATAACAGGTGTGAGCCATTGCCCAACCTCGTCTTGAATTGTAATCTGCATTTTTCCCATGTGTTGTGGGACGCACCTGGTGGGAAGTGATTGGATCTTGGGGGTGGTTTCCCATGCTGTTCTCCTGAGAGTGAGCAAGTTCTCACGAGGTCTGACAGTTTTATCCATGCTTGGCAAGTTTCTCTCTCATTCTCTCTCCTTCTGCCCTATGAAGAGGTGCCTTCTGCCATGACTGTAAGTTTCCTGAGGCCTCCCCCGCCATGTGGAACTGTGAGTCAATTAAAGCCCTTTTCTTTATAAATTACCCAGTCCCTATAGCACTGTGAGAATGGACTCACACAATAACTAAATGTCTCTTTTTATTTTTTATTTACTGAGACAGGTCTCACTCTGTCACCAGGCTGGAGTGCAGTGGCGTCATCTCAGCTCACTGCACTCTCCGCCTCCTGGGCTCAAGCGATTCTCCTGCCTCAGCCTCCTGAGTGGTTGACTACAGGTGGGGAATCACCATACCTGGCTGATTTTTATATTTTTCAAAAAAGACAGGGTTTCACCATGTTGGCCAGGCTGGTCTCAAACTCCTGACCTCAGGTGATCTGCTGACCTCAGGTGATCTGCCGGCCTCAGCCTCTCAAAGTTCTGGGATTACAGGTGTGAGCTACTGCACCTGGCCTAAATGTCTCTTTTTTTCTTTTCTTTTTATAAATGTCTCTTTTTTTGGCCAGGCGCGGTGGCTCAAGCCTGTAATCCCAGCACTTTGGGAGGCCGAGGCGGGTGGATCACGAGGTCGAGAGATTGAGACCATCCTGGTCAACATGGTGAAACCCCGTCTCTACCAAAAATACAAAAAATTAGCTGGGCATGGTGGCACGTGCCTGTAATCCCAGCTACTCAGGAGGCTGAGGCAGGAGAATTGCCTGAACCCAGGAAGTGGAGGTTGCGGTGAGCCGAGATCACGCCATTGCGCTCCAGCCTGGATAACAAGAGCAAAACTCCGTCTCAAAAAAAAAAAAAAGTCTCTTTTTGAAAGAAAATTTTTTTTTTTTTTGAGATGGAGTCTCCCTCTGTCGAAGGCTGGAGTGCAGTGGCGTGATCTCGGCCCACTGCAACCTCTGCCTCCCAGATTGAAGTGATTCTACTGCCTCAGCCTCCCTATTAGCTGGGATTACAGGTGTTGTGCCACTAAACCTGGCTATTTTTTGCATTTTTAGTAGAGACAGGGTTTCAGCATGTTAGCCAGGCTGGTCTCAAACTCTTGAGCTGAGGCAATCCACCAGCCTTGGCCTCCCAAAGTGCTGGGATTACTTTAGGTCATGACTCCCTGGATGCAAGTACATAAGGAATGAAAACACAAATGCAAGTAACAATGTAACAAGTCAAATGAATAAGGAAGACCAAAGTTTACAAAGAAAAAAAATAAAGACTACAGCCATGAAATTAACAAATTCTAGAGACATTAACAAGCTCAAGGGAAATAATCTGTTCTTAGACAGGAATAACTTTGGCAGGCAATGATTCCCTAGTGTTTCATGCTCAGTACATAGAATTTAAAATCACTTTGTGAAGCCAGCATGGTGGCTCACATCTATAATCCCTGAGCTTTGGGAGGCTGAGGAGGGAGGACCGTTTGAGGCCAGGAGTTCAAGACCAGCCTGGGCAACATAATGAGACCCCCATGTTTATCCCCCCCCAAAAAAAATTTTTTTGGCCAGGCGTGGTGGCTCATGCCTGTAATCCCAGCACTTTGGGAGGCTGAGGCAGGTGGATCACGAGGTCAGGAGTTGGAGACCATCCTGGCCAACATGGTGAAACCCCGTCTCTACTAAAAATACAAAAATTAGCTGGGCATGGTGGTGCCTGCCTGTGATCCCAGCTACTCTGGAGGCTGAGGCAGGAGAATTGCTTCAACTCGGGATGTGGAGGTTGCAGTGAACTGAGATCTCACCACCGCACACCAGCTTGGGTGACAGAGCGAGACTCAGTCTCAAAAAAAAAGTTTGTTTGTTTTTTCTTTTTTAATGAGCTGGGTGTAGTGGCACACGCCTGTAGTTCCAGCTACTCAGGAGGCTGAGGTGGGAGGATTGCTTGAGTACAGGAATTCGAGGCTGCAGTGAGCTATGCTCATGCAACCACACTCTAGTCTGGGTGACAGAGCAAGACACTGTCTCAAAAAAAAAAAAGAATAATTAACGTGGTCTCTCTAAGGTCCAAGTGCCACACTCAGGGCCCACATTGATGGCACTGGAAGGCCCTTGGCTTGGTAAAGCTTGTGGCAGGGGTCCAGATGGCATTGCCAGGCATGTCCCTCTGACCCTGCACACAACACCCAGCACAGACCCCACCTGGTGGGGAGTCCCAGGCGCTCTCCTTGAGAAGGGATGAACCACGAGGCCCTGTCTGCATGAGAAGACAAGGAGGGCCTGATCTGAATTTGTCATTGCGTCCCCTAGGGAGATGGGGAGAATAAAGCCTCTTGACCAGGCCCTAGAGCTGGGAGGCTGGCTGCAAGGCATCCCCTTACCTCCCCCAAAGCTTGGACCTTATTGCAATCATCAAAGGATGCTCATGATTTATGGGCTAGGGTCTGGCGTCTCTTGTCACATGTCTTGGGGATGTCAAGCTCTTTGTCCAGCAGTAGGTAAAATCCTTGAGGGGTATCAGCGAAGCCACTGTCAGGGAAAGGATCTTTTGTGGGATTGAATTGCATTCCTCCAAAAGAGAGATGTTGAAGTCTGGAGCCCTGGGACCTCAGAATGTGACCTCATTTCAAAATAGGGTGTGTATAGAAGCAAAGTTAAAATGAGGGCGTTCGGGCGGGTCCTGATCCCACATGGTGGGTGTCCTTATACAAAAGGGACATCTGGACACAGAGACAGACCCACGTAGAGAGGGGGATCATGTGAAGAAGAGACGGAAGGAGAAGGCGGCTGTCTGCAAGCCAAGGAGTGAGGCCTCAGGAGTAACCAATCCTGGCCAGTGTGGCAGCTTGCACCTGTAATCCCAGCACTTTGGGAGGCTGAGGGAGGTGGATCATCTGAGGTCAGGAGTTTGAAACCAGCCTGGCCAAACATGGTGAAAAGAATTTGTTTTGGAGACAGAGTTTCTTTCTTGTTGCCCAGGCTGGGGTGCCGTGGCGTGATATCAGCACATGGCAACCTCCGCCTCCCAGGTTCCAGTGATTCTCCTGCCTCAGCCTCCCAAGTAGCTGGGATTACAGGTCCCCGCCACCACACCCGGCTAATGTTTTTTTTTGTTTGTTTTTGTTTTTGTTTTTGTTTTAATAGAAATGGGTTTTCACCATGTTGGCCAGTCTGGTCTCGAACTCCCGACCTCAGGTCCCAAAGTGCTGGGATTACAGGCATGAGCCACTGTTCCTGGCCTTTTAGAACATTTTTAACATTTTAATTTTAGAACATTTTAATCACCTGGAAACAAACCCATCCATTGCCTAATTCCAGATCATTAAGATTTATGCCTCTGCATTTTTTTCCCCAAGAGTTTTATAGTTTAAGCTCCTACATAGACCTAAAAGGTCTATGATCTATTCTGAGTTGATTTTTGTATATGGCGTGAGGTGGGGGGTTCAACTTCATTCTTTTGCATGTGAATATGGAATTATCCTGGCCGAACTTGTTGAAAAGACTATTCTTTCCCCAGTGGATTGACAACGTTGATGAAAATCAATTGACCACAAATAAGAGGGTTTATTCTGAACTGTCAATTCTACTCCACCGATCTATATGTCTATTCTTATGCCAGGATGTCATGTCCTAGTTACAGTAAGTTTGTAGTAAGTTTTGAAATTAGGACGTTTGAGTCCTCCAATTTTATTCTTTTTCAAGATTGTTTTGGCTGTTCTAATTTCCCTGAACATTTTCACATGAATTTTAGGACCAGCTTGCCAATTTCTGCAAAAAAGCCAACTGAAATTTTCATAGGGATTGAGTTGAATATATAGATCAGTTTGTGGATTATAGACATCTTAACAATATTATTCTTCCAATCCATGAGCATGGGATGTCTTTCCATTTATTTAAGTCTTCTTTACTTTAATCTTTCAACATGTTGTTATTTTTATAGTGTAAGTTTCACTTCTTTTGGAAATATATTGCTAAGTATTTTATTCTTTTTGATCAATTGCAAATGGAATCGGTTTCTTAATTTCATTTTGTTTATTGCCACTGCATAGGAAACACAATGGATTTTTGTGTATTGATTTCATATCCTGCCGCCTTGATGAATTCATTTACTAGTTTTAATAGGTTTTTAGTGTATCCCTTAGGATTTTCTACATGCAAAATGATGTCATGTGCAAATAGAGAGAGTTTAATTTCTTTGTTTCCAGTATGAATGCCTTTTCTTTTCTTTTCTTGTGTGGTTGCCTGGTTATAGCCTTTAATACAATGTTGGCTAGAAGTGGTGGGAGGGAACGTTCTCATCTTGTTCCTGATCTTAGGGGAAACCATCCAGTCTTTCACCATAAAGTATGATATTGACTGTAGATGCCTCTTATTAGGTTGAGAAAGTTTCATTCTATTCCTAGTTTGTTGAGTGTTTTGCTAGGAAAGCATACTGAATTTTGCAAATGGCATGGCCAGGATTTGAACCCATGCCTTCCCAAATCCTCCAGTGCTTCCCCAATCGGCTAACTCAGTGGACTCCCGAATGAACCCCACATGGAGCCCAGCACAGAGCAGGTGTGCAGCAAACAGGATGTTCCTTTCTGTTCCTTTTCTCTTTGGCACTTGAAGTGAATTTGCAGGGAGAGAGAGGCAGAGAGAGAAGCAGAGAGAACATTTAATTTGAAGTAACATACAGTGATAGTGGGGTCTCTGACATAGGCAAAGTTTAGGGGAGATGGAGATGCTTTGGACCTGTCTCCCAGGAATTTAAGGCTGAGTTCTTTGCAGACAATCCCGAACCTGGCATGAAGAGTCTTGTTTGTACACAGTGATGGGCGGCTGATAGTTCCCCTGGAGTTATCACAACAAAACCGCAATGGAGCTAATTACCAGGTTCTGGGAGATGCTGAGGCAGAGGCTGGTCTGGCAGAAAAGGAAGAGGAGGGTGGGAGAGTGGGAAGAGCACCCACCCACCCCAACAAGTTTCCTGCAGAAGATGTAAATGCTCATTGACTGAACTTTTCACCCAGCAGTGACTCACACCTTCAGCGTGCGTGCCAGGCGCGACGATCAGCAGACAGGAGAGAGACCCAGGACCCACCATGCCCCACCTCCCGATGTGAGTATTTTTCATGCTGTGGAACTTGGAAGGTGGAGCCGTGCCCCTGGGGACAGCATTCTCTCCTTTCTTCTCTTCAAGCCTCGGCTTGCAGGAAGGCTTAGCTTGCTCCTGTTGTGTCTTTAACACCTTTCTGACACGTGTCAATTTCCTGGGGCTGTCCAGAGGCTGCAGCAGCATCAGACTAGAATATTCTGTTTTCGGCTTTGCTGCACGCAGTGGCTCACACCTATAAACCCAGCACTTTGGGAGAGGGTGGTGGGAGGGTCACTTGAGGCCAGGAGTTTGAGACCAGGCTGGGTAACATAGAGAGACCCTGTCTCTACAAAAAAGGTAAAAATAAGCCAGATGTAGTGGTCTGTGTCTGTCATCCCAGCCACCTGGGTAGCCGACCTGGGAGGATCACTTGAGCCCCAGGAGCTGAGGCTGCAGTGAGCTGTGATTATGACATTGCACTTCAGCCTGGGTAACAGAGTGAGGCTCTGTCTTGGAAAAAAAAAAAAAAGAATTATATAATGTTCTGTTCTTGTGGTGTTGACTTGTGTGATTATCTTTGGTTTCTGGCTAGGGAACCATAGTTTTCTCATTTACACTGACCATTTTTTTTTTTTTTTTGAAAGGGAGTTTCTTGTTACCCACGTTGTGCTGCAATGGCACAATCTCGACTCACTGTGACCTCCACCCTCTGGGTTCAAGGGATTCTTCTGCCTCAACCTCCCAAGTAGCTGGAATTACAGACGCCAGGTGCCCACCACCACATCTGGTTAATTTTTTTGTATTTTTAGTAGAGATGGGGTTTCCCCATGTTGGCCAGGCTGGTCTTGAACTCCTGACCTCAGGTGATCTGCACGCCTCGGCCTCCGAAAATGCTGGGATTACAGGCGTGAGCCACTGCGCCCAGCCTACAGTGACCACTTTTATCGAACAGTTCTTTCTTGAGTCTGTGCCTGGTGGTAGGTGGTTGACATGTGATTCATTTCACCTTCCAGACAGCCCTAAAAGACTGAGATGATTATTATCCCCATTTACAGACAAGTAAACTGAGGCACGGCTAGAGTAGAGAGACAGAAAGCAAACAAACTGGCCAAAATATAAAATCATTCCAAATCATGATAGATAATCTGATACTGAGTGGGAGACGATCACGTGGCCACCTCGGTGAGATGGTCTGGGAGCGTCTCCCAGAGACTCAAAGAGCAAGGAGGCTTTGAGAAAAGCAGGAGGAACAGCATGCTGGGCAGAGGGAACAGACAGTGCAAAAGCTCTGTGGCAGGACCTTGCCTTGCGCCTTAGAGGCACAGCAAGGAAGCCTGAGGGGCTGGTGCAGAGTGAGCGAGGGAGAGAGAGGGAGGAGGGGAAGGCACGGAGGGGAGAGGGTAGGTTGTACAGAGCCTCGTGGCCTTTTGCCTTACATGAGCTATTTCCTATCTCCTCCCAACACTGTTAATTCTAGGAATTTTTGCTCTGTTGCCCAGGCTGGAGTGCAGTGGTGTGATCTCCGCTCACTGCAACCTCCACCTCCTGGGTTCACTAAATTCTCCTGCCTCAGCCTCTTGAGTAGCTGGGACTACAGGCATGCACCATCATGCCCAGCTAATTTTTTTTTGTATTGTTAGTAGAGACAGGGTTTACCACAGTTGGCCAGGCTGGTCTAGAACTCCCGACCTGATCTGCCCACCCCGGCCTCCCAAAGTGCTGGGATTACAGGCATGAGCCACTGTGCCTGGCTGCTACAATGGATTTCACATCTGTTTTCTTTGATTGCTCACAAAATCCCTCAGAGGTACAAGTGGATGTCCCCCTTTTCCAGATGGGGACAGCTAGGCTCACACTGTTGTGGGCGCTTGTTCAAGGTTTCTCCCCAAATAGCTCACCGGGCGGTTCATGCCATGATCAGCCCCTCCACAGTCAGCCATCTCATTTTGCTGTGACTCCACCAATTATGCAAGGTCTGAGCACACTCTGTGCATGAGAAACCACGAGAAGCATTTGTGCGCACCCCATTTGGTCCTTCAAGATGGAGTCGTGCTCCCATTGCTTGGATGAGAAAACTGAGGCCTGATCGTCAGCGGTCAGGTCAGGGTCACCCCGCCAGGAAGAAAAACGAGTAGGCTCTGCAAACCTGGCCGCTGCACTGGCCGCTGGGAAACTCCGAGCTTAATTTAGGTTCCTTGCTAAATTATTCATCCTCTCCTCTCTCTTCTCCTGTTTATGACTTCCGCCTTATCGTTTTGTTCCCTGGGTTAATGCTTTTTGTTTATCTGCATCTTTGGCCCGGAATGAATGAATCAACAATTTTGGAGGAAAAAAAAAAAAAAGCCAGTTCTACAGTTCAGCTCCTCTGTGGGCACCAGGCCTTCTCCAAATATGTACCTTGAGGAAATAAATGCTTTCGACAGGATGAAAACACAAGGGTTGATGTACAACCTTGTTTGGTGGCTGTGAGCCCCCCAAACCCCTTACCTTTGATAATATCTCCTTTTTTTTTTTTTTTTTTTACTTCCACCCCTCCCCAACCCTTTTAAAAATTTTTTGAGAGTCTTGCTCTGTCAACCAGGCTGGAGTGTGCAATGGCATGAACTCGGCTCACTGCAACCTCTGCCTCCCGGGTTCAAGAACGTCTCCTACCTCTACCTCCCCAGTAGCTAGGACTACAGGCACCCACCACCAAGCCTGGCTAATTTTTGTATTTTTAGTAAAGACAGGGTTTGCCATGTTGGCCAGGGTGGTCCCAAACTCCTGACCTCAAGTGATCTGCAGGCCTCAGCTTCCCAGAATGCTGGGATTACAGGCGTGAGTCACCATGCCCAGCCCCTTTTTTCCTATTATTCCATCTTCAGGTACCCACAGGAGTCAGGCAGCCACATTATAGCAATTCATCATTACACCCTCCTTGGAAGCAGGGGCTACCTTGCTTCATTTTACAGATGAGAGCTGAGATCCAGAAGCAAGTCCATTTACAGGTGGGGAAAGTGAGGCTCAGGGACTCACACAGTAAGTCAGTGTCTTAGCTGGGTTCCAACTGTGGCTCATCCTGACTCCAGGGCAGCAGGGGATGGTCATTAGGTAAGACCTGTGTAAAGTGCTTACTCTATAGGAAGTACTCCGTCATCCACTCATTCATGTATTCAACCTACATATAGGAATCTCTGGAGCCACACTGTAGTGTAACTGGAATAAAAACGGAATAATGGGAGCGGGTGTGCCTGTAATCTGAGCACTTTCGGAGGCCAAGGCAGACGGATTACCTGAGGTCAGGAGTTCAAGACCAGCCTGGCCAACGTGGTGAAACCCGGTCTCTAATAAAAATACAAAAATCAGCCAGGCTAGTGATGCGTGCCTGTAATTCCAGCTACTAGGGAGGCTGAGACAGGAGAGTCACTTGAATCCAGGAGAGGGAGGTTGCAGTGAGCCGAGATCGCACCACTACATTCCAGCCTGGGTGACAGAGCAAGACTCTTTCTCAAAAACAAACAACAAAAAACCAAAACTAAGCAAAATAATGGGATAATGGGATAGAGTGGAGTGGGGCGCAGCTGGTAGGTGTGCTCAGGGAGGGCTTCTCCCAGGTGCTGCTCATTTGAGCAGAAACTGGAAAGATCAGAAGGGGAAAGGTCTTGGATACTTAGGTTAGAGGAACTGTAAACACCTGGCTGAGGCCGGAGGATCACCCGAACCCAGGACTTTGAAGCTGCGCTGAGCTATGATCGTGCCAGTGTTCTAAGGCCTGGGTGACACAGCCAGATATCTCTTAAACAAAAAGAAAAGCAGCAGCAGCTGGCTTTGCTGGAACAGAGATGCGGGGGACGGGGACAGGGTGGTGGGTGCTAATGAGAAAGGGCGAGCAGCAGAGAGGAAGATGGATTTTATTCCAAGGGCACTGGGGAGCCCCGGAAGAGTTTAGAGCAGGGCACGGAAAGTGCTACGCCCTTTGCACCCAGGGCGCTGGGGCTCCCGCACGCACAGTAGTCCAAGGAGCCCTTCCCGCCCCCGCCACCAACGCCGCCCACGCCACCACCGCCGCCCACGTGTCCCGCGAAGCCCCGGGCCCCACGTGCTCCCGCGGCCCTTTAAACGCCCCGGGGCCACGTGACCGCGCCACGCCGTCCCATTGGCGGGGGGGGCGTGGCGGCCTCGCGGCTGCGCAGTGACGCGCACGGGCCGGCCCTGCCCCCGACCCGGCGGCGGCGGCGGCGGCGGCGCTGGCGGAAGGGATGACGTCACCGGCTGGGGGGGCGCGCGAGCCGGCGCGAGGGGAGCGCGAGCCGCAGTGAGTGTCCTCGCGCCGCCCGCCCGGCAGCCCGGCCGGCGCGCGCACGCCGCGAGCCGCTGGCGCTCGGGCTCCGCTCGGATCCCATGCAACAGCCAGGATGTGAAGCGGGGCAGAGCCGGGGGAGCCCAGCCCAGCCAGCCTCCAGGTAAAGCCAGAAAAAAAAAAAAAAAAATCATGGATTCCAGGAAAGAAAAAACGCAGGCGCTCCAAGGGGGGTCTCGGAGGCGGCGAGTGGGCAGCGCGCCGGCTTTGTGCCGGGGAAGCCCGCACGGCCATTGTGCTCGGAGGATGCTCGGCTGCAGCCGGTCGCACGCCCAGCCGCGGCGCCCCGGGAGCTGCGCCCGGACAATGCCCCGAGGGGCTGGGCCGGGGCCGGGGCCGCGCAGGGGGCGCCCGGCGGGCGGGCGAGGCTGGTGGGGGGCTTCGCCCGCGGCGTGGGAGGGGGCTGGGCTGAATGCGCCCGGAGCGCGGCGTTGGAAGCTGCCCAGCGCCGCCGGCTGCACCACCCCGGGCTGCGGGCGGGGCAGAGGCGCGGAGGGGGGCGCGCGTGTGCGCGGAGCAGGTGCCGGCCCCGGCGGCGCCCGGCCTGGGGCCCCGGGCGGGTCCTGGAGGCAGGGGGCGCTGTGCCGGGGGTTGGGGGGCGTGCGGGCGCCCCGGCTCGGAGAGGAGCTGGGACGGGTGGCTCGAGGCGGGGGGACTCCGGGGCTGCTGCGCCCGCCGCCTTCCCTCTCCGGCTCCCGCTACCCCGGAGACCCCGACTCCACGCCGGCCCCCCGGCACACTCCGGGCCCTGTGGTTGCCTTCTGGGAGGTCGCCCCTCTGGCACTCGGGCCTTGCCCCACCCTTCTGCAGCCCGGGCGCCCCCTCCAGGCCCCCAACCCCAGGCGGGGCGAGCCTCAGCCCCCTGCCCCCAGCCCCCAGCCCCAGGGGCTCCAGCGGGCAGAGACGCACGCCCTGCACCCCAGTTTTCCCTCCGTGCTGGGGGCCCCGTGGGGATCCCGAGAGTGGGGAAGCCGCCCCTGGAGCCGCCAGCCCCGCGGGTTCCGCACGCCCCGGGAGCCCCCTGGGGGCTGCGGGGGGAGGGGTGACGTCATCCCGGGGGCGGGGCCTTCGGAAGCGGGTTAAAGGGGGCGCGGGGCGTGCCCTGAGGGGAGCCCCCCAGGTTGGAGTGCCCGCGCGGTGGGTGCGAGGGTTCGGCCAGGCTGCGGCCAAGTTCACCGCTGTTTGTGGGAATCTCTCCTGAAATTCGGACCTCCCCTCTGCAAATCCTGGACATTTCCCACCAATCCCCCCCTTCCCAAATTGGGGAACTCCCCTTCGGCCGCTTTCTCTCCAGAATCCTCAAATCAGGGAGCCCTTCCCACAAACTGGGAATCTTTTTTCCAACCACACCCCCCCCAAAACTGGGACCTCCTCCTTCGGCTGTCCCCCTTTTCCCAATTTCAGATCGTCTTCTCGTGAGTCTCTAAATAGGCAGCTTCGGAGACCACCCCTTCCTCGGCAACCCGTCCTGAAATTCAGCCACCTCCTGGGACCTCATCCTCTAAATTTACGAACCTCCCAGCGCATCATGGGGGTACCTCTCCTCCCTCAGCTGGGATTCCCCATCACAATCTAGGGGAGCTCCCTTCTGAGCACGGGACCCTTCTGCCTCTGGCCGAGCCCCTAAAATCATCCCGGCAGCCGCGGCTGGTGAAGGGGGTGTCCGAGGTGTGGGAGTCCGGGCTGAGCGGAAGGGATGATGACTAGAAGCCGGGCGAGGCTGGTAGAGACTCCTAGGGTCCCAAGGACGGGGACCCACCCGCTCCGGGCTCCCTCCGCCACCACCCGGACTTTGGCTGCTGGGACTCTGGCCTCCTGTGGGTGCCCCCCTATCGCTTGCTGTCTTTGGGGTGCAGGGGGTGACGGCGCCTCTTTGTCTGGGGCGCCCTTCTTCCCTGTCTGTGCCGCCTTGCGCCCGGGAGAAGGGAGCCAGCCCGCGCCTCGCCTCTGCTCCTGCGATCCCGGCGGCAGCTGCTGGTGCGTTTATTAATGGCCCAGGGACTCGGTCGAATCTGCCATTTGCATAACTCCCCTCCCCCCCAGGGTCCTTTCCTTTGTGCCCCCTCCCCCTGCTAATCGCGCCTGCCTTCTGTCCCTCTGCTCCTCTTTCTCTGCCAGCTGATATTTTGGCGGTGGAAGGCAGGCAGCTGGGGCTGGGGGCGGCTGCTTCCCGCCCCCAAATCCCACAGCCCCCTCAGCTTGGGCCTGGGTCCCCGCCTGGGCGCCCCTCCCCCCGCCCCCCACAAAGCTCTTCGTGGGGCATCTCGTTCTGGCTGGCTGCCGGTATCTTCATTCTGCCCCTCCAGAAAGCAGGGTCCTAGCCTGTCCCCCAGGCCCCGGGGGACACCCTCACCATGACGGTGCACTTCTGCGTGAGGGCCAGGCCTCCCCAGCCCCCTGGGGGCCACCACCCGCCGGACCCTGAGAGTTGGTCTAATTGGGCTCAGGCAAACAAAACGTCGCGGGAGGCCGGGACTGCCTGGTGAGCTCACGCACTCTTCTATTTCTGCCACCCTGGCCGATGATATCGGCCCCCCTCCCCCAGGGGGTGACAGAGACTGTTCTGTCTGTGGCTGTCCTGAGACGCCGTCCCGAGAGGCGGTGGCCTGGCTCACTCCCCGATGGGTGACGGGTCATCTTGGTGTGGCCCGGGTGTGGCGCTGGAGGTACTACTGGTTCGGTGGGTCAGCTCCGGGGGCGGCTTCCTCCTCTCCAGGAAACCTTGAGGGCCTCCGAAGTCTGTGTGTGGCGGTGACAGAGAAGGGGACATTCAAACCCCGGGTTCCTGCCTGCCGCCAGCATAGAAAAAAAAATCACTCCCTATCCCTGCTTCTCACTGCCAACCCCGGTCGAGTGAGGGTTCAGTGCGCCTTTCTTTTTTCCTGTCTCCCAGGGGATTTCACGTGTCCTCCAGCGTCCACCGCCCCTGCCCGGAGACACAAGCCCGTTTCCCCCCAATGCTGGGAGCCCGTGGGACAGGGGGAAGCTTCGCAGATGCCAGGGATGTCCTCGTCGCGTCTGGCGGGGGCAGACCTGGAACCCTCACTGTGCCCCTGTCTTTTTCTTCTTTGGGTTGCACGGAGCCTGGGGCTCTGCCTGGGTTTCCCAGAACTGGTACCCGTCTGGAGGCCAGTCCATCTCTACTCATCAGACGTCTTTCTGGGAGGTGACTTGGTTTCCCCTTCTGCCTTCGGGGTTTGGCGGTCAGCAGCAGTTCACGGACATCCGAGGGCAGTACACACCTCCGCTTGCCAAGACAGGGGGACCTGTGGCTTCGCTGATTATTCCTCCGGCGGCATGGCCCCGGCCAGTGGTCAGTGGGGTGGCCGGAGAGGGACGCGCAGGGACGGTGCGACTTGGTGGCGCGGCGTGGCAGTTCTACCCCGGTGCCCCGTGGCCCTGCGTTCACCTGCTTTCCGTGACGGTGCAGCCGCCGTGTGCGTGGGCGAAGAAGGTGGGGGGCGTGGAGAGAATTCGGGATGGGGGTGAGCGGGAGGGAAAACCCTAAAAATAAAGACGGATATTTATAAACCCAGCGGGCTTGGGGGATAATTGACAAAGCTTAATGTTTTTCGGCTGAGAGCAGTTCCTTCCCCCCTTCCCCACCCCACTACCCATTAGGCTCCATTTGCGGAGTCTTTCGGAGCCACAGGAGGATCTGGAGAGGAGCTTTAGGCTTGGCAGGCACCGTGCGGGCCGTGGCCCCCTTCTGGGAGGGTCTCGTGCTTTCTGGAAGGTGGTAGGGGGTCCCAGAAAGGGACACTCCCAGACTCCTCTGCATTCAGGACACCCTCCTGGCTCACCTTCCCATGGGTGGGCGTCCGCTTCTTACAACTGCAGGGAGGATGAGAACCCCTCTCTGGCAAAGCCTGGGCAGGCTGCCCTTCCTCCGTCCTTCCCTGCGGCAAAAGATGCCCAGGGTGTGGGGAATTTGAAGAGAGACCCCCCCCCAACTGCTCAGCAGGCAGAGTGGCTCAGCCTCCGGTGGGGACAGGAGGAGACGATATCAAGATATAACTCGTGTTCCTCGCAGGATTTGTGTGGCAAGCTGATACCAAAAAAAAAGAAAAAAGAAAACCCCCAATTCACCGTGGGTTCACGGACAAAGGCACGTATCTGGGCCTTGACGGTTTGAGGGCTTGTCAAACTGTTAATTTTGTCATCTTCCCACCTTACCTCGGTCTGGAATCAGAGGGGTGCCGGCTTGCGGCTTGTGGCTTGCGGGGCAGAGGAGTGGGGCACCGGAAGGGGGTTGAAGCTCAAATGCGTGACATTTTGTCACCAGGTGACATTCTGAATGGAGGAACGGGGACCTTGGAGGAAGTGAAGCTTAGGGGATTCGATCGAGGGAAAGGGTGTCTGTTGTCTCACGCCGAGAGTGGCAGCCCTGAAATACCCAGGAAACAGATGACGCCGGGTCTCGCTAACCCCGAGGTTCACGAGTGTGGAGTGTGTGGTTCCCCCGCCGCCCCCCTTTTTCTTTAAGGAAAGAAAAGACTCTCAACCAAAAAGGGAAGGAGGAGGGAAAAAAAAAAGAACCCCGACGTACCATTTCTGTCTTGTCTCTGGCTGATATTTGAGAAGCTCTGGGGAAGGGTTGTGCGTGGGGAATTTGAAAAATCAATTGGCTTACACTTCTGCAAAGGCGAAAATGATCGGGTAGGAGTGATTCACGGACAGGCCCTCGACTTTCGCATCGCTGTATTTTTGTCTCTCTCTTTTTTTTTTTCCCTCCTCCTCCTCCTCCGTGGAGCTGCCAGTCCCCCAACATTGTGGCCTGGCCAGCCTGGACCTGGGGGTTGGTGCTATTCTGGGCTGGCCGCGGAATCCCCTCTTCTGTTCTCTGGACTCAAACCACCCTCAGCGCCCCCCGGGGGCCGCGGGGATTCCACACCTGAAAATGAATGCAGGTTTCTGTGCGGCATTCCTGCTTCCTTCTGATGCCCTGGGATCCCACCCTGGTTAGGGACTCCCTCATCCGGTCCCCATCTCGGTAACTGGGGCTGGATCACATATGTCCCTTTTCCTGGGGACAGATTTTATCTCGTGCTCTCTTGATGCTCCCTGGGTGGCCCTGCCCCTCTTAAGTTGTTTTTGATCTTTGCCGTAAAGCTCCCTCATCGGAAGGTCCAGGTGTCGCCTGTTGCCCCCACCTGGAGAACTGAAAATTTTTGTTTCCCCTAGATCTCACCTGCCTCCCTCTCTGGGTGACTTCACCTCTGTCCCTTCGGTTCCCCATGCAGGAACTTCCTCACTTACAAAACGAAGTTACCCCTCTGGCTTCCAGGTCAGAGTCCTGACTTGAGCCACCCGCCCCACTTGACCTGGGCAAACTAGGGCAGGTGGCCTGACCTCTCTGTTCTCTCATCGGTACAGTCTAAGATGGGTACAGTCGCAGTCGGCGTCGTGGTGAGCCGTGACATGAGATGCTCCGGGAAATGCACCTTCCCCCGGCTCTGAGTCTGCTGTCAGCCGCATGCCTCCGTGCCGCTCCTGGACGCCCAGTCGGGGGTATCCGGCATAGCGGCGGACAAGCCACGGCTCTGGAAGCCTGGGACCCCCAGATGAGGCGGGCGGTGGGGAGAGAGGCTGGGAAGATGCCCCAACGTCCCGCTGTCACGCGGGTAATTGAGTGTTAGTGGAAATTCAGGGGTTCTAGGGAAGCGAGGTTGGCGCGTCTGTGTGTATAATTTAATGCCGCTTATAATTAACCCCCGTGATCAGCAAATGAGGGGATGGCGGGGGGATAATAACAGCTGCTCTGACTTATTTAGAGTTGGCACCCCGTGCCAGGCCCTCTGCTAAGTAAGCAAGTTACTAGCATCCTCATCTCCTCCAACCTGCAATCCCCGTTCAGAGGAGTTGCTGTGATCTGAGCCCTGTTTTGCAGAGAGGGAAACTGAGGCACAGAGCGGGGCCTCCGCTGGCCTGAGGTCACTCCACGCAGCCCACGAGCCATTGAATGCCGCAGCCTGGATTCCTAACCCCTGGAAGGAGCTCTGCCCGATCGTCAGGGATGTTTGTTTGGACGGTGTTGCACCTGCTGGGGGGGCCACCTGAGTCGATACAGAGGCCCCCACACCCCCCACCCCACCTGCCGTCCCAGGGCTCTTGGCTGCCGTCTCTCAGAGGTTAAGAGGAAGGATGCTGGACTGAGGCTGCCCGGGGTTCAAATCCCAGCTCTGCCACTTGTTGGCTGTGTGACCTGGGGCAAGTTGCTCAGCCTGTCTGTGCTTCCGTGTTTCTCGTCCGTCTAATGAGAAGAGTAACAGCGCCCACCTCGGGGGTTTGTTAGGAGGAAGAAGGGAGTTAACGTGTGTAAGGACAGACAGAACGGCGCCTGGAAGGTAGCCGCCGCCGGTGCTGCTGTTTTTGTTGTGATTTTTGACAACGCGGGAGATACGTTGATATGTCGGAGGACCTGCCTGGCAGGGGCTCTCCAGTGTCCGCCCCCCCCACGTCCCCGCCCCCAGCCCCTCACTGGGGTCCAGCGCCAGGGAGCTGTCACGATGACTCAGCCGCTGCAAACTGGGGCGTTCCCCTTCACTGGCTGCTTAATCAAGGCCGCCCCACTTCTAGGCGGGCGGGACCGGGCGCCTGGCAGGAGCAGGACCGGGGGGAGCCGGGCTGCTGGACACGGAGGACACGTGGCTGCCTTGGGAGCTCCAGGCGCTCCAGAGACCCCAGATGTGGCTCCCAACTTCCAGACCCCCTGGTGGGCCCGAGCAATCATCAAGGGGGGAGTTTGGGGGCTTTGACAGCAGTCCTGTGAGGGGCATTCGAGAAAGTGATCGGTTGACAGGCGCAGTGTGTGATTGAGCATTCATTCATTCATTCACTCGCCAGTGCATTCATTCAGTCCCCCAGGATTTGCTGGAAACCTGCCGCTAAGGAGCTGGGGAGCCAGAATCAAGGCAGCTGTAGGGCCTTGGGCTAGTTATGTGGCTACTCCCTGCCTCAGTTTACTGATCTCTACAATGGGTGCTTTGACATTTCCTCTATCATGAGTGGAGACAGATGAACAGGAGTTGGGGACAGCAAGGACGAAGACTGAGGGGCAGCGACTGCTTTGAGGCTGGAGGTGAGGAGCGCGGACGTGAGAGGAGGAGAGGTGACTCTATCTGGGGAAGACCCACAGGACCCCCCACCCCAAGGAGTTTGAATCAGGTTTTTTGAATCGGGCTTTTTTTAATTTTTTTTTTTTTTTTTTGGTGAGACAGGAATCTCTCTGTTGCCCAGGCTGGAGAGCAGTGGCACCATCAGGGCTCACTGCAGCGTCAAACTCCGGGGCTCAAGCAATCCTCCCACCTCAGCCTCCCAAGTAGCTGGAGACTACAGGCGTCCGCCAGCACGCCCAGCTAACTTTTTAATTTTATTTATTTATTTATTTGTTTTGTTTTGTAGAGTCGAGTTTCACCATACTACTCAGGCTGGTCTCGAACTCTGGGCTCAAGCGATCTGCCTGCCTTGGCCTCTGAAAGCGCTGGGACTACAGGTGTGAGCCAACACACCTGGCGAATTGCATTTTTCATTTTTAGTTTACTTCTTTGAGACAGAGTCGTCTTCTGTCGCCAGGCCAGAGTGCAGAGTGGCACGATCGTAGCTCACTGCAATCCCTGTCTCCTGCGTTCAAACGATTCTCCTGCCTCAGCCTCCCGAGTGGCTGGGATTACAGGCACCCGTCACTACGTCTGGCTGATTTCTATATTTTTAGTAGACATGGGGTTTCACCATGTTGACCAGGCTGGTCTCGAACTCCTGACCTCAAGTGATCTGTCTGTCTCGGCCTCCCAGACTGCTGGGATGACAGGCGTGAGCCACTTACATTTTTTAGGCGTGCAGCAGAGCTCAGCTGCCAATATCAGGGTCAACAGAAAACCTGGAGCTTTGGAAATACTTTCTGGAATGGCCGTCAGGCCGAGGCCCAGAGAGGGAGAGCAGCTTGCCCGAGACCACACAGCCATGCCTGCCTGCCTGCCACTGGGACTTGCACAGGAAGATGGATAGGGACTCCTTATACCAGTCCGAAGGGAGAAACCGAGGCAGGAGGACATGGGGGTTGTGTGGTGTTCAAACCATAAGGCTGGTCAGGTCTGGAGTGTCGACTCCAGTAGGTCATGTGGGCTGGGCCGGCTCCTGCAGCCTCCGGGGAAGCCCTGAATGGCTTCAGGACCAGACCTGTCGGTTTTTCCAAGGAAAAGCAGAAATCTAGATTTTAGGTGAAATTGCCCTATTTTGGCCGGGCATGGGGGCTCAGGCCTGTAATCCCAGCACTTTGGGAGGCTGAGGCAAGTGGATCACCCGAGGTCAGGAGTTCGAGACCAGCCTGGCCAACGTGGTGAAACCCCATCTCCACTAAAAATACAAAAATTATCTGGGCACGGTGGCTCATGCCTGTAATTCCAGCTACTCAGGAGGCTGAGGCAGGAGAATCGCTTGAACCCGGGAGGCGGAGGTTGCAGTAAGCTGAGGTCGCGCCCCTGCACCCCAGCCTGGGCGACAGAGCAAGACTCTGTCTCATTAAAAAAAAAAAAAAAAAAAAAAAACAACTCTGTTTTGACATCCTTGGGCGTTTTTGTTTTCCTTAAAACATCTTAACACGGCACAGTACAGAAATCCAGGGCCACCGTGGGGTTTGACCCCTTCCCCACCACTTACAAGTTACGCGACCTCTGACACCATTGCCATCCATGGGCCTTGGTTTCCACGGCTGAGAAATGGGTTTAAGAATCGCAGCCACGTCCATGGTTCCTTAGAGGCGTCAGCGTGAGAGCTCACAGAGTGCTGGGAGCAGGGCCCGGGCCCGCTCTGCGTTCGATAAGCGTTGGCTCTGATTATATTAATATTGGTCATAATGATAAACTTGACTTAAATTAAATGCTGCGTAGAAGGAAGCCGGCTGTCCCGAGGGGCAGGGCTGGGAATTGTCTGCGCGTGGCAGGATCATCCCTCGTTCTTTCCGTAGCGGCCCTGCTCTCAGGGCTGGGGCGCCCGGGTTCCCGGTAATTACTCGTTGAGTGTATTGCTGTGTTTCTCAGCCAGGGTCATTTTTTTTTTTTTGCTCTCCTGGGCACACTTGGTGACATTTGGGGACGGTTTTGGGTGTCGTGTCTCGGGGGTGCTGCTGGCGTGGAGTGGTTGGAAGCCAGAGATGCCGCTTAACTCCCTGTAACACCCGGGGTGACCCCGTCCTGGAGAATGACCCGACCCTAACGTCCCCTGTGCTGACTTTGCCGGGCCCTGCAGTGGCTTGCGTCTGTAATCCCCACACGTTGGGAGCCTAAGGCGGGAGGATTGCTTGAGCCTAGGTGTTCAAGACCAGACTGGGCCACGTAGTGAGACCTCATCTCTACAAAAAATCTAAAACTATATTAGCCCTCATAATCCCAGCACTTTGGGAGGCTGAGGCGGGTGGATCACAAGATCAGGAGTTCAAGGCCAGCCTGGCCAACGTGGTGAAACCCCGTCTCTACTAAAAATACAAAAAATTAGCTGGGCATAGTGGCGCCTGCCTGTCATCCCAGCTACTCTGGAGGCTGAGGCAAGAGAATTGCTTGACCCAGAACCCGGGAGGCGGAGGTTGCAGTGAGCCGAGATCACGCCACTGCACTCCAGCCTGGGCAACAGAGCCAGAGTCCATCTCAAAAGTAAGTGAGTGAGTGTGTGTGTGTGTGTGTGTGTGTGTGTGTGTGTGTCAGGCAAGGGTTGGGGTACATACCTGTAGTCCCAGCTACTGGGGAGGCTGAAGCAGGAGGATCGGTTGAGCCCAAGAGTTTGAGGCTGCAGTGAGCTATGATTGCACCACTGCACTCCAGCCTAGGCAACAGAGCAAGGCACTCTCTCTAAAAAAAAAAAAAAGGAAAAAGAAACCCTGATTCCTGCTCCTCAAGACCCAGGATGGCGAGGGAAGCCAGGCGGACGGTGCCTCTGCCCTCACACACTCCCTGACGCCACTCGGGGCCAGAACACTTAGATTCTTTTTTTTTTTTTGAGACAGAGTTTCGCTCTTGTTACCCAGGCTGGAGTGCAATGGCGCGATCTCGGCTCACCGCAACCTCCGCCTCCTGGGTTCAGGCAATTCTCCTGCCTCAGCCTCCTGAGTAGCTGGGATTACAGGCACGCGCCACCATGCCCAGCTAGTTTTTTGTATTTTTAGTAGAGAACGGGGTTCCACCATGTTGACCAGGATGGTCTCGATCTCTCGACCTCGTGATCCACCCGCCTCGGCCTCCCAAAGTGCTAGGATTACAGGCTTCAGCCACCGCGCCCGGCTAGAACACTTAGATTCTAACGGCTTCCTTCTGCGCACCGTCCTGGTTCCGCCGCCCCATTGATTATCGGAAGTGGGTAATTGTCCCTGTCGGATGAATTCTGCAGAGTGAACGGCCAGGGTTTCCGGCGACGGAGCTGGCTTCACCTCCCCGCTATCAGCAGATGCAGAGAGGCTGCCGGGTCCCAGGACATGTTCTCTTGGTCCCACCTGGCCGTGGGAGCCCAGTCGCCGGCCCCGCTGCAGGAAGGGCACTGGGGGTCTGAACACCCCAGGTTCGAGTCCTGACGCAGGCCCTACCTGGCTGTGTGAGATGACCTCATTCGTTCCTTCCCCCGAGCCTCGGTTTTCTCATCTGTGAAATGGGGGCGAGTCTTGCCTGGGGATTCAATGGTGTCACTTTGGTAACGGGGCGCCCGAGCCGCACAGGAGTTGAACGACTCTATCCTCCCTTTCCCCAGCTGGTGAACCGTTAGGGGAATTGAGCATGGAACCTCAAACCCACATCTCCCACACAGCTGCAGCAGAGGAGAAGTCACCCAAGCAGGCAGAAGTCCCCGGTCGTGGTGGCCACTAAGAGTCTGCAGCTGGCACTCGCGTGCCTGGCCCTGTGTTTTCTCATTTCATCCTCAGAGCTGCCCTGAGAGGTGGCAGCTGTCCCCTTGTCTTGCAGATGGGGAAACTGAGGCACAGCGGAGGGATAAGAACTGGGAGTGACAAGCTTTTGCTCAGGTTAACGGAGGTGTCATTTCTGGACAGGATGTCTTCTCTGCACTCGTGGAGGCTGCGCCCAGGCCCAGCTTCACGGAGCGGGGCCGTCACTTAGGGGCCCGCAGTCCGAAGGGGCTGTGCCTAGTTGAACGCTTTATGTGTTTTTGAGACGGAGCCTTGCTCTGTCACCCCGGCTGGAGTGCAGTGGCGTGATCTCAGCCCACTGCAGCCTCCACCTCCTTGGGTCAAGCGATCCTCCTGCCTCAGCCTCCCGAATAGCTGGGATGACAGGCACATGCTACCGTGCTTGGCGACTGGTTTTTGTATTTTTAGTAGAGACACGGTTTCAGCGTGTTGGCCAGGTTAGTCTTGAACTCCTGACCTCAGATGATCCACACGCCTTGGCCTCCCAAAGTGCTGGGTTACCATATCCAGCCTGGAAATTCTCAAGAACGTTTGAACCAGGACAACCCCGCCGTTGCATTTTGCACAGGGCGCTGCCGTTCTGTGGCTGGATTATTAGCCACGACGTAGCCGGAAGGCCGCTTCCCACGGTGGCCGGGAAGACGTTATCGGCCGGGTCACGTTTCTGCTGCTTATGAGCCGTGTGACTTCGGGGAAGTCACTTTCTCTGGATGGCCCGATGGCCTCTCCCCCTCCGCCTTCCCACTCCGTCCGTTCCACTCCACGCACGCCCATCCTCCTCCCGTTCCCACCTCCAGGCGTTTGGCCTTGCTCGCCAAGTCCCCACCCTGCCATTGCCTCTGACACCCGTTTTTGCTTTCTGTCTGTTACCTCTTTAGGACCTCAGCTCCGCAACTCCCCCCCGCCCCCCATCAGGCTGGGACAAGGTCCTGGAGCTGCCGCCCGGCCTGCGTGTACCGGCACTGGGGCGTCTGGGGACCCCGATCACGCAGGTAACGGTGGAGCCCCGCCTCGGCAGCCCACAGCGAGGGCCGCGTGGTCCTGCTCCGGGAATGCTCGGAACGGGTGCTGCTGCAGACAGGGACACAGTGACTGCCCCCTGTGCCTGTAGCTCCGCTCAGTCTGCCCTTGGGCAGGGAGGCCAGGAGGCTGGGTTCCCAGCGGACGTGCCATGTGCTCTCAGCTCCTCGCTCATCCCGTGTGGGCTGATGAACGTCCAGAGCGTCCGGCAGGAAGCCGTAAGGGCCGCGCGCGGGGGCTCACGTCTGGAATCCTAGCACTTTGGGAGGCGGAGGCGGGTGGCTCACCTGAGGTCAGGAGTTCGAGACCAGCCTGACCAACATGGTAAACACCATCTCTCCTAAAAATACAGTCAGCCGTGGTGGCGCATGCCTGTAGTTCCAGCTACTCGGGAGGCTGAGGCAGGAGAATCGCTTGAACCCGGGAGGCCGAGGTTGCAGTGAGCCGAGATGGCACCCCTGCACTCCGGCCTGGGTGACAGAGTGAGGCTATGTCTCAAAAAAGAAGACGAAGCAGTAAGGAATGGCTTTGAAGGTGGTGTCCTTGAGGAACTGGCTTCACCAGGGTTCTGAGGATGGGCGTCAGAAGGTCAGGGAACTCGACAGCAGTCTGCGAGATTTCCAGTCTCCTGGGGGAGAGAGAGAGAGAGGGCCAAAGGATCTGGGGACCCCCAGAAAGTATGCAGTGGTTGGGCCGGATGATTTTAAGAGTCAGCCAGTGGCCGGGCATGGTGGCTCATGCCTGTAATTCCAACACTTTGGGAGGCTGAGATGGGAGGATTGGTTGAGGCCAGGAGTTCAAGTCCAGCTTGGGCAACATAGGGAGACTCCATCTCTACAAAACGTTTTAAAAAAAAAAAAAGCCCAGTGTAGTGGTGTGCCCCTGTGGTCCAAGCTACTCAGGACGCTGAGGCGGGAGGCTCACTTGAGCTCAGGAGTTTGAGGCTGCAGTGAGCTGGGATCCTGCCCCACTGCACTCTGGGCAACAGAGCAAGACCCTGTCTCTAAAAAAAAAAAAGAACGGAACCTGCCCTGATGGTTTTTGGACACCGTGTGTCTGTGTGTGGCCAGACAGGTGGAGAAGTTACTGGGGAGCCCACGAGGAATGGGCCCGGCTTTCTTTGGGGGATCAGGTTTAGCACTCGAAGACTCCAGGTTCGAATTGTCCTTTATCCGCTTGCTCAGTGTGACCCTGGGGCGGTGACTTTATCCTCTGGGGTCTCAGTGTTCTCATCTGCAAAATGGGAATGAGACTGTCTCCTGGGTAGAAGCGTCTTGGTATTGGAAGGATCGATGAAGGCGTGCTTGGAGTAAGCCCCAAACTGGCTCAGGTATCATACACCACAGCGTGATGATCCGTGCCCTCTGGAAGCAGGGTTGGGGGACCTGCCTGTGGGGCTGGGGGCGCTGGGGAGCGGCGTGCTCGGACCCTGCGCACTGCAGTGTGGAGAGCAGGTTGGTGGCCGCGGGCCCCGGGCAGGCGACTCACAGGCCAGGCTGCCGCGCTGGCGGGGACTGTGCTGGGAGTGCCAGCGGGGCTGCCCTGAGACCGCCTCTGCCTTAATGGGGAAACTGAGTCGCACCGACATAGACAGAATCCTCAGCAGGTGAGGAGGGTGAGTTACAACTTTCTAGGTCTACGTCGAGGTCACTCCGCAGGGTCTTTGGACTCTGTATCCAGTGCTCTGCTGCCCCTGGCCTAAGGACTCGCCTCCCTCCCTCCATCCCTCCCTCCCTCCCTCCCTCCTTTCCTCCCTCCCTCCCTTGCTCTCTCTCCTTCTTCCTTCCTTCTCTTCCTTCTCTCTCCTTCCCTCCTTCTTTTTTTCATTTTCTACTTTCCTTTTTTCCTTTCTTTTCTCTGTCTTTCTTTTCTTTTTTCTTTTTCTTTCTTTCTTTCTTTTTTTTTTTTTTGAGACGGGGTTTCGCTCTTGTTACCCAGGCTGGAGTGCAATGGCGCGATCTCGGCTCACCGCAACCTCCGCCTCCTGGGTTCAGGCAATTCTCCTACCTCAGCCTCCTGAGTAGCTGGGATTACAGGCACGCGCCACCATGCCCAGCTAATTTTTTGCACTTTTAGTAGAGACGGGGTTTCACCATGTTGACCAGGATGTAACTTTTGTCTTTCTAGTAGTGATAGGGTTTCGCTCTGTTGGCCAGGCTGGTTTCGAACTCCTGACCTCAAGGGGTCTGCCTGCCTCGGCCTCCCAGAGTGCTGGGATTACAGGCGTGTGAACCACCGCACCTGGCCCGGTGTTACCGAGCGTCGTGTCCTGGACGTCCGGGGAGGCTGGCCCCGTCTGCCCTCCGCCTGGGTTTCTTGGACTGAGCGTTGCTTCCCCACGGCCTGGGGAGAAGGTGATTTCTTCGCGAATTCAATTAATGAGCCTATTAAAAGCGATTTATTTTCCCTGACAGTTGTTTACTGAGGAGAAGGAGCTGAATTGGCCGGTATCCTCCGCAGGCAGGAAGGAGGCCGAATGGGGGTGCCGGGGGGTTCAGCCCCACGCGTGGGGAGCACCGACTGCCCGTGGGGGCTCATCCTTGAGAGCGTGTGCTTGGCTTGGGGCCATTGCTTCTGACCTTGGAGTCTTCTGTGGTGGGGGAGGGGGTTGTTGGGACGAGTGAAACCATCGTGGTGTGGAGGCAGGGGGCTGGCCCCGATGACGTTTCTCTTCTCTTTCCAGGTTAAAATCTCTCAGATACGCTGGTTTGAGACCCAAGACCTGGCCCCATGGCCCGCATGGGATTTCCTGGTGGGATCTCCCAATGTCCCATCCTGTCCCCTCCTCCATAGCAGTTGAACTTCACAGTTGTTATCTAGGCACATGGCCACCTGGGGGAAAACCAACATTTCTCAGTGTACCTTGCAAGCTCTCTGTGCTGTGTGATTCAGTGCTGACCCATGGGATAAGCAAGCAGGTTTTTCTGGAAATGCCTTTTAAGAGAACTGACACATGCTCCTCTCCGTCTGTCAGCTGGAATGTGGAGATGATGGCAGGTGCTCAGGCAGCCACACTGGACGATGAGGCAGGTGTCATGGATAAGACTGGGGGATCAAAGAGATGGAAGGGGTCTGGGCCCCAGTGATTGGCGGGAAGGGCAAAATAGCCCTGAGTGGCCAACCTGGCAGCTTCCCTTATGTGACAAGAGAAATCACTCCTTGCTTGAGCTTTTTTTGGCATTTGCAGTTCAGCTGCATCAGAATGGTGGAAGTATGTGAACCTCGCGACACCTCCTGGGGGTGTGGCCCTCCTGGGGGTGTGGCTCTTCTTGCCCTTGTGCTCCAGAGACCCCAGACTCGATGTTTGCCAAGCAGTGTGAGGATGAGGATAAGGGTGAGTGGCCAAGTGGGACAGATTTTGATAACAGCCCCAGCTCTAGCTGAATGCCTCCTGGTCCTGTTGAATCGGCACAGCCCTGTGAGATGCCTACGGCCACTGCCCCACTTCCGCAGATAAGGAAACCGAGGCTCAGAGAGGGGATGTGACTCGTGCAGGGTCACACAGCAAGTAGAGTTGAGCTAGGATTGGGTGGACACCGCACTTTGGCACAGCCCCATCCTGACACGTCTGGGGGCCTCCCCCTTTCTCCCCATCAGTCACCACCTCTTCCTCCTCTACTCCATTGCGGCCATCAGATCTGGCCCTGGGCTAACCAGCTACCTCCAGCCTGGGACAGGCCAACAGGGGCGTGAGGGTGAACGCAGCGTCCGCTTTCGTGTGCAGAGCGCTCCCAGGCCCAGGGCCGCTGTCTTCTCCTGGGTTCTCCCCAGCTTCCTGCTAGAGGAAGCAGGTTTCAGGTTCAGAGTGCAGAGCCCAAGACCCTAAAAATAACGCAAGCCAATGTGTGTTGAGCACTTCCTGTGTGCCAGACACGTGCTGAGTACTATACACAGGCCAGCTTGATTTCCTTTTTCTTTTTTCTTTTTTGAGACAGAATCTCACTGTCGCCCAGGCTGCAGTGCAATGGCGCGATCTCAGCTGACTGCAACCTCTGCCTCCCGGGTTCAAGTGATTCTCCTGCCTCAGCCTCCCGAGTAGCTGGGATTACAGGCACCCGCCACCACACCTGGCTGATTTTTGTATTTTTCGTAGAGACGGGGTTTCACCATGTTGGTCAGGCTGGTCTCGAACCCCTGATCCTGTGATCTGGTCATCTTGATCTCACCAAGTGTTGGGACTACACTTTGGCGTGAGCCACTGCGCCTGGCCTCTTTTTTTTTTTTTTTTTGAGGCAGGGTCTTGCTCTGTCGCTCAGGCTGGAGTACAGTGGTGCCGTCTCGGCTCACCCCAGCCTCCATCTCCTGGGTTCAAGCAATTCTGCCTCAGCCTCCCAAGCAGCTGGGTTACAGGTGCGCGCCACCACACTGGCTAATTTTTGTATTTTTAGTGGAGATGGGGTTTCGCTCTGTTGGCCAGCCTGGTCTCAAACTTCTGAGCTCAAGCAGCCCACCCGCTTTGGCTTCCCGAAGTGCTGGGATTCCAGGCGTGAGCCACCGCGCGGCCCTCAGTTTCCCGTTTCTCTTCCGCTCTGTGCCGCCACCCGGTCCAGTTCCCATCATCACCTGGACCAGCACCGTCCCCTCTGCTCTGGTGTGACTCCAGCCGTCATCCCCACAGCGTGCCCTCCTATAATGGCATCTGTCAGTGCCTGAGTCGGGTCTGGTCGCTCCTCTGCCTGCAGCCCCTCTTGGCTCTCACCTGTCTGGGGGAAACCTGAAGTCTTCCCTGCAGCCCGCCAGCCTGGCGCGACTGGCTCGGTTCCTTTCCTGCCGTACCCTCTTCCCTCTCTCCTCAAACACCCCTCTCCCTGTCCCCTCTGCCCATCTCCCCTCTGCCCAACCCCCCACCCCCCCCCCGTCTCCCACTCCCTGTCCCCCCTCTGCCCATCCCCCCGTAACCCCCCTCCCCCGGTCCTCCCTCTCCCTCATCCCTGCTCTCCCCACTTCCCTCTCTCTCCCCCTTCCCCGTCTCCCCGTCCCCTTTTCCCCCCTCCCCCCTCTCCCCGTCCCCCCTCTCTCTCCATCCTCCCTCCGCTCCAGCCACACAGGCCTCGCTCTTCCTCCAACATGGCAGGCACAGCCCCGCCCCAGGGCGTTTGCACGGGCCGTGCCCTCTGATGCTCTTCCCCGAAATGGACACAGCTTCCTCCTGGTGACCTGCACATCTCAGGTCACTTTTAAGCGAGGCCTCCCCAGTCACCCCGTGTAACCCGCAGCGTCCCGTCTCCCCCTCTGCGGCCCTTTCACCGGGAGCCCCCGCACGGTCGCTCTGTTGAAAGCCTTTTCTGTCATCGTTTGATTCTTTGAGATGGGCTGTCGCTCTGTCGCCCAGGCTGGGGTGCAGCGGGGCGATCTCGGCTCACTGCAGCCTCCGCCTCCCGGGTGGAAGCAGTTCTCCTGCCTCAGCCTCCCCAGGCGCCAGCACGCCCGGGGAATGTTTTTGTACTTTTAGTACAAATGCGGTTTCGCCGTGTCGCTCCGGCTGGTCTCGAACCCCTGATCCCAAATGATCTGCCCGCCTCGGCCTCCGGAGCGCTGGGATTACAGGCGTGGGCCTCCGCGCCCGGCCTCAAATGCTCTGTACCCATCATGTGCTTGTCTCCTGCCCCGCTGTGCCCACAGCGGTCAGCACACAGTGGGGCTCCAGGCACACATGTAGCCTCAACAGCTGTCCCTCCCCGGGGAAGAACTGAGGCTCCAGGGTGCCGCCGCCTTTCAGCGGGCTGGTGGCAGTGCTGGCAGGGAGCAGGTGGCTTCCACGTTGTCGCTCATCACCACCCCCAGCCCGGAGTCTGCCCGTCGGGGCGGCCCGAGCCGGTCCCCGCGGCTGCTGCTTCTCCCACCCCCGCGTTCTCACCTCAGCCTCCAGAAATAGCCCCCTCGAAATAGCCCCGTCCCCGAGTTCCGGGGCCCCTGCAGCCCACGGGCGCGGCGCTGCGCTGGCGGGCCAGCCTCCTGCGTGCTGCGGGCGGTTTAAAAATACAGCTGGTGTGAGGTGATCTTACCTCCCTTTGAAGCCTGAAAAAGCCCAGCCACCGGCAGGGCTGTGTGTCAGCGTGGGGACTCCAGCGAGGCCCTGCCGCGAGGGCGTCTGCCGGGCACCGCCGGGGAGGGCTTCTGCCCAAAGCCCACGCCGGCCCAGGCGGGGATCGCGGCCCCGCAGTTCTCTGTGTGGTCGGGAAGTCCCAGACTTGAGGCCGTCAGCACTGCCTCCTGCCAGCTCTGTGACCTCTGGCAACGGATGAAAGCGCTCCGAGCCTCAGTTTACCCATTTGGAACTGGGGACAATTTCAGGGTTTGGATAAATGGGTTTCTCTGGGCCTCAGTTTACATGTTTGAGAAATGGGGACATCTCAGGGTTCATGTAAATAGCTGAACTCAGCCTCAGTTTGCCCATCTGGAAATGGAGACTATTTGGGGGCTTGGATAAATGGTTCTATTTTGCCGAGCCTCAGTTTACCTGTTAGTAAAATGGGGACATCTTTGGGCAAATGGCTGAACTTCTCAGCCTTAGTTTAACCATCTGGAAATGGAGATGGTTTTGGGGCTTTGATAAATGATTCTATTTATCTGCGCCTCAGTTTACCTGTTTGTAAAATGGGGACATCTCAGGACTTGGGCAAGTGGCTGAGCCTCTCAGCCTCAGTTTACCTATCTGGAAATGGAGAGGGTTTTGGGGCTTGGGTAAATGGTTCTATTTCCCTGAGCCTCAGTTTACCTGTTTGTAAGGGGGATATCTCAGGGTTTGCACAGATAGCTGAACTCAGCCTCAGTTTACCCACCTAGAAACGGAGACCATTTGAAGGGTTGGATAAATGGTTCTATTTCGCCGAGCCTCAGCTTACCTGTTAGTAAAATGGGGACATCTTTGGACAAATGGCTGAACTCGTCAGCCTCAGTTTACCGGTCTGGAAATGGGACATCTGAGGCTTTTCCGCACTGGGCCTGGCACACCGTGGTTGCCCACGAGGCACCAGCCGAGCTCGTTACGTCACTGAGGCCGCTCCGAAATGACCCCGCCGCCTCTCCGAGGTAAGGGTTTAGTGAATCTCGCGTTGGCTCTGAGCCTGCCGCTTCTAGGCGGTAGATCCTTCAGGAAATCACTTCCCTCTTGGGGGACTCGGTTTTCCTCATCCCTAAAATGGGCCCGTGTCACTGGGTCGGGAAATGTCAGGGAGAGGAAGCATGGCTGCCCTTTTCTCAGGCTGGAGTGCTCTGTAGTCGCTACTCGCGTTTCCCTCTTAATTTATTCTTTGAATTATTATTATTATTTTTCTTGAGGCAGAGGCTTGCTGTTGCCCAGGCTGGAGTGCAGTGGCATCGTTATGACTCACTGCAGCCTCGACCTCCCAGGCTCAGGTGACCCTCCTGCCTCAGCCTCTCGAGCAGCTGGAACTGTAGGTGCGCACCACCATGCCCGGCTCACTTTTTTAAAAAAATGTTTCGTGGTGCCAAGGTCTTGTTGCGTTACCCGGGCTGGGCTCGAGCTCCTGGGCTCACGAGGTCCCAGTGCTGGGATTACAGGCGTGAGCCACCTCACTGGCCCTTGTTTGATTCTTCTCATTCATTGAGACTGTTGATGAGTGGCCAGAACCCAGATTCCAGGGCCAGGTGGCCTGAGTTTCCATCCTGCCTGTGTCCCTTAGTAGCTGTGACTCCACCTCTCTGGGTCTCACCTCCTTATGTGGAAAATGAGTGTGGTGTCCCCTACCGCCCAGGCTCCGGGGAGGACCTAGTGGGTTCAGAGGTTGAGGCCGTCAAGGCAGGGCTGGGCTCAGCGCGAGGCCGGTGTGGCGGTCGTGAGGGAATCCCAGCACTTTGGGAGGCTGAAGCGGGCCGATCACCTGAGGTCAGAAGTTCGAGACCAGCCTGGCCAGCATGGCGAAACCCTGTCTCTACTAAAAATAAATACAAAAATTAGGCTGGGCGCGGTCACTCAAGCCTGTAATCCCAGCACTTTGGGAGGCCGAGGCGGGTGGATCATGAGATCAGGAGTTCAAAACCCGCCTGGCCACATGGCAAAACCCCGTCTCTACTAAAAATACAAAAAATCAGCCGGATGTGGTGGCATGCGCCTGTAGTCCCAGCTACTCGGGAGGCTGAGGCGGGAGAATCGCTTTAACCTGGGAGGCAGAGGTTGTAGTGAGCCGAGATCGCGCCACTGCACTCCAGCCTGGGCGACAGAGTAAGACTCTGTCTCAAAAAAAAAAAAAAAAAAAAAAATCCATTGATTCGCTAAACGTTCATCAGGCTGTCCGCACCGCAGCCCCTTCCGGAGCCGGGTCGGCCGGGCGCTCAGTGCTGGGGTCCGCCTGCGTGTGTCTGGCTTCCAGGTCCCTGCATCCCCCTCTCCCACTGGGGCAGGGGCGAAGCCTGCGGGAGGGACCGGCGGAGGCCGCGGGCACTGGCTGCTGCCCCTGCCTCCTGCTATGTCACAGCAGGTGCTGAGCCACCGGATGGCAGAGGGCAGGGCCTGGCTCGCCAACAGGGACACGAAGGCCCCAGCTGCATGGAGTAGGCGGGGAGGCTTCCGCCGCCAGCCCCGGGGTCCGCCTCCGGAGTTGTGCTTTCTGTCGTCTGGGGGGGTTTCTCGGGGACCTGCCGGCCACCGGGCTCTGTGCCGGGACCCTGCAGGAATGAAGGGGGTGGCTCCGTGGACCGGGGAGAGATGACGGGCAGAATAGCACACATCGCACGTCAGGCGTGATCAGAGAAAGCGGCAAAGGAGAAAAGGGCTCAGGAGGGAGGCGTCGGGGCTGTCATTTTAGATGGCATTGTGGGGCCGGCTCCAGGGAGGAGGCGATGCTTGTGCCAAGTCCCGGTTGGGGTGAGGAGGGACCAAATAGATGTGTGGGGGAAGAGCATTCCAGGCAGAGGGCACAGCACGTGCAAAGGCCCTGGGGCAGGACCACACTGGGCGTGCCGGAGGAAGAGTGAGGAGGCCCCGGGGGCCGGAGCCCAGTGAGCGATGGGGAGGGGAGGGAGAGGGTGGCTTAGGCCACGCGGGGTCTGGTGGGCTGCGGGGGGAACCCGGGCCTTGAACCAGAGGGAGGCGGGCGCTATGGAGGGCCGTGGGCAGAGGAGGGACGGGGCCAGACTCAGATACTCATGGTTGCTGCCAGGGGTGGACCGGGTGGAGGCCGTGGCGGGTGGTGACGAGAAGAAGCAAGTGGATTTGGGATGCTTTTTTTTTTTTTTTTTTTTTTTTTTTTTGACATGGAGTCTCGCACTGCTGCCCAGGCTGGAGTGCCATGGTGCGATGGCAGCTCACCGCAACCTCCGCTTTCGGGGTTCAAGTGATTCTCCTGCCTCAGCCTCCCGAGTAGCTGAGATTACAGGTGCTCGCCGCCATGCCCAGCTAATACTCTGTATTTTTAGTAGCGATGGGGTTTCACCTTGTTGGCCAGGCTGAACCCCTGACCTCGTGATTCACCCGCCTTGGACTCCCACAGTGCTGGAATCACAGGCGTCGGGCACTGCGCCTGGCTTTTTTTTTTTTTTTTTTTTAAGACGTCTGGCTCTAGCATCCAGGCTGGGGGGCAGTGGAGCAGCCTCGGCTCACTGCAGCCTCCACCTCTGGGGCTCAAGTGATCCTCCTACGTCAGCCTCCCAAGTAGCTGGGACTCCAGGCACACACCACCACACCTGGCTCATTTTTTTATTTTTAGTAGAGATGGGGTTTTGCCATGTTTTTCAGGCTGGTCTTGAGCTCCTGACCTCAGGTGATCTTCCTGCCTCGGCCTCCCAAAGTGCTGGGATTACAAGCGTGAGCCACCGCGCCCGGCCTTGGGTTAGCTTTTGAAGATAGAGTGTTCCTTCCTTTTTTCTTCCCATGTTTGGGGTTAGTGGCCAGGCTGAACTGATGCTTTCTCTTCGATCCTTCCAATAGAACTTTCCAGAACTCAGCATTTCAGGGACAGTTACGGAGGGCAGGGCAGGCCAGGCTCTTGCCCTCCAAGGTCTCACCGTCTGTTAAGTGGAGAATACAGACAGGTCTAGAGGTTGCCGTGTGGACCCCTCACTTAGCAGTGTCGAGGGGAGGAGGGTGCTAGATGCCCGGAGAAGCTGGGCCAGGAACAACTTTTTAAAAAATAACATGGGCTGGACGCAGTGGCTCACGCCTGTAATCCCGGCACTCTGGGAGGTTGAGGCGGGAGGATCACTCGAGTCTAGGAATTCGAGGCTGCAGTGAGCTATGATCTCACCATTGGACTTCATTCCGGGCAACAGAGTGAGACCCTGTGTTGAAAAAATATAATAATAATAATAATAATAACAACAACCCAAATAATACGTGCAGTCTATCAGCTTCTTCTCAGCTAGCGTGAACAGCTCTGTGTGCTTTTTGGTTCAGTCTTCACAGCAGTCCCGTGAAGGAGGGAACGGACTTTTATACCCGTTTAACGGATGAGGAAACTGAGGCCCAGAGAGGTCGAGCCGCCTGCCCAGGGTTACACAGCATGGCCAGACTGCCTTGCTGTTGGGCCTGGCTGGGGTGCAGCCTGCTCTGTCCCCATTCTGTCTCCCAGCTTTTCGAGGTCATCATTCCATCCTTTTATTTTTGAGACGGAGTTTCGCTCTTGTTACCCAGGCTGGAGTGCAATGGCGTGATCTCGGCTCACCGCAACCTCCGCCTCCTGGGTTCAGGCAATTCTCCTGCCTCAGCCTCCTGAGTAGCTGGGATTCCAGGCGTGCGTCACCACGCCCGGCTAATTTCTGTATTTTTAGTGGAGATGGGGTTTCACCACGTTGGCCAGGCTGGTCTTGAACTCCTGAGGCTCAGGTGATCCACCCGCCTCGGCCTCCCAAAGCGCTGGGATCACAGGCGTGAGTCACCGCGCCCGGCCCCTTCCTAATTTCTAGGTGGACCACACATCCCAACCTCTGAATTTAAAGACCTGTGTGATTTGGGTTCTCTTGTTTGGTGTGTTTGCTCTGGCCCCGCCCCGCCGTGCCCCGCCCCTGCCCTTTTAGGAAATTCTGGGCTGTCAGTACCCACCTGGACCGGTGAAAAATCAAGGATTCCGTTAGTCCTGGATTCAAACCCAGCCCTCACCTCTTCCCTAGCTGTGTGATTTTATGTCCACTGTCCGACCGCTCTGATGGCTCATTTCCTGTGCAGAGTTCTGTGTATTTCGTTTTTGAGATGGAGTCTCACTCTGTCACCCAGGCTGGAGTACGATGGCACAATCCCGACTCACTGACCTCCACCTCCTGGGTTCAAGTGATCCTCCTGCCTCAGCCTCCCAAGTAGCTGGGATTACAGGCGTCTGCCACCACGCCTGGCTAATTTTTGTGTTTTTACTAGAGATGGATTTCACCATGTTGGCCAGGCTGCTCTCGAACTCCTGACCTCAGGTGATCCGCCCACCTCTGCCCCCCAAAGTGCTGGGATTACAGGTGTGAGCCACCACGCCCAATCAGGCTCAGCTGTTTGTTTGTTTACCCCGCTGTTTTCTCAGTGCCTGCTCTGCATGAGGTGTTGTTTTGGGTAGTGGGCTTCTTCCTGATGTCCCGCCAGGACCCCTCCGGCCCTCATGGTGTGGGTTGCCAGGCCTTGGTGTTTGGGCCGTGGGCAGGTGAGTGGGAGCCTGGGCTACAGTCGGTGCTTGGCTCCCTTGGAACTGACGTCTTCAGCATGGCAGGGAGGAAGACCCCAGGGCAGTGGGGCGGCTGCCGTTGGGAGATGCCGGCTTCCCGCTTCCTGGGAATGCAGGCAGTAATGCCACGTGCAGGACCTCAATCAGGGCCCAGTGTGGTGGATCACTTGAGGTCAGGAGTTCAAGACCAGCCCAGCCAACATGGCGAAACCCTGTCTCTCCTAAAAATACAAAAATTAGCTGGGCGTGGTGGCTTATGCCTTAATCCCAGCACTTTGGGAGGCGGAGGCAGGCAGATCACTTGAGGTCAGGAGTTCGAGACCAGCCTGGCTGACGTGGCGAAACCCCAGCTCTACTAAAAATACAAAAATTAGCCAAGTGTGGTGATGGGCGCCTGTAATCCCAGCTACTCAGGAGGCTGAGGCAGGAGAATCGC
Organism: Saimiri boliviensis; assembly: GCF_048565385.1. NCBI lineage: Eukaryota > Metazoa > Chordata > Mammalia > Primates > Cebidae > Saimiri > Saimiri boliviensis. The sequence continues at coordinate 41,128,099 of NC_133462.1, forward strand.
TTGAACCCGGGAGCAGAGGTTGCAGTCAGCTGAGATCACACCACAGCACTCCAGCCTGGGTGACAGAGTGAGACTCTGTTTCAAAAGAAGAAAAGGAAAAAAAAAAAAAAAACCCAGTCAGGAAATCTGGGGCAAGAAGCATTCAGGAGAGCTGGACTCGGGACACAGGACTTTTCAGGAAACGTGAACCATTTTTTTACTTACATTTTCCATTTATGTATGTAGTTCAGGCCAGAAAAGTGTTCAAAACCTGTGTCCAAAAGAGTGTTTAAGAAGCCCTTTCACACAGTGGCTCGTCTGTAATCCCAGCACTTTGGGAGGTCAAGGCTGGAGGATTGCTTGGGGCCAGGAGTTCCAAATCAGGCAGGGCAGTATAGCAAGCTCCTGTCTCTGCAAGAAATGTTAAAAATTCACTTTGGGAGGCCGAGGCGGGCAGATCACGAGGTCAAGGGATCGAGACCATCCTGATCAACACGGTGAAACCCCATCTCTACTAAAAATACAAAAATTAGCTGGGCATGGTGGCGCGTGCGTGTAATCCCAGCTACTCGGGAGGCTGAGGCAAGAGAATCGCTTCAACCCAGGAGGCGGAGGTTGCGGTGAGCCGAGGTCGCGCCATTGCACTCCAGCCTGGGTAACAAGAGCAACACTCCGTCTCAAAAAAAAAAAAAAAAAAAAAGTCAGGTGTCATGGCGTGTGCCTGTGGTCCCAGCTCCTCAGGAGGCTGAGGTGGGAGGATCACTTGGGGCCAGGAGGTCCAGATCAGGCAGGGCAACATAGCAAGACCCCATCTCTGCAAAAAATTTTTAAAATTAGCCGAGTGTGGTGGTGTACGCCTGTGGTCGCAGCTAACGAGCAGGCTGAGGCGAGAGAATTGCTTGAGCCCAGGAGGTCAAGGCTGTGGTAAGCCATGAGGCACCAGTGCATTCCAGTCTTGGTGATAGTGTGAGACTCTGTCTCAAAAAAGAAAAAAAAAAAAATGCACCCTTTCAAATGAAAATTCTCTGCGATGAGAAAATTCACACTAGTTTGATTGGTAGTGTTTTTTTTTTTTCTTCTTTTCCAGTGAAATATGGAAGTTGTTGGAGATTGATAAGGGAGGGGAGTAGAGAATGGGAGGCTCTGGGCATGAATGATGGGAAGTGAAGTCAGAGAAGGCTTCCTGGAGGAGGTAGAGGCTACTCTAAGAAGTAAAGGTAGAGTAGGAGTTAACTGGGCAGTGAGGGGAGAGAAGGGTGTTCTAGGCAGACGGAACAGCATGAACAAAAGCTTCCCACACATGGTCTTTGTGAAGCATCAGTTGGTTTTACTTTGTGACCTGCACTGGGCCCAGTGCATAGTAGGTGCTTACTGAATGCAAATGGTAGCTGTCAGTTAGTGGACGCTGCCCTCAGTCCCGAATCTGAATGACGCCATGTGGCTGTCGCTTTCCAGCAACTGCATTCTGAGTGACCCAAGGCTCAGAGGTTTGAGCGTCATCTGAAGCCCCTGAACTACTCGCCTGCTGAGCAGGGATAACGTGTGACATTTCGAATCTTCATCTCCCTGCCCTGGCTACTAACAAGGCTCCGTCGTCGGGCACACAGTGGGCTCACAGATTGAGGGGTGGAGAAAAAGCTAGGTGCAGTGATTCGTGCCTCTAATCCCAGGCCCTTTGGGAGGCCAAGGCCGGAGGATTGCTTGAGCCCAGGAGTTCAGCCTGGGCAACACAGTGAAATCCTGCCTCAGAGGAAAAAAAGAAAAAAAAAAAAAAAAAAAGCTAAAAACATAGAATAAAAAGAAAGGTGGAGAAACCTACATCAAACCGACAGTAAAGAAAACCTGGGGAGTTGATTGGCTCTTGAACAAAGAAGGTTAATGTTAGAATGGTCCACCTTCAGGCATAGCTGGATCCAGGGGCTCATACAAGAAAAGCAGATCCAGAGAAATGGAGCCATTTACCTGAGGCTGCACAGCCCAGAGGAGGTGAAATCACGATTCAGAGTCTAGGGTTGCTTGCAATCCAGAGTCTGTGCTGCTCGGCATGGCTCAAAAAGTTGACCCATGTCAGGGAGTCATGACCCCGTCTGACTGAGGTTTATGGAAGGGAGACGACGTGCTTAATGTCACACAGTGTTCAAGGAGCAGAGACTGACTGAACTCACGCTGAACCTGTGGTCTGTTTTTTTTTTTTTTTTTTCCGAGATGGAGTCTCACTCTTGTTGCCCAGGCTGGAGTGCAGTGGCTCGATCTCAGCTCACTGCAACGTCCGCCTCCCGGGTTCAAGCGATTCTCCTGCCTCCTGAGTAGCCGGGACCACAGGCACACGCCACCACGCCAGCTAAATTTTTTTTGTGTTTTTAGTAGAAACGGGGTTTCGCCGTGTTAGCCAGGCTGGTCTCCGTCCCCTGACCTCGTGATGCACCCGCCTGGGCCTCCCAAACTGCTGGGATGACGCATGAGCCACTGCGCCCGGCGGAAACATGTGGCCCTGATGGACGGCTGGATGGAGCCCTCTCCTTGAGCGGTTGAGACAGGATCTTTCTGTGTTGCCCAGGCTGGAACGCAGCGGCGGAGATCGTAGCTCACTGCAGCCTCTACCTCCTGGGCTCAAGCAAACCTCCCACCTCAGTCCGCAGAGTGGCTGGGACTAGAACACACGCCACCATGCCTGGCTAATTGTTTGTGTGTTTTCTTTGTAGAGATAAGAGCCTCGCTGTGTTGCCCAGGCTGGCCTCGAACTGCTGGGCTCAAGCACGCCACCCGTCTGAGGCTCCCAGAGTGCTGGGATTACTGGTGTGAGCCCCTGTGCCCGAGGAACCCGTGGTCTTAGAACCACGTGGCGGGGTTCCTCCTTCAGCGCAGCTTGAGCGACGGGTTGGTTCCACTGAGGCAGGAGGGAGCAAAGGCTCTCCGGAGCCACCCCGACCTCGGGCCAGGCCCTCCCCACTCCTCGGAGCAGCACCCACCCCAGCCCCGCCTGCCGCCGGCCCCCGGTGGTGCTGACGTTTCCCGTGCTCTTGATAAACACATCACACGGAGACAGGTAGGGAGGTCCCCGCCGACTGCGGCTCGGTGCCAGCCGTGGGCCCCGGCCAGGCCTGCCCGTCTCTGTCACAGGCGGAAACGAGACTGGCAGCCAACTGTCGTCCGGAGAGCCGGCCGCCTCGCTGCCCAGCGCCTGGTTTCCTACGCGTCCGCGGTGACCACATGGATTCCCCGGCAAGCATCGTCCCCCCATCTCTGTGCAGTGGGCCAGTCTGTGAGTCCCACCATCTTCGCCTCAACACCGCCCTGTCTCTGCTCACTCTGACCTTGAACGTCTCCGGGGCATTTGTTAGGCATCTACTGTATATGCCAAGCATTGGGCTTAGGCTGTCAGCAAGCCTTGTCACTAAATCCTAGGCCGGGACCCGGCGTGGCGGCTCACGCCTGTCATCCCAGCACTTTGGGAGGCCGAGGCAGGCGGATCACCTGAGGTCAGGAGTTTGAGGCAGGCGGATCACCTGAGGTCAGGAGTTTGAGACCAGCCTGACCAACACGGCGAAACCCCGTCTCTACTAAAAATAGAAAAAATGAGCCGGACGTGGTGGCTACTCGGGAGGCTGAGGCAGCAGAATTGCTTGAACCTGGGAGGTGGAGGTTGCAGTGAGCCGAGATTGTGCCACTGCACTCCAGCCTGGGCGACAGAGTGAGACTTGTTTAAAAAAAAAAAAAAAGGAAAAATCAATAAATGCTAGGCTTTGGGGTGGAGTAGCCTGGACTCATATCTCCCCTCTGCTACTGCCATGCTGTGTGACCTTGGACAAGTGTCCTGACCTCCCTGATGCTCAGTTCCTCATCTGTAAAATGGAGACAGTTGCAATTCAGTGTGTGTAAAGGTCCTCGAGCCGTGCCTGGCACGCAGTACGTGACCTGTACATGGCAGTTATTGTTACTTTTGCTGTTCTTTTATTTTTAATTTTTTTAGAGACGGAGTCTTGCTCTGTCGTCCAGACTGAAGTACAGTGATGTGATCACAGCTCACTGCAGCCTCCATCTCCTATGCTCAAGCAGTCCTCCTGCCTTGGCCTCTCCAGTGGCTGGGACTACAGGCATGTGCCACCACGTGGCTAATTTATATATATATAAATTTTTGTAGAGATAAGGTCTCATTATGTTGGCCAGGCTGGTCTCAAATTCCCCAGCTCAAATGATCCTCCTGTCCCGGCCTCCCAAAGCACGGGGATTACAGGTGTGAGCCACCACGCCTGGCCCACTGTGATGATTTTAGTATTCGCAAGTCTTGGCGTCTTGCATCCTCCTCCCGTTCCACACATCCTGTGCCAGCTGCTTCACACCGCGCCCTTTCCCTAACAGTACTGGGACGTACGTGTCCAGTGATACCTTTTTCAAGGCTGTGTACTATGCCTTCTTTTTCAGGGCCGTGTAGTATTCCATCTGCGTGCCCATTTGTGTCTCTCTTTTGCTTTGCTGTGAGGTGCACTTCGGGGCTCGTGTACACACCGGCCGCACACACAAGCAGGAGATGACACGTGGGGTGTGCATTTCTGTACGCACTGCCCGTCGCCCAGCAACGCTGCAGGGGCCTAGAGCTCCATCACTGGATATTTATTGAGCACCTCCTGTATACCAGGCCCTGATCCCCACAGGGTCAGTTGTTGGGAACAGAGTGATGGAGAATACAGAGGGAAAAACACTGTCCTCGTGCAATGCATCGTGGAAGGACCATGAACAAATAGCAGCCGGGTGCGGTGGCTCAGCCTGTAATCCCGGCATTTGGGAGGCCAAGGTGGGTGGACCGCCTGAGGTCAGGAAGTCGAGACCAGCCTGACCAACATAGTGAAACCCCATCTCCACTGAAAATACAAAGGCCGGGCATGGCGTGGTGGCTCACGCCTATATTCTCAGCAGTTTGGGAGGCTGAGGCAGGCAGTTCATGAGGTCAGGAGATCGAGACCATCCTGACCGACGTAGGGAAACCCCATTTCTACTTAAATACAAAAAAAGTAGCTGAACGTGCCTCAGGAGGCTGAGGCAGGAGAATCGCTTGAACGTGGGAGGCAGAGGTTGCTGTGAGCTGAGATTGCGCCACTGCACTCCAGCCTGGGAGACAGAGCAAGACTCTGATGCACCTCAGATACATACCTAGATACATACGTTCATATATAAAAATAGAATAATCAGCTAGGTGTGGCGGTGCGAGCCTGTACCTCAGGAGACTGACGTGGAAGGATCACTTAAGCCCAGGAGTTCAAGGCTGCAGTGAGCTGAGATTGCATCCCTGCATTCTGGCCTGGGTGACAGAGTGAGACTCTGTCTCAAAAAAAACCACAAAAAACACAAACCACAAAGCACATAGATAAAAAATGTGGTAAGGATCTACTGTATGCCATGCCTTTAAGAAAAATATGGTCGGCTGGGCGTGGTGGCTCACACGTGTGATCCCAGCACTTTGGGAGGCTGAGGCAGGTGGATCTCTGGAGGTCAGGAGTTTGAAACCAGCGTGGCCAACATGGTGAAACCCTGTCTCTACTAAACATACAAAAATTAGCTGGATGTGGTGGCCCGCGCCTGTAGTCCCAGCTACCCAGAAGGCTGAGGCGGGAGAATGGCTTGAACCTGGAAGGTGGAGGTTGTCGTGAGCCGAGATCGCGCCACTGCACTCCAGCCTGGGTGATAGATCGAGATCAAGATTCCATCTCAAAAGAAAAGGAAAAGCAGAAGGAAAAGCCAGAGGGAGGGGCTCCTTCAGCTAGAGAATCAAGACGGGCCTCACAGAGGAAGTGACATTTCAGTAAGACTAGCGGGACTAGGAGAAGACCGTTTGTTGACATCTGAGGGAGGCGTGTTCCGGGCCCAGGACACAGCTGGTGCAAAGGCCCTGGGGCAGATCCATGCCTGGAGTGTTGGAGGAGCAGCGAGGAGGCCCGTGTGGCTGGAGCAGAGTGAGGAGCCGGAGAGAGGGAGGAGGGGAAGGTGGGGACAGGACGGGGCAGGTCGTGCAGGCCCTTGGGGGCGCACCAGGAGGACTTGGGCCCTTACTCCAAGGGAGGTGGGAGCCATGGAGGGCGATGGGCAGAGGAGGACTGGGCCGTGACCCAGGTGCTCAGGGGCGACCCTGGCTGCTGCAGAAAGGACGGGCCGTGGGGGATGCGTGCCGATAGTGACGGACCAGGGGACGGTGCCGGACGGACCAGGACGCGGTGGAGGAGGGGCTGCATTCTCCAAGGCTTTTGCGCGAGGTTGGCTGGATTCTCCACGTGCTTGGCTGCAGGGTGGAGGGGCGCTGCGTGAAGAGTGACCCCGGGGCCTCCGACCTGAACTCTGTGAGGACGGAGAAGGTGAGCTGAGGTGGCGAAGATGCCGAGAGAGGCCGCATGGAAACGCCCCCCATTAGCAGGACGCCTGCCAGGGTTCCCGCGGGAGCAGTGGGCTGGTTCTCCCCGGAGATGCGGGCTTGGCAGCTCCTGACTTAGCCCATGAGTCAGGGGCCACAAGCAAGCCAGCGGCCCCGGGCAAGGCACGTCCTGTCCTCCGCCTCAGTTTCCCCAGCTGAGATAAAGAACACAACAAAATGAGTTAATTTGCATAGAGCACTTGCAGAAGTGGGCCGTGGGCCGTGGGCTGCACACTGGGGTCGGATGGGGCTGCAGGTGAGCTCAGGAGGGGAGGTCTAGTGTGCAGGCCAGGGAGGTTAAGGCGCTTGCCCAAGGCCACACAGCACGTGGCGCAGGCTCAGCCCCACTAAGGGGCCCGCACACGCGCCGCCAGAGCCAGCCACCCCCCCTCCTCTCTCCGCCCCCGGAGCCGCGAGCTCCAGTTTTTGGTGGTTTCCAGGCTCCCCTCAGTTCCTACTTGGCACCCGCCTCCCACCTCCGCGCGCTCTGAGCCCAGGGCCCAGCGCCAGGCGGGCTGCAGGGCCGGGGGTCTTGGTGAGCATCCTCCACTTTTACACCCAGGGTTCCTTTTGCCTCCCCCTGTACCCCACCCGTGCTCCCGCTAATGAAGGGAGAGGAACGGGAGGGAGCGGGCGAAATTATATACACACGAACATCTAAAAATTAGTTTAGGATCCGGGCCAAGAACCACTCGGGCTTGGCCAGGCATTGTGGGTAATTCATTGCTGATTACCATAAAAGCCACAGCCCGGCTGACAGGCGGCTGCGGTGCTTTTGTTTAAGATTCTGATGAATATATCATCTCTCTCCCGGCCTGGAGCCTACGGTTCCCCCACCCTGAAGGCTGCCAGGCCCCTGCCCACCCTGCTCTCTTCCCCCACTGCCAAATGTGAGTCTGCAGGTTCCCTGAGAGGTTGGCAGCCGCCCGTGCCCAGTGGAGTCTGCCCCTGAGGCTGCGTCGGTGAAGCTTGGCTTGGCACTCGAAGCGAACCAGCAGCCACGGCCAGCCCGGGCCCTGCACTGTGGCCGCTGCCCTGGGCCCGGGTCCCTCTCTTCCATGTGGCTGTACCGGGCTCGGCCCCATGCTGGGACTGGGGACACTATACTGACGGATGCAGACGGAGTCCTTGCCCTTAAGGAGTCTGGGGGGGACGATGGCTGATGAGACAGGCATTTATTCGTAAAGACTTCCCATCTCCTGCCCGGGAGATGCGGATTAAAACAACGAGATATCATTTCTCGCCCATCCATTTAGCAGAATTGTTTGAAGCGTGGTATCATCCAGGGTGGCAGCGTCGAGGGGAACCAGGCCCTCCGGGCACCGCTGGCAGAAGATGAAATTGGCATCTCTGCGTCACCACGTCTTATTTTTAATGTATTGTTCTGGCCAGATAACGCATCCACGTGGGATACGATGGAGGAAAATGCGTGCTTCCCTCCCCTGTCTCCCTCCCAGTAGTAGTCTCCTCCCAGAACAGGGGTCAGGAGAGTTTTCCATAAAGGGTCACCTTGTAAATCTTTCCAGCTTCGCCGGCTGGACAGTATCTACTACTCAACTCTGCCATTGAGTGTGAAAGCAGCCAGAGACAGATACGTAGACCGGTGGACATGGCTGTGTGCCAATAAAGCTTTATTTATAAAAACAAACGGTGGGCCGGATTTGGCCCCCGATGCAGCGGGTGATAAAAATGGTCTCCGTCTACGCACCATGGTACAGTCGCCCTGAGACGAATGTGGCTATTGAGCGTTTGAAATGTGTCCAGTGCAACCGAGGAACTGAATTTTCAATTTGATTCCATTTTATTCCATTTAAATTTAAACAGCCACATACGGCTCGTGGCTACTGTTTTGAAGAGTGCAGTTTATCTAGAAATCTTCTGTGAACGTTCAGTAGGCGGCTGGATTTATATGCCTTTGTTTAACCAAACGGCAGCATCTTTTACATGCTGTTCTGGACGTTGTTTTTTTTCCCCCCCTCTTAAAAATATAGTATCTTAAAAGTAATTTTATAATTGTACAGCTCGTGTTCCCATTCCTTTTCACAGCTCTGATACTGATCTCATAACACTAAGAGATACTAATGTCTTTGATCGTGATTTGACCCCTTGTCCTGTTTTATTTATTTTTATTTTAGAGGCTCGCTCTTGTCGCCCAGGCTGGAGTGCAATGGCATGATTTTGGCTCACCGCAACCTCTGCCTCCCAGGTTCAAGCGATTCTCCTGCCTCAGCCTCCCAAGTAGCTGGGATCACAGGCATGCGTCACCACACCTGGCTGATGGTGTATTTTTTGTGGAGATGGGGTTTCTCCATGTTGGCCAGGCTGGTCTCAAACTCCTGACCTCCGAGGTGATCCGCCCACCTCGGCCTCCCAAAGTGCTGAGATTACAGGCGTGAACCACTGCACTGGCCTATTTATTTATTTATTCATTGATTTACTTATTTTTTTGAGATGGAGTTTTGCTTTTGTTGCCCAGGCTGGAGTGCAGTGGCACCATCTCAGCTCACCGTAGCCTCCGCGTCCCCGGGTTCAAGCAGTTCTCCTGTGTCAGCCTCCGGAGTAGCTGGCGCCAGCATCAGCCCTGGCTAATTTTTTTTTGTATTTTTAGTAGAGGCAGAGTTGCACCATGTTGGCCAGGCTGGTCTCCAAGTCCTGGCCTCAGGTCACCTCCCTGCCTTGGCTTCGCAAAGCTCTGGGATTACAAGCGTGAACCGCCTTGCCCAGCCTGTTTATTTTTTTGAGACGGAGTTTCACTCTTGTTTCCCAGGCTGGAGTGCAGCGGCTTACCCTCACTACAACCTCTGCCTTCCGGATTCCAGCCATTCTCCCTGCCTCATCCTCCTGAGCAGCTGGGATTACAGGTGTGCTCCATCACACCCGTCTAATTTTTTGTACTTTTCAGTAGAAACGGGGTTTCACCATGTTGGCCAGGCTGGTCTTGAACTCCTGACCTCAGGTGATCTTCCCGTCTCAGCCTCCCAAGGTGCTAGGATGACAGGTGTGAGCCTCTGGACCTGGCCTCCTTGTACTGTTGTTTATTGAGCCAATCCCCTGTTGATGGTTTGCTTCAAATCTTTTGCTGTGAGGACTCTTCTCCGTGTGTCGTTTTGTGGGAAAGGGTCTGCCAGGTAGATTTCTAGCGGTGCCGTTATCGGGCCTAAAGGGAAGTCATTAGCTTAACTTCGGGAAGTTAATACCCAGTTAGGACCTACTCATTTCCGACTGTGTAGGAGGGAACCTGCGTGTTTAGAACAAGCTGTAACCCAACCTTCCACCCCAGCTGCCTTCTCTGGCCGTCAGAGAGACAAAAGTGCTTCCCCAGGCGGGGCCCGGTGGCTCACGCCTGTCATCCCAGCACGCTGGGAGGCCGAAGCAGGCGGATCACCTGAGGGCAAGCGTTGAAACCAGCCTGACCAACATGGAGAAACCCCATCTCTACAAAAAACACAAAATTAGCCGGGCGTGGTGGCACATGCCTGTAATCCCAGTGACTCGGGAGGCTGAGGCAGGAGAATCACTTGAACTCGGGAGGCGGAGGTTGCGGTGAGCCGAGATCGCGCCACTGCACTCCAGCCTGGGCAACAAGAGTGAAACTGTCTCCAAAAAAAAAAAAAAAGAAAGAAAAAATCACCCTGGGCCAGGCGTGGTGGCTCACGGCTGTCATCCCAGCACTTTGGGAGGCCGAAGTGGGCAGATCACTTGAGCTCAGGAGTTCAACACCAGCCTGGCCAACATGGTGAAACCCCCGTGACTACTGAAAATACAACAATTAGCCAGCGTGGTGCCCGCCTGTAATCCCAGCTGCTCGGGAGGCTGAGGTGGGAGAACTTCTGGAACCCGGGAGGCAGAGGTGGCAGTGAGCCGAGATGGCGCCACTGAATTCCAGCCTGGGTGACAGAGCGAGACTCTGTCTCAAAAAAAAAAAAAAATCTAGAGTTACCTGTATTCTAGAGTTACCTTTGGTCAGTAACTGCATAAGAAAAACACGCAAACAGTAGAGACTGTTTCCAGGGGGGCATCAGAGGGACTGTCCCCTCCTCCCTTCCACTAGTGTTTGTACCTACTGTGTTGCAGATTCTCTCTGTTCTGGGTATGAAGAATTTGCCTTTGTAAAAAATTTTTTAAGAGACAAGGTAGGCCGGGCGTGGTGGCTCACGCCTGTAATCCAAGCACTTTGGAGGCCAAGGCGGGCCAATCACCTGAGGTCGGGAGTTCAAGACCAGCCTGACCAACGTGGTGAAACCCCGTCTTAAAAAAAAAAAAAAGAGACGAGGTCTCACTCTGTCATTCCGGTTGGAGTACAGTAGCAGGATCATAGCCCGATGCAGCCTCAAACTCCTGGCTCCAAGCTGTCCTGGCACCTCAGCCTCCCAGAGAGCTAGGATTAGAGGGGCGAGCCACACCCAGCTTCTAGACGCAGGATTTCTTTTCTTTTCTTTTCTTTTTTTTTTTTTTTTTTTTTTGAGACGGAGTTTCACTCTTGTTGCCCAGGCTGGAGTGCAGTGGCGCGATCTCGGCTCACCGCAACCTCCACCTCCCGGGTTCAAGCGATTCTCCTGCCTCAGCCTCCAGAGTAGCTGGGATTTACAGGCATGTACCACCACGCTCGGCTAATTTTGTATTTTTAGTAGAGATGGGGTTTCACCATGTCAGGCTGGTCTTGAACTTCTAACCTCAGATAATCCTCCCGTCTTGGCCTCCCAAAGTGCTGAGATTACAGGTGTGAGCCACCGCATCTGGCCCCTTTTTTTATTGTTGTTTTTTTTGTGACATGGTCTCACTCTGTCACCCAGGTTAGAGTACAGTGGCGTGATCATAGCTCATTGCAGCCTCGACCTCTCAGGCTCAGGTGATCCTCCCACCTCAGCCTCCCGAGTCGTTAGGACCATGGGCATGCCCCAGCATGCCTGGCTAATTTCTGTATTTTTCTTTGTAGAGACAGGGTGTTACTACGTTGCCCAGGTTGGTCTTGAACTCCTGGCTTCAAGTGATCCTCCTGCCTCGGCTTCCCAAGGTGCAGAGATCTCAAGCATGACCCACCATGCCTGGCAAATTAAGTGGCTTTGTGGGGGTATAGTGAGTGAGCCTGGATGGTGGGAGGAGCCCAGGATAATAGCTGGTGCACTCGCTGAGCGCCTGCTGTATGCTCGGCTCAGTTCTGAGGGCTTTGCCCTACTAAGTGCTTGAGACGGGTTTTTATGTCTTGGGGAAATAGGGTTGGGTCCAGGTCCTCACACTTGGTCGGAGATACCACCTTCTCCCACCACAAACCTGAGAGCTTGGAGAGCCACCCAGGGAGGCCCTGCCCCCACCTGAGCCCTGGGGGGTAGCAGGGAGCTCTGCCCGCTGACCCCCCGACAGCCCCCCTTGTCCCTCACTCTCCTCTGCTGTGGGCTGGGAGCTGGCCGCGGGTCCTCACCCTCCCCAGGGCTACTGAGGTTTACTCTCCACACCTCTCTTGCCTCCAGACCTTGGCATTTGCTATTCCTTCCACCTGGGACACCTTTCCTGCTCCCCAACCCCCGCCTCGGCCCAGCGCAATTCTCCTGTCCCTCTCCTCTTAGACATCACCTCTTTCTGGAAGCCTTGCGGTGTCCGCTATTACGGCCCCGATCTCTTTTTGTTTGTTTTGTGTGTGTGTTTAGAGACGGAGTCTTGCTCTGTCGCCGAGGCTGGAGTGCGGTGGCGTGATCGCAGCTCACTGCAACCTCTGCCTCCTGGGTTCGAGCGATTCTGTTGCCTCAGCCTCCCAAGTAGCTGGGACTACAGGTGCACGCCGCCGCGGCTGGCTAATTTGGGGATTTTTCTTTCATTTGTTTGAGACAGAGTTTCTTTCTTGTTGCCCAGGCTGGAGTGTGGTGGTACGTTCTCAGCTCACTGCAACCTCCGCCTCCCGGGTTCAGGCGATTCTCCTGCCTCAGTCCCTCAAGTGGCTGGGATCACAGGCACCCGCCACCGTGCCAGGCTAATTTTCTTATATTTTTAGTAGATGTGAGGATTGACCGTGTTAGCTAGGCTGGTCTCGAACTCCTGCCTTCAAGTGATCCACCTGCCGTGTTGTCTCACCCAAAGTGCTGGGATTACAGGAGTGAGCCACCGCGCCTGGCCGACAGCCTGACTTTTTCAAATTCTGGAACAGAGTCTTGCTCTGTCACCCAGGCTGGAGTGCAGTGGTGCGATCTTGGCTCACTGCAGCCTCCGCCTCCTGGGTTCAAGCGATTCTCCTGCATCAGCTCCCAAGTAGCTGGGATTACAGGCACCTGCCACTATGCCTGGATAACTTTTTTTTTTTTTTTTAATTTTTAGTAGAGATGGGATTGCACCACGTTGTCCAGGCTGGTCCCGAACTTCCGACCTCGTGATCTGCCTGCCTCGGCCTCCCAAAATGCTGGGATTACCGGCATGAGCCACCACGCCCGGCCAAGGCCTGACCTTTAACTTCCAGGACCCCCCGTCTGCCTCCCGCAGTCATCTTGTATCCTTAGTGCTCAGCCCAGAGCCTGGTATACAGTAGGTGCCTTATAAATGCTGGAGGGGTGCTGAGAGAAGAAACATTATAGGGGTATGATAGTTTTTCATTCTCAAATGCTGACATGGCCTGGAGCACCGTGGCCACCTGCACTCCTGTTTATTTTTTTTATTTTTATCTTGAGACAGAGTCTCGCTCTGTCGCCAGGCGCCAGGCTGGAGTGCAGTGGCGCCATCTCGGCTCACTGCAACCTCTGCCTCCCGGCTTCAAGCAATTCTCCTGCCTCAGCCTCTGGAGTAGCTGGGACTACAGGCGCACGCCACCACGCCCAGCTAATATTTGTATTTTAGTAGGGACAGGGTTTCACTATGTTGGCCAGGATGGTCTCGATCTCTCGACCTTGTGATCTGCCCGCCTTGGCTTTATTTCATTTTTATTATTTTTTTGATACAGAGTCCCACTCTTTCCCCCGGGCTGGAGGGCAGTGGTGCGATCTTGGTTCACTGCAACCTCCGCTTCCCGGGTTCAAGTGATTCTCCTGTCTCAGCCTCCCAAGTAACTGGGACTACAGGCACCCGTCACCACCCCAGGCTAATTTCTTGTATTTTTGGTAAAGACGGGGTTTCACCATGTTGACCAGGCTGGTCTCGAACTCGCGACTTCAAGTGTTCCGACCCCCTCAGCCTCCCAAAGTGCTGGGATCACAGAGCCGCTGTACCCTCCTGCTCACTCGCTCTGCCCGCTGTCCACACCAGCCCCCTCTCTTTTCCCAGAACCGCGTGTGTTTATTTCCACCTTGGGGCCTTTGCACGTGCCGTGTCCTCTGCCCTGTCTTTGTTTGGCTGCCTCTGTCTATCGCTGTCTCCCCAGACCAGAAGCCCTGAGAGGTTATCTGCCTTGATCTCTACCCAAGTCCCCAGCACTCAAGACAGCCCTAGCACCCAGGAAGTGCTGGGGTTTCAGCCGTCACCCGAAGTCCCTCCCCTGTGCAGCTGGACCAAGCCCTGCCTTGGGGACCTCCCTGGTGTGTGCCTTGGTGTCCTTGATCTTTACAGACTTCGAACCCGCAAAAGTCAGCCGCAGGCACCCGAGAGCCCATTTTCCCTGGTGCTTAGGTGGGGAAACTGAGGCCCGGAGCGTGGCAAGGACTCAGGTCGACACAGCTCCCTCAGGATAAAGCTGGGAAGAGAAGCCGGGCTTCCTGCCTCCGTGAGCCGCGGTTTGGGAAGTCAGGGACACTCCCCTAGAAATGGGCTCTTTGGGGGCGGCCTCTGGGGGAGGCATCCGGAGGCCCAGAGCCGCGCGGACCAGCAGTGACTTCCCTTTCAGTTCCTAACATGTCCAGGAGGAAAGCCCGGGACGTTCAGGGCGATCTCGAACGCCGACAGCTGCCAGTTCGTAACCAAATCCCTTCCGCCTGCCGGGGTCACAGCAGCGTCCAGTGCCCGCGGAGGAGCTGGGCACTGTTTTCTTTGTGACAGTGTTTCTGGTGACCTTCGGGGCCGGGCAGAACCTTCTCAGTCTTCCTCAGAGATGTGCAATCCCGTTGAATTCGTTTCCAAAGTTAACTGGTTTAAGGAAAAGGCAGAAGACAGTCTGAAAGTTGTGTCTGAACAGGGTCTCGTTCTGTTGCCCAAGCTGGTATTTAGTGGCGGGATCTTAGCTCAGTGCGTCCTCAAAACTCCTGGGCACAAGCGATCCTCCTTCCTCGGCCTCCCACGTAGCCGGGAGTACAGGTGCGTACCGCCATGCCCAGGTAATTCTTTATTTTTTGTAGAGACGGTGGTGGGGAGGGGGGCCTCACTTCATTGCCCAGGCTGGTCTTAACGTTCTAGGCTCAAGTGATCCTCCCACCTTGGCCTCCCAAGGCTGGCTATGCCCAGCCTACATGAACGATTAAATGGGGGGCTGAGTGCAGGGGCTCACACCTGTAATCCTAGCACTTTGGGAGGCCAAAGCAGGCGGATCACTGGAGGTCAGGAGTTTGAGACCATCCTGGCCAACGTCGTGAAACCCCGTCTCTACTAAAAAGACAAAAAGCAGCCGGGCGCGGTGGTGAGCGCCTGTGATCCCAGCTACTCAGGAGGCTGAGGTGGGAAAATTGCTTGAACCCGGGAAGTGGAGATTACCCCACTGCACTCCAGCCTGAGTGACGGAGTGAGACTCCATCTTGAAAGAAAGAGAGAGAGAGAGAGAGAGAGACAGAGACAGAGACAGAGACAGAGAGAGACAGAGAGAGGAAGGGAGGGAGGGAGGAAGGGAGGGAGGGAGGGAGGGAGGGAGGAAAGAGAGCTGGTGAGACATGGCAGTCAGGAGCGAGGAGGGAGGATATTTGGGGGAGGCCGTGGTCACCCTCTCAGGGGACTGTGGGTGCAGAGGCGGAGGACACACGTCAATGAGAGACCCTTGGGCATCTCTCGGAGAGGAGGTGGCCAGATCCATTAAATGCACTTGCCGCCCGGTGCGGTGGCTCACGCCTGTATCACACACTCTGGGAGGCTGAGGCAGGAGGATCACCTGAGGGCAGGAGTTCAAGACTAGCCTGACCAACATGGCGAAACTCCGTCTCTACTGAAAATACAGAAATTGGCCGGGCGTGGTGTCACGCACCTGTAATCCCAGCTACTCCGGAGGCTGAGGCAGGAGAGTCGCTTGAACCCAGGAGGTGGGGATTGCAGTGAGCCGAGATTGTGCCCCTGCACTCCAGCCTGGGCGACAGAGGGAGACTCCGTCTCACAGAAAAAAGAAAAAAAAAAAACTCAGCAACTTTAATGCTCGCTGCTGGCTCAAGGTGGGAGTGGTGGGCCTGGCAGAGGCCCCGGCTGGCAACGGGCCTGGCAGGGGGGACCCGCCATTCTGTGCCTCCCCCGCCCCCACTTTTGGCTGAGTCAGCACATTGGTGCTGCAGAGCCGCTTCCGGTGTGGCCTGGAAGCCCTTTCCAAGCTTCTGTCCTTGGGACTGGAGCAGCAGCCCCCAGAGGATGCTTTGCTGGCCAGCCAGGAAGACGCAGGTTCAAAGCCCAGCGCTGAGGGTTTTGCGTTCCAGCCTTCCCTGTCCCCACGTTGGAAGTCTGGAGTTTGGAGACTCCAATGTGGCTGTCCCTGGGGATGAGAGTGGCCAGGGGCACTGTGGCTGCTGACGGCCCTGCTGACCTCTGTGCCGTGGGCCGGCAGCTCCAGCCTCTGCGGGGCCTCTGAGCTGTTGGTGTCCTCACCCTTTCATGTCACTTTTTTATGGCATGGTTTTTGTTACATAGATTCTGTCATTTTTTTTTTTTTTTTTTTAAATACTTGGAGTCTCACTCTGTCACCCAGGCTGGAGTGCAGTGGCACAGTCTCGGCTCGCTGCAGCCTCTGCCTCCTGGGCTCAAGCAGTCCTCCCACCTCAGCCTCCCACGTAGCTGGGACTACAGGCGCATACCACCACGTCCAGCTAACTTTTGTATTTTTTGCTGAGTTGAGGTCTCACTGCGTCGCCCAGGCTGGTCTCAAACTCCCAGGCTCAAGCCATCTGCCCACCTCGGCCTCCCAAAGTGTTGGGATGACAGGCGTAAGCCACCACACCAGCCCACCTGTTCTTTCAGAAAGCATTTATTGAGCACATACTGTGTATTCGACCGTGACAGTGACCAGGACTGACGTGGCCCCATGCTCCCTGCAGAGCCGGCCCCAGAACTCTCTGCAATGATCAAAATGCGCCACGCAGGTGTCCACGCTCAGGCCGTGAGCCACGCTGGAAATGTGGCCCGTGTGACTTGAGGAGCTGAATTGTAAATTTTGCTTGATTTTTCTTTTCTCTGTGTTTGCGACCGGCGGGGGGCGGGGGTTGGGAGCTGGCTCTGTCGCCTAGGCTGGAGTGCTGTGACATAGTCTCGGCTCACTGCAATGCCTGCCTCCTGGGTCCCAGCGAATCTCCTGTCTCAGCCTCCCAGGTAGCTGAGGCTACAGGTGCTCGCCACCACGCCCAGCTCATCTTTGTGTTTTTGGTAAAGGCTGGGTTTTGCCGTGTTGCCCAGGCTGGTCTCAAACTCCTGGCATCATGCGATGCACTCGCCCAGGCCTCTCAACGTATCGGGATTGTAGGTGGAGCCACGGTGGCCAGCCTGTTTAATTTTTCTTCATTTAAGTTTAATGAGTCTCATGTGGCTAGTGGCTTTTATTTGTTTGTGTTTGAGGTAGAGTTTCACTCTTGTCACCCAGGCCGGAGTGCAGTGGCGCCATCTCAGCTCACTGCAGCCTCAGCGTCCGGGGTTCAATCAATTCTCCTGCCTCGACCTCCCGAGTAGCTGGGATTACAAGTGCACACCACCACGCCTGGCTAATTTTTGTGTCTTTGTTTAGATGGAGTTTTGCCATGTTGACCAGGCTGGTCTCCAACTCCTGACCTCGGGTGATCCACCCGCCTCGGCTTCCCAAAGTGCTGGGATTATAGGTGGAAGGCACCACGCCCAGGTGCTAGAGATTCTTGTATTTGATAGCTCAGAGCCAGATAGTAAAAAGAATTTCAGGCCGGGCGCGGTGACTCAAGCCTGTAATCCCAGCACTTTGGGAGGCCAAGGCGGGTGGATCACGAGGTCGAGAGATCGAGACCATCCTGGTCAACATGGTGAAACCCCGTCTCTACTAAAAATACAAAACATCAGCTGGGCATGGTGGCGCGTGCCTGTAATCCCAGCTAGTCAGGAGGCTGAGGCAGGAGAACTGCCTGAACCCAGGAGGCGGAGGTTGCGGTGAGCCGAGATCGCACCATTGCACTCCAGCCTGGGTAACAAGAGCGAAACTCCGTCTAAAAAAAAAAAAAAAAAATTCAGCTGCCAGTAAGATAAAGGGTGTTGGGTGCTGCTTGAGCCGGGTGGGCAGCCAAGGCATTTCTGAGGAGGTGACACCCAAGGGGGAATGGAAGGGTGAGAAGAAAACGGAGAGGAAAATGTAGAGGAACAGTGTTCCAGGCAGAGGCAGAGCCTGTGCAAAGGCCCTGAGGCAGGACCGCACCGGGGGTGTTGGAGGACAGGGAGGAGGCCCATGTAGCTGGAGCAGAGTGAATGCAGGGGAGAGAGGGAGGGAAGGAGGGCAGGGGAAGGACGGGCAGGTCGGGCAGGGCCTGGGGGCCACAAAGAGCACTTGAACTTTGACCCTGAGGGAAGTGGGAGCCATGGAGGGCTGTGGGCAGAGGAGAGATGGGACCTGACTCAGGTGCCCACCTGCACTGTGTGGTGAGCGCTATGGGGAGGGCAAGGGTAGGAGGCTGGGAGGCTGGGGACCAGGGCAGAGGTGACTGTGCGGGTCCAAGCAGGCAGTAATCGGGCTGGACGGGTTGGAAAGGGAATGTGGAGAAAGACGGACAAAGTGAGCAGAAATTTAGGAGGGAAACGTGAGACCAACAGCATGTGGGGCGAGGGAGAAAGAGGAGTCAGAGCCAGCTTCCAGGCTCTAACCTGAGCCCCCGGAAGGATGGAGCTACCATCAGCAGGGTCGGGAAAGACATGAGAGGAGTGGCTTTGCTGGATCCAGCCATACCTGAAGGCGTCTCCGATTTTCCAGGAGGGGAAGGTAGCCTGGCCTGCGAGGGTGGACAGGTGAAAAAGGCAGACGTGGAGCTGGGGCGTGCCCGTGGTGGGCACTGTGCCCACTGCGGTGGGGCTGGTGGGTAGACCCGGCGCCAGGGCTGTGATGTGAACGTGGGCGAGGCGGGCTTCTGGCTGGCTGGCACCCGCCTATGCCCGGGGTCACGAATGCTGTGCTAGTTAGGAGGCGGGAGCCTTGGGCAGGGGCAGGGCAGGGCAGCCGAGAGAAAGCTGCCCAACCAGTTTCTCTCTGGCTCTCGCAGCCAGGGTGTGGAGTTTGTACCTAAATGAAATGTCTGGGGGTTTTTTTGGTGCCAAATACGGAGGAGGTGGGACAGATAGGCTGGTGGGGGGGGGGGGATCCTCCCCAGATGTGTCAAGGACGTGGTTTTACCTGAGGGGCCCCCATCAGGGAAGGTTTAGAGGCTGGAGACCATCCCAGTGCAGTCACTCCTGCTTTGGAAGTTTCTTCAGGAGACGACGGGACACATCTGTCCCTCACAGTGTTGTTTATAAGGGACATAGTGAAACAAACAGGTGGGAACGGATTAAATTCTGTGAGCTGGACCCTGGAAAGTGCTCCCCTAATGGTGATCCCCACGGGGCGAAAGAAAAGCTCGCACGTGTGCGCTCAGAGGAAAGACTGGAAGGAGATGCTTAGCCTCGGGGCCATTGTACGTGCTGTTCCTCCTGCCTGGAACTCTGTTCCCGTAGGCATTTGAATGTCTGATTTGCTCTCTTTCTCCAGGTCTAAATGCAATTGTCACCAATTCTAAAAGCTTCCCAGGGACGCCCGAGTCCTTCGGAGCCTTGCAGTGGGTTTGTTTATTATTTCGGCCGTCTTTCAGCGTTGCCTGGCCTGACGTTATCGACGGCGTTTATTTTCTGTGGGCCTCCATTTCCCCGCTGCTCGTCTGTGCCCCCGACAAGGGCAGGATTGCTCGTTCCATCGTGCTCACCACTGTGTCCTCGGCGCAGCACACAGTAGGTGCTCAATACGTGTACAGAGAATGAATGAGAACAGCCACACGCCAACAGTTTCTCTCTAGGCGAGGGATGGATTGTGGGTAACTTTTATTTTCTTCTTTATGCTGATTTTACCTAATTTTCTGCTGCACGCGCCTATTTTATAATTAGAAGAAAAGTTATTTTGAAAAAAATTACCCCCCTCCCAAGTCCCAGCTGTGGGAGCTGACGTGATCCGGCCCCGTGTTCCTCCCCAAGGGCAGCCGCCTCCGGGGTGCGTACAGAGGACATATCAACGGAATGTTTTTGGAGGGGCTCTGGGGGTCAGCCCCCAAGGGCACGGGGTAGGTGGGGCAATCAGGGAGGGCTTCCTGGAGGTGGCCACTCTTCACCTTCAGGGTGCTCAGGCCCAAAACCCGAAAGTCACGCTCGAGTCCCCTCTTTTCTGTGCATCCCCGAACGAGCCATTTAGAAAACTCCATTGTTCTGTCTAGAATGTTCCCTCCCCCCATCCTCTGCCCCGTCCGGCCCCATCATTGCCCTTCTCGACCCCAGCCTAGTCGTCCCCCACAGCAGCCGAGGAAGCCTGTGAGTACCTGGGTCAGGGCCCGTTCCTCCTCTACCCACAGCCCTCCATGGCTCCCACCTGCCTCAGGGTCAAAGTCCGGTTCCTTCCAGAGGCCTCTGAGGCCCTGTGTGTCCTGGCCCCCTTCCCCCACCGCCCTCCCCTCCTCCTCTCCCCCTCCTCACTCTCCTCCAGCCACACGGGTCTCCTGCCCCCCCGGACCTTGGTCCGGGCCACGCCGTCTGCCTAGAATCCTCTCACTTCGTCTCAACTCCTTCTGGTCTTTGTGGATTACCTCGCCTCTCTCCTATCCTCTGTTGATTTTATTTTACATCTTTTTAGAGACAGGGTCTTGCTGTGTCACCCAGGCTGGAGTGCAGTGGCACCATCATAGCTCACTGCAGCCTCAACTTCCTGGCCTCAAGGGATCCTCCTGCCTCAGCCTCCCGAGTAGCTGAGTCCACGGGCATGCGCCACCAGGCCCAGCTAATTTTTTTTTTTAGTTTCTTTGTAGAGATAAGGGTCTCGCTGTAGTGCCCAGGCTGGTCTCCGACTCCTGGCCTCAAGCGATTCTCCCGCCTCATCCCACAACGCTCACCCCAGTTATCCTCAGAGCCCTTACCACCGTCTGACCCTCAGTGGGTTTTCTTCCTTTTGTTTCTCGTGTGACACCTCGTTAGAGCATCCACACCCTGAGGGCAGGGATCTTTGTCAGTCTTCGTCACTGCTGTGTCTAGAACCGTGCCTGGCGTCAAGAACTTGCTTGGAAATGTTTGTTAGAAAAGGGTAGGCTGGGCGTAACCCTACTACAGGCTCCTGCACTTTGGGAGGCTGAGGGCGGAGGATCACTTTAAGTCCAGGAGTTCAAGACCAGCCTGGGCAACACACGGAGACCCCATGTCTACAAAAAAATAAAATCGAAAAATTAGCCAGGCCTGGTGGCACGTGTCTGTAGTGCAAGCTACTCAGGAGGCTGAGGTGGGAGGATCGTTTGAGCCCGGGAGGTTGAGGCTGCAGTGAGCCGTGGTGGTGCCACTGCACTCCAGCCCGAGCAACAGAGTGAGATCCTGTCTCCAGATGGGTACAAAGAGGCCGGCTTTGTGACAGGGGCACACAGTGTGGCCTTTGGAGGAGAATAAGGTTGGAGGGGCTCTGCTGGGTGCAGCCGGGCTGTTTGTGTAAATGTCTGCTGAGAACCTGAGCAGAGGCGAACCCTGCTCTGTCCACTGAGGTCACAGTCTGGTGGGAGAGGCAGACTGGGGACTAGGCACATTTAGGGCTCTGTGCTGATGGGGCCACCCAGCCAATGGGGGGGCCACCTGGCCTGCCTCCCCTAGCCCCTCGGGGACGGCTGTGTCCCCTGCCCACCGCGGTCACCACCATGGAATAGGGGCAAGAGGCCATCTCCACGGAGACATGGGCAAGAGGCCCAGAGAGGGCAGGACTGGCTGTGAAGGGTTGGCAGGCCCTCGTCTCCGGTCTCCTGAGCCCTGGGCAGCCCAGAGCCGGGCTGTCTGCCGCGGGTCCCACAGCCCCGAGCCTCCTGACCGTGGATCCGATGAGCGCCTGTTCCGTGCTTGGTTTATGTGGCAGATGGGGACACCGTCGGCCAGAGAGGCACGGGTCCTTTCTTGGCACACAGGGCATCCCTGGATTCAAACTCGGGTCTGTATGAGCCCAGTGCCTTGCCGCAGATCCAAGCAAGGTGCCTCCTCTGCTCCTGAGGGCCCACTGTGTGCCCTGCTGAGTCGGGGAGATCATACTGTGATCTCCTATGCCTGCACTGACACGGCACCTCCTGCGTGCCCGTGGTGGTGCTGCGGTGCCAGGCGACCTCCTCCGTGAAACACCTGCTGTGTGCCCTGCCGAGAGTGGGGCTACGTGGGATGGGGGACCTTGCCGCATCCTGTGTTTAGCAGTACCTACTGTGTGCTTCGTGTCATGTGTCAAAGGGGCAGGCGGGGAGCCTGTGTGCAGACACTCACAGACTGCCTACTGTGTGCATGGTGCTTTGTGGACTAGGCCACCTACTGTTGCAGGTGGGGCAGGGGAATTCCATGCCCCATTTTGCAGAGGGGGAAACTGAGGCAGGTTAAGGGGAAAGGGGCAGTGTTGGATCCACCAGTGGGGGAGGCATTTACTCGATGTTTGAGGGAGGTGGGAGTCACCTGCTGAGGTGGGGGGGGCGTGGACGCGCGCAGGACCCGCCTGTGTGTCTCCCATTAAAGCCCATGTCCTTTGCCCCACTGAGTAATGACTTCTCTAGAGAGTGATGCCGTCTGTCTCCAGGATGACCCTGTCCCTAGATAAACCCAAGGGGCTTCAAATTATTCCTGATGTATCCTGAGTTCGGGGCCCCAAGCAGCCCTGTGGTGAGAACTCCGCCTCTGGACCCAACCTTGGTTCCATTCCCTGCTCTTCTGGACCGTGGGCAGCCATATCTCTCCCCCTCTGTCTCTGTCTCTGTCTGTCTCTCTGTCTCTCTCTCTCTCTCTCTCTGTCTCTCTCTCTCTCTCTCTCTCTGTCTCTCTCTCTCTCTCGGCTCTGTTCTTCGCAGAATGGGGGTGATGGCAGGGCCTTGGGCCATCCGTGGCCGGTGGCCCTAGGAAGCACAGCTGGTGAGAGCTGAGCGCCCGGGACATCCCATTGGCGTTGGCATTCGGGCTTAGTCCTCAGCGCGAATGCTGGGACGAGAGGCGTTTTCTCCAGGGATGGGACCAGACGCGGGACCCCTTGGGTCTCCGTCCCGGCCCTGACCCTGGCCCCGGGCCCCCCAGGCCCCCCTGGCCTTCTCCATTCCGGGCTTCTCGGGTGGTTTTCAAACCCGCACCCTGGGCGCAGCGCGGGCTCGGATTGGCCGCCGGGACGGGGCTGCCCCTCCCTCTCCCTCCTCCTCTCCCTCTGCTCGGGTGTCGCGGGCCTGGCACGGCGGCCCCATCTGTTTCCAATCTGGCCCTGCGCTCTCCGCCCCCTCCTCAGGCTTGTGGCTGGGGTGGGGGCCTCTGCACAGTGTCCCCCCATTCATTCCGCCGGACCCCCAGCGGGAAGGAAGCCTGTACTCCGGCGCCCCTCCTCAGCTCTCTGGTCCAGGAGGGGGAGGAGGGGACGCCCCTGCACCACCACCCCCACCACCGCTGGGCCTCCAGTCCCACCCACACTGGGAGGGGCACTCTGCCCCTTCTCCGACCTCCTGTATTTGGGTGTGTTTGGGGAGCCCACCGCCGCCCGTACGGCATCCAGTCCCCTCATCCGTTGCCATGGCCACGATCAGAGCTGGGGAAGCGGGGAGCAGGGTGGTAGGGGCTCCGCGTGGCACCAGGCTTCGGGAGGGAGGGGTTTGGGGTCATGGCCTCTCCCGGGCGCCCCTTCTCTCAGTGTTGCCCGGACCTCCGCGGAGGCTCCCCTCGCCTCCAAATGGGGCTCCCCTCTGGTCCCCCCGCCCCACTTCCGGCTGGGGCCCCGCCCTGCCCTCCAAACCCCCGCACCCCCCTCCTGGAGTCTCAATCCCCCTCCCCGGTCCCGCCCCCTGCAGCCCCGCCCTGCGGCCCCGCCCCACCCCGGCCCCGCCCCTGGCCCGCGGCCCCGCCCCCAGGCCGAGCTCCCCAGGCCGAGGCCTCTCCCGAGTCTTCGCTGCGCGCTGCGCTCGGAGCGGACGGAGGGACGCGCGGACCGGCTGCGGCGGGCCCTGCGGAGGCCTCGCGGGGCCCGGGCCCAGTCTCCGAGCCGCGGGGTGAGTGCGCCCGGGACCCCCTTCCACCTTCCACCCCGAGGCCCGGACCGTGCCGGGCTTTGTGCCCCTCCTCGCGCCCCTCCGGGCTCCGAGGTGGGGGGACGCGGGGGTCCCCCCAGCCCAGCGCGGACCTGGCCGGGCCGGCCGCCCTCCGGGGACAGCTTGGGCCCGCTGCCGCCTGGCGCCCCACCGCATTCAGGCCCGGCGCTTGCACTTTGGAAAACTCCAGACCGTTATGCTCCGCGGGGTCCCCTCCCCCGCCTGGCCCCCAGCCCGACCCCCTCTCCTCCCCCACCTCCCGGAGGCGGAGCCAGGCGCGGGGCAGCCTTCGCTGCCAGCCCGGGGGAGCTCTGATTGGGGACTTCGCAGAAGGCGGAGGAGGCGACAGGACCGCAGAGGGGGCAGGTAGCGGGGGGTGTGTGGCAGGCATCCCTGCTCTTAGCCACCCCCGAAAATCACAGAAAGTTTCCCTCCGTCCGTTTCCGCTTCCCTCGGGCCTGTGGACCCCTTTGCCTCTGTGCTTTGTTGGGGGGGCTTTAAGAAACTGGGGGGCTTGGCCTCAGGGAGGTGCCTGGGACGGTCAGGGCACCTTTCTGTTACCCCTTCCGGTCCCTGGGTTTGCAGGCCCCAGAGTCCTGAGCTGACCGAGCTTGGTGACCCTCCCCCGCCAAGGGGCTTCCTGAAGACCCCAGGCGGGCCTTAGCCCCGAGCCCTGGTTTTTCCTTCCGGAGCCTCACCCCCATCCCTTAAAATCTCGGCCGGACCCCCTAAGGTGGATGTGAGGCTGTCCCGGTCTCGGCCTCCATTGCCTGGGGTGGTCTCCGTGGTCTGAGTTTCCCCCTCTGAAATGCAGGTGACCCCAGGAATGGTGTGGATAAAGAGCCAAGGAGAGCTGGGAATGCGGTAGGCACCCAGTGCACACAGGGCCTTTGCCACGTTCCTGGGGTCAGAAGAGGGCATTCATCCTGGGGATGACAGACCCACACTGGGAGCAGA
The DNA here is from genome assembly GCF_048565385.1 of Saimiri boliviensis. Lineage (NCBI taxonomy): Eukaryota > Metazoa > Chordata > Mammalia > Primates > Cebidae > Saimiri > Saimiri boliviensis. Next base: position 41,152,768 of record NC_133462.1, read on the forward strand.
GTTGTGATGTGGCAGCCCAGAAGGGGTCTTGATCCAACCTGGGGCCTCCAGGAGGGCTTCCTGGAGGAGGTGACAGTTCCGCTGTGGCCTGAGGACGAATGTGAGGGTAGAGGTTTGATGGGGACGTGGAAGGGTGTACCGGGTGGGACAGTGTGTTCAGATACCCCTATGGGAGCCAGGGGACCACAAGTGGGGGGATCCAGGTGGCAAGGGAAGCGTGGCATGGGGGGTTGTGGTGTGACAGGGTCAGCAGAGGCCGGGCCGGCAGCTCTGGAGACTGAGGTAGCAATCTGGGTTTTAATACATGTTGATGGGATCCATGGAGGGTTTTAGAGCAGAGGAGGAACAGGGCTCAGCTTGGAGCGGAGGCATCTCGCGGCTGCAGCTCGCAGGACGAGCTGACTGTGGGCCAGTTGGGGAAGGGTGTGCCTGGTGGGGGACCCGCATTGGAAGAGGCTCAGAGGCCCACGGCAGTGTATTCCGAGAACTGCAGGACCTTCTGGAAGAGGGGGTGGGGAAGAGGATGGGTACAGTCGCGTCGAGAAGGGCCCAGAACGCCAAGCCAAGCCCGGGAGCGGGGAGCCCGGTGAGTGTGGGCAGCGGCGGGGGTGCCCGCAGAGCTTGGCGTCGAAGGCTATTCTGTGAAGCCAGCATGAGGGACACACTGGCAGGGGCGATTTTGGCAGCCCGGGCACCAGGGAGTGCCTGTGGACCCTGGGCTCGATTGAGACCCGGGCTCTAGCCTCAAATCCTAACCCAGCCCAGCCCCCTCCCCATGCAGGACCCAAAGTGAGCCTCAGTTTCCTCCTCCGTTAAACAGGAAACGCAGAGAACATTTAATGGGGCTGGGCACCCCAGGGGCCCCCAGTGAACGCGAACAGTTTTCCTCTCCAGGGCTGGGCCTGGTTCCCTGTCTGCCCCACCCATCCACTCCTGGCCAGCGGGACCCCTGGGGACAGTGCCCTGAGCCTTCATGTGGTCCCGATACAAGTCAATAGTCAATTAAAGCCAGGTCCCCTGGTCTTCAGTTCCGGGAAGGGCCGGCCCCACCCAGCCCCTCCCTGGACCTGTTTCCTGATAGGGAGATAATGGCACCCTGGGAGGGACAGTGGCTTGGCCAGAGCTGACTTGGGCCCACCAGCGGCCACAGAGCCCAGGCCTGCTGCCGGGGGCGGGGGGGGGGGGGCCTCTAGCTGCCTGTCCCTGCTTGAGTGGACGTAGGAGTGACCCAGGGGTCCAGGGAAGCTGGAGGCCAGGGTCCAGCCCTGGAAATGACATTCCAAGCGGTGGCATGGGAGAGGTGTGGCGGGGGGGGGGAGGATGTGAAGGTGGAGGGGTTATGCAGGGTCAGGGCTTCTTTCCCTGAGTCCCATGGCTGTCATCGTCAGCCTCGGCTTTTCCTGCCCTGCGGCCACAGGAGAAGGCCCCCGAGGGTTAGGATTAGGCCCCCAGACCCCTCCTCCAGGACAGGACAGGGTAGACTCTGCAGCCAGAGTCGGGACTGGGAGAGGCACCCAGAGCCGCCTCTGGCCCGAGGAGCCCCCGCCTCGTGCGGGTGACACAGCCTGTTTGCTGGCCAGCCTGGGTCATAATCACCCCTTTATACTCCCTGGACCGCGTGGGCACACAAAGCCAGCTCCCAGATCTCGTGACCCACACCCCGGCGCCTAGCTGGAATGAGTGCTCACTCGCCCCCCGTTAGCACTGCAGGGGGAGCCCCCAGAGGCGGCCAGAGGGCTAAACCAGGTCCAGAGAGAGCTGTCCAGTGATTCCGCAGTGGCCAGAGAAAGTCACCAGATGAAACGTGGGCTCCAGGCCCGAGTCCCACCCCAGCTGGGAGACTTGGCTGAGTCCCTGATATTCTGTGAGCCTCAGTTTCCTCATCTGTAAAAGGCGAGGGTCTGCCTCCGACCAGCTGCCACAAGGTAGTGCTGGGCAGCCCAGCCCCTCAGAGTCAGGCGGGGCACGCAGAGACCCTCTCTGAGCCCCACGTGGGTTCAGGGTCCAGTGGCCACTCCCTTCCGTTCTCTCTAGCCCTGGCCACCGCATGGCGGAGGGTCGGCCTGGCACCAACATGGCCACATCCCTCCCTGCCCAGGGCCACATAGGGCTCCTGCTGCCCTGCGGGTCTAGTCCGTGGCACCTCTCTCTGCCCTCTTCTCTCCCCCTGTACCTCCTGGGACCTCTCGGTGCTGCCACATTGCCCTTCTTCATGCTGTTCCTGGTGCTAAGGCCCCTTCGCCTCTAATTCCCATTCACCGTTTGGTCCTCAGCCGATAGTAAATCCAGAAATGGCCCATGCAAAGGCGGCGGGGCAGGACTGTACTTGGGGTGTTGGAGGAACAGCAGGAAGGCCCATGTGGCTGGAGCAGAGGGTGGAGGGAGGACGGGGTGGGGGGGTGCGGTGCAGGTCAGGCACGGCCGGGTGGGTTTCAGGAAGGGCTTGAGCCTTGGCTGTGAGGCAGGTGGGAGCCATAGAGCTGTGGGCAGAGAAGGCACGGCCCTGGCTCGGGTGCTCACAGATGCCTTCTGGTTTCTGTGGGTGGAACAGACCGAGGGGCGAGGGCGGGAGCTGAGAGACCAGGGTGGAGGTGACAGTGTCGGTGACCAGGCCGGTGACGATGGGGCTGGAACAAGTGGAGGCAGAAGAATGAGTAAGAAGTGGGCAGGTTGGGGACAGATTCTAAAGGCAGAGCGGATGGGACTCGGGGATCTTCTCCCCCGAATCCCCACAGAAGACCCCACAGCTGTGGTTTCCGTGGAAGCCGGAGCGGGTGGGAGGGTCGCGTGCCGGCAGCTGCGTGTGGCGCTGACCTGCTCGCGCACCTGTAGGTATGTGATCGGACGTGGTGTTCGGCTCCCTGCAGCCCAGCTGTGTGTGTCCCGCCTGCCCACGGCCCTGTACGTGTATGTTTCCTGACTCGATGTGCGTCTGCGGTCTGATTTTGTGCGTGTACAGGGTCCTAGTCCATCCCGAGAAGTCCCTAGGGAGGGTTGCTGCCTAAGGGACCCTGGAACGCTTTGTCTTTTGCAGGGGTGGCGTCTGAACCCCACTCCCTGGGCCCCGCCCACCACCCCCATTCCTGAAGCATCATCTGTGACTCAGATGCCCCTTTGCTGTAGCCCCTGGTCCCTGCCCCTGACAGGCTGGAGTGGCGGATCTTGGGGGACTCCGTGGCCAGGCCCTGCCTGCCTGTGCCCGGCTCAACCCTGTCCCGCCCCAACCCCATCCCGCCCAGACATCAAGGAAGTATGGGCCCGGCAAGGCTTCTGCCATGGGAGCCAGGGTGTAATTAGGGCTGCCTGGTTTAGAAGGCGGCTGTCCTGGGCTCCCCTGGGACATGGGGGAGCCAGCTGTGGCCGGGGCCCTCCCTATGTGTGCCCCACCTGGGTCCTCTGTGCAGGGCCTTCTACCATGTCCTCTGAGCTTCAGGTTTGCTATGTTGCCTCAGTTTCCCCAGAGGTTCTCTGCAGGCCTTCCCAGCTGAACACAGTGGTCTGGAACTGACCTCGTGCCCCCGAGGGTGGCCAAGCACATTTCTGGGCCTGGCCAGCCGCTGTGGTCACCCTCGCCCCAGCTGGCCACCGGCAGTTTCTCCATCTGGGGCCACCGCCTGCCTTGCGGGCTACTTCTGCTCTTAAAAGGCCAGCGTGGGGACTGAGAGTAAGGCGCTGCGTGCTGGGCTTCATTACCTTCCTCTCCCCGTCCCTAGCTGGTTGTGTGCAAGGTGCATTTGGAGTCTGACTCTGCGCGTGTGTGTCGTGTAGCCAGGCTGCGTGTGCATACGTGTAGGAACGGAATCTGGCTTTGCACGTCTCTGTTGGTGGTGTGCTGACCACATGGCCTATCTGCAGTCTGACTGCGTGCCGGCCCCGGTGTCTGTGTGACGCCGACCTGCTCGTGGCCCTGTAGATATCTGATGTGACTGCATGCTCAGAGGTCCCGGCAGCCCCACTGTGTACGTGTGCTGCCCGCCCCACCGTGACCATGCACGTGTGTCTCTTCTGGCTTGGTGTGTGTCGGCGGTCTGATTCTGTGCGTGTCTGTGTTTGTCGTCTGACTGTGTGCAAGTTTCGTTTGCCTGATTGTGTGTGTGTGTGTGTGTGTGTGCTCTGCTGCCTGGCTCTGTGCGTGCGTTTGTTTCTGTGTCTCTTGCAGATACAGACCTGCTTGTAGTCCGACTGTGTGTCATCGTGTGTCTGTGGTTTGACCGTGTATGTCTGTGGCCTGATTGAGCAGGCATCATTCTCTGTGTGGTCTGACTGTGTGCCTGTGGCCTAACTGTGTACATCAAGGCCCCCCGAATCCCGTTCCTCACCCTCGTCTGTGACCCGGCCGTTACCCACCCGTCCTTCCCCTGAGACCGCCCCAGGGCTGGGCGAGGTGACCGCAGCCGGGTATTTTGGGAGTCAGAATCACAGGGACTGCCCAGTTATGTGCCACCAGTTCCTGTGACCACAGCCTGGACCCGCCCAGGGCATGGCCTGGTGTGGGCAACAAAGACCTTATCCTTGGGCCCGTCCCTGGCCCTCCGACCTGGCTCTGGACAGAGTGGAGATGGGGAGCGGGCCATTCTGGGGTTCACGGACTGTGATGAGGGACCGTCTGCCCTGGAGGAGCTGAGGTTCTTGGGGGAGAGGCATGCTGAATGGTTAGCACGTCCCTTTCACTTGGGATCCAGGGTAAATACCACGGAGGCTAACCGTAGTCACGTAGGGCGCTCCGGGATGCAGAATGTGGGGGGAGTTGACCTTTGAGGGGCAGAGAGGGCTTCCTGAGGAAGTGACAGCTGAGCTGAGACCTGTCATGTGGTGGGGGACAGCATTCCAGGCAGAGGCCACAGCAGAAGCAAAGGCTGGGCGGCGGGACTGAGCTTGGCCGGCACGCTGTACCTCCAAGCGAGAGGAAATAGTGAAGCCAGCAGGAGTGGCTTTCCTGGGGGCTCCGGGAACCGTGGGAGGGCTTGGCGCAGGGCGGGGACAGGCAGGTGTGTGGGGAGAGTCATCGCATGACCGGGGGGACCAGGTTTTAGAGCCAGACAGTAGCGTGATCTGGAGTGCCCTCCCTCCTGAGAAGCGGCCTGTGAGTTGGAGAAAACCGGGGCTCGGCACCCCAGAGGTCCTCAGTCCTGGCGCGGGGCTTGGTTTCGGCCCAGCCTGGGTTGGGAACTCATGCTGGGGTTGGGATGTAGCTGGTGACTGGAGGCTGCCTTCGTCCCTTTGGGCTGCTGTAGCCAAATACCGCACACCAAGTGGCTTGTAAATGACTGAGATTTGTACCTCATGGTTCTAGAGGCCGGGAAGTCCAAGGTGAAGGCAACACAGGTTTGGTGTCTGGTGAGGGCTGTCTTCTGGTACACGGAAGCCGTCTTCCCCCCGTGTCCTCAGGTGGCAGAATGGACACAGCTTTCCGGGAGCTCTTTTCTGAGTCCTCCCGTTCGTGAGGTCTCTGCCCTCATGACCTAATCCCAAAGATCCCAATTCCTAATACCGTCCCAGTGGGGACTGGGTTTCAGCATCAGTTTTTTGTAGGGGGACACATCAATTCTATAACTCTATAGTGAGGGCCCAGCACTTTTTTTTTTTTTTTTTTTTTGAGACAGTTTTGCCCTGTCGCTCAGGCTGGAATGCAGCGCGCGCGATCTCGGCTCACTGCAACCTCCGCCTCCCAGGCTCAAGCGATTCTCCTGCCTTAGCCTCCCGAGTAGCTGGGGCTACAGATGCGCGCCACCACCCCCGGCTAATTTTTGTATTTTTGGTAGAGACGGGGTTTCACCCTGTTGGCCAAGATAGATGGCCTTGATCTCTTGACCTCGTGATCCGTCTGCCTGAGCCTTCCAAAGCGCTGGGATTACAGGCGTGGGCCACAGCCCCCGGCCGGGCCCAGCACTTTCATCCATCCCATTACTCCATGATCCTTCCCCAGTGTCCCATGACCAGCCCCACAGGACCCTCCCCTGCCCCATGTGACCCTCCTGCTGCCTCCTCCGTGAAGGTCTCCTGGGTTTTCCCCGCTCGGCTCTCACAGCCCTCCATTGTCTCTGCAGACGCTGCCCCATCTGACGCTCGGCTCGAGGCCTCTCTGTGAGGGACTGGGGGGCCATCCCCCTCCAGGGCGGAGATCGGAGGTCACTGCCAAGCATGGCGCCCGCCTGGGGCCCTGGCGTGGTGTCTGTGGTTGGTCCCGTGGGCCTCCTTGTGGTCCTGCTCGTCGGGGGCTGCACAGCAGAAGGTAAGAAGCCGGCTCAGGGTGCGCGGGGCTCCGCGGTGGGGTGCGTGTGAGCACACTCCTCCCCGTCCTGCCTGGGGCCCCCCATTTTGCCAGATGGAACGTTTATGCCCCGTGAAGGAGGCTGAATGCTGAGGGCTGCGTGCTGAGCCCCGAGACATTCAGAGATAAACAATAATGACGGGCTTCACGAAGCAGTAACGGTGGTGATGACGGCGTCTGTTTCCCCGGCGTTGGCACCCGGCTCCGTGCCGAGCGCGGATTTGACCTGCTTCCTCTCCCACGAGCCCGACCAGAGCCCGGGCTGCTGGTTCTGTTACTTTCGTTTCCCGATGAGGGAAAACGAGGCTCAGAAGACACAAGGGCTTCCTGGAGGTCACTCCTTCGTGAGCCACAGAATTCACCTTTCTTGCCGCGGGCAGTACCTCCACCTGTTGGCAGACACACAGACAGACAGACTATCTCAGGTGGAGCCAGGGGAGGCTTCTGGGGAGAAAGGGCACTGGGGCTAGGGTTTTGTGGGTGTACAGGAGTTCGCCTATGGAAAAGCCATTTCTGGTCGGGATGACAGCACCTGGGAGGGCCTGGAGATGAAAGAAGTTGGTGTAGTTTAGAGACGGGCGAGGCTGCATTTCTGGCTGTGACGTGAAGAGGATCAGGGTCCGTTTGGGGTTCGGTGCCAAGACGCACCCCACCATGAAGGACCCAGAGAAGGCATCACTCAGGCCCATGGGGACACGGGGTCAGGGCAGTAGGGAAAGAGGCTGGGTTGTGCGGTCGGGCTGGGTTCGAATCCTGGCTCTGCTGCCAGCCCGCTGTGCAGCCGCCGGCTAGTGGCCCGGCCTCCCTTACGACGTCACAGGGCTCGTGGCAGCATCCGCCTCCGGCATCCTCGTGACGCGGACGTGTCATAAGCCCCCGCCTGCCGCTGTGTCGCCGCAAACATAAGTATTACTGCCGGTTAGCACAGCGGAGACGCACACCCCTGCCCCGTGCATCCATGCTTTTTCTTGTTTTCATGCTGTTTTTTCTTGTTGTTTTTTTCTTTTGAGACGGGGTCTGGCTCTGTCCCCCAGGCTGGAGTGCAGTGGCGTGATCTCAGCTGACTGCAGCCTCCGCCTCTCAGGCTCAAGCAGTCCTCCCACCTCGGCCTCCCAAGTAGCTGGGACTGCAGGCCTGCGCCTCCATGCCTGGCTAATTTTAAAAAATTTTTGTGGAGATGGGGGGTTTCACGATGTTGCCCAGGCTGGTCTCGAACTCCGGAGCTCAAGCAATCCGCCTGCCTCGGCCTCCCAAAGCGCTAGAATTACAGGGAGGAGCCACGGCGTCCTGTCTCATGCTGCTTTTTAGTAAATGCCGTCTGCGTTCAGATCACCCACCACACCCTGAGGAGGCGAACGTGATTATCAGCGTCCCCATTGTTAAGTCTGTGGAAACCGATCGCACCAGGGCCCTCCAGCCTGGGCAGCAGAGCAAGACTTGTCTCAGGAAAAAAAGAGATGGGCTGAAGTGCCCCCGCCCCCCAAAGTGCTGGGAGGACTCTTGTGAGTGACTGTGCCTGGCCTGGCAGATTTCTTAAATTTCTTGTAGAAACTGGGTTCTTACTATTTGCCCAGACGGTCTCAAACTCCTGGGCTTAAGTGATCCTCCCACCTCGGCCTCCCAAAGTGCCAGGATTACAGGCGTGAGCCACCGCGAACCACAGTGGCCCTTTGAAGCTGAGCTGCTGGTGCCACGGGCCAGGATCTCGATGACCACGTTCCTTCAGGACCCGGAAGCCAGGAGTAGCCGCACGGTGATCTGTCCGGCCGCCTCCAGGGCCTGAGTCTTCCTGGCCTCTCTCTCCCCTGCAGTGGGATATGGGGCTGTCTGGCCTTCAGTACTGAGCACTGTCAGCTTGCTTGTTTTGTTTTGCGTTTTGAGACCGTCTCACTGTGTCGCCCAGGCTGGGGTGCAGTAGTGGGATCTCCGCTCACTGCAGCCTCTGCCTCCCAGTTCAAATGACTCTCGTGCCTGAGCTTCCCGAGTAGCTGGGATCACAGGCGCCCACCACCAGGCCCAGCTAATTTTTGTATTTCTAGTAGAGATGAGGTTTCACCATGTTGGCCAGGCTGGTCTCGGAACTGCTGAGCTCAAATGATCCACCCGCCTCGGCCTCCCAAAGTGCCGGGATTGCAGGCGTAGGGGAACAGTTTCTGCTCCAGAAATCACTTCAGGTCCAGTGGGGCCTTCCCAGGATGCCATGGGGCCGGCCCTGGGGCGGGGTTCGGGGGGACAGGGTGGGTGGGTCACCAGCTCTGGCGCTGGATTCTCATCTGCAGAATCTGAAATGGAAAAACAGAGACGGAGCCAAGCCAGGCCGCGGACTGGGAGGCTCCGGAGAGAGCTGGGTTCCCTTCCTGGCTTTTTGATATTGGCATCACCACATGACCTTCCGTCTCTTCATCTAAGAAACAGAGACACCCACGGTTCTTGGGGTCATTTTTCCAGCCTGTGTTATTTTCAGGGCGCTGGAACCAGGTGGGCCTGGGTTACAGTCCCGTCCCCTGCCCATCTCTCGCCCTGTGACGAAACGCAGCTCCCGTCACCTTTTCTTCAGTCGTTCTGTTGCCCAGGCTGGAGTTCACTGGCGCAGTCTCCGCTCCCACCGCAGCCTCCACCCCGCAGGTTCAAGGAGTTCCCCTGCCTCAGCCTCCGGGTAGCTGGGTTTACAGGCATGCACCACCATGCCCGGCTAATCTTTGTATTTTTAGTAGAGACCTGGTTTTGCCATGTTGGCCAGGCTAGTCTCGAACTCCTGATCTCAAGTGATCCACCCTCCTCGGCCTCCCAAAGTGCCGGGATGACAGGCGGGAGCCGCTGCGCCCGGCCCCTTCACCTTCCTGAGCCTCAATTTCGGTCCTCCCGGGCACGGGCTTGAAGCCTGGCCCATGGCGTGTCCTTGTGCCTCTCGAGCTGCAGGCTCACCCTTCTCAAGGCCCTGAGGGGTCCTTCCTGCATCTCAGCCCCTTTGCCGAGAAAAGGTGGGTAAGGTTTGTCCAAAGGGGAGATTCCAGGCGTCCACGAGGCATTTTCTAGCAGGGGACGCGGTGGGCAGAGGCAGCTCTTCCCGGCTGGCTCAGATCCCTGAGCTGCCTGGGGGAGACGCAGAGGGAGTCCGCTCTGCAGGGTGTGGGGGTGCTTCCGAGAGGCAGAACCCCCCTCCAAGTCCGGGAGCAGGCAGTGAAGTTGGGAGCTCCATTTTCTCAAGAGTCGACCAGACACCAAGAGGAAGTCTGAGGTCCCAGGGAAGAGAGGCTGTCCCTGGGCCTTTCTGCTTAGAGCCACATAAGCGGGTACTTCATCCCTGTGTGCCGGGGACGCCCAGGCTGCGGTGGGGACATAAGGGACTCCTGACCCGGCCTGCGGTAATCCAAGAAGGCTCCCCAGGGGAGGTGCTGGCCGAGCCGAGGTTGACGCTGCCAGATGAGAGGAGGAGGAAGAGACCCCGGGAGGAAGGAGCGACACAGACTGGCTGATGGCAGCACCCGCCCGGTCTTGCTCGCTGGATTGCTGGGGGCAAGGGGCATGTTCTGGCTCCAGGTCAGACAGGCAGCTGGACGTGTCTCTACCCGCAGCCAGCTTCTGCCCTTCCTTCCAGCAGCTCCGGAGGGAGGGATCTTTACCAGAAGACACATTCTTGACCCGGCCACAGTGACTTTTCCTCATGTCCTTGGCTGAGGACACATGGCCCCAGGTCACCGCCCCTGAGGCCAGAAGGAGGAGGCAGGCCCAGCCTGGGGCTTGGTGTGCAACAAAACAGCTGCCCTAGTCCGGCTCAGAGTCTGGCTGTAGAAGGGGCATAAAATGTGGGCTTGGAGGCAAGGCCCGGGTTCACATCCCAGCGCTGTTAACTTCTGAGCCCTGTATTCTTTTTTTTTTTTTTTTTTTTTTTTTTTTTTTTGATACAGAGTCTCGCTCTGTCACCCAGGCTGGAGTGCAGTGGTGTGATCTCAGCTCACTGCAACCTCTGCCTCCTGGTCGAGCGATTCTCCTGCCTCAGCCTCCCGGGTAGCTGAAGTTAAAGGCACACGCCACCACGCCTGGTTAATTTTGTATTTTTAGTAGAGACAGGGTTTCTCCATGTTAGCCAGGCTGGTCTCAAACTCCTGACCTCAGGTGATCCACCTGCCTCAGCCTCCCAAAGTGCTGGGATTACAGGCGTGAGCCACCGCACCCGGCCTTAAAAAGTTTTTTTACTCCGTTTTTTTCCTTAATGAGTTCACTTTTTAATTTAAGCAATTTCATTTTTAAAAATAAATTCAGCTGGGCACGATGGCTCACACCATTAATCCCAGAGCTTTGGGAAGCTGAGATGGGAGGATTGTTTGAGCCCAGAAGTTCCAGACCAGCCTGGGCAACATAGTGAAACCCTGTCTCTACAACAGATTAAACATTTGCGGGGTGTGGTGGCACGCGCCTGTGGTCCCAGCTACTCAGGAGATTCAGGCCAGAGGGGCCCTGGAGCCGAGGAGTTTGAGGCTGCAGTGAGCTATGATTGCACCACTGCACTCCAGCCTGGGTGACAGAATGAGACCCTGTCTCTGCAAAAAATAAATAAATAAGAAAAAAATCAAGATAAGAAAAAAAACTTCAACTTGTCTTTAGATCTAAATCTAAAAAGGTCCCAACGCAGAAGCCTGTGCCCCTGTGTGCAGCCACTCAGTCCCCTGGAGGCAGCACTGTTTCTGCACATACACAGCCTTTCCCTTTTTCAGTTTCAATTTTTATTTTATTGTGGGACAGAGTCTCGCTCGATCCCCAGGCTGGAGTGCAGTGGCACGATCCTGGCTCACCGCAACCTCTGTTTTCCAGTCTAAAGCAATTCTCCTGCCTCGGCCTCCCGAGTCGATGGGACTTAGGTACACACCATCATGCCCGGCTAATTTTTTTGTATTTTGTATTTTTAGTAGAGACGGGGTTTCACCACATTGGCCAGGATGGTCTTGATCTCTTGGCCTCCTGGTCCACCCACCTCTGCCTCCCAAAGTGCTGGGATTACAGATGTGAGCCACTGGCCCTGGCCCCTTTTATTTATTTTTAAAAGTCATACCACAGTAGCATTTGCTATATTTTATTAGCTCTTGCTTACCACACCCCCTCCCCCTACTCCCGTTTAATTGTATGTCTTCTTGTTCCTGCCCTAGTAGTTTAATTTAAAAAGCATCCTGGCCGGGCACAGTGGCTCACGCCTATAATCCCAGCACATTGGGAGGCTGAGGCGGGTGGATCACCTGAGATTAGGAGTCCAAGACCAGCCTGGCCAACATAGGGAAACCCTGTCTCTACCAAAAATACAAAAATTAGCTGGGCAAGGTGGTGTGAGCCTGTAATCCCAACTACTCGGGAGGCTGAGGCAGGAATATCCGCTTGAACCCGGGAGGTGGAAGTTGCAGTGAGCCAAGATCACACACTGCCCTGAGCCTGGGTGACAGAGTGAGATCCTGCCCCCAAGATAAATAAGTAAAAGGCATCCTGAGGTGAGAGGACTGCTTGAGTCTAGGAGTTCGAGACCAGCCTGGGCAACATGGCAAAATTTCGTGCAAAAATTAGCCGGATATGGTGGCATGTGGCTGGAGTCCCTGTTACTCGGGAGGTTGAGGTGGGAGCCACTCGAGCCTGGGAAGTTGAGGCTGCAGTGAGCTGTGTTTGTGCCACTGTACTCCAGCCTGGGTGAAGAACGAGTCCCTGTCTCACACAGAAAAGGCATCCTCGCCCCTTTTCATACTTACATAGTACTCTGCTGTGTAGATAGCCTGGTGTTCATTTGATCAGTCCCTTTTTACTGGATACAGGTTGCGACTTGAGGGCTGTTGTATGTCACAGTCTTTCAGTATGTTGATAAAAATCTCAGCAGGAGCTCCATTCATACAGGGGATACACTGTAACGTTTAGTTGAACCGAAATCTGGTATCCCTCTGGGAGAGTCAAAGGTTACTGTAAAAATAGTCAATACGGCCGGGCGCCGTGGCTCAAGCCTGTAATCCCAGCACTTTGGGAGGCCGAGGCGGGTGGATCACGAGGTCGAGAGATCGAGACCATCCTGGTCAACATGGTGAAACCCCATCTCTACTAAAAATACAAAAAATTAACTGGGCATGGTGGCACGTGCCTGTAATCCCAGCTACTCAGGAGGCTGAGGCAGGAGAATTGCCTGAACCCAGGAGGCGGAGGTTGCGGTGAGCCGAGATTGCGCCATTGCACTCCAGCCTGGGTAACAAGAGCGAAACTCCGTCTCAAAAAAAAAAAAAAAAAAAAAAAAGTCAATAAAAAGAAAACAATGTTAATGAATTCTCCCAGACAGTGTAGTCTGTCCCAGGTGCAGCTTGCTGAGGTTGCTCTAGGGGGTTAAAACACTCACACTCCACGCCAGGCATAGTGGCTCACATCTGTAATCCCAGCACTTTGGGAGGCTGAGGTAGGTGGATCACCTGAGGTCAGGAGTTCGAGACCAGCCTAGCCAATATGGTGAAACCCCATCTCTACTAAAAATACAAAAATTAGCCAGGCTTGGTGGTGCATGCCTGTAACCCCATCTACTCGGGAGACTGAGGCAGGAGAATTTCTTGAACCGGGAGGCAGAGAATGCATTGAGCTGAGATTGCACCACTGCACTCCAGACTGGTGACAGAGCGAGACTTCATCTCAAAAACAAAACAAAACAAAAACCCAAAAACCACTCCTACTCCGGACTTTATTGCAGAGACTGAATCCGTCAGATCGTCACGGAGGGTGGAGAATGTGGTATGAACACCAGCCTGGTTCAAAGGAGCATGTTCAGCTCAGCTGCTGCCTGGCTGGGCGTGTCCAGCCAAACTAAGTCTCTTGCCTGATTCGTGCGTCAGTTTCCTCACATGTAAAATGGGGATTGCAGAGCCGGGGATGGTAGTTCACACCCATAAATCCAGCAACTTGGGAGGCTGCATTTGGAGGACTGCTCAGGGCTAGGAGTTTGAGACCAGGCTGGACAACATAGGGAGATCCCATCTCTGAAAAATAAGTAAGCTAGCCAGGTGTGGTGACATGCAACTGTAGTCCCAGCTACTCGGGAGGCCGAGATGGGAGGATCACTTGAGGCCAGGAGGTCCAGACCAAGCCTGGGCAACATAGTAAGACCCGTCTCTGTAATTTTTTTTTTCTATTTGGGATGGAGTCTCACTCTGTCGCCATGATCTTGGCTCATTGTAGCCTCCGTCTCCTGTGTTCAAGCAATTCTCCTGCCTCAGCCTACCGAGTAGCTGGGATTACAGGCGCCCACTTCTATGCCTGGCTAATTTTTTTTTTTTTTTTTTTTTTTGAGACGGAGTTTCGCTCTTGTTACCCAGGCTGGAGTGCAATGGTGCGATCTCGGCTCATCGCAACCTCCGCCACCCGGGTTCAGGCAATTCTCCTGCCTCAGCCTCCTGAGTAGCTGGGATTACAGGCACGCGCCACCATGCCCAGCTGATTTTTTTGTATTTTTAGTAGAGACGGGGTTTCACCATGTTGACCAGGATGGTCTCGATCTCTTGACTTCGTGATCCATCCACCTCGGCCTCCCAAAGTGCTGGGATTACAGGCTTGAGCCACTGCGCCCGGCCTAATTTTTGTTTCTTTAGTAGCGACAGGGTTTCACCGTGTTGGCCAGGCTGGTCTCGAACTCCTGACCTCAGGTGGTCCACCAGCCTTGGCCTCCCAAAGTGCTGAGATTACAGGTGTGATGGCATTCACCTATAGTCCCAGGTACTTGGGAGGCTGAGGCAGGACGATTGCTTGAGTATGGGAGGTCTAGGCTGCAGTGAGCCAAGATCGTATCATTGCACTCCAGCCCGAGTAACAGAGTAAATTCCTATCGCTTCTAAAAAAAAAAAAAAAAAAAAAAAAAAGGCAAAAAAGAAGAAAGCGGGCACGGTAGTGCACACCTGTAATCCCAGCACTGTGGGAGGCCAAGGCGGGCAGATCACGAGGTCAGGAGACAGGAGATCGAGACCATCCTGGCTAACACGGCGAAGCCCTGTCTCTACTAAAATCACAAAAAAATGAGCGGAGCATGGTAGCACGTGCCTGTAGTCCCAGCTATGCAGATACTGAGGCAGGAGAATCGCTTAACCCGGGAGGTGGAGATTGCAGTGAGCCGAGATCGTGTCATTGCACTCCAGCCTGGGCGACAGAGTGAGACTCTGTCTCAAAAAACAAAGAAAAAATGGGTCAGGATGGCACTGCCCCTCCATGCTGTTGGAGAGGTCAAATATTACTCCCTCTTGAGCGTAAATTAGTTCAACTATTGTGGAAGACAGTGTGGCGATGCCTCAAGGATCTAGAAATAGAAATACCATTTGACCCAGCAATCCCATTACTGGGTATATACCCAAAGGATTATAAATCGTTTTATTATAAAGACACATGCACACACATGTTTATTGTGGCACTGTTCACAATAGCAAAGACTTGGAACCAACCCAAATGTCCATTAATGATAGACCGGATAAAGAAACTGTGGCACATAGGCACTGTGGAATACTGTGCAGCCATGAAAAAGGATGAGTTCGTGTCCTTTACGGGGACATGGATGATGCTGGAAACCATCATTCTCAGCAAACCAACACAAGAACAGAAAACCAAACACCGCATGTTCTCACTCATAAGTGGGAGTTGAACAATGAGACACGGGCACACAGGGAGGGGGACATCACACAGTGGGGACTGTCGGGGAGTAGGGGCTGGGGAGGAATAGCATTAGGAGAAATACCTAACGTGGATGACGGGGTGATGGAGGCAGCCAGCTACCATGGCACATGTGTACCTATGTAACAAACCTGCACGTTCTGCACATGAACCCCAGAACTGAAAGTACAGTTTTAAAAAAAGAAAAAAATATATTACTCATCCCTTCTGAGCCCCTGCCTCCAGCTCGGACCAGTGTCCTGGGCACTGACCACTTGTGTCCTGCCACCTCCTGGATGCCTCCTGAGAAGCTGGAGCTCTGGGTTCGAATGCTGGCTCTGGCCCCATAGACTGTGGCATGCTGGGTGCCTCAGTCTCCCCATGTCTCACCAGGGAATTAGACCAAATTATCTTCCGTCAAGTGTTTTCAGGGCCCTCCAGGGTTTGGCTGTTCGCCGCGGAGGGGCTCCGGGTGCTGAGTTTAGGAAGGCTGCCGTCTCAGGGGTCTGCCTTCCATCTGTCCCAGTGGCACTGTGCCTGAGCACGTGTGAGGCTGTATCCACATGTGGGCAGGTGTGGCTGTTGCAGGTGGGGTGGGGGTATGTGGGTACGTGGGTGCCCTGGATGCCATGGTGGGGGGTGCGGTGGCAGGGTGTCCATTGTCATCCTTGCTTTCCTCCGCCTCTGTCCGTTGGCCACGTGGCACTTCCGTTGGCAGCAGGTGGAGGGCAGGTGTTGGTGGGTCCATGGGATCCTAGCCAGATGCCCGGACCCACCCGCTCCCCCTCTTCCTGCTGTATCCCCAGAGCCCCCCCGGTTTATCAAAGAACCCAAGGACCAGATCGGCGTGTCGGGGGGTGTGGCCTCTTTTGTGTGTCAGGCCACGGGCGACCCCAAGCCACGAGTGACCTGGAACAAGAAGGGCAAGAAGGTCAACTCTCAGCGCTTTGAGGTGAGTTGGGGTGGGGGGAGGCAGCCTGGGGTCAACGCTGCCCCCAAGACAGGGCCACAGCACCTCAGCCACGGAAGGCAGCATGGACGCTTTGGCCGGGGGGAGTGCAGGCATCGGTAGCCAGGCAAGCCGGGGAGCGCAGCCTCCAGTCGGGGCCCTGCGCATCTCACTTGCCCTGCCAGCTCAGTGCTGTGTGGCCTCAGGCAAGGCCCTGCCTTCTCTGAGTCTTCTTCACAACACAGTGGGCACAGCACCAGTGCACAGAGAAGGAACTTTACAACTCTGAATACACGCACATGATCACACACGCACATCGCCACATTCAGCATGTCTTCACATACCTGTGCAGGCCTGTCACATGGGCTTGCACACTGCCACGCTCACACACGCACACCACACCCTGTTTTCTTTTTTTTTTTTTTTTTTTTTTCCTCCAAGATGCAGTCCCACTTTGTCACCGGGCTGGAGTGTAGTGGCGTGATCTTGACTCACCACAACCTCCACCTCCTGGATTCAAGTGATTCTCCTGCTTCAGCCTCCTGAGTAGCTGGGATTACAGGCGTGTGCCACCATGCCCGGCTCATTTTGAATTTCTTTATTTTTTTAAGAAGGAGTTTTGCCCTGGTCGCCCAGGCTGGAGTGCAATGGTGCAATCTTGGTTTACCACAACCTCCGCCTCCTGGGTTCAAGCAGTTTTCCTGCCTCAACCTCCCGAGTAGCTGGGGTTACAGGCATGTACCGCCACACCTGGCTAATTTGGTATTTCTAGTAGAGACAGATTTCTCCATGTTGGTCAGATTGGTCTCATACTCTTCAGAGTGCTGGGATTACAGATGTGAGCCACTGTGCCCAGCCTAATTTTGTATTTTTAGTAGAGACGGGATTTCGCCATGTTGGTCAGGCTGGTCTCGATCTCCTCACTTCATGATCCGCCTGCCTCGGCCTCCTAAAGTGCTGGGATTATGGGCGTGAGCCACCGTGCCCGGCCACCCTGTTTTTATATGTCCCCAAACCTGGTCTCTGCTTCCAGCGCGTTTATACCTCGCATCTACACACATGCACGTACAGCCTGCAGCTCTTCCAGTCACCCCCAGGGTCGTGGGGCTGACTGCCGTGCCCCTCCAGCCCAGCCTAGACAGGAATCTTCTTGGGACCCCAGCCTCACACCGTCCTTTTTCTCCCGCCCACGGCAGACGATTGAGTTTGATGAGAGTGCTGGGGCAGTGCTGAGGATCCAGCCACTGAGGACGCCGCGGGATGAAAATGTGTACGAGTGTGTGGCCCAGAACTCGGTTGGGGAGATCACAGTCCATGCCAAGCTCACTGTCCTCCGAGGTATTGGGCTCCCTGCGGCGGGAGGAGGATGAACCAGGTCTGGGCTTTGGGGACAAGCACCGAAGGAATACGTGGAAGTGATCCCCCAACCCTCCTGCTTTGGGTTTTTTGGGGAGGACCTTGATCTCCCTTCTCCAACCAGTAACACCGTCGGGGCCCAGAGCCTACTGGCGGGGATTTATTGTGTCTTTGCAAAAAGAAAGGAATTGAGAAACTAGAATCATCCTAATTTATAATCTTGATCATGTGCTTCTGATGACAAGAGGCTGATCCAACTCAGATGGGTTCAAGCAAGAAAGATGATTGATATACAGAATTAAAATGCCATGGAGTGGCTGGCTTCAGGTTCAGCTAGATCCAGGGGCTCATTGAATTTCCTCAGTGCTCATTCTGCCTCTTGGCTTTGTTACCTTCTATATTGACTTCATCCTTATTCCCCCCTACCCCCAAGGAGTGTGGATCCCATGCCCCTCCCTGAACCAATCACTGTGACTCAGGAGGAACAAACATTCTGATCGGCTGGACCCCTCCCTGGAGAGTGACTGTGTTTCCCTTAAAGGAATAAGGATAAACAGGGTCGGGCATGGTAGCTCACGCCTATAATCCCAGCACTCTGAGGGGCTGAGGTGGGAAGATCACTTGTGAGAACAGACTGGGCAACATAGCAAGACCCCATCTCTACAAAAAATAAAAGATAAACGGATGCTAGGTACGCAGAAACAGCCGCCCGCTTCCCCCTACATTCACATGGGCCTGCTGGACTGCCGGCCTTATTGAGATTGTAATTCTTTTTTTTTTTTTTTTGGAAATAGAGTCTTGCTTTGTTGCCCAGGCTGGAGAACAGTGGCATGATCTCGGCTCATTGCAGCCTCCACCTCCTGAGTTCAAGCGATTCTCCTGCCTCAGCCTCCCGAGTAGCTGGGATTACAGGCGCTTGCCACCACGCCTGACTCATTTTTGTATTTTTAGTAGAGACGGGGTTTCTCCATGTTGGCCAGGCTGGTCTTGAAGTCCTGACCTCAGGTGATGCACCTGCCTCAGCCTCCCACGGTGCTGGGATCACAGGTGTGAGCCACTGCGTGCAGCCTGAGTGCGTTTCTTGAATGAGGCACAAGGGATTGATAGGGGGCTGTCTGAATGATGCTGTTGTATGATGAGGAAGCAGTTTTTGGAGCACATTCCTGTTCAGCCTGATTTCTGCAAACCGCTTGCCCAGCCACTCTGTGCTGCCTTCTTTGTGATCTGGTTTGACCTCTGGGCCCCCACTGTGGCGCCCAAGCCCTGGGTGCCACTTGGTTGCTGTGTGTCCTAGGGCAAGTTAATGAACCTTTCTGAGCTGCAGCTTTTCTCATCTCTAAAGTCAGGCCAGGCACAGTGGCTCACGCCTGTAATCCCAGTACTTCGGGAGGCCCAGGTGGGTGGATCACGAGGTCCGGACTTGGAGACCACCGTGGCCAGGATGGTGAAACCCCCATCTCTACTAAAAACAACAAAAAAATAGCCAACATGGTGGCAGGCACCTGTAATACCAGCTACTTGGGAGACTGAGGCAGGAAAATCACTTTAACCTGGGAGGTGGAGGTTGCAGTGAGCTGAGATTGCACCACTGCACTCCAGCCTGGGCAACAGAGCGAGGCTCGGCCTCAAAAAAAAAAAAAAAAAATGCTGTGAAGCCATAAACTGCCTGGTCCCTGGGAGTCTGGGAAGATTCCCCCCTGCACCCATCCACACGCTTTTCATTTCTTTTTTCATTTTTTTGTTGTTGTTGTTGTTTTGAGACGGAGTTTTGCTCTTGTCACCCAGGCTAGAGTGCAATGGTGTGATCTCGGCTCACTGCAACTTCCGCCTCCCAGGTTCAAGTGATTCTCCTGCCTCAGCCTCCAGAGTAGCTGGCATTACAGGCGCTCTCCAGCACTTGCAGCTAATTTGGGTACGGGGTTTCGCCACGTTGGTCAGGCTGGTCTCGAACTCCTGACCTCAGGTAATCCACCCACCTCAGCCTCCCAAAGTGCCGGGATGACAGGTGTGAGCCACCGCGCCTGCCCACACTCTTTTTCCCTCTGCTCTCTCAGTGCCTGGAAAGGCCTGCCTGGGCTGGAAGCCTGTCCTTCCTGCTGGGCCTCAGGGCTTCAGATACCCTGACCCACCCCGCCCCCCCTTGTCCTGAGCTCCGGGCACCCCCAACCAGTCACCAGCCATTGTGGGGGACCATCTGGACTGCCAGGGCTGCTCCCTGCCTCCCTCCTCCTCCGCCATCCAACTGTGGACCCTGCACGCACCCCCCACCCCCCCCCCGCACTGTTTTAATTAAACTCTGAGGAACTGGGCGCAGTGTGGTTCCCGAGGTACCTTTTTGTTTAATGAGGCGCTCTCGGTAGCGTCAGGCAGCCGAGGCCTCCTCTGCACCCCGGCTGGCTGGCTGCTGCCCACACATGCTCACGGGAACTCCCCGAGGGGCCCCGTACACATGGGAAGTACTCACACGTGGACACGTGGGCGCAGGGGCAGGCAAGCGTGAGCACGCACACGCAGCCCACACGTACCCACGTGTGAACGAACTATGGGGTTGTCCTGCTCATCACAGCCAAAGCCACGCTCGTAGGCATGTGGGCGTGCACAGACACACACAGGGATGCCCACAGACCCAGCTGTGGGCACCGAGAGCAATCAAGGCCCAGTCACTTTGGCCTGAAACTCCGATGATGTCATCGGCAACCAATCAGAGCCACTTTGAAGGGTGTCCAGGTCCCTGGCCCAGGAAAGATGGAAAAGAGGCCTGAGCCAGCTCAGACGGCACTCAGCCATGCCCCCTTCAGGTCCCTGATGGATCCAGACCTGGTTGGGTGGAGGGCTTTTGCTGCCGGGCCCGCTCAGCTTCTGAGCTCAGGCAGGCCTGGGTTCAAATCCTTGCTGTATGCCGGCTGTATGACCTGGGACAAGTCTGCATTTGCCAGGGCCTCAGTTTCCCCACCTGTGAAAAAGTCTCAGCGGAGGGCACGGGCTCCCTCGCCTGCGCAGAGCCGGAGATGCAGTTCGTGCTCAGGGCTTTCGACTTGGGCTTTTCCCATCCGGGCAGTGACCCCTGGGCTGGACTGCTGCTCTGTCTCTGTGGCAGCAACAAGCCAAAACGCCACCATCCTGATGGGAAAGCTGAGCAATGAATGGGTGTGGCTGTGCGCCAATAAAACTTTATTAACAAAACCAGCCACAGGGCCACATCATTTGTGGCCATTTATCTACCCCCTCCCATTCCAGCGTTCTTACCAGATGCAGACCCGCTGCCTGTTTAAGGCCTGGATTGAGGCAGGGATTGATTCTGGCCTCACCTCTCTCCCTGGATCCTGCCCGCCTGCTGCTTCCCTGGGGCTCGGTTTCCTCCCAAGATGGCAGCCTCCTGCCCACCTCTGTCCACAGCCACCCACCCCTCTGTGCCCCATGTCCCTTCAGGGGCTTTGTAAGCAAATACGTATGTATTCTTTAAACAAACAGCAACATTGTCTACACCAGGAAGCAGCACACTTCTGCAGAGCACCAGAAAGTAAATATTTTTGGTCGTACAGGCTGGGCGGTCTCTGTCACTGCAACCACCCAGAACTCAGCCATTGTGATGGGAAAGCTGAGAAATGAATGGGCGTGGCTGTGTGCCATTAAAACTTTATTAACAAAACCATCCACAGGGCCGCATGTGGCTCTGAAGCCATCATTTTCGGCCTTTTTTCTTCCCCTTCCCACTCCAGCGTTCTCACCAGATGCAGATGAGCTGCGTGTTTCTTGGTCTTAACCACACGGCGATTGGCCGCTGTTTTGCTGCTGTCCATCATGGTGGAGTGCGGAGTGGTTGTTAGTCTCCCCGGCATGGCTGTGTCCTAATCTCTTCTTTTTTCTTTTCTTTTTTTTTCTTTTTTTTTTTTTTTTTGAGACAGAGTCTCGCTCTGTCACCCAGGCTGGAGTGCAATGGTACAATCTCGGCTCACCGCAACCTCCACCTCCCAGATTCAAGCGATTCTCCTGCCTCAGCCTCCCTAGGAGCTGGGATTACAGGCACCCACCACCATGCCCAGCTAATTTTTGTATTTTTAATCGAGATGGGGTTTCACCATGTTGGCCAGGTTGATCTCAAACTCTTGACCTCAGGTGATCTGCCCTCCTCTGCCTCCCAGAAGGTTGGAATAACGGGTGTGAGCCACCGGCGCCTGGCCCTAATCTCTTCTTTTTTTTTTTTTAATTATTATTATTATTATTATTTTTTGAGACGGAGTTTCGCTCTTGTTACCCAGGCTGGAGTGCAATGGCGCGATCTCGGCTCACCGCAACCTCCGCCTCCTGGGTTCAGGCAATTCTCCTGCCTCAGCCTCCTGAGTAGCTGGGATTACAGGCACGCGCCACCATGCCCAGCTAATTTTTTGTATTTTTAGTAGAGACGGGGTCCCACCATGTTGACCAGGATGGTCTCGATCTCTTGACCTCATGATCCACCCGCCTCGGCCTCCCAAAGTGCTGGGTGGGATTACAGGCGTGAGCCACCACGCCCGGCCCCTAATCTCCTTATAAAGACACCAGTCCTGTTGGATGCAGCCCACTCTAATGGCCTCATTTTATCTTGACCCCCCCCCACCTCTTCTAAGGACCGTGTTTCCAAAAACAGTCTCATGCTGAGGTTGTAGTGGTTAGGACTTCAACGTACTGTTAGAGAGGATGGTACCCACGCCAGCTCATAACGGGGGGCTGGTGGTTATTTTAGTTTGCACGGGGAGACGGATCCCGCCCTGGGGAACCCTTGGTCCATTGCAGAGGACAGGTAGGAGCAGAGCTGGAGATGTTAGGGTTAGAACAGCTGGAGCCTGGAGTCCGGGTGCAGAGGGGGCGAGAAGGCAGCAGGAACGCAGGAGCAGGAGAGTCTGTCTAGGAGGCCTCAGAGCTGCCTCCCCTGCCCCGGCATCACCTCCAGCTAAGGCCACCAAGTCCACTGTTGTGGTTGTTTTGTTTTGTTTTTGAGATAGACTCTTGCTCTGCCACCCAGTGCCGCTGCACTCCACCATGCCCAGCTAATTACTGTATTTTTAGTAGAGATAGGGTTTCACTGTGTTGGTCAGGATGGTCTCGAACTCCCGACCTGGTGATTTGCCTGCCTCGGCCTCCCAGAGTGTTGGGGTTACAGGTGTGAGCCACCGCGCCCAGCCCATCTTGGGTTGTAGAGCACCCTGGATGTGAGGTAGCCCATCTCTTAGCTGGCTCGTCTCATTACCTCAGTCCAGAAGTATGGTTCCACGATCGGGGAGCTCTGGGACCCGGAGACCCCAGGGTGCTGAGTTTCTCCTCCTTGTCCCCGCACCATCGTCACCACGCTCCATTTACCACAGAGAGTAGAACGTGACCACCCAAGAGAGAGAGCCAGCACTGGAGACCTGGAGCCGCTCACCGTGCTGGAGGCACGTGCCTGCTCGACCAGGATTCAGCTGGTTCATTGATTGAGCGCCTGTTGTATGTCCGGTTCTGGGCTGGGTGCTAGGGACGCCATGGTGACACGGATGCACCGTTACAGATAGAGTTCTGTACCGCAGAGAGGATGGTGGGGAGTGGGGGGCGTTTACAGCAAGGGACGTGGAGCTAGTCCTAGGCGGGGTTCCGGGCAGTAGGCAGATGACCCAAGGGAGGGGGCTTGTGACTTTGAGAGCCGTGGAGGCCAGCGACACTGGGCCAGAGAGGAAAGGAGGCAAGGTGGCAGGGCTGGCGGCGGGTTCCGGTGAGTGCTGGGGCCACAGATGGGTGTGTGGCAGGTGAGCGGGGGGTGGGGGTATGTTAGAAAGGCAGGCGGGCGCGGTGGCTCACCCCAGTAATCTAGGCACTTTGGGTGGATCAGAAGGTCAGGAGTTCAAGACCTGCCTGGCCAACATGATGAAACCGTTTCTCTACTAAAAGTACAGAATAACCCGGTGTGGGTCTCTGCCGCTGCACTCCAGCCTGGCCGACAGAGTGAGACTCCATCTCAAAAAAAAAAAAAGGCACCCTCCAGGCTGGACACCATGGCTCATACCTGTCATCCCAGTGCTCTGGGAGGCCGAGCTGGGAGGACTGCTTGAGCCCAGGAATTTGAGACCAATCTGGGCAATACAGCGAGACCCTGTCTGTATTTTATTATTGTACTTTTATTTTTGAGACCGAGTCTCGCTCTGTCGCCCAACCTCGAGTGTGGTGGCGTGATCTCGGCGCGCTGCAACCTGTCTCCCGGTTCAAGTGATTCTTCTGCCTCAGCCTCCTGAGTAGCTGGGACTACAAGCATTCACCACCGTGCCCGGCTAATTTTTGTTTTTAATAGAGACGGGGTTTCACCATGTGGGCCAGGCTGGGTCTTAAACTTCCAGCTTTAAGCGATCCTCCTGCCTCAGCCTCCCAAAGTGCTGGGATTACGGCATGAGCCACTGGGCCCTCTGATAGATCTATCTGTTTCAAAATTTAATCAAAGATAAAAAGAAAGGCGTCCTCAGGTTGCTGTAAACGAAATCACTCCGCTCTGTGGACCCTGGAGCCAGGTTTGTGCTTACAGGTATCAGGCTGTAGAGACGCCCAGCACCTCTGAGCACCACCTCCCTTCCAGGAGCACCCACCCCCAAGTCCTGACAACCTCAGCTATCCCCGGGCATCGCCCAGTGTCCCCAGGGCAGCAGAGTCACCCCCACAGTGAGAACTATTGCTCTGTCCTCTTGGGCTCCCAACACCAGCCTCCCAGTTGTGCAGAAGGGGGACCCCGCCAGGTGCGGTGGCTCATGCCTGTAATGTCAGTGCTTTGGGAGGCAGAAGCGGGAGGACCGCTTGGGACCAGGAGTTTGAGAGCAGCCTGGAGAACACAGCGAGACCACCCCCCCCCGCCCCCCGCCGCCCAACTACAAAAATTTTAAAACTTAGGAGTGGTGGCGCATGCCTGTAGTCCCAGCTCCTCAGGAGGCTGAGGCAGGAGGATCACTTGAGCCCAGGTGGTTGAGGCTGCAGTGAGCTGTGACCATGCCACTACACTCCAGCCTGTGCAACAGAGCAAGACCCTGTCTCAAAAAAAAAAAAAAAGAACTGGCTGTAGAGGGTGGCGCCCAGGGCTGAGGTCACGCAGTCAGGCAGAAGCAGGGTCCCTGGCCAGGCAGTCCCCAAGCCGCAGGTGGAGGCGTGGCCAGGCAGCGCTCAGACCCATGCCCGTTTCTCACCCATCTCTGCCCTCAGAGGACCAGCTTCCCTCCGGCTTCCCCAACATCGACATGGGTCCGCAGTTGAAGGTGGTGGAGCGGACACGGACGGCCACCATGCTCTGCGCGGCCAGCGGCAACCCTGACCCTGAGATCACCTGGTTCAAGGACTTCCTGCCTGTGGATCCTAGCGCCAGCAACGGGCGCATCAAACAGCTGCGATCGGGTGAGTGTGGGTGGCTGACGGGTCGTGGGAACCTCGGAGGGTAACGGGGCCGGGAGCGTCTCCGGGACCCGAGCTCCGGGGCCCACTGGAGGACACACCCAGATGTGTGCAGCCTCAGCAGCCATTGGCACTGGGGAGTGGGGGCAGATGTCTTCAGAGCTGCACACCAGGGATATTAGAGAGCACAGACGGGCATGAGTACTAGGGAGCTATAGAGGGTGGTAGAGGAGAGCTGGCCAGTGAAGATACAGTGGATGCAGACACGCACAGGGTGGGGAGTTACAGAGGGTCATAGGGGGAGAGTGTCTCCCGTACTCAGAAAGCGAGATCACCACTGTCACTGACACAGTTACGGGTGATAGGAAGCCACCGAGGGGGCTGGGCGCAGCGGCTTATGCCTGTAATCCGAGCTCTTTGGGAAGCCAAGGCAGAAGGCTTGCTTGAGGCCAGGAGATTGAGACCAGCCTGGGCAACACAGTGAGACCCCCGTCTCCAAAAAAGCCCCCACAGAACGTGGGTATCGGCGGTGTCCAAGCGGTCGGAGACAGACAGGCAGAAGTGTCGGTGAGCCTTGGAGGGTGACAAGGGGAGACCATCTTCAGTGGGCATGTAATGGGGAGCTCTGGAAGTGGCAGAGGAAGAGCTCCCTCTACACAGAAGCAGTAGGGCATGACTGGTGAGAATACGGTGGGACCCGGACAGGCCGGAGTAGTGGAAGCTGTGTCCGCCAATGGCGAGTGTGCACAGGTGACACGTAAGGTAATGGGGAGCCATAGAAAGCTGCAGGGAGAGAGCGTCTCCCAGGCTGAGCAGTGAGAACAAGATGGGCCGAAGAGAAGCAGAGGTGGTGACGGGGCTTCGGGTCTGTAATGGGGCACAGACGGCGGTGCAGCCTGTCTGTTCAGGCCCTGGCTGGGCTAGGGAAGACCTGGGGACATGCAGAGCCTCGGGCACGGGTGGTTCCACCGTGGTGTCTCCGCCAAACACCCACGTGCCTCATCGGCGGGTCCATCTGGGGGGCTGTGTCTGTGCGTGTGTGTTTGTCCCCCCGCTTCACGACATGTCCACGTGTGCACGTCGGCTCCCCGTGCCGGCCTGGCCTGCCTCCCGCAGCCCCCAGTGCTCCTGCGTGGTGGCGCGCGTGGCGGGGTGTGTCCCTGTGCTCACACACGTCTCCCTGCGTGGGGACGCACGTGGCGGGGTGTGTCTGCGCTCACACACGTCTCCCTGCGTGGGGAGCACGCCTGTGGCTGCACATGCGTGTGTGTGTCTGTGTCGCGGATTTGCTGTTTCCACTTGTGCGGGGCCTCACACCCTGCCTCCGTTCGGGTCCCCTGCGGTCACCCCGCGCCTCCACGCACACCTCTTTTTGCTCTCTCTCTCCCCTTCTCCCAAGGGCCCTGCCAGGGAAGGCTCCCTCGAAGCGGTCCCCACCCCCGCCCCCCGCAGCGCCCCACACTCACTGCCCATCCTTGCTCCCCCCCCCCCCCGGGCCCCACCTGCCCATTCTCCACCTGCTGCTCCTCCTCCTCAGTGAAAATCAAACCCTGTAAAAGATCAGACACGGAGCCCAGAACCTTCCCTGGAGAGACTCAGGCCCTCGCACTGGGGGGACAGATCGCCTCCCCGCTCCCAACCTGACTGAGGATGTTTGCAGCCCGTAGACCTCCGCAGCGGGGGGAGGCGGCAGCCTCAGTTTCCCCATAAAACACGCCTATCTCCCGGCGTTCCGGTGGCCTCTCCAGAGTGTGTAGCACTTGCTCGGTGCTCAGTGAACACGAGCCACGTTAGGAGCCGTGAGAAGCGTTGTTGTGACGAGCCTCCCCCGTGAGGACCGAGGCTCCCGCATGACCACCCGTTAACGTTCCTGTTCTCTTTTCTTACCCTCCTGTTGTAAACGTTCAGAAACCTTTGGTAAGTCTGATTTCGTCACCACGTCAACAACTAACGCCCCGTCCCCTTTGTGCCCCTCCCGCCCCCTTCTCCCCCGAGACTAACAGCCACCACGATGGTAACTGTGACCCAGTCTCCGCGGCATGTTTACTAACGCCCTCTCCCTGCTCCCCACCACCGGCCCCTCAGCCCTCCCTGGCCGGACGCCCGTGTGCGGCAGAGAAAGAACCCCAAAGGAAAAGAGGAAAGGAGGCAGCTCCGCGGGGGGCTGGCTGACCTCAGGGCGGAGGCTGGCGGGGCTGCGGCATCTCGGGCCCACAGGACTTCGAGGCATTTCCTGCCTCCTCTCTTCGTGGCCTTAGCTCTGCCGAACAGGCTTTACTTAAAGAAGTTTGCGGGCTGGGCCAGGTGTGGGGTGGGGATTTTTCCTGCCTAGCTGCCGCTGCGCATTTTTATCCACTTTTCCCAGCATTCAGCCTGAACCCCCTGAAATCGCTTGCGGGACTAATTCATACTAAAGTGAGAGTGGCTGATACCAGCCTGTGATAGTCCCCTCATCTCTCTCAGGGCGGGAAGCGGAACTCCTTTTAATGGCTAAGAGAAACGGCATTCTTTCTGCTTAATAGAATGGCCCTGGGTGATTTGGCCAACTTGAAAATACTTTTTTTTTTTTTTTTTTTTTGAGACGGTCTTACTCTGTCACCCAGGCCGGAGTACAGTGGCACCCATCTTGGCTCACCGAAGCCTCCACCTCCCCCTTTTAAGCGATTCTTCTGCCTCAGCCTCCTGAGTAGCTGGGATTACAGGCGCCCACCATCACACCCAGCTAATTTTTGTGTTTTTAGTAGAGGTGGGTTTCCCCGTGTTGGCCAGGCTGGTCTCAAACTCGTAACCTCCGGTGATCCGCCTGCCTCAGCCTCCCAAAGTGCTGCGATGAGAGGCGTGAGCCACCATGCCCAGCCTGAAAGACTTTAACCCTGGCTTCTGCCACCATCTTTTCGGCAGACTCAGATTCCAGTTCTCCAGGGTGCCACTTCAGGCAGATTCCCCTCTGCTCCCCTGTAAAGGGTGCAGGGTGGCCTCACGAGGGTACCTCGAGAGATCATACAGGGACCCGGAAAGGTTCAGGCTAGAAGCTCCTTGGCCCGGGAGGCCGAAGGGCTAGGCTCACTGCCCACCCCTGCGTCATGATGGGACCGCAGAGATTCCCTGGTCCCCCCTCTGAGCCTCAGTTGGCCCGTCTGTAAAATGGGCTTGGGCCACAAAGAAGGAGCTGTTTTTTTCACATGTCTGGCCACACCCGGCAGATCCAGGTCTTGGGATCGTCTTGGCCCCCGAGGAGTTAGGGGCCATCGGGCCATCGGAAGCAGAGAGAAGGGGCCCGAAACGTCCCCCGGGATCAGGAGCAGAGGGTGTAATGTTCCAGCCCTGAGCCGTCGCCCGTCCCTGCCCCCGACGCCCAGATAGACAGACAGGCCTTTCCTCTTTTCCTCTTGGGAAGAAGGCTGCAGGGCCCTCTCCGTCCCTCCTCCTCGGCCTGTGTGTGACCCCCTTCCTTGGCTGTATGAATGTCCCGCCCCGGGGCACTAACCCCGCCCACCTCCCTGTCTCTAACAAGGTAATTCCTGTTCCTCCTTGTCCCTTCCTGGTCTGGACTTGAAAGCAGTCCCTTGGCCGGGCGAGGTGGCTCAAGCCTGTAATCCCAGCACTTTGGGAGGCCGAGGCGGGCGGATCACCTGAGGTCAGGAGTTCGAGACCAGCCTGACCAATAAGGAGAAACCCCGCCTCTACTAAAAATACAAAATTAGCCGGGCGTGGTGGCGCATGCCTGTAATCCCGGCTACTCGGGAGGCTGAGGCAGGAGAATCACCTGAACCCAGGAAGCGGAGGAGGTTGCGGTGAGCTGAGATCATGCCACTGCACTCCAGCCTGGGCAACAAGAGCAAAACTGTCTTAAAAAAAGAAAAAAAGAAAGAAAGAAAAAAGAAAAGCAGTCCCTTGCTGGGCTGTCTGAGGAGGAAAGAAGGAAGAGGAGGTCATGAACCTCCCTCCCTCGGCCCAGAGGGAAGGTCACCAAAGGACCAGGCTGCCAGGCCGACAGACCTCCCCTGACAATAGAGACACCCCTCAGCCTCGTCCAGAGAGGCTTCTAGACTTCGTCCCTCCACCCCCAGAGATTCCCGCCTCCTACAGGAAGCCCTCCTGCTTTGGCAAGCTCTCAGACCTCACCCTGCTCCTAGGAGGCTTTTCCCAGCTTCCTCAGCAAAGCCTGCAGGGTCCATAGGCCCAGGGCTGGCTCGGTCCCCTCCCTGGGGCAGAGTGCAGAGGCCTGGCTTATGGCCCGGCCCAGCTTCCCAGGGGCCCCCCGGCCCCCCACGACTGCCTTGTGACATTCACCTGGTTCTCTCTGCTTCCCTTACAGAAAGCACTCCGATTCGAGGTAAGAGGCTCCTCACTCACCCACCCACTCAACGCTCTCTCTTGCTGCCCACCCAGCCACGAAGGCTCCGCAGGGGCCGCCCCCAGGCCCCCTTCCACGCGTGTCCACGCTGCCACCACCCCTGTTTACCCAGTGTCCGTCCCGTCTCTGTATCTGTGTCTGTGTCTGTGGCCAGGGGTCTGAATGTGGCTGAAGTGACTCCTCAGGTCACCTGGCCGTGGGGAGGGGGCCGTCTCTTACCTTGGAAGGACCCTACCTGGCAAGCCCACCCAGAGCACTGGGAGCCTCGTGAGGTTTAGCCGCCTCTAAAATGAGCATGCAGGCCGGCACAGCGGCTCACGCCTGTAGTCCCAGCTACTCGGGAGGCTGAGGCAGGTGGGTCACCTGAGGTCAGGGGTTCAAGACCAGCCTGGGCAGCATGGCGAAACCCCGTCTCTACTAAAAACACAAAAATCAGCCGGGTGTGGTGGTGGGTACCTGTAATCCCAACTACTTGGGAGGCTGAAGCAGGAGAATCACCTGAACCTGGGAGGCGGAGGTTGTAGTGAGCTGAGCTCGTACCACTGCACTCCAGCCTGGGCCACAGAGTGAGATTCTGTCTCAAAAAAAAAAAAAAAAAAAAGCACCAGTGGACCTTCCAGCTCCATAGTTCTTCTGATCTGAAGGTTCTAACCCAAGACACATAGAGGTCAGTCTGCCTCATCCCTTACTTCACACCCAACTGCTGCCCCAGAGAAGAGTCTAGAGGAGGCCTGAGTGGGAGCCCTGGGGAAGAATCAGTGTCCAGTCCGACCTTTGCTACAGATGCTGTGTGACCTAGAGCACTCTCCTGACCCTCTCTGGGCCTCTTTAGTGATGGAGGTACTACCTGCTTCCCAGAACCTCGAGCTCAAGGGAGAGTAGGCAGTGCTCTATGGAGGCAGCGTCTAGCCATGACCAGAGAGAATCCCTCCATCTTTGGGTGCATGTCGTTTTTGTGGGACAATCACAAACGAAGCTGGAGAGCTTAGGCTGGATTTTTGGACCCGTGGTGTGATAGGCTCTGATTGAAGCCTGTGATTCAAACACACTTGGGGTATTCACTGACCTTCATTTACTCATGGTCAACAGGCACTCGGGTCCCGGCCTGTGATTCAAACTTACTTGCCTATGTTAACACTAAGTTTTATTTACTTATGAAACTAAGGACTTTCTCCAGGCCTGTGATGACAAGACATCCCTGTGGACACTTTGGCCTTATGTTTTATTTGTGGGCACTCAAGTTTTTATCAAGGCCTGTAATTTCAGACATACTCAGCTTCATTTACTTGTGACAGTGAGGGACGTGTTTCAGGCACGTGGTTTTAGATCTCTTTGGGGAAATCTGGGCCTCGTTTTCATTGACTCCTGGGCACAGTAGTGTTTGAACAAGGTCTGTGATTCCAGATACTCTTGAGAAGGTTCATTCATGTTTATATGTTTGTGGGAAGTGAACTCTCTGATCTGGGCCTGTGATTTCAAGTGTATTGCGGGGAAATCGGCCCTGTTTTCTTTCATACACTCATGAGCATGAAGATACTGGGTTTGGGCCTGTGATTTTAAATACGCTTGAGAAATTGCCCGCTTCTTTATATCTTTATTTACTCATGACCAATGAAGTCTTTGATCTAGGCTTGGGGCATTTTACCCTCAACTGGCGACTATAAGAGGCTCTTAATCAGACCTCTGATTTCACACACTTTTGAAAATTTAATCCTTGTATATCTGTGAGCATCATAGAATTGGGTCTAGGACCGTAATTTCAAACACACTCAAACAAGTCCATTCAGTTACTTGTGAGCACCAGGGTATTAAGTTAATGCCTGTGGTTTTAAACACAGGCAGATAAATTCAGACTTTTACTTAGATCACTTAAAATACTTGGGGAAATTCCGACTTGGGTTCAATCAGTTTCAGGCACAGAAGTCTTAGATCCGGGGCTTCGATTTCACACACACTTCATGCACACCAGTCTCAACATTTTTTTTAACCTTAGCTGCCTCTGGGTATCTTCCGATTCTGAAATTTCAAACACACCTGAAAAAGTACAACCCTGTCTCCGTTTACTTACGGGCATTGAGGACTTTGAGGACCAGGATTCCAAACACAGTGGAGGAACTCAAACCCGCGTTCATTTAACTCATGGGCACTTCACCAAACAAAGCAACCACAGGCTCCCTGACGTTTCACGTGATTTGTGGTAGCCCCTGTAGGTCCCTGGGTCGGTCAGATGATGGTTAAGGAATTGTGAACGCCAGCCCCCTTTCTCCTGGCCAGGAGAGCAAACACACTTCTGCCCAGCTTGGTCATTCGACTTGGCAGCCATGAAGCAGCAGTCGCCTGCCCAGCTGCTTTTCCATTGCGAGTGGAGGATTTGCTGGGGAATCGGCTGTGTCCAGGCCTTCGCGGGGCTGGATGTGGCGGGTGGAGGTGAGACCCGCCCTGGCCGCGCTGGGGTGCCTGGGTCTACTCGCCTCTCCTGTGCCGCTCCGGCTCAGCCACCACTCTGCTGGGACGGCTTTTCCTGCTCGTCCCCCGGGCCCCGTCTCACGGCGCGCGCTTTCTGCCCTCTTCCCGCAGGAGCCCTGCAGATTGAGAGCAGCGAGGAAACTGACCAGGGCAAATACGAGTGTGTGGCCACCAACAGCGCCGGCGTGCGCTACTCCTCCCCCGCCAACCTCTACGTGCGAGGTAGGGAACGCCGAGGCCAGGTCAAAGGCAGGGACCCGCCCCGCCCCGTCCCCCTCCCTCCTCGGGCTCCACCTCCGGGCTCCCCCGTCCCCTGCACACCCAAGCAGGAAGGCCCCTCCCCGGTCGCAGCGGGACCTTGGCCGAGGCGGCGTCCCTCTCTGGGCCTCAGTTTCCTTGCCCGTAGAATGGGGGCAGCTGAAACTCCTCTCCTCGTGCCTTGCGACAGATGGCCCGTGTGCAGCAGGGCCGTGGGGAGGCAGTGATGGTGGGGTAGGAAGGCATGGGGCACGGTGAGGGGTCAGTCTTGGGCCTACAGGGCCTGGGGAGCCTGCAGGCCTCGGCCCCGCCCGCCCGCCCGCCCGCCTGCCCACCCGAGTTGGCTTCTGTGGTGTGTCGTGCCTTCCCGTGCTGTGTGCTGGCTTCGCTTCTCCCAACTCTGTGGCCTCATAGCTCCCCGCTTCACTGCCCCCCCCAGTCCAGGGCCCTCAATCTAGAAGTTGGGGAGGGGTCTTCAAGGCTGCCCCCCGCCCCCCACTGGCTGGTCCGGAGTCTGGCGCCTTCTCTCTCTTCCTAACGACTCTCCGAGAAGGCCGATCCGGGCCGCCGGGAGGCTGGGGCCACAGCAGACACAGGCCCCGGGGCTCAGTAGCTGCACCGAGCTGGGGCAGGCACGGCACCCAGGGAAGCTTGTTGCCCTCGGTTTCCAGTTCCCACTGAGTCCCCCAGCACCTCCCCGCTCCCCTGCCCCAAGGAAGCTTCCTTCCGTGAGGGTCCCTTGGTGCTGCCTCCAAGTGCCGGGGGGCTCCCTTGCCCCCCGATACCTCCCTTGGCCTCCTCTTATCTCTGTGTTGGCTCTTGAGTCTTTTCCAAAGTTGTAGTCTTCCTCCTCCTCCTCCTCCCTTTCCCACCTCCTGATAGCTGTTTCTGATCAGATTTGTGGGAGAAACAGCTTCCGCCAGGATGCCAGGGCCCGATCCAATCCCCAGGGCTGCCCCAGTTAGCTCTGCGTAATTGACTTGATCACATCCTTCTCTGGGCCTCAGTTTCTCCCATTCGAAGGGCCAAGTCCTGGCCATTCTCCAGGAGGCCACGTGGCTCGTCCCCGACCCACAGACCCTCACTCACCACCTTCGTCCCCACCATCCACAGCACCCGCTGGCCCTGAAGTCACTCCTCGGTCCTGGACCTGGGGTTTTGCGTTTTGTCTCTGAGGAGGAGGCCGCATGGAGGGGGAGGGGACGGGGTGTGGGTGTATGGACGGGTGGGGGTAGGGGCACATCTGGTCCGCTGTCACGGCACCTCTGGTGAGTTGTAACGCGTTCGTGACTCCAACTGACTGGTCTTCAACCTAACCTGCTTATTTCTCTGCTAATACTTGAGTTGGGGGTTTGTAAATCCAGCAGGGCTCAGAAGAGTGTGGACAGTGGGTGTGGGGCAGGGAGCGGGGTGGGGGGCCTTTAGTGAGGGTGCAAGAAGGGAGGAGGGGCTCCTGTGTCCTCATCCTCCAGAGGTGGGGTCCCCAGCATGAGCCTCCATCCCCTTGGGGGCAGCTGAGGGGGTGAGGTCTCACTTCCCCATCTTTGCCTGGGTCTTAGACGCTCCAGATCGAGCTTAGAGAGGAACAGGGATCTCGTATGTCGAGGGCAGAGTGGAGAAAAGACGAAAAGGTCGTTGCTGTTCTTTTTATTTTTTAATTTTAATTTTTTGTTTTGGTTTAAATAGAAAAAAAACAACAAACTATTGCAGCTTTTAGCCTTGGGAAGTCCTCTTTTTACTCTCTGTATCTCCCCTATTTTTTCTCTTCTTCCCATGTCATTGTGTTCCGCATCAAACCCCCTTTACATCCCTCAGAGCTTCGAGAAGGTTGGTGTGTTTTTTTCTTTTTTACTTTCTTTACCCACATTTTTACATTCTGAAAATGACACGCACACACACGAAACACATGTAGACACCACACAGACACACGCTGGCACGTACACGGAAAAAAAAAAAAATAGAGAAACGAACACCAATTTTAAAAGATGGAACATGAATCGTAAGCACAAAGCAAACTAAAACAAACAAACAAAAAAACCGCCAAGCGAGAGCAAAACCCAGAAAGACACGAAAATCTCAGCCGCGCCCAGCCCGGCCTAGGGCCGGCCGCACACATGCGATGCTTGCATTATGGTCGCCTCTGCATCCGTTGGTAATGTTGTTGCTAAGTTTTTTGCACTCCTCGTCGTCATGGTAACTTGGGCCTGATGCATGCTGGGAGAATGTAAAAATTTCTCTGCATGCCTCTCTTGTCGGTTTGGTTTGGTGAATTCCCAACGCCTTCTGTTGGAGTGTTTCTCGTCTTTCGTTCCGTTTTTCTCTTTCGGTTTTCTTTTTTCCTTTTCCTTTTTTTTTTTTTTTTTCTTCTTTTCTTTTTCCTTTTTTTCTTTGGTTTTGTTTCGTTTTGGGGGGAAAAATCAAATCGTTCTTTTTTTCCCCTCCCATTCCCTTCGCCTGGTCCTCTTCTCCCCGAGAGCGACTCGTCTTTGGTTCTGTCTTGTTTCTGTGCTATTTGGTTTTGGTTTCTTGGGTTGAGCTGTTCTGTGGTTGTTCTCCAAACGCATTGTGATTTAAAAGCCAGTGTTCCTGTCCCAGCTATCATCCAGGAGGGCAGAAGGGGTTCCACAGCTGGGATGCCAGGGCAGAAAGTGACCACTCAGGCACAAGGGCACAAGGGAGGTGGCACAGACAGATGGCAGGAGGTCAGAACCTGGGTTGGGTGTGTGGGGAGAGCAGCCCAATTTTCCTGACCTCACTGGCCAGCCCCTCTTTCCCCAGAAGTAGTGCCTCAGCTCCCTGCCTCCAGGCGGCCATGTTGGAAGGAAGCTCAAGGAGGCGTATTCCCATCCTTCTGTCTCAAAATGAGACTGTCTCCTGTGCTCCCAAATAACCCCAAACCTAGGCATTTGAAATACTGCTGAATGTGCACCAGCCTTCCGAGTTCTTAATTCATTTAAGTGACGAATCCAAATACGGGTTGTGGTCAGTTTTAAATGAGGGGAGAGGGCAGTCACAGCACCATCTTCACAGGACAGTGCATACTTGCTTGGTATGTAATCAGCACTCAGAGCGGCAGCTGCTGTGATGACCGTGTGCATTCCGGCTGGGCGCCGATTCAAAGCTGCCCATTAGGAAATGGAGCCTGACAGACTTCGGAAGAAAAACGTGGCCAGTTACCTGACCTGGAACACTATGCCTCTGCCTCCCAGGCAGCACTGGCTGCTTCCCCCATCCCCTCTCAGACTCTGAGCCCAGTCGCAGGCGTCTTTTGTCCAGCAACACAGCATGGTCGCTTTCTGAGTACCTGAGCATCCGAGCTTTGGAATTCTGGAAAACGCCCGGGGGAGCCTTGGACACAGCCTCTCCCCTGCTCTCTCTGCCTCCCCAACTCTCTCTCTGCTGCTCTTTCTCTTTCTCAGCTGTCTTTCTCTCTCTGTGCCTCTCACTGTTGCAAATCTTCAGAGATGCACATCCCCATCTTCTGTTTCCTCCCAAGAAAAGGCACACCCTCGAGAGTCTTCCTCCAACCCCCAGATAAAAAAACAACCCCCAGTAAAATATCCATGTAGATGTGTAGCCCCCAGCACCAGCTGGCTACCCAGTTTCGATGACGCTGAGGACGGAAGCCAGACCTTGGAATCACCTTTTCCCCTTCTTCTCCCTCACCCACCTTCTCTCATCGGTTATTAAATACTGAGACAAGTCGGCAGGAGGACTGTAGATGCAGTAAGATCTCCTCATTAAGCCAGCATGAGAGCTGCCAGGCTGACCCCTCAGGGCAGTGCCAGAAGATGGGAGAAAGGAGTCTCCCAGCCCCTCCGCCAAAGCTAGGTCCTGGCGCATTGGAACTGAATGAACAGAGGGTCTCGAAGACCAGTTGGGCTTTCTGGGCAGTACAGCCCCAGAAGGTGACGAGAGCATAGGCTCTGGACTCTGGCAGACCTGGGTTCCAGTCTTGTCTGTGCCCCTCCCTGGCTCTGTGACCTTGGACTAGTCACTTGACCACCTGGAGTCCCCATTTCCTCATCTGAACAGTAGCGATCAGAAATGAACCCAGATCACAGGGTAGTCGGAAGGACTTCATGAAACTCAGTGCTTGTCAGGTGCTCTATGTAACAGGCACTGCCGTGCCAGTAGGCTTGTTGGAAATGAAGGGTTAAGCAGACGGTCTGGGCGAGTCACTTCCCTTCCTGGTGGGTCTCAGTGTCCCTGTGAGGTGCTTCACACGTCCACCGTTTGACTAACACGGCATAGGGGAAACTTTTAAAAGTCATTGTAGGGCAGAAGCTAATTTATTTGCTGAGACCTCATTTTTTGCTAGTGCTTTTCTGAGCTCGTCTCATGATCTCATTTTGTCCCGGCTCCAACCCCATCCCCATGAGATCAGTGGCCTCCCCAGAGCCATAGCCCTCATTTTCCCCACTGCCATTTCCTAGGAAGGTCTGTGGCCACAGAAAGGGACCACAAAGGCCCATCTTGAGTCTGTGGCTACCCTTGCAGATAAGTACCAGCCCAGCAGAAGAGATGCGCTACCTGACATGTTCTGAAAGGTACAAGTATATACATCGTTGCCAGAGTAGCTGGTCCCAGGAATTAATTTTAAAAAAGGAAATAAAAACACAAAACCCACCCCTAATCTCACTCTTGATTTATTTATCATCATCATTTTTTGAGACCAAATTGCGCTTTTGTCTCCCAGGCTGGAGTGCAGTGGCTCCATCTTAGCTCACCGCAACCTCTGCCTCCCCAGTTCAAACCTCAGCCTCCCGAGTCGCTGGGATTACAGGCGTGTGCCACCATGCCCGGCTCATCATGTATTTTTTAGTAGAGATGGGGTTTCTCCATGCTGGTCAGGCTGCTCTCAAATTCCCGACCTCAGGTGATCCACCCGCCTCAGCCTCCCCAAGTGCTGGGATTTCAGGCGTGAGCCACCGCGCCCGGCCTTCTTATTTATTTTTAATAAGTAAGACAGTCTCCAGCTTCGGCTGGAGATTTACTGACAGTCTCCAGCTTCCACTGACTCTGGGTGTACAAGCGGTAAAGTATTGAGACTGACCCTTCTCCTGAAGTTTACCTCTGAAATCCAAAGGGCTAAAGTCAAAATTGTGTGCCTTTTAAAAAATACAGCTGGTAGCTCCAGGTCCAGCTGTAGGTGAATTCTCCCACCTCCGGCTTCTGACAAGGTGGGAAGATGCCTCAGATTTATTCTCCCTGACTGTGAATGTTCTTTTCTGGTTCTTTAAAACTCTAAGCCTTTAGGATATGAGTAGTGCCTTTAACCACCTAGTCTAGCAACGTAGTATTATTATTCAAACATAGTGCACAGGACCCACGTAAATGGTGTGCCATCCACTAATGCCAAGGGAACCCAGAACAAGCTGGAGACAGATTTTCTTTTCTTTTTCTGAGACGGAATTTCACTCTTGTCACCCAGGCTGGAGTGCAGTGGCGCAATCTTGGCTCACTGCAACCTCCACCTCCTGGGTTCAAATGATTCTCCCGCCTCAGCCTCCTGAGTAGCTGGGATTACAGGCATCCGCCACCACACCCAGCTATTTTTTGTATTTTTAGTAGAGACAGGGTTTTGCCATGTTGGCCAGGCTGGTCTCGAACTCCTGACCTCAGGTGATCCGCCTGCCTCGGCCTCGCAGAGTGCTGGGATGACGGGTGAGCCACCGCGCCCTGCCAGTTGGGAGGAATTTTCTACTTTCGTGGTTTTAGAAAAAGGCCAGTAAGGCTGGTGTAATTGAACACACCCTCGAGTGCTGAGCTAAGAAACCAGCGCCTGACGCCCGCCACCAGCGAGGCCTAGATCACCCTGCTTTCCAGACCTCCTCTAGAAGTCTTACTACGTGTGACCTGTCCCCAGGCCTTTTCAGATCAATCCATAGTGTACAGTTTTATAGGGGGAAAAAAAACCGTGTTTTAAATTAAATTTCCAGTACCCAAGCTCTCGAACTGGTGGGTGTGACCTCTCGGTTCTCCCCTTACGTCCGAGTCCCGCAAAACAGGGATAGACGCAGACACTGGGCTGGACCACCCCTCACCTGTATCCCCAGAAAGGCTTGCATTGGGGTGTGGTGGCCAGCTCCCCACTTCCTGCTTGCTATACCTGGCCACACCCCCCTACCCGAGG
Source organism: Saimiri boliviensis (assembly GCF_048565385.1). Classification (NCBI taxonomy): domain Eukaryota; kingdom Metazoa; phylum Chordata; class Mammalia; order Primates; family Cebidae; genus Saimiri; species Saimiri boliviensis. The sequence goes on from NC_133462.1 coordinate 41,190,578, forward strand.
CTCCCTGGCTTGACCCTAGGGGCAGGCAGTGTTAGCTCAGGACCCGGACTTTCTCATCCCACCCGCATCACATGGGGGAGAGGGGACTCCAGGGGTGGAAAGGCAGGCTCCCCTTCACCTGGGCCGGGCGGCGGGCGGCGACGAGGGTCATTCTGCAGGAACACTGAGCTCTGAGCACCTCCCGCCTGCTGCCTGCCTCTCACCCTCTGCATTCGCTGTTTTCTCTGTCGGGGGAGGGGCTTGTGAGGGGACTATTAGATTACACCTTGTCGTTTGGAAAGCCCCGTGTCTCCGGCGGCCGCAGCGAGGTGGGGGGCGGTGAGGGAAGTCGATGGATTGGCCAGAACTGGGGGAAAAACGAAGAGAGAGAGAGAGAGAGAGAGAGAGAGAGAGAGCGAGAGAGAGAGCGAGCGCAGGTACCAAAAAAAAAAAAAAAATCCAAACGTCCAGCTCAAAACACCAGCAACTTGCCAAGGCCGCTGGTCAGCCCGTGGGCCGGGGCTCCAGCCAGGTCCCTCCAGGCCTCGCACGCTACCTTGATGGCGGAGGGAGCTGGCGGTGGGAGCAGGGAGGCGCGGGGGAGGGAAGGAGGCAGAGCTCAGTGATGAAGAAGGGTGGCAGAAGGGAGATGCAGGCGGGCTGAGGGCCTTGCCCGCCCTCCGTGGGCCACAGGCTGGAGTTCAAAGGAGAGGACAGAAGTGGGCTGTGGAGTTAGGAATGTTTCCAACCCCCTCCCTCTCCCCCTCCCGACAGGTGTAATCTAAGCTTAAATAAACCCCCTGGAGGCTGCACAGTTTCTCGGCATCTCTCCCCTGCCCTCCCCATCCGCGTACTCATTTTGGAGTTTGGAGAAATAGCTACAACCTTCTCCCACCCCAAAATGCCCAGCAGAGCCCCCCTCCCCCCGTCCCTGCGGCTTGCTGAACCGTGGAGATGTCTGACACTGTGGGCGTTCCCTACCTAGTGCTTCAACCAGATCACCTCACTTTTGAGTTTCCTTACCCCCCCCCAGCCCCTCACCCCTACTCCCTTTACCCCTCACCCCTACTCCCAACCCTGTTTTTTGGTTTTTGTGTTTCTGCCTCTTCCTGCCTGGGGGAGGGGTTGTCTCCTGGTTGCTTTGACGGTTTTTGAGTTGTTTTTCCATGTGAATCGGGGTTTGAAGCGACCACCCCCCCAACCTGCCACCCCCCCACCCCACCGCCCACCCTCCCGACCCCCTCGCCCAAGCGGGTCCCCCCCGCTGGGACCCCCCCGGCTACTCGGTGACGAGAAGAGCTGGAAACCAGAGCCAGCTGGAGCGTGCTGAGGACCAAGGCTGGTGTGGTCCCCTTATAACCTGCCTGGACCCTCCATTCAGGTCGGTAATTGGGGGCGGGGGTCCCGCGGGGCTGCTCCGTCCCGTGGGCTCCATGCCTACCTTACTTTCTAACCTGCACCTCAAGCTTGCAGCCGGGGGTGGAAAGATGATGTGGGTGGGTGCCAGCACCAAACCGGGCAGAACACAGCGTCAGTCACCCGCCCTTGCCAGCTGGGAGGACGCCCAGAGGCCTTACAAGGCCTCCAGGGAGGGGGATGAGCCACCCAGTGCCAACGGGCATGATCTTCCCTTAAACTCGTGGCAAACCAGCCCTCTTCCTACAGCACACCCTTTGAAACAAATGAGATGGGTGAGAAAGCAAGTGGGCAGTTTCTTAAGTGTCAGAGGAGCTGTTACAATTTATTGGCAGGTCCATTTAACTGATGGTTGCTGGCCATGTTGGGGATTGTGAGCTCTAAGATTACTGCTGTTGATAAATGCACATTTAACTGATTTATAGTGAACCCTGTAGTGCAAGTCTTTTACATATTCAACAGGTATCCCCTTGTTTCTGCTTCTAAAAGAAAGTTAGAGGTACCTTCCAAATGATGACATCCCTATGGGGAGATATTTCAAGATAAGATCAAACAGGAACAGGGTCTTTTGGGTAAGATGTCCATCCTTACAGAAAAGATAAATTGGCCTGGCACTTAACCTTTAGATCCTAAAGCTAGGTCTTAACTCCCTTTGATGTTCCAACAATTCCTTTGAGTATGAGCCTTTTACTGATGGCTTCTGGACATTTATTATGATGGCTACTGGATATTACTCAATCAGTGGCTACTGGCCATTACATAGGGTTTTATACAGGTGATGGGTACTTTTTTCCTCTTTGGTGTCCCCAGTGGGTCAGGACACACAAGTTTGAAAGAGCCAGATGCCAAGAATTGATACTTGGCTGTAATCCTCATTACTCACCATGGTAAGAAAAGCCTTGTTTCCTCTGAGAGGCAGGAACCAGGCTGGCCTGGCTTTGAGCTCTGGCTACACTGCTTCCTTTCTGTGATTTCCCTCTGGTCCCGTCACCGTTCTGAGCCTCTGTTCCCTCATATGCAAAATGAGCATAAGGACATTTGCCTCTCAAAATTGTTAGAAAGGAAAAAGTAAGGTGGGGATTCAGTAGAAATTCTTGCTTTTTCCATTTTCTTTTTATTTATTTATTTTTATTGGAGATGGAGTGTCACTCTGTCACGCAGGCTGGCGTGCAGTGGCACGATCTCGGCTCACTGCAGCCTCCGCCGCCCGGATTCAAGCGATTCTCCTGGCTCAGCCTCCGGAGTAGCTGGGATTACAGGCATCTGCCTCCATGTCCGGCTAATTTTTGTAATTTTAGTAAAGATGGGATTTTACCGTGTTGGCCGGGTTCTTCTCCAACTCGTGACCTCAAGGGATCCACCTGCCTCAGCCTCCTAAAGTGCTGGGATTACACGCATGAGCCACCATGCCCGGCCTCCTTTTTTTTTTTTTTAAGTAAGTTAGAGAAGCTATGTGATCTTCCCAGCACCTGGGAGGCTGAAAGGTGACTTTCCCAGCTCCATGCCTGGGTTTTGCCCCTGCTGTGCTGGGCACTGCCCTGGTCAGGCTACTGCCCTTCTCAGCAGGATGCCCGATTCCTTCCATTTTACAGATGAGGAAACTGAGGCTCCAGGAGGACGGGGGACCTTCCCAAGGCCGCTGGGCTCATTCAGCTGTGTCAGCTCCTGCACCTCTGCCTGGAGAGGTTCTTGATGGGATTCTGAGACCTTGAGGGAGTTCACCTTGTCATGTGATTCCGGCTTTGGGAACGCCAGCGTGCTCAGCCCCAAGTGGGGCAGGGTGTCGCAGAGAAGTGGGCCCAGAGGGGCTTGAGACAGAGAGAGACTTGAGTCGGGCTGGGGTTGGTTTTTCCGAAGGCTTTTTGTCCGTGAGGCTCGCGCCCCTGTGGTCACCCCAAAGCCTTGGCCAAGGCTCTTGGGTGCCGGGTGGAGAGGCCGGATCCTGTGTTCTGCCAGCGGGAGGGCGTCTCCCCGGGGAAGCCACCTTCCTCCTCCTTTCAGACCCCGATTTTCAGCCCTACACCCATTCCATGATTTTTTGTTCCTTCTTGCTTTTGGGTGTCGTGTTGTGTTTCGGAGGGAGTTCTTTGTGTTTTAGAGTCTCTCTCTCTCTCTTTATTTTTATTTTTATTTTTTTTTTTTTGCTTTTGCTTTGTTACTTCATTTGTTCTTCCTGGTTTTGTTTGGAACGTCGATGCTGTTTTTCTGTCCTTGAATAATCAGCTCCCCCACGCTCATTTCCCCCATCCTGCCCCGTTTCCATGACAACTCGGCCTCGGCATCCTACCTGTGCCTCGCTGTGGGTGCCGGCGGCTGGCCTGGACCGCGTCCGCGGGCTGGCCGGCCGGACCCCACTCTCCCCCCACGCCCCCACCCTCCATCCAGCCCTACCAGAAAGCCACCCTCCATCTCACGGCACTCGCCCCCCACCTCCACTCTGTGTGCATGGCCCCCGTCTCCCCTGCCCCGCCGCCTCCCCCCCTGCAGTGGTTCCTTCCACCCCATCCTGTCTCCAGCGCGACTCTGGACTTTCGTGGGGCTTCTTTTTCCGAAGGGCTGCCAGCTTCCAGACCCCACTCCCATGCCCGCCGGTGTCCCCCTTTTTCTTTGCCTCCTGCCCAGATTCAGGAAGGCAGGGGTGGGGATGTCCAGCTAGGGCTGCAAGGGAAGGATTTGGGGGCTGTCTCCCCATACCCCCTTGGACCCCTCCTCAGTATCATAGATCACACCCCTTGAGAGCACCCCCGAGGCTGCACCTCCCACAATCCCGTATGAAGATCAGAGGCAGGTGTTGACAGTGATCCCGAGTGACCCTCCAGTTCGTCATGTGTGCAGTTGAAACAAGGCCCCTTTACCCACCCAAAGCTGGGGACGCACCGTTTGTCTTCTCCAGGACCTGACACTGTTACCCAGGGACGCTCCTTTTCTGGCCAGAAGGATTTATTAGGTTCCCACGGCAGTTAAACAGCCCCTGCGGGCCGGCCAGCGGTGTCTGCAGGTTCCCCTGCCCGCTGGCCTCCTCCCCTCTTCCCCCAGCCCCGGAACCCATCTGACTTCTGAAAACGGAGCCCCCGAAATGCATCCTGCTGCCTTCATTGTCTTTGAGAGAAGGCTGCATCCACCACCACCCCCCCGCTAAGAAACGCACAGAACGTGGCCCTTTTCTTTCAGCGTTCAAGTCCATTCCCTTGTTTATGATTATTAATTATCATTATTATTAATATCTATTTATTCTGCCAGGGCTGTGATGTGACAATGTGGTATGTCACATTGGATCACATCTGCTAGAATTAATATGCAGCATTGAAGTGGGACCCCCCCCCCTTCTTTCTTTCTCTGCCCCTCCCGCTCTCTGTCCGTTTTCTGTTCTTCTCTCTTTCTGCCCATTCATCCGTCTCCTCCCTCTGGTGTCACGTAAGTGTGCCCAGAGATCCCCCAAACCAGATCTTCCCCTGCAGTTCCCATGCACATCCCTCCTTTCTCTCTCTCTCTCTGTCTCTGTCTCTCTCTCTCTCTCTCTCTGTCTCTCTCTCTCTCTCTGTCTCTCTCTGTCTCTCTCTCTGTCTCTCTCTGTCTCTCTCTTTCTCTCTCTCTCTCTCTCTCTCTCTCTCTCTCTGTCAGTCTATTTTGCATGATGTTTGTGACTCAGAGCTGCATCTATTGATGGAAACTTGTCAGATCTGACGGAAGCTTTTAGAAGGGTTTCTATACCCAAAAACCACAAAAATTTCATTAGAGTTTCTCATCTTTTCCTGGAGGGCCTGGGAGTGGGGGAGGGGAGGGAGTGGGTGGGGCCCCTGAGTCACCGGGGAGTGGGCTGGGGGCCGCCATCTCAGGCTCCCTCTGTCTCCTGGTCTCAACAGCTGTCCTGAGACCCGCCACATCCCCAGAGAAACAGGGAGGGTTGGAAGTCGCCCCCTCTCCTAACCCACCCGCCCCCCGACACCTGCAGCCGGAATCTTCCAGCGCTCCCCGACGGGGCTGCCCCCCACCCCCCACTCAGGAGCGAGCGGAGGGGCTGCTCCCTGAAGCCACCTCTGTCTGCAAAGATGAGAAACCGCTGATAAATTTTTGTGTTCGTATCTGTGCTGTGACCAGCCACCCTGGTCTATGAAACCCTGTTGCTATGAGATAATGCTTCATGTCTATTATATATTGATAGATCTCTCTATATATTGTTTGTGAAGTACCTTTCTTTGAAGTTTTGGTTTCTTTGTGTTGGAATTTGGTTTTTTAATTTGGTTCTTTTGTTTTCTTTTCATTTGGGGGGAAAATAATCAACAGAGGGAAAAAGAACGAGCCCTGTTTATATTTAAATGGTTTTCCACTTTTTTTTTTCCTTTTTGTCTTTCTTTCCTTCTTTCTTTCTTCCTGCTTTTCTTTCTTTTCTCCTCTGCATCCTGTCTTCCCCTCCCACCCCCACCCACCTCACCCCTGCATCCCCCGCCCGCCCCGCCCGCCCCGCCGCTGCTGCCGCCCTCCCCAGTCCGCCGCGTGGCTCCGCGCTTCTCCATCCTGCCCATGAGCCACGAGATCATGCCAGGGGGCAACGTGAACATCACCTGCGTGGCCGTGGGCTCGCCCATGCCCTATGTGAAGTGGATGCAGGGGGCCGAGGACCTGACCCCCGAGGATGACATGCCGGTGGGTCGGAACGTGCTGGAACTCACCGACGTCAAAGACTCAGCCAACTACACCTGCGTGGCCATGTCCAGCCTGGGCGTCATCGAGGCGGTTGCTCAGATCACGGTGAAATGTGAGCGGGGACCGTGGGACCCGTAGGTGGTGGGAGCAGGCTGGCCTCGCTCCCCGATGTCAGGCGCAGGTGGGAGGCAGCATGGGGGGCGCCTCCAAGTTACCCTTCTGGCTTCGGTCGATCCTGGCTAGGAAGGGGACCGTCGTTCCTTGAACAGGCATTTATTGGCGGTAAATTATCCGGCCAGGCACCGTGGCTCACGCCTGTAATCCCGGCACTTTGGGAGGCCGAAGCGGGAGGCTTGCTTGAGCCCAGAACTTAGAGGCCAGCCTGGGCAATGTAGCCAGACCCCTTCGCTACAAAAGAGTGAAACAATTAGGCGTGGTGGTGTATGCCTGTAGTCCGAGCTGCTGAGGAGGCTGAGGCGGGAGCTCCCCTTGGACCCAGGAGTTCGAGGCTGCAGTGAGCTCTGATCGCACTGCTGCAATCCAGCCTGAGCCACAGAGCCAGACCCTGTCTTTTAAAACACCAAAAACGGGCGGGCCGGGCACGGTGGCTCACGCCTGTAATCCCGGCACTTTGGGAGGCTGAGCTGGGTAGATCACCTGAGGTCAGGAGGTCGAGACCAGCCCGACCAACATAGGGAAACCCTGTCTCTACTAAAAATACAAAAGAAAAAAAAGCCGGGCGTGGGGGTGCACATCTGTAATCTCAGCCGCTTGGAAAGCTGAGGCAGGAGAATCACTTAAACCCAGGAGGTGAGGTTGCAGTGAGCCAAGGTCGAGCTGTTCCACTCCGGCCTGGGCGACAGAGCGAGACTCCCTCTCAAAAAAAAGAAAAGGAAAGAAAATGAATACTGAGTGTCCCCTGAGCCGTGGTTTACCACCCCTTGCTGTAGATGATGAGAGGTCATGAGGCCCGTGGTTACTGCAGGGCAAATCAAGGCACAGAGAAGGCGACTGAGTGGCAAAAAGTCACACAGCATTCTGGGTCCTCACCCCACACCCCCAGTGCGTGACTCAGCTGCCTCCTGCCCACAGCTCTCCCCAAAGCTCCTGGGACTCCTGTGGTGACCGAGAACACAGCCACCAGCATCACCATCACGTGGGACTCAGGCAATCCGGACCCCGTGTCGTATTACGTCATCGAATACAAATCCAAGAGTCAGGACGGGCCGTATCAGATCAAGGAGGACATCACCACCACGCGCTACAGCATCGGCGGCCTGAGCCCCAACTCGGAGTACGAGATCTGGGTGTCGGCCGTCAACTCCATCGGCCAGGGGCCCCCCAGCGAGTCCGTGGTCACGCGCACGGGCGAGCAGGCCCCGGCCAGTGCCCCGCGAAACGTGCAAGCCCGGATGCTGAGCGCCACCACCATGATCGTGCAGTGGGAGGAGCCGGTGGAGCCCAACGGCCTGATCCGCGGCTACCGCGTCTACTACACCATGGAGCCCGAGCACCCCGTGGGCAACTGGCAGAAACACAACGTGGACGACAGCCTGCTGACCACCGTGGGCAGCCTGCTGGAGGACGAGACCTACACCGTGCGGGTGCTGGCCTTCACCTCCGTCGGCGACGGGCCGCTCTCGGACCCCATCCAGGTCAAGACGCAGCAGGGAGGTGAGGCGTGGGGACGGCAGGACCCGGGGCCCCGGCCGTGCGGTTCGGCTGTTCAGCTGTTGGCGTGTGCCCTGGAAAGCCAGGACAAAATGGGAGGATTTCTTGAGGCCGGGAGTTCAAGACGAGCCTGGCCAATGTAGCTAGCCCCCATCTCTACAACACAAATTAAAAATGAGCTAGGGTTGCGGGTGCACGCCAGGAGTCTAGCTACTCAAGAGCACAGTGCTTTGAGATATTTACCTGCTAGCATTTAAAATCAGGGAGCTAGGCCGGGCGCGGTGGCTCACGCCTGTAATCCCAGCTCTTTGTGAGGCCAAGGCGGCTGGATCACCTGAGGTCAGCAGTTCGAGACCAGCCTGGCCAACATGGTGAAACCCCATTTCTATTAATAATACAAAAAAATTAGCTGCGTGTGGTGGCACATGCCTGTAATCCCAGCTACTCTGGAGGCTGAGGCAGGAGGATTGGTTGAACGGAGGAGGCGGGGGTTGCGGTGAGCCGAAATCGTGCCACTGCCCTCCAGGCTGGGCAACAGAGCAAGACTCCATCTCAAAGAACAAAAAGGTGATTTCTAAACGTGGGTGATTTTTTTTTAATGGGTGGATCAGCTGAGGTCAGGAGTTTGAGAACGGCCTGGCCAACATGACAAAACCTCGTTTCTACTAAAAAAAAATAAAAATCAAAAATCAAAAAATTAGCCGGGCGTGGTAGCGTACGCCTGTAGTCTCAGCTACTCAGGAGGCTGAGGCAGGAGAATCACTTAAACCCGGGAGGTGGAGGCTGCAGTGAGCCAAAATTTCGCCACTGCCCTCCAGGCTGGGTGGCAGAGCAAGACTCTGTCTCAAAAGATAAAATCAGAGAGTTATCCTAGCCCAATTGTTGGTTGCTCTTGAAAAACCTGATTTGACAAGCTCACAGGGCTAGGCTCAGACGCCTGGGTAGCTCCCGGCAGCTGTGTGGGAGCCGAGGGGTCCGTGTGGACTTCCTTCTCCGCTGCTCCCCGCTGCTGCCGGCGTGGGAGGTAGAGAACCCTCCGCCTGTGGCTCTCATTAGAGGGACCGTCGCTGCCTGGTCTGAAAGTAACAAGTGAAAACTGCCCGACCCCCAACGCAGAGGGCCAGTCTCCCTGTCCACCCCAGGGGAAGGACTCGGAAGAGGCATTTAGGCACGGGGGACCCCAGCTCTCTGAGGGCGTTTGACCCTTTCCTTTGGGGCTCAGGCTTTTAAAACCTAAAGTCCAGGCAAACTCAGGCATCCGCTGAAGCCAAGGGCCTGGGTGGCTGGAGCTCTGTCCGTGTCTGTCGGCAGGTAAAGATTAGAGATGCAGATTTTTTTTTTTTTAGATGGAGTTTCGCTCTTGTTACCCAGGCTGGAGTGCAATGGCGCGATCTCGGCTCACCGCAACCTCCGCCTCCTGGGTTCAGGCAATTCTCCTGCCTTAGCCTCCTGAGTAGCTGGGACTACAGGCACGCACCACCATGCCCAGCTAATTTTTCTATATTTTTAGTAGAGACGGGGTTTCACCATGTTGACCAGGATGGCCTCGATCTCTTGACCTCGTGATCCACCCACCTCGGCCTCCCAAAGTGCTGGGATTACAGGCGTGAGCCACTGTGCCCGGCCGAGATGCAGATTTTGACACAGGCACCCTTGGCCAGGCAATGTGGCTCACACCTGTAACACTGATACTTTGGGAGGCTGAGGCAGGAGGATTCCCTGAAGCCAGGAGTTCAAGGCCAGCCTGGACAACATAGACCCCACGTGTACAAACAGTTTTAAAATTGGCCAGGCGAGGTGGCTCACGCCTGTAATCCCAGCACTTTGGGAGGCCGAGGCAGGCAGATCACGAGGTCAGGAGTTTGCGACCAGCCTGGCCAACGTGGTGAAACCCCGTCTCTGCTAAAAATACAAAAATTAGCCAGGCGTGGTGGTACTTGCTTGTAATCCCAGCTACTCGGGAGGCTGAGGCAGGAGAATTGCTTGAATCCGGGAGGCAGAGGTTGCAGTGAGCCAAGATGGAGCCATTGCACTCCAGCCTGGGTGACAGGGCAAGTCTTGCTCTCAAAAAAAAATTTTTTTTTTTTTAAATTAGCTGAGTGTGGTGGTGCGTGCCTATGGTCCGAGCTACTTAGGGGGCTGAGGCAGGAGGATCACCTGAGCCCAGGAGTTGGAGGCTACAGTGAGCTGTAATCGCGCCACTGTACTCTAGCCTGTGTGACAGAGTGAGACCCTGACTCAAAAACTAAAAAGGAAACAAAATATGCACATATACCTCTCTGCTAATTTCTCTCTCATCTGATTTGCAGTGAAGTGAGGACACTGGGGTGATTTGAAAGGGGGATTTTCAGGCCGGGCATGGTGGCTCACGCCTGTAATCCCAGCATTTTGGGAGGCCACGGTGGGCGGATCACCTGAGGTCAGAAGTTGGAGACCAGCTTGGCCAACATGGCGAAACCCAGTCTCTACTTAAAAATACAAAAATTAGGGCCAGGCGCGGTGGCTCAAGCCTGTAATCCCAGCACTTTCGGAGGCCGAGGCGGGTGGATCACGAGGTCAAGAGATCGAGACCATCCTGGTCAACATGGTGAAACCCCGTCTCTACTAAAAATACAAAAAGTTAGCTGGACATGGTGGCGTGTGCCTGTAATCCCAGCTACTCAGGAGGCTGAGACAGGAGAATTGCCTGAGCCCAGGAGGCGGAGGTTGCGGTGACCCGAGATCGCGCTACTGCACTCCAGCCTGGGTGACAGAGCAAGACTCTTATTTCGAAAAAGAAAAGAAGAGGGGAATTTTTTTTTTTTTTTTTTTTTTTTTTTTTTTTTTTTTGAGACGGAGTTTCGCTCTTGTTACCCAGGCTGGAGTGCAATGGCGCGATCTCGGCTCACCGCAACCTCCGCCTCCTGGGTTCAGGCAATTCTCCTGCCTCACCCTCCTGAGTAGCTGGGATTACAGGCACGCGCCACCACGTCCAGCTAATTTTTTTGTATTTTTAGTAGAGACGGGGTTTCACTGTGTTGACCGGGATGGTCTCGATCTCTTGACCTCGTGATCCACCCGCCTCGGCCTCCCACAGTGCTGGGATTACAGGCGTGAGCCACCGCGCCCGGCCCAGAAGAGAGGATTTTTAAATGTGTTCTTTTCCCTTGGAAGAAGAGAGGATGGGGGAACAGGTGTCAGTGGGGTGGGGGTGAGGTCCCCAGGAAAACAGCGTTCTAGAAGCCCCCAGAGCTGGCAGCTGTTTGGGGGGCAATGCTGGGCTTGTCTTTCTGGGAGAGAGAGGACACGCAGCAAGTGGGACTCCCTTCGTGGGGTGGACACCCCCCCACTGCTGCTCGTCTCCCGCCCCCGCAGTGCCCGGCCAGCCTATGAACCTGCGGGCCGAGGCAAAGTCGGAGACCAGCATCACCCTGTCCTGGAGCCCCCCACGGCAGGAGAGCATCATCAAGTACGAGCTCCTCTTCCGGGAAGGCGACCACGGCCGGGAGGTGAGGCCGGCGGCGCGGGGACCAGCTGGCCCGCCCTGGGCTCCTCCCCGGCGCGCTCTGACGCTGCCCGCCGTCTGTCCCTTCTCTCTGTCCCCGTGTGTGCTGTGGCTTCCGCTCGTCCTCACTGCTTCTGCTTCTGCGGCCCTCGCCTCTCCGTCCCTTCATCCCTCTGCCCCCTTTTTTCTTCCCTTGCCTTTTCTCCTGTGTGCGCTCTGGCTCCCCATGTGTGCGTGTCCCCGGCCCTCTCGATCCCGGCTTCTCTCTGTCGCTGTCTCTGTTTTCTGTGTTTTTCTGTCTGTCTCTGTCCGTCTCTCTGTTTGTGTCTCTTTCTCTCCGCATGTTTCTCCTCTCTGTCTCTGTCTCTCTCCTTTCTCTGTCCCTGTCTCTACCTGTCTCCCCTCCATTTCTCTCTGTGCATGTCTGTGTCTCTGTCTCTCTCTCTCTCTCTGTCTCTACCTCTTCATCTGTCTCATTCTCGTCTCTATCTCTGTTTATTCCTGTCTCTGCCTCTCTTGTTTGTCTCTGTCTCTGCCGTTTCTCTGTCTCTCTCTCTTTCCCCTTTATCTCTGTCTCTGTCTCTCTCCCCCACTTCGTTTCTCTGTCTCTGTCCCTGTGTCCCTCTGTCTCTATCACTCTGTCTTTTATCTCTCCGTCTCCCCCCCATCCCTGTCTGCCTCGCCCCAGGTGGGAAGGACCTTCGACCCCACGACATCCTACGTGGTGGAGGACCTGAAGCCCAGCACGGAGTACGCCTTCCGCCTGGCGGCGCGCTCCCCGCAGGGCCTGGGCGCCTTCACCCCGGTGGTGCGGCAGCGCACGCTGCAGTCCAGTAGGTGTCTTGCGGGGCCGCGCTTCTCTGCGGGGGGGACCACGGCCTGGCCGCAGACAGTCCCTCGGCGGACGGACCCAGGCGGGGCCTGCTGCAGCGGGGGGGGGGGGGGGGGGCGCCTCCGGGCCTGTCTCCGCTTTGCTCCCCGACCTCGGATCCATCTGCCCGTGCTGTGCCTCAGTTTCCCCATCAGCACAGCGAGGGTCTCAGCACGGGGTTCTCCGTGCCCCTGGGCCTGGTGACCTGGGTGGAGACGCGGGGTCAAGGAGTAGTGGCTGGTGTGGCCCCTGGTGTGGAAGAGGTTCCGGGACCTCGCCTCGTCCTCTTCCCATCCCGGAGAGGGGACTGGTTGAAGGGGCACGTGGCGCCCGTTTCCCAGGCCTTGCAAGGGGTCACAGCTCGCACCCCGCCATTCGCAGAGAGAGCAAAGGACGCAGAGACGACCCCACCTTCCCCAAGGGCGGGGAGCCTCGGCTCTCGACACCCCAGGATGAGGTCCCAGCTCCCGAGGGGGGGAGGCGTGGAGTTGGAGCTGATGCTGCGTTTCACGGGGGCATGCAGGACCCCACTCGGGGCTCTGATCTCGGGAGTTCTCTGCTGTGCCTGCCCGGCCTCCCTGTTTCGAGCGAGTCACCCTTCACCTGGCAGCTGGCTGTGGGTCACCGCCACCTTCCCTCCCTGACTTCTCCAAGCTCGGGGCTGGCCGGGGCCCCTTCTGCTGTCTCCCTGCTCCCCCACCTCCCTGGCTCTGCTCAGCCCAGCGTGGCCTCCACTGGCGTGGTCTCCCTGCCGTGGCCTCCCTCTGTTTCCCCCGCTTACCTCCCCCAACCCAGTCAGTCACGACGTAGCCACCTCAGGCTTTCTTTCGGAATCAGTCACGATGGTCAGACCTTCAAGGCCCCCTCCCCGGGCTGTGTGCACAGAAGGGCGTCTCGGGTCAGTCGAGGGTAACGTCAACTCGGGCCGGGGCATCCGAGCCGCCGAGACTGGGGATAGGGGCCTCCGAGACACAAACCTCTGCCCCCGTCGGCCCCTTTCCCTCCTTCCCGCTCCCCCCAAACCGAGCTGAGCTGAGTCCCCGGCAGCTCCAAGGCATCTGGGCGCGTCTGTGTGAGGTGGAGTCAGTGAGGGTGGCCCGTGGCTTGGGCAGCCACCTGAGAGACCGGCTGAGGTGTCCTGAAGGTGAGTACACGCTGGTCTCAAGCAGGTTCACAAAAACGGCCCACCCCGTGTGCCCCCCGCCTGCCCCAGCTGCTCTGGGCTGCAGAGTCCACGGCCCCAATTTGGCCCCTGAAACTCCCAAACCACGTGCCACCACCGCGCTGTGCCGCTCACGCACAGACGTCCACGTCTCTGCACACGTCCCTTCCCGAGACGTCACGCAGGTTGGGCCGGATTGTGAAGGACACGACCTCCGTGGTCACCTCGAAAGCGGCTTCGGCCCAGCCACGCGAACCTCCGGGGCGGCCCAGGACAGGGAGTGGGGGAAAAGGGACTCCCCGCTTCTCACCCCGAGACGGGTGAGGCCCAGGACAAGCGGCAGCAAAGACGCAGGGCCAGGCGTATCCATCCCCCCCGGGGGCTGCGGGCTCCTTAGGCTGAACACAAGGGTAGGTGCAGGTCAGACCACTCAGCCGTGGGTCTCCCCAGACACCATGCCACCTTCCTGCCTCCAGCCTGGAACCTCAGCGCGCGCACGCTGGGGGCCGGCGCAGGACCGCGGGGCCGCTGGCATCCCGAGACCCACCAAGAGTTCGGTCTGGCCTTGTAGCTCAGCGCTCGGCCGTTCCCTCTCTCGTAAGAAAGTCTTATAAGTTAGCGGTTGAAGAGCGGAAGGTAGGTAACCAGATTGGGCGTTTTCTGGAAGGAATCTTTCTTTCTTTTATTATGGTTTTTCTCATCGTCATCACCATCACTGTTGTTTCTTATTTTATTATGGTTTTGGTTTTATTTTTTTCTCTCCCTTTCTCAACAAATCCATTCCTTCCGACACATTCCTTGGTTGGTGTTGTTTTTTCCCGTGCTCCCTGCCTGATTCCCCCCTGGGCACCTTTGGTTGGGGTGGCTGGTCAAGAAATACGGAAGGGTACCCTGTGTCCGGTTTTGGAGGAGGGGCCCCCAGTGTTTTGCTTTAAGTGAGGCCGGAGGGGCTTTCTAGCTGAAGTAAGCTGTTGGGGTGGCCTCTGCAGTCCCTGGCAGCCCAGCGTCCTTGAGGACAGGGGACAGGAGGGTGTGCCCATAGTACTGAGTAAACACCTGCTCGGCACCAGGCAAGCTGATGGGATGGTGAGGGTTTCAGATGCTTTTGCCACGAGCGAGGCTGTTCGTTTCTCTGGGCCTCCCTCCGGGGGATGTAGATTCTAAAGTTGTGGGCATTTGGGGGAGTGTGGCTCCAGCCATCCCCAGCCGGCACAAGGCTGAGAACTGAGCTTCCAGCGTCAAACCAAGCCAGCCCGTGAGCCACAGCCAAGTCTGGGTTCCATTCCCGGCTCTGCCCCCTCGTGACTGCATGCCCCTGGGCAGGTAGCTTGCTGTTTCTGTGCTTCAGTTTCCTCACCTGTAAGATGGGCTGCACTTCCGGGTTTTCGGCAGGATTGAGAGGTGACATACGAAATAATGAAAAGCTTCCAGGGTGGGGTGACCGCAGAAAACCCAACAGGCAGACTTTGAATCTGGTTTCCCCACCGGTGACTTGGGTTGGCCGGTGGGGAGTCACCATTCTGACCACCCCAGGGGTTGTGAGAATTAAATGAGATAATAGATGCATTAAATAAGACAGCATATGCAAGGTGAGCTCAGGGTGCTGTACCTGCGGGAGGTGCACAGAAGGTGAAGCTTACTGTGACTAATGCCCTCAGCACCGCATCTGGCCGCACTAGGCACGGAACACATGCAGACTGATTCATAAGCCTTTAACACACAGACAGTTCCCTTTAACATGCGGGAACTTCACTATTTATTTAGCAAAGACCTTAGCATACTGCCCGGCACACAGTAGGTGCCCCGCTGATGCAGTCGCTGTTTTAAATCGGCACGTGGATTGG
This sequence comes from Saimiri boliviensis, assembly GCF_048565385.1. NCBI lineage: Eukaryota > Metazoa > Chordata > Mammalia > Primates > Cebidae > Saimiri > Saimiri boliviensis. Next base: position 41,205,649 of record NC_133462.1, read on the forward strand.
CACAGTACTGGGCACCTCGTTGGCACTCAGTAAATGGAAGCTAATAGCAGTTTATAACAAGCTTCATCTGGCGCCACGGGCATGTTAGCTACTCAGAACATGGGTACCAGCAGTTCCTGTTCTGCAAACCGTGGCACAATGCTTGGCATACGGTAAGTGCTCAGTAAGTGGCACTTGCTATAAAAGGAGGCCCAGTGTGAGGCACATAGTTGGTGCTCACATGGGCGTGATTATCCCTTTGGAAGGATGTGGGATAGAGCTGGATACACGGTTTTTACGAAAACACGCAGTTACTGTCTGCAAAGGCCTGGACACAGTGTGTGCATGTAGTAGGTGTTCAGTGAGTAAGCACTGTTACCGTTGTTATATAAGGTCTTTAGTGTCATGCCTGGCACATAGTAGGTGCTTAACGTGCCAGGCACTATTACAGTTACCCAGTAAAGCCTTTAGCACAGTGCTTGGCACACAGTAGGTGCTTAAGAAATGAAAGCTATTGATATTCTGTAAGGCTCTTAGTAGAGTCGCCTAACACATAGCAGGTGCTTAATATGCCAGGCACTATTACAGTTATCCAATAAAGCCCTTAGCACAGTGCTTGGCACACAGTAGGTGCTTAAGAAATGAAAGCTATTGATGTTCTGTAAGGCTCTTAGTAGAGTCGCGTAACACATAGCAGGTGCTTAATATGTGGAAACATTTTCAATAATCCCCTAGCACAGTACCTGGCACACAGTAGGTGCTTAATATGTGGTGACTGCTACTGTCTTCTGATGAAGCCTTTAGTACAGTGTCTGGCGCACAGTAGGGGCTTAATATGCAGAGACTATTAACTGTTTTCTGATAAAGCCCTTAGCACAGTGCCTGACACACAATAGGGGCATAATATCCAGGGATTGTTGCTGTTTTCTGAGGGAGCCTTTAGCGCAGTGCCTGGCACACAGTAGGTGTTGCTTAAATGACAACTGCTGTTTTTCCCTTTAGAGGGCTATTATCATACCCAGTCTATAGTAGATGCTCAATAAATGAGACTTGCTGTTGATGGGCTTCGTAATGGGTTTGGTGTGGTGCCAGGTGCATAGTCAGAACCAAACACAGGAGTTTTGACACACAGTAGGTGCTCAGTATGAGCTATGAATGTCCAGTATGAGGTGTCCAGTAAACAGACACTTTTATTATTACTTGATAAGGACCGTGACATCTATCTGGCACACAGTAGGTGCTCAAGACAGGGCATTATTTTCATGTGAGGCCAGTTGGATGGTCCTAGTTGCACTAAGCCTTTGGGGTGGGTGGCCTTTGGGTCCCTGGTAGCACGTGTTCAGTAAATAAATGATTTTACTTTAAAAAACATTTTTGACTATATTTTCTAAAAATTATTATGAATCCCTTGGCACCATGCCTGACCCACAGTGGGTGGTCAGTTAATAAGTGCATTTGCTGTTACTGTATGAAGCCGTGGGCATGATGCCTGGCACATGGTAGGTATGCGGTAATTACCAGCACCGCACCTGAGCATATAGTGTGTGACATACAGATTCTTTTTTTTTTTTTTTTTTTTTTTTTGAGACCGAGTCTTGCCCTGTCTCCCAGGCTGGAGTGCAGTGTGTGATCTCAGCTCACTGCAACCTCTGCCTCCCAGGTTCAAGTGATTCTCCTGCCTCAATCTCCCGAGTAACTGGGATCACAGGCGCCCACCACCATGCCCAGCTGATTTTTTGTATCTTCGTAGAGACGGGGTTTCACCATGTTGGCCGGGCTGGTCTTGAACTCCTGCCCTCTTGATCCGCCCACCTTGGCCTCCCAAAGTGCTGGGGTTACAGGCATGAGCCACCGCACCCGGCCAAGATTCTTTGGCTGTTACTCTATGAAGCCCTTGGCACAATGCTTGACACATAGTAGGTGCCTGATAAGTGGAGCTTCTATTGCTGTTCCCCCTTAGCATGATGCCTGGCACATAGAAGGTATTCAATAAATAGATGCTTTATTATTTTGTGAAGGCCTTGGTGCCAGTACATAGTAGGTGCTTAATAAATAGAGCTTCTGTTGCTGTTCCCCTTGGCATGATGCCCGCCACATGGTAGGTGTTTAGTAAATAAATGCTTTTACTATTATTTTGTGAAGCCCTTGGTGCTGGCACATAGTAGGTGCCTAATAGAGCTTCTGTTGCTGTTCCCCTTGGCACAGTGCCTGGGACATAGGTGTTCGGCATAGATTATTTTGCTATCATTCTATGATGCTCTTGGCAAAATGCTTGACACACAGTAGGCGCCTAATAATTGGAGCTTCTGTTGCTGTTCCCCTTGGCATGGTTCCTGGCACATAGTAGGTACCTAATTATTGGAGCGTCTGTTGCTGTTCTCCTTGGCATGGTGCCTAGCACATAGTAGGTGCTTAATAAATTGAGCTGCTGGGGCTGCTCATTTGGCACATAGTAGCTGTTCAGTAGATACTTCTATTATTTTGTGAAGCACTTGGTGCTGGCACATAGTAGGTACCTAATAAATAGAGCTTCTGTTGCCGTTCCCCTTGGCACGGTGCCTGGCACATAGTAGGTGTTTGGCATAGATTATTTTGCTATCATCCTATGAAGCCCTTGGCACAATGTTTGACACACAGTAGGGGCCTAATAATTGGAGCTTCTGTTGCCATTCCTTTGGCGTGGTGCCTGGCACGTAGCAGGTACCTAATGATGGGAGCTTCTGTTGCGGCTCCCTTGGCACATAGCAGGTGTTAAATAGTTACTTTTACTGTTATTTTGTGAAGCCCTTGTGCTGGCACATAGTAGGTACCTAACAGAGCTCTGTTGCTGTTCCCCTTGGCATGATGACTGGCACATAGTAGGTGCCTAATAAATGGAGCTTCTATTGCTGTTCCCCTGGGCATGGTGCTTGGCACATAGTAGGTGCCTAGTAAATGGAGCCTCCGTTGCCATTCCCCTTGGCATGGTGCCTGGCACATAGGTGCTTAATCAGTGGAGCCTTAGTTGCCATTCCCCTTGGCATGGTGCCTGGCACATAGTAGGTGCCTAATAATTGGAGTTTCAGTTGCCGTTCCCCTTGGCATGATGCCTGGCACATAGTAGGTGCCTAATAAATGGAGCTTCTTTTGCTGTTCCTCTTGGCATGATGCCTGGCACATAGTAGGTACCTAATAAATGGAGCTTGTGTTGCCATTCCCCTTACAGTGGTGCTTGGCACATAATAGGTGTTCAGTAAATAGATGTTGTTACTATTTTGTGAAGCCCTTGGTGCTGGCACATAGTAGTTGCCTAATAAATGGAGCCTCAGTTGCCATTCCCCTTGGCATGGTGCCTGGCACATAGGTGCCAAATAATTGGAGCTTCAGTTGCCGTTCCCCTTGGCATGATGCCTGGCACATAGTAGGTGCCTAATGGAGCTTCTATTGCTGCTCCCCTTGGTACATAGTAGGTGTTAAATAGATGCTTTTACTGTTATTTTGTGAAGCCCTTGTGCTGCCACATAGTAGGAACCTAATAGAGCTCTGTTGCTGTTCCTCTTGGCACAGTGCCTGACACATAGTAGGTGTTTGAAATATAGTTTATTTTGCTATCATTCTGTGACGCCTTTAGCACAATGCTTGACACATAGTAGATGCCTAATAGAGCCTCGGTTGCCGTTCCCCCTTGGCATGGTGCCTGGCACATAGTAGGTGCGTAATGGAGCTTCAGTTGCTGTTCCCCTGGGCATAGTGCCTGGCACATAGTAGGTGTTCAATAAATAGATGGTTTGCTATCATGTTGTGAAGCCCTTGGTGCTGGCACGTAACAAGTGCCTAGTAAGTGGAGTTTCTGTTGCTTTTCCCGTTGGCACAGTGTGTGGCACATAGATGCCTAATGGAGCATCTATTGGTGTTCCCCTTGGCATGGTGCCTGGCACACAGTAGGTGTTCAATAAGTAGATGCTTTACCGTGATTTTGTGAAGCCCTTGTTGCTGGCACATAGTAGGTGCCTAATAAATGGAGCTTCAGTTGCCGTTCTCTCGGCGTGGTGCCTGGCACATAGTAGGTGTTCAATACACGGATGCTTTATTTTGTGAAGCCCTTGGTGCGGGCACATAGTAGGTGCCTAACAGGTGGAGCTTCTGTTGCCGTCCCCCTTGGCACCATGCCCAGCACCCAGTAGGTGCCTAATCGAAAGGGCTTCTGCTGTTACTACCCCGTCCCGCTTCTGGCGTGGGGACCCGAGACCTACTGCGCGCCATGCAGGCGCAGGTGCAGCCCGGGGAGCACAGCGTTCTTGGCCAGCCCTCCCGCCCCGTCCCAGCCGCCCGCCCATCCCACCTTTGGTTGACACCCGCTTCTTTTGGGTTCGACTTCTCTTTGGTTTGCTTCTGTTTTGTTTGTTATCATCTTCTTTTTTATTTTCTCTTTCCCATCTTTTGTTTCCCCACCCCCCTCCCCACCCATCCCGCCTCCCTTCCCCGCCCCCACCCCCACGTTCTCCCCCCTCCAATAGAACCGTCAGCCCCCCCTCAAGACGTTAAATGTGTCAGCGTGCGCTCCACGGCCATTTTGGTAAGTTGGCGCCCGCCGCCGCCGGAAACGCACAACGGGGCCCTGGTGGGCTACAGCGTCCGCTACCGACCGCTGGGCTCAGAGGACCCGGAACCCAAGGAGGTGAACGGCATCCCCCCGACCACCACCCAGATCCTGCTGGAGGCCTTGGAGAAGTGGACCGAGTACCGCATCACGACTGTCGCTCACACAGAGGTGGGACCAGGGCCCGAGAGCTCGCCCGTGGTCGTCCGCACCGACGAGGATGGTAAGTGCCTGCCCCAGGACCGGGACCCCGCACCGGCCCCAGCCCGGCCCCCGCCTCGGAGCCTGCCATCTGGAAACCGGGGCTGGCGGCCAGAGGGCGCAGGCCTCGCTCGGAGGAAGCCGCGAAGCCAGCAGCCTCCCCGAGAAACCCGGGGCTCCTTGACCTTGGAATGGGCAGTTCTAGACCTGGGCAGGCTTAGCTCTGCAGCGTCTGCTCCCGGAGCCTCGTGCCTGGGCAGCGTCGCTGGCTGCCCTCTTATTTTGGCGGGACGGTGGAAACCGTTGGAAGTGGGGTGGAGGAAGCCGGCAGACAGCCCCTGCAGCCCGGTTGTGCTGATGGTGGTTATCCAGCGCCCCGGGTGGACGGAGACCAGGCTGTCGCGTTGGCCACGCTCCGTGGTGCCGCTGCTCCCGTCCTGGCCCATTTCAAGTTAGCAAGTGCGAGGCGCTGGTCCTAGCTTGGAGTCACGTGGTTGAAGCCTGGGTCATGGAGAGAAATGACAGACACCTTTCCCAGGAAAATTGCAGCCTCTCGGCCAAGCACGGTGGCTCCCACCTGTAAACCCAGCACTCTGAGAGGCCGAGGCGGGAGGAGTGTATGGCCCTAGGAGTTTGCGACCCGCCTAGGCAACACAGTGAGACCCTGTTCCTCCAAAAATGTTCTAAAACATGGCTGCGCGTAGCAGTTGGAGGCTGCAGTGAGCTGCTGTCCTGCCCCTGCACTCCAGCCTGGGTGACAGAGTGAGACCCCATCTCTACAACAAACACCGTTAGCTGAGCATGATGGCGCACGCCGATAGTTGCAGCTGCTACTGCTCTCCAGCCTAGGGGACAGAGGAAGAGAACCTGTCTCAATAATAAAGAATCCCAGCTTCTGGGTCCTGGGAACCTGGTTTGTTTTCCGAGCCCTTAGCCTCTAAGGTTCATTGGACAGCCCCATCACGTCCTAAGCCCAGGGAAGGAATGAAGCAGTTCCTCTGTATCCCAAACCACGGGGTGGCTGAAAAAGATCCTGAGTGCCAAGTGGGCCACCTGCCTGCTGGAGTATTTAGGAGCGTACAGCCGGACTGCCTGGTGCAAAATCCTGGCTTTGCCTCTTGCTAAGGCTGTGAGCCCAGAATCAACTCTCTGGCACTCAGTTTCCCCAAATGTAAAATGAATGATGGGAGCCCCTATCTGGCAGGGCGATGATGAGGATGGAAGCAGTGTAGGGCGAAGGAGGAGGTGTCTGGAGGCCCTGGGAAGGTGGTTTAGACCCTGGGGGGCAGCCTGGGTCCACGGGGCGCACCCTCAGGGGCCCCTCCCGGGGCTGTGGGGGGTGTGAAGGAGGCCACGCCCTCCCAGCCGGTGGTGAGCGCCGAGAGCGCCCAGCCGTTCACCTGCAGCCACTCGGCATCCTGGAATCGGACAGTGGCGCTGCCCGGGGCAGGGCCGGGCGCCCTGGTAACGGCCCCGCCCGCCCCTCCCCTCCCCTCCCGCCCGCCAGTGCCCAGCGCGCCGCCGCGGAAGGTGGAGGCGGAGGCGCTCAACGCCACGGCCATCCGCGTGCTGTGGCGCTCGCCCGCGCCCGGCCGGCAGCACGGCCAGATCCGCGGCTACCAGGTCCACTACGTGCGCATGGAGGGCGCCGAGGCCCGCGGGCCGCCGCGTATCAAGGACGTCATGCTGGCCGATGCCCAGGTGGGCGGTGGGCGGGGGCCGGGGCGGGGCCGGGGGCGGGCTCCGGGCGGGGGCGGGGCGGCCCCTGCGCTCCCCCGACCTCTGCTGCGCTCTCTCCACCTCTGACCGCCCCCCCGCTCACCTCCCTCCTCTCTCCCCTGCCGCCTCCTCCCGCGCTCAGTGGGAGACGGATGACACGGCCGAATATGTGAGTAGCGCCCGGGCCACCCACGCACCCACCCCCCTGCGCTCCCCGCGGGCCGTGCTGTGCCGTGACTCCTGCACGCCCTTATCACCAGTAGTAAAACGGTCTCCTCCTCTGGGCCCTCCGGTGCGCCCCTCGCTCCCCCGTTACCTCTTGGAGCGCCCAGCCTCGGCGTTTGCACTAGGGAAATGGGATACAGGGTGCAGACCCGAGGGGTGGCCTGAGCACCAGGAGCTGAGGATCATCCCCAAACCCCCTCACCCCGATGGCTCCTGCCGGCGATGGGGCTCAGGCCTCCCTGGTCCTTCCCCTGCCCTCGGTCACTCCTCCTCTGCTGTTAGACCCAGCGCCACCCTTCCGCGTCACTCAGCTCAGCCCTGTGTGGCCTAGAAATGTCTCTCTCTGGACATTCTGGCCCCTGGGTAACGAGAGGTGTCAGCGGGGCCAGTCAGAAAGCAGGACTGTGATACCCTGGTTATGACCCCACAGTGCTTTCTCAGGAGGCCCTAAACCACAGAGAGGAATTGCTGTGTGCCTTTGGGCAAGTTGCTGCCTCTCTCTGGGCTATGTCCCTGCCCCTAACCCCGGGAGCATTAGGCTCCGCTGAGAACCCCAAGTCTGTTGTTAAATTGGCATGGTCCCTTGGCTCATTTCTGTAATCTCAGCACTTTGAGAGGCTGAGGCAGGCAGATTGCCTGAGGTCAGGAGTTCGAGACCAGCCTGGCCAACTTTTTTTTTTTTTTTTTTTTTTTTTTGAGATGGAGTCTTACTCTGTCACCCAGGCTGGAGTGCAGTGGCAGGTCACTGCAGTCTCCGCCTCCCAGGTTTAAGTGATTCTCCTGCCTCAGCCTCCCCAGTAGCTGGGATGACAGGCATGTGCCACCATACCTGGCTTTTTTTTATGAGACACAGTCTCACTGTGTTGTGCAGGCTGGAGTGAAGTGTCGCCATCTCGGCTCACTGCAACCTCCACCTCCTGCGTTCAAGCGATTCTCCTGCCTCAGCCTCCCAAGTATCTGGGACTACAGGTCCGTACCACCATGCCTAGCTAATTTTTTGTATTTTAGTAGAGACGGGGTCTCACTGCGTTGCCCAGGATGGTTTTGAACTCCTGAGCTCAGGCGATCTGCCCGTCTCAGCCTCCCAAAGTGTTAGGATTACAGGCGTGAGCCACTGCACCCGGCCTAATTTTGGTATTTTTAGTAGAGATGGGGTTTTGCCATGTTGGCCAAGCTGGTCTCAAGGTGACCTGCCCACCTGAGCCTCCCAAAGTGCTGGGATTACAGGTGTGAGCCACCATGCCTGACTGACCCTGTCTCTAATAAACAAACAGGCACTGGTCCCACATGCTCTGATGGCCTCCGTCTCCCTAACACGGGGTCTAGGAGGAATATTCCCACCTGGGCTCCAACCCTACTCCTCCTGCGGAGACCCTAGGAGGGACAGACTGTGGGCTCAGGGGCAGGAGACCCTCTGTTTGTGCATCCCTGTTGCCATTTCTCGTCCCACCCCACAGTTCCCAGGCATGCCGGCCTGTGCTTGGGGGTGTGGGTGCTTGCTGTGAGCGTGTGCACAGGTGTGTGTGCAAGTCTGTGTGCCCAGGAGTGTTCTGTGCTGTCATTCATTGGATGAGCATTTATTGAGCACCTGCTGTATGCTAGGTCTCTGCTGGGTGCTCAAGATGTGGTAGTGACAAGAGCCCCTCCTCCCCACGGGTCGTACTCTAGTGAGAGAATGTTCATCAGAACAAGACACACCTCTTCCAGGCAGGGTGGCTCACGCCTGAAATCTCGACACTTTGAGAGGGCCAGGTGGGTGGATGACTTCTGGTCAGGAGTTCAAACCAGCCTGGCCAACACGGTGAAACCCCATCTCTACTAAAAATACAAATATCAGCTGGGTGTCGTGGTGACGCCTGTAGTCCCAGCTACTCAGGAGGCTGAGGCAGGAGAATTGCTTGAACCCAGGAGGCAGAGGTTGCGGTGAGCCGAGAGGGCGCCACTGCACTCCAGCCTGGGCAGCAGGGTGAGACTCCGTCTCAGAAAAAGAGGTCAGGTGCAGTGGCTCATGCCTGTAGTCCCAGCACTTTGGGAGGCCTGAGGTCAGGTGTTTGAGACCAGTCTGGCCAACATGGTGAAACCCTGTCTCTACTAAAAATACAGAAATTAGCCAGGCATGGTGGTGCGTGCCTGTAATCCCAGCTACTTGGGAGGCTGAGGCAGGAGAATAGCTGGAACCCGGGAGGTGGTTGCGGTGAGCCGAGATCGCGCCACTGCACCTCAGCCTGAGCTATAGAGCAAGATGTATGCTAGGTCTCCGTCTCAAAGATTAAAAAAAAGAAAGGTCGGGCCCGTGGTTTACGCCTGTAGTCCCCGTACTTTGGGAGGCCAAGGTGGGCAGATCACCTGAGGTCAGGAGTTCACGATCAGCCTGGCTAACGTAGTGAAATCCTGTCTCTTAAAAATACAAAATTAGCCGGGCGTGGTGGTACATGCCTGTAATCCCAGCTACCTGGGAGGCTGAGGCAGGAGAATTGCTTGAACCTAGGAGGCGGAGGGTGCAGTGAGCCGAGATCACACCATTATACTCCAGCCTGGGCAGCAAGAGTGAAACTCCATCTCAAAAACAAGAACAAAACACACATTGTTACAGCTGTGGTGGGGATGGGTTTAGACAGTGAGGTAAACATTTCAAAATCGGCTCTCAGCCAGGCACAGTGGCTCACACCTGTAATCCCACACTTTGGGAGGCAGAGGTGGGCCGACTGCTTCAGCCCACAAGTTGAAGACCAGTATAGGCAACATACCAAGATCGAATCCCTACCAAAAAAATATATATATATACAAAAATTAGCCAGGCCTGTGGTGGTGCACATCTGTACTCCCAGCCACCCGGAAGGCTGAGGTGGGAGGATCGCTTGAGCCAAGGAGGTTGAGGCTGCACTGAGCTGTGAACACACAGCACTCTAGCCTGGGCAGCAGAGTTAGACCCTGTCTTAACAAGGTAAAAAAGTAAAAATCCACTCTCTGGGTGGCCCAGGGTGCTTAGTCCTGTTGTGTAGCATTCGCCCATTTCTGAGGTGTAAATACTTCCCACCGTGTCAATTTCAAGCTACTGGGAGGTGCTGAGTAGCTCCTGATCATGTTTCTGTACAGATGCAATAGACAACATGGTTTCAAAGCAGTAACCACACAGATAATCACAGAGCTAACAGTCACCTTAGTGAAATAACCAGAAAAGGTGGGTCTGCTGTATTTATTGCCTTGGCTTTCAGTATAACTTAGTCGATTTTAAGTTTATACAGATTTTTTTCTTTTTTTTTTTTTTTTTTTTTTTTTTTTGAGACAGAGTCTCGCTCTGTCACCTGGACTGCAGGCCTGGACTGCAGTGACACAATTTTGGCTCACTGCAACCTCCGACTCCCAGGTTCAAGTGATCCTCCTGAAGGATCAGGATCCTGAAGGATCCTCCTGAACCCTCAGCCACCCGAGCAGCTGGGACTACAGGCGTGCGCCACCATGCCTGGTTTATTTCCGTATTTTTAGTGAAGATGAGGTTTCACCATGTTGGCCAGGCTGGTCTTGAAGTCAAAACCTCAAGTGATCCTCCCGCCTTCACCTCCCGAAGTGATGAGATTACAGGCGTGAGCCACTGCACCCGGCCTTACACAGTTTAATTTTTAATGAGGGCTCTGTTTCCTAAGTGGCTCACAAAATGTCTGCAAATGTAACCCCTGGCTCTCATGAGTCGGTATAGGTCATCTCCAGCACCCACGTGAGTCTAGAGACAGAGGGGAAAGCCGGTGCCAAAGGGCCTGAGGCAGGCTGTGCCTGGTGTATTGGAGGAATGCAAGGAGAGCCCCTTGTTGCTGAGGGGAGGACCGGGAGGGGACACGCAGGTCCTGCAGGGCCTTGTGGGCCACAGGGAGGACTTGGGGTTTGACCCCAAGGGAGGCGGGAGCCATGGAGGGGGGTAGGCAGAGGAGGGATGGGCCCTGACTATGGTGCTCACAGGCGCCCTCTGGCTGCTGTGGGGAGGACAGTCTGTCGGGCGTGCTGGCGGGAATTGGGGAAATGGAGGAAAGAGGACCGAATGGGTCCTGGCAAGCAGCGGTGGGCTCGTCGGAGGTTGCGTGTACCCTCAGCATGGCGCCGCTACGTGTCGTGGTCTCTGCATGCGCTTGTGTGCATGTGTCTGCCCGTGATCCGGGCCCTGCGTCCTCCTCGGTCTCCGCACCGGGAGGGGGTGGGCGGGCTGCTCCCGGCCCTGGCCGTGGTGCTGACCCCCAGCCCCGCCCGCAGGAGATGATAATCGCAAACCTGCAGCCTGAGACCGCCTACTCCATCACGGTGGCCGCCTACACCATGAAGGGCGATGGCGCTCGCAGCAAACCCAAGGTGGTGGTGACCAAGGGAGCAGGTATGCGACCCGCCCACCCCCACAGCGGCCCCTCGCCCCCACTGGCACCAGAGCATGCACCCAGAGTCCTTTATTTAGCCCAGGAGGGCGGGCAGAGCGTGCACCCGGCAGCAGGCACAGCGAGACAGAGGTGTGGGGGCTGCTCAGGAGGGCGTCCAGGCCCAGCATGGCCCCCCAGCCCTGCCTCATCCTTCATCACTCACTTCCTCTTCCCTCCGGCTCCCACCAGAAACAGTTAACCGCCACCACCTTTGACCCCCTGGCCGGCTGTCCCCTCTCAGCCTTTACTTGGGCTGTGCCCTCTGCCAGGATACCCCCTTCCCTGCTGGCTGGCTCCTCCCTCTACTTTTAGGTCTTGGCTCAAGGTACACCTCCTCTGGGAAGCCTTTCCTGATTGCCCCATCCCACAATCTTGATTCTTCTGGGCCCCCTAGTCCCCTGTGCCTCCCCCATCGGGGCTCTGATCACCCGGGTAGCTGGTTCTTTCAGGGTGGTGTGCCTGTCTTTCGCCACTGCCCCAGGAAGACTTATTTCTCTTGGTGGCCCTGCCTCAGTTTCTCCTTCTAGCCCTTCTGTATCCCTCCCATCGGCCCCAAGGGGCTGGCTTTTTTCCAGCCAAAATGGAGCTGAACACCAGCTGTGGTGACACCTGTAATCCCAGCACTTTGAGAGGCCGAGGCAGGCAGATCATCTGAGGTCGGGAGTTTGAGACCCCATCTCTACTAAAAATACAAAAATTAGGCAGGCGTGGTGGCGAGCACCTGTAATCTCAGCTACTCGAGGGGCTGAGGCAGGAGAATCGCTTGAACCCAGGAGGCAGAGGTGGCAGTGAGCCGAGATCGCACCACTGCACTCCAGCCCGGGCAGCAGGAGCAAAGCTCCGTCTCAAAAAAAAAAAAAGGAAAGAAAACCAGAGCTGAACAAAGGAATAGAGGCTGCCGTGAAGATGTCAGGGAGGGTACACCAGGCGGAGGGATGGTCCAGGGGAGGGTTCGGAGGGCAGAGTTAGCTCCCGAGTAGTCCAGGAACAGTTGACAGACTCCTGTGGCCTTCGTCCCAGGCCCCACCCCCACCCCCTCCTCGGGGACCCTTGGGGCCACAGCACTGACTCTGTACCCCACATTCTGGGCCTCCCAGCTGGACACAGCCCCTTCCCTTATCCACACTGTTTCTTTCCCCTACCTAGTCTGTGTCTGCTACACGCCACCTCCTCGAAGCAGCCTCCTGTGATCTCTCCGTCCCTTCTAGCCAGCAGGGCACTTCTCTCCTGTCTCAGGGACATTGTATTGGAGCTGTGTTTGCTCAGCAGAACTTACTGCCTAAGTTGCTTCCCGCCACCCTGCGTATTCACGGCAGTCCATTAAAGGCCCTGATAAGTCCTGCAGTGGGGGGAACTCCATTTTCATTCACACAGCCCAGCTTTCCCGTTTCTTTGTCCTCTCTCTCGGCGTGTTGATTACTACCCAGGCCGTGCAAACCCCCGCACAGGGGCAAGAGTTCAGATGCCTTTATGTCCCCTGGGTTTTGGTCAGGTGCCTGCATTGAACAAGGGCCGAATAAACAAGGCAGGAGAGGGCAGCGTTACTAACGGAAGCGGTAGGTAGGATCTGCCGCGGCACCGGTAAACGTTTGCCTTTACTGGCTCTGAGTGCTCACCTCGCTGTGCCTTACCTGCCCCTAGCCCAGTGCCGCCTCTGGACCTTCGCATGGGCTGTTCCCTCTGCCTGGAACACGATTCCCCCAGATCTTCTCATGGCTCCCTCTCTTTGCTCCTTCAAGGCTTTGCTTCTTAAGCGAGGCTTTCTCGAGACCTGCTTTTCCTATTTTTGTGGGGTTTTTTTTTGTTGTTGTTTTTTTGAGATGGAGACTTGTTCTGTTGCCAGGCTGGAGTGCAGTGGCACAATCTGGGCTCACTGCAACCTCCACCTCAGCCTCTCGAGTAGCTGGGACAACAGGCACGCGCCACCACGCCCAGTTTTTTGTATTTTCAGTAGAGACGGGGTTTCACATGTTGGCCAGGATGGTTTTGAACAGCTGACTTCAGGTCATCCACCCACCTCAGCATCCCAAAGGGCTTACAGGTGTGAGCCACTGTGCCCGGCTGCTTATTTTCGTTTTTAAGGTGGAGTCTTGCTCTGTTGCCCAGTCTGGAGTGCAGTGGTGCAGTCTTGCCTCACTGCAGCCTGTGCCTCTCAGGTTCCAGCAATTCTCCTGCCTCAGCCTCCCGAGTAGCTGGGATTACAGGCACCCGCCACCACACCTGGCTAGAGAAGGGATTTCACCATGTTGGTCAGGCTAGTCTCCAACTCCTGACCCGAAATGATTCGCCCACCTCGGCCTCCCAAAGTGCTGGGATTACAGACATGTTCGACCGCGTCCTGCCATTGAGACCTACTTTTATTTTGTTGTTTTATTTTTTTTTTTATTTATTTTTGAGAGTTTCGCTCTTGTTACCCAGGCTGGAGTGCAGTGGCGCGATCTCGGCTCACCGCAACCTCCGCCTCCTGGGTTCAGGCAATTCTCCTGCCTCAGCCTCCTGAGTAGCTGGGATGACAGGCACGCGCCACCACGCCCAGCTAATGTTTCGTATTTTTAGTAGAGACGGGGTTTCACCATGTTGACCAGGATGGTCTCGATCTCTCGACCTCGTGATCCACCCGCCTCGGCCTCCCAAAGTGCTGGGATTACAGGCGTGAGCCACCGCGCGCGGCCCGAGACCTACTTTTAAAACCCGCAACCCCAGCTGGGTGCAGTGGCCTGTAATCCCAGCACTCCTGAGAGGCCGAGACAGGAAGATGACTTGAGCTCAGGGGTTCGCGGCTGCAGCGAGCCAGGATCGCACCATGGCGCTCCGGCCTGGGCGCCATAGCAAGACGCCAACTCACAGAAAGAAAAATTATATGAAAGAAAAAACAAAAATGAAAACTCCAACCCCACCTGGTGCGCCCGGGCCCCTGACCCCGCCCCGTGTCCCCGCAGTGCTGGGCCGCCCAACCCTGTCGGTGCAGCAGACCCCCGAGGGCAGCCTGCTGGCACGCTGGGAGCCCCCGGCCGGCGCCGCGGACGACCAGGTGCTGGGCTACCGCCTGCAGTTCGGCCGCGAGGACGCTTCGCCCCTGGCCACCCTGGAGTTCGCGCCCTCCGAGGACCGCTACACGGCGCCGGGCGTGCACAAGGGGGCCACCTACGTGTTCCGGCTGGCGGCGCGCGGCCGCGGCGGCCTGGGCGAGGAGGCGGCCGAGGTCCTGAGCATCCCCGAGGACGCGCCCCGCGGCTACCCGCAGATCCTGGAGGCGGCCGGCAACGCGTCGGCCGGGACGGTCCTCCTCCGCTGGCTGCCGCCCGTGCCCGCCGAGCGCAACGGCGCCATCGTCAAGTACACGGTGGCCGTGCGGGAGGCCGGCGCCCCGGGCCCCGCCCGAGAGACCGAGCTGCCGGCGGCGGCCGAGCCGGGCGCGGAGAGCGCGCTCACGCTGCGGGGCCTGAAGCCCGACACGGCCTACGACCTGCAAGTGCGGGCGCACACGCGCCGGGGCCCCGGCCCCTTCAGCCCCCCCGTCCGCTACCGGACGTTCCTGCGGGACCAAGGTAGGCGCGCGGCGACCCCCGCACCAGAGCCGGACCGGGCCTCGCGCCCGCCCATACCCCAGCCCCTCCCTCTCCCCCGCCCAGGTAAGTGGTCACTTTTCTGCTTCCTCGTGGTCGCTCAGGCAAGTCCGGACCCCGAGGCTCCGGCGTTGGCAAAGGTGGGACGTGCCTCGGTAGCACCGCCGCCCCCCACCGCCGCCCCTCCCCTCGCTCCCCTCCTCCCTCCTCCTCCTCCTCCTCCTCCTCCTCCTCCACCTTCTCTCTGCAGCCTCTGCAGCCGCGCCGTCTCCCGAAGCAGGGACTTGGGACAGGGCAGGGCCGGGCCAGGGCCAGGCAGGAAGGCCGTGGGCAAGGGCACAGCGGACGACAGGGAGCCCCTGGGCCGCCCCACCCCACCCCGCTCCACGCCGCCCCGTGCCAGGCACTCACGGGGCCTCTCTTCTGCTCTCTCCCTGCTCGGCCACCTCCCTGGCAGTCTCGCCCAAGAACTTCAAGGTGAAGATGATCATGAAGACCTCGGTCCTGCTCAGCTGGGAGTTCCCTGACAACTACAACTCACCCACGCCTTACAAGGTGCGACTGTCCGGCCGGCAGGCAGGCAGCCAGGGTCGGGTTGTAGTTGAGGAGGGATTAAGGCTCAGCTTGGAGCCAGTGTGAGGTCTGGGATCAGGGCTCAGTCAGAGATGGTTCGCAGCTAGGACTGAGGTTCAGTCAATGCTGGGAGTGAGAGTAGGGGCTCAGCCTAGGATTGGAGGTCAGCTGGGATTGAGGTCAGGTCGATATTGTGGGATCTGGGTTGGGGTTCAGCTTGAGTTGTGCCTTAGCTGGGATTGAGGTTCAGCCTGGGATTCAGTCAATATTGGAAATCAGAGTCGGGGCTCAGCCTTAGATCATGACTCAGCTTGGATCGAGGCATAGTCAGGACTGGGACTCAAAAGTTGGTACTTAGCCTGAGGTCAGAGTTTAGTCTGGAGTTGGTGCCGAGTTCGGGCTCAGGGTTCAGCCTGGCATTGAGGTTCAGTCTGAGATCAGGAATCAGTCTAGGATCAGGTCTCAGGGGGTTTCCACCTAGGGTCAGGGCTCAGCTGGAATTCAGGATCAGTCTGGGTTCAGGGTTCAGTGAGATTGGAGATTCAGCATGGGATCAGGGCTCAGTCAAAGTGGGTTTCCACCTAGGCTCAGGGCCCAGCTGGAATTTAGGCATAGTCTGGGGTCAGGGAATCAGTGTCGGGTCAGGTCTCAGTGAGAATTGGGTTTCCACCTGGGGTCAGGGTTCAGTGAGGCTGGGGCTCAGTCAGAGTAGGGGACTCAGCACGGGATCAGGGATCAGTCAGTGTTGGATTCCTGCCTGGAATCAGAGATCAGTTGATGTTGGATTTCTGCCTGGGATCAGGGCTCAGTCGGGGTAGGGGACTCAGCCTGGAGCCGGGGCTCAGTCCCTGGCCAGATGTTGAGCCCATCAGGCCCCGCTGAGCTTACCCTGGCCCACAGATCCAGTACAACGGGCTCACACTGGACGTGGACGGCCGCACCACCAAGAAGCTCATCACGCACCTCAAGCCCCACACCTTCTACAACTTTGTGCTGACCAATCGCGGCAGCAGCCTGGGCGGCCTCCAGCAGACGGTCACCGCCTGGACCGCCTTCAGCGTGCTCAACGGCAAGCCCAGCGTCGCCCCCAAGCCCGACGCCGACGGCTTCATCATGGTGTATCTGCCCGACGGCCAGAGCCCCGTGCCTGTCCAGTACGCTCGCCCCCATGCGCCGGGTCCCTCATCACCCCCGTCAGCCTGCTGTGAGGCTGGGGCAAGCCACGTACACTCGCTCCGCCTGAGTTTCCTTGCCTGTCTTATGAAATAAGGACCAATCAGCCCCGGCTCGTGGGGCTGTCCAAGATTCAGCGCTGTTGTCACTAAATGTGCCCTTATGTCTGCTCTTGCATCGTTTCCTGATATCCCATGTGCCTCATCCTCCGCTGGGAAATACTAGGGCCCCTGAGAGGATTTGGTTCTGGGTTTTCCACCTGGTGGGGAGGCAAAGCTGAGAGCCTCCAGTGGGGAAAGGAGCACTCTGCTTGAGAGACAGAGGAGATTTAAGGTCTTTAGGGCTATGTGGGCATTGAAGCTGGGGCTTTGAAGAATGTATAGGAGTTCAACAATGAGCATTAAGAAAGTACAGCATGATCCAAGCCTGGAGGCTTGAGTCAGGAACTGTGGTCATTTGTGGATGGAACACAGGAACAGGCCTATTGTACGAACGGAAGAGAAGACTCAGAGAAAAGCCCCCCTACCTCCATTTGTCCCCACGTAGCAGCCCTTGGTCATGCCTGTCAACAGCTCCCCTTCCCCCCGACTCTTTCCCCATCCCTCTGCAGGAGCTACTTCATCGTGATGGTGCCGCTGCGCAAGTCTCGCGGAGGCCAATTCCTGACCCCGCTGGGCAGCCCGGAGGACATGGATCTGGAGGAGGTGAGGTCCTGGGGCCTGACCCGCAGGGCCCAGCCACGCTCCCGCTTTCACGGGCCCTGTTGCTCCCGGCTGAGCGCCGAGCCACCCACAACTCTGTTCCCGCAGCTCATCCAGGACATCTCCCGGCTCCAGAGGCGCAGCCTGCGGCACTCGCGGCAGCTGGAGGTGCCCCGGCCCTACATCGCGGCCCGCTTTTCCGTGCTGCCGTCCACGTTCCATCCCGGCGACCAGAAGCAGTACGGCGGCTTCGACAACCGGGGCCTGGAGCCCGGCCACCGCTACGTCCTCTTTGTCCTTGCTGCGCTTCAGAAGACCGAGCCTGTAAGTCCCGAAGGATGTCTGCCCACGGCCAGACACGCTCTGATCGTCCCAGCTCCGTGTGGAGAGAGCTGGGCAGAGGGGAAGACTTGGGAGTGGGATATGCTGAAATGAAGGTTTCTTAGAGGAAGGGACCTTGCAGCTGGGGTGTTGAGGGGTGAGTAGGAGTTCAGCAAAGAAAAATAGCATCCCAGGATTTGCATATGCCAAGGTCTGGTGGTACGCAAAGGATTTCAGAGTGGCTGGAGCAGAGGAGGGAATGGGGACAGCAGTGATTGGCAGGGACCAGGTCATACAGGCCTTCAGGGTCAAGGATTTAGGAATATAGGATTTAGAAGAGGGGGGAAAAACAGGTTTGGGTTTGAAAAAGACCCATCTGGCCACTGTGAGGAGGGTGGACACTGATGGAGACCCCCCTTTCCCTGCAGACCTTTGCAGCCAGTCCCTTCTCAGACCCCTTCCAGCTGGATAACCCGGACCCCCAGCCCATCGTGGACGGCGAGGAGGGGCTCATCTGGGTGATCGGGCCCGTGCTGGCTGTGGTCTTCATAATCTGCATCGTCATTGCTATCCTGCTCTACAAGAAGTAAGCCCCCCGTCCTCCCCTACGTGACAGCAGGGAGGGCCTTCCTGGAAGAGGAGGGAAGAGGAGGTGCCTCAGTGAATCATCACTGAAGGCCTCAGTTGTACACACGGAAAAACCGAAGTTCAGAGAGGTTAAGCCACTTGATCCAGGTCACACAGCATGGGAACGGCAGAGCCTAGGGTTCAAAGCAGGCCAGTGAATAGTTCATTAGCTTCTCCTGTGAACTGTTAAGTCCCGTCTTCATCTCAGCAAGACGACTTGGGGCGGAGGCTGCCTGTGTGCAATTCATTGAGGATAGCCACTGTGGCCACGTGGGGCCCGTGCCAGCTTAGAAAGGGAGGGCTGAGATGAGCCTCCTTGTGGTGTCGGGAGGGATGGGGTTAAACAAGAAAGATGGCATCATTTTCCAGAGGAGACCAAAGCTCAGAGAGGTTAAGGAGGCCCCTGAGAGTCGCAGAGCAAGCCCTTGCTGGCCAGCACCCCCTCACCTTTCTTCTTTTTCCCCCTTCTCCCCTGTCGCTTTCGGGAACAGCAAACCTGACAGGTAAGAACCAGCCCTGTCCCCTGTAAA
Organism: Saimiri boliviensis; assembly: GCF_048565385.1. Classification (NCBI taxonomy): domain Eukaryota; kingdom Metazoa; phylum Chordata; class Mammalia; order Primates; family Cebidae; genus Saimiri; species Saimiri boliviensis. Next base: position 41,224,243 of record NC_133462.1, read on the forward strand.
GGGGCATGAGCCCCAGCAGCCATGGTGGGGAGAGGTACAGGGCATGGGGCAGGTATAATTTCTGTACCTTGCTAGGGATATATCCCAAGGGAGTGTGGAAATGGCAGAGGACAAACCTCAACTCCCACCACTGAGGAACCTTAAGACTAGAGATACAAACAGACGAATAGCTCTTTCTGCCCAAGGAAATGAGGAGTTTGGGTTTTCTGTTTTTTGTTTTTTTTTTTTTTAAGATATCATCCTTAGGTTCCTGAAGAGGACAGCAGCCATCAGTTAAATGTTAACTTAAAAAAAAAAAAACCCTCAAGTCAAGAGGAGGAGGACGGGGAATGGGTCGATGGTTGTGCCTACAGGAGAGGGGATCCCTGGCTGCCCCCACAGCTTGCTTATGTATCTGTGGTGGTTCCTGGAAACCCTAGTCACGTGGTACATGGGCCCTTTGCTACCACACATTCCCGAGGCCTGAATTGTATTCACCCATAGGTATTGTCTTTGAGCATGTGCCAGTACTAACTGGACTGTGCCCCCTTCTTTCTTCTAAAGTAAACGCAAAGACTCAGAACCTCGCACCAAATGCCTCCTGAACAACGCGGACCTCGCCCCTCACCACCCCAAGGACCCTGTGGAAATGAGACGCATTAACTTCCAGACTCCAGGTACGTACTTCTCCGTGGTTCCAGGGATACCACCAATGGAGGGGAAATAACTGGGGAGAAGCAGCAGCTGCCACACAGGGGGCCCCTCAGGGGCCCCCTCTGAACTATGCTTGGTGTAGCCAAATTCTTGATTCCCAAATGCCTCCTACGCTACGTGGATCTGGGCTTGGAACCCGTGGGTTGGTGCTGCTTACAACCAAGTGAGGCTTTGTGTTTTTTTTAAGTTAACATTTAACTGATGGCTGCTGCCTCTTCAGGAACCTAAAGATGATGTCTTTAAAAAACAGAAAACCCACACTCCTCATTTCCTTGGGCAGAAAGAGCTATTCTTCTGTTTGTATCTCTAGTCTTAAGGTTCCTCAGTGGTGGGAGTTGAGGTTTGTCCTCAGCCATTTTCCACACTCCCTTGGAATATATCCCTAGCAAGGTACAGAAATTATACCTGCCCCATGCCCTGTAGCTCTCCCTACCATGGCTGCTGGGTCTCATGCCCCTTTACAGTTCCCTGTAGATTTAATAGGGTTCAGCTAAAGTCACCTGCTAGTCCAGGAGAACTGAATCAAGGTCTTATCCTTGATCATCTCTGTGTATGATTCACAAACTCCACTATCTCCTCCCTCTACATGGGCTCATGCCAGCCGCTTCTAACCCAATAAGGAATTTTCCCATTTTCCTGATGGCTGCTGTTCTCCTTGTGGGTTCACAGCCTGGTTACATCTGTCCTTGCAACTGTATCTGGTCTCCACTTCCTATCTCTGAACTGGTTCGTGTCAACTCTATTTTCCAACCAAATGAAGATTTTAAACATTTATATTTAACTGATGTTTTTAGTCCTTAAAGCCTCACGCACAGCCTCACATACCATTCCTAATGTACTTTCTTTGATGTCTCTGGACTGGCTCGTGGCACTTCCGTTTTCCTCCGAATGAGGGTTTTAACCATTCATATTTAACTAATGGCTGCTGTCCTCATAAAGGGATTATGCAGGGTTTCATGTATCACCCCTCATGTATTCTCTTCCCTTTCTTATCTCTGTACCGGTTCATGTTGCTTTGGTTTGGTTTCTCAGCCAAAGGAGAATTTTTAAATGTGTATGTATCTGTTGGCTGCAGTCTCCCGAAGGGATCGTGCAGAGTCGTCTAATTCACCGCTGATGTGCTCCCATCTCATTTCTGTCTCTGGACTAGCTTGTGTGTGGTTCTGTTCCCATCCAAATAAGGATTTTCAACATGTTCATTTAACCGATGGTTGCTGTCCTCCTTGAAGCTCATGGCATGGGCCCATATGTCCTCTCCCTGCTCCCCCAGCTTCTCCCTCAGTCCTGCATCCTCCTGCCTCAGAATGCCCTCCGCTGACCTCAGCAGAGGAGACCCAAGGCCAGGCTGGTCTGGGGCAAGGGATTTGTAGACAGAAGAACCTAGCACTTTGGAGTCCTTCCAGAGTGACAGGTCAAGACCAGGACTGGCTGGTGTACAGCCAGAGGGGGACACCGTTAGCGGCTCCCATGGGGGTCTCAGGCGGGGGCCCAGGCAGCTATACGTCCCGCGAGTTGTCTGCGTTGCTTTGCCCGTTGCATCCGCCAGCCATTGAGGGGAGGGGGAGGGGGAGGCGGGAACCCCCCCAACCCCCCGCATGTTTTCATTTATTTATTGTTTGCTGTTTGCAGATTCAGGCCTCAGCAGCCCCCTCAGGGAGCCGGGGTTTCACTTGGAAAGTTAGTTCCTGTGTTTCTCTGTTCTTGGCTTCCTTAGGTCCCGCCTGTTCGTTTTCTCTTTGGTTTTTCCATCCTGCCTCCTGTCTCTGTCCACGCGCCCCGCCCTCCGCCACTGGCCCCTGCCCACCTGCCCTGTGCTGGCTCCTGGGAGAGGGCAGGGGGTTGGTCCATTTGGGCCCTTAGGTGGCTGTGTGTGACTGCTGCGTGCGTGTCAGGGACCTGGGTGAGGCACTTAGGTACCCGGGACATGCCCACGTGACAGGCAGCTCCCTTAGATGTGAGTGAGCTCCGGGGGGCCACTCAGGGCAGCTAGGGACACGTGGGAGTTGGAGTTACCAACTGGCCTGGAAACCCCCCGATGGCTGAATACCCCACGCACAGGTCCCAGGAGAGGTCAGGGTTCTGCAGGCTGGGATGTCGGGAAGGGGGACCCGAGCCCACACCCAGCACCTCCGGCAGCCACCCTGGGGGGCTTGAATGGGTAAGAGCTCTCAGGCCAGGTGCACTGCTCCAAGCAAGCGTGGGGACAGATGGGGACCCCTCACCCCCACACATACCCACACACATGCCGTTTACCCCTCCCCAGCCCCTCACCCCTTCCTGGAAGAGGACTTAGTGCCTCTGATCCCAGAGGGACAAAAAGGGGTGTCAGCCGCTCACCCAGGGATGGGATTCCCGAAGCCCAGCTGGCTGCATCTGCTGTTTAATTTCTGTGCCACACACTTGCTTCTTGGCTCGGGGCACTGGGGACTTCACATCCTCTGGGTGACCCTTCTGCCAGCCCCGCACCCCCAGCTCGGTTGGAAGGAAGCAGGAGGAGCCAGCAACTGTGATCCAGAGCCCTCCCGGGGTATCCAGCTCTGCCCCAAGCGGCAGCCTCAAACCTGCTGCCTTTGGAGTCCCCTAGACCTGGGGTCCCTGCCCCTTCACGAGCCACCCTGAATCTACCCCTCTTGCCAGGCCCCACCCCAGCCCCGCCCTTCTAACCGCAGCTCCTCCATCGCAGACTCACATGTAGAGCACCCCTTCCCCCAGTCCCCGGCTGGCCCCCCGGTGACCAACCCCGGTGGGGTCTGCTCCACCCTCGTAGGCATGCTCAGCCACCCGCCAATCCCCATCGCAGACATGGCGGAGCACACGGAGCGGCTCAAGGCCAACGACAGCCTCAAGCTCTCCCAGGAGTATGAGGTGAGCCTGCCCCCGCCCCCCTCACCCCTCCCCTCGGCCGCACAGGTACCTACCCTGACACCCACGCCCTCCCCTTCCTCTGCAGTCCATCGACCCTGGACAGCAGTTCACATGGGAACATTCCAACCTGGAAGTGAACAAGCCCAAGAACCGCTACGCCAATGTCATCGCCTACGATCACTCCCGCGTCATCCTCCAGCCCATCGAAGGTAGCGCGGAGACCCCCAGGCCTAACCTGCCCTTCCCCACTGCACGGGAAGCACTAGATCCCATGTCTTCCCTTGGCCACTGAGGCCTGATTCTGGTCATCGACCTGGTCCAGCTCCAGCTGGAGGCCACCGGGCATCTTTAGATAGGTATTTAACTGATGGCTGCTGTCCATAACATGGCTTCATCTGTCCTTCTGCATCAGTTGTGATCAGTCAGAGAATTTCTGCTGCCCAGGGACGTTTTTGGTTGTCACAGCCTGGGAGGAAGAAATGTTACTGGCGTGGAGTGGGTGGAGGCCAGGGAGGCTGCTCAGCACCCCGCAGTGCCCAGGATGGCTCCACCCACAGACAGCGATCTGGCCCCATATGGTAATAGTGCTGAGGGGGAGAAACTGGGAAGTACACACCCAGTGGTCACCTTGGGGACAGTCAGAGTGAACTTCCGGGAAGCAGTGGGCCAGACAGAGCCAGTCTAGCAAGACAGATTCCCCCACAGACCCCTGGCCTCTCGCCCCGGCTCCAGGCATCGTGGGCAGTGATTATATCAACGCCAACTACGTGGACGGCTACCGGCGTCAGAACGCGTACATCGCCACACAGGGGCCACTGCCCGAGACCTTCGGGGACTTCTGGCGTATGGTGTGGGAGCAGCGGTCGGCCACCATCGTTATGATGACACGGCTGGAGGAGAAGTCGCGGGTGAGCCCTGGACCCCACCGTGGCCCTCAAGGCCCCGCCGGCCAGCCCCCTGCTGACACGTGTTCTCTTGCCTGGTATAGATCAAGTGTGATCAGTACTGGCCCAACAGAGGCACAGAGACCTATGGCTTCATCCAAGTCACCTTGCTAGACACCATTGAGCTGGCCACGTTCTGCGTCAGGACATTCTCTCTGCACAAGGTGGGACGCGGGCTGGGGCTGGGGGCGGAGGGGGAAGGTATGTGATGGGAGGCAGAGGGCACCCGCGTCTACCCAGGGAGCTCCCCATGGGACAGAGAAAGCCGAGTGTGTCTACCCATGCTGACTACATTCTCCTGGAACCCCCTTCCGTGGAGGGGACCCGAGGCTCAGCGAGGGCACTGCTTGTTCCCATACACGGCTGGAGGACAAAGCCAGCAGCGCCCAGCTCGGCAATGAGCCGGATTTTCTACCTTTACTCACGGCCCAGGTGTTCTTTACCCACATGTCCTCTGGCCTTACACCCAGCTTGAGCCTGTGATGGGGCCTCAGCAGGGCCCTAGCCTTGCCTTCAGGGAGTCTCCAGACAGAAATGGACAGACAGTGGCAGTCCTGTGAATTCAGGCCTGGATGGAGAAGGTCTTGTAGATATGTTGGATGTGGGAGGGGACAGGAGTTAAGGGTGACTCCCAGGTTGTGGCCAGAGTGCCCAGAAGGATGGAGTCACCTTCAGCTGAGCCGGGGGAGCAGGTCTGGGGAGGCCAGATGCAGTTGGCCATGTTGTGTGGGAGGCATCCACAAGAGTAGCCACTCGGAACCATCCAGGGGCAGCTAGACCCCAAGTCGGGCATGAGAGACGCGGCGACGGGGAGGTGCAGACACGGGCATCGTCTTTGAAGTGGCGTTTCACTCCTGTCGCCCAGGCTGGAGCGCAGTGGCACGATCTTGCCTCACCCCTGCCTCCGCCTCCCGCATAGCTGAGCTTACAGGCGTGTGCCACCACGTCCAGCTAATTTTGTATTTTTGGTAGAGATGGAGTCTCTCCATGCTGGTCAGGCCGCTCTCCATCTCCCAGACTCAGATGATCCGCCTGCCCCCGCCTCCCAAAGTGCTGGGATTACAGGCGTGAGCCGCTCGCTGTGCGACTTGGACGTTTTCAGCACTTGGGTGGCAGGGCGAGCCAGAGTGACAGGTGATATACCCTTATGGTCCCCAGAATGGCTCCAGTGAGAAACGCGAGGTCCGCCAGTTCCAGTTTACGGCCTGGCCAGACCATGGCGTGCCCGAATACCCGACGCCCTTCCTGGCTTTCCTGCGGAGAGTCAAGACCTGCAACCCGCCGGACGCCGGCCCCATCGTGGTCCACTGCAGGTACGTGCGTCCGACCGCTGCCCCCGGTCCCTGCAGCCCAGCGGCCCCTGAACGCCACGTGGCTGTCCCCGCAGTGCCGGTGTGGGCCGCACAGGCTGCTTCATTGTCATCGACGCCATGCTGGAGCGGATCAAGCCGGAGAAGACAGTCGACGTCTACGGCCACGTGACGCTCATGAGGTCCCAGCGCAACTACATGGTGCAGACGGAGGACCAGTACAGCTTCATCCACGAGGCCCTGCTGGAGGCCGTGGGCTGCGGGAACACGGAAGTGCCGGCGCGCAGCCTCTATGCCTATATCCAGAAGCTGGCCCAGGTGGAGCCTGGCGAGCACGTCACCGGCATGGAGCTCGAGTTCAAGGTGCGGGGCGGGGCGGGGCTGGGGCTGCCGGGGGCGGGGGGCGGGTTGCCGGGGGCGGGGCTGGGGCTGCCGGGGGCGGGGCTGGGGCTGCCGGAGAGGGGGGATGGGTTGCTGGGGGCGGGGCTGGGGCTGCCGGGGGCAGCGTGGGGAAGAAGCCCCAAGAACCAAAAATCAGGCTGGCCCCGAGCCATGGGGACTACAAGGTGGTAGTTGGGGGGGGTGCCCCTACCTACCTGCCTATCCACCATCGGTGCTCTGGCTGAAAGCATAGCCTCCCTCATCCTAATGGCAGCTCCTGGCCGCCTCCTCCTCCTCCCCATAGAGGCTGGCTAACTCCAAGGCCCACACGTCACGCTTCATCAGTGCCAATCTGCCTTGTAACAAGTTTAAGAACCGCCTGGTGAACATCATGCCCTATGAGAGCACACGGGTCTGTCTACAGCCCATTCGGGGCGTGGAGGGCTCTGATTACATCAACGCCAGCTTCATTGATGGCTACAGGTACGTGCCATGACTTTTCTGCCTCGGGGCCCTAGAAGGACCCCCATCTCTGCTCTCAAGAGGCCTCTGGTCTTGTGGGAGACAGAGCTGGAGAGAGACTGCCAGCCCCGAGCTGTTTAACTACACATCTTGAGATGTGTATTTAACTGATGGCTGCTGTTGGTGAATCTCTGGGTGTGTGTTTAACTGATGACTGCTGTCCATAACACAATTCCATCTGTTCTTTTTTATCAGTGGTTCTCAATTGCAGTAATTCTGACACCCAGGGGATATTTGGCTCTGGGGATATTTCTTATTGTTACAATGATTACTACTGGTACTGGGTACGGACCAGGCATGCTGCTCAGCATTCTCTAGTACACAGGATAGATTGCCCCAGAGAACAATCCAGGGCCAAATGTCACTAGCACAGAGATTGAGAAATCCTGGCAGGGGGGGAGGGTGTTCCAGGCAGAGGGTGCCACACACGCAAAGCTCCAGCGCTCAGAGAGCCCAGCCCGTGCAAGCAGCCGAAAGTAGGGCAGTGGCACTTGGAGGTGGAGGGAAGAAGTCAGTCAGGAGAGGTTAGTGGACAGTCCTGTAACTTTGTCAAGGAATTTGAATTCGTCATGAGACTGCTGGTTTCCCGGCCTGCAAAATGGGCTCACCGGCCGGGGAGCTGGTGCAGCTGGCAGCGGGGTGGCAGGCACAGCCGTTGCAGAGTACTGGCTTGGTCCTGACCCTCCTGGGCAGCATCAGGCGAGTCCCACGCTGGGTCTCCAGCCAGAGCTCACACCCGCCACGCCTGCAGGCAACAGAAGGCCTACATTGCGACCCAGGGGCCGCTGGCGGAGACCACGGAAGATTTCTGGCGCATGCTGTGGGAGAACAATTCGACTATCGTGGTGATGCTCACCAAGCTACGGGAGATGGGCCGGGTGAGCCAGGGGCCACGGCGGGGAGGGGCGAGGGCGGGAGATGGGCCGGGTGAGCCAGGGGCGAGGGCGGGAGATGGGCCAGGTGAGCCAGGGGCCACGGCGGGGAGGGGTGAGGGCCCGGCCGCGGCTCCCACGGCGCTGACCGCGGCTGCCATCTCCTCCACAGGAGAAGTGTCACCAGTACTGGCCGGCTGAGCGCTCTGCCCGTTACCAGTACTTCGTGGTCGATCCGATGGCAGAGTACAACATGCCCCAGTATATTCTGCGAGAGTTCAAGGTCACGGACGCCCGGGTGAGTGTGGGGACAGATGGGCGGGAGGGGCCGGAACCAGACTCTGCAGGCTGTCGCCTTAGTGATCTGGAGAGGGCTGCCCTGGCTGCTGACGGAGAGGAAGGCTGGGGTTAGGGAGCAGCCTTAGAATCAGGAGCGGCCCCAAGGGATGACATTCAAGGAAATGAACGGGGCTTTCCCCTGGAGGCAGCCACCCAAGGGCTGAAAGGCGGAGGGAGAGTTGAAGGGCGGAGGGTGACGGGTGGAGGCGGCGAACGAGCAGAGGCAGATGGTGGGGTCGGCACCCCCGGTGAGATGAGAGTGGACGGGCTGGCCGGTAAAGGCAGGTGGAGGGAGCCAGGGAGGTATTAGGTGGCAGTGGCTGAAAACTCATAGCGGAAGGCGGCCCTGTTGGTGACAGAGGATCAGAGTAAGTGGTAGACGATCGGGATGGGAAAGGATGGGGAACGCCAGCCTCGATGCCGCCGGAGGAGGGCGAAGGCATCGGGCACAGTGCTGCGAGCCGTGCAGGATGGCGCCCTCGGGGGGTGGAGCCTGGGACCGGAGGTGGGGGACGTGCTGTGACAGGATGGAGGGTGTCCGTGGGATGGGGGAGCTGGGGTCGGTGGAGGGTGAGGCTTCACCAGGGGTGGACGGACGAAGACGGAATTGGAGAAGGGCAGAGGTTGGGCCAGCAGGGCAGGCCGGGAACAGGCAGGAGTCAGCGCTGGGAACCTTGAGGAAGGAGATGGGGAGAACGAGGGGACACGGGAGGGCGGACGGCAGCGGAGGACGGCAGCGTGGGGCGCACATCCGAGGGTGGAGGGTGCGGGGACGAGCGACGCTGGGGACGGGGGTGTCGGCGGAGATGGTACACATGGGTGGCAGAGGGCGACGGATGCGGGGAAACGGTTCCATTGGCCTGTGAAGGAGGGAAGATGGCAGAGGATGGTGTGATTGGATGGCACCAGTGGGTGGTGGGAAGAGATACTGGCAGGAGGGCGAGGAGGGAGGAAGACGCCGTCATTGAGTGGTGGAGGAGGCAGCACCAGGAGGGCATGGCGACAGATGACGGACGTTGATGGCATCGGATGGAACTGTCGAATGGAAAGGTGATGAGTTACCCGTGGTGGACGGTGGGAAGTGGCCCCATTCGGAGGGCAGAGGATGAGTTAATGGCATTCGGTTCTAGAAGAGAGTGTCGGGTCATTTTGGGTGGTGAAAAATGAGCCACCAGTGGTGGAGGGCAGATGATCGTGTGACAGGAGATGAGTGAGCAGCGGGGGGTGGCAGAGATGGCACCGTTACTGGACGGTGGAGGACGGGAGCTGAAGGCACTGTCGGGCTGTGGGCAGCGCTGGAGCGGAGTGGTGCCGAAGAGCTGTGACATGCCGCTGAGCGGGCAATGACAGGATCGCTGTGGAGGGCAGGAGGGAAGGGCAGAGCCGGGTGCGCTGTAGGATGGCGAAGGCCGCAGGGTGCTGGGGCTGGACGGGGCGTGGTTGCTGGGATTGGAGATGTGGGGAGAGGAACAGCTCGGTGGTGGGCAGTGGTGACTGAGCGGGGAGCGTCTCTGGAAAGCGGGGCGGTGGGACTGAGAAGGATGGTAAGCTGTCAGGGTGGAGGGGCTGAGGGAGTGCAAAACGGGAGTGAGGGTGGGGCGGGTGGCACACGCCTGTAACCCCTGCTACTCGGGAGGCTGAGGCAGGAGAATCCCTTGAACCCAGGAGGCAGAGGTTGCAGTGAGCCAACAGGGCACCATCGCACTTCAGCCTGGGTAACAAGAGCGAAATTCCGTCTCAAAACAATAGTAGGGGTGAGCGGCGGCACACAGTGGCTCACGCCTGTAATGCCAGCACTTTGGGCGTCCAAGGCATGCAGATCACGAGGTCAGGAGATTGAGACCATCCTGGCCAACACAGTGAAACCCCATCGCTACTAAAAATACAAAAATTAGCTGGGCGTGGTGGCGCAGGTCTGTAACCCCAGCTACTCGGGAGGCTGAGGCAGGAGAATCGCTTGAATCTGGGAGGCAGAGGTGGCAGTGAGCTGAGATTTCGCCACCGCACTCGAGCCTGGCAGCAGAGTGAGACTCCGTCTAATTAAAAAAAAAAAAAAAAAAATGGCCGGGCGCGGTGGCTCAAGCCTGTAATCCCAGCACTTTGGGAGGCCGAGGCGGGTGGATCACGAGGTCGAGAGACCGAGACCATCCTGCTCAACATGGTGAAACCCCGTCTCTACTAAAAATACAAAAAATTAGCTGGGCATGGTGGCGCGTGCCTGTAATCCCAGCTACTCAGGAGGCTGAGGCAGGAGAATTGCCTGAACCCAGGAGGCGGAGGTTGCGGTGAGCCGAGATCGCGCCATTGCACTCCAGCCTGGGTAACAAGAGCGAAACTCCCTCTAAAAAAAAAAATGGGGTGAGGATGAGGAGGTTGGAGAAAAAGCCCCAGGGCCACTGATAGCAGGACCGGGCTCTCTGCACTCCAGGACGGCCAGTCGCGGACTGTCCGGCAGTTCCAGTTCACAGACTGGCCAGAGCAGGGTGTGCCAAAGTCGGGGGAGGGCTTCATCGACTTCATCGGCCAGGTGCACAAGACCAAGGAGCAGTTCGGCCAGGACGGCCCCATCTCCGTCCACTGCAGGTGAGGACCGTCCGGTGCCCGGAGGCCTGAGGTGCGGGGGACAGCCCGAAGCGTGGGCCGTTCGAGTCCCTGGGGGAGTCGGGTGGACGGATCAGGGCTCCCCTGCGCCCGCCCTGAACGGCTGTGCTCACTCCACTCCCACCAGCGCCGGCGTGGGCAGGACGGGCGTCTTCATCACGCTTAGCATCGTGCTGGAGCGGATGCGGTACGAGGGCGTGGTGGACATCTTTCAGACGGTGAAGATGCTGCGAACCCAGCGGCCGGCCATGGTGCAGACGGAGGTAACGACGGGACTGGAAGAGGGGGCGGCCTGGCCTGGCACCCCTACTGCCCTGAGCCTCAGCCGCCTCCTCTGAGATGGCTGCAGCCACCTGGGACTCTCTGGGTTGTTGTGGGTGGAAGGTCCACAGACCCCTGCTGCGCCGGAAGGGGATGAGTGACCCTTTTAACAAAACAGTCGGCTTAAGGTCTGAGCCAGGAAGTGGCCCTTGGGGGGGGTCAGAAATGGGTTCGTTGCAGTCCCAGAGTCACAGCAAGTTGGTGGCTCAGCCTAGACCCTGCCTCAAACCACTCATCCTGTCCAGCCACTGTATAGATGGGGAAACTGAGGCCCACACTCCTGGCTCCAAGGGGAACATTCCAGCGGAGGGGGTTCTCAGCAGCAGCCTCGTCTTAAAAGATGAGTAGAGAGGGCTGGGCACGGCGACTGATGCCTGTTATCCCGGCACTTTGGGAGGCCGAAGTGGGAGGATCGCTTGAGCCCATCCTGGGCAACACAGTGAGACCCCATCTGTACCGAAAAAAAAGTAAAAATGAGGCCAGGCATGGTGGCTTACGCCTGTAACTCCAGCACTTTAGGAGGCTGAGGCAGACGGATCACCCGAGGTCAGGAGTTCAAGACCAGCCTGGGCAACATGGCGAAACCCCGTCACTACTAAAAATACAAAAATTATCTGGGCATGGTGGTGGGCACCTGTAATTCCGGCTACTTGGGAGGCTGAGGCAGGAGAATCGCTTGAACCTGGGAGGCGGAGGTTGCGGTGAGTCGCAGTCTCGCCACTGCACTCCAGCCTGGGCGACAGAGTGCAAAGGAATAAAAATGCAAAGACGAATAGTGTGTCCAGGCAGAGACAGGAGACAGGGCATTCCAGATGAAGAGCCTGGCTGTGGATGGCAGGAAGGTGTGGCGTTGCCCGGTTCATTTGGGGAGGGTCCTGGGGGCCAAAGAGACCTTCTGCAAGAGGCATGCACTGGTCTAAGGCGCTTGGCCTGCTCCTGAGGGCGCTAGGGAGCCCTGGGAGGTGTTAGAGCAGGGGAGGTGCTGACGGTCCCCTCTGTCCCCCCAGGACGAGTACCAGTTCTGTTACCAGGCGGCACTGGAGTACCTCGGAAGCTTTGACCACTATGCAACCTAAAGCCATGGTCCCCCGGCCCGACACCACCGGTCCCGGATGGCCCCGGATGCCTCTGCCCCTCGGGGCGGACCTCCTGAGGCCTGGACCCCCAGTGGGCAGGACAGGAGGCGGCGGCACAGCTGCAGCTTGGCACCGTTTCCGGGGAGCACGATGCAGCTCTTCCAGCCCCCACCGGCCCCGGGCCCCCGCCTTCCGATACTTGGCACATTCCTCCTTTCCTTCCAATTCCAAAACCAGATTCCGGGGTGGGGGGGTGGGGGGATGGCGAGCAAATAGGAGTGCTCCCCAGAACCAGAGGAGGGTGGGGCGCAGACTGAGCCCTTGTCTCCCGCCCCGGCCCGCCCGCCCATGGTGGTGGGGGGCCCGGGAGGCTCCTCCCTGCCCTGCAGCCTGGGGTCGCCGGGCTGGGACCAGAATCCAGCTTCCTTTTAGAACTCAGCCTAACTGTATCCCGTGACATCTCCTCTTTTTTTTTTTTTTTTTTTTTTAAATAGTGTATTTTTTTTTCCTTTTTTTTTTTTTGTTTTTCTAAAGAAACAAACAAAAGACTTGCCAGTCACCGACTTTCAAAGAGAACAACTCGGGCTGATTCATATTCTGTTCAAAGCCGGTCTATTTTTTCACCGCAGACAGCGGCCTCGCGTGACGGTCACGCGCGCACGTGTGCGTGCCGGCCCGCAGCTTCGCTTCCCGTTTCATTTTCCCCCATCAGAAAGCGCGCTTTGCTCACGGCAGAATGGGACCCCGTTTTCCTTTTCGCTGCCCCGCGCCCTGCCTGTTGGTTTCATTTTTATAAATTAAATTTTCAGACATATCAAATACAGTTCTGAGGGTAGGGTCGTGGGGGACTCGGACCCGGTGGTGTTGGGTTCGAACCCGCGGGGTGGGGTTGAGGGGGACGCTGCCGTAAGAGGAGTGAGGTGACGGTGCCCCCCGCCTCCCGTAGCCTGAGCTGTCTCCCACCCCGGGAGACGGAGAGGATCCTACTTCTCTGGGGACAGCGGCTGTATCCTGCGTCACATCAGGGACCCTTTCCCCCCCGGGACTATGGGGCAGTTTGGGAGCAAAACCAGAAAGACGGGACCCCCTCCACCCCCCCGCCCCCCCCCCGAGCAAGCGAGTTGTTCCTCTTTGTACAAGGGCAGATCTACGGTTCCTTTCCACAGTTTATTCCAGCAGAAGCAGCCGGGTGGTTTTCCCACCCCCGCGTATGTAGATAATCGACTTTGTATTAAAGGAAGATCGTCCGACCCCGGCTCACTGTGGAATCTTTATTGCACTCCTGCCTGTCGAGTCTCACCCCCTGGGGCAGGTGGGCAGGTGGGCGGGGGCCTAGAAAGCTGATCTCCCATCATGTCAAGTGTCAGAGGAGTTGGCCCAGAGAGGTGCTGTTGCTTAAGATCACACAGCAATGAAGTGGCCAGGCCAAGATTTGAACCCAGAACCCAAGCCCTGGCCCAGTAGGAGCTGCCTTGTGTTCTTTTTTTTTTTTTTTGAGACGGAGTTTTGCTCTCGTTCCAGCGCAATCTCGGCTCACCGCAACCTCCGCCTCCTGGGTTCAGGCAATTCTCCTGCCTCAGCCTCCTGAGTAGCTGGGATTACAGGCACGCGCCACCACGCCCAGCTAATTTTTTGTATTTTTAGTAGAGACGGGGTTTCACCATGTTGACCGGGATGGTCTCGATCTCTTGACCTCGTCATCCACCCGCCTCGGCCTCCCAAAGTGCTGAGATTACAGGCGTGAGCCACCACGCCTGGCCTTTGTGTTCTTATTCTAATAAGTGACCATGATTGAGAATTTACCATGGGCCAGTCACTCTGAGATAGAAGTTACCAGCCTCTTGACGAGGCGCAGTGGCTCACGCCTGCAATCCCAGCACTTTGGGAGGCCGAGGCAGATGGATCACCTGAGGTCGGGAGTTCAAGACCAGCCCGGCCAACACGGCGAAACCCGTCTGTACTGAAAACACAAGCATTAGCTACATGTGGCTGTAATCCCAGCTACTCTGGAGGCTGGGGCAGGAGAATCCCTTGAACCCCAGGGGCCGAGGTTGCAGCGAGCTGAGATCACAGCCTGGGCCAAAGACTTGAGATGCCGTGAGGAGAAAAAAAAAAAAAAAAACTGTCAGCTCCACTTACATATTAGGAAACTGAGGCTCGGGGAGGGACACACAGTGAGTGTGAAGTGGCGCTGGGATTCGTGCCCCACCCTGTCTGGCCCGCAACCCCGCATACAGCACTGTGCTGCCTTCTCGACGCGCCCTGGGGAGGAACTGAGTCCATGGAGGGAAGCAGCAGGTTGGGGACTCTCTTTTCCATCCTCTAGGCCACCCAGTGAGTGGACCCATGCCCTGAGCCAGAGTCACATTCCTGGGGACAGAGGGTGAGCCACTGTGTATCCATACCCTTGCCCAAGTCACTTACTGCTCGGGCACAGAAGCCACCCACAGGTGAACAAAAGATCCCCCTGGGATCAGAAGGGGTGATCTTAGTGAGACCAGGGACCCAGTCCAGGGAAGAAGAGGGCTATGTCTCTTAGAAACCAACAGATAAAGTAGCCACAGCAGTACAGATGTGAGCCACATCGTTAATAAACTTAGCCAACTAGATTTCACAAACCCTATTATCCCCTCCCCGCCCAGCGCTCTCAAACACACAGGGAAAATTTGTGAAAACGGTACAGATCTTCGCAAATTCCAAGAAACAAATACTAGATGAGGTATCCTGATCTTGGCTCAGAAGAGGAATTCGCCTCCCCTGGAAAAGGAGAAATTTTAAAACACATTTTCTTTGGGAGGCGGAAGGGGACAGAGTCTCATTCGGCCCCCAGGCTGGAGTGCAGTGTATGATCTCAGCTCACTGCAACCTCCGCCTCCCAGGTTCAAGCGATTCTGCTGCCTCAGCCTCCTGAGTAGCTGGGATTACAGGCACCCGCCACCATGTCCGGCTAATTTTTTGTATTTTTAGTAGAGACGGGGTTTCACCATGTTTGTCAGGCTGGTCTTGAACTCCCAATCTCAAGTGATCTGCCTGCCTCAGCCTGCCAAAGTGCTGGGATTATAGGCGTGGGCCATCTCTACTAAAAATACAAAATTAGCCGGGCATAGTGGCTCACGCCTGTAATCCCAGCTACTCAGGAGGCTGACGCAGGAGAATCACTTGAACCCAGGAGGCGGAGGTTGCGGTGAGCCGAGATCGCGCCATTGCACTCCAGCCTGGGCAACAAGAGCGAAACTCCATCTCAAAAAAAAAAAAAAAAAATGTGAGGCTCAGCCAGGTGGGATGCAGGTGGGCTGGCTCACGCCTGTAATTCAAACACTGTGGGAGGCCAAGGCAGGCAGATCACCAGAGGTCAGAAGTTTGAAACCAGCCTGGCCAATGTAGTAAAACCCCATCTCTACTAAAAATGCAAAAATTAGCCAAGGGTGGGGGCAGACACCTGTAATCCCAGCTACTCGGGAGGCTGAGGCAGGAGAATCAGTTGAACCCAGGAGGTGGAGGTTGCAGAGAGCCGAGATTGTGCCACTGTACTACAGCCGGGGTGACAGAGCAAGACTCCATTTCAAAAAATAAAATAAAGTTGAGACTGAAAAAGAGGTCAGATCTCATCCAAGATCAAAAACATGGGAGGTGGTGGAGCCTGTACTCGGGGCCCAGGTCTGCCTGTCTCCTTCGGCCTACGCCAGTGGGAGGTCAGGGCATCTCTGAGCACTGCCTAAGGTCAGCACTGGCCATACTTGGGCGCAATGGCTCGCGCCTGTAATCCCGGCACTTTGGGAGGCTGAGGCAGATCACTGGAGAGGTCAGGAGTTCAAGACTAGCCTGGCCAACATGGTGAAACCCTGTCTCTACTAAAAATACAAACAGCGGGGCGCAGTGGCTCACGTCTGTAATCCCAGCACTTTGGGAGGCTGAGGCGGGCAGATCATGAGGTCAGGGGTTCGAGAACAGCCTGACAAACATGGTGAAACCCCATCTCTACTTAAAAATACAAACATTAGCCGGATGTGGTGGCGCACACCTGTAATCGCAGCTACTTGGGAGGCTGAGGCAGGAGAATCACTTGAACCCAGGAGATGGAGGTTGCGGTGAGCGGAGAGCGTGCCATTGCACTCCAGCCTGGGCACAGAGGGAGACTCTGTTACAAAAAAAAAAAAAAAAAAAAAAAAACAAAAAAACATACAAACCAGTTGGGCGTGGTGGAGCACACCTGTAATCCCAGCTACTCAGGAGGCTGAGACAGGAGAATCTCTTGAACCTGGGTGGAGGAGTTTGCAGTAAACAGAGATTGCGCCACTGCACTCCAGCCTGGGCGACAGAGCAAAACTGTCTCAAAACAAAACAAAACAAACCAACATTGGCCACATCCAGCAACCCCAGGCTAGGAGAGGGAGAGCCCAGAGCGAAGCCGCATCCCCACCTCAATGACATATCAGAGGCCAAAACCTCCTAGTTCTCTGAAAAGTACAAATGCTCTCAATAAATACATACCCTGCCCCCTAACAGTGTGCTTCGAATTGTTTACAGCAAAACGCGTACAGGAGAAACATCACAGTTACACTAGGGGACAGTTACACTAGGGGACATATAAACGGAAAGATCAAGTAAAATTATAAGGCTCTCCAGGAGACGGATCATCAACAGCCAACTTGATCACATGCCCCTGCACGGGACTTTGTACGCAACAAGGAACAGGCATTTTCTCCAAGCACCTGACGTCATCACAAAAACAGACCGCGCATGAGAACACGGAACGGAGGCCCCACGCTCAGCCACAGTGCAATCAGAGTATAAATCAGTGATGACCTATAGCTTCTCACATCCACAGAACCGGAGTTACTCCAACAAATCATGAGTTAAAGATACGTCCACACACAAATCACAAAATATGCACAACCGAGGCCCAGCGTGGTGGCTCATGCCTGTAATCGCAGCACTTTGGGAGGCTGTGGTGGGCGGATCACCTGAGGTAGGAGTTCAAGACCAGCCTGGCCAACATGGTGAAACCCTGCCTCAACTAAAAAAAAAATAGAAAAGAAAATTAGCCAGGTGTGGCAGCAGGGACCTGTAGTCCCAGCTACTTGGGAGGCTGAAGCAGAATTGCTTGAACCTGGGAGGCGGAGGTTGCAGTGAGCGGAGATGATGCCACTGCACTCTAACCTGGGCAACAGAGCGAGACTCCCATCTCAAAAAAAAAAAAAAAGATACCCTCAGAGGTTTAAGTGTAGCAGTCTGGTGGCACTTTTCTCTTTTGCCATTTATGGGATGCTAAAAATAAGCAAAGAGGTACTCAGAGGGAAATTCATAGCCTCATATGAGTTTATGAAGGAATTATCTGGAAATAAACTAGTTAAGCTTTCAACTCCAGCATCTACCAAAAGAACAAATAAACTCAAGGAAAATCAAGAGAAATATATGAAAATCAAAAATTCATGAAATGAGACGCTACAGCAGCTCCACCACCACAAAATAATATTATTAAAATCTGAAGCTAGGTGCAGGGGTCGTGCCTGCAATCCCAGCACTTTGAGAGGCCAAGGCAGGGGGATTGCTTGAGCCCAGGAGTTCAGGAACAGCCTGGGCGGCATAGGGAGACCTCCATCACCACAAAGTAAAGAAGTTAGCCAGGTGTGGTGTCACATGCCCCAGGTTCCAACCACTTGGGGGGCTGAGATGGGAGGATCACTTGAGCCCAGGAGGTTGAGGCTGTAGTGAGCTGTGATTGCACCACTGCACTCCAGCCAGGGTGACAGAGACCCCATCTCAGGAAGAAAAAAAAAAAAATCTCCAACTCTGGGGATACTCATAAAAAAACAGACCTCTGGCAGGATGGCAGAGGCAGAAAGGAAAAAGCATTAGGGATGAGGGGACCAATCACTCTTACCAAGGAGCTACATCATTCATTCATTCATTCATTCATTGAAACAGGATCTTGCTCTGCTGCCCAGGCTGGAATGCAGTGATATGATCACGACTCACTGCTGCCTTCGCATCCAAGGCCCAAGCTACCCTCCCACCTCAGCTTCCCAAGTAGCTGAGACTACCGATGTTCACCACCACGCTTGGCTAATTTTTGTATTTTTGGTAGAGACAGTGTTTTGTGATGTTGCCCAGGCTTGTCTCGAACTCCTCGACTCAAGCGATTTGCCCAGCTCCGCTTCCCAAAGAACTGGGATTACAGGTGTGAGCCACTGGGCCCAGCTGAGGAGGTATTTATTTATTCTTGAGATGGAGTCTCGCTCTGTCAGCCAGGCAGTGGCACGATCTCAGCTCACTGCAACCTCCACTTCCCAAGTTCAAGCAATTCTCCTGCCTCAGCCTCCTAACTAGCTGGGACTACAGGCACACACTGCCATACCCAGCTAATATATATTAGCAGAGACAGGGTTTCACTATGTTGGCCAAACTGGTCTCGAACTCCTGACCTCAAGTGATCCGCCTGTCTTGGCCTCCCAAAGGGCTGGGATGAAAGGTACGAGCCACCACTCCCGGCCCCAAGGAGGTATTTCAAAGGATGAGAGTATACCACATAGACACAACTTTATACCACACTAAATGTGTAAAATCATACATTTTTAAGCCTAGGAGATTAGTATCCATGTGAACCAGATTGTAGAAAAAGTGAATAATCTTAGAAATTGTGAAATGAAGCCAGGAACGGTGGCTCACGCCTGTAATCCCAACACTTTCAGAGGCTGAGGTGGGTGGATCATTTGAGCCTAGGAATTCAAGACCAACCTTGGGAACATGGCAAGACCCCATCTCCACCAAAAACACAAAAAATTACCTGGGCATGGTGGCACATACCTGCAGTCCCAGCTACTCTGGAGGCTGAAGTGGAAGAATCACCTGAGCCCAGGAAGTCAAGGTTGCAGTGAACTGTGATCATGCCACTGCACTCCAGCCTGGGCTACAGAATGAGACTCCGTCTTAAAAAAACAAAACCAGCCGGGCGCAGTGGCTCACACCTGTAATCCCAGCACTTTGGGAGGCCAAGGTGGGTGGATCGCGAGGTCAGGAGTTTGACACCAGCCTGGCCAACAGGGTGAAACCCCGTCTCTACTAAAAATACAAAAATTAGCTGGGTGTGGTGGTGGGTGCCTATAATCCCAGCTACTCCGGAGGCTGAGGCAGGAGAATTGCTTGAACCCGGGAGGCGGAGGTTGCAGTGAGCCGAGATTGTCCCACTGCACTCCAGCCTGGTGCCTGATGACAGAGTAAGACTCTGTCTCAAAAGATGAAGAAAAAAAAATCATGTTCTTAAAAAGAAGGAAAAAAGAAAAAAAAAATAGAAAAAAAAAGTGATAGCAAAGCTCTGTGCCCCACAGAAGGCACCTTCCCAGGTAGTTTTCCAGGTGAGTTTTGCCAAATCTTCAAGGAAGAGATGATCTGCAACTTTTGTAAACTGTCAGCTTATAAGACAAAAAAAAAAAAGATGGTACCCAAATTGTACAAGAACAAACTAAGGAGGAAAAAAGCACATTCCACTTACGTGCCTAGATACAAAAAGGCCAGGAAAACTTCAGCAATGGAAATCTAGTATCTCATTAAAAGAATACAATGTTTCCAGGCGCAGTGGCTCACGCCTGTAATCCCAGCACTTTGGGAGGCTGAGGCGGGTGGATCGCGAGGTCAAGAGATCAAGACCATCCTGGTCAACATGGTGAAACCCCGTCTCTACTAAAAATATAAAAAATTAACCAAAAAATGGTGGCGCATGCCTGTAATCCCAGCTACTCAGGAGGCTGAGGCAGGAGAATTGCCTGAACCCAGGAGGCGGAGGTTGCGGTGAGCCGAGATCGCGCCATTGCACTCCAGCCTGGGGAACAAGAGCGAAACTCCGTCTCAAAAAAAAAAAAAAGAATACAATGTTATGACTCAAAGACAGAATTATGGAATCCAAGGATGGTTCGACTTTACTAACTCTCAGAGTAGGAAGAGATTGGTACTTTTGGAGGACAAATTGAGAATATCTAGTAAATTAAGGATGCACCTAAGTTTTTCAGTCAACAATTCCATCCCTAGATATGCATCGTACAGAGACTCTTGCAGATTTCTCCAAGGGGACAAGTACAGGTATATTGAGAGTGGCATTATTTGTCATTAAAATATTGGAACCAAATTCCATATTTCTTTATACATTCTCCATTAGGGTGAGAATGAAGTTTGGTCCATTAGGAGAATGAGACCCTGTCTCAAGAGAAAAAAAAAAAAAAAAGGCCAGGCATGGTACCTCACGCCTGTAATCCCAGAACTTTGGGAGGCCCAGGTGGGCGGATCAACTGAGGTCAGAGTTTGAGACCAGCCTGACCAACATCCTGAAACCCTGTGTCTACCAAAATTACCTGTGTCTACCAAAAAATTAGCCAGACATGGTGGCAGGTGCCTATAAAGACAGCTACTAGGGAAGCGGAGGCAGGAGAATTGCTTGAAGAAGGAGGCAGAGGTTGCAATGAGCTCAGATCGCACCACTGCATTCCAGCCTGGGTGACAGAGTGAGACTTTGAAAAAGAAAAAAAAAATGATACAGGCACATGATGGAATACTAGACAGCAAAGAATGTGAAGCCATTAAAACCATACACCACGACCTGAACAAATCTCAGAAACATTCCTAGCAAAATAAGCAGGTCGTAGGAAGAAAAGTTACAGTGCAATTTCATCACATTACATCTTAAAACGTATAAAGCAAACATGTATTAGTTAGGGGTAAACACGATAAGCAGCAAAGATATACAAACTCAACTATATGGCAATACTACCTAAAGTAATCTATGATTCAATGCAATCCTTGTCAAAATCCCAATGACTTTTTTGCAAAAATAGAAAACCCACTCCTCAAATTCGTAATGAATTGCAAAATAATCCAAATAGTCAAAATCGTCTTGCAGGAAAAAAAAAAAAATACAGTTGGAAAACTCAAAATTTCTCCATTTCAGAACTAACCACAAAGCTACCATGATTAAAACAGTGTGGTACTGGCATAAGGATAGACACACATCAGTGGAATAAAATTCAGAATCCAGAAATAAATCCACACATCTATGGCTAAGGGACTTTTTCTTTTTTTAAAAGAGACAGGGTCTCACTCTGTTGCCCAGGCTGGAGTGCAGTGGTACAGTCATATCTCACTGGAGCCTCCAACTCCTAGGCTTAAGTGATCCTCCCACATCAGCCTCTATAGTAGCTCTATGCACCACCACCAATTAGCACCCAGCTAATTTTTAAATATTTTTGTAGAGATAGGATCTTGCTATGTTGCCCAGGCTGGTCTCGAACTCCCAGCCTCAAGTGATCCACCTGACTCAGCACCCCCCAGAGTGCTGGGATTACAGGCATAAGCCACTGTGCTGGGCCCATGATGTCAGTTTCTAATACTAAGAATAAAAATGTAACAAATTATAACAAATATTTGGAAATATTTTTCCATAATATCATAAATCTATCACAGTTAAAAAAAGAAATGTTGCCTCCAAATATTTTATTTATTTATTTATTTAAAGACAGACTCTCACAGCTGGGCATGGTGGCTCAAGCCTATAATCCTAGCACTTCGGGAGGCTGAGGTGGGTGGATTACCTGAGGTCAGGAGTTCAAAACCAGCCTGGCCATCCTGGTGAAACCCCATCTTAAAAAAAAAAAAAAAAAAAAAAGACTCTCACTCTGTTGCCCAGGCTGGAGTGCAGAGGCATGATCTCAGCTCACAGCAACCTCTGCCTCCCAGGTTCGAGTATTCTCCTGCCTCAGCCTCCCGGGTAGCTGGGATTACAGGTGTGTACCACCATGCCTGACTAATTTTTGTATTTTTAGAGCGACAGGGTTTCACCACATTGGCCAGGCTGGTCTCAAATTCCTGGCCTCAAGTGATCCTCCCGCCTTGGCCTCCAAAAGTGCTGGGATGACAGGCGTGAGCCACCATGCCAGGCCAGCATTTGACTTTTTTAAAAGCCTGTTCAAAATAAACACTCAGCAAACCAGGAACAGAAAGGCATTTCCTCAACTTGAGACATTAACTTGATAATGTTGCAACTTTTGAACAGAAGTTAGCAAACATTTTCTGTAAAGAACCAGATGGTAAAATATTTTAAGCTCTGCAGGCCAAAAAGTCTCAGCTGCATCTGGTCACCTGTGATGACAGACAAAATGAATGAGCATGGCTGTGTTTCAATAAAACTTTATTTACAAAACCAGGGGTGGGCAGGATTAACTCACAGACCACGACCACTAAATTCAAGTGGCTCACGCCTGCAATCCTAGCACTTTGGGAGGCTGAGGCAGGAGGATCACTTGAGCCCAGGAGTTTCAGATTAGCCTGGGAAACATGGGACGACCCTGTCTCCACAAAAAAAGTCTAAAAATCAGCCAGGTTTGGTGGTGCACACCTGTGGTCCCAGCTACTCTGTAGGCTAAGGCGAGAGGGTCACTTGAGCCCAGGAGTTCAAGGCCAGCCTGGGCAACATAGCAAAACCCCGTCTCTTAAAAAATGAGTAAAATAGGCCGGCACAGTGGCTCACGCCTGTAATCCCAGCACTTTGGGAGGCTAAGGCAAGAGGATCACCTGACATTGGGATTCTGAGACTAGCCTGGCCAACATGGTGAAACCCTGTCTCTAATAAAAATACAAAAATTAGGCTGGGCGTGGTGGCTCACACCTGTAATCCCAGCACATTCAGAGGCCAAGGCAGGCGGATCACCTGAGGTCGGGAGTTCAAGACCAGCCTGACCAACACGGAGAAAACCCATCTCTATTAAAAGTACCAAAAAAAAAAAAAAAAAATCCAGGCACAGTGGTATGTGCCTGTAATCCCAGCTACTTAGGAGGCTGAGGCAGAAGAATCACTTGAACGCAGGAGGCAGAGGTTGCAGTGAGCTGAGATCGAGCCACTGCACTCCAGCCTGGGCAACAAGAACAAAACTCTGTCTCGGACATGGTGGCAGGTAACTGTAATCCCAGCTGTGTGGGAGGATGAAGCCGGAGAATCGCTTGAGCCTGTGAAGTGGAGGCTGCAGTGAGCTGAGATCAAGCCACAGCACTCCAGCCTGGGCAACAGAGTGAGACTCCATATCAAAAAAATAAATAGAGAGAAAAATTTAAAAAGAAATTCACTCAGAGGGCCACGGTAAGCACAGAATTAAAGAGGAGTACGAAGTTAGTTTTTATGGTGCTGTTTCTGTTTTTATGATGAAAACTGCTTCTATATAGTAATTGTATCATTAAAAATGAATTTTTTTAAAAAAATAAAGGAATGTAGCCAGGCACGGTGGCTCATGCCTATAATCCCAGCACTTTGGGAGGCCGAGGCAGGTGGATCACCTGAGGTCAGGAGTTCGAGACCAGCCTGGCCAACATGGCGAAACTCCATCTCTACTAAAAAGACAGAAATTAGCTGGGCGTGATGGTACACACCTGCCATCCCAGGTACTTGGGAAGCTGAGGCAGGAGAATCACTGGAACCCAGGAGGCAGAGGTTGCAGACAGCTGAGATGGCACCACCGCACTCCAGCCTGGGCCACCGAGCAAGACTCCATTTCAAAAAATAAATCAATAAAAATAAAGTACAAGATGAAGGAACATGCTTTCATCCGTCTTCTGCGATTATAGCTGCTTACCACCAGCAGAGAGAAGCAGCCCCAAGAATGAGACAGAGGCCGGGCACAGTGACTCACGCCTGGAATCCCAGCACTTTGGGAGGCCGAGGTGGGAGGATCTCCTGAGCCCAGGAGGTCGAGGCTGCCGTGAGCTAGGATTGCACCACTGCGCTCCGGCCTGGGTCCCAAAAAATAAACAAAGACTGAGACAGAGCTATACCTCGCCACCTATGCTGTTTCCCGGGGTCCTGCCACTAGCTTATGAAAATCAGCTTCCCTTTATTGAGTAGCTCACCATAGTCCTTCCCCGCCCTCTAAGAGAATATCATCCCCATTTTGCAGATTAGTAAACTGAGGCACAGAGAGCTTAAGCAACTTGCCCAAGGCCAAACAGCCAGGAAACAGCAGAGCCAGGATGTGAACCTGGACCTTCTGGACCCAGAGTCTTCCCTCTACTGAACCAGCCATGAGGCCATGGAGATTCAGAAGTGACCAAGAGGCCAGGCAGTGGCTCACGCCTGGAATCTCAGCACTTTGGGAGGACGAGGAGGGTGGACTGCCTGAGGTTAGGAGTTCAAGATCACCCTGGCCAACATGGTGAAACCCCATTTCTATTAAAAATACAAAAGTGAGCCAGGCATGGCGGCTGGCGCCTGTAGTCCCAGTTACTTGGGAGGCTGAGGCATGAGAATCGCTCGAACCCCAGGAGGCAGAAGCTGCAGTGAGCCAAGATTGTGCCACTGCACTCCAGCCTGGATGACAGAGCGAGACTTTGTCTTGGAAAAAAAAAAAAATGAATGAGACATACTTCCTGCTTTCGTGGGTTTTGTGGCTGAGCGGGGAAGACAATTTCAGCAATTTTGAAATTGTCTTGGTGACAAGAGCTCTGCCAGGTGGCACCCAAGTGATTGTGGATACTTTGGTGGGAGGACATCAGGAATGGCTTTCTCAAGGTGCACGGTAAATAGGATCCTAAGGTTTTTCTAAGGGGAAGGGGAGTACAGGACAAGGCTGTGTCTAGAGGAAGCCACAGCTCATGTGAACCAGCAATAGAGGGTGCCATCTGAAGGCGGTGGGGACAGCTATGAACTCACCGGCCTCACCATCCACCCCAGTTTTTTTTTTTTTTTTCTTAGAGATGAAGTCTCGCTCTGTCACCCAGGCTGGAGTGCAGTGGTGCAATCTTGGCTCACTGCAACCTACCTCAGCCTCCCAAAGTGCTAGGATTGCAGGGGTGAGCCACTGTACCCGGCCACCCCAGTTTCATTAATGTGGTGGGAAGCTCAGGCAGGTTGAAAAGGTGCCTTCTCAGGCCAGGCGCGGTGGCTCACGCCTGTAATCCCAGCACTTTGGGAGGCCGAGGTGGGTCGATTACGAGGTCGAGAGATCGAGACCATCCTGGTCAACATGGTGAAACCCCGTCACTACCAAAAATACAAAAAATCAGCTGGGCATGGTGGCGTGTGCCTGTAATCCCAGCTACTCAAGAGGCTGAGGCAGGAGAATTGCCTGAACCCAGGAGGCAGAGGTTGCAGTGAGCCGAGATCGCGCCATTGCACTCCAGCCTGGGTAACAAGAGCGAAACTCCGTCTCAAAAAAAAAAAGGAAAGAAAAGAAAAGGTGCCTTCTCCTCTCAAGGACAGTTTATATAATTTTTAAAGTTTTTATTTATTTATTTTTTAAAGAGACAGGGTCTCGCTGTATTGGCCAGGCTAGTCTCAAACTCCTGGGCTCAAGCAATTTTCCTGCCTTGGCCTCCCAAAGCGCTGAGATTACAGGCTTGAGACACCACACCTGGCCAACGGTTTATGTTTTTAAAACTTAGAGCCCAGGTGCAGTGGCTCAGCCAATAATCCCAGCACTTTGGGAGAACGTGGCAGGCAGACCACCTGAGGCCAGGAGTTCAAGACCAGCCTGGCCAACATGTGCAAACTCTGTCTGTACGGCAAAAATATTTTAAAAAATAGCCGGGCGTGGTGGTGGATGCCTGCAATCCAAGCTACTTGGGAGGCTGAGGCAGGAGGCTCGCTTGAACCTGGGAGGTGGAGGCTGACATGAGCCGAGATTGCACCATTCCACTTCAGCCTGGGGGGCAAACAGCGAAACTGTCTCCAAAAAACCGTATTTTAGAATCAGAGTCTCACTCTGTTCCCCGGGCTGGAATACAGTGGTACAAACACGCCTCACTGCAGCCTCAACCTCCTGGGCTCAAAGGATCCTCCTGCCTCGGCCTCCCAAAGGGCTGGGAAGACAGGCATACACCACTGTGCTCAGGACAATGGGCTTGAAGTTCACGTCCTCGGGCGGGCAAACTTTTATTCCCATCGTTTTGTTTCTTTCATACTTATTTTCTAGAACAGAAAAAGCTCTTAGAAAGTCTCTTCATGGAATCCAAAGAAGTCTGATTGGAACTCCGGCAGGCCAGCCAGAAATGGGGACGGGGCCGCCCAGACCGCTTTAGGGAAACGTTCTGCTCGATGAAGTTGAACGGGCCCATCTTCCTGGAAATGAAAATAATTCTTTTCGACAACAACAAAAAAATCTCCAAAGCCGTTTTCTTCACCTGCGCAGCCTGTAAGCGCTGAATTCATTAGAATCTAGAAGAAAGAGGCGGAGAGAAAGAGCAGGGAATTCTAATTTTCTCTTTGCATTTCAATCAGGGCACACAAAGGATTGGCTGCAGTCTGGAGGGATTCAGGCGAGGCCTGGGCCGGCCTGTCCCCACCCCCGCAGCCCCCCAGACAAAGAGCCAGCAGCTGGACCTCACAAAGGAAAGCCCGGAGCCCTGAGGCTTTGCACGAGAGGCTTGGTCTTTTCAAAGAGGGCCATGGCTGCATGCTTCCCTGAATAGCCAGCCTTGCTGTGTTTGGGGGCCCAGCTGAAGTTTCCCAACTCTGGGATGCCTGGGCCGGCTCAACCCCTCCCTCCTGTCAGAGGTGTGTGAACCACAGCGACTCCATCTTGAATAGGAGTTGGGTAAAAGGAGGCTGAGACCCACGGGGCTGCATTCCCAGACGGTTAGACATTCCAGCTTACAGACTGAGACAGGAGGTTGGCAGCAGGTACAGCTCATAAAGACCTCGCTGACGAAACAGGTGGCAGTAAAGGAGCCGAAACAGAGACAGCCACCAGAGGAACCTCCGGGCGTCCGCTGTTACACTCCCACCAGGGCCGTGACAGTTTACAGCTGCCATGGCAACATCAGGAAGTTACTCTGGGTCGTTTAAAAAGGGGAGGCGTGAACGATCCAGCCCTTATGCAGCGTGTCATCAAGAAGTAACCAAAAATGGGCCACCTGACCGGGCACCGTGGCTCACGCCTGTCATCTCAGTACTTTTGGAGGCCAAGGCAGGTAGATCACGAGGTCAGGGTTCAAGACTATCCTGGTCAATAAGGTGAAACCCCGTCTCTACTAAAAATACAAAAAATTAGCTGGGCACTGTGGCGCGTGCCTGTAATCCCAGCTACTCAGGAGGCTGAGGCAGGAGAATTGCCTGAACCCAGAAGGCGGAGGTTGCGGTGAGCCAAGATCGCGCCATTGCACTCCAGCCTGGGTAACAAGAGTGAAACTCCGTCTCAAAAAAAAAAAAAAAAAGACTATCCTGGCCAAGATGGTGAAACCCTATCTCTACTAAAAAAAAAAAAAATACAAAAATCAGCCAGACATGGTAGCAGGATTCCAGCTACTCAGGAGGCTGGAGCAGAGAACTGCTTGAATCCAGGAGGCAGAGGCTGCAGTGATCGAGACTTTGTCACACAAACACACAAAAGTGATGGGGCCACCAGTAGCCCTCGGGGCTGCTCTGTCTATGGAGCAGCCATTCTTTATTCCTTTACTTACTTTTTTTTTTTTTTTTTTTTTGGAGACAGAGCCACCACCCCCGGCCTCCTTCTTTAAGAGTTTTTCACTTGACACCCAGGCTGGAGTGCAGTGGCACTATCTCGGCTGATTCCAACCTCCGCCTTCTGGGTTTAAGCAATTATCCTGCCTCACCCTCCCGAGTAGCTGGGATTACAGTCTCCTGCCAACATGCCCGGCTAATTTTTTGTATTTTTTGTATCTTTTTTTTTTTTTTTGAGACGGAGTTTCGCTCTTGTTACCCAGGCTGGAGTGCAATGGCGCGATCTCGGCTCACCGCAACCTCCGCCTCCTGGGTTCAGGCAATTCTCCTGCCTCAGCCTCCTGAGTAGCTGGGATTACAGGCACGCGCCACCATGCCCAGCTAATTTTTTGTATTTTTAGTAGAGACGGGGTTTCACCATGTTGACCAGGATGGTCTCGATCTCTCGACCTCGTGATCCACCGGCCTCGGCCTCCCAAAGTGCTGGGATTACAGGCTTGAGCCACCAGGCCCGGCCCCTTTACTTTCTTTTAAGACAGTCTCAGTTTGTCACCCAGGCTGGAGTTCAGGGGCACAATCTCAGCTCCCTATAACCTCTGCCTCCAGGGTTCCAGCGATTCTCCAGCCTCAGCCTCCTGAGTAGCTGGGATTACAGGCGAGTACCACCACACCTGCCTAATTTTTGTATTTTTAGTGGAGACGGGGTTTCACCACGTTGGCCAGGCTGGTCTCGATCTCCTGACCTCATGATCCACCCACCTTGGCCTCCCAAAGTGCTGGGATCACAGGCGTGAGCCACCGCATAGGACTGAAGTGGTGAATTTTATGCTATGTAAATTATCTCAATTTAAAGCACTCTTTAAAACCTTCCCGGACATCCCAAGGCAAACTCCTTCTCCTCAGCCTCTCACCGTCCCGTTCTTGCTGTCCCACCTCTGGGCCTTTGCCCACAGCGCTACCTCAGCCTGGCGTTCCCTCCTTCCCTGTCCAGCTACTGTAGCTCCCGTTTTGGTGTGTGGTTATTTGAGGAATGTCAGTTTCCCTCCCCTGGACTGTGACATCCCCTAAGTCAGGCGCCTGTTCCCTCTTGGGGAGGAGAGGGAGGGTGGAGAAAGCCAGGCGGGGTCTTGCTCTGTTGCCCCGGCTGCAGGGCAGTGGTGCCATCACGGCTCACTGCAGCCTCGAACTCCCAGGCTCAGGTGGTTCTGCCAGCTCCGCCTCCCTCATCGCTGGGACTACAAGCACGAGCCACACCTGGCCTTTTTTTTTTTTTTGAGATGGAGTCTTGCTCTGTTGCCGAGGCTGGAGTGCAAAGGCACGATCTCAGCTCACTGCAACCCCGCCTCCCATGTTCAAGAGATTCTCCTGTCTCAGCCTCCTGAGTAGCTGGGATTACAGGTGCCCGCCGCCACACCCGGCTATTTTTTGTATTTTTTTTAGTCAAGACGGGGTTTCACCACATTGGCCAGACTGGTCTCAAACTCCTGACCTCAGGTGATCCACCCACCTCAGCCTCCCACAGTGCTGGGGTTACAGCCGTGAGCCACCACGCCTGGCCTTTTTTTTGTTTGTCTATTTTAAGGGGTTGGCGGCGGGGGGTGGGGGGGTGTTCTTGCTATGTTGCCAAGGCTAGTCTCGAACACCTGACCTTAAGCAAATCTCCTACTTTGGCCTCTCGAAGTGCTGGAATAACAGGCATGAGCCACCATGTCCAGCCTAGACCCCAACTATTCTTGAAGCATGCAGCCACGAGATCTACCATGATTTAAAAAAAAAAAAAAAAGGGAGCCACAAATCAGCTACGAGTCTCAGGGAGACGCAGGGCTCTGGGGATGGTTTCCGCAGTGAGAAGGTCCCTAAAATGACAGGCCTTCCTGGCAGATGCACGCCTGGGCAGAGTCCAAGAGTCTGGGTCAGGACGGAACTGGGCACCTCCCTCCATCTCCTCCTTTTTTTTTGGAGGGGGGGAGCCGGGGGAGACAGACTCATCCTGTCTCCCAGGCTGGAGTGCAGTGGCGCCATCTCGGCTCACTGCAACCTCAGCCTCCCGAGTTCAAGTGATTCTCCTGCCTCAGCCTCCCGAGTAGCTGGGACTATAGGCACCCGCCATCATGCCCGGCTGAGTTTTGTATTTTTAGTAGAGACGCGGTTTCACCATGTCAGCCAGGCTGGTCTTGAACTCCTGACCTTGCGATCTGCCCGCCTCGGCCTCCCAGAGTGCTGGGATTACAGGCGTGAGCCACCACATCCAGCCGTCTCCTCCTCTCGAATTCTCCCTCTCAACCTCCAGCATTGATTTTTTTTTTTTTTTTCCTAATTGAAGTTATTATTCCAGCCAGATAAAAACTTCCAATTCTGGCCCAGGCTTCATATATACATATATAATCTAAGTAATGTTTAGGATTTGCTTTAGAGGGAAAAGAACTAATTACATCTTTGAGGGAGGAGAACTAGAAATCACAGATTTATGATGGGAACATGAGTAAGTCAAGCCAGGCCCACAGGCCGGCGACAAGTTCTGATCTCATTACGGTTTAATTAAGAGTGATGTTTTAGCATCTTCTGTTTCATTATCGCCAGGCCCAGCTGACTCCTAATCTCTTCCCTCCCGGCGTAAAGGAGGGTCTGGTCTAAGACGCGCACTAATGAATTTACAATTCTCTCTTTGGGGAACTTTAATAAAATTAGCCCGAGCAGAAGATGAACACAGATACGGGAAACTTCTGGAGGGAACGCTTGCTTTCAATTACTGGCGTCCTGAGCAGAGGGGCCGCTGGGCCCCCGGGGGACGCGGAAAACGGCAGGAAGGACGCCATGGGCTGAGCCATGTGATTTAGGCTGCCCTTCAGTGCCCTCCTGAGTTTGTCTGCTTGAGCGCCTACTGCATACCCGGGGCTCCAGGCTGAGTGTGTCCGATACCGCAAGGCTGAATTTTCCGCCCTGCGGGAAGCAGGCAAGTAAGAGAAGCCCTAAATTGTCTGCAAATCATGGTTATGAAGATGGCTGCGAGACGTTCGCCAAAGGGGAGCCCAGGGAGGTGTGAGGATCTGGAACAGGGGCTCAGACGGGAAGGTAGAAATCAGGGGAGGCTTCCTGGAGGAGGTGGTGTTTATGCTGAGACCCAAAAGGATAAATAGGAAGGAGCTGGCCAGGAGAAGGAAGGGTGAAAGTGGTTCCGGGAAGCAGCCCAGAGAAAAGCTGGCAGGATGGGTGGAGGCTTGGCGCATTTGAGGAATTTGGGGGTGGGAAGCATTGCACAAAAGAAGTTCGCAGAGGCACAGGCAAGAGATGCAGGAGTGTCTCAGTCCATTTCCACGGCTCTAATCAAATACGGCCGACTGGGTCATTTACAAAGAACAGAAACTGATTTCCTCACGGTTCTGCAGGGGCAGTCCAAGATCAAGGCGCCGGCAGGTCAGTCTCTGGCGACGGCTGCTTCGGGACGCGACCTGATGGCTGCATCCTTTGCAGAGGAGGAACGCCTCATCCTCACTCGGCGGACAGGCGGAAGGACGCGGACGTTCCCGACGCTTCTTTGATGAGGGTCTTAATCTCATTCACCAGGAAGTCAGTCATCCTCGGGGCCCAATCACCTCCTACCCGCTCCACCTGTTAACACCATCGCGTTGGGCGTTAAGTCCCGACAGGTGCATTTCGGAGGCAGCACTTTCAAACCTCCGCATGAGCTGTGAGGGCAGCATTGAGGGGCGTGTCCTGAGAACAGCGGGACACCCTGGAAAATGCGTCAGTCACTGTTAGATTAGTGGATACGGCCGGCCACGGTGGCTCACGCCTGTCATCCCAGCACTTTGGGAGGCTGAGGTGGGCGGATCACTGAGGTCAGGAGTTCAAGACCAGCCTGGCCAACATGGTGAAACCTCATCTCCACTAAAAATACAAAAATTAGCCCGGCATGGTGGCGGGTGCCTATAATCCCAGTTACTCGGGAGGTTGAGGCAGGAGAATCGCTTGAACCTGGGAGGTGGAGGTTGCAGTGAGCCCAGATTGCACCACTGCCCTCCAGCCTGGGTGACAAGACTGAGACTCCGTCTCAAAACATAAATAAAAATCAATTAGTGGATACTGCAGAGGCCCTGATCACACCACCTGTGTTCACCTAAACACATTAATTAATGACCGCTGATTGCAAACACTGAAGTCCGCCTGGGGGATTTTCTCTGCCTGAAGAAGCAAGCTCAGCCCTGGGAGGGTAAAGGGGTGCTGGGGAGTTCCTGATACTCCGCCCAGAGCCCGCTGTTCACTCGCCCCTCACAATATGAATGTGAAACTCATCAGCACGTGCACTGGAGGCTGGGTACAGTGGCTCACGTCCGTCATCCCAGCACTGTGGGGGGACTGGGACTGTGTGCAGCAGGGAGTTCAGAGTCAGTCTGGACAACACAGTGAGACCTCCATCTCTGTAGCAAATTAACAAAATTAGCCAGGCATCATGCTGCACGCTTGGAGTCCCAGCTACTTCAGAGACTGAGGCGGGAGAATCGCTTGCGCCCAGAAGGCGGAGGTTGCGGTGAGCTTCGATTGCAGCCCTGCACTCCAGCCTGGGGGACTGAGACAGACTCTGTCTCTTTAAAAAAAAAAAAAAAAAAAAAAACGCTGGGAGGGGTGGCTCACGCCTGTAATCCCAGCATTTTGGGAGGCCAAGGTGAGTGGATCACCTGGGGTCAGTAGTTTGAGATCAGCCTGGCCAACACAGTGAAACTCTGCCTCTACTAAAAATACAAAAATTAGCCAGGTGTGGTGGCGGGTGCCTGTAATTCCAGCTACTTGGGAGGCTGAGGCAGGAGAATTGCTTGAACCGGGAGCTGGAGATTGCAGTGAGCTGAGATTGAGCCACTACACTCCAGCCTGGGCAACAAGAGTGAAACTCCATCTCCAAATCTATATCTATCTCTTCGTGTCTGTGAAATGGACCAGTCTACTGTTTCCTACTGTTTCCTGTATGGAAAGCCTCAATTATTATTTTTTTCTTTTTTTCTTTTCTTTTTTTTTTTTGAGACGGAGTTTCGCTCTTGTTACCCAGGCTGGAGTGCAATGGCGCGATCTCGGCTCACTGCAACCTCCGCCTCCTGGGTTCAGGCGATTCTCCTGCCTCAGCCTCCTGAGTAGCTGGGATTACAGGCACGCGCCACCATGCCCAGCTGATTTTTTCTATTTTTAGTAGAGATAGGGTTTCACCATGTTGACCAGGATGGTCTCAATCTCTTGACCTCGTGATCCACCCGCCTCGGCCTCCCAAAGTGCTGGGATTACAGGCTTGAGCCACTGTGCCCGGCCTTTTTTTTTTTTTTTTTTTTTTTTTTTGAGACGGAGTTTCGCTCTTGTTACCCAGGCTGGAGTGCAATGGCGTGATCTTGGCTCACCGCAACCTCCGCCTCCTGGGTTCAGGCAATTCTCCTGCCTCAGCCTCCCGAGCAGCTGGGATTACAGGCACACGCCACCATGCCCAGCTGATTTTTTCTATTTTTAGTAGAGACGGGGTTTCACCATGTCGACCAGGATGGTCTCGAACTCTCGACCTCGTGATCCACCCGCCTCGGCCTCCCAAAGTGCTGGGATTACAGCCTTGAGCCACCGTGCCCGGCCCTTCTTTTTTTTTTAAGACAGAGTCTCGCTCTGTCACCCAGGCTGGAGCGCAGTGGCTCAGTCTTGGCTCACTGCAGCCTCCATCTCCCAGGTTCAAACCCTTCTCTGCCTCATCCTCCCGAGTAGCTGGGATTACAGGCTCACGCCACCACGCCTGCTACTTTTTGTATTTTTAGTAGAGATGGGGTTTCACCATGTTGGCCAGGCTGGTCTTGAACTCCTGACCTCGTGATCCACCCGCCTCGACCTCCCAAAGTGCTGGGATCACAGACGTGAGCCACCGCGCGTGGCCAGTAAATGTTTATTTTAAAGAGAAAGGTCTGATGCGCGCACATGAAAAGATGTCGAACAGCATCAGCCATTAGGAAGCGAAAGTCAAAACTGGAATGAGATGCCGCTTCACACCTATTAGAACGGCTACAATAAAAAATAATGGCAACACCAAATCCAGCGAGGACGGGGAGACACTGGATCTCTCGCGGATCGCTGGTGGGGATGTGAGAGGGTGTGGCTGCCGTGGAAACAGTCTGACTGTTTCTCCAAAAATGAAACACGCAACTCCCATACCACCCGGCAACCGAATGCAATTCCGGAGAAGCGAGGACACGTGTTCAGGCCCAAAATAGCGCGCACACATTCATCATCACAGCTTTATTCACGATAGCAAAATACTGGAAACCAGAGCCCCTCTGTGGTTGGGTGGCTGAACACACGGCGGCGGCCCCATTCCATGCCGGGAATATTACTCAGCAAAAAAGAAAAAAAGGACAAAAGATTGAGACAGGAACCTG
Organism: Saimiri boliviensis; assembly: GCF_048565385.1. Classification (NCBI taxonomy): domain Eukaryota; kingdom Metazoa; phylum Chordata; class Mammalia; order Primates; family Cebidae; genus Saimiri; species Saimiri boliviensis. The sequence continues at coordinate 41,257,992 of NC_133462.1, forward strand.
GATGGACCTCAAGAGGCCGGGCGTGGTGGTTCACGCCTGTAATCCCAGCCCTGTGCGAGGCTGAGTGGGGAGGATCACTTGGGGTCAGGAGTTTGAGACCAGCCTGGGCAACATACTGAAACCCCCGTTTCTAAAAAAAAGTTTTTAAAAATTTGGCTGAGCTCGGTGGCTCACGCCTGTAATCCCAACACTTTGGGAGGCCGAGGTGGGCGGATCATCTGAGGCTGGGAGTTCAAGACCAGCCTGGCCAACATGGTGAAACCCTGTCTCTACAAAAAAAAAAATAGAAAAATCAGCTAGGCGTGGTGGCATGTGCCTATAGTCCCAGCTACTCGGGAGGCTGAGGCAGGAGAATCCCTTGAGCCCAGGAAGCAGAGGTTGCAGTGAGCCGAGATTGTTACAATGTACTCCGTCCTGGGCAACAGGGGAAGATCCCGTCTCAAAAAATAAAAAAAGAAAGAAAAAAGAGAAAAAGTTGCATGAATGAGGGAGTGACTTTGTAAAGACGGAACAGTTCTGCATCTTGATGGTGGTGACGGTTACATTCATCTATACGTGGAATAAAACCGCGTAGAACCGTGCGTGCAGACGCGCACACACGAACGCAGGTTCAGAAACTGTCGCAGTCTGTGTGTCTATTTCACAGCGTTATCCCAACATCATTTTCCTGGATTTGACATGGCCCCAAGGTCATATAAGACGTTCAGAACTGGGGAGGCTGGATGAACGATATCTATGTAGTGTTTTTACTACTTCTTATGACCCTGTAATTAGTCCAAAACAAAGGTTAGAAAAACAGAAAGAGAGCTCTGGAGATCTGAATAGCCGTGAGTTAAGAGAGACTCTTGGGGAAACTAACAGAGACTCATTTTATTCTTTTTTCTTTCTTTTTTTTTTGAGACAAGGTCTTGCTCTGTCTCCCAGGGTCCGATCACAGCTCTCTGCAACCTCAACCTCCTGGGATCAAGCAATCCTCCCACCTCAGCCTCCTGAGTAGCTGGGACTGCAGACATGTGCCCCCACGCCCGGCTAATCTTGTAATTTTTTGTAGAGATGAAGTCTTGCTATGTTGCTCAGGCTGGTCTCAAATTCCTGGGCTCAAGTGATCTCTATCCTCAGCCTCCCAAAGTGCTGGAATTTTAGGCACAAGCCACTACACCTGGCCTTCTTTTTTTTTTTTTTTTTTTTCCCTTGTAAAAGTGGCCTGCATGATTATTTGTGTTGCAAAATCAAAGTAGCAGGGAGGGGTGTGGGATTGTCCTGGCGTGCAATTTGGTGGGAGAAAAATAAGGCAATATTTTCCCCTAATGCTCCATAATTTCTTTGTTCATTCTAAGCGTCTGCACACCGTGGCACGATCTCGGCTCACTGCGACCTCTGCTTCCTGGGTTCAAGCGATCCTCCTGCCTCAGCCTCCCAAAGTGCCAGGATTCCAGGTGTGAGTCACTGGGCCCAGCCAACTGCCTTTTTTTCCCCTTTTTTGTTAGCTAGAGTTTGGCCCTTGTTGCCCAGGCTGGAGTACAATGGCGTGATCTTGGCTCACGGCAACCTCCACCTCCTGGGTTCAAGCAGTCCTCCTGCCTCAGCCTCCCAAATAGCCGGTATTACAGGAGCTACCAGTGTGCACCACCACGCCCAGCTAATTTTTGTATTTTTAGTAGAGACGGGGTTTCTCCATGTTGACCAGGCTGGTCTCGAACTCCCGATCTCAGGTGATCCACCCGCCTCGGCCTCCCAAAGTGCTGGGGTGACAGGCGTCAGCCACCGCGCCCAGTCTGCTTATTTTGTTGTTTAAGATGAAGTCCTCATGGAGCCTCTCTGACTGTTGCTTCAAATTCTGGCGCCCAGTCTGTGTGGACTCTGTCTGGCTGTCGTGAGGCATCTTGGATCCCGTAAGCTTATGAGGGCTCTGAGCTCCACAGGAGAGATTTCCAACTCCAGAGCGAAGCCTGTGGCGATTTCTCAGAATAGAACCACAAGCTCGCATTCCCTCCCCTTCCCAGACCTCTCCCCGAAACCCAGGAGCCTCCGCAAAAGCTGGGATGTGTGGCTTCCAGCGTGAGCCTGAACAGAGATAAAAGACGTTCTAAGTACAGAGAAACTGGATCTCTCATCCTCTGCTGGTGGGGATGTGAGATGGTACAGCCACTCTGGGAAAACTTAAAACCCACAACACTTTCCACATCATCCAGTAATTGCACTCCTGGGCATCCATCCCAGAAAAGATGGGAACATATGTCCATGCAAAAACCTGTATACAAATGTTCATAGCAGCGTTATTCCAAACACACAAAACGTGGAAACCACCCAGGCACCCTTCCACAGGCGGATTGTTGAACACACCGTGGTGGGTCCACACCGTGGAATACTACGCAGCACTAAAAAGGAAAGAATTGCTGATCCCCCGACGTACCCCCTGCCCCGGCTGCTCCCAAGGCCCTAATGTTCAGAGAAAGAGGGGGGGGGCGGGGAAAGGCAATTTCAAAGTGCAACATAGTTTCAGATTCCATTAATCTATAATTGTGTGTGTGTGATGGAGCCTCACTCTGTCGCCCAGGCTGGAGTGCAGTGGCACGGTCTCAGCTCACTGCAACCTCCGCCTCCCAGGTTCAAGCGATTCTCCTGCCTCAGCCTCCCAAGTGGCTGGGATTACAGGCGCCTGTCACCAAGCCCAGCTAATGTTTATATTTTTAATAGAGATGGGGTTTCACCATATTGGCCAGGCTGGTCTGAAACTCCTGGGCCCAAGTGATCCACGTGCCTCAGCTTCCTAAAGTGCTGGGATTACAGGCCTGAGCCACCGCACCCAGCCTATAATATTCTCGAAATAACAAAATTGTAAAGGCCGGGCGCGGTGGCTCACGCCTGTAATCCCAGCACTTTGGCAGGCCGAGGTGGGCAGATCATGAGGTCAGGAGTTCAAGACCAGCCTGGCCAACACAGTGAAACCCCGTCTCTACTAAAAATACAAAAATTAGCTGGGTGTGGTGGCGGGCACCTATAATCCCAGCTACTTGGGAGGTTGAGGCAGGAGAATTGCTTGAACCCAGGAGGTGGAAGTTGTGGTGAGCCGAGATCGTGCCACTGCATTCCCGCCTGGGCAACAGAGTGAGACTTTGTCCCCCACCCCCACCCCCACACAAATAAAAATTTAAAGGAAGAAGTAAAAGAGGTTGGACTGAGGTCTGTGGCCTTCCACATGATAAACGTTCCCAGCAGCGGAGACCCAGTGGTTTCCCCAGAGACTGCAGAGACCCCAGGGCTGAGAGCAAGCCACCTCGGAGGACCCCCTCCCAGAATTCCCAGCTGCTCGTCGGTTTCCTGGACACGAGGCTTGGAAAACGCTCTCGGTGCAGGAATAGAGGGTGACCCGGGCGGAAGCTTGACTTACACAATTAGGCTTGCCGAAGCTGAGGCGGACGAGGCGCCATCCATCACGGGCTAATTATTGCTGCTACAATCTGGGTCCTCCTGGCGGGCACATGCCCACGGGGCACAGACGCACAAATGACGGAGGTAACGCGACCAGCACAGCTGAAGTTCACTTCGCCAAGGGCTGCGGGTGGCCAGGCCCAGGCCAACAGAGTCCTCCTCAAACGCCCTGTGACAAGCTCTGCGCCTGAGCCTTCGATTGGGCCGACCCTTCTGTCTGCAGCCCTTCCCTGCCCTGCCCGGAAAGCTCTTCCCAGCTTCCTCCCAGTCCACAAAGGCCGCGTAGATCTCAGCCGGGCTGTGGGGGTGTGTCTTTAGCTAAGTATGGAAAGGTGCCTGAAATCCTTCGAGGCTTCATGGGGAAAGAGGTCTTTTTCTTTTTCTTTCTTTCTTTTTTTTTTTTTTCAGATTCACTCTGTCGCCCAGGCTGGAGTGCACTGGTGTGATTTTGGCTCACCGCAACCTCCACCTCCCTGGTTGAAGCAATTCCCCTGCCTCAGCCTCCCGAGTAGCAGGGATTACAGGCACACCCCACCACGCCCGGCTAACTTTTTTGTATTTTTAGTAGAGACAGGGTTTCACCGTGTTGGCCAGACTGGTCTCGAAGTCCTGACCTCAAGCAATCTACTTACTTTGGCCTCCCAAAGTGCTGGGATTACAGGCGTGAGCCACCACGTCTGGCCATGTGTCTTTTTTTTTTTTTTTTTTTTACAGATCAGGTCTCACTCTGCTGCCCAGGCTGGAGTGCAGGGGCATAATCACAGCTGTCCTTAGCACCCAGGGCACCTAGAGAGAGGGCTACATAGCACAACTACATCAGCAGGCACGGAAGGCTTCCTGGAGGAAGTGACGTTCAAGCTGACTGAGGAAGGGGGGCGGAGGGTGCCTGCAGTCCCAGCTACTCAGGAGGCTGACGTGGGAAGACTGCTTGAGCCTTGGGGGTCCAGGCCCCAGTGGGTTATGATCACGCCACTGCACTCCAGCCTGGGCAACAGGGCAGGGCTCCACCTCAAAGAAAATTGCATCAATAAAAGAATGACCAAAACCTTGAATATTGTTAAAACGTTGTTTCAACATAGAAACATTTGTACTTTACGGGCCATACAAAATCAGACAATGGGCTGAATGTGGCCCAGGGATCAGAGTTAGCTAACCCTGTCCGATTTTGTTAGAATGGTGGTAACTAAGGTGTTTATATGCGCCACTGAGTTGGATGCTTGCAATTAGAGAGAGCACTGTTTTGTTTTTTGAGACGGAGTCTTGCTCTGTCGCCCAGGCTGGAGTGCGATCTCGGCTCACCGCAACCTCCGCCTCCCAGGTTCAATCGATTCTCCTGCCTCAGCCTCCTGAGTAGCTGGCATTACAGGTGCCCACCACCTCACTGGGCTAATCTTAGTTATTTTTAGTACAGACAGGTTTTTGCCATGTTGGCCAAGCTGGTCTCGAACTCTTGACCTCAGGTGACCCACCCGCCTCGGCCTCCCAAAGTGCTGGGATTACAGGCGTGAGCCACTGCGCCCGGCCTGATTTCGTTTTTAATGATGATGATGATGATAGATCTGTGGTACAAGCTCAACCTGTCTGCTCCCTGGGACAGCATCTGAGCGTCCTGGCTCACGACTTGCACCAACACTTGGGCCACCTCTGGGGGACAATCAGCAGGAAAGGAGAGGACAGGCAGCACCCCCATACCCCCACCTCGAAGCCTTCCACCCCCACCCCAACCCCAGCAAGAACACTGGACGCAGGAGAACTTTCCACAGAAACGTGCAGACACACAGCAAACGTTTTTTTTTTTGGGGGGGGGGACAGAGTCTCACTCTGTCACCAGGCTGGAGTGCAGTGTCGAGATCTCAGCTCACTGCAACCTCCGCCTCCCGGGTTCAAGCGATCCTCCTGCCTCAGCCTCCCGAGTAGCTGGCACCTGCCACCATGCCCAGCTACTTTTTTTGTAATTTTAGTAGAGACGGGGTTTCACCCTGTTGGCCAGGATGGTCTCCATCTCTTGACCTCGTGATCCGCCCACCTCGGCCTCCCTAAATTCTGGGATTACAGGCGCAGGGACTAGCAAACACTTTTTAATTCGACGGCCGCAATGGCAGAGGAGATTATTAGTTTCCTGTAAAATTTGACTCAATTAATTAGTTCCCAAATATCAGCCTATCCAGGCAAGCAAAGGAAAACAGAGATAAATCCCAGGCCAACCTTGCTTCATCTTTTAAAGGCAATTAACTCTTAGTTATTAGCTTTTAATTAGGAAGTAATAATGGCCTCGTTCATACGTTTTATTACACTTGTCGCCAGGCAGCTGTTCCGAACAGATCCTGTCATCAGATGATGGTGGCCCCGGTGTGAGCCAGGCCGGTTCTGAGGCTGGGGCTCGGAGGCTGCCCTCTGCCCCTTCCCAGGGGGGCCCGGGCTGGGCCTTCAGCCCCACCTGGTGCTATCACTGTGACCCTTTTCAAGTGACCCTCAGCCTCCAGGGTCTCTTGATTTCCACTCCTGTCCCCTGTGATAAGCCAAAGGTCCTGTCTGGGTCACCCTGCTGCCCCACCAGCACCGTTTCAGACACACCGGCTGCCACTGAGGGTCCTAACGGGTCCCCTCCCCTGTGCTGGCTCTGGTCTCCTCTCTGTCCTGTGATTAGGTACAAGGACAGCCAGTGCCTCTCCCTTCATTCCTTTGTCCCGCCCTCTTCTTTCCCTCCCTCCTTCCTTTTTTTTTTTTTTTTTTTTTGAGACGGAGTTTCGCTCTTGTTACCCAGGCTGGAGTGCAATGGCGCGATCTCGGCTCACCGCAACCTCCGCCTCCTGGGTTCAGGCGATTCTCCTGCCTCAGCCTCCCGAGTAGCTGGGATTACAGGCACGCGCCACCATGCCCAGCTAATTTTTTGTATCTTTAGTAGAGACGGGGTTTCACCATGTTGACCAGGATGGTCTCGATCTCTCGACCTCGTGATCCACCCGCCTCGGCCTCCCACAGTGCTGGGATCACAGGCGTGAGCCACCGCGCCCGGCCCGCTCCTTCCTGCTTTCCCTCCCTTCCTCCCTTTCTCTCTTTCCTTCCTTCTTTCCTTTTTTCCCTCCTTCCTTCCCCTCTTCCTCCCTCCCCTCCTTCCTCCTCCCTCTTCTTCCTTCCTTCCTTTTTTTCTTTTGAGCCAGGGTCTCCTTTTGTCCAGCAGCTTCCGTGCCATGGCACCATCTCAGCTCACTGCAGCCTCGACTTCCTGAGCTCGTGCTCCTCCCACCTCAGCTCCCCGCAAGTAGCTGGGACTAGAATTGCACGCCATACACCAGCTGTTTGTGTTTTTAGTAGAGACAGGGTTTCACCATGTTGCCCAGGCTGGTCTTGAACCCCTAGACTCAAGCGGTCCACCCACCTCAGCCTCCCAAAGCGCTGGGATTACGAGCGTGAGCCACCATACCCGGCCGATCACCACTTTTTTTTTTTTTTTAAGATGGAGTCTTGCTCTGTCATCCAGGCTGCAGTGCAGTGGTGCAATCTCAGCTCACTGCAACCTCCGCCTCCCAGGTTCAAGCGATTCTCCAGCCTCAGCCTCCCGAGTAGCTGGGACTACAGGCTCACACCACCACGCCCAGCTAATTTTTGTATTTTGAGTAGAGATGGGGTTTCAGTGTTAGCTAGGGTGGTCTTGATCTGCTAACCTCGTGACCCACCCACCTCAGCCTCCCAAAGTGCTGGGATTACAGCCGTGAGCCACCGCGCCCGGCCCAATTGCCACTTTCTTCAGAAAACTTCCCATGCTGGAAACCACTTAGCATAGGTGTCCCTGATAGGAGAGAGTTCCGTGAAAGGGGGTGAAATCAGAGGGTGAAATATCACAAAACGCCTACAAGGTGCTGTGGGCGCAAATGAGTTCACAGTTGCTCCGACTGCAATCACCAAATATCCGTCAACCGGAAAATGTAGAAGCCAACTGTGGCTTCGCAATACGATGGAATACTACACAGCAGTGAAAAAGGACTGCGTTTTAGAAACACAGCTTTGGTTGGCTGAATCTCGAATGCATTGCTCCGAGGGAAAGAAGCCAGACACCAATGGTGACGTTCTGCGCAATTCCATTTATATGAAGCGATCAACACGTGACACTCACCAACAGTCAGAGATGACAGATCCGTGGTTGCCACTGAGTGTGGAGGGTTGACAAGGGAATATTCTGGAGGCAGTGAAGCACCCTACATCTTGCTTTGGTTATGCAAGTGTAGGTATTTGAACCATACAACTGAAGATAGGTTTACACGGTGGCTCACACCTGTAATCCCAGCACTCTGGGAGGCCAAGGTGTGTGGATCGCCTGGGCCCAACACTTCGAGACCAGCCTGGCCAACATGGTGAAACCCTGTCACTACTAAAAATACAAAAATTAGCAAAGCGTGGTGTCGGGCACCTGTAATCCCAGCTACTTGGGAGGCTGAGACGGGAGAATCACTTGAACCCAGCGAGGGCAGAGACTGCCGTGAGCTGAGGTCGCGCTACTGCACTCCAGCCTGGGCAAGACAGCAAGACTCTGTTTCAAAAAATAAATAAATAAATAAAAGTTAGATGGGCCGGGCGCAGTGACTCACACCTATAATCTCAGCATTTTGGGAGGCTGAGGTGGGAGGATCGCTTGAGGTCAGGAGTTCAAGACCAGCCTGGCCAACATGGTAAAATCCCGTCTCTCCTAAAAGGACAAAAATTAGCCAGGCGCGGTAGCCCACGTCTGTAATCTCAGCTGCTCCGGAGGCTGAGGCACAAGAATCGCTTGAACTTGGGAGGCGGAGGCTGCAGTGAGCCAAGATCATACCACTGCACTGCAGCCTGGGGACAGAGGGAGACTCTGTCTCAGTAAATAAATAAATAAATAAGACAATGAATGAATGAATGAATGAATGAATGAATGAAGCACCTGTGGCTGCCACATGGTGGCCCTCAATTGTCAGTTGCTAACTTAGCCTCTAACACCAGCCATAGGCCAGGCCCTGGGCTGCCCTCTGGGGTGCCTCCCTACAGGGCTGAACATCTAATGACCACCAGGTACTGAAGAAGGGCTGGGCGCGGTGGCTCACGCCTGTAATGCCAGCACTTTGGAAGGCCAAGGCAGGAGGATCACCTGAGGTCGGGAGTTCGAGACCCGCCTGACCAACATGGTAAAAATACAAAAATTAGCCGGGCATGGTGGTGCATACCTGTAATCCCAGCTACTCAGGAGGCCGAGGCAAGAGAATCCGTTGAACCCGGGAAGCCGGGAGGCAGAGGTTGTGGTGAGCCGAGATCACGCCATTGCTCTCCAACCTGGGCAACAAGAGCAAAACTGTGGGAAGTAGAAACGTTCCCCTTTAACGTTCCCTTTCTTGTTAAAAAGTAAATCATAAGTGTGCTAATAACTCTTCGTGAAGCCCTATCCTATGCAGGTGTTAGACATGCCATGCTTACAGGCACGTAGTACATTCTGTGTCCTTGGACTTTAACCAAGATATCTGTGCTGGACGTGCTCAGAGGTGTGTCTCAGCTCTCCACTGCTTTACCTGTTGAGAAAAGGTTTAAGTTGTTAGCCAGTCGGGTTTTAGTTTAGATTGTGAGGTCTGGCTCCAGCCAACGGAGATCAGACACAGCATTAAGGACGACCCCAGACGCGTAGGGGATAAATATGTCTGCTTTCCTTTGTTCATTGCACTCTTGCGGCAAGATGGCTAGCGAGGGTCCCCTTCCTGCAGTCCAGGAAGCAAACACTGTGTTGCTAAAAAGTCCTTTGTCTTGGTGCTAGTTTTTCTTTGCGGCACTGAGCATCTATTTCCAACAGAAACTCCGTCTCAAAAAAAAAAAAAAGCCGGGAGCGGTGGCTCAAGCCTGTAACCTCAGCACTGTGGGCGGCCGAGGCGGGCAGATCATCAGGTCAAGAGATCCAGACCATCCTGGTCAACATGGTGAAACCCCGTCTCTACTAAAAATACAAAAATTAGCTGGGCATGGTGGCGCGTGCCTGTAATCCCAGCTACTCAGGAGGCTGAGGCAGGAGAATTGCTTGAACCCAGGAGGCGGAGGTTGCGGTGAGCCGAGATCACACCGTTGCGCACTCCAGCTTTGGCGACAAGAGCGAAACTCTGTCTCAAAAAAAAGATGGAAGAAGGACACATGGCAGCAGGAAGCTTAACTCTGCCCCAAGCTCAGAAAGCCCGTCCTGGAGGAGCCAGAGCTGAGCCTGGCCTTTGTGCTCTGCTAGAAGAGCCAGACTTTGAGTGGCAAGGAGGGTACCTCCGGGAGTGGGCACGGCTTGGTCAAAGGCCCAGCGGTGAGGTGCAGTGGCGCTGGGACGATCCACACTTCAGACAATAAGATGATCGCGATGCTGCTGAAAGGCCACCGGACCTAGATGGCAGCGTGGCCCACAGTGCGGGCAGCAGGCAGGCACATGGGCTGCTTTCGCGGGAGAAGGGGCAACCCGATGACTTCCAGTTTTCTTGGAAATAGACGCTGAGTGTCGCAAAGAAAACCTGGCACTGAGACAAAGGGTTTTTCACCAACAGCAGTTTATACTTCCTGGACGGCACGAAGGGGACCCTCACCAGCCATGGTGCCACGAGAGTACAACGAACAAAGGAACACACACGAATTTAGCCCTTACGCGTCTGGGGTCGTCCTTACTGCTGTGTCTGATCTCCGTTGGCTGGAGCCTGACCTCACAATCTAAACTAAAACCCGACTGGCTAACAACTTAAACCTTTCTCAACAGGTAAAGCAGTGGAGAGCTGGGACATGCCTGTGAGCATGTCCAGCAGAGATATCTTGGTTAAAGTCCAAGGACACAGAATGTACTACGTGCCTGTAAGCATGGCATGGCCAACAGCTACATGGGACAGGGCTTCACAAAGATATTAGCACACTGATTTTTTAACAGGCAAAAAAAATTTTAAAAGGACCTTTTCCACTTCCCACAGATTTGTCTCACAGAATGGAAATTGATGCAGACAAAGGACCCATAGTAAGTTTCCAACAATCTTGTGGGATCGTTAAGAATGACATTCTTAAAGACTAGGCATGCGCCTCAAAACCTTGTTCTGGGACCGGGTGTGGTGGCTCGTGCCTGTGGTCCCAGCACTTTGGAAGGCCGAGGTGGGCGGATCACCTGAGGTCAGGAGTTCGAGACTGGCCTGGCCAATGTGGTGAAACCCTGTCTCTACTACAAATACAAAAATTCGCCAGGCGTGGTGTCAGGCACCTGTAATCCCAGCTACTCGGGAGGCTGAAGCAGAATTGTTTGAACCCGGGCGGTAGAGGTTGCAGTGAGCTGAGATGGTGTCACTGCACTCCAGCCTGCGCGAGAAGAGCGAGATTCCATCTCAAAAAACAAAAAGCAAAAGAACAAACAAAAAAACCCTTCATTTTGGGGGCCACAGAGCAACCTGGGAAGGATGGGTAGGGTCAGTCTGGAAAGGGGACCCGCTGGGGAGCGACCAGAAAGAGGCCTGCTACCCACACGCCGTTTGCTCAGGAACCCTGAATCCCACACTGCTTTATTCAGCCAAGACAGCCAGCGATCTACCCTCTCATCTTCTCAATGACAGAAACGAAGGACATTACCACAGCTCCATAACCCTCCTCAGTGGAGGGACAAGCTGGGCCGTGCGAGAAGACTTTGCTCTTTTCCTGTGGAAGGATGCTGGCGATCCTGGAAGAAGGTGCTCACACGTGTTTTGTGGTTTCTTTTTTTTGAGAAGCAGTCCCACTCTGTCGCCCAGGCTGGAGTGCAGTGGCATAATCTCGGCTCACGGCAACCTCCACCTCCCAGGTTCAAGCGATTCTCCTGCCCCAGCCTCCTGAGTAGCTGGGATTACAGGTGCCCGTCACCACACCTGGCTGATTTTTATAGTTTTAGTAGAGATGGGGTTTTACTACTTTGAGTCTCAAACTCCTGACCCCAAGTAATCCACCTACCTTGGCCTCCCAGAGTGCTGGGATTGCAGGCATGGGCCACCATGCCCGGCCCTCACATGCGTTTTTGAAACGTGAGTTTTGAGATGATATTTCTTTGTGACACCAATAACGCCACCCACACCCACAGCAGTTATTTCAGGCTTGGGTGGTGGGGAGGGTTTCAGTCACTCGCACAGCCTGGGGCCGTCCCTTTGGAGCTGACATTCTCAACTCTGAGGACAAACTGGGGTTTCCGGCAAGAATGAAGCTTTTGCACAAATGGCTCAGTCACCAAGGGGGCGACCTTTCACGGATTCGTCATGATTTTCTTTTCCTGTTGGAGAGGGAAACGGATGATTCAGTCTGGAGCATATTTAAAAACTCGATCTAAGTGCTTCCGATAGAACTCTTTGCAGGATTTTAAAAATGTTTTATTTTATTTATTTTAAGACAGGATCTCTTGCTCTGTCTCCCAGGCTGGAGCGCAGTGGTGCGATCAGAGCTCACTGCAGACTTCAAGTCCTGGCCTCGAGTGATCCTCCTGCCTCAGCCTCCCAAGTAGCTGGAGACTGAGGCACGCACCATCACGCCTGGCTGATTAAAAAACCTTTTTAGTAGAGACAGGGTCTTGCTGTGCTGCCCAGGCTGGCCTCAAACTCCTGACTTCAAGTGATCCTCACTCCTCAGCTCCGTGAGGATGTAAGCTTACAGGTGTAAGCCTCACCACTCCTAACCTTTTTTTTTTTCCCTTTCTTTCTTTTTGAGACAGAATCTCACTCTTGTGGCCCAGGCTGGAGTGCCGTGGCACAATCTCAGCTCACCACAACCTCCACCTCCCAGGTTCAAGCGATTCTCCTGCCTCAGCCTTCCACGTAGCTGGAATTACAGGCACGTGCCACCATGCCTGGCTAATTTTGTATTTTTTGTAGAGAGAGAGTTTCACCGTGTTGATCAGGCTGGTCTTGAACACCTGACCTCAGGCGATCCACCTGCCTTGGCCTCCCAAAGTGCTGGGATGACAGGTGTGAGCCACCAAGCCCAGCCCTTTTTGTCTGTTTGTTTTAAACAAGGGTCTCACTGTTTTGCCCAGGCTGGAGTGCAGTGGTGCGATCATAGCTTACTGCAGCCTCTAACTCCTGGGCTCAAGCAATCCTCCTGTCTCAGCCTCCTGAGCAGCTGGGACTACAGGTGCCCACCACCACGCCCAGCTCACTTTTCTATCTTTCGGTAGAGATTGTCTTACTCTATTGCCCAGGCTGCTCTTCAGCTCCCGGCCTCAAGTGATCCTCCCACCTCAGCTTCCTCAAGTGCTGAATTTCCAGACATGAGCCACCACGCCTGACCTGGTTTTTCTCATTTATCAACATCAAATGTTAAGAGAAGAAAAAGCTGGGTGTCACCCCTGACCCAGATCTCAGCGACCGACGCCGAGCTAGACGGATGTGAGAAGGTGAAAGATTAAACATCAAATCAGCCCTCTCTCTGACGGGAAATGGTCGTCGTGGAATTTTAAAAATTAGATGTTTCAAGACAGTCCTAACAAAAGGCTTTTCATCGTAGGAGAGGACGCTCACTCTCGCTGGTTCTCAGAGGAACGAATGTTTAAACCATAAGCAGATATCACTTTTCATTTATCCAACAAAGATTTTAAAGCGTGTGGTCACAGCCCACGTCCCGTGGACAGCGGGGCGTGCACACCTCCTTTACCGCACGTCGGCGGTGAACAAGGCATTTGGGGTGACCCAGCTGCAGGATTAAAAGTCAAATGACAGGGCCGGGTGCAGTGCCTCACGCCTGTAATCCCAGCACTTTGGGAGGCCGAGGTGGCGGATCACCTGAAGTTGGGAGTTCGAGACCAGCCTGACCAATATGGAGAAACCCCCGTCTCGACTAAAAAATTAGCCGGGCGTGGTGGCGCGTGCCTGTAATCCCAGCTACTCGGGAGGCTGAGGCAGGGGAATTGCTTGAACCCAGGAGGCGGAGGTTGCGGTGAGCTGAGAGCGCACCATTGCACTCCAGCCTGGGTAACGAGCAAAACTCCGTCTCAAAACAAACAACCAACCAACCAAAAAAAAAAAAAAACAAAAGGAAAATGACAGGCCAGGTGCTGTAGCACGTGCCTGTAATCCCAGCGTTTCGAGAGGCTGAGGTGGGAGGATGGCTTGAGCCCAGAAGATTGAGGCTGCAGGCACTCCTGATCTCACCACCGCTCTCCAGCCTTAGCAACAAAGTGAGACTCAGTCCCCCCACAAAAAAAGGAAAATGACAGGTACTTCCACTTGCCGGGCTCCCCTTCTGTTTCTTCTGGAAATTTGTTCTAGGGCAACGGGCAGATGTCAGCACGCACAGAGAAGCTGGCTTCGTGGGGGCTTTTCCATAGCTGGGAGGCTCTGGGACAACCTCGTGTTTAACCACAGGGGATCAATTACAAAAAGATTACCAGTGGAATAGTTTTCTTCTCTTTTCTTCTCTTCTCTCCCTCCCTCCCTCCCTCCCTTGCTTCTCTCTCTTTCTCTTTCTTTCTTTCTCTTTTTTTTGAGACAGATTCTCACTCTGTCCCCCAGGCTGGAGTGCAGTGGCACAATCTCGGCTCACTACGACCTCCGCCTCCCGGATTCAAGCAATTCTCCAGCCTCAGCCTCCCAAGAAACTGAGATTAAAGACACGCGCCACCACGCCCGGCTAATTTTCGTATTTTTAGTAGAGACGGAGTTTCACCAAGTTGACCGGGCTGGTCTTGAACTCCCGACCTCAGGTGATCCACCCGCCTCGGCCTCCCAAAGTGCTGGGATTGCAGGCGTGAGCCACCGCGCCCGGCCCTCTCCCTTCTTTTAATTCTCCTTTTTTTTGCTTTCTCTTCCTCTCCGCCTCCACCCTGCACCAGCCGCGTCCCTCTCTGCACTGCCCCACACCACCCATAGTCTGTCCTCCCTGCAGCAGCCAGTAGAGGGCGTCCGTGAGCACCTGTGTCAGGTCCTGTCCCTCCTCTGCCCGCAGCCCTCCATGGCTCCCACCTTCCTCAGGGTCAAAGTCCAAGGCCCACGAGGCCTTGCATGACCTGTCCATCACCTTGCTGCCCTCCCCTGCTCGCTGTCTTCCCCTGGCTCACTCTGCCGCCGCCGCAGGGTCCTCCTCCCTGTTCCTCCGCAGGCCAGGCACGGTCCTGCCCCGGGGCCTTTGCATGGGCTCTGCCCTCCGCGTGAAGCTCTCATCCCCTGAATATACACCGGAGCCACTCTCTCCCTTCCTTCAGGTCTCTGCTCAAATGTCACCTTCTCAGTGGGACCCTCAACAACATAAAAGTCACTGTGGTGCAATGACCTTTGCACCAACCTAATTCAGATGTGCCTCAGTCACCCTTCGTTTTCTTCTTTACTTCTCCCTTCCTCCTCCTCCTCCTCCTCTTCTTCCTCCTCCTTCTCCTCTTCCTCTTCCTCCTCTTCATCCTCCTCCTCCTCTTCCTCCTCTTTCTCCTCCTCCTCCTCTTCCTCCATTTCTTCCTCTTCCTCCTCCTCTTCCTCCTCTTTCTCCTTCCTCCTCTTCCTCCTCCTCCTCTTCTTCCTCCTCTTCCTCTTCCTTCTCCTCCTCCATTTCCTCCTCCTCCTCTCTTTTTAGCACAGCACGTGCAAGCTCCTAACCTGCTCCGCTATGTGGTCATTTACCTCATCTGTCTCCCCTGAGAGGCTGTGAGCTGCTGTGGGCAGGGATTTTTCTTTTCTCACCCCATTCTTGCCCGGTGTGGCCCAAGCTCCTGGAATAACACCAGGCAAACAAAGGTGCTTGTGGGTAACTGAACGTAAACTCCTTTCTCTTTGCTGTGGTCCGAATGGGTGCCCCAGAGTCCTGCGTTGGAACACTCTCCAGTGCCAGTGTTGGGAGCTGTTTACATTCATGCCATTATAAATGGGCTTCCTGGAGATTCTGGGTTCTTTCCCCTCCTGCCCTCTGACATGTGAGAAGGTGGCGTTCAGGACATCACCCTGGAAGCTGAGAGCAGCCCTCACCAGAGGCTGGAGCCTTGATCTTGGACTTCCCAACCTCCAGAGCCACAAGAAATAAATCTGTGTTCTTTGTAAATTACCCAGTCCACGGTTTTCTGTTGTAGCAGCACAAAGGAACTAAGACATTCCTCGTCCCTCTTACATGAAATGTGACTCACTTGTAAGGAAGAACTGTCCCTTCTCCCTCTGTTTATGTATTTATTAAATTACCTATAGCAGTGAATCTCCTGCCTCAGTCTCCCAAGTACATGGGATTACAGACACTCGCCATCACACCCGGCTAATTTTTGTATTTTTAGTAGAGATGGGGTTTCACCGTGTTGGCCAGGCTGGTCTTGAACTCCCGACCTCAGGTGATCCACCTGCCTCGGCCTCCCAATGTGCTGGGATTACAGGTGTGAGCCACGGTGACTGGCCTTTTTTTTTTTTTTTTTAAGAGATGGGATCTGGTTCTGTCACCCAGGCTGAAGTGCAGTTGCAGAATCAGCTCACTGCAGCCCTGACCTCCTAGGCTCGAAGGATCCCCCGACCTCAGCCTCCTGAGTAGCCGGGACTACAGGTGTGCACCGCCACATCTGGCTAATTAAAAACCATTTTCTTTTCAGCCATAGGGTCCTACTATGTTGCCCACATTGGTCTCGAAATCCCGGCCTCAAGCAATCCTCCCACCTTGGCCTCCTAAAGGACTGAGATTACAGGTGTGAGCCACCTTGCCTGATGCGCTAATTCCTTTTTTTTTTTTTTTTAGATGGAGTCTCTCTCTGTCACCCAGGCTGGAGTGCAGTGGTGAGATCTAGGCTCACTGCAGCCTCCACCTCCTGGGCTCAAGCGATTCTCCTGCCTCAGCCTCCTAAGTAGCTGGGACTACGGGTACCTGCCACCACGCCTGGCTTCAGCATGTTGGCCAGGCAGGTCTGGATCTCTTGACAGCATGATCTGCCTGCCTTGGCCTCCCAAAGTGCTGAAATCACAGGCTTGAGCCACTGCAACTGGCCAACTTTTTTTTTTTTTTTGAGACGGAGTTTCGATCTTGTTGCCTAGCTGGAGTGCAATGGCGCGATCTTGGCTCACTGCAACCTCCTCCTGTGTCCGAGTGATTCTCCTGCCTCAGCCTCCGAAGTAGCTGGGATTACAGGTGCCTGCCACCACACCTGGCTAATCTTTGTACTTTTAGTAGAGATGAAGTTTCACCAAATTGGCCAGGCTGGTCTCGAGCTCCTGACCTCAGGTCTTCCCTGATCTGCCTGCCTCGGCCTCCCAAAGTGCTGGGATTACAGGCGTGAGGCACCATGCCTGGCCTGTGTTTAACTTTCTGAAGAATTCGGACTCTTCCCAGGTGCTTTTCTCAAGACCTGGCAACGCCGATGCCGGCATCTGTCTCCTACAAAGGGCGTGGGTCTCCTGCAGTAGGGCAGGGACCTGCTCTGTCCTCGGCGTCTGGCGCCCCGTGTGAGTGGGGGCGGGGGTGGGGCTGGGAAATGCCTGCACAGTGCAAGGGCTCAGTAGCTGCGGGCGGAAGTGATGAGACCATGGGTGCTGAGAGTGGGGGACAGTCGCGACAATCCCGGGCTGAGCCCCGGGCCGTCTGCCCCTGCTGCGACATCATAACCCTGCGTGGCTCGAAGACCCGCCCGTGGGGGACCCACACGCCACACTCACGCCTGTCCTTCCGAAGGTCCTCCCTCCAGAGCCTCCGCCCCACAGGTCCTGCCAGAGCCAGACTTCCACCAACACCAGGACTCACAGAACCCCCCGTCACTTCCTGAGGACCAAAACCCTGTCCTTGCCCTCTCAGGGGAGGTGGGAGGCAGCAGTCACCGGACCCGGCAAATAGGGCTGGGGCTATTGATCCGTGATGGGGGAAAAGGCATGGCGGCAGCTTGACTGTTGACCCCCAAAAAGACCCATCCACATCTTCTCCCCCAGAACCTGCGGCTGTGACCTTCGGCTTTTTGAGTGTCTGTGCAGACGTTAAGGAAGGATCCTGAGATTTGGAGATCATCCTGGACCATCTGGGCAGATCCTAACCCTCCTGACAAGTGTCCTTATATTAGACACGCAGAGCAGACATGGAGAAGAGGCGGAGACGGGTGTGTAACTCCAGAGACAGAGATTGCAGCAATTTGGTGACAAGTCCGGGAATGCCTGAGACCACCAGAAGCTGGAAGGTGGGGAAGCACCGCCCCGGAGTCTTGGGAGCGGGTGTGGCCCTGCTGACAGCTTCATGTCAGACCTCTGGCCTCCAGGGCTGGGAGAGGATAATTCTCTGTTGTGTAAGTCCAGGGGTGACAGAGCAGGGGGTGTCCTGGAACCCGCAGGGGCCCTGGGAAGGGGTGGGAGCCACAGAGACTCTTTTCAGACTCCTAGTTCGGTCCACTATGAGTGGGCTTTCTGTTTCCTTGGGCTTTTTGTTTTTCTCTTGAGATGGAGTTTCGCTCTTGTCACCAGGCTGGCGTGCAGTGGCATGCACTCGGCTCACTGCAACCTCCACCTCCTGGGTTCAAGCGATTCTCCTGCCTCAGCCTCCCGAGCAGCTGGGATTACAGGCATGTGCCACCATGCCCGGCTAATTTTTTGGATTTTCAGTAGAGATGAGGTTTCTCCATGTTAGCCAGGCTGGTCTCGATCTCTTGAACTTAGGTGATCCACCCACCTCCTCAAGAGCTAGGATTACAGGCTTTGCGTTTCCGAAGCAGCTGCCGAGGCTGGTGGGGGTGGAGGCTGTAGTGCCCGGAAGGCCCCTCCTTTCTCTGGAAGCTGCCGGGAGGGGAGCATTTGTCCCTGTCACCGAGTTAGCTGGGAGGCACGGATACCCGGAGATACCCACTCTTCCGCCCACCTCCTGGCCGCTGTCACCCGTCACACTGCCTGCAGCAGCAAACAATTTTATTGTCTCCATTAACAGAGCAGCAGCAAGTAAATCTAACCCATAAATAACCCTCCCCGGGCTGGTGCCAAGGCCCCAGGCATGTCCCCAGCCTGCCTGTGTCCTGTGCCCGGCCTCTGGGGCCCCGGCATGCCCTGCCAGCTTCTCTCCCCGATGGTCAAGACCAGGCTGCGACTCTGACTTCCAGAGCAGCCTTGTGGGGTCAGGGGAAGGCTTGAGGTTGAGGGAGGAGTTGGGGCTGTGGCCACAGGGAGAGAGGGAGACACACCAGGACCTTAGCACCGTCATGGGAACTGTGAATCTTTTTTTTTTTTTTTCTTTTTTGAGATGAAGTCTCACTCTGTTGCCCAGGCTGGAGTATAGTGGAGCGATCTTGGCTCACGACAACCTCCGCCTCCTGGGTTCAAGTGAGCCTCCTGCCTCAGCCTCCTGAGTAGCTGGGACTACAGGTGCCCGTCACCACACCCGGCTAAGTTTTGCATTTTCAGTAGAGACGGGGTTTCACTATGTTGGTCAGGCTGGTGTTGAACGCCCGACCTTGCCATCCGCCTGTGATGCACCCGCCTCGGCCTCTCAAAGTGCTGGGATCACAGGCGTAAGCCACCACGCCCAGCCGGAAGCTGTGAATCTTGACTGTGTCGGGGTTCAAGCCGGAACTCTCCACTGCAGAGGAGGAGGAAGCCCAAATCCACGAATGGTGAGGTTGTGGAGGGGGCAGCTGCAGGGGTCAGAGGCTGAATGTCAGGCTCTCCCCGACCCCAGCAATTGGGGGGCAGGAGGTCCAGTGAGAAGGACAGATGGATGAATGGAGGTCTCTCGTCAAAGCCTTCTCTTTCCACCTGCTCCTGTGGTGGCAGCTGGGGGGAGGTGGCTGCCCAATGTCCACCTATTTGGGAGCCTTTGAGAGGCAAGGTGGGCCTGGGCGCCGAGGGGCTGTTCCCACGGGAGGCACAGAGAAGGGGTGGAGGCTGTCACCACTCACTTCTTCTGAGCACATTTTTTTTGTAAAGGGCCAGATTCCAGCTACACTGGGCTTTGCAAGCCAGGTGGGCTCTGTGGCAACTCTTCAGGTCCGCTGTTGCAGGGGGCCAGCTGCCATATGTAAATGCATGGGCATGACCATGTGCCAATAAAACTTTATTGACAAAACAGGTGGAGGGCCGGATTTGGCTGCAGGGCTGTAGGTGGCCAGGCCTCGCCCTAGAAGGTACCTGCTCTCAACACAATGTACCCACAGCCTGAGTCTCTCTGATCTGCCATCCCATGGGGGGTCAGATCTGTTTAAGAGTCCCTCTTTAGAAGGCTGTCCACTGACACCCCTCTGGTGGTCTCCGTGACCGACCAGAGCATGCGTCAAAGATGCATTTTTGTTTCTTCCTCACTTTCCTCAGTGGTCTCCCGAGCCTGACACAGGGGTTGCACAGAAATACTGCAGCTGCAATAGACAGGCCAAACTCAGGTGCTGATCGCGGAGTCTCACAGGCTGCCCGGGAGGCGAGACCTTGGCACGGGGGCGCCCACCCTGGCCCGAGTGCAGACCTCATCGGCCTTGCACGGTGGCACTTTTGGGGACCCATCCACTCATCTTTCATCCACTTGGCAGACAGCAATGGCCTGTCCCAAATTGCCTTCCCGTTTCAGGGCGTTTTGGAGAACAGTAGAAAGGGCGTTGCGGGTGCCTCCTGCTCAGGACGCCGACCCGCCAGTCAGTGACCCCAGGGCCCGGGGAGCAGCTGCACCCCGAGGCTTTGCTTTCAGGCTGTGTCCGTCCCCGCTCATAGGGAAGGCTTTTGAGGCTGGGAGAAAAGAGGGACACAGTCTTTGTCGGGAAGTCGCAATGGGTGGAACGTCTGAGCCTCCTGTGGTCACAGGCTTCACCCCACCCCGCACCCCTCCTCCCCGCTTGTGGCAGACAGGGAAACTGAGTTCTGGTGGTGTTGAGAGGATGCTGGAGGCAAGACGGCCCTGAAAAGGAGACAGCGCCGGGGCTGGGGGCGGTCGGTGGACGAAGCTTCCCTCGAGGGCACCCTCTGCTCTGGACACAAGCTCTCAGCACTCCTGCAGAGGGGACGCTGGGGTCCAGGAAGGGATGGCCTGGCCGGGTCCCCGAGAGCCCTGGCTGCTGGGCCTCGGTTCCTCCTGGTGTCCCAGCCCCGTAACACCACAGACACCCAGGGCCCAGTCCTGGGTCCCACCCCACCTTCACCCCTCCCTGGAGGCGACTTTGTCCTCTAGTTCCGACACCTGCCAGCTGACGGCCCCTGCCAGCCACCCTGGGGCAGCCTCCCCAGACCCAGGCGTCTTCACCTGGATGTCTTGCGTTCAAATCCAACCCCCTCCCAGCTCGGCACCTCCTTCCTGGGGCTTGAGCGATCTGCAAATCCTATTGGCTCTGTCCGAAAATACACCGAGTCCACTAGCTTCTCATGACACCTGACCCCCGCCCTGGTCCCTGGCTTCTGCCCTCACCCCATCTCCTCCCCAAAGCCGTCACCAGAGGGCGCCTATGAGCACCTGAGTCAGGTCCCATCCCTCCCCTGCCCACAGCCCTCCCTGAGGCTCACCAGGCCCTGCACAGCCTGCCTCCCTCCTCTCCCCGCTCCCTCTGCTCCCGTCGCAGGGGCCTCTTCACGTTTCTGCAGCACACCAGGTGCAAGAGGGTCACCTGAGGGAGGCCGAGCTCTCCCGTGTTCCCTGTGCTGACCCTGTGCCTGGTGGGGGTGGGCACGCACTGACAGAGATCGAGGCCGGGATGGCTGGGTCCCGGGGGCCACCCAGGGCGGTGAGCTCCAGCGCCCGGCACGTCTACCGGCCGCCACCACAAGTGACGCTCCTGGGGCTCATGTGTCACCGGAACCAGGTTGGGGACAGGGACAGGGCAGCTGCTAGCTGGGACAAGTGAGGCCAGGCCCAGGCCCTCCGGGAACTGAGGGGGAATTGTGGGGTTTGCTGCCTCAGCCACCCGGCCACCCAGCCTGGCCACATTCGGGAGGCATGCCAGCTGCCGCGTGTCGAGGACCCCGGAGGTGTGAGGGGAGGGATGTCCAGCTCTGGAAGCAAACCTCCTCCCGGGAGAACGGGGCAACACCAGCCCCGCCCCAGGGAGACCCCGACATCGGTCCCCCCAGCACAGGCTCAGAAATGAAGACACTTTCAAAGGCGTGGAACGGGGTTTCGCAGTGCTCATGAACCTTTAATTCATTATGAACCTAGAGGCAGGGAAATTAGGCAAAAAATACAGCGTATCCTTCATCTCGGGTGGGGAAAAACCAGGGTGCTGGGTTTTGTCTTGTCTTTGCACAGAGTAAGACACAGAGATACCTTCGTGGGGAGAGTGTGCAGCTCCGGCCTGCCCTTCCGTGGCCCGTCCACGGGATGGGTGCAGCCCCCCTAGGGACCACGGTTGCAGGGGCAGCCCGCTTCTTTACAACATAAATAGCATTTCAAACAACATAAGAATACAGTGTCAGCGCCACGCTGGGTGAGGCTGCTGCGTGCAGAGGGACACCCCCACGTTCTGGCTGACAGCCCCCCACCTCCCCAACCCCGGCCCTCTCCAGGGTCACCGCCCCCCTCCCCCACCAAGAAAACGAAGGGCTCGCTCCTGCGCCACGCTCTCCCCCTTTCCCTCAGTTCTCTCCAGCCCGGGGCCGTGCGGACACCCTCTTATAATATAAACATTGCTTTATTGATCTACGTATTTCCTTTTTGAGACAGGCTCTCACTCTGTTCCCCAGGCTGGAATGCAGTGGTGCAATCATAGCTCACTGCAGCCTCAACCTCCCGGGTTCAAGAGATCTTCCCCCCCAGCCTCCCACATAGCCGGGACCACAGGCGCACACCACACCAAGCTAGCGTGTAAAACACTTGTAGTGATGGGGTCTCACTACGCAGCCCAGGCTGGTCCCAAACTGCTGCCCCCGCCATTTTGTCTCTGTCATACAAACAGACGGTCCCCTCCACCCCTCCCGCTGGCAGGAGCCGGCTGAGGTGGAGAACGCGCCACAGAGAGCAGAGCCGGCGGGGGCGAGGCACCGGAGAAGGTGCTCCTAGCCTGGGCTGAAGGCCATGTTTTCTCTATCAGCTCAACCCACTCCTAAGAGGCACATTCCCCTTGGATGACAGCAGCGTGGGTGGGCAGACCGAGGACAGCCGGCCTCGTCCCTGCTCAGAAGCGGGTAAATGGGACCCCCAAAGGCCCGTCTTGGCCCTGTGTCCCCCGACCCACTCAGGGTCACACCTCAAGAGCTGGGAAGCTGCCCACACTCATACTGACCAGAAGGGCCTGGGGCCTCCTCACCCTGAGCCGGGGAGGGGCAGAGTGCTTGGTCTGCAAGGAAGCCTCTGGAACACCTGTGATTCTCTTAGGGGAGAGAAACAAAGACGAGCCCCGGGAGAGAGTTCCCTCGGCAAAGGTGGGTACAGTGGAGGGAGGCCCCAGACCTCAGGCTTCCCCTGACACACACGGGCGCCCAGCAGAGAGCCCAGGCCTCCTCCCAGCAGGCGCAGAGGGCACAGGCCGCTGTTGCCGGGACTATCCAGTCCAGGAGCCGGGGAAGGCGAGGCGAGGCGGTGAGTGAGTGACGGGGCTGAGCGCTGAAACCGGGGTGCTCCCCGGCCCCCTTCCCTGCCTGCTCTGCAGCCAAATCGTAGTATTTTAAAACAACAACAAACAAAAACACAGCGAGCTGCTTCAGTCTCGCAGCGAATCTGGGTTCTGAGAAAAACGTGTTTTTGTTTTGTTTTGTTTTTCTTAAAGCCACAAATCTAGAAAACAGCTTTGGGGATATTTTCCTTTTTTTCCTGCTTTTTTTTTTTAAACAATATGTATTTATACAAAGAGCCTCACAAAGGTGGTTTATGTACAGAAGTGACAATCTCAAAGGTTGCTCAGTAGGGCATTGCAGTAGCACCTTTTCGAGAAGAAGAGAGCTTACATGGTTTAAAATTCTGAGTAGTTGAGTGGGGTGTAACCCCGGCCGGCCCCCGAGCCCGCCTGGCCCTGCTCCCTGAGTCTGGGGCCGCGTGCGGCGTCCCGCTGGCTCCTGTCGCCCTAGGGGGCACCCGCGGCTTGGAGGTGGCCTCTTGGGGGCCAGGGACACGAGGACAGGAATTCACAGCAAGCGAACGCCCAGGGCGTGCCATGGCCTGCCCCGCCGGGCTGAGGGTCGCCTGAGTGGCCAGCTGTCCTAGAAGGGGGCTCCGGGCCGGCCCTGCGCCTGCAGGAGGCTTTCCACGAAGGCCACGTAGTCCTGGCTCCGCCCCGAGTCCTCCGTGGCGAGCGGGGTGCCCACGCGCGGGCGCTTGGCGGCCTTGGCCTCCTCCCCCAGGAAGGCAGGCTCCTGCGGCGCCCCCGTGCTCAGTGACTGCGGGAGAGCGGAAGTGCAGTGGTTAGCGAGGTGGGGGCTCCGCATGGCCCCGGCCGCTGTCTATGGCCTCTGAGACGAGCCGGCCAGACGCAGACCCCTGATGCTGGGGCTGCTGCTCAGAAGCTCCTGTCTTCATGCAAACCCCTGATCCTGCCAGTGGAGGGAGGGGTCCTGCACTCCACCCCAGCCTCTGGCCTCTAGTGGCGGGGGGAGCCCTGGCTGGCGCTGGGACCGTCCGTCTGTCTGGCAGCCCCATCTGTTCCCTGAGGGACCCCTCTGCAGCTGAGCAGCTGTGCCCAGGAGCAGGCACCTCCCCCGTGGGCTCTTCCCCTCTGCATTAGGAAGAAAATAAAGCAAGCCGGTGAGGGCTGCGGGAGAGAAAGCCAGAGAAAGCCGGCGCGGCCCCTGCCTCCAGAACTCCTGCTCCCGTTTCGTAAGGAACATGCTCAGGAAAGCTTTCGTAAGCCTCGACTTGGGCAAGCGACTTTGCCTGTGCCCTGAAACCTCGACGGCTGAGGCTGCCCCTTGCAGGGCTGGGCGGCGCAGGTCTCACAGGGCACAGGGGGCTTGGTGGGTCTGCTCTGCATGGGTGACAAGGGGAGGGGCCGGGGATCCTCCAATCCTCCCTCCCCACACAATGGGCATCACCCAGGAGCTGTGCACCTGGGCTCAAGGGAGAGGAAGGGTCTCCTGCCAAGACCCTAGGGGCCAGCTGTGCTGGGCGGAGCCAGCAGGACACCAGCAGAGGTGCGGGAGGAGGGGGTGGCCCACGCCATCGGGAGCCGCAGTCTAAGACAGGCTCCCTGAGAGTCACTGGCAGCCACCGGGCCGGCCTTGCACACTCACCAGCCGAGAGCGGACCCTCTTGGGCAGCTCCTCCTCCAGGGTGAAGATGTCTCCTCGCTTCACCGTCAGCTGGGACCCGTCCTCAAACTCCACCTGCAGGGGGAATTTGGCTCTCAGGGGCCCCGCATGGCCAGGCTGGCAGGTGCTCCAGGCAGGCCCGGCCCTGTGAGCTGGGAGGCTGGCCCCTTGGGTGCGTGGGGCCCGCAGGAGGCCACATGCAGCCGCCGAAGCTCATGTCCACCTCTGACACTGCTTGCAGCAAACAAGATCAGCCTGAGGGCATTGCCCCATGGGGCGAGGATGGTGGAGGATGGGACAGCCTGGGGTAGTGGGGGGGCCCAGCAGCCCCCACATGGAGACAGAGCCCTCACTCCTCACCTCCTCCCAGCTCGACAGACATCTGTCTCCATGAAGACACAGCCCCAGGACGAGGGCACAGAGTCGCTGGGTGGGCACAGAGCGGGACAGGAGGCGCAGTGCTCTAACAGGGCCTGGGAGGCAGGTGGGGCCTGAGCTCAGGAGCCCCCGACCAGAAGGTGAAGGACAGGGCCCCCGGCTTATGTGTGGCCCCTGAAAACTGCTCAGTCACCTCTTCTCTTCAATTCAGAGACAAAGCACGCCCTTCCAGCGTCCCCAGCTGGTGCCTTGTTCCAAGCGGCGGATGCCTGATTGGCGAGGGGCACTAGAGAACCCTGCTTCCTCCTCGTCAAGCTTGGTGCCAGCTCAGGCTCACGGAGATCCTCTTGGGGCCTCTGGCAACACGACACTGTCCCGTGAAGGGTGTGCCAGAGGGGCGTGCGTCTCCAGACCCACTTCGTAACTGCAATGGGCCCGTGTCCCCGAGCCAGGAAAGGGGCCGCGGTCACTCCCTGGCTCTGGGGGGAGAACGTTCCCATCGCAGAGGACTCGCTTTCCATGTTTAAAAACTCAAAACAAGCCGGGCATGGTGGCGTGTGCCTGTGGTCCCAGCTACCCAGGAGGCTGAGGTGGGAGGATTTCTCGAGCCTGGGAGGCTGACGCTGTAGTGAGCTCTAATTAGGCCGCTGTGCCCCAGCCTGGGTGACAGATCGAGACCCTGTCTCAAAACAAAACCCATACACTAAGACCACACAGAAGTGTCTGGGGTCAGATGTCCCAGGCGGTGTGCGGGGTGGAGGCCGGGATCGCAGCCCCTCCCTCTCAAAGCAGGCACAGACCCTGCCTCAGGGTGGCCAGGCCTGCTGGTCACTGGGACTCCTCCAGGGACGGAGACGGGGTGGGCCCTGGGGACAGAGTGTGCCAGCTGGTGGCGGGAGGAGCAGGGCCGGGAGTGCCCAGTGTGGACTGGGATGGCAGGTCGCCTCTGGGCCGTGTCCTGGGGCGACAGCACAGATCTCTCGGGGATGGGGAGGTATGGAGAAGGCTGCCGGGAACCGAGGGCCCGGGGTGCCACCCTCTGCCCTGTCCCTCCCATCTCATTTGTAAAGGAAGCCACCAGGAGAAGGCCCCTTCCCAGCACCTGTCCCACAAAGAGGATCCAGGCGGAGGAGCCCTGGAAAGTTATTCCCACCCCCGGTGTGGCAGGGGCAGCAGCGGGTTTTGGAACTCCCACCCCAGGGATCCGAGGGCCCACCCGGAGCCCTTCCCCAGCTCCCCAGCCCCAAATCAGCCTCTTATCCTTCCAGCAGGCGCTGCATACAGTGATTCAGGCACGACACAGAAGTGGCTTTGCCGGGAGGAGAAGGCGCAGTCTAGAAACTCAGCTCCAACTGGCTCAGATTTCGGGGTCAGGAAGACGGGGGAGACCCACCCCAGATTCTCAGGAGTACAGAGCCGCCTGGGAGGGTGGCGCTCACACGGCCGGGTCCAAGTGGGCTCCTGGGGAGTCTTGTGTGCTCAGGTCATTTGGGAACTGTGGGCTCAGTTTCCTCCAGAGGCCTCCCTGGAACCTGCGCTTTCACTATGAGTCTCCAAGGGGCGGGTTCTGAAGGCGGCGTTTGCTTTGTAACACTTGGAGGAAACTGGATACAGTTGCGGATGCAGGAAATGAGAGAGCACGTGCCTCCGCGCAGGCTTCCCAGGGGGACATCGTGCCCGGTGCTTCTCAGAAGCATCTTAAGGGTCACGTGCGAGGGAAAGGTGCTGTGTGTGTTCAGACAGGCGCGGGGCTCCTGGAGCCTCGGCGTGGGGGGCTCATCCACTCAGTTCTGCAGTCACCAGGGCCCGCCCGAGCCCTCGCTAACCAGTCCACCGGCAGGCCCAGGCTCAGCCTCGGTAGCGCGGCGGGCAGCTCCGGGCCACCTTGTTGGCCACCACAGAGGGTGTTCCCAGGATCCTGTGGCCAAGGTCCCTGCAGGCAGGCAGGTGTTCCACAGTGGCTGGCTGGCTTCCGATACCGCCCACTCCTGATTTCACAGCCCTTGCCCCTGGGCACTCTGGAGATGTGACTTTTTTTTTTTTTTTTTTTTGAGGCAGGGCCTTGCTTTGTCGCCCAGGTTGGAGTGCAGCAGCACGATCTTGGATCACTGAACTTCAGCCTTCCAGGCTCAAGTGACCCTCCCAAATAGCTCCCAAGTAGCCTCCCAAGCAGCTGGGACTACAGGCCAGTGCCACTACGCCCAGCTAATTTTGTGTTTTGTAGAGGCAGGGTTTTGCCATATTGCCCAGGCTGGTCTCGAACCCCTGAGCCCAAGCGCTCTGCCCGCCTCAGCCTCCTACAGTGCTGGGATCACAGGCCTGAGCCCCACACCTGCCCGGCTGGTATCATCTCATTACTGACTGTCCCAGCAGCTCGGCTTCCTTGAGGCGAGCTCCTTCCTGCCGCCTGCCGCCGGCCCCGCCTGGGCTCTGCTGATGTGATGACAATCCTGGGAGCCCCCAGCACAGTCCGCTTCCGTTCCCCGCCAGGGCAGGGCTGTTTCCGTCGGTTCTTCTGTGGGACGTGTTGGGAAGACCCACCCTGAGTTTCCCTCGTCATTGTCGAGCGTGGCTGTGCGCTGTGTACATTATAAATGGCCACTTCACTCGGTCACGTTTCCCAGCGTCTTCACAGGTTTCTTGAGGGAAGGAGGGAGGCCGGCACACGTTCGGCCTGCCTCTGGAGCAAACTTCCACCGCGTTCTAGAGATCCTGGCCCAACCTCCCCTCCTCGGAGTCTAGTCTGACCTGCCTGGGCCAGACACCGAGGCTCCAGGGCAGGCAGAGGGGCTTGTCACCATCACACAACCCTCCACCCACGCTGCCGTGTACTGCACGCAGCAGAATGCTTCCCAGCAGAGATTTTTTTTTTTTTTTTTTTTTTTTGGAGACAGCATCTCACTGTCGCCCAGGCCACAGTCCAGTGGCTCAATTACAGCTCATTGTATCCTCAGCCTCCTGGGTTCAAGCAATCCACCCACCTCCCAAGTAGCTGGGACTACAGGTGCACACCACCATGTCCAGCCAATTTTTAAAATTTTTTGTAGAGACAGCTGGCGGGGGCGGGGGGGAGGCGGGGGGACGGTCTCACTCTGTTGCCCAGGCTGGTCTTGGGACTCTTGGCGTCAAGTGATCCTCCCGCCTTGGCCTTCCAAAGCGTTGGGATTATAGGCATGAACCACCGTACCCAGCGTAAAATTCCACACTTTTAAATAATTTCTCTTCCACAGTCATGAGAAGAAACTCGCTACCAATTTGACAAAAAAAACACCCCAGGGGTACTGAGCTGTACACTCCGAAACGGTGAAAGGGTGACTTTACGTGAAGAATTGCGAAGCTGTCTCGGAGGGACATGTCACCCAGTGGAGGCCTCTTTCAGCTTTGAAACCAACACGCCCTGTGCCTCTGCATCAGGCAGGCAAGCCGAGGCTCAGCCAGGCCCCACAGGCCCCGCTCACCACAGCCCACACCGCCAGTGCCCCGGGCAGAGGCACCTGGGCCAGGGCTGCAACCTGCCCACCTGCAAACCCAGGGGAAGAGCTTGGCGAAGGCGCGGTGGGCGGCCAGGCCCCCGCTTACCTGGTAGATGTGGCTCGTGACGGAGGAAATGAACCTGGCCTTGTAGAGGTTGCCGTCGGTCCACCGGAGCTCCACCAGCTCCCCCTCAGAAGGGGGTCCCAGCCGGACACAGTCCCTACTCTGCGGGGAGAGCAGGTGGGAGCTGAGGCGCTGGCCACACTACGCCAGGGGTTTTCGCTGGGTTTTTGACCCTCCCCTGTGCTGGCAAGCAAGGTTTTCTGCCTGCAGCCCACGGCCGGCCACGGGAGCCCGGGGGCAGGTGCGCAGGCCCGGCTGTGGGTCAGGTTGCACTGATCGAGCTTTCTGCTCTGTTTCTGTACAGCACAGTGAGCACTGCTCTTCCTGAAGGGGCCTGGGGACAAGGGGACCCCATGAAGGGATCTGGGGTCAGGCTGTTCCCAGCTTCCCCACCCCGCCCCGCCCCCGCCCCACACTCACAGTGATGCTCTCGGGGTACAGGTTGTCACTGTAGGAGCCGTCGTCGAAGTTCACTTCGTAGCAGGTCTGCGAGGCGGCCCCGATGACGCGGCAGCGGTAGTACAGCCCGTTACGGTTCTTGGTGATGACCACCTGGCCTAGGGACACGGCCCTCAGGAACTGGACCTGGGAGGGTGCGGAGAGTGCAGGGGCAGGGGACGGTCAGCACAGGCACCGGCGGGGGCAGGGAGCTGGGGGCAAGGAGGCAGGCAGGCACTCACCGCATGGCCCCCCGACTTGTGCTTGAGGCAGGTGATGGAGACCACGTAGGGCCAGTCGTCCGGCTCCATGAGCACCCCGGCGGCGTGGGCGCAGGTCACGTGGAAGGACGTGGAGCAGTGCTCGTAGGAGCATTGGATGCAGGCACCCGACACCTTCTTCAACCGCTTCCGGCAGTACACGCATTTCTGGGGATGGGGACACAGGCAGGGCCATGGGGCTGGGAACTTCCCTACAGACCCTGGGGTGGAGGCTCCAGCCCCTCCCAGCACAGCCTTCAAGGGAAGCATCGTGGGAGGGGTCTGGTGCTCCGCCCGGTGAGGGGCCTCCACCCCAGCCAAGAGCCCGCCGCCTCCCTGTGCCCCCCAGACCCACCGACCCGGCCTCCTGCCACTCAGCCCCCAGGGAGCAGTAGGCACCGGGGCACCCAGGAGTGCCCCCCATCCCTGTGTGTCACTGACCGCTGGGACAGACACTGAGGAGCCCCACGTGGTGTCACTCAGCCAGAGAGGAACCACATGGTGACAGAGATGTACCCTGGGGGCCCCACCGTGAGTACAGGCAGCTGTCGTGCGCCAGACCATGGGACCTGGGATCCGCAACACCAGGGTGGCAGCCCACAGACACAGGAAGCGGACCGAGCCCACAGACCCAGGAAGCGGACCGAGCCCACAGACCCAGGAAGCGGACCGAGCCCACAGACCCAGGAAGCGGACCGAGCCCACAGACCCAGGAAGCGGACCGAGCCCACAGACCCAGGAAGCGGACCGAGCCCACAGACCCAGGAAGCGGACCGAGCCCACAGACCCAGGAAGTGGACCGAGCCCACAGATCCAGGAAGTGGACCGAGCCCACAGATTCAGGAAGTGGACCGAGCCCACAGACAAGGAAGTGGACTCATGGGCACCAGGGTGGGGGATGGGGATGACTGGTAATTTTTTGTAGAGGTGGAGTCTGGCTATGTTGCCCAGGCTGGTCTCAAACTTCTGAGCTCAAGGGATCCTCCCTCCTTGACCTCACAAAGTGCTGGGATTACAGGCGTGCGCCACCGCGTGCGTCCTTTACGGCGGATTTTAACAAGAAGCCCCGCAGAGGAGCCTGCGTGCTGAGGAGGGAGCACTGCGGTGGACCTCCCAGCTGGTGGAGCTCATGCTGCAGCACCTGCCCGAGTCAGCACTGGGCCCCGGTGGCCACCACCCCTGCGCCGGGCCCAGCTAAGCATTTAATATGCGCCGCCGCCACTGCTCCATAAACCATGCTCAAAAGCCAGATAGGCCACAGGCTGGAGCAGCCGATCGACAACATCGAGATCCCGTTATCGAACTGTCAATACCCAATTCTCCTGTCACACAACATGCGTCACACAGCCCTCCAGCATGGCCACCCCCTCCTGCAGATCGGCCTGTGTGTAGGAGTCGCAGCTGTGTTCCCTGGGGGGCTGGGAGAGGCCCCACCGGGACACTGTCCGGTGGGGTTGCTGAGCCTTCTGCGACACATCACCACCCACAGGCATCCGCCCCTCGGCCCAGGCCCGGGAGAAGCCCGCCCCGGGGCAGTCTGGGTTTGGTGTACAGCACCGTCCCCTTCCACTCTGTCGTGGTGGGCAGCCTGTGCCCCAGTCTCCACGCTGTGAAGAGTGTGCCCCAGGACCCATGTGGCCATTTGTCAGGAGCTGCACTTGGGGACACAGCCACCCAGAGCCACCCCCCTAATGCGAGGTCCCGGTCACGCCATGCACTGTGGCCATGGGAGGTCAGGCAAGTGTTCTTCACCGTCACCTCCCTTCCCTGGAGCTGCGGTTTGAAGAGCCACTTCCAGTGCTGGCCTGGACCAGGGCAGTCACATGACACATGCCATGCGCCACGGAGCCCTCCAGCACAGCCTCCTCCTTCTGCAGAGCTGCTGGAGTGTAGGAGAGGTGGCCGGGGAGTCAGGGTCTATGGCTCCTGCGGGGCCTGGAAGGGCCCAGAAACCAATGGTTGGTTCATAGTTCACAGCTCAGTGTCCTTCCTCGGAGGCCACAGGTCTGTGAGGATGATGCATGGTGGGCTTTGGAGGTCTGCAGGGAGCCACAGACTGGAGGAGGCAGGTGGTCACCGCTGGGTGCCACCCATGACACTGTGTCCTCAGCCTGTCCCACACTGGGGCATAAGGCTGTCCACCAGCCTGCTTTCACAAACAACCCCAAGCCCTGAGGAGCCGAGGGCCCCCCCCACCCCGCTCGTGCCCTAACCCTCCAGGCAGGGCAGTGGCAGTGTGGAGAGCTAGTGCAGCTGCCCCTCCTGCCGCCCGGGAGCTGCCTCCTCCCATCCCAGCCCCTCCCAGACCTCCCAGCTCCTCCACGGAGCTCCTGCCTGCCGCCAGGAGCCAGCACTGCGGGTAGCTGAGGGAGCTTCTTAGCTGCACACCTTGAGAACCTGGCGCTAACCTGGCCCAGGCAGGCGGGCGGCCCCTGACTCACCAGGACTGCCTGCAGCCCCCGCGGAGACAGACTGATGGACAGGGAACCAGGAGTGAGCACCCGTGCCTGCGGCCTGCCCGTGGCCCGCGAAGGTGGGTGGGTGGCTGGGCGAGCAGGAGTTAACCGCCACCTCCTTGCGAAGCTCCATTAAGCAGTACAAGCGGGCCTTGTGTAAAAGGATTTTTAATTCATCGTTACAAGCACCAGTAATGAAGAGGCTGCATTCTGGAAATGTCAGATGATCCATAAGGAGTCGGGGCGGGAGGATTTATCACTGGCACCGCGCACCGTGCCATCACTCCACCTGAATAATGAGGCCTTTTATGCCCGGGTTTGTGGACTGAGTCACTGGTGCCTCGGAAGCATCACCCTCGGGCTGCTAGCTTCCTAATCACCTCGCCGTGCCCAGCCGTGCCCGGCCAAGCTGGCATGACCTGCCTCACGCTTTGCCCCATGATCGAGGCCTCCCCTTCCAGATAAGCCTCGGTGACTGCCCTCGTGGCCCTGCTCAGGTGGCCTGGCACCTGTGGGCTCCAAGCGTGGCATCCCGGTCCGCCGGGCTCGTGGGCACCTAGCACCAGTGCACGGGAGCCTGGGCTCTGTGGTGGGCGTCAGTCCAACTCTCATGGATCTCCCCGACAGACCCACCCTGCCAGGCAGATGTGCCTGCCTCCAGCCCCACCTTCACATGAGCCTAAATGTCAACACCAGGCACTGTGTCCCTGGCTGGAGGATAAACCAGGCAGGAAAACCACACAGGACGCTGCGGGGTACCACTGGCTGTGGGCCCAGCCTCCAGGGGCCCACGAGACACATGTGCGGAGGCCGGAGGGGATGCGGACAAACGTGTCCCCTCATCAGCACTGCCTTAAGCACAGCCTTTACTGGGGACGCGGGCCCAACCTCCAGGGGCCCACGAGACACACGTGCAGAGGCCGGAGGGGATGGGGACAAACGTGTCCCCCCGCCAGCATTGCCTCACGCAGTGCGGGCCCAGCAATGTCTGCCCTTCACTCTCTCTTTTTTTTGAGACAGTCTTGCTCTGTCACCCAGGCTGGAGTGATCTTTGCTCACTACAACCTCCAACTGCCTGGTTCAAGCGATTCTCCTGCCTCAGACTTCAGAGTAGCTGGGATTACAGGTGTGCCCCACCGCGCCTGGCTAATTTTTGTGTTTTAGTAGAGCTGGGGTTTCACCGTGTTGGCCAGGCTGGTCTGGAACTCCTGACCTCAGGTGATACGCCCTCCTTGGCCTCCCAAGGTGCTGGGATACAGGCGTGAGCCGCCGCACCCGGCCTCCTCATCTCCTTTCTGGGCCAGATCCCAAGGCTCCGCAGGAAGCTGATTTAAAGGGCTAGTCGAGCGAGCGTCATTCTCCAGCAGGCAGGGACAGCCCAAAGTGCTGTGTGCACAGGTGGGTTAGAGGCTGTGGGGCAGAGGCGGCCCTGCGGGGCTGCAGCCCAGGCCACGACCGGCCGAGCTCTCCAGGCCCCAGACCCCTCACCTGCACAATGGACAGTGCGGGGCAACCTCACAGGCTCTCACGGCACGGATCAGATGCCGCGGGGGACATGGGGGTCCAGGGAGGAGGCTGTAGACTCGACCAGCCCTGAGCAGCCGCTCATGCTCACATGGGGTGGTCCATGCTTTGGGAGTGGGCCCAGCTCACACCACTGCAGCCCTGCACAATGGGACCGCTGCAACCCCACAGCACAGAGGGGAATGCCGAGGCGCATCGAGGGCAAGCTGTGCCCCGAGTGCACAGGAGTTGGTGGCCAGTAGTGACCACTCCCTGGTAGCCCTGTGGCTCCAAGGGATTCTCCCAAGGGAGGCCATCACCACCGAGAGCAGAAGGAAGCCTCACAAGCCCCCAGCACGAGTCCCGCCGCACCGAGGAGGCTGCGCTCACCTACAGGGGAGCCACAGTGCGCACCGAGCATGGAGCTACAACGCTCCTCCAACTCCACCACAAAGGCCAGGCTACCCGGGCACAAAACAGGCAAAGGAGGGGAGCAGACACCTCTCCGAAGACGGCATGCAGATGGCCAGTAGGACCCTGCAAAGGTGCCCCCAGCATCACCAACTGTCAGGGCAACACACGTCAAACCATAGCGGGACCCCAGGGCGCACCAGCTAGGGGGCTGCTACAGAAAGTCCAAGGAGGTGTGGTGAGGATGAGGCCAGAGGAAACCCCTGCACCCCTGGTGCGAAGGGGAGTCCATCTAGCCGCAAGGGACAGCAGCTTCCTCCAGTGCTAAAAACAGAGCTGCCTGGCAGCCCAGTGGTCCCACTGCTGGGTCTGTGTCCACGGGAAATGACATGAGAATCCCCAAACTACAACCACACTCCCACATCCGCTGCGGTGCAACCCACAGAGCCGGAAGGCAGAGACACCGATGGTGCCCGCATAAACGCAACACAGTCCATCCACACGGCACATTACTCAGCCATGGAAAGAAGAAACTCTTGCCATATTTGGGTTGAATGAATATGGATGAACCTTGAAGACATTATGCTAAAGAAAGACGCCACGTATGCCTGTAATCCCAGCTACCCGGAAGGTCAGGGCAAGAAGATCTCAAGGCCAGGAGTCCCAAACCAGTCTGGGCAACACAGTGAGACCCCATCTCTTAACAAAAAAGGAGTTAACCTACGTTTTTGGCATGTGCTCCTGGTTCCAACTACTTGGAAGGCTGAGGTGGGAGGATTGCTTGACCCCAGGAGTTTGAGGCTGCAGAGAGCTCTGACGGCACCACGCGCTCCAGTCTGGGTAACAGAGTGAGATTCTGTCCCTCTCTCTCTCTTTTTTCTGAGATGGAGTCTCGCTCTGTCGCCAGGCTGAAGTGCAGTGGCACAATCTCGGCTCACTGCAACCCCCACCTCCCGCATTCAAGCGATTCTCCTGCCTCAGCCTCCTGAGTAGCTGGGACTACAGGTGCCTGCCACCACACTCAGCTAACCTTTGTATTTTTATTAGAGATGGGGTTTCACTCTATCTCTGGTTGGCCAGGATGGTCTCGATCTCCTGACCTCCTGATCCGCCCGCCTCGGCCTCCCCAAGTGGAGACCTTGTCTCTTTTTTTTTTTTTTTTGAGACGGAGTTTCGCTCTTGTTACCCAGGCTGGAGTGCAATGGCGCGATCTCGGCTCACCGCAACCTCCGCCTCCTGGGTTCAGGCAATTCTCCTGCCTCAGCCTCCTGAGTAGCTGGGATTACAGGCACGCGCCACCATGCCCAGCTGATTTTTTGTATTTTTAGTAGAGACGGGGTTTCACCATGTCGACCAGGATGGTCTCGAACTCTCGACCTCGTGATCCGCCCGCCTCAGCCTCCCAAAGTGCTGGGATTACAGGCTTGGGCCACCGCACCCGGCGAGACCTTGTCTCTTAAGAAAGAAGCCAGTCGCAGAATAAAGGCTGCACAATCCCACTCACATGGGATCTATAACACAGGCAAACACGCAGAAGCAGAGTGCCGGGCGCCGGGGCGGGTGGAGGGAGCTGCTCTCAGCAGGTGTGAAGTCTCAGTGATACACAACACTGACAGGCTGCAGGGCCCTGCCACCCACTGGGCTGGTGATGGATGCTGTGCTGGACCTCAGATGCTTGTGAAGAGGGTAGCTGTCATGCTAAGCATTGTTACAGTTTTTTTTTTTTTAAGACAGGGTCTGGTTGTGTGGCCCAGGCTGTAGTGTAATGGTGCGATCACAGCTCACTGCAGCCTGGGTCTCCTGGGTTCAGGCGATTCGCCCACCTCAGCCTCCCGAGCAGCTGGGACCACGGGTGTGAGCCACCCTGCCTGGCTACTGTTTTTCTTTTCTTTTTTTTTTTTTTTTTGAGACGGAGTTTCGCTCTTGTTACCCAGGCTGGAGTGCAATGGTGCGATCTCGGCTCACCACAACCTCCACCTCCTGGGTTCAGGCAATTCTCCTGCCTCAGCCTCCTGCGTAGCTGGGATTACAGGCACGCGCCACCACGCCCAGCTAATTTTTTGTATATTTAGTAGAGATGGGGTTTCACCATGTTGACCAGGATGGTCTCGATCTCTTGACCTCGTGATCCACCCGCCTCGGCCTCCCAAAGTGCTGGGATTACAGGCTTGAGCCACCGCGCCCGGCCCTGTTTTTCATTTTTTATAGAGATGGGGTTTCATCACGTTGCCCAGACTTGTTATTAGAAAAACAACCAAATTCAGACGGCCCGGCTGTGTACGGCGTGTGCAGCGCCTCTGCTTTTGTGGCAAGGTGGGAACTGCGGGGGGTGCTGGAATCTGCAGAGGGCGGCCGAGGTGCCCCCCACGGGCCTGCTGGTCGGTGGCGCCCTGGATGCCCTTTGACTTTTGTACTTTGTGCCTCAGCGAACGATTCGAAAAGGAACGCAGCGGCTAACGTCGGTGTGACTGGCTTCCTGAGAGCTGCCCATCCCCAGGGAGACGCAGAGCTTGGAGGAAAGCAGGTGGGGAGCTGGGCCTGGCCGGCGGGTCCCAGAGGTGTGGGCGGGGGTGGGGGGCACCTCGACCACAAGGACCTACCAGCTTCCACCGCTGCTCGGGGATGGCGCTGATATCCACCGGGTGGCGCTCGATCACATTCAGGAAGCGCGCCTCAGGGACGGCGATGGCGCAGATCACGTGGATCCACCTGGTGGGGGGTCGGGGTGCTTCTGAGGGCCTGGGCCGGCCACAGAGGGGCTGTGCATGATGTGGCTGGGCCAGGGCCTGGGGACCTTCGGGGAGGCCAGGCATGTGTTCCCCTTCGGCCCCACCACCCTATCCATGACACTGGGTGGTTACAGGAAGGTGCCGGCTGACCACTGGGCACTGGGGTCACACCCCATGGAGCCTCAGCCCAGGGCGGGCCCCGTCCAGCCCCCCAGCCCCCATGCACCACGTACCTCCTATCAGTGGTCATCTGCAGCGCGCCTCCTCGCAGGTTGCACAGGCAGCACTCCTGTGGAGACCAGACAGCTGTGGGTGAGTGCAGCTTGGGCAGGCTCCCCGAAACGCTGCGTGGGGCCCGATCCACCAACCGTCCCCAGCCCACGGTCCTTATATTTCAACCTAGCAGCCACCAAAGTGATGGCCAGAGTCCCTCGGGTTCCACCCCGTCAGGGCAGAGGTGAAGGAGGTGGAGGAACCCAGGCCCACGGAGGGGAGGCTGCAGCCCAAAGTCACAGCCCAGAGCTGAAGTGGGGCCGGGGGCCCGGCCTCTCAGAGTGCCAACCCCGCCGCAGGGAGCGAGTTACCGCAGTCCAGGCGTGGGCCGCGCACCGGGAACACGTCCAGCCTTCGTTGACCAGCTCCGGACGGATGCCATAGCAACCTGGAAGACAGCGAGGCCAGCTGAGATCTGGGGGGCGGGTGAGACTCGGGAGGAGGTGCGGGTAACTCGGGGGCCGGCATCTGCACGTGGGGTGACAGGGCCTCCAGACACAGCTTGAGCATTCAGGGTGTCTGCTGTTACCACCCTCTGAGAGTCATTCCAGGCCACAGCACGTGGAATGAGAGAAAGGTCTGGAAGGTGCTCGTGTGGAGGGAGGATGAGGGACGGGGAGCAGGGCCCCTGAGCTCCGGCTGGGTCTGCTGTGCTCGGCCTGGTGGTGGGTGTCCTGAGGGCCCCTCTTTGTTGGGGGTCTGCACCGCTGACAGTGGCTCCTCCTGCTGTGCCCATAAAGGCCCAGGCTGCAAAGGCAACTCGCTTTTGGACGTGGCCCTGGGTCTGGAAGTGGGGAGAGGGCATGGAGGGCCGAGTCATGCCCCCAGAGCGACAGCAGGCTTCCACCTGCCCCCAGGGCTCTGCCTCTGCTGGGAGCCACTGCCCCGCAGGGTGGAAAGGGCTCTTTGCCAGGGCTGATGGCCCAGACCTCACTGCCTACACAACAGCAGAGTGGTGGGCACAGCTGGGGGGGGGGGCATCTGCTGGGGTGACCCTGGCTGGCGTGGCCTGGCTGTGGCAGGCCTGGGGCCCTTAGCGACACTTTCCCCAGGGAGCCCACCTGCCCGGGACACATGCCAAACCCAGGCCCGGCAAAGCAGAGTGAACACCTCCCAGCCCGGAGACACAGCGAGCCCCCAGGCCAACCGCTGCCAGGAGGAAACCGACAGAGATGGATGGCTGCCACCTCGGCCAGGGCACAGAAAATTCAGCTTCTCTGGAAAGCCCTCCCCTGCCCTGGAAGTTCGTTTCCTGCCACTCTCTAGCGCCTGGGAAAGAGACATCCATTTCCTTGTCTGCGTCCACGGTTGAGCCTCAGGACTGGGGAGGAGGCCCCGAGAACGGAGATAAACTAGACACCCTGACCACGCTGCCGTCTCACTGTGACCATCAGTTTCAACCCTGGCCCCAAATCACAGGCGTCGCGGGCGTCTGAGCTCCTCCTGCTGCCTCCCTGGCCTTGGGGAGCACGCAGCAGACCTGTCCAGAGGGACAAAGAGGAGGTACCGTGCCCGGGCCAGGGTCAAGGGCAGGGATGTCTGACCGCAAAAGCTGCTTTGCAGAGAGAGCGCCTGGCAGGGAACCCCACATGGGGGAGGCGGGGCGCGGGTCTCCGGTCCTCCTGGGGCGTGCCTGGCCCGCTTCTCGCTCTGGCCCTACGGTGAGCTTTTTGGTGTCAGGGACACGGTGGGATGAGCCCAGGGCCCCTCAGAACAGAGGCTTCCTCCCCACAGAGGCTGGCACCTGGGCCTGCACCAGCATCTTCTGGACCCTGGGGGAGCGGAGGCCTGTCCTGCCTGGGGGTGGCGGGGGTCACCCGGCCCTTCCACGGCCACAGCCTTTCCCCTTCTCTAGGTGGCAGCCCAGCAGCCCCACGACGGGAAAGACGAGAAAGTCAGAACCTGCAGGAAGTCACTGGGGGAGGCCCCTGCCCCGGCCCCGAAACAGCAGCCAGGGAGAGGGGCCGGCCCAGCTTCTGCAGGGGAGGCCGGCACCCCTACAGCACCCCGCCAGCACCCCACTGGAGACGTGGCTCCTCAGGCCCCCGGCACTCACTGGCGTGAACCTGCAGGCAGCACTTGGCGCAGGTGATGAGGGGGCTGGTCCCGTCGTCGCCGATGTAGGAGTTGGCCGGCAGCGGCTCTGTGTTCTCGCCACCGGAGGTGAAGCACATTTCGGGGATCAGTGGCCTTGTCTTCTGGCCGCTTCTGGAGGGAGGTGTGGCCGAGGAGCCCTCTCCGAGGGAGGCTGGGGGCGCCTCCTTCTCAGTCTGTAGGGCCTGTAGGGGAGAGGGGGGCCTTCAGGGGAGGGATCTGTGTGGGGGACGGGGTGGGGGCCCGTGCAGACCTCTCTCAGGGCTCTGATGCCCTCTGGCTATAGGGCCGGCATTGAGAGGGGAGTCGGGAGATGCCTGACTGCTGAACCAGGAGAGATGCTGAAATACGCAGCCTGGCTGTGACGAGCATGTTCTGAACGATCCTGTCCACTCCACTTTGCCCACCTTGAGCTATGCAGGGCATTCTGTTCCGAGAGCTTGTGGTCTGAGACACCTGGCATCTCTGTAAGCAGTTTTCTGAGAAACAGCCCTGTACGTGCGGCTGTGTAACTACCCCACATCCTGAGGAAAAACTTTAAATGGAACTTTGTTGTGAGCCCCCGCTTCCCTAACCTGCTCCTTCTGCTTCTGTAATAATCTGCTTACCGCCCCGACCCTAAACCGATACCAAAGTGTGGACTGGCCTTTGTCCTGGGCCGAGAGGTTTGAGCTCTAGCTGACTCTCAGACGCCAGCCATTAACAGCGGACTCTCAACAAACTCAGAGTGCGGTGCTTCTGTTTAAACTCGCCTGGGTATAACCGTGCCAAGGGCCACCTCGGCCCCTCTTCTCACTCCTCCAGAAAGCCAGAATCCCCAAACATTGTCTGGCCCTGTCCCCACCCCGTGAAGCCCTTCCCATGAGGGTCGTATCAGACACAGAGCTCAGGCTGTCTGCGTGGCCCCCGGCGCTGGGGTGTGCTGGAGGGCACGTGATGATGGAGTCACCACGCTCTGCCTGGCAAGGGGAGTTAGGAAGACACATGTCAGACACGGCCTGCCCGGCCTCACAAAGGACAGCGAGCGCCTGGAGATGGTGTGGGGTGTCAGGCCTTGTTTGTCTCAGGGACCAGAGCACTAAATCCAGCTCCCAGGTATGGTGTGGGCGGCTCTCAGTGCAGCAGGGCCACCAGACAGGCTCGCCGCCCTCAGCATGGCACCCTCGCTGCCTCTGTCTACCCAGACCTGGCCGGAGCACGAGACTGGGGGTGAGGTCCCCACCCAGGGCAGCTCTGCCAGCACGGAGCTCACCCGCCCACCTGACAGTAGGGGTAGAAGAGCATGCAGATGGCGCAGTAGGGCTCCGTGCGTGCAGCCGCCGCGTTGAACTTCCTCTCGGCCTGGAAGCTGGCTGCCCTGTTCTTCCACTGCAGGGACAGCAGGGGTCTCAAGGCCTCGGGGTCACTCACGTCCTCCTCCCCAGAGAAAGGGGATGCCTCTAGAAGAACAGAGGAGAGGAAAGAGAGACACTTGAAGCCCCTAAAAACCCGCCTGAGGAATCACCCGTACTGCCCAGGAGATGGGCTGGGGCTGCAGCCCAGCAGGGCTCCTAGTCCGTGGCTCCCCCTCCATCCACCTCCTGGCTGCCCCATTCTCCATGATGCCCATCAAGCTGGCACCGCAGCGTCCCATCCCACCAAGAGGGGACACATCTGTCTCGGCTGACTGCCACCCGAGGCCTCAGCCCCTAAACGTGGTTCCTCTGAGCCCCTCCCCCAGCATCTGTTTATCCCTAGACATCTGGAGCTGTCCACTCCAACACTCACGTGGGGCCTTCTGGGCCAAGGACCCACCAAACTCAGTGCCCAGCCCTGTCCCTGCTGCCCTGCACCTGTCCTGGGGTCTGAGTCTGTGTGGGGGCTTTGGGAGTGACCCAGCGATACTCAGGGACACTGTCCTTCCTGTCTTGGGTGGGCACAGACTCCCTGAACTCAAGGGAGGTGCAGGAGGAGTGAGGCAGGGAGTCAGGAGGGGCCGTGACCGAAGCCAAGGCGTCCCATCCCGGGAAAAGCTTCGTGACAGGGACGCTCGGGTAAGGCTGGTCTGTTGCTGAGAGGCAGTGGCGGTCTCTCTCCCACCTGCCGCCCGTCCCCACTGGACTCTAATGGCCTCCGCTGCCAACTGCCGCACCCCAATCTCGCCATGTCCCCTCTCTGCATCTCCTGTGGACATAGGGGGGCTGTCCCCAGGAGAAGGGTACCTGTTTCTGTGGCCCAACCCTTAGCCCAACCTAAGGGGAGCCTGGGGTCCTGGGATCAGCCCAGCTGTGGTGCTGACCCTGGTTCATCCAGAGGATGGCAGGGCAGGCTCCCCAAGTGGGAGGCCCAGGACCCCCATGGCAGACTCAGGAACCCTTAGGCCAAGACTCCTCTGAAAACCCAGACCCGACAGTCCCACCAGCTGAGCCCAGGGAAGGCCCTAAGCGGCTCAAGGCCCAGGGAATGAGAATTGAGCCACCGGCTACATCCATCACTCACCGCCCCAGGATGCCTGGGGTTCTGGGGTTGTGATGGTCTCTCCAAAGGGCCACAGTGGGGTGTGGGAAGTGGGGGAGTCCACGGAGGCCCTGGAGGTGCTTTCTGGAAGGATCCCCAGCTAGAAGGCAAGGCAGCCCACGGGCCCCCGGTCACTCCTCTGTCCCCCTGCTGATTCCTCCACTCCTGGCAGATCTCGCCCTATGATCCCAGCGCTCCTACAACCCTCCTCGCCCACCCCTGCAATTACACACAGGATGAAAGATGGCATGCAGGCCATTTTCATATTCTGTGCACATCCCCAACCAAAGGCTGAAGCGGGAGATGAAAAACGGGCTTAGCAGGATTTCTGCACACGAGACAGCGGCTCTCGGCTGAGGGTTCCACGAAGATTCTGTCTCCTCCCCTCCCACTCGAAGCCTTGCCACAGCCTTCTGTTCCAACCTCTCCAAGGCCTGGATGGCCCCTGCTCAGGCCTGGGAGGACTCTTTCGTTGGGAGGCACAAGCCCTGAACCCCCTATGGTGGGCAGCCCAGGCAGCAGGGGCATCTCCAACAGCAGCTGCCTCCCTGCACGACCACCTGTCCAGGTGACGGCCTGTCCCAGGGAACTGCTTACCCAGGGTGACCACCTGTCCTGGAGTGACCATCTGTTCTGGGGTGTCCACCTGTCCTGGGGTGATCGCATATCCTGGAGTGACTGCCTGCCCTGGGGTGACCACCTATCAAGGTGACTGCCTGCCCTGGGTGACTGCCTGTTCTGGGGTGTCCGCCTGTCCTGGGGTGTCCGCCTGTCCTGGAGTGACCACCTGTCCTGGGGTGTCCGCCTGTCCTGCAGTGTCCCCGTCCTGGGGTGTCCCTGTCCTGGGGTGACTGCCTGTCCTGGGTTGTCTGCCTGTCCTGGAGTGACCGCCTGTTCTTGGGTGTCCGCCTGTCCTGGGGTGTCCGCCTGTCCTGGAGTGACCACCTGTCCTGGAGTGACCACCTGTCCTGGGGTGACCACCTGTCCTGAGGTGATCGCCTGTCCTGGAGTGACTGCCTGTCCTGGAGTATCCACCTGTCCCAGAGTGTC
Organism: Saimiri boliviensis; assembly: GCF_048565385.1. NCBI lineage: Eukaryota > Metazoa > Chordata > Mammalia > Primates > Cebidae > Saimiri > Saimiri boliviensis. The sequence continues at coordinate 41,300,144 of NC_133462.1, forward strand.
CACCTGGCTTGGGGTGTCCGCCTGTCCTGGAGTGTCCGCCTGTCCTGGAGTGACCACCTGTCCTGGGATGTCTGCCTGTCCTGGGGTGTCCCCCTGTCCTGGAGTGACCACCTGCCCTGGGGTGACCACCTCTCAGGTGGCCAGGGTGGGTTAGGGGCTTTCCTCTAGTCATGCAGCTGGAATACAGCGGACCTCCCCCTGCCCCGAAGCAGCCACAGTGCTTCCGAGGACAGGCCTCTTAGCTGGCCGTGTCTAGCAATGGATGTGGCTGTGAGGATATCTGCACTGGGAACAGGTCAGACGCTGGGAGGGGCTGCATGTTGACCCCGCCCAAGCTCTCAGGCCTCACCTGGTTATTCCAAACTCTGACCCCATTTCCATCACCTCCACCTGGGAGGGGTGGCCAGCACTTCTGCCCCACCCAACCCACGGCCCCGACACTCGCACTGTCACGCTCTGTCAACAGTCTGGAGAATGTGAGCAGCCATGGGCATTGGGCAGGTCCCAGGACGTGAGAGGGAGGAGCTGCGGCCTTGTGCACCTGTGAGCTGGCGGGGCACCTGGCCCAGGCCTGGGGGAGGGCGTGCTGGCAGGAGCCGGGTCTGTAGGTGGCACTCGGCCCAGGCCTGGGGATTCCAAGCCTCAGCTCTGTGAGCCTTCCTGACTGGACTCGCTGAGGACCAGCCCCCATTTGACAGGTAAGGTGGCGCAGCCACAGAAGGGCCTGGGATCATCGGGGAAGACCCGGGGGAGGGGTGGGAAGGAGTCAAAGGGGAGCCGGGCCCCCCATAGCAGCAGAGCTTGGAGTAAGGCTGACGAGAGCCGACTTGGGGACCCCCACTCACCCTCGTCACTCGAGGCCTCCTGCTTAACCACCGACAGCGGGGACCGGGTGGGTGGCCGACCCAAGGGATGGCGTCGGCTCTTCTTGATCTCCATCTTCAGTTTGGAAAATGTGGACGGTGCCTGAAACACATAACAAGCTGTGGTAAGAGCCAGGCTACAGACCCCTGGGGGGTTCCCTCCGAGCCAGACACAGGCTCAGTGAGCCGGACGCCTGAGTCTTCTCCTCTGGGGTGACAGTCCCAGGAAAGGGCCACGAGGCACCTCTGTTCTCTAACTACAGACACCCCACCTGCTCTGCAAGAAGAGCCAGAGTTCCCTGTGAGCGCAGGAGGCAGCCTCCTGGCCCCCTCCGCCCCCCTGCCCCCCTGCCCCGGCCTGCCCCACTCCTCCCCACCTCCCGCCATCCTCCCCGCCTGCCCCCGCCGCCCCACCTGCCCCTCTCCGGCCCGGGCCTTGCTCTCTGCGCGGCTGGCCCCACTGCTGGCTCCACCGTCCTCCGGCCCTGTCAGCTCCATGGGGGAGGCCGGCTCCTTCCAGTTCGGGCCCTTCTGGGCAAAGTGCTCGAAGGCCTGCTGGCAGGACCCGTGCTCCTGGTTGAAGGCCGCCTTGCCGGCCCGAGGCACCACGTACAGCATGGGGATGATGGGCCGAGGCTTGGCCTCTAGCTCCTCACTGGGCACCTCGGGGTGCACGACGTTGAGGGGGGCTGGCAGGGGGCTCTCGTCCATGGCCACGGGGCCCAGGCCCAGCACCGGCGGCTCCAGCGGGGACGGCAACCACAGCGTCTCCTCCGAGGGGAAGTGGGCGGGCGGCGGCAGTTGCGGGGGCAGCGGGCCGAAGCTCTTCTTTTTCCGCTCGCTCTTGGCCTTGGGTGGCCGAAGCTTGCCCCTCCCATCCTCTGTGGAGAGAGGAGAGGGCGGTCAGGGAAGAGAACCCCAGCTCAGCTGCTGGTCCCTTGCTCCCCAGAGATCCCCCAACCTTGGCTGGGATGGTAGAGAGCCACTTCTGGCCCGGAGAGGCCACCTGAACACGAGTGGGCAGAGAGCACAGGCTTTAGACCACCTCAGATCACCTCGGGGGCACCTGGCCAGGCACCCCCAGGGCCCAGGTCTCCCAGGAAGGCCAGCCCAGCAGCAGCTCTCGCCTGCCAAGGCCTGCGAGGACCCGCCAGGTGTTGCTCTAGGCACCTTCTGGGGTTACGGCAGGTGGGAGGCGGGTCCCCAAACCCAGCTCGGGGAGGCTGCTCTGTCCTGCCACCTGCCACCTGGGTGGGCCGCACCAAAGGGCATCTCCCTGGGTGGGGGTCGGGGTGCCGGTGAGGGAGGAGCACTTTTTCTGTTCCCACATATCGAATTGTGTACATTTCTACTGTGGACGTGAAAACACTATTTCAGGTTTTGCTTCTGACAAGAGTAAAGCTTTGAACGACGCACAAAACCTTGATCAATGAACCCTGACCAAGTGGCCATGTGAGCAGATGGGCCTTCTGTGTGGAAATCCCCAGGGTCGCGCTGGGGAGAGGTCCTGACAGGTGGCGGGGAGGGGTCAGGTGGCATTTTACTTTGGGGCTAGGACGGGTGTGCAGTAAATAAAAACTGGGATGGGCAGTCTGGCTGGCTAAATCACAGCCCCCAGCTCTCCTGGATGTGTGGATGCGGACACAAAGTGGCAGAGGGGACTCTGTGGGTGGGATTGAGTGAAGGACCCTGAGATGGGAGGGGATCCTCCGATGATCACGGAGGCCCAGTGTCCTCACAGGGTCCTCACGAGAGGAGGCAGGAGGGTGAGAGTCCGAGAGAGGCTGGAAGAGGCTGTGCTGTGGCTGTGAAGGGGGAGGAAGGCGTCCTGAGCCAAGGGATGCAGGCGCCTCTAGACACTGGGAAAGGTTTTCGCCCCGGAGCCCTGGGAGGGCCTGGCCCTGCATACAGCTCCGTGTGAGCTCCATGTGAGCCCAGCGGGGCTGTGTCAGGCTGTGGGAAGCTCGTGCAGGGTGGATCCCTCTGAGGGCTCCTGCACTCGGGGTGAGGTGTGGCATGGCACCTTGGATCCCTGATCCAAAGGAAGAGTAGCCTGGCCGCCCAGCTCACTGTGAAGCCCTGGAGCCCTGGTGCCCTGCCTGCTCCCCCTGGAGAACGGGGACGGGGGGCTCAGGCCCCCATCTGTGTGTCTCCACGCCCCAGGGCTCCCAGGACATCCTGTGAGAAGGGACAGGGGCTGATATCCAAGGGATTCTTGGGCTATGGGGCTTTCCGTGCTAAAACTGGAAGGTCCCAGGCAGATGAGGACGAACCAGTCACTGCACTAACACTTCACCACCTCCACCTCCCCCAGCAGGCTGGAAAAGGAAGGAAAAATCAAGGGAAGGAAATTCATCCCTGCACACTCAACTGGTGACCACGTGGCCCGTCCTGGGGTCTGGTTTGGAGCACAGCGCCCCATCTCACCACTTGCTAAAAACCCACCACGAGCTGCCCCCGGTTCCATAGTCTGTGATGCCAGGAACAGTGGTTAAGTGCTGAGGACCTCAGGGACAGGGCTGCCAAGTGCCAGGGGTGAACACTTAACCCTTGACCAGCACTGAGCCCAGGAAGGGTCACGTGAGGACTCTCCCCCAGCAGACCCTGCAGGCGGGAGGAAGCCATGCCACCCCACCCCCTCCCATGAGGGGCCCCAGCCTGCACTCTCCCCCAGGAGTGCAGGTAGCGCTGTCCTCCCTGCTCCCGCTCTCCTTCCCACACCCACCCCAGCTTCATCTGCAGGCTTCGGGGACCACCCACAGTGTCTTTGGCAGGCACACTCCCACCTGTTTCTCAAGAGAGGCAAGTGAGCGGCCATTAAGGGGAAGGCGGCCCCGCCCCCACTCCTGCTAGTCCTGAGCATTCTGGGGCGCTGGAGGCACTGGTCTGGTCCCTCCCCCACTGCCACCCCTGGCAGGGGAGCCTGGAACGCTCCCAGGTGCCGTCTGGCCTTGCAGGGAGCGCTGTCGTCCCTGCTGCTGTTATCTGGCCAGGGGAGGTAAACAGTGGACACAGCAGATGGGCCGCCGTGGGAAGAAACTTTCTCCCCTGCAGATGCCGGAGGGAGGCCGGGAGCAGAGGGTGGAGATGTGGGGGAGGGGCTGCCTCACCAGGGCGCCCCGGCCCACGGGAAGCTGGAGCAGCGCCGGCAGGCTGCAGAGGCTACATGCCCCACCATGAGCGCCTGTCGGGAAAGCCGCTGTACTGCGTGTGTAAAAGGCACTTGAGGACAGCTTTGTTCCCCTAAGGAAATCCAGTGTTTCTTCGTCTGTGTCAGCGAGCGCCCTGCCCCACTCGGGATGGCAGATCTGACCTGGCTTCCACACCTCGGGCCCATGGAGGACTGGGACTCGGTCCCCACACCGCTGGGCCGGCTTCCCAAGCCACGATGATGGCTGCCCCAGTTGGTTCATCTTCAGGGGCAGAGGCTGGCGTGCCGTCTGGCCCAGGAGGCCCCCAGCTGGGGCACCGATGGTCTCGGGAGAGGGAGGACGATTCCAGGACACAGCTCCTGGCCTCCAGCTGCGGGGCTGCTGAGCACACCCACGCGGAAGTGGGGAAGCAGCCAGGAGGAAACGGCCCCCACCTGCCCCTCACACACAACGGGCTGCTCCACGCACAGGGGCTGTGGGGCCAGGGACGCAGAGCGGGCTGTCAGCATATGGCACCACAGAAGGTGTCTGCTCAGAGGGTCCTTGGGGAGTCCCCTCCTCTCTAAGGAGCTGGCATCCTCCCCCCACCACGGGGTCTCCTGGGAGCTGAGCGGGCAGCTGGTGCGATTGCCCCAGGCCCTGGTTCTGCTGGGGAGGTGCAGAAGGGTAGGAGCCGGGCCCTCTGGGGTTGTCCTCTCACCCAGGGTCACGCTGCAGGACTCTCCCTCCTCCTCCAAGGACAGGGTTGGTCCCAAGTCCCGCTTCCCCACAGCCCTCCCTGCTCGGGGGCCTGGTTCTGTCTCCTGGAGGCACCAGGCATGGGAGACAAAGCGGGGGGGGGGGGTAATTTGAGCCTTGGGGGCCCGGCTGACCACCCCACCCCTGCCTGCAGCCAGTGGCGAGTGACAACGCCGACAGCCTCCACCCGCTCCACGCACACAGCCCGTGCCTGCTGGTGTCCTGGATTTTCAAACTTGCAAGAAAAGTTTCCAGGCCTCTCTCCGTCAGCTCCCAGGCTCTGTGAGGCCAGGGCAGGTGCACAGGGACCTTTTAGAGGGCGACAGCCAAGGCCAGGACAGACAGGCAGAAAGATGGCCGCACTCCGCAACAGCGCCTTGGGGCTCTGTCCTTGCATTCCCCAGGGACCTTGGCCCCCCTCACCTGCCTGGCCTGAGGAAGTGGAGATGGGTGAGGGGCTCAGAACACGGCCGGGACTATTGAGCAGACAGGCCGGCAGCGCGCCCAGGCCCCCGAGGGCAGCCGGCTGACACCCTGCTCACACTCTTTTTGGGGTACAGGGAAGCTGTCACAACGCAACCCCCACCATCAGGGCTCACCAGCCTGCCTCGTTGCCGGACCACCCCTCCCCAGCACCAGGGTTTCCAACAGAGCCTCCAGCAAACCCCAAGACAGGTCCAGAGGCCCAGGCTGCCCTGCGGAGGGCGGGAAACCACCCATTTCCAAGGACACGGCTCTGTTCTTGCTCCAAGGCTGCCGAGATCAACCTCCAGCTGCGGCCTGGCTGAGGGACCCTCTCCTACGTTTCATGCTTGGCCGCCATACCTGGGCCAACCCAGTCCCAGTCTCAGGGGCTCCCTGGCCACCCCCTCCAACACCGCCGTCCTCCAGGCTCAGCCTGCAGCGGGATGTGCCTGACAGCGCCGGCGGCTCGGCTGGAATGTGCTGGGGTCCCCGGCCTGAGCTCGCGGCCCCTCGAGACATGGCAGCCTTTACCGTCCATGTCCCATGGTCCATGTCCTAAAGCCAGCTGCCAGCCACGAGGGCTTTCCTAAGAGTGGCGCTCCAGGGCGAGGGCAGGGCAGGGCGGGGCGGGCACTGTCTGCTCTCCCCACTGCCTCTCCCCACACTGGGGGGCAGGACAGCCCTGTGCCAGCCCTCCTGGTCGCCATCCTGGCTCTGCACCAGCCCCTGCGTGTCCTGCACTGCAGGCCCCTGACTGGTGGGGCTGCTGATCTCTTTTCGGGCTGGGCAACAGGGCGGCCGCCCTTCCCAGATCTCAAAGCAGCCAGGGAGAACGGGGCAGGGGCACAGGTGGCCACTGGGAAGAAGCCTCCCAACTGCCATCCAGGCCCCTCCCGGCCGAGGGGCTTGCTCCGAGACCGCCGACGCCTCCCTCCCGGCCCTCCTGGCTGGTTCCATATAAAAACACAAACCCCACACCCCACTGCTAGGCCCTGAACGCTCCCTCGGTGTCACAGCTTTTAGGGGCATGAAACTGGCATTCACGGAAGACCAGAAACCACTTGAGGAAATCCTTCCCGCAGCCCCGCCCCTGACCGTGAGGAGGCCTTCTGGTGAGGCCTCCCGAGCTGCGTCTCCCGGCCAAAGGCTCTCGGGACTTCGGGCTCCCGAGAAAAGGGCTGTGTCCAAAAAATGCCCACCCCTGCCAGATCCGGGCCTTCTCAGGAAGGAGTCTCTATCGTGGAACAGAGATGGTGTGTCCAGGTCAGCCAGGCAGCACCAGCCCTGAGCCCTCTCTGGGCAGAGACCCTGACGTGGCACCAAGGTGGCCTCTAACCCTCCATGCCGGTCCCTGGCCTTTCTGTGGGGGCTCATGCCCTTCAGAGTCTGTGGAAGCCACAGGCCACAGAGATGCCCCAGGCCCAGCCTCCTGCCACTGTGACCACCGCCTGAGGTGCGTGGACCCCCGGGGACCTCGGGTGGGGCCGAGTTGACCTGTACATCTTTAAGGAGGACAATGAGTGACCAGGCCAGGGCTTCGCCTGCACGGGGCACCATCTTCCCCAAGTCCTTCCCCTACGTGGCTTAGGCTTCTCTCCAGCAGGCAAGTTTCCCTGTCCACGGGGGGAGTGTCGCCCATCCAGGCAGGCCCACACATGGGGACGGGAGAGCAGAGGAGAGCCAGGACCCACTGGTCCGGCACCTCCCTGAACCTGAGACTCGGAGGCCCAGGCCACGGCGAGGCCCGAGCGAGGGCAGGTCACGCCGGGATGGGGGAAGCGCGGCTGTTTCCAGGCAGTGGCCTTGGGCAGATTCGTAGATCAGTCACATGAACGAAGACAGAGTCGGGCACAGTGGCTCATGCCCGCGATCCTAGCACTTTGGGAGGCTGAGGTAGAGCCTGGGAGTTCGAGCTCCCAGCTGGAAGGAGTTATAATAAGGTCCTAGGGGTGGGCTGGTGTCCTGCGGAAGGCGGAGTCCGGCAGACACGCACCAGGAGAACACCAAGGGAACGCGAGCATGCCACCTCCAAGCCCAGGACAGGGGCCGGGGACAGATCCTCCTGGGTCCTCACAATGGGCCAGCCTGGCTGACGTGTGGACTGTGAACGTCCAGCCTCCACAGGCGGTGAGATTGTACATTTCAGCCGCCCCGTCTGTGGGCTTTAAACAAACAGAGCACAGCCTATAAGAGCCCCTGTGCCACGTGTCCGAGAGCCACAGGGTAGGGAGCAGCAGCCCCCAGGGCTCATGCCTGCGGGGCAGACGAGGGTGTCGAAGGCGCCGCTTCCCTGCCCCTCTCCGTGGATTTGGTTGGTTGCCTTGCCTGTCCCCACATCTGCACAGTCCTAGTGCCCCCAGCAAAGGTCTCTCCAGGAAACATGCCCGAGGGCAGCTCTGGGTGTGCAGTTTGCAAACTGCTCCGCTTCGCCAGATGAGGCCGGGTCTCACTCCAACGCAGCTGGACTCAGGCAGGTCCCAGGCGGCGGGGGACTGTGCTGCCCGCCGCACCGGCTCCTGGTGCTGGGCACGGTGGTATCTCCACCTCTGGTGTTCCAGGGAGCCGTCGGCAGCGTCTCCCCTCGCTTCCCAGAGCAGGCCGAGCACATCAGCCTCAGGGGTCTCCTCCTCCGTGGCCACCTCCTCGAGGAGCCGAGCTCCTCCTGATCCTCGGCCTTCTTATCTGCTCTTAGTTGGTGACAGAATGGCAGGTGCCTTCCCTACCCGTCAGCTTGCCTCCTCACTTTCTTAAAGGTCCATCTTTGGATAAACAGCAGTGTATCTGAGAGTCACTGCATTTGTCAGTCTTCATCTTTCTGCTTTGTGCTTTTTAATAAAGCATCACTTAGCCTTGAGTTATAACGACATTTTCCGGCTTTGTGTTTCCAGGCTGCCAGTTCTCTTTCCCACACACATTCCTAGGCGTGTGGCGGGCAGAGGAGCGGCCCCAAAGGCGCCTGCACCTCAGCCCAGAGCCTGCGATTGTCCCTCCCGCGGCAGAAGGAACGCTCAGGTGGGGCTGAGTGAAGGCCCTGGCACGGGAGCATCCTGGGGAACTGGGGGCCCAGGCTCCTCCCAGGGTCCTCACGAGAGGAGGGAGGAGGGTGAGTGGCAGAGAGAGGCTGGGAGAGGCCGCGCTGTGGCTGTGAAGGGGAGGAGGGTCACCGAGCCGAGGGACATGGGCGCCTCTGGACGCTGAGAAAGGCGGGCAACGGGTTCCCCCAGAGCCCCAAGAGGAAGCCGCCTGCCCGCGGCCTGATCACAGCCCAGTGAGGCCCGCGTCGTACTGCTCACTTCCAGAGCTGGGAGAGAAGGCGTGTGCCGTTTGACGCCACCAAGGTCGTGGCGGTTCACGTCGGTGGCCACAGGGCGCTCACAGGCCGCGGCCCGGACAGCGGGAGGGAAGGCCTCCAGGTCTCAGCACGTCCGCAGCTCCAGGATCCCTACTCCTAGGCCCCTGACCTGTCATCTTCGCCGGGGTCCTGCAGCTCTGTGGGAAGCCCGGCTTTCGAGAGGGCAGTCCTGGCCTCTAGGTAGGCCCTGGGTTTTCATCCCCCTGCACGGAAACCAGCGAACGCTGCTGGGATCCCAATGCGGCCGCACTGAACCTGCGGGGAACGCAGGGCAGCTGCCGTCTGTCTGCTCAGGGGCGCTCCTGACACCTGGTACCTCCTTCTGTTTCTTTAGTAATTCTTTCTTATTTCTAAAGCAAGGGTCTAAGTTTCTCTGTCGAGATCAGTTCTCATTAGGTACATTCCAAGATCCGTCTTTCCGGTTGCTGGCATCGCAAGGGGCGTGTCTTTGGGAGCTTTGTTTGCGGTAAGCGGCTCACATATAAGGAGCGAGATCGGGTTTCTGTGCCTGTGGCTCATCTCCGGCCACTCCCCTTGATCCCCGAGTCGCCGTGTGGCTCCACCCGCAGACTGGCTTGCTGCTTCTCGCAGAGAATCGCAGCTGTGTGCAGACAGTGCCACGGCAGCTGCGCTCTTTCCTTCTGCCCACGACGCCTTCTCTCCTCGTCTTGCATCTCTCGGCTGGCAAGCCCTCCCGAGGCGTGCTGCACACACATGGGGCTGGCACAGCACACCGAGTGGGCAGCTCATCAGAGGCACACTCACCCCTGGCCTCTGCTCTTTCCCCCGGGGACACTCGCTTTCCTCACCTCAGGGACGCAGCCACTGGCCAACTGTGACCCTCAATACCAGCCCCGTGTACCCGGGAGGGCAGGGAGGTGCCTGCCTCTGGGAGTACCACTAGGGCTGTGATCCCATCGTTACAGGTCAGGTGCTCCACGGCTGCCCCTGGTGGGTGGGAGGGGCCCACACCTGCTGAGCACCCCACGGCTGCGCCTCTCGCCATGTTCTGACAACATTCACCTTGGACACCAGCATGTCCTGGAGACCTGACGCCTCAGAGGTGGACCGTGCCGGCTGGGCTCATCCAGAGGGAAACTGGGGACCGGGACCCCTTGGTGAATGTGGTCCCATGACCTGGACCTGAGGCATCACGCCTGGGGGCAGCCCTGAGGGGAGGCGGGCTGGCCAGCACACCCCACACACTCCCTGCCTGGTGTCCAGAAAGGGTGGGAGAGGGAAGGGCTCCCTGCCGAGAGTCGCCACTCCGCGCAGACTCCCGGAAGCTAAAGCCCTAAACCGAGCAGTCAGAGCCAGCCCTCTGCTCAGAGGCGGCCATGGCCACTGAAGGCGCGCTTCAGTGTCTAGGCCACAGGCAGCATCCTAGTCTGTTTTTTTTGGTGTGTGTGTGTGTATGTCGGGGGTGTGTGTGTTTGGGGGTGTGTGTGTGTGTTTGGTATATGTGTGTGGGGGGGATGTTCAGGGTGTGTGAGGGTGTGTGTGTCTGTTTGGGATGTGTGTGTATGTCGGAGGGTGTGTGTGTGTTTGGGGGGGTATGTGTGTGGGGGGGGGATGTTTAGGGTGTGTGGGTGTGTGTGTGTGTGTGTTTGGGATGTGTATGTCAGAGGGTATGTGTGTGTTTGAGGGGTATGTGTGCGTGTGGGGGGCTGTTTGGGGTGTGTGGGGGTGTGTGTGTCTGGGATGTGTATGTCGGAAGGTGTGTGTGTGTGTTTGTGAGGGTATTTGTGTGTGGGGGGGCTGTTTAGGGTGTGTGGGGGTGTGTGTGTCTGGGTTGTGTGTGTTTGTCGGAGAGTTTGTGTGTGTTTGGGGGGATATGTGTGTGGGGGGGTATTTAGGGTGTGTGTGGGGGGTGTGTGTCTGGGATGTGTGTGTACGTCGGAGAGTTTGTGTGTGTTTGGGGGGGTATGTGTGTGTGAGGGGGGAGGTGTTTAGGGTGTGTGTGTGGGGGTGTGTGTGTCCGGGATGTGTGTGTATGTTGGAGGGTGTGTGTGTGTTTGGGGGGATATGTGTGTGTGTGTGGGGTGTTTAGGGTGTGTGTGGGGGGGGTGTGTCTGGGATGTGTGTGTATGTCGGAGAGTTTGTGTGTGTTTGGGGGGTATGTGTGTGTGGGGGGGAGGTGTTTAGGGTGTGTGTGTGTGTGTGTGTGTGTGTGTTCGTGTCTGTGTGGGATGCGTGTGTATGTCTGGGGTGTGTGTGTGTTTGGGTGTGTGTGTGTGACTGGGTCTTGCTCTGGCACCCAGGCTGGAGTGCAGAGGTGCACACACTGCCCACTGTAGCCTCGCCCTCCCACCTCAGCTCCCGAGTAGCTGGGACTATAGGTGCAGCCCTTGAGATGCATGGGAGCCCCCAGCTCACACTCCACTGCTCTGACCTCTGCCCATGCCCCAGGGCCTGCCAGGGCCTCCTCTGTGCCCCGAGCCCAGGATCTGCTCACAGGGCAGGTGTGGGCCAACAGGGTGGTGCATTCTGCGTGCCCATCCTGGGCACCATGATCCCGGGGTACAGCAGGGAGGCCCCAGTCCCTGCACACCAGCCCCAAGTGAGGGATTCAGCCTGAGGCATACAGGCGTGGCTGAGCTGGGACTTCTCAGAAATGAGAACGAGGGGCTGAGAGGGGAAGAAGGAGAGGCGGTGTAGCCGGTGAACCTTCACTGAGCGGCCAGGGCCTCCCACCGGCTCCCCCGGGACCTCCAGGGCCCTTCCAGCAAGGAAGCAAGCCCGATTAATTTTTTTTTTTTTTAATCATAAGTAGAGACAGAGTCTTCCTGTGTTATACCGGCTGGTCTCAAACTTCTGGACTCAAGTGATCCTCCCGCCTTAGCCTCCCAAAGTGCGAGGATTACAGGTGGGAGCCACTGTGCCCAGACTCACAACTGCTCTTCTCGATTCTGGGGGAGGAGACACTTCCAATGACCTCCACCCCACAGTGTCTATTTTTGCGAGATGCCCTGCCCTGGCAGGAAAGCCACTGGATGGGATTCTTATAAAGCACAGCCTCTGGCCACAGCAGGCACTGGCTCCTTCCAGGAGACGCCCAGTGAGTGTGGGAAGGCAGCGGTGCCAGGCCCGGCTCCTCGGGGACTGACCTTCTGCGCCCTCGGCCTCCCGGCCATGTGGCAGTGACTGCGGCTCCTCCTCCTCCTCCTCCGGGTCGGCCTCCGGCCCGGCCTCCTCCTTCATGCCGCCCCCGGCCTCCTCCAGGAGCGCCCCAGCCGCGCCCTCCCCTGGGGACTTGGGGTCTTCAGGCTTGGGCTTCTTGGGCTGGCTCCGTTTCCGGTGAGACCTGGAGAGGGAGGTTTATCAGGCAGGAGGGGAGACCAGGGAGGGAAGGGCGCCTGGTCTGTGTACTCCATCTGGCAGCACGCAGCCCCCGCCCACCCCAGAAGAGTGCCCGGCAGCAGGGAGCCTCCCAGCTGCGCCGGGGGCAAGGGGAACCCTGGGTGGGGTCCTGCTCTCAGGGGGCAGGAGCTGTGTGGGAGGAGAGGCCGAAGGGAGACGGGGCAATGGACGCTGTGGGGACGGTGTCAAGCGGGGGACGCTGATGACAGCTGGAGATGGGAAGCCGACTGACACCAGGTGGGATGGCGGGTGGGACGGGGCGGCAGGAGCCGCGTGTGCCACGGGACACAGACACGGAGTGTGAGCTCCGAAGGAAACAGCGCTCATGGAAAATGCCTGGACGACAAACGGAACGAGAGGACACTTACGACAGCCCCGGCCTTTTGGTCTCTTTCTTCCTCTCTAGACTTGGTTTCCTCTCCTCCTCAGTCTTTCTCCAGAGTCTGCTTTCTTTCAGACTAATTTGTCTAGAATGTAAATTTCAGGGGGTTTTTCTCTAGGACTTCTGCTCAACTCCCCAGGACGCCTGGTCCTGGGCCCCTGGCTCTGTCCCCGACTCCCTGCGTCGTCTCTCTGCAGCCCTTGAGATGCATGGGAGCCCCCAGCTCACACTCCGCTGCTCTGACCTGTGCCCAAGCCCCAGGGCCTGCCAGGGCCTCCTCTGTGCCCCGAGCCCAGGATCTGCTCCCAGGGCAAGCATGGGCCAAGAGGATGGTGCATTCTGCATGCCCAGCCTGGGCACCATGATCTCGGGGTACGGCGGGGAGGCCCCAGTTCCTGCACAACAGCCCCAAGTGAGAGATCCGAGTCTGAGGCATACAGGCGTGGCTGAGCTGGGACTTCTCAGAAATGAGAACGAGAGGGGCTGAGAAAAGAAGAGGGAGAAGTGGCACAGCCGGTGAACCTGCACTGAGCGGCCAGGGCCTCGCACCGGCTCCCCCGGGACCTCCAGGGCCCTTCCAGCAAGGAAGCAAAAGCTTTTTGCAGATGGGAAGGGGGTGGCTCTCAGGGAGCTCAGGCAGAAGCCGGGACTGCGGAGAAGCCGAGGCCTGGCAGGTCACTAGTGCCTCCCGAAGGCAAGTGATGTCGCATCTCCTCCAGGCCCACCCCCAGGCTGCCCCACGCCCTGGCCTGACCAGGGCCCTCCCTAGGCCATGAGCTCGAGGCCACACAGCCCAGCTCCCCAGCCGCCTTTCTCCCGTTCCCTACTTGAGATCCAGCCACTACAAGCCCACCAGCCGCCAAGCAGAGCTGGGAGTGCCAGCGCTTCCCGGGCAATTGCCAATGCCAGCTGCGGCTTCCAGGCCCTTTCTGTGTCTACTGTCCCCGTGAGTTCAGACTTGGACACCTCAATCCCACAGGGGTCCCTGTGGCAGCTGCCCCTCCAAGAACCAAGTGGTCAGCAAGGTGGGGCAGGCTCATCTGATGGGGTGGGGTAGACCCGCCAACGGGGCTTCCATCACCAGGACCAGCTTGTCGCTGCCTGGGCCAAGCTGTCACATGGGCCAGCAGCAGCCCACGCTCCCCCAGGACACTTGGACCTGACCCCTGCCCACCGCTGCTCCCAGCCACTCTGCCCGCCCTGTGCTCCATGCTGGCTTCTGGGGCGCCTCCTCCAGGAAGCCTTCCTAGAACAGTAGTCACTGCCAGCCCTCCTTGCTCCTCAACTGCCTGACTTGCTAGAATCAGTGCTCCCCGATGTCTGCAGCATGGCCCACCACGATGACTCAAGGCAGAAAGCGGGTGGACCGGAGGCATGGCATCACACAGCATGGTGCACACAAAGTCGCTGCAGGGCGGCCAGGTGGAGGCGGGAGGCAGGCAGGGGCGGGCGTGGGGCCAGAGTCACTAACACAGGGAGCAGGAGGTGGGTAGGGGACACGGGGGCTGCCCCTGCCCTCCAGGGAACATTCTCCACCACAGCAGCCAGAGGACAGCTCTGGGCAGGCAGCTCAGCCTCCTCCACTTGTGGGCTGAGGAAATGCTGGGTGCCTGCTGCACATGGAGACAGCGGGCTCAGGAGTAAGGAGCTTCAGAGTGGCGCTGGGGTCAACTGGCTCTTGTCACCACTGTCGTCCCGAGGCGGGTTGCCCTCCTGGTCTGGGAATGCCCCAGGGCTGCAAGGCCGGGATGCCACGGTGGGGCTGCCCAGGTCCCAGACAGCACCAGCAGAAGGGCACCCCCCTCTCCACTCACCTGGCTCCGCAGCCCCCTCTCCCACCCACTGCAGTCCCTCCTTCCACCCCTACCCTGAAAACCCGCCGGAGACCTCACTTATGACCACGGCCCTCCCCTCCTACAGCCGACCACGGGCACCCCCACGGCCCTCAAGCCCTACTGTGCCTGCCCCAGAGGGCCCCCGGCCTGTCCTGGTGCCCAACGCCTACTGGGCTCAGAGGTCTGGGACCTCATCCTTGCAGCCCAGCCCTTCCCTACCCACAGCAGTGCCAGGCTGAGACCCCCGGGCTCCACACTACACGGAACTGGGTAGAGTAGCAGCAAGGGGAGCATGGCCCACGGCCAAGGGGCGTCCATCACTTGGGGTGTCTCCAGGGTCCTAAGAGCACTCCTCTTCCCGACCCTGATGCCTTCATCCCCCTTCTGTCTCTGCAGCCGATGATGCTTGTTTCTGGATCTGGCTCCCGGCACAGGCACTGAGGCTTTGGCCATCCTCACCAGCCTCCATGACCGTCCCCTTCTCTGTCTGCACCTGCCACCATCTTCCATTGCAGCCAAATTCCACATTTACGCTTTTATGCCCCATAAACATTGTGCATTCATGAGCTGCAGAGCAACTTGGGCTGCATTCCCCGCCTGCCCTTCCCAGGGTCTGGATCTGGCCTCCTGCTTTGGATGCTTAGCTTCCTCGGTATCTCTGAGCTCCCTGCCATTGCTCTTAAACTCCTGCTGTGGCCTCCTACGCAGGGTGCCCCCCACTCCCCAGTGACACCTCTGGGGGTGTTGGTTCCTTCTCCCATGATCTTGAGACTCCCCTTGACTCTCCTGGGTTAGCTCTTGTTCCCTCAGTTCCATGGCTTTCTTGGGTTTACGTCCTTGTTTATCTGGAGCACATCCTGCAACAGCTTCCTGAGAAAGGAGGTGGAATCCCAGACTCTGCATGTCTAAAAAGATCCTTATTCGCCTCACACATTTCTTGGCAATTTGGCTAAAGGATTTGGGGAGAATTATTCCTCTTTTGACTTTTGAAGGCCTTGTTCCTTTGTCTTTTAGCTTGAGGCATTATGACTGTAAATCCAGTGCTAATAGGGTCTCCTGTTCTTTTTATTTATTTTATTTTTATTTTTTGACAGAGACAGGGTGTTGCTATGTTGCCCAGGCTGACCTCAAACTCCTGGCCTCAAGTGATCCTCCTGCCTTGGCCTCCCACAGTGCTGGGATCATGGCACCTCGCCAGCCCCGGTCTGGTAAATCTGTTTGCTCCAGAAGCTTTCAAGGTCTTTGTTTCATCCAGGAGTTGAGAAATTTCGCAGGGATGCATTGTGTTTTGGGTAATTTCCATCCTTGGGTAGACTTTTTAACCTGGAAATGCAAGTCTTTGGGTCCTGGGACACTTTTCTCTTTCTGAAACTCCCGTCAGGGACTGGATTTCCTGGACTTCCTAATCCTTCCTATCTTCCAGCTCTTTCTGTCTGTGCTGTGGGAGGGGCTTCCTCAAGCACTCCCCCATCCACAGTGGGGATTCTCTCTTCTCTGGATGGTAACAGCTGAGAGCCACTTGTCCTGGGAACGTTCCTCTTCACAGCAGAGTCCCAGTACCGCTCCAGGGCCCTGGGGTCCTGCATTCTTTTTCTACGGAGCTCTGCCTTTAACTGCTGTGCAGACCCTGCCTTTGTCATGGGAGCGCAGCCTCCAATGTGTGGGGCCCCTGGCCTTTTGTCCTTCTGTGCACGGGGTGCTGAGCCGTGTGTGAGCTGGGCTGGTAAATGCAGTGGCGGGGACCGGTTAGGGCAGGAGCCTGTGACTCTGGGGGAGCCCCTGGAGAAGCATCTGTGGCTTCGCTTCACTGGGCCCCTTTGTTCTCTGGGAAAGGACCCTGGCTCCTCTCATCTCTTCTGTCTTTGCGGGTGGGTGAGACCGTCAGCCAGGCCCCACTGCACACCCAGGAAGGCGCCTCCCTCTGCCCAGAGGCCCCCACACCCCCGAGCCCCCCGGGAGCAGCCCACGTCCGCCCGCGTGTCTTTCTGCAGCCCCGTGGGGCGGCCCAGCCGCTCCTTGCTGGCTGTCCTCCTGGTTGCCAGCCGATGGCATCTCCTGCCTGCCCTGCCCTTCTTTTCAAAGCCTGCAGACGTGCTCAGCTGCCACCAGCCCCTCTCCTGCTCTCTGTACTTCACTCCCTGGTGTTTCAGTGGTGTTTCAGGAGAGAGTGGAGATAAACAGGCACTTAGCCTGCCAGGCTTAACTGGACACCCAGGCCCATTCCTGCGAGCCAAATGGCGGCGGTAGTCCAGATAACTGCACGAGGGGGAAGCAGGCGCCCTCCGCGGCGTGCATGGCAGGAGGCGAGTGGACGGCCTCTGGCGCCGTCACCAGGTACCACCAAGCACCTGCAGCACCCAGGGTGGGACCAGCAGCTCTCAGTGCTACGCTGGCTCAGGGCTCCTCACAGGGCAGGGAGGAGGGGCTGCCCCAGCCTTGACCCCAGACTGAGCCCTCAGACCCAGCCCTCCACCCCCGCCCACTGACCCTGTGCTAAGGAATTGCACCTTTGGGAAATTGAGGGGCTGCTCTAGGAAAGAGACAGGAGACAGCGAGTGAGTCCCTGAGGCTGCAGGTGCCCTGCAGGGGCCAGTGGCCCCCATGCTCATGAGGTTCCGTCCCCGAGGGCTGAGGTCCCTGTTGGCAGGGAGGGCTCAGGAATGCAGCCCGGGTGTGGCAGCCTGGGTGGGGAGTCGGGGCCAGGGGTGTGGTGGTGTCTGCACTGGCTCGGTGGTGACAGGCAGCACGGTGCTCGGAGGAGGTGGGGGAACGAGGCCTGGGCCCGGCAGGCTCACAGGGCAGCAGTGGGCAGGAAGGCTGTGGGAGGCGGGTACACAAATGACCTGCTGGGAGCTCACACCTGCTGGAGCACGTGTACGTGGCACTTATTGCATGGAAAGTCCCTGCATGGACAAGCGTGGCATGGAGCACTGAGAGGGCTCCAGCCCAGGTAGGGAGCCAGAACGCACGGCGCCGCCGGGAGAGGGAAGGCTGTGGGCGCCACCAGGAGCCAGGCTGCAGTATCAGGCGACCCATAAATCGGGGAAAAATACAAGCAGCCTCTAACGCTCGCCCAACAAGATTTAGTTCCGAAGAGACCCATGTAAGGCGGCGAGGTGGGAGCAGGCTGTGTCCTCTGCGCCCACACGGCTGTGCCGAACCATCCACACCCCATGGGACCTGGTAAACACATGGGGGCCCTCCCACAGCCATGCCGAGAGCAAGGAATTTTGGACCCCACTGGGGCGAGAGCATGGCACCCACCCTGATGCCATCCGTTGGTCTAGGGCAGGAGTTCCCACCAGGGAACACTGGGTGATGTCGGGGAACATTTGCGGTTGTCAAGACTGGGGATGCTCCTGGCATGGAGTGGGTGGAGGCCAGCGAAGCTGCTTAGCACCCTGCAGGGCCCAGGAAGCCCCCCACCGACCCCCACCAGAGAAGGATCCAGCCTGTGTCCACAAGCCCCTCATCCGGGAGACAGAGCGAGCCAGTCTGCTGCGTCTCCCCACACAGCCAGAGCCACGGATGCTCGGACGGGGCCACCCTGGCCCCAGGACACGCCCTCAGGGAGGGAGCCTGGCTCAGGGGAGAAGCAGAGCCCTGCAGAGAGGGTCCCACGGGGCCAGTGCAGAGGCCCTTCTGAGAACCAGCCACCTCCCTGGTGGAGGGAGGACAGTAGGCTTGGGCTTTGAAACGTGAGTCACCCATCCTCCTCTCCAGAGAAAAGCACGCCTATGACTTAAAAAAAAAAAAAGCAAAAGCAAAAAAAAAAATCAGCCTTGTTTTACATATTGAAGGCTTTAAAGAAAATTACATCCTTGGGAAGCTGACTTCATTTGTTATTCAGGTTCGCTGCTGGGTGAAGGCAGCCCCCAGGATGGCAGTGCAGGCGGGGACCGGAGGGGGGCTCCTGGGAGGAGCAGGTTGTGACTAGGAGCGAGGGGGTGGCCGGGGCAAGGAGGCCAGGCTGTGCAGGGACTGGTTCTGGGGGGTCCGCTTCCTGTGTGCAAAGAAGGTTCCTCACAGCAGTGTGCACAGGAGCCGCGCAGTGGCTTCCATGTCTCCTCCTGGCAGGCAATTTAGATGGCCTCTCGTCCCATTTCACTCCGGGAACACAGTGCCTGTTTATTGGCAATCCGCTCTGTTGACCAATTAGCCTGAGCCACAATCAATTAACCATTATGCAAACAGCACGTCCAGCCTGGCCTGGGAGCTGGGCAGCACGCGCTGTGCCAGGCTGGTGGGGGCACCTGCGGCAGCCTCAGCAGGAAGCGGCTCTTCCTGAGCAGGCAGGAGGCAGGAAATCAGACGGTGGCTAACAGGAGCAGCTTCACCTTGGGGGCTGTCGGGAGGGGTGGAGGGAACATTCCCTGAGAGAGGCCGCAGGGTGGGGAAGACGGAGGAGGCCGAGGCTGAGGCCCAGACTCACAGACAGACGGACATGTGGAAAAGGCCGCACCCGCCTAGGAGAGAAGGTTCTGGACCAGCAGTGACTTCTCAGAAACCAGTTCAGAGGTCTGTTTCTGCAGAGCATGGTGGGGGCCGAAGTAGGGGATCCACCCCAGAAGGCTGAGCCGCCCCCAACCTTGGTGCTCAGTGGCTGGGTTTCGAGTGGGCACCATCCATGGCCAGCTGGGAGAGGATCAGGCCAGCAGTGACTGGACGGCTGCAGAGGGAAGGTCACTGCGCAAAGGGAAGGGGAGGTCGCCCCCACACTGGGGCCGCCACAGTTGGCGGAAGACCAGCCCTGCCAGCAGCCCGTCTGGGTACAGCCCACAAGCCAGGGACGGTGTTTACGTGGTTTTTTCCCCTGAATACACAAGGTCTTGCTCCGTCCTTTAGGCTGGAGTGCTGTGGTGCAATGCTGACTTGCTGCAGCCTCAACCTCCTGGGCTCGAGTGATCCTCCCGCCTCAGCCTCCTCCTGCCTCAGCCTCCTGAGTAGCCGGGACCACAGGAGGACACCACCGCACCTGGCCGGTTTTTAAATTTTCTGTAGAGATGGGGTCTCACTACGTTGTCGTTGTCCAGGCTGTTTTCAAACCCCTGGACCCAAGCAATCCTCCTGCCTTGACCAGGAGTCCCAGCGTGCAGAGACTACAAGTGTGATACCAAGCCTGGCCGATGGTCACATTTTTAAGTAGCTCAAAAAAGGAAATTCTCATATTTGGTAGCACGTGAACGTTATCAGATCCAGATTTCAGGTCTATAAATAAAGCTGCATGGACACAGCCACACGCATTTCTTCGCCGTCTGTCATCTGCAGGGATCTTGAGTTGCCATGCGGAGTGGACAAGTGGAGACACAGGAGGTCTGGCCTGCAAAGTCGCCATGTCACAAATGTTTGCTCTCCGGCCCTTCCCAGGAGGAGTCGGCTGAGCCCACTCTGTGCCGTCCCCCCACCACCACCGGCTCCAGCTCCAGCTCAGGGGATTCCTGATGTTCCTTGGGCACCAAGTAGGAGTGAAATCTATCAACAATTGTGCCAAGGACAGCTCAGAGGCCTGGATGCCTGGATGCTTCCCAGAGGAGGGGCGGGGAGGCCAGCCTCGCCTTCGCCCTGGGCGTGACGTGGATCTTCTCGGCCGGGACCTGCCTCGGTGTCCCCACGGCCTCTTGCAGTCAGAGGCCAGGACGCTACAGACGCTCTGCCCTCTCCTCCCGGCAGACACCGGACCCTCGCTGGGAGGCTCTGTGCGGCAGTGGGGACCCGGATGTACAGGGAGGGGTTCTGAGTAGGAGGAGGGCGTCTAGGGTCATGCCGGGGGGCCGGCTTCAGCAATCCTCACCACGATCTCCAATCCAAGAAGCACTTTTACACCAGAGGAGCCGCCGCAGACACAGAAGGGAAGGGGCCCTGAGGTCCACCTGATGCCCCTGAGTCCTTGCACGGGATCCGCCCGCTCTCAGCACGGGGGAGGGGCCTAAGTAGCCCAAGAGTAGAAACGTGGAGACAGAGAGGGACTGGGACCCACGTGGCCTGGTGTCTCTGCGGAAGCAACGGCGCAGGGCCTGGGGCCGCTGAGGGGATGTGACAGGAGTGTGGGAGCCCGTGTGTGTGAGCAGCAGGGACAGGGCCCGCGGGAGCAGGGCCTACCCCGACCCACAGCAAGGCGAGACCTCCGGAAAACACTGTGCCTCAGACGCAAAGAGAAACAGACAGAACAGGAAGAGCAGGATGAACGAGGAGGTGGGGCGGGAACAGGAAGCGAGGAGTGGGACACGCCTGGAGCTCCTGCCGGTGGGAAGGGCTGGGGCCGGTCAGGAGGCAGCCCCTTGGGGACTCACCTGCGCAGGAGCTTGGCCTTGAGCGAGGCCCGGGACGCGCTCCAGGAGCTCAGTTCGGGGCTGGTGAGCGCCGTGGGCCGCGTGTGGTCCAGCACCGTGAGGTCCTTGCCCTGCTTCCACAGCTCGTAGCGCTCAGGCTGGAGGATGCGCACGAACACATCCATGGAGATCTTCACCATGTCCTTCCGGCACGTGCACTGTTGGCAGAGACAGGCGCCTGAGCCCCCGCGCCGCACCCCAGAGCAGGCGGGACCCTCCCATGCCCCATCCCACCACTGCGCTTTCCGCTTCTAGAACATTTTTCTTTTTGATACAGGGTCTCACTCTGCTGCCCAGGCTGGAGTGCAGTGGTACAATCATGGCTTACTGCAGCCTCAACCTCCCAGGCTCAAGTGATTCTCCCGCCTCAGCCTCCCAAGTGGCTGGGACTAGAGGCACCCACCACCATGCCTGGCTGATTCTTAGGAGAATTTTTAGAGATGGGGTCATACTTTGTGACTCAGGCTGGTCTTGAACTCTTGGGTTCAAGGGATCCTCTTGCCTCAGCCTCCCAAAGCCCTGGGATTACAGGTATGCACCACCACTCCTGGTCTGCTTCTGTTCTAGGAAGCCGGAACAACCCAAGAACAGGCCCAAACGCCAAGTGTTTTCAGCTTTGAGAAACTGTGCCACACTGTGCGTCAAAAGCATCACAGACGATGTGCAAATGCATGCACACGGGTGTGTGTGTTAATAAAACTTTATTGACGGCCGGGCGCGGTGGCTCAAGCCTGTACTCCCAGCACTTTGGGAGGCCGGGGCAGGCGGATCACAAGGTCAAGAGGTCAAGACCACCCTGGCCAACATGGTGAAACCCCGTCTCTACTAAAAATACAAAAATTAGCTGGGCGTGGTGGTGTGTGTCTATAGTCCCAGCTACTCGGGAGGCTGAGGAAAGAGAATCGCTTGAACCCGGGAGGTGGAGGTTGCAGTGAGCCAAGATCGCACCACTGCACTCCAGCCTGGGTGACAGTGCGAGACTCCATCTGAAAAAGTAAAATCAAAAAATAAATACAACCTCACTGACGAATACAGGCCAGGGCCAGATCTGACCCGCGGGCAGCGTTGTGGAGACTCCTAGTCTAGACTCTAGAGGACAAAGTAGCCCCTGGGAGTCTCCGCAGGCATAACGAAGGGCCAGGGGGAAGCTCTGGGGGGTTGGGGGGCCAGAGGCACGATCCCCGCTCTAAGGGGACACAGACCTTGTCTCCTGCTGGGGAGAGACAGGCCCAATCTCTGCCAGCCCTCACCTCAGCCTCGCAACTCCACGTGGAACTTTCTGCCCTCATCAATCAGGCACAGGAGAAGTCCGTTTCTAAACATCGTAAGACTCCTCTGTTTCAAGTACCTGTCTTGCTGCCACCACCCGTGCTCAAAGAGACGAAGGACACGGGAAGGGAAAGACGTCATTCAACTCGACTACTCCTTTGCCCTGACAAACCTTTCCAGGCGGCCCGCACTTTGCTGGAGTCACTGACATATTTACGACCCCAAATCTGAAGCTGTGTGGTGGGGGATGGGCGGAAACCTTCATGTGGCATTTCCCGAAGCTTCTGCCTCCCCATCTTCGCCGGTTCCAGGGGCAGCCACGGAACCTTCTGCTGGATCCGGGAGCAGGGACAGGAGGGAATATTTATGGCCGAGCGATTCCCAGCAAACTCAATTCATTTAATGAAAGATTGTGCGGGAGAGAGAGGTTGGCGGTGTCGTTTGGCCGCCGAGTGGCGGGAGCACAGATGGTGCCCGCGTTTCAGATTCCCGGTTGGGCCGGCCGCCCTGGCGTCCCCATCGACAGCAGCTTAGGGGATCTGTATTGAGCGGTTTTGCCACTGCGTCTCCTTAAGTAATTAAAAAAAGCACCTGTGTGCACCCACGGAGGGGACAAGCAGACATGCTCCACAGAGCACATCGCCACCGCCTGGAGTCCGGCCTGAGCCCCCTCGCCCAGCCGGGGCTGGCCCAGCTCCGGACGCATCCCCTGCCCTGCGGGCTGACACCGCTGCCAGGATGAAGCTGCTGGTGCCAGCCTGCCCACAGCTGGACTAGAAGGAGGGGGCAGCTGGGAGCATTCCCGTGAGTCTCCACGTGGCTCTGCAGGGAGCTGGGGAGCCAGGGCACCCGAGAAGGAAACAGGGAAAGAAGCAAGGCCGGGGGGTAACAGAGAGGGATGCACAGCCTCAGGAGTCGAGGACATGGGGTGGTCACTTCTGAGTGCTGGGCAGCTCAGCAGGGCCACAGTGCAGGAGAGGAACTCACCAGGGCCGTGAGGAAACCCAGCTCCCCTGAGCTACAGCCTCCTGCTGAATGCCCAGCCCCCACTGCAGCCACCAACTCTGATCAGGCGCGCTTGCAGGAGCTACGTCCCCCCACAAGGGCGAGCCGGGCACGTCAGGACTTGGTGGGCTGTCGTGCTGCGGCTGGGAAGGGCTTGGTGCAGGTGGGAGGGAGCCTCGACGCAGAGTCCTCAGGCAGGGCAGACCTCGCTGTCTGCTTTCATTCTTTTCATTAGCGAGGCCCCGACTGTCCTCACCACAGCCCCGCCCAGCCCCCCACTCTCTGGGACACCCGTGTCTGCAAGGGAGGGGACGGACCCTGCCTGCTCCAGTTCCTGCTTCCCGACTGGGCAGTCCCCCGTCAGCACTCGAGACAGAGATGGAAGGCGCCCTCCAGGGGAATCTGGCCGTGTCATTAGTTTCTGATGGAGAAATCAGGCACAAACAGGGCAAGAGGAGGCCTGCACGGTCCCCCAAGGCCTGAGCACGCCCCAGGGCCCCATGTTCCGCGGTGTGGAACTGCGTGATACACACAGCCACCAGAACCACATGCATGGGCAGGGCCGCCCCGAGAGCCAACGGAGAAGCTGGGCGAGTCTGACCAGGACAGGGTGGCGGTGCCCCTCAGTGCTGAGCAGATTCTGAGGACAGGGAGAGGTGCAAGGCCAGGAGGTGGGGACTTAGGTGGGGGAAGTGGAGCATGAAGCCCCCACCGCCAGCCAAACACGCCATGTTACCTGTGGGTCACGGCCCCAAGTTACCCTGGCCTGCCTTGGTACCAGCCTCTCGTCTACGGCTTGGGCCTGCCAACTGCAGCCCTCGGCCCCCATCACTCTCCCCAGCCCCAAGATCCTGGTCTCACTGCTCTGGCCTGGGCTCGAACCCATGAGCTTCTTCTAATTCCCAGGTGAGGCCAGCAGAGCGGAGCCTCAAAGCAAGGCCACCCCTGTGGGTGCCCCAGACGCCAAGCAGAACCGGGTTCTTGGACAGCACTCCCATCAGGGGGCGGCCTGACCACCCGCCAAGTGTACCTCGGGGGCTGGACAGCGCCGCTCGCAGGCGAATCAGTGAAGCTTCACAGCGCTCCCGCGTGCAGGAGACATGCCACGCCCTAACCGCCGACGGCAGAGGGAGAGGTGGCTGCTGAGTCCTGCAGAATCCCCCAGAGGAGGAGGGTGGGTCCACATCACAATCCCCACTCGGCCCCCAGCGAGCTCAGAGCAGACACCAGCAGCCTCAGGAGGACGCAGGGAGGAGCCATGCAGCTCCGCCAAGCCTGGATGACAGGCGGAACTTTGCACACTCCAGGCAAGCTCGTCCCTAACCTCCCCCTGCCAGCGATCTCACCCAAGGAAGGAACGAATTCAAAGATGTCCTTTGCTTTTATATTGAAAGACAAGCACGCCTGCACTGTGCGCGCACGCACACACACGATTCTAACCAAACCATTCAACCATCGTGCACAAACTAAATAAACGATAGATTCCTGTAACAGGGTGGCGTGCGCTGGAAGACGTAGTTTACAGGCCCCTTTCAATGACAGAAACATCCTCGGGACTGTCTGTTATCTAAAGACATACAAAATGCACGGTGAATACAGCAAGACCCCAATTATGGGCAAGGGTCTTTAAAGACAGGGAAATGCACCCACACACTAACTGTGGTTCTTTCAATGGTGGGATTAAGCACTTCTGGGCTACTTATTTCTCTAAATCTCTTCATTGAGAAGGCATATCATCCAAGGTGGGCCCATGGGCCACATCTGGCCTGCCACTTGTTTTTGTGAATAAAGTTTTATTGGCACACAGCCATGCCTGTTCATTTATGTATCATCCACAGCTGAGCCCGTGCTGCAAGGGCAGGGCTGAACATTCAGGGAGGGGGATGCAAAGCTGCAGACAGTCACTATCAGGTCCTTGACAGTTCAGTTTGAGCTGGCTCGAATGGTGGCTCACACCTGTAATCCCAGCACTTTGGGAGGCCGAGGCAGGAGGATCGCTTGAGGCCAGGATTTTAAAACAGGTCTGGGCAGCATAGCAAGAGTGTGTCCCTACAAAATTATTTTTAAAAAATTAGGTGAGTGTGGTGGTACACACCTACTGTCCTAGCTACTTGGGAGGCTGAGGTGGGAGGATCACCTGAGCCCGGGGGGTCGAGGCTGTAAGCGAGCTGTGATCATGCCACAGCACTCCAGCCTGGGCGACAGAGTGAGACCCCGACTCAAAAGAAAAAGCTTGCTGGAGCCTGTCATAAGCCATGAAGTCACTTTGGTACTGTAACTTGCAGTGTAACAACCTCAGGGCACATCACATCCCACAGAGCAGCTTCAGCACTAGGGGAGCAGTCGCAGGTGTGTCTGCGTAAACATGGGCAGCAGTGCCATTTTTTGCTGGGCATAGGGGCCGCCCACGCCCCGCCACTGGCTTCCAGGCCCTGACTGCCCCTGCTGGGAAGCGGTCCGGCTCCAGGCACAGAGAGGCTCAGCCTCGCACTCTGCCCCGAGTCCCATGCCTGCAGCACCGTCGGCCTAAGATGGCACGTGCTGTGGGCACACTGCCCCCAGAACCCAAGGGCAGCTCAGGGAGCCGGGCCCACTGCACCTCAGCCTCAGGGGGGACTGGACCCCGTTGCCTAGATGGAGCCTAGCGGGTGTGACTCTGCCGGCCTCACACCTGACCCAGCTCCAAACTCCCGGAGGCCACGGACCTCGCACGCTCCTGCTGGGACGGCCCCAGTTGTCTTAACGAGCCCAGACGCTTACGCATGGGAGAGAACAGCAACTTTGGTCCCTGAAATGACGTCAGGACCCAGGAGTCAGGCTCTGGCTCGCCCGGGTTTGCCGAGACCGGCCCAGGGCCTGGGTAAGGGCAGGGGCGCGGCCTCAGGAGTGAACTCTTCTGCCTCCCATTTTGGGGGGCGGGGAGGGTGCCCATTTTCTCACTGAGCTCAGTTCCAATACGCTCCACCTAAAAGCAGGCCTATTTTGGAAGCTCCTGCGGTAAACACATGATGTCTGAATCCTGAAAGTGGTGCTGCCAGGCAAAACCCCTTCCAAGCCAGAGCGTCCCTGCGCCTGCTCTTGGCCGGGTTCAGAGCTGTCTGCCTCAGAATTGAAAGCACGTTTTAAAGACCTTTAATTTCCCAAGGTTTTAGTTGCTGGAAAAAAAAAAGAAAAAAAAAAGGTACTGATCTTAGATTAGATTCTGCAGTTGTAGCTATAAAACCCGGAGCAAAACGTTTTCCAACTTTTAGCTCCAGAAGAGTCACATCTCCCGTGTCTGAACTACTACAGGCTCTGAATTAATAAGTCTCAATTAATGCAGTTTCACTGTGCAACGCCAGGGCCCTGCCCTGAAGCGGCTCACAGTGTAAGTGGGAGACAAAATAAACACACGTGAGAAGCCGGGGGACCCAGGGGCCATGCACCGGCGTGCGTGCCTGTCCTGTCACTGCCGGGGTGGGGGTGCACAGGCCAGAGTGAGCTCCTCTGCTTTTCCGGGTCCTGCCAGTGGGACGCGTCGGCCACGGATTCGGCCAGTCTCCCTGGCACCCGCACAGCAGCCACAGGACGTGTTTTCCCAGACAGACACCGTCCAGGAGGGCCAGGCTGCAGGCAGATGTGGGGAGGCCCCTCCTCCTGCCCCTCACCCACGCCGTGACATGCGGGTGGCTGAGCCCCACCAAGGTCTCCGAGGACCTGGTGTGAAGGTGGCTGGCCTGCCCTGGTTCTGTAGAAGGTGGCCGTGTACCCCCATGTTACCTCCTTCAGGATCAAGGCCGTGGTGGGGGAAGGGGATCGGGAAGGGAACGGCTCGCAGAGCGGAAGACAGGCCCGCCGGGCTCAGGGCTGTCCCCTCCGTCCTCCTCTGACAAAATCTCCTAACATGGCTAATGTGAGTCCCCACTGACTGATGCCACCCCAGGCGCTTAAGAAAACCCTGGGTGGAGAGAGGGTCTAGCAGGAGGCTGGACCGGATGCAGCTGCCGCTTGCAAATGGCGGCCCGGGAGGGATGACTGCCAGTTCAGGGGTCCGGGACTAACTTCAGTACCGCTGCTGCTGGCTGGCCCCATCACTTGGAGCCCGGACACCAAGCCAGAGTGCTCTGAGCAGTGTGGCTGTCACCCGCCTCTGAAGACTGACACACCCGACAGCCCGATCTTCCCGACAGGTCTCAGAGGACCTGCGGCTGCGCTGCGAGGAAAACGAGAAGGCGGCGGGGCTGCTGGCTTGCCTCTGGGTATGCAGAGCAGGGCAGGGGCA
Source organism: Saimiri boliviensis (assembly GCF_048565385.1). Lineage (NCBI taxonomy): Eukaryota > Metazoa > Chordata > Mammalia > Primates > Cebidae > Saimiri > Saimiri boliviensis. Next base: position 41,327,155 of record NC_133462.1, read on the forward strand.
GAGACAAAGAGATTGCTTTCTTTCAAACCATGAAAAAAACAGAAATCAGAACGTAGACGGGCTCGAGCCGGCAGCCGCAGAGCCCAAAGCCTGCTTCAGGACGTCGTGCCAACCGTAATTGGCTCATGTAGTGTCTGCTGCAGACAGCGGGGCAAGGGTCAGAGAGCCGAGGGGTGGCCAGGCCCGCCCGGTGCCCACAGGAAGCGCACGCCCGCCCTGGCTTGGCAGGCTGACCGGCCCCACTGGCAGCAGTGCCTTTCAGAGGGGGTGCCACCAACTGCCCCACATGTCCTGCCCAGCGCTGCCTGCTGGGACACCCCAGGCTGCCCTGCAGGCCATCACCAGGACTGGCCTGTGTGGGAGGGGTGGGTGGGGGCGTGGGCAGGCCATCGCCAGGAGAGGCGGCTTTCTCTCCACCTTGCACTCCCCGGGGCTTTCAAGTGAAATAAATTTAACCTTTTCATGGGAATAAATATGAATGTTCAATCAAAGCTGGAGTCTTCTTACTTAGCACCGCCACAGCACTGGACTCGCAGAGCTACTCATCAGGGAGGCCGGGGGGAGGAAGCGGGAGAGACGCTGACGTCAGGGGCCGAATCCACAGGCCACAGTGGACCAGGGCTCTCCTGCAGGTGGGGGGGTGCTGCACCCACCACCCATCCCTGTGAAGGGAGAGCCTGAGGGGAGCCTCGACTCCCTGCTGTGGTGAGACCCCTCTCAACACCAGACCAGCCAGAGACCGGGAGGGGTCCCAGAGGCTGGGATTATAGGCGCGCCACCACACCCGGCTAATTTTTGTATTTTTAGTACAGACGGGGTTTCACCGTGTTGGCCAGGCTGGTCTTGAACGCCTGACCTTACATGATCCACCTGTTTTGGCCTCCCAAAGTGCTAGGATTACAGGCGTGAGCCACCGTGTTTGGCAGAAAAGGCACACTCAAAAAGAATTTAAACCCATCATTAAACAGCGTCCTCCGAAATGAAAGATACTACATCCTGAAAGAAGAGCAGGGCTTAGAAGCAAAGGAGTATCAGGAGTACAGGAAAGGGTGGAAATGACAAACACCAGTCAAAACATCAACAGACAGGTGAAGTGAGGGAGCTGAGGAACCTTCCCAGAAAAAAATCAGTACAAAAGACAGGGGCCAGGTATGCTGGCTCACGCCTTCCTCCCAGCACCTTGAGGCCAAGGCGAGAGGATCACTTGAGGTCAGGAGTTCAAGGCCAGCCTGGGCAATGTAGCGAGAACCCCATCTCTACAAAAAGGAGCCGACATGGTGGCACCGGCCTGTGGTCCGAGCTACTTGGGAGGCTGAGGGAGGAGGATCACTTGAGCCTAGGAGTCGGAGGCTGCAGTGGGCTGTGACCGCAGCGCGGTACTCTAGCCTGAGACCCTGTCTTGTTCTAGAGCGAGACCCTCTCGCTGCCTGCGCGCCCTGTGGAGTCCGTTTCTCATGTGGAGTTCCCGCCCCCCCGCTGTGCCCCCCTCTGCGAAGGGCTGAGGGATCTCTCCGGGACTCTGATCTCCTCCGGGAGGTGCCGCCCTCAGGCCCTGTTGTCAAAGGGGAGAAGTCTCAAAACTTCACTGCCTTTCCCCTCTCAAGAAGCCCCTGGAGGGTACGCCCCTCAGAAATGGGGTCACAGCAGGTGTGGAGGCCAAAGCAAGTCCATCTCGGATGCTAGCCTGTCACGCTGGCTTCTGGGAAGGGCTCCGGGATTTCCAGTTCACCTACCGCTCCCTGTGAGAGGCGGCACTTACTGTCAACGCTGCCCTTCGGGCCAACAGCCCTGGGGTTTCCAGGTTTCAGTTGTCCCGCACACCCCTGAACGACCTTTCCCTATGGTCTCAAGCCCTGGGCCTGGGGGTGAGGATGCAGGGACCACTGTCTTGTCTCACTGGTGCCACGGACATGGACATGGCTTCTCTTCGTCCATGCTCATTACAAGTCTCTCTCGGAGACACTGGGTCCCCGTCTCTTTCTTTGGCCTCTCAGCATCCTTGGACTTTGGGGCAAATCTACACAGAGCCGCTCATCGTGTTTAAAGAGAAAGGCAGTGAAAGGGCCTCCCGGAGCCCCGCAATCCTCTCCGCTGCCCACTGCCACCCCGTGTGTGCCCAGCACTACCGAACTGGAGGCGGGTCTGTGTGACCCAGGTCCCCCTCAAAGAGTCTCTGCCAAATGGAAAGAAAGCAGCAGCTGCAGGCTCAGAAACACGCCCTGCGTGCCCCTCGGAGGCAGGGACGAGGGACACAGCGTGTGAGGAAGCGACTGGGAGGAGGCGCCTGTCTTAGTCCGTTCTTGAAACAAAACACCATCAGCTGAGGGCTTACAAGCGAGCTGCTTATTTCTCACGGTGCTGGAGGCTGGAAGTCCAAGGTCACGGCACCGGCAGGTTCGGTGTCTGCTGAGGGCCATTCCCTGGTTCCTGGCATCTTCTCACCGAGTCCTCCCGTGGTGGAGGGGGCGAGGGAGCTCTCTGGGGGCTCTTTCATAAGGGCACTGATCCCATCTCTGAGGGCATCGCCCTCATGCCCTTATCGCCTCCCAGAGGCCCCATCTCTTAATACCATTGCCCTGGGGAGGAGTGTGACGACTCAGCAGATGACTCGGAGGGGACAGACGCTCAGTCCACGGCACCTTTCTAGGGAACTAGGAGGACCCACCTCGTGCTGCCGGGGACTTCGAATGAGATAACACAAGCAGAGCTCATAGCCTGGGCAAGGCAGGGCCACCGCGGGAGCACTTCTGGGTATAAAGCAAGACCTGCCATTCACCTACAAGGGAAAAACGTGCAGCGCAGCTGTTCTCCGGGTCTGAACTCCCAAGCCTGCCACTCTCATCTCAATGCCTGAGATGACGCCTTCTGAGCCATAACGATCCCATGCAAAATGCCTGAAATCCAATCAAACTGGTGCTGTGCCTCTGTAAAGTGTAATAAAAAATAAAATAAAAAGCAAGCTAAATGCCAGACCTTCCTTTGACACCGCACTGCAAAAGAAATCCCCTCCGCAGAGGCTGAGCCCCCTGCTGTTAATGGGGCTTCTACCGACCCTGTGCCCTGGAGGCTGCCGCTGCTCCTGCCCTAGCCCAGCTGGGGCCGTGTCTGCCCCTGCCCCTGCCCCTGCCCTGCCTGCCCCTGCCCCTGCCCCTGCCCTGCCTTGCTCTGCAGGGCTCAGGCGCTGCACCTGGACAAGCCCTTCTGAAACCCTCCCCTCGGGGCTCAGGCAAACATGGAAAAACCTTCCACGCAGCTTGACAACTCCCGACTGACACCTGAGCTTCCCCTGCCTGAGATCCAAAGAAGCTGGCCGTCCCGGATCCACGATGGCGCCGCTGAACTCAGAGGAGGGGGAGGGTTCACATCTCGCTGGGGGCAGAGGGGAATCACCCTCGCTGGGGACCTCCTACAGGAGAACTGAGTCAAAATGGAGACCGAACTCAGACTTTCTGGAACAGCCAACGCCACACCCAGTATCCGGCTCCGGGAGAACAAAAGGGGTGGTGGCCGACGCGCCGTCTGCCCCAAGGCCCAGCCTCCCGCTGTGTCAGTGACAGCCTACGGTCCCCGCTCTGCGCCTTGCCTTTTCCTCGGGGCACATGTGGGAAAGGCTCCACACCAGGACGAAGCAGCAGCTCCACCAGCTCCACCGCGGCCTGCACAGGCAGGGCGCGGCGGCTCACACCTGTGACCCCAGCGCTCTGGGAGGCCCAGGCGGGAGGATCACTTGAGCTCAGGAGTTCAAGGCCAGCCTGGACAACACATTGAGACCTCATCTCTACAAACACTACAAAAAATTAGCTGGGCATGGTGGTGCAATGCCTGTAGTCCCAGCTACCTGGGAGGCTGAGGCAGGAGGACTGCTTAACCCCAGGAGGTGAAGGCTGCAGGGAGCTCCGACTGCACCACTGCTCTCCAGCCAGGAGATTTTTGAGACCCTGTCTCAAAAAACCAAAACAAAAAACAAAAACATGAAGCCCGGATATGCCAGTTGCATGCGCCATTTAGGGGTTTACAGCCCTTTACTCCCTATTTAAGAATCCTGCGCATGGTCAGATCGACGTCATGGCGGCTTTGGTTACCACTCACCTCCTTCCCATGGAGACTGTTCTCTGCCAACAGGCACCACCCCCATCACCCGATGGCAGGGGCGCCTGCTTCGCCCTTTTCTCCCCGCCCTGCTGACTCCACGCCACATGTGCTGCCAGCCCATGCCCTTTAAAATACAGACTGTGATGGAGCCACCCTGTGTGGCCCCCCAACCCGCCCCCCCAGCATGGGGTGTTTCCAATCATGTCAGGTTTCCCGCAGCCTTCTCTGAGCTGTTCAGGCAAACCCAGAAAGGAGAGGCACTTCCTCCACCAGGCAGGCGCCGCAGCCACACTCACCATCAACAGCGCCAGGCAGGTGCTGCGGCCACACATGCCACCAACGTCACCAGCGACTCAAGTGCAGAAATGTCACATCACACGCAAGTGAAAAACTGGGTTCTGGGCAGGGGCGCTGAGGCCAGCAGACACTCCAGGGGTCCCCCATGCCTGTGGAGACCTGGGACCGTGCTCTCCATCCAAGGTGAGAACAGTCCACACTGCCAGGAGTCGGGAAGGAGGAGGGTTGTGAAGATTCCCCATGCCATGGCCAGGCGCAGTGGCTCATGCCTATAATCCCAGCACTTTGGGAGGCCAAGGCAGGTGGATGACCTGAGGTCAGGAGCTCTGGACCAGCCTGGCCAACACGGTGAAACCCTGTCTCTCCTAAAAATATAAAAATCAGCTGGGTATGGTGGTGCCCCTGTAGTCCCAGCTACTCAGGAGGCTGAGGCAGGAGACAGGCTGGAGGCAGGGAGGTGGAGGCTGCAGTGAGCTGAGACTGCACCACTGCACTCCAGCCTGGGTGGCGCAGCATGACTCCGCCTCAAAAAAAGAAAAACAAAGATTCCCCATGCTGTCCGCTGGCTGTGTGTGTGTCTGTCTGGGGCCTGCATTTCCATAACGTGAGGACCTCTTCCTAAAACAAGCTCCCTGTGAACCTGACTTTCCCGCAGCCCTGCCTGCCAGCAGCTGCGGTCTATAGCAGCCACTCTATAGACTGGGGGCTTCTGCCGGGGTCTGATTCCCAGGGAAATGCACACACAAGCCACGTGCTCGCCATAAACACGGCACACACTCAAGCCTGCAGCTGCTGGAGAGGAGTCCCCAGGCTGAGGAGCCTGCCCTCCTAGAAGGCCCTGCCCTGCTCTGCCCTGCCCTGTCCTGCCCTGCCCTGCCCTGCCCTGCCCTGCCCTGCCCTGCCCGGGCCGGCCCCATGCAATCTGACCCGCGCCGTGGGGACGTCCAGCACAGAGGCTTGTGGACCCACCGCTTTCGGTGCAGGAGCTTGGCTGGCAGCATCATCGCAGGACCCGGGCCACTTGCAGGTGCAGTGGGCTACTGCCGCTGCCTTGGAGACCAGGGGGCTCACTGCCACCTTTCCCTGACTCAAACAGCACTGAGCTTTCACCAGAGGCCATCTCTTTTTACAGCCTGAACAGACACTAGAGTCTGCTCATGTAAAACAGCAGAGCAGCAGAGAGGAGACGCAGCCACCAGCCTAAAGAAAACTTTGTATGTGGTCCAATAAAATCATCAACCCCAACAGCATCTGGCCACAGGGATCAGGAACGCTCTCGTCAGCTGCGGCGCCAACTCCCAGCCTCTGATCTGGGAACCGGGGCGGAACATCTAGGACGACGGCAGCCGCCAGCAGGTGGTTCCAGAGCCCACGGCGACAGACACCGCACGGCTGGCGCCTGCCCTGCTGTGGACAGGGATGGCGATGGGCGGGGCCTTAGAAGCAGCAAGCCCGGTGTGAGGAGGGGCTATCCTATCTCATTTTGGTCAATGGATAAGGTGCAGTGTGTGGCCCATGGCTCCCACACCAAACGGCAGGCTCGGACGCATCTGGACGCCACACCCAGTCCCGCTCCGTCTCCCTTACCACGGAGCACCCACACGCCAAAGTCTCCGCCCCTCCTGTGCCCCCACCTCCGTCCTGTCACCAGGTCCTGCAGGCACCACCCCTAAAATGCAGGCCCACGCCGTTCCCCGCTCCCCATGCCCACAGACCCCATGCCCGCCTGCTCCCCATGCCCGCAGACCCCATGCCCGCCTAGACAGTGGCCATCCCTGCCGGGCTCCCTGTCTTCCCCAGCTCATGGCAACGAAACCTAACTTTGAGGGCCCTTGTCGCAGCCCCTGACCTCTGACCTTGGCCTCTGCCAGGACCCCACTCAGGGACCTCGTGCTTTCCGCTGCTCCCCCGCGGTGCTGCTCCCCACGCTCCCCAGTGTCCTGCACCCGCGGGCCTCACAGGGGAGCTTCTCTGAAGCAGGGTGGTGGCGGCTGTCGTCAGTGCGGGGGAATCACACATGGGATCCAGGCCTGTCCGGGGCCAGCCCTGGTGTCCTTAGAAGCAGACAAGAGGGCACAAAGGCAGGAAGAGGGGGGTGAGTGACTGTGGGGCAGAGGAAAGAGGGACACCCTGCACGCCAAGCAGCCCTGAGATGGCAGCCAGCCCCGAAGCCAGGAGAGGCAGGAGGGTCTCCCTGGCGCCCCAAGGGGGCTTGGCCCGCCACACACCCATCTCAGCCTCTGCCTCTGGAGCAGCAAGAGGATACACGTCTGCTGCTTTCAGCCACTGAGGCTGTAGACTGGGCTGCCCAGGTGGCAGACACAACAGGCCACCACTACAGTGTCCCTGCGGCCACTCTAGGAGCAGAAATTCCTCCTCCTACCCTTGTTCATGTCCCGTCTCCTCCCTCGACCTCGCCGGCCTCACCCGCTGCCTCCCCAGCAGCTGACCGCTGCCCAGCAGATGCTGGCCGGGGCGAGGGGCGGTCACGCTCCTCTCAGCCATCGTGACCATCTGTCTGGGGTGGGCGCGGGGGCAGGTGCCTCGGCACACAAAGCATTAAGCACGGAGGAAGGGGCAGAGGTGCCCGCATCTGCACTGATGGCTCACAGAAGGCGTGGGAAGGACGAGCGGGCCCCCTGTTTCTGATGTAATTATCAGCGCTGCAGCGAGGCCGATAACAAACCAGTTCATTAGGAAACCCACTGGAAGCGCTCGGCAGCCGCGTCAACAAAACAATTAGGCGCGGCTCCCAGGGCTCCCTGGGCCTCGGCCGCGGGCCCATTCCCGGCAGCACGGTGAGCGGCTCCCAGCCCCGCCCGGCCAGCCAGGCCAGGCAAGGTCCCGGGCCTTCCACAGCCTTCCACGGCCGTCCGCGCTGCTCCCTCCCATCCCCCAGGAGCCTGGGAGGCCCCGACGTCCCCTCTGTTCCTCCCTAAATGGAAGAGGCCTCTCAGTGTTGTGATCTCCTGCAGGAAAGTGACAAGCAGGCATGCCTGGCCCCGGCCACCAGACCTGCCCCTCTCCTCCATATGCCGACCTGAAGGGTCCTCAACAGCCATGGTGGTCCTGCTTCTATGCCAGGTGTGGCTCCATGTCACTTCCAACAGCCCAAGGAGAGAAACTGAGGCACGGCACTAGGAGGGGTGGGTCTGCACCACCGGCCCCATGAAGGGTCACACCTCGGGTGGGGAGGGGACGCGTGGTCAGGGGTGCAGAGGCCCCAGCCCCACCATCTCTCCCTGCCAGCAGTTGCTCCTGGAGGTTCTCTCTCACTCTCTGGGTTACAACTCGTCCACCACAGCTGAGGAATGACCATGAGCCGGGACACCCTGAGACAGGAGAGCGGGGGCCTCCACCAGCTCCGATTCAGGGCCAGGTGCCTTGAGGCCACTCCTCCAGCTCTCCTGTTTCTCCAGTGGCTGCTCCCCAGGCTCCCTCGCCAGCGCCCCTTAAGGGGGCCCAGCCCCCGCCTGACCCGTGAGCAGACCCGCTCCTTCACTGCCAGACAGCATCCAGCTGCAGCCCCAGAACCAGCTCCGTCCATGCAGGATGGTAAGACCGGGTGCTGCCGAGCCGGCAAAGGCTCTGGGGCCACACAAGGAGCCTCCGTCTGCAAAAGCCCAGCCCCTCCTCGGGGCAGATGTGCCCCTCCAGGGCTCCTGGGCAGCAGAACCGGGGATAGAGGGTGTGATCTCAGAAACCAAGAACAGCTGGAGGAGCAGGGAGCCTCAAGACCTACAGATCCCATGCCCGCCTAGACAATGGCCATCCCTGCCGGGCTCCCAGGTGTCTTGAACAGGGGGGCCCTGTCCCCCACGGGAATGGGGATGTCTGCAGACATCTGCGGTTGTCACAGCTGGGTTGGGGCTGCGCCTGGCATGGAGTGGGTGGAGGCCAGGGGCCCTGATCGAACCCTGCAGTGCCCGGGAAGGATCCAGCCCCAGAGTTCGCAGTGCCGGCCTGGGACAGACTCTAACTAGGCCTTCTTTCCAGATTGTTTCTCTCCCAGATCTGCCCAGACGCGCAGCATAAACTCTAGGCAAGAGCCAGCAGAGGCCGCTCACTCTGCCCCGGCCCGGGACCCGCTCCACATGCTCTTAGCTCCAGTCTCCCCACATTTCTGCGTGACGTGACTCCTCCAAGGCCCACCCGTGAGAAGGGCCCCAAAGGCCTTACCAGGGACAGAGTGACAGGGAAGATACAGGAGAAGGAGCAAGGGAAACACATTTCACACGGTGCACCCAGCCCTGCAACGCCATCAGTCAGAGGGTCAGTGAGGCGGGAGCCACAGGCAGGGCACAGGCCGCCATGAGCCTCGGGGGTCAGAGGAGTGCCTGGAGTTTCCCGAGCCTCAGTGGGCCCTCCTCCCTCCCACCCTTCCCCAGCCCCTGCCTTCTGCCGCCTCCCCGTAGGCTTCAGGTTAATCACCCAGAGCAGGCGGCCTCATTACCAAACAGAAGGAACACACAGTTCTCCCAGGCAGCAGAGACAATTTGGTTGGAATTTTACAGGAATTAAGTTCAGTGCACCCCAGGGCTGGGGTTTTAGGAGAGGCTGGGTTCCTGCTGGAGCCCCTGCCCCACCCCAGCCTGGATGCGGGAGGCAGGGGGAGATGGGTGGTGAAGGCCTCCAGGGGATTCAAGTCCCCATCCCCTGCCCCAGCTCAGCAGAAGCTCTCCCTGCCACACACCTCCCGAGGTCCCTGGGGAGGCTGGCGCACAGCAGGCCTCGCTCGCAGACAGCTGACACAGAACCAGCGAAGAGCGCGTGGCCCCCGGGCCTGCGAGCCTGGCGTCACATCTCTCGCGCTCTGTTTAATCCTGTGGCAAGGGGTTGGGGGGCGACGCCGTGGAGTCCTGGGCTCTGGAGAAGAGACCCCTTGTCTCCCGGCACATGCACCACCCGCCGCGGGGCCAGCGTGACCGCGTGCTGAGCTAATCTGGCATGGCGTGCAGGCTTGTAGGACTAACTCGAGCTCAGGGTGAAAAAGGCTGGTACGTGTACATTCCGTTTCGAGTGAAACGGGAGCATGCTTTGATCTGGCCCATTAGTAATCCCACTACAAAGCCTGCCTGCTGGAGCACACGCTGGGGGAGTTCTGCTCGGAGACAGGGAGCCGCAGCCTCTGGAGACCCCTCCAGCCACCCCCGCTGGGCTATTCACAGGACACGTGCCCAGGACACAAAGCTGCTAGTGCAGGAAACACCTGCGGGGCGGGGGAGGGGGGCGGGGGCTCCCCAGTGCCCCATCGGCTTGTGCCTCCAAGTGGGATGAGGGAAGCAGAGCAAGGCCAAGGGTGTGCTGGGCCCGGCCTCCTGCTGTGTGACCTTGGCAAAGTCACTGAACTACTCTGGTCCTCCCAAGATGACAAGGCCCAGAGGCAGCACTTGATGGAGGTGGGTATTGTCAGCAAAGCAAGTGAGAGAGAGAGAGAGAGAGAGAGAGAGAGAGAGAGAGAGGGAGGGAATGAGAGTGAGAGAAAGAGAGAGAGAGAGAGAGAGAGAGAATGAGAGAGAGAGAGTCAGAGAGTGAGAGAGAGAGGGAATGAGAGAGAGAGAAAGGACATTACCACTGAGACAGCTCTACTTGAGAAAAGAGATCTCTCAATACAAAGCCAGGACTGCATCCTAAGCCCCCGAAGTAAGGCTTGGGGCACAGCGTGGGGTTAGGGGGGCAGGCCTGCTGCCCATCTGCAGGCCTGAGGCCCTTGGGCCCACCAGCTCTGCATTCTCACCACTCTCTGGCAGACCTGGAGGCTGGGACCCCACCCGAGCACACAGCAGGTGCTCAGCAATGCTGGGCTGGGCTTCTGGAACCTTCCACTCTGCCTTCACCGCTCAGTAGGGGAGGGAAGGAGCCAGGCTTTGGGGTCTTAACAGTTTTTGTTTTTTGTCTCGTCCCCCCTCTTTTTATGGAGAACAGGGTCTCACTATGTTGCCCAGGCTGGTCTCGAACTTCTGGACTCACGCAGTCCTCCTACCGTGACCTCCCTAAGTGCTGGGATTACAGGAGTGAGTCACTGTGTCTGGCCTTTTGTTTGGTTTTTAATTCCCATTCTGAAAACAAACCAATGAAGCCGTCACAAACAAAAGCCTTTCCCACCTGGGAGCTATGGGGAGCTTGCTGAAGAAGCACCTAGAAACGACCGACCCCAACCTCCCCAGAGGTGCACTCCTCTGACCATGAAAACAGGAGTGTGTGGTGTTTTTTAAAGTACAAAACAAGACAGAACCACACTGAGAAGTCAGCGCATATTTTTAAGGTATCCCAAATTCCACGAGATTAAGCTAGTATCAACCAATAGGGGGGCACATCTCCCCTTCCCAGTTTGAGAACCATGACCCCACAAAAAATGGGGATAACAATAGTCACAGTCCACAGTGTATTTTTTCCACTTAAAGTGCTGCGCCTATCTCTCCATGGCCAGAGGTACAGAGCAAAACCCATGGAGCAAACCCATTTTCACGGGTGTGTAATATTCCACCAGGTAACCCATCCCCCAGTCATAGAACTTTCCACTACAACAGATGAAGCACAGCTATTCCTAGACATGGAACCACTACGCCCGCGTTCCAGGAGACACACGTGCAACCTGTGGCAGATGGCCTTCCAGAAAGGCCACACCGTTTTCATAATGGATCACAGTTCCCGATTTCCTAAGAACTGATCTAGGGGAGGGATGTTTCTGGAGGGTTTCAGTGTGAGTCACGTGCCCTACAATTCACCAAGTGTGCGATTCAGGAGCTCTTCGTGTATTCACGGAGTGGGGCAACCATCCTCGCCCGCACATGCAGAGCACTTTCATCCTCTAGAGGAAACCCGGCCCCAGCTGCTGGCACTCTCCAGCGCTGGCACCCATGCACCCAAGTCCTGCCCCTGAGCACTGGCCTGTCCTGGACATTTCGTGGACACGGGATCTCGCATTGCGTGGCCTCTGGGTCTGGCTGCTGTCACTGGGCACGGCGTCCTCAGAGTTCAGCCTCTCTGGGCCTCGTTCCTTCTCAGGGCTGAGCGGTGGTGGAGACGGTAAGGTCAGCTCCCACTTCTCTTTGTTTACCGCATTCCCCAATCTCTATCTGCCCCAAGGAATGTGCGGATGAAGCTGGCGGCGGGGTGCCCTGCTCCCGTACCTCTTGAGGGTGTCGAAATCTCCCACTGTCGTCCAGTCCCTGTAATCACAACCCGCTCTTTTGGGGGTCCTGGCCCATCCCCTGCAGCCTCAGGGCCCCCTCGGGAACTCCGGCGGTCTCTGCTCAGCCTCGCCCACAGATGAATGGTAGGTTCTGATTAATTATGGAAAAGCCCGCCTACTTATCATGGGTGGAGCTGTGGGCAGAGGCAACCTCCCCACATCGACCTCTGCTCCAGGTGGGAGTTGAGCCCAATGCTACGCTCAGGTCTGGGGGCCAGGAGGGTGGGGGTTTGTGTCCATGGTGTCTGGGTGATACGGCCTGTGTGGTCCAGGAGCCGTGGGGGCAGCTGGAGACAAAGCCTGGGGCTGAATTTTTATACCCACCTGGCTTTGATCAGAGTGGGTTTTCGCAGGACCTGCTACAAGCTGGCTGTGAGTGTACCTGGCTGATGAAACCGTGCTCCATAGGAAGCTAAGCTGTGGGTTCCCGGCCCCTGCCGGTGTGAACAGTCACCCCGACAATGATGGGCCCTCGGGGCCCTCAGATGCCCGGGCCTGCTGGAGTTGGGGGGCCAGCTCCACCCACGAGGAAACAGGCTCCCTCCCGCTCTCCAGCAGGCAGGTGATGGGCTCCGCTCAGACCTCCCAGTGGACGTAAGAAATGGGCTTCCCTCCCCACAGGTGGGCGTGAAGAGCTTGGAGTCTCTAAGGGGAAAGCAGTCTCCCACCCAGCACGGGGCTCCTGAGAGGCCGAGACCCTCCAGAGGAGACGTGCCTGTGCTGCACGGGGCCCTCGCTCCCCGATCCCTCCTCCCAACCCTGCCGCCCTCTGGCGGAGACACCAAGTTAACAAACTCCCAGCCCCAAAGCCGGGTCTGGCCCCACAGTGGGAGTCTGTTCGGCGAGGCAGCCGGTCAAGCTTTCCCGGCTCCTAGATACTTAACAACTGTGTGCTTACGGACGTGGCACGCCAAGGCTGCGGGCCGCCACCGAGCTCAGCCGCCTGACGCTGGGAGAACGCGGCGCAGAGCCGAGCAGGTCAAAAGGAACACTCAGAGATGGGGCGCTCGGCAGGAGAGGAGACACCCGGGAAACCTGGGCCCAGGATGCCTCACCAGCAGGGAGCTGGGAATTACAGTGGCACTACCTACCCCACCCCACAAAGAGAGAGGCCTGACCTTCAATGTGGCCCTCAGCAGCTGCTCTCCCTGGGGCTGATCCTGCCTTCAAGGGGCACTGAGAGATGTCTGGAGACCACTGCGGTTGTCACCACTGGGGTCACCAGCCCCAAGGGGAGCAGGTCCGTGGCACCAGGTGTCATAGGGGATGATCGGGAGTGGAACACAGGGGGTGGGGACACAGCCATACCTCCCAGACACAGACGCACAGGGCGGGGTCCCCAGGCCTCCTCCTGCCCCAAGGGGCACTGGCTGTGCCTCCCGCTGCACAGACAGGTGGCGAGGGTGAATGCCCACAGACTAGATAGAGAGATAAAACACCCACGGGAGTAAATCCCACCCCCTACTGGACAATGGCCTCCGTGCCCGCGGCGTTCTGCGATGGGAAGTGGGATGAGGCCACGTCTGGGACACAGCACCAGCCTGGGCTGCTCCGTCCCACCCGGGAGCTCAGGCAGGCACAGGCCCTGCTGCAGAGGGCGGGAGGGGAGAGCTCTGGCCTGCCTCCTGTGGGTGTGGACAGGACCCTGGAAGCTGTAGCCAGGGCCCTGGTCTGAGGCTTTATCTAGGTAAGCCACCTGCTTCAGGGAGACTGTATTTCTCTGGGATTTTACAGCCAGGAGAGCCTTGGAGCCTCTGGCCTATTGGGGCAGACCTGGGCCGTGGGCTGGGCCTCCTGCCTGCTGTGGGGCAGCCAGGGACGCTCTGCAGGCAGGTGACAGCACATCCCCGGCCCTGGCCCGGCTTGCTCCGGGCAGGAGCTGCCGGCAGGCCCATCCGGAACTCCAGAGGCAGCTGCAACCAGCTCATGCGTGGTGAGGGGTGGGGGCCCACCTGCTTTCGGAGCGGCCCCTCGGCCCACAGAGGACCTGGGTCTGGCCGGGGGAGGCGGTGGCTGTCCTGCAGGTGGCCCCCACTTGGCAGGAGCCAGGCTGGCAGGAGAGGCCAGTGCCCACGCGCCACCCTGGGTTTGCAGACGGAGGGTGACGGGCCTCCTCTCAAGGCCACACGGCATGCAGTTCTTGGCTTTTCGGGCCAGGCAGTCTCCGTGCAAAGCGCTCGCCTCTGCAGGGCTAAGGGGACGCAGACGCCCCCTCCAAACCTGGGTGTGGCTGTGCCCATGGGATGCTCGTTTACGAAGTGAGGCTCAGTTTGGTCTGGCTGTCACAGGCCACACACCCTTTTAACTGCCCTCCCACCACGACCCTCTGAAGATGTAAACCTCCGTTCGGTTTGCAGAAGGCGTAAAGCTGCCTGCAGATCTGAGCCCCAGCTCGCCAACCCATGAACACCGACACCCAAAATACACAGGGCCCAGCCAGGGCGGGGGGTGGCTTCTCACCTGTCAGCTCCTGAGTACGAAAATGACAGAAAAGGGGGCAACTGGTGGGGAGGGGGGTCGCTGGGAGTCAAAGAAGGTGACAAACCAACAAGCGAACACGCCCGTGAGCAAGTCGAGGGGAGGAAGGCCTGCTCCTCGGCTCTCTTCTGAAGAATGTGCTCCAAAGAAAGCGATCCGGGGTGCAAACGGGATGAGGAGCTGGGCCGGCCAGACGGAAGCCAGAAAAGGGGGTTTCTAGGCTGCCCCTTCCCTCCAATCAGGTGACACACAAGACCTGGACAAGGTCTGAGCACCCCCATGCCCCAACCTGGACCGTTTCCCTGCCCTTAAACGCTCCTCTGTCATCTGTGCAGCCAGACGCTCCAGCAGCCTCTCCAGCCTGGGCTGCTGATGGGAGCAGAAAACCCTGCCCCAGTCAGGAACCGGCTGCCCCGCCAGCAAGCCTGAGTCCCCGACCCCGCCAGACGGACACGGAGGCCTCGTGGCTAATGACACTCCGAGTGAGGCCCTCGCCACCCAGGCCAAGCCTGACTACACCAGGGGGTGCCTGAGCAGGCGCTGGCACGGCGGGGCTGGGGGCTCCAGGAGGGAGTCCAGGCCCTGGGCGCCCGCCTGGAACCCGGGGTGTTCCGCGCTGCACGCTGCTGGTTCAGCAATTTCACGCTGCGCCGCCTGACAACATAAGCGCGGCGCCCAATCTAAGGCTGCACTTTCCAAATGTCACTTGTTTGTGAACACATGGCTGAACCCCAAATTGCTTTTACTATCTGGGCAGTCCCCACTGCCCCAGTGCAGTTTCAGCTGTGACAGCACCTCCAGGACAAGCCTGGGGCCCGGGGCTTACAGCTCAATCTGCTGCTGGGCTGGTCACAACACCTGCAGCGTCCCCTCAGGAACACAAACACACAGACACACGCCCTCTCAAAACAGCCACAGCCCTGAGACACTGAGCTACTCCCTTAGATCAAAGGGCCGAAATCCCAACTTTTGGGTCTCTCTTCCTCAGCTACGCCCGGAGTCTTCGCTAGAGACACCGGAGCTTTTCAGAACTGAGTCCCGGGGGCAAACTCAAGTCTTTCCTGCTGGAGAGTCCGGCTCTTCTTTCTAAACTGAACTGAAGGCAGAGAAACAGCCAGAAAAATAAAGGTTAGCGCATTTGTCCAGACCAGCGCAGCCAGGAGCGACGTCACTCAGGCCACCTACGCTGTTTCCATTTTCCCAGCAGCCAGGTGACAAAAGTAAAAAGAGCTGGCGTGCCGCGGTGGCTCACGCCTGCAATCCCAGCACTTTGGGAGGCCAAGGTGGGTGGATCACCTGAGCCCAGGAGTTCCGGACCGCCTGGCCAACACTGCAAGACCCTGTCTCTGTAACAGGGAAAACAAAGAAGTAAAAAGACACAGGTGAAATTCATTTTATCTTTTTAATTTGAGACAGGGCCTCACTCTGTTGCCCAGGCTGGATAGAGTGCAGTGGTGCAATCATAGCTCACTGAAACCTTGACCTCCTGGGCTCAAGCAATCCTCCCGCCTCAGCCTCCCAAAGTGCTGGGATTATAGGGGTGAAGTCACCGTGTCAGGCCAAAAACCATCTTAATTTTATATACATACATATGTATACGTATGTATATACACACACTAACACATATATGTATACATATGTACATATAAAATTGAGATATACACATACATACGTACACACATATAGATACAAACACACACACACATACACATATATAAAAATATATATATGTATTTTTTTTTTTTTTGAGACAGAGTTTTGCTCTTGTTGCCCAGGCTGGAGTGCAATGGCATGATCTCAGCTCATTGCAACCTCCACCTCCCAGGTTCAAGCGATTCTCGTGCCTCAGTCTCCCCTGTAGCTGGGATTACAGACATGTGCCACCACACCCGGCTAATTTTTGTATTTTTAGTCGACACAGGCTTTTGCCATGTTGGCCAGGCTGGACTCAAATTCCCAACCTCAAGTGATCTGCCTGCCCCGGCCTCCCAAAGTGCTGGGATTACAGGCATAAGCCACCACGTCCAGCCAAGGGCTGACATCTAGAAAATGCAGGGAGAGTCAGAAGACTCCGGATCTGGCCCTGTGGTCTCTCCTATCACACCTGCTCCCATGACTGGATCTGAGAAGAGTCCGCTGTCTGTGCTGACCCTGGCCTGGAGGAACCAGAAGTCTCCACAGTGGGCGGGGCGCTGGGAGGAAGCACCTGCTCTCACTCTGGCCAGCGAGGCTTGGTGGGGGATGCCCCCATCTGCTTCGTGGAGAGCAGCCACATGGCCCCTGAACCAGAAGGAGACACCAGGAGGGGCTGAGGCTGGGGCTGTCTCCAAGGGGAAGACAGAGGGGTCGGGAGGAGCTGAGCTGTTCAATGCTGCCCAGAAATAGCAGCCCTGAGCTGGGGCCACGCAGCCGAGCCTGGCCTGACAGGACAGCTCAGTCTTCCTTGGGGGCAGCCAGGAAAGGCACCCAGGGGACTGCAGGGACAGCCCTGGGAGGACACTCCCTGGCCCCCAGCCCCAGACAGGCAGCCAGGAAAGGATAGACCTGTGGCACCCAGACAGCCTCCTGGCTGCTTCCTTGCTGGGTCCCACACTCCCCTGTCTGAGGCCTGGGGTTCGTAAGGCTTCCATGTCACCATCACTGGGACTCCAAGGCAGAGACTACGGAGGAGGGGTGGCCAGCCAAGGCAACCCCATCCCACCCATGCCCAGCAGCGGCTCGTATGGGCTTCCCATCCATCCAGTAGCCTGCCATGCCCTCCATGTGGTCAAGAGCAGCCGCGCAGACAGCTGCACATGGCGTTAGAAGGTGAGAACAAGCACTTGATGCAGATGCCAATCGCTGGCCAACGATCGGCCTCCTGAGACCAGGAACGAGAATCACCAGAAAAAAACCAAGCAAGGGCCACTCACTTCAAGTCTCCCACAGGCATGCTAAGCTCTCTGTGACCTCCAGGGACCCCGCTAGTAGGAAGCGCCAGGCTCTGAAGAGCTGGGGGGGCTGCCACCGACGGGGAGGCACAGAGGGATAAGGACAGATGCCTGAGTGCACTCCTGCCTGGCCAAGCAGCGTCCAGGAGAGTGATGTCAGCGAACAACCCATCCTCAGGACCACGACGGCCAGGAGACACCCAGGGGCCAGCCAGGAGGGGGGACAATGGTGCCAGCAGAGGAGAGACCCCAACTACAAGGCCTGAGCAGTGGGCCGCACCCAGGAGGCCCGCGCAAGCCACTGGGTAGCTGGTGTACAGAACGTGCCAGAGAGGGTCCCGGGCCACCGTCGTCCACCTGGCCCGCCCAGCTCCTCTCCAGTCTTCAAGATGAGGAGCGTTCTGGGCAAAAGCTCTCTGAGGAGTCTAGAGACAGACACTGGTCAAGAGTCCAGGCCCTGGGCTGAGTGTCACGGCTGCTGGACAAGCCGCGGGGGTGTGGCTGCCGAGGCAGAGAGGAGCCGCCTCCCGCCCTGCTGGGCCCTGTTCCCGGCCGCAAGCTCTTACCTGAGTGGCCACTTTGCCGTAATCAATCCACCGAAGGGTGGCGAAGTTGGTAGATTCTGCGCAGTTGAATCCGTGATTGAAGCCAGCATGGTAGCCATAGGGAAATGTGATCATGAATTCCCCAGCCTCCTGCGTGATCTGTGGAGGGAAAGGGGATGGGTGAGGGCAGGGCCACTGGAAGTGCTGCAGGGGGCAGAGACGGGGCTCGAGGACTTCCCAGTGAGTGCCAGGGAGCCTGGCTTCCAAGCCCATGGGATTGCGCAAAGTCAAAGGCGGTTCCACGGGACTCCAGGGGCTCCATCTCCCACGAGGCTCATGAAGGACACGGTGAGTAGCCGCATCCACAGCTCTGTGGCCTGCACTCGACTCCTCCGGGCCCCTCCAGACCCCAGCAGCCCCTGCCCTGCCCCGAGGCGGCCGTCAGCATCACCCTGGCAGGAGAACAGCAGATGGAGCTATGGCTGGACACCATGCCTGTGAGCACGCCTCCAGCTGGACCTACACGGGGAGCGATGGGGGCCTCCTGCTTTGGAGGTGGCTGAGTCACACAGTCACTGTGACATGGCCTGGAGCAGCTGGGGCTAGGGTCGACGTGGGTGGTGCTGGCGGTAGCTTTAGAGTGCTCCGAGGACAAGACACGGCGTGTGCTCAGGATAGCCTGCTGCCCTCGCATAAGAAAGGAACCACCAGTGCATGGGCAAAACACACCGGGAAGGGGGCCCAAGACACGCCACCATCCCACACCGTCTTCCCATCACATCCCAACAAGGGGGGCTCCACGAGGTCATGGAGATCCAGAAACACCTGCACGCTGTGGGTGGGACCCGACACCACAGATCAGCACCCTGGAGAGCAGGCTGACACGTCCGAATCCAGGTCTGATTCTGAAGGTCGGCCCATTAGACTCCGCAAGTCTCTGAATCAGGACCCCCTAAATTGAGGAACCGGAGGGCGCGTGGCTGGGGTGGGGCCCACGATGACCACAGACCCAAGGTTTCCCAACAACCACCCCAAGACCTGGAAGAAAAGGCGGGGCTGCCCACCAGTGCTAGCGGGCTGCAGCCTCCTGCCCTGGGAACCCTCCCCACTCTGGGGACACTTGAGATGACCACACTGACCCCCCACTCTGTTCACTGCTAAGCCCGTCAATAAAGCCTTTGGAAGACAACCGTCCAGAAAGATCAACGACAAACTTGGAGCAATTGCTCCCACCTGCCATTCCCCAGGGCTCAGGCCAAGGGTTTCTAAGAGGCGGGGCTGTAGGCCTAATCCACAGATGTGGAAACTGAGACTCATGGACTAGAAGTGAGTGTCGAAGTGAAGTGGGCCCCTCGTCTTCATTCAACATCCAGTAAAACACATGGATTACAGGCTGCTCAGAGTTCTGGGTGTAACCACGGCTCCAGAGAGTAGCAGACCTTGCTGGGCACCCGGGCACCACCCCCTAGCGCTCTGCCAGGCCACCCCCACCCGACCACGCACGCGCTCTCAGTCACCAGAGACCTCGCTCCCTCCTAGAGGGTGAAGTGAACGTGTCATACGGCAGCAACACGTGCCTGGTGTCTACCACTGGCATGCGTTTCTGAGATGTGTTCCCACCGTTGTGAGCACCAGGCGGCCACTCCTTTTTGTTCATAAACAGGACTCGTTTGTGCGTGGATCTGTGGTCATTTATCTTTCTCGTGCGCGGATCTAAAGTCATGTATTTATCCTCCTGTTGATGGACGTGTGGCTGTTTCCCACTGGGGGCTCTTGTGAAGCTGCTAAGAACACTGATGTGCCAATCTTTCATCTCTCCTGAGTAAATCCGCAGTGCCACTGCTGGGGCACAGGGCATGTGCTTCAGTTCCAAGAAAGCGCGGCTTTCCACGGTAGTGGCCCCATGCACCTGCCTGGCTGTGGACGTCGGGCGGCTGCCCCTCCTCACTGGCATTTGGTGGTGGTGTTCTGACGTGGCCATCCTGGGGCCGGCCGCATCTCCTCACGGGCTGCCTCTCTTCTACCGACACCGGGCCCCAATGGTGCCCTTCATTCCTGCACCTCCTTCATAAAGCATCTGCTCAGGCCCCTCACCCCGAATTCACTGGGCGTTTCTCTTCTTCCCTTTGATTTGTAGTTCTCGGGTCTGCTGATTATTACCTATTCCTCCAGAAAGATGAAGCGAGATCGCTGAACACGCTGAAGTAACCAACAGGCCGTCAGAACTGGCGAGGCTTGCAGAAGCCAGCCACAGCGTCAGACATCAATCAGGGCAGACTCAGCTTGGAAAAACGCTAGTCCTTAAGAACATGATGATATTTTTCTTTTCAAATAATTAATTGCACCAATCAAGGGAAGTCAGCATGCATTAAGTTATATTTTTAAATTCACGTGAATTTAAAGTGACAGCCACATGCAGCAGACCGAGCATGTGGCAGAATACCGGGGTGGGGGGGAACACACATGCCCGAGGCCAGGCCCCCACTGTGCAGGGTGCAGGGGTTCTCTGGGCCGGGGGCTTCTCCCCACTACACTCGGAGCTCCACGAAATGCGGACCAAAGAAAATTAAGATTTGGGCTTTTTTCAAAAAATGTAATTACTGGGCCAGCTCGGTGGCTCACATCTGAAATCCTAGCATTGTGGAAGGCCAAGGCAGGAGGAATGTGTAAGCCCAGGTGCCTGAGACCAGCCTGGACAACATAGTGAGACCCCATCTCTAGGGGAAAAAAGAAAATTTAAAAAATTAAAGTAAATGCCATTACTGATTCCTTTATGCTATTTGAGCAGACTTCGGAAAGCCTTCTCCCCACCACTTCCTCTAAGGCCAAATGACACTCCCCGTCTCTTCCACGGGCCCATTCGCACATGGCAGAGAACCGGACCTACAGGCACGAGTCACACTCAGAGCCTTCAGGGATCCACTGGACCCCCGGAATGCCAAGATCAAATCCCGAACCGGGGTGATGGCGGCGGACAGCCAGGCTCTCACGGATGTCAGGACCTCATTCCCCGGCCCGACCCCTCCTGTGAACCAAGGCCTGGAACAGTAAATGCTCTCGGTTAGGACAAGAAGATGACGTTCCTGCGAGGAAAGCTGCGTCCTGGCGGCCTCAGTCTGCACCCACGGCGTCTGTCCTCTGTGTCACTGCTGTCAATATTATCCGACAATCAATTAGAAGGCGCTGGGATGATGAACAGGTTTCACCGCAAAGTCGTCAGCAGTG
Source organism: Saimiri boliviensis (assembly GCF_048565385.1). Classification (NCBI taxonomy): domain Eukaryota; kingdom Metazoa; phylum Chordata; class Mammalia; order Primates; family Cebidae; genus Saimiri; species Saimiri boliviensis. Next base: position 41,347,917 of record NC_133462.1, read on the forward strand.
ACAAGATGCAGTCCCAGACGCCAGGCACGGAAAAGGCCCGGAACGCAGTTTCCTCTGTGAGCTCTCGAAGAATAAATGAGGGAGTCAGTGGCAGATTACAGAAATACACACTTTTAATTATTAAAAAGCTCTGCTATTGATCGGCTTTTTCTCCTAGAAGTAAATACCATTACAACGATTTATAAGTGGAGTGTGGGGAGTCACTGGTTTGAAGACTGCCAGGAATTCAGATGAGGAGACCCACACACGCCGCTCTCCGAAAGGGACACTCATCTCGAGCCCGTGGTGTCTGACGGGCTGGAGGCCAGTCCCCAGGCTGGGTGGCAGAGGGGCTGCGTGCTGCAGTGGGACAGGGGCCTTCACCGTGGCAGCCTCTGGAGAGACTGGCGCCCGGCCCACCAAGCAGCTGGCCGGGCTGGGGAGGGTGGGGTGGAGTGGCTGCCCTGCCCGGATCCCGCCTGCTGCCATGCATGGTGTAAGCAACCGCTCCAGGGCCAGGGGTGAGCCACCTCTGGGTCAGGTTCAGGGACTTTACAAACTGTAGTGCGACAGAGACACTGACCCGGGAGTCCAAGGCCACCTGCTGCCTGCCCACACCTTCAGTGGGCATCCCCCTTCAGGAAGCACCACTTTGGAGAAGGTTCGAGACAAACCAGCTGGAAAATCAGTACTTCTCACTTCCCTGAGCAATGCCGTGCTCTGTCTCATTTTGCTGGTAATGAATGATGTTCCAACCAGAAGGCAGGGGAGGAGGAGAGGCCGGAAGCCCACACTTCTCCGAGCAAGATCAGCGCTGTCTGATGAACGCCCGCGGCGGCCTCCTGGTTGTGGCCCCGCCAGGAAGAGCAGATCTCTGCTGTGCGAGCTGACGCTTTCGAGGTTTGATTGAAATGTCAGAAGCAACTTCCCACTGGCTGACACTTGAGCCTCGCCACAGAGCATGCTCACAAGCCGGCACATCACTCTTCCCGTGGCACCTCCTGAGCTGGGTTCCCCAGCTGCTCCCCACTCCTGCCCAGCACCCAGAACTGCAGCCCAGACCTGCCTAGAAGGTTCCAGGCACACGCCTCTTGCCTGGGCAGAGCTGGGGAAACGGACCGAGCCTCTCCCATGCACGAAGGCTTCTCCATGGGGAAGGAACTGCCTCGAGTGGGTGCAGTTGCTGGGCCAAGAGCACAGCTTGCTCTGCTCCTGGGACACCAAACCCCAGCTGTCCATCAATCCCGGTGCAGGGAGGCCCTGCCCGCCTGCCCCCTGTAAGCCAGACACCCTGCACCCCCAGCTGCAGGTCTCCATCGCAGCCTCCACCAGCAGCCCCTGAAGCAGTACACTGAGTGAGTTCACAGTCTGCACAGGGGAGAAGCGCCCTGAAAGGCCCTTCTACACAGGCAGTTCTCACCACTGCCGGCGACTTGGGCCGTGGGGTACCTGAGAGCAAGGGTGTGGCCTGGGGCGGTAGGAACCTGTGAGAGGCCCTGCCCTGTTTCTTTGGCAGCTTCCCGCCAGGCCAGCAGGGGTCGCCCTGCCCTTCTACCCCTGCAGCCCCTGCAGAGGGGCGTCTGATGGCCACAACCAGGAGGAGGTTTTGGTTTGGTTTGATTTGGGAGGGAAGGTTAACACCTCACCAGATTCAAGCTCTGCCACCCTCCCTCCCCTGTGGAAGAGCTGGAGGCTAACTGCTAACTCGGCCCTCCTCTGGCTTGCTAGCCATTGTTCTAGAAACTTCTCCAGGGTGAAGCAGCTTGTCTCCTGGGGTGTGTGCGGCCACCTGCGCCCAGGCCCAGCACCCCTCCACCCACAGGCTTGCAGGCCCTGCCCTGTACGCACCCGGCTGAAGGGGATCCCATACTTCTTCAGGATGATGGGCGAGATGAGGGTCATCTTGTGCCGGAGAAAGGCGTCGCAGCCCTGAGAGCTCCCGGGGAAGAATCCTACGGCAGAAAGCACAGGCATGGGTCTCCCGGGCCATGGCCGGCGGGTCGACGAGGACGCTGCCCTCTGGGTAGGCAGGCCCTTTCCTAGCACGGCCAGCGGGCATGGGGGAGCAGGGAGCATAGCTGGACCTGCCCTTGGTTCTCAGGGCCCAGTGTCCGCAGCTCGGGGGAAAGGGGAGGACGCAGGGGAGCCGCCCCACAGCACCCTGCTGTACAGTCGCTGGCGGCAGACAGTGGTGACACCCTGTGGCCTCTGCGCAGTGACCACGTGAATGGACGCCTGGACTCGCCTCCGACAAGTAGTGGGGGCAGCCCAGAGCCTCCTCACCACACGAAGGACCAGGTTACTCACGTGACAAAGTGCCTACCACGGCACACACCTGGGTCCCTCACAGGGCACAGCTATGCAGAGACCTCCCCTCCAACCTCCCCCGAGACAAAATCCACTGTCCAGCGGCACCCACGGTCTCTCGGTCACCGAGAGAGCACGGCCCTGGGGAAAGACGCAGGGTGGCTGCTCTCCTCTCGGAGATGATGTTCTAGAACCAGCCTGGCCAGGGACGGTGGGGGTGACGGTGGGCGTGACGGTGGGGGGGTGACGGTGGGGGTGACGGTCGGGGGTGACAGTGGGGGTGACGGTGGGGGGTGACGGTGGGGGTGATGGTGGGGAGTGACGGTGGGGGTTGACGGTAGGGGTGACGGGGGGTGATGGTGGGAGTGACGTGGGGGTGATGGTGGGGGTGATGGTGGGGAGTGACGGTGGGGGTTGACAGTGGGGGTGACGGTGGGGGGGTGACAGTGGGGGTGATGGTGGGGAGTGACGGTGGGGGTGATGGTGGGGAGTGAAGGTGGGGGTTGACGGTGGGGGTGACGGTGGGAGTGACGGGGGATGACGGTGGGGGGTGACAGTGGGGAGTGATGGTGGGGGTGACGGTGGGGGGTGACAGTGGGGGTGAGTGGTGCTGCCTCCCCTGTGGGCACCTGCCATCAGGGCCATGAATGAGACTGAACACCTGCCCCACACACAGCACCACGGGTGTCCTCACTGCCACTGCACAGGTGAGGAAATCGAGGCCCAGGCCACCCACTGATTCACCCTCGGCTCCAGCACCACCAGGAAGTGGCAGAGCAGGGCCGACACCGGGCCAGAGGTCAGAGCTCATGACCTCTCCCTGTTAGGCTGGGCTGAGTGCACGTGTGTGAGGCTGTATGCCCAGGAGTGCACACCACAGCTGACTCAAAACAGCGCCTGGAAAACAGGCACTCAGAGCAGTGGCTCGGCACCTTCCCAAACCTCACAGGCAGGCCGGGCGGGGTGGCTCACACTGGGAATCCTAGCACTTTGGGAGGGCGAGGCAGGTGGATTTCTAGAGGCCGGGAGCTGGAGACCAGCCTGGCAAACATTGCAAGACCCCATCTCTACAAAAAAGAAAATAAGTAAACCAAACTTCCTAGCTAGCACAGTTCGGGGATGTTACCACATCACAGGTGAAGACGCACATTTGGGGCTGAGGTAAGGACATCCAGGATGCCCAGAAGCAGCTGCTGAGGCCAGACCCTCGGTGTGCACACAGACCCTATGCCGAAGGGCCTTCCGCGAAGCAGCCGGTCACCGCAGCCAGCACGGAGGGAGCCTCCTCTCAGGCACTTCCTGCCCCGCCACCCACTCTGCGAGTGACAAAAGGGAGGAGGCCGGCCCAGGAGCCGAAGGACCCTGGGAGGAACCCCCGGGTGAAGCCCGGCTCCAGGACAGACTGCGGAGCCTGGGGCCTGCTCCCCACCAGGGCTGCTGGCTCTTACCAGGCTGCGCCTGCATCCCTGCCCCGTGGCGGTAGAGAGGTGCTGCCCTGTGGGCGACAGGGAGTGCGGGCGTGTCACGCCTGCGGCAGATAGAGAGCCCACAGACGTCCCCTCCTGCCACGACTGACTCGCAGCCTCGGCCGGCCTGAAGGCCCTTCAAGAAGCCTGCACAGACCTCAAGCGCCTCCAGGCTGGGACACGACCCCAGTGGGTCGTTGGTGGAAAAAGGCACACGTGCGTGCACGACCACCAGTACGCGGAGGCCCGGCACAGGCAGAGGCAGGAGAGTGCGGCCGCGCCACCCCTGCCGGAACCTGGCTGCACAGACATCACGGTGAGGCTCTGCAAAGAACGGGGCTTTGACGAATCCGGCAACTTTTCTCTGCGCTAAAAGCATTTCAACTAGAATTATGACGGCCTGCCACCCGGCCCGCCGGCCTCTCCGCAGTTCCTCTTCTTAATGCACAGTTTAAGTGGCTCTCATTAAAGCTCTAACAAAGGCGCACATTTTAAGTGATTAGCACCAATAAGGCTCCAGCACATTAATGCTCTCTCCATAGGCCCCACACCTCTCCTGGTGAGCCCATGTGGAGCCCAGCTATTCATTTTCCATATTAATCGCACACCCTTCCACCATCCCAAAGATGGAGCATGACGCTTCCCCTGAGAGTCTAGGAGGGGCACCGAGGAACACAGCAGGGTGGGGTCTCTTACCCCAGCACCGCCCCATCCTCCCCCAGCTGCCATCCAGAGGGGAGGACAGGATCCTGAGCCAGAGGCCATGTGGGACTCCAGGTGCTTCCAGGCAGCCGTCTAACACATCCCACCTCCCTCTGGACCCTCCTCTGGGTTCGCAGCTAGGCTGGCTCCTAGAATTCTGGGAGTTGCTCTGCCCTGCTGAGGGTGACTAGGGTCTCGCTTGTCATCCTGGCTGGAGTGCAGTGGCTCAATCACAGCTCACTGTAGCCTCGACGTCCTGGGTTCAAGCTGTCCTCCCGCCTCAGCCTCCTGAGTAGCTGAGACTCCAGATGCACGCCACCATGCCCGGCTCATTTTTACAGAGACAAGAGTCTCACTATGTTGCTCAGGCTGGTCTTGAACTCCTGGGCTCAAGTGATCCTCTGATGTCAGCCTCTCAAAGTACTGGGATTCCAGGTGTGAGCCACTGCACCTGGCCAGAGAGTCCGTATTTCCTAAGAACCCCTGAGAAAGCACCCAAGGGCAGGAAGAACCCACAAAGAAGGAATTCCTCACTGGCTCCCCGCACCCAGCCCAGGCACTGGGCTCTCTGCACACTGAAAAAGCGAACTGGCCCTCCTGGTCCCTGCCCAGCCTCAGAGAAGAACCAGTCACATTCCAGGGAGAGAGGACATGGCAGTGAGGGGGGCGGGCAGCAGTGGCACTGCCAGATGCTGCCTGCGGCCTCTCCAGAGGGCTCTTGTTAATCCCTGCTTTTCTAATGCAAGAGAAAACGGTTGGGACATTGGGTGAGGAGGCATGGAGAGTGGCTAACTGAGTCTCCGTTTAACAGGGAAGGGGAGAAGTGGCTGGCAAGGATGGGGTGGCCCTCTTGATCCGGGCACCAGAGAGCACCCGCGCTGATCGCTCAGTGAGGTTTTCTTCCGCGGCTTCCCACGCGTGGCCGGCTGAGTAACGGGCCTCCGAGGCGTCCAGGCGCTAAACGTGGGACCTGTGAGTGTGGTGGGACCTGTGAGTGAGGTGGGACCTGTGAGTGTGGCACCTTCCATGGTGAAAGGGCCTTTGCAGAAAGGACTGAGTGAAGGTTCTTGAGGTGGGAGAGCACCCAGGGCTATCCACGGGGTCCGCATAACAGGGAGGCAGAGGGACATTTGGTCAGAGCAGAGGAAAGGGCGGAGGCCACAGAGACGGAGGCAGGGTGCCGCAGCCCCAAGCCAAGGGATGCGGGCAGCCTCGACGCCAGCAGAGGCGGAAACGGACTCTCCCCTGGGCCTCCAGATGAAACCAGCCCTGCCTGCACCTGACTTTCAGCCTCTTCGTATACACTTTAGACTCCTGACCTCTGCAACGGTAAGACGATAAATGTGGTTGTTTTCAGCCACTGATTCTGTGGCCATTTGTTACAGGAGCCGCAGGAAGCTAACACGATGTGGGGAACGTTTCTTTAGCTGATGTCTTCAACTTTGTTTTGGAAATCAGCATTACAAATTACAATAGGAGAAATGCTTTAATCTGGCTTTTCTTTCCCAGCTCTGGTATGGAAGCGAGCCAGGCCTTTGCTACCGCCTGTCTGTAACTGCAAATTTCTACCATGAAGAGCACGCTCCTACGACCGGGGCTTATTCGTGCATGAGAACAGGGCCCAGGTTTCCCACAGAAACGCTCAAAAATACAAAGAGCGAAGCTGTCAGTCCAGAGGCCGCAGAGGGCCCCTACTCACAGCCCACGGACCCACCTTCCTCTCTGTCCCCCACACTGAAGAAGCCACAGCACTCAGGCAATGTTTCCTGCACAGCCACGTGGCTCCTGGTGCAGTCTCTGGAACAGGAGAGCCTTATTCTCCCAGAAAGACGCACAGTTCCCATCTCCAAAGCCAAAAGCCCACGGGAAGGGGGAAGAAAGCATGTGGTGGGCGTTCTTTGGCTCGAAGGTTTAGAAGGGACAAGGACAGCAGCCAGGCAGTCCCGAGGGCTTGAGCCGAGGCTGGGCAAAGGCTCCTGGAAAAGCCGTGGCTGCCCAATGCCGTTCCCAAAGGGCGGGGTGCTCAGACCCTCACCCTTCACACGTCCCAAGCTGTCCACCCGCCAGCTCGGAGGAGACGCTCTGGGGTGGCTGGGAATGGACCAGGGGGAGGCAGACTGTGTCAGCCAGTGGCGTCTTAATTTTCTAGGCACTCAGGAGCAGCGGGGCACCATGAAATTGACATTCCTGTTGGGCTGTGCCATCGGGGCTGACTCGGGGACCCTGCTCTCTGCACCTGCTCAGTGCCTCAGGGCTGGGTGGTCCGGGGCGCTCAGGGTGGCCCCAGCCCAGTGTCTCCAGATGTCTGGCTTCTTTCCAAGTATCCCATGACCTGAGGCTCCAGCCCTCCCTCCAGCACATGCCAGCAGCCTCTATGACAAAGCCCTCGTTTCCCAGAGTCCCCAGGGAGCATGTGAACGCAGGCTGCTGGCACCACCGGTGAGGACATTTGCCGAGGGCACCCAGGCCAGGTCCCAGCAGAACAAGGACAAACACCGTGCGGCTCCTAAGCGGGTGAGCGGACTGCTGGCTGCACTGCGTCCTTTTCTGGGTGTTCTCAGAATTAGCAAGGGCCCGGCGTGGGGCCGGGCGATGGGAGGAAAATGAACACAGGCTGCCCTCCCTGGGCCCCGGCCGCCTTTGGCCAGGTCCGAGAAGTTTGCACTAAGAGAACTGAAAACAGGAGTGTCAGGGCATTGTGTTCGGATTCCACGAGGGACAAACCTCGCTGCAGAAGGGCCTGGGTCTGACCACGAGGGTGAAAAGAAATGGAAAAATCACACAGTAATGGCTCAAAGCGTGTCACCACTCCCCCAAGCCCACACCCAAACAGCAGCAGAGCCCGGGGGATGCCAGCTGTTCCTCCCTGCCCACAGGCCCCTCCCCCCTAGTCCCAGGTTCCCGGGCCGAGGGGCAGTCACCTACCGATGGCCAGCCGCTCCAGGCGCTTGCCGTGCTCCGGCGGGATGGCGTACCTGAGAGAGAAGGGAGGCACGTCAGAGACAAGGTCGGTGCGGCCACACGTGTGGCTGGCCTTGGGGAGGCACAGACAGTGCCCAGGGCAGAAGTGAAGTGCAGTCATGGTCAAGGGTGTGGGGAGGGGATGGCTGGCGACAGGGGCTTTCAGGACGGAATCCATAAGGAAGTGAGGGGGCCGGGTGGAGGAGCGGGGAGCAAGGACCATCGCTCAGAGGCTTGAGACACACTCGGAAAGCCAGAGTGGAGATTCTCCTGGTTAAGTGGCACTCCACCCTGAGGAGGCTGAAAAGGCAAAAAATAAAAGCAAGCACTGGATTGGAACTGTGGGTGGTGAGGGGCCCAGGAGCTGCCAGCCAGGTCTCCAGGCCCGCGTCAACCATTTCCCAGTACCGGAAGCCAACAGGGACAAGCAGCTTCGGGAATGAGAAAAGCCACCTTTGCCACCAACTTGTTTTATTTTTACACAGTTTACATTTGAAAGCTCACCAAGGCTCCATTGTGAATAAGAAAATGTTACGACGAAAGACCGCATACGCAGGAAGCGAAGTGGGGGTGACATCCTACTTGTGCCATACACGGAAGCTGGCGACCCCGGACGCTGGGACTCTCTTTGCATCAGGGCGGGTGGGCCCCGGAACCCACAGCCTCGGGGGGACAGCGAGAAGCCCCGATGCCAATGGGGAAACCACCCAGCCCACTCCCAAGGCCTCCGGCAAAATGAAAACCTCAATTTCCAAGCAAAGGCCACTAGCACAGGGCCTTGGGGACTTGAGGACGCACAGCTGAGGGTGGCCAAGCCCTGTCCCCGAGCCTGCTCAACAGGCCAACCGCTCCCGTTCCAGAACCGTCACACAGATGAGAGGACACGTGACCTGGTCTCCCCCCAAGACCCTCCCAGGTGGGAAGCAAGACAAGGAAAAGCTGACAGTGGGAGACGGCCGGCGCCGCTGCATCCCCTTCCAAATGAAAGGCGACTTTGGTTTTTTTGTGTGTGATGGAGTCTCGCTGGTGCGTGTCTCCGGGCTGGAGTGCAGTGGTGCAATCTCAGCTCACTGCAATCTCCACCTCCCGGGTTCAAGCAGTTCTCCTGCCTCAGGCCTCCAGAGCATCTTGAGAATACAGGCGCCCGCCACCATACCCGGCTAATGTTTGTATTTTTAGTAGAGACGGGGTTTCACCATGTTGGCCAGGCTGGTCTTGATCTCTTGACCTCATGATCCACTTGCCTTGACCTCCCAAAGGGCTGGAATTACAGTTGTGAGCCACAGTGCACGGCCTGTTTTTTAATGAAATAAAGAGGCCAGGTGGGGTGGTGTCTCACACCTACAATCTCAGCACTTTGGGAAGCCAAGGTGGGCAGAGCACCTGAGGTCAGGAGTTCAAGACCAGCCTGGCCAACATGGTGAAACCCCTCCTCTACCAAAAATGCAGAAACTAGCCAGGCATGGTGGCGGCTGCCTGTAATCCCAACTGCTCAGGAGGCTGAGGCAGGGGAATCACTCCAACCTGGGAGGCAGAGGCTGCAGTGAGCCAAGATCGTGCCACTGCACTCCAGCCTGAGCGACAGAGCGAGACTCTGTCTGAAAAAGAAATAAAAAATAAAGAGGGGACAGGGGCTGGACACCAGGCGAACATCACAAAGCCTCTAATCTAATAGAACACAAATAATTAATTTCCGGGCATGCTCCCAGGGTCCCCAGCAGAGCGACCCCAGCACCTTCAACTCTGTCGCCCTCAGATTGTCTTCCATTGTCTGGACAGAGGTGCGTTCCTCTTTTTTAAACGGCCTTTCATCATTTACATAAAGATGAGAAAGTTCACCCCAATGCAAAGCACCTTTGTGGGATGAAAGGCCCCTCCATACGGGGAATGAAGCACTCTGCTCCTCCTGGGAACCTGCCGGGGACGGGAAGGAACCGATTTACGGCTCCAAGCCTGCAATGATTAATGCCGCATCCCCAGCCTACAATGCTGCTCCACTTAATTACTGCCTGTAATTGGGAGTTGTAAAGATAAGATTAATTGAATCTGGCAAATGTTAAAAGTTTAATACATTGGAACGTGGCTCCGGCGTTATCAGAAAGCACAGACTGCGGGACGCCGGCCCAGCGTTCAGAAGAGTGGCCCCCGGAGAGACCACGGAGGACTCTTGGATAGGAGGCCAGCCAGCCACGGAGACTTCTGGACTCCGCTGCCGCCAGCGTCCAGCAGCACCTCCCGCCTCCCGGAGCAACCCTGCAACAGCCTCGGGGACCAGAAGACCTGATGCCGCAGACCTGCCTCCCAGCCACCCCCAGGGACGCAGGCAGAAGTAAAACCTCAGTATCCAAGACAAAGCGCCAGACAGGGCTTTAAGGACACAGAGCTGAGTTCGGGCTGGAGGGGCCATGCCTCATGCACGCAGGGCTGAAAGCACACCCTGGTTCCACTTGGGGAAGCAACACCAGGATGGGGGCTAGAAGGTGGCCTCAGGCTGCTTCCTACACCAAGGCACTCGGGGTGTCTGGGAAGCCGAGTTCAAAAGACAGGGTGGTTGAAGACCCCAGGAGGTCTCCTTCTAGACACGGCAGCCCTGTCTGCCTAGGTGGCACAGGGCTCTTGCACTTTCTGGACAGATGGCTGCCCAGGCCTCCGGCTCCCATGCGGGCATCACTGGTCCCCAGGTGGCCCTGCTCCCAACCTCCTGCCTCTGTCCAACTCTGAGATGCTGCCGGCTCTGGTGGGTAGGCCACAGCACTGGTGGGCAAGCCACGGAGCTGGCGGGTTGAAGCAGAAGCACCGCAGAGACCTACAGTCGCCACAAGAGAAGAGACTCAGGGAGGCTTCGGGCCCCCAGAGGGCATCTCAGCAGGGTCATTGAACCAGGGTCCCCAGAGAGCGCAGAACGCACAGCCCCTTCCTCACAGTCCCAACTCGGGGCCATGCTGGGGCATCCCTGACACTTGGCCTTGGCTTTGGAGAAAAAAAAAAAAAAAGAAAAGAAAAAGCAGCTATTTGGGTTGGCAATGTGGAAATGTTTGTTCACTAAAGCTTGAGGCAGGGGGAGCATCTGTCTGGCTATTAGCGAGCAATTTCTCGGGGCTGTAAAACCAAGCCAGGCTTACTGGCCGGCAGCTCGGGGGGGCAGTTCGTCTCGCTCCCTGGGAGCTCGGTCCCCATCACAAGGTCCAACTTCACCACCAAAATCAATCAGCTTTGCCTGCCTGCAACCCCAGGAGGTCTCCTTCTAGACACGGCAGCCCTGTCTGCCTGGGTGGCATAGGGCGCTTACACTTTCTGGACAGACAGCTGCCCAGGCCTCCGGCTCTCGTGCGGGCACCACTGGTCCCCAGGTGGGCCTGCTCCCAACCTCCCGCCTCTGTCCAGCTCCGACATGCTGCCGGCTCTATGTCCTGTACGGGCCCTGACCACAGCCCCCGGCACGCCTCCCTCCCCCACCAGCGCCACCTCCTGCTGACACAAGGGCCCCCACACCAGCCTCTCTGTCCCGAAAGGGCTGGCCACCTCTCACCCTCTAGAGCCCTGGAGGCCGGGTCAGTGCACGCGTCCCTCCCTTCTGGCATCTTCAGAGCACGTCCCCGGGACTGGGGCTGTGTGTGGCGTGCTCTCTGCAGCCATCAGCTCTCCCTAAGCCAGGGTGCGGAGGGTCTGCGGCCCAGCTCACGGGGATTGCTGGAGCGATCTGGAGAGGTCAGGACAAAGGAACTAGGAAGAGCCAGGCCTGGAACCTGGTGGGGCTGTGGGAGGCAGAACGGGCCCTGGGGCTTCCGAGGATGAAATCGGAAACGTTTAAGGGGGTGGGGAGCCGCAGCTCAGTGCAGCAAGGATGCTTCCAGCAAGCTCAGCTCTCCCAGCACAGGGCGGGCGCCCAGGGGTGCATCTGGGCGGGGGCTGAAGGCAGCGAGGCTGAAGAGGAGGGAGGGCGGGGAGGAATGTGGTTGTAAATCGGGGTGAATACAATTACGAGGTGCCCTTCTGAGGACTCGGGACCCAGGCCCCAGGCATCGCCCCTCCTCTGCTCCTCCGTCCACAGCACCCGAGGGGTCTCCCTCTCCTGGCCCTCAAAGCCTGGCCTGTCTGACCCCCGCACCCACCCTCTCTGTTCTGGAATGCTCTATGCACGTCCTTCTGGCAGACACTAACCCACAAAGTCATACCAACTCGGCTCTGCGTCTCCAGCCTGGGCTCTACCATCTACCTGGCAACCTCTCCTGGTGCCCAGCACTGGCCGCAGAGGCCCCGCAGGCTGTGAGAGCCACAGCGGGTGCCAGGAGGCCGAGAAGTAAGCCCCGGCACCGCCCGCCTTCTGCAAAGCCTGTCACATGCGAGCCAAAGCAGTGTCAGGGAGAAAACCAAAACAGCAGGGAGACAAGGGCCGGGACTCAGCCCCCTGGAGCCGGGCACACAGGACGTGTGAGGGCACGATGCTTAAGGAACAAATGACGTCCCAGCAGCATACCAGCTCCTAGGCCCATGAGGAGACACGCATGCGGGGCACAGTGACTCGCCAACGAGGACCTGAGTTCCAGAAGAAGGACCCCCGGCATGGGGGCAGTGGGTGGGTAGCCCCCGGACCCTCTGCCTTCCAGGTTTGGTTTTCACACTTTGAGGTGTTTTGAGTAGTGAACGTCGCCAACCTTATACTTACTGCCACCCAGGAAAGGCAAAGCTAAAGGGCTTAAAGCCACCCACAGGGCAAGAGTGGGGGCCAGGCCACCTGTCAAGGGGCTGGGACCCAGAAGCAGAGAGCAACTGAGGCTGAGCCCTGCGGCCTAACACATGAGTCTGACCAGTGACCAAGGACGCAGGTCACCCGGGAGGTCAGGACCACGCCAAGGACTGGACCCCAAGTGGGCAGCGCCGAGCCACGTGCTCTTGCTTCAGTGGCAAGGTCAGAGGGTTGGGACACCCCTCCAGGCTCAGCCAGCGGTGCTGAGGCCAGGCCTGAGTCCGGGCTGGCGGCAGAGCTGTCCGGGGGATGCTGGAGGCCCTGACAGCCTCGCTTCTGCCTGTGCAATTCCAGGGTCCCTGGCGACGGGCAGGCGAAGCTTTGCCATGGGCCCCAGCAGAAGCCCTCGGGCCGGCAGAGGAGGGATGGATGGCAGGCAGCTCCTGAGCCAGAGCTGGGAATCAAAGCAAAGGCGTTCTCTGCAGGCAGGCGCTCACCTCCAGCCAGGGAACGGGCCACTGGCATCTCGCCGCCACGCCTGCCCGGGAAAGAGTCTTCCTGTCCGCTGCAGAGGATGCTATTAATAGTGTAATTTTCTTGGTGTTTTGTTTATTCCCCCGGAATGGCTTGATGGATGTGAATAATTATCAGACTATAAAAGCCAGCAAATGTGCTATTTTCTATCGCTCTAAATCATCAAACAAATAAAGTGTGAAACAGCATTTTTGAATATAATTTTCCCCTCTAATGGCTTAGAATTATTATCAAGAACAATGAAAATAAATAAGCAAAAGCCTTTGAGTTAAAAATTAAATGAGTGTGTCAGGAAAGGGAACACAGGCCAGCCTGGGCAGCCGGGACCTGCCCGGGGGCCCTCAGCTACGACAATGGTGACGCGAGGCCTGGGCCACCCCTGGGTGCCATTCCACAGGGCCCCAGCCTGAGGCAGGCCCACGTGTGGCTCCATAAAAGCTTGGCCCCCGCTGGGCTCTGTGAAGCGGGCACTGGGGCCCCTCCTGGGCTGGGATGCTGTGCGGCGGGGCTGCCTGCTTCACCTGTGGGAGCCGCCTGCCTGGCCAACACCCCAGCACCCCCAGGGACCCCGCCTGCCACAGCCAAAGCATGGCCGCGCCTGACCTCAGAACCCGAGGCAGAGGAGGTGAGGGTCTAATATCCCACCCCCTTGCAGCCTCTGCCTCTCCTAGCCAAGGGCAGGCAATGCCAGCTGGGCCACTGCCTCTCAGGCCAGGCAGAAAGCCTGAGACCGGGGCAAAGTCTCAGGCTGAGGGGCGTGATGCTGGCGCCCAGACGCATGTCTCCACCACAGGGGCCGACTACCCCAGGCTCCCTACCTGGGCAGCACCGCCACAGCGACCAGGTCACTCCTGGCGCCCTCTCCCTCCTGCTGCAAAGGGAATGGGCTCCTTGGAGGCTCCCAAGCCAGGGCTCTGTGGCCCCTCAGCCCCTGGTAGTGGCTGCCTGGCATCATCGTGCTCAGTCCCTATGGATGGCTCCAAACCCAGAGATGGAACATCACATTGTAAGGTTTTTTTAAAGATTTGTGCAGCTTTCTGCCGGATGACAGTGGCACCTGGAATCCACTCTAGCTCCCGCCAGTGGAGGCTCTCGGCAATCAGGTGCCAGGGATGAAAACGCTCTCTTCCCTGCTCTCCGCCCCCACCGCTAAGGAATGTGTGCCAAGAGCGGGGGCCGACCAGAGCCCTTCAGAGATGCCGGCGCAGCCCAACGCGTGCTGGAGGGTGAGGAAGTTAATTTCACAGTGTCTGCACAGGCCTGGGCAGACGGGCCCTCGCCATTTAATGCGCTATCATCGCAGACACAGAACCTGGGAGGCAGAGCCCGCGCATGCCACGCTGGAAGTGCCCAAGACCAGGTGTCAGGTTGGACACAGGCCACCTGGCAGAGCAAGCTACCCACACAAGCCCAGGAGGGCCACAGCAGATCCAAGTGCCAGCAGCGCCCCCACACCCCCGAGTGACAGCAGAACGGAAAAGCCACGGTGACCACAACCCTCACAACAAAGCCCTGTGGCAGCCCGGGCCTGCAACCCAGCAAGACGGCTCCAGTGCACTGCCCTGCGGCTGGCACAGGCCAGGATAAGAGAGATCCAGCTGCAGGTGTCCACGAGACCCAGCAGAGAGCTGCTGTCCCAGCCCCACACCCACGCGAGCCCCCCAGCTGCCATGTGGGCCAGAAGCCGGCTGAAGATGAGCCAGGCCCGGGCGGCTCCTGGGCTCTGCTCCTCAGAGCGGCACGGTGACCGGGCCAGGGAAGCACGGGCCTGTATGATGGCCGCGGGGCTGTGCCATGTCCACTCCGCCCACTGAAGGGTCTGAGTTCTCCGGGCGCCTTCTGTGTGTGCCATGGAAATTGCGCCTCAACAGAGCTGGTCACAGAAAGCTCTAGCACTGAGGTCTGAGTTCTCCGGGTACCTTCTGTGTGTGCCATGGAAATCACGCCTCAACAGAGCTGGTCACAGATAGCTCCAGCACTGAGGACACAGGATGGGTCCCAGTCCCTGCCTAAGGTGCTGGGCTCAGGTTCACAGACGCACGTGGCTCTTCAGAGTGTCTTCCACGCTGTGGAACCCAGGGTGTCTGCTGGGTCCCCAGGGGCCCCACCAGAAACCCTGAAGGGACCAGGTCACAGCTGGTTTTACTGAATCCTACCCAGTGACCTTCATCTAAACAGACAGTGCCCATGTACACGTGGATGGCAAGCAGTAAAGAAGATGCCATGTTACCGAGCTTGTTTTCGGAATCTGGCATACTCTCCAAATGGATGAATAAATGAACGCATGGGAAACCCTATCACCAACAAAGAACGCACAGGAAAATGATACGCCAGTACCACATGAGTGTGAAAATTCTAAACACAACAGGAGTCAAGCACAATAAGGTATTGCAAGACCAAGAGAAGTTTATCCCCAAGGGTGCAAAGACATTCCAAAAATTGAAATCTATCGAAAATTCCAAAGTATTTAGTATAACAATTCTCAGGAAACTATGACTCGCAGAGACTCCCCCACTGTCACCTTTACAGCGAGGCAGGAGAGGACACAACCTGCCCATCACATGGCATGCGTCATGCTGCCCTGGAGACACTGGCCAACGTGATACATCAAGAAAAAGACAAAGGGTTTAACAAGCAAAAGGGATGAGACAAACTTCTTAAAATCACAGTATAAATGCCTAAGCAAGGCATGATGGCGCATGCCCGTGTTCTCAGCTCCTCAGGAGGCTGAGGCAGGAGGGGCACTTGAGTCCAGGCAGTTGACGCTGCAGTGAGCTGTGACTGCACCACCGCACGCCAGCCTGGGCAACAGAGGGAGACCCTGACTCTAAAAAAAAAAAAGTTTAAAGTTTAATTATAACATACGTTTCTACTTAGGAAATCTAAGCAAATAAACTGGCAAAACTGGAATTAAACAGCCCAGCGAGGTGGCAGAATTTTTTAATTAAATAAATAAATAAATAAAAAGGTTTCCTCTACAGCAGAAAGAACATTCACAGAACACTCTAAACCCACTAGGGTGAACATGTTCCTCGTCTGAGGTGGAGGAGCGGGTCACACAGACAAGGTCACATGTGGACCTGGTAGTGCACCTGCCTGCTGGACTCACAGGCTGACCTGGGAAGCCGGCGCCCTCCTGGGTAAAGCCCCTCCACGCCCCTGCAAGAGTGCACGGGGACGGGCACGTGGGTGCAAGGAAGCACAAGCACCGGAGCTCACCACGCAGGTGCGAGCAGCAGGATGCTACTGACATCCACCCCAGGAGGACAGGGCCACCCAGGACAAGAGGCCGCCCCACAGGTGAGTCAGGCGAGATAAAGATGTTAGAAAAAACACCTGGGCAGGCAAGGGAGTGGATCCACGGCCAGGACACACAGACAGCCCAGGAACTGCCAGGAACACTGAGGTCCTGCATCCCCACTGAGAGAGGAGAGGAGCTGTCCCGACCCCAGCCTGCTGGAAGGGAGAGATCACAGGGGATGGGACAGAGGGCGAGAAGAGGAGGAGTGAGACCCTTTCCCAAAGACACGGGAGAAACAGGAGCCCCAGAGCTGGTGCAGGCCCCATGGAGAAGGCTCCAGCCCTGCTCCCCCAGACGGCTAGTGCCGCAGAAATGGAGCCAGGCCCGAGCTGCACGGCTCCTCCAGAGGCGACCACAGAACTCCTCCCATGGCCCATGGCAAGCTACCTTACTTCTTCCTTACTCTTCTTTTTTTTTTTTTTTTTTTTTTTTTTAAGAGATAGGGTCTTTGCTGCAGTAGCACCATCACGGTCCCTGCAGCCTCAAATTGCCAGGCTCAAGCAACACTCCCACCTCAGCCTCCTGAGAAGCTCAGATGACAGGCGCGCATCACCAGGCCCAGCATTTTTTCTTTCTTTGTAGGGATGGGGTCTCACAACTTGCCCGGGCTGGTCTCGAACTCCAGTGGCTGCCTCCAGCAATCCTCTGGCCTCAGCCATCCAAAGCTCTGGAATTATAGGCATGACCCGATCTGCCTATTTCTACTCGAAAAATCCTCCTTCAAGGAGCCTTGTGCCGGGGACAGGCCGCCTCCCTCATTTGTCCCCAGCACAAGGGCCCCTTTATGTGACAGACACTGACACTTGCTTGAGAGATAGGACCTGCCGGGGCCAGGGTGGCTTGTTCCCGGGAAGCAGCCTCAGTGAGCTGCAGCAGCTTTACCTGTAGTGGGTCGTTTTAGGGGACAACAGATGGTGGAATGCGGTGTCTTACACCAGCAGGGTCGACGATTTCAAACAATGACAATTTTATTAAGACACACAGGAGACCAGCAGAGTCCTGGAGTGTCGGCTCGGGGAAGACCGACACCGTGGGCAGGAGGAGACGCAGCTCTCAGGTCTCGCAGGGCCAGCCGGGAGACCTCACTCCAGGCATGGTGGCCACGGTGGCCCACCCGCTCTCCCAGGCCACGAGGTGTCACCACAATGGCCCTCGGGGACTTGGGCTGGGTCGGCACCCCAAGGAGCTGGGCGGATTTCACACACCGCCTGTCACTTTCACTAGAAGCAGACTCACAGAAGCAAGCAGTGTCCCTGCCTGCAATTAGAGGCTGGATTGGAGGCATCTCATCTCCAGCCCTGATGTGTATTTTCGGCCCACAAATTACTTTTATTATATGACAAGACCAAAACGCAAAGTCATGTGCGAGTTATTTGTGATGATGTTTTTCCTGCAGCCTCTCCGGGAAAGCTGTGCCCATCACAGGGGAGGAGGGTGTGCAGGGCAGGTGCCCAGCGGCAGAGCTACGGCTGTCAGGTTCTGACAGGATGCCAGGGACACGGCCGTGGACACCCAGCAGCCTCCCTCACCTGCCCCCTGTCAAACTGGCCTGAATTTCTGATCATCAACAACCAGGAGGCAGCCCCCACCGTGCCCGGACCCACAGCCCTCCTCCAGCGTGATTTGAGCTAAGTGGAAACCCCTCACTATTTATTGTTAAAAGGCACAGGATGGTTTAAACAGGAAGAACAAGGACAGATCTCCTAAGAGCACAACAGTGTCTGAAGAGACAGTGACTGCAGCTGGAGAAAGAGCATGCCTCTTTTTTGTTTTTTCCAAGATGAAGTCTTCCTCTGTCGCCCAGGCTGGAGTGTGATGGCGCCATCTCGGCTCACTGCAACCTCCACCTCCCAGGTGCAAGTGATTCTCCTGCCTCAGCTTCCCAAGTAGCTGGGACTACAGGTGACTGCCACCATACTCGGTTAATTTTGTATTTCAAGTAGAGACGGGGTTTTGTTATGCTCATCAAGCTGGTCTTGAACTCCTGACCTCAGGTGATCCGCCCACATCAGCCTTCCAAAGTTCTGGTATTACAGGCATGAGCCACTGCGCCTGGCCCACAGCTCCCTTTGTCCAGAGCAGTGAGGGCCAAGGTTAGCACCCACACGAGCCCAGCCCCATCGGGCCTTGACCCGGGCCCAAGGAGGTGCTAGCCTGAGAGCTGCTCTGACGCCCTGGATGGCTGTGGGCAGGAGGCAGCAGAGAAGTCGAGAAGCTGCTCCGGCCGCACCAAGCTCTGCAGAAGGCCAGCTGGGCACCAGGCCAATGCGCCCGTGGCAGGAGTGAGCCACGCGCACGGGTCCTGGAGAGGCAGGAGGGTGTGAGGCCCTGGTGGGAGTCTGGGTCTCTGTGCAGAGCACGGTCTCGACACCTGCAGGCTGTGGAGGCTCCGGTGCCTCGATGCTTACATTTAATTTATCACCAGCACCCACAGACACAGAGCATCCACTGAACCTCATGAGGACAGACAGTGACAGCCTGGCCCCTGGTGATGGAAATGGCCCAGGGCATCCTAAATGGTACCCTTAATGAAGGGACTAGCTTTGGAGAGCACGGGGGTTAAACTGTCTCACACACAGGCTGATGGCTGGGGGGGCTACACGCTTCTGTTACTGCGACCTAAGTCCCAGCCTGTGCCCTCCAAGGCAGAGGCCGAAGGACACTGGGTCCCTACCTGGGCCTCGGGGCCCCAGCAGGGCTCTGGAGCCGGGAGGGTTTGGCTCACGCATGGGTTAAGTCTGCTCGGCTCGTAATCAGGTCGGGGAGAGCAGGCAGCCGAGCCCTCCGCAGGAGGCTGCTGAACGAGGGCCATTAGCACGCTGTCATCGTTCGTCCTGTGCCTGCCCCCTTTGATCGGAAGACAGCCAGCGCTCCTGTCCCCTGCTGCTGGAGAGTGTGGAGGGAGGAAGCGTTCACTGCCCAATTTTTAAGCAAAGATAACGAAGACTCCCTCCTCCCGCAGATTTGCAGCCATTTCCCTTCTGGGGAGCTGAACCCTGCCGGCAGCAGCCTCATCGACGGGAAGAAATTTGCCATGGAAACCAGGCCCTGCACTCAGAACCCAAACCTCTGATGCCTATGCAGATGGGGCGGGCAAGCAACTCCAGGTCAGGGCCAGCCTCGTCTGCGGTGGGAGGGACCCGAGAGTGGGAGCAGACCCGCGTGGCCTGAATAAACTCCTCATCCAAACACCGCCTGGTGGGATTATCTGAAGATGGGAATTCACGCCCACTGATGACATTTCCAACAGAACTAACAGTTTCTTAAAGCGGTGGGCAGGGACAGGATGCCGGCGACTCGCCCGGCACGGCGCAGCCTGGAAGCAGGTGCCGGGTTTGTTTGGCTCCTGCCTCCCTAAAGCAAACCTCCTGTGGCCTCACAAGCGCCACGAGCCAGCGTGTGCACCACCACTCCAACCCTAAGCACCCGCTTTGAGCAAAAGACTCCAAAATGAAGGCCATCTGCTCCTGCCAGACCAAGCCAGTGGGTGAGCAGGGGCCACAGACAGGAGTCAGCACACGACGTGGGGCAGGGGCTGTCAGACAGCGTGAGGCTGAGGCAGCCCTGCAGGGTCCAGAGCCACCCCGGCTCCCATCACACCCAGGCCCTGGCCCAACTGCCCTGGGGGACTGGGCCCCGATCCCGCGGCCACTCTGTCCTCCCAGTACACAGCCAAGAGTAGTAGCTCCCCCACTTAGGGACCTTCCACGCACGCCCTTCTGCCCCTGCTCCTGAGCTGGTCTCCTGTCCTTCCCTGAGATCCCCTCCTGAATCCTCAGAGCCCTGTCTCCCTGCCTCCATCCCAGGGGCTCCCAGGCCTGGTCCTGTTCTAGGGGTTGGGCATGGGGTGCCTGGCTGCCTGGCCACACCAAAATCCCTGAGCGGGCATGAGCACTCCATCAGGGCTTGAATAGACCCGTCTCTTCAACCTCGAAACCCTGTTGGCTGAGCCCCTGTGGGACACCCAGCACCCACATGGCAGGACAGAGAAGCCAAGGCTCACTGGCCCTTTCCCAGCTGGGCATGTGGTCGGACTACATTTCCCAGCCTCCTTGGCTGCAAAGTGTGGTCACGTGACCCTGGGTGCTGGCCAATGAGGTGTGGGCAGAAGTGGTGGGCCCTGCCCTCAGACATGCCCCCCAAGCTGCCCATCAATCCCTCCTCCTCAGCCTGTACAGCAGCACACAGGGCAACCTTGGACACCCTGCAGACTGACCCGGTCCCTGCATTCCTGCATCATCTCCGTCTCCCACAACAAACTTCAAGTTTGGCTAAGCAGGGATTAATATGGTGACTCCATTAGAAATGGTCCTTCCTCACCCACACCTTTGGGTTCAGGCCACCCTTGCCAACTGGCACACACCCTGTCCTCAAGGCTGTATGTCACCCTGGCACCTGCTCCCAGGACCCGCTGCCCTCCTGATCCCACAGGGCAACGCTTCAAGGGCAGTTCAGAGCAGCGGCTGGGAACGTGGATTCGGCCAGGCAGCCCAGGAGGCATCCCAGGCCCCACAGCCCTACCATATCCCAGCTCTACAGCCAAGTGACATCTCCTCAATTTGTGCCTCATCTGTGAACAAGGATGTGGAGCCAGGGGCACAAGTCAAAGGGTTACTCCAGGCCAAGCTGCTGCATAAGGAACGGGAACATCACCAGCGCAGCCACAGTCACAGCTATTGACAGCAAGGCTTATGATCAAAATCAATGTCTTGCATGAGCACCAGGCAAAGAGAGGACAGGCCTTGTGAAGAAGCCCCATGCTGCAAACAGCCCAAACGTCTGTCCATGGCAGAATGGAAAAGTCAACTCCAGCCCAGCCACACAGTGGAGAATTTCACCACTGTTGACGATGAGTGTGCTGCCGCCACACCCAGCAGGATGAAATCTCATACACACACCGCGGAGCAGAAATGCAAGGAAATCAGCCCACCTGTACGACCTTCCAACACAGCCATGCACAGCCACGCGGCCTTTCCAACATAGCCACGCTGCCCTCCCAACACAGCC
The DNA here is from genome assembly GCF_048565385.1 of Saimiri boliviensis. Lineage (NCBI taxonomy): Eukaryota > Metazoa > Chordata > Mammalia > Primates > Cebidae > Saimiri > Saimiri boliviensis. The sequence goes on from NC_133462.1 coordinate 41,368,861, forward strand.
ACGCACAGCCACGCTGCCCTCCCAACACAGCCACGCACAGCCACGCTGCCCTCCCAACACAGCCACGCACAGCCACGCTGCCCTCCCAACACAGCCACGCACAGCCACGCTGCCCTCCCAACACAGCCACGCACAGCCACGCTGCCCTCCCAACACAGCCACGCACAGCCACGCTGCCCTCCCAACACAGCCACGCACAGCCACACTGCCCGGGCAACAGGCACATGCTGCCAGGTGACAGGGAGAAGCGAGGGTGCCGCCAGCAGAGCCGGGAGGAAGCTGACGCCATGGCGTGCAGAAGGGTCAGGGAAAAGGAGGCACGGGTGTGGGCCGTGTCCTGACAGTGGGATACAAGGGGACGGCCAAAGAGCCATTTGCTAAAGTGCACACACGCACACGCACACACACACGGACATATATTTGGTACATACATATTTTATGTCTGTTTCTGTACCAAATCATGTTTCACAGCAAAGATATGCCTCCAAAAGGGAAGCCTCCGGACAGGCAGAGCTCTGGACACCCCAGGATTCCTGTCCTGGGGCTCCCACACTCCTTGCATGACACATGCCTCGCACTGACGCTGTGAGGGCCTTGTGGATGTGACAAAGGTTCCAAATGAGGTAACCTTAAGAAACAGAGATGGCAGCCGGGCCCGGTGGCTCAAGCCTGTAATCCCAGCACTTTGGGAGGCCGAGGCGGGTGGATCATGAGATCAAGAGATCGAGACCATCCTGGTCAACATGGTGAAACCCTGTCTCTACTAAAAATACAAAACATTAGCTGGGCACGGTGGCGCGTGCCTGTAATCCCAGCTACTCGGGAGGCTGAGGCAGGAGAATTGCTTGAACCCAGGAGGCGGAGGTTGCGGTGAGCTGAGATCGTGCCATTGCACTCCAGCCTGGGTAACAAGAGTGAAACTCCGTCTCAAAAAAAAAAAAAAAAGGTGCAGTGGCTCATGCCTGTAATCCCAGCACTTTGGGAGGCCATGGTGGGCAGATCACCTGAGGTCAGGAGTTCAAGACCAGCCTGGCCAACATGGTGCAACCCTATCCCTACTAAAAATACAAAAATTAGCGAGGCGTGGTGGCACACGCCTGTAAGCCTAGCTACTTGGGAGGTTGAGGCAGGAGAATTGCTTGAACTCAAGGCAGAGGTTGCAGTGAGCCAAGATCACACCACTGCACTCCAGCCTGGGTGAAAAGAGTGAGACTCCATCTCAAAAAAAAAAAAAAAAAAAAAAAAAGAAAGAAAGAAAGATGATGAGCTCTGGTGAGCAGACATTCAAAGATGACAGCATGGAAATGGGGCAAGTGTCACTCTGCAGTAGAGACACCGGAACAGCCACACCCGGCTGGGTGACCAGGGCCAACATCAGCAGTGACATCTCGAGGAAGGCTGCGCCCTGACCCTAGGTAGGATGTGGTGGGAGGACCCTTCACCCCTGCGGTCTTCCTTCCTAAAACACGTCACCCTGGCCTAACCACGAGAAAAACATCATACATGCTGACTAGGGGACATGCAGATTGGGGGACGTCCTACAAAACCCTCGACCAGCCCCCTCAACACTGTCCAGGAGGGCCTGAGAAACGGTCGCAGCCCAGGGCCCTACGGAGACGGGACAACGCCACGCGGCAGCCTGGATGCAGGGCAGAGGAAACGCGAATCAAGTGCGGATTTCAGCTGATAACGAGTCAGTGCCGGCCCACTGATGATCGCAACGCACCACGTGATAGACAACGTTCATGCCAGGGAACCCGGTAGGGAACTCTCTGTGCTTATGACCTTGCCAGTTTTTCGGTGAATCTAAAACAGGTCTAATAAAGAGTCTATTTAAAGAGAGAGAAGGGAAGAGAAGACAGTATTAAAAAGCAGATGAAACACAAGTGCGAGCCTGGGACAACAACGAGAGGAACAGGGAACCCCAACGCCCGACTGCTGCGGCGCTCTCCCGGCCCCATCGCGGGCCCACCGCCTCTGCTCACCGAGAAGACAATTTCCCGGCTCTGTGGGAATGATGCCTGCTGTCCAGACGCACAGCAGGGCAATCAATCATCGCAACGTCGGAGTCCCCAACGCAGCGGCACAGCTCTGGATGAGAGCTCGCAGTGCGATTTTCACACAGCAAAAGGCAACATGAAAATTGCTCTGCAGTCCCTGAACAAACACCAAGTGTGTCTGTGTCTGTCCCTGCCAGCTCTCAGCAAGAGCCAGGAGCCAGCCCGCTGGGACAGGTACCGCGGGAGCCCCACCGTGCCCCATGACGCTCCTGGCCATCCTGGCCCAGAGGTGTCCTCCCAGTCCCTGGGGATGCTGTCACAAGACACAGCTGAGGGCCCTTCCTGTCCTGGGGGTACAAGTGGGCTGTGACCGCTTAGCGCCAGCAAGCTTGGCAGGAGGCTGATCAGGCCGGCGGGAGGGGCTGTGATTCTGGCACCTGTGCCCCACGCATCAGGCATAGAGATGCAGTCCCAGCCTCACTGTGGACGCCCCAGCGTGAGACTCAAAGGTCTCTGCAGCATCAGGAGTTAACTTTTCAAATGTCGAAGTCAGCTTCCGGTGTTCGATTCACTCCCCAATCTTCAGCAGCAGGCCTGGGCTGATGGTGTCAGGCTGACGGCGTGGTGGTGACAAGAGCGAGGTGAAGGGCTGGATGAGGAGGGCCGGGGAGGGGACCAGGCCAGGGAAGACACAGCTGCCGTCCACAGCTCCCGTGTGCCTGCCCTCCTGGCCGCGGCCTGGACCACTCGTCCAAACAGCACCAGCACCACACGCCACGCTCTAGGGCGCACGGCTGCAGTGCCCTGCTGGCAGCGCGGCTCCTGGCCCGGGTTCTCGCAGCTAACTGGGTAACGTCCGGTTCTCAGCTGCCCGGCAGAATCCCAGTCTCGTCTTTGGCATAGTTCTGGGGACCAGACTCCCTTCCAGATAGCCAGTATGACCAATGGCCCTTGTTTCTCTAGCAAACACATGCACACATGTACACATTCTCACACTCTCTTTCTAGGGGGACTGAGCATCACAGTTCACTCCTTTGAGCAGGTTCCAGGATATGAGACTTCCAGTTTTAAAAGTGGGAAAGGGTCGGGCTCACACCTGCAATCCCAGTACTTTGGGAGGCCGAGGCAGGAGCATCACTTGAGCCCAAGAGTTCAAGACCAGTCTAGACAGCATGAGATCTCCACAAAAAATGCAAACATTTGCCAGGTGTGGTGGCATGTGCCTGCGGTCCCTGCTACTCAGGAGGCTGAGGTGGGAGGATCACCTGAGCCCAGAAAGTTAAGGTTGCAGTGAGCTGTGATCATACCACTGCACTCCAGCCGGGTGACACAGCAAGACTCCATCTAAAACAAAATAAAATGAATAAAGCTAGGAGAACCAAGCTGGTCTCTCCGACCCAGTCACATATACTCTCAGACACGTGGTCAGGGACGTACGGAAATAAAGAACCACTGCACTGATGCTGTGGCCACAGTCATCATCAGAAGTAGAGGATGGAGACAGGTGACCACAAAGGAGCTTCCTGCCTGCCCACGGCCACGCTCCTCAAACAGAAGTTGGGCGCCAGGTGTGCCTGGATAGACGGCAAGCCACATGGACCCGGGGACAGCCAGATGGGATGCCGGGCCCCTAGGCTGCTGCTGAGCACTGCTGGGGGATAGTGGCTGGTCTGGGCATTGAACCTGGGGGTCTCTCTCGTCTGTGACAACAACTGTCTTCACTCAAAAAGAGGTGCCTTCTGCAGAGGTGACACCCCCACCCCCATCAAAAGCCTCCCCAGATAACTTCGTGCAGGCTAGATGGTCATTTCCACAAGCATATGGCTCCCAGGGACCCTGGGCTGGGGCCACTACAGTGGGTCTCGGTGGGCCGGGGAGGAAGTGCCGAGCCCCTGGAGGGCAGGAACCCGGGCCCTGAGCAAGCAGCCTTGGCCCTGACACCTTGTCATTTCTAATGAACAGGGTCCCTCCGCCTCCCTGCTGGATCCGATCTACTCTCCGCAGCTCTCTGCTCCAAACCGCTTCCTCCTTTCCATTTCTGTCATCCAGGTTCCGCGTGTGTGGCTGGGAAGGGCCTGGCTGTGGTCCCCTGCCTGTGTGCGAGACGCTCACCAACTGCCTCATCAGCCTGGCGGGTCTCTGTCTCACCTCCCCAGGCACCGCCAGTGTGGCTCTGTCCCCAGGTACCCTAGCTGGGGTTGGGCCTGGGGTGGCGAGGAGAGGATCTCTCTCGCTCCTGCATCTTGTTCTGGTGACGGTGCAGTATGCGGAAACTGAGTTCTGAAAGCCAATCTGTAAAGAGTCAGGCTCGGGGCAATCTCCATTGGAAACCGGTGCTCTGCTTAGGGGATGCCACCCCCATGGGGCAGCCATCTCTGCAGAGCCCTCTCTAAGGCCACCAGACCCCCTTTGGCCCAGCCAGAGCAAGGCGGCAGGGAGGAATGCCTGGGTCACTGGAGGGGCCACCCCTGAGGGTCAGTGGACTGGGACCCCCGGGTCCCCACTGCTGGTAGGACCACCAGGTGCTGGGCTCAGAAGCTGGAAGGCCCAGTGGCTGGCTTGCCAGCAGCAGCGCAGACCCACACGGGCCCCAGGCACCAGCGCGCTATCCCGCAGGCTCATGGCTACCGCCTATGATGGGCTCAGCGGCTCCATCACCCACCAGACTCCAGGGTCCCACACCAGGGGGCAGGGCAGAGGCCGCTGTGGGGATCAGCAGCGCCACCTGCAGCCAGACTGAGGGAGCCCATGAAGGAGGGAGACGTCTGCCCCCAGGCAGGAGCTGCCAGCAGGAGGTGGGGCTGGGATGCAGGAGGGCGGTTGCCTGGGTGTGGGCTTCAAGGAGGTCCTGAGGCACAGTCAGGTGGGCAGCAGAGGGGCCAGCGAGCAGCCCTGAAGCCTCCACCCCAAGAAGAGCCTGGCTTGGCAACAGACTCAACGACTCCACACTCTGCCTCCTCCAACCCGCGGCCACAGGACAGGGAGCCAGGGCTGGCCCACTGCAGCCTGGTACCCACCCCACCCCCAGCCCCGGGAGCGCGGCTCCTCAGTGCACACACACACACGCACACACACACGCACACCTCCAGGGACACTGAGGAAGTGAAAGACGGTGTGCCCGCTAGGAGTCCAGTTTCCCTGGCAGCAAGAAGAAAAGATGCTGTGAAATTCCCCTGAGTGAAAACGCCAGAGAGAAAACTCAAGGTATAGCTGAATCAAAAGGGAAAATTCTCAGCCTGCGGCTCCTTAAAGGTCAAGGAGGCTGGAGGCGTTTTCTGATAATCCCCTCTCCACCGCGCTCAGGAGGGTCGGGCTCCTGGCAGGCCAGGATGGCCATGAGCAGGTGGGGGCTCCGTGCCCTTCTCTGGAGCACGAGCTCTGAGACCCTCAGCTCCCGCACCTGCACGGGGGACTGAGTGTGTCCAAGGTAAAGGAAGGTAGGAGGGGAGGGCAGAGAGACGCCAGAGGAAACAGCCAGAAATGAGACCGTGGAGGACCTGCATCCTGTCCAGCACAAATTGTCAGACTGCTGCACGTTACAGGCAGGTCAAGGTTACAGTCAAGGCAAGCACTTCCCCACCCCACTGCTCCTGGGGGCTCTACCTGGGAGCTCTCCTCCTGACAAGTGGAGCTGGAGGGAGCCTGGGGACCCTCTCCCCTAAGCCTAAGCAGAGGCCTCTGCAGCTGCCATGTACCGTCACTGCCCCCCCCGCCCCCCAGCCGCAGCACACCTCAAAAGGACCTTTTTCTAGCCACACTAGAACAAGGGTGCAAGCAGCTGGCCAAGTCCCGTCAGCTCATGACATCCCTGGGAGTCCCTACAGCCACAGGAACTCGCTGCTTCCCCATCTGGCTTCCCTGCTGCAGTGAGAGCCAGAGATCCTGCTTCTGGCAGCGGCCCACAGCCCCCGCAACCCTGCCCCCTCCACTACCTGCAGGGTCTCTTACGGGCTGGGGGCAACGGGGCACCCAGAGCCTCGGCCAGGCCCCAGCCCAGCACGTGGCTGCACAGTGGGCACTGTGGGACAGCGTGGGCCGGGGCCCTCGAGGGGTGACAGTCGCTCCACTCTCCTCTCTGGGGTACACAGCACAACTCGAATGGCCCAGAAGCGCCCTGGAGCCAGCAACTCTCCCAGAGCTGGCCGAGTTCCGACGTCCTCCCGCCCAGCCTGAAACTCTCTTCAAGGGGCCACGTGGCACGTGACGCCACTGGCTGCGCAGTGCTCAGCTTCACGGGGACGTGTGTTTAGTGCCTGGCCCGGGGAGCCCTGCAGAAAGGGGCTGCCACAGTGCAGGTGGGGGAGGGGAGGCCTGCAGGGAGCAGCCGGGGGCCAGCCCTGGAGTGTCAGCTCGGCTGAATCACCCCACCCCGGGCCCAGGTTCCAGGAGAGTCTTCCTCTTTTTTTGAGATGGAGTCTTACTCTGTCGCCCAGGCTGGAGTGCAGTGGCTCCATCTCAGCTCACTGCAAGCTCCACGTGCCAGGTTCAAGCCATTCTCCTAGCTCAGCTTCCTGAGTAGCTGGGATTACAGGTGCCCACCACCATAGCCCACTATTTTTTTTTTTTTTAAGTAGAGACAGGGTTTCACCACATTGGCCAGGCTGGTCTCGAACTCCTGAGCTCAGGCAATCCGCCCACCTCGACCTCCCAAAGTGCTAGGATTATAGGCGTGAGCCACTGCGCCCGGCCCCAGGAGAGTCTTGATCTAGGGCAGGAGAGCAGCCTGAGACAGGGGGTTCCATGGGACATGGCCTTCAGGACACCAACCCCAGGCCATCCCCAACCCCAGGAAGATGCAGGGTCGGGTGGAAAGCTTGGCCCCTCTCCACACCCACCTGCACTCCGGCCCCTGGCCTGGCTGACAGAAGGGACTGCAGGCAGCCCAGCCGGGGAGATGCAGGTGCTGGGTCTGGCTTCATGGAGATTTTGAGGCGTTCAGATATCCTCAGCCCAGCTGCCTGCGAGCACCACAGAACGCCGGCCTTTTGAAGCACATTTTTGTCTGTTACCGACACCAGGCTGTTCATGTCACTTTGACACAAATCAAGCTACCAAAGTAGCAACAGACCCAGAAAGGTTTAATAAAATGCTATAAACCTGAGTACATTGACACTTCTTTTAAAATGACATCGGAATACTCTGAAATGGCTGCAATTCAGCGGCCGCAGAGGCCAGCAAAACGGGGCGATTAGGGAGACACCCAGCCACAGATGGGGCGTGGCCTGGGTGATCTGTCAGGTGGCGGGAGGCCCACCTACCCCCAGGGCCTGAGGAGGGGGGGAAGTGCCTCCGGAAGCCTAAGGAGCTTCCTGAACCCCAGCCCAGGGACCAGAGGTAAGACACCTTTTCCAGGTACCTCCCCCCGATCCCCTGCAAGTTGGAAGGGCAGCCTGGAGGGGGAGTCAGCTTCCAGGACACACGGTGAGGATCTGAGCCAGGCCCTGACTAGGAGCTGGGACACAGGGTGACCAGGGCCCCCACCATCTGCTGGACAGGGCTGACGGCACGCAGTAGACCTTGGCTAACGCTGGGGTCCCCTGGTCTATATCTGCCCTAAGGACAGGCTTGGGTGCTGTGGGAACACCTGGGCCCTGCCTCAGCCCTGGGGAGAGAGCAGGGAAGGGCCCCACGTGCTAAGTGGGCTGAGCTGACTGTGGGGGCAAGTAGGGAGCTCTGGAGGGCTGGAGAAGAGCCCTGCGGGTCAAGCCCACAGTGTGGCACCTCTCAGGCCCCTCTGCCAGGCCACACTTGGACAGCATGGGGCCTCGCCCCTGCCATCCTCACCCCTTCCTAGGCGGAAATCAAGACCAAGGTCAAGGTGCTTCCGGAATTTCCCTTCCCAGAACTGCCGCGCAATCAACGCTACCCTTGCCACCGGCTGTCTCCCCTGAGCGATGTCTCACATCAGGTCACAGGGAAGTGTGGCCAGGGGGTGACAGCTGGACACCGAGGCACCAGGCGAAGCAAGGAGGGGTGTGGTAAGGGGCAGTCGGGGAGTGGTGAGGGACACCCTCAGTGGCTGCGTCCTGGACGAACCAGCTCAGGAGAGGCCCTTGGCCCCTGGTGCATCCCTGTTAGCCCCTCTGACAGCCTGTGGCCGGGTCCCTGCCACCTCCAGGGAGCCACTGTCCCCTCCTCCCACGGAGGCCCCTTCGACCAGTCAGCAGGGACCTCTGGCATCTGACCCGCTACAGCCCCAGCCACAGGGCCTACCCTAGCCCAGGCTCCCGCGACCGCCAGCAACTACCAGGGCCCCTCACAGGAGACGGAGCCACCGGTGCTGCCAGCCTGGGCGCTGACATCCGCACGTCTGACTCACTGGCCAGTCCCCCACCTCCAACATCCGTGACCCCCTGCTTCTCTCTGTGGCGGCCAACGGGCCTCACTGGTTGCTCGTCACCTGCTGCGCAGGGCAGACAGTCCCTCCAGAGGCACAAACCTGGCCACGCCTCAGGCGCTCCACCACTCACACACCCCCGGGAGGCCTCCCTTCACCCCAAGTCACAGGGTGTCCTCTACAGGACCTCCCCCTCGGGCTCCACCTGCACTCGGGACGCCTGTGAGGGTACACACGGCTTGCCCCTTCCTGCTCTTTGTGCTTTGGTAACGGAAAACGTAGAGCATTCTCTCCTGCTTACAGCCCCAACCCAGGGAAGGGCCAGGCAGGGCGGCGCTCCCGCGCCCTCCAGGCAGAGGCTCTGCCCTCCTCCTGAGCTAGGACGGCCTGGGAAGATTCCCGGAGCCAGCGCGGCCCCGGGAAGAGCGGGAGCGCCACCTAGTGGCCTTCGGAGGACTGCGCAGGGAAACCCCGCCGCACACCCAGCAGGGTTTCCAGTCACCAGCGAAGCCCAGTGACACAGGCGCGCGCGTGCACGCACGCACACACACACACACACACACACACACACACACACACAGAGTCACATGCGCGAGCACTCACAGGCACGCGCGCACGTGCACACTCATGAACACACCGCGCAGCCTCGCTGCGGACGTGTACAGGGAGGCAGGAGATGATCCTGGAACTCGGCCCACTGCAGCAGCAGCCAGGCTGCGCAGGTACCTCCTGCGAAGGGCATGTGCACTGTGCTCCACACGCGGCGGCGGCACCCCACCCTCCTGCCTGCAGGGCCTGGCCCAGACGTGCCAGGGCAGAGGCTGCGACGGAACGGCTGCAGGGTCATCCTGGCCAGGCCCCTTCTGGGCAGTGTGGACGGTGACCTTTCACCAGGAATCGTCCCCGCTCAGCCCTGAGAAAGCACTGCCTGGCAGTCACAGGGCTCAAGACCGCGCTCCTGGCCTTGGGGACGCCTGGGGCCACTCGTAGCTCAATGGGAGGCACTATGGGGTACAGAGCACAAGCTCTGGCAGCCTGGGAGCTTTGGCTCCGGGGCCGCACGTCCGCCTCCGCAAAGCTAGTGGGTGACCCGGGCGTCCGGAAAACCTCCGACCTTTGCCGGCCTCACCCTGCCACCACACCCAGCCACGTACCCGGGATCCACCCCGTCCTGAGGGGCTCCCGGGCCGGCAGGCCGCAGACACTCACCAGGACTTGGGCTCCCCGAAGTGCAGGTAGTTGATGCTGTACAGGTCCATGTCCTCGGTGTGCCAGGCGAAGGTGGTCTTCCACATACCGAAGTACAAGTAGGGCGTGTTCACGCCCTCGATGATGGTGCCGCACTCGCGCTCCACCATGTCCAGGATGGTGCGGAGGCTGCCGATGTTCCACTGGGCCACGTCCTGCAGGGCGGCAGAGCAGCATCGGCAACCACCCGGCCACCCCCACGCCTGCGAGGCCCGCCCCAGTACCCGAGGCCCCCAGGGCTGCTCACACCCAACAGACTTCTACATGCTTGCTTTCTCTGTGTGAGACTCTCGCCCAGGCTGGAATGCCGCGGCACAATCGGAGCTCGCTGCGGCCTTGACCACCCTGGCTCAGGTGATCCTCCCGCCTCAGTCTCCTGAGTACCTGGGACTACAGGCGCAGGACACCATGCCTGGCTAATTTTTAGTTTTTTTGTGCTTTTTTTTTTTCTGTAGAGATTAGGTCTCACTCTGTTGCCCAGGCCGGTCTCAAACTCTTGGGCTCAAGTGTCCCTCCCACCTTGGCCCCTCTAAGTGCTGGGGTTGCAAGCATGAGCCACCATACCCGGCCTAGACACCTTTTCTGCCAGCCTGGCCCTTCCAGGAAAGGCCCCAGCACACAGGCCAATGTGCACCAGGCAGGCAGGGCCTGCCAGATTCCACCGAGCCATTCGCTTCCTGCTGAGGTGGGGGCCTTATGTCGAAACCTGCAGTTTGGTTGTGCATAATTAACGTGCCTCTGAGTCAGTGACACGGAAGGAGAAAAACAGTCACCACGCGGGGCTAACCCAGCGGTGACACTGGAGCTGAGGCTCAGTGACAGCCTTGCCACAGCTTCAGGCCGAGGGGACGAAGAAAGCTTTCAGAACCAGGCAAACGAGGACGAACACCACCCACCAGGCATATCTATGCTTAATGTCACAAGCAAACAAACCCCGTCCTGTCCTAAGAGCTCATAAAATATGCATTAGTCACTGCAGTCTCCGGAGAGGCTCACGGCCTGCCGAGAGGCTGAGAGGAAGCTCGACACGCTAGGGAACCTGAGCTCCTCTCAAAGCCGGGATCCACCCCACAGTCCCTGACTGGCCCTGGGACTTGGCAGGACCAGTGGTTCCTTTGCAAGGTGAGCCCTGGCAGGAGCCCAAAGAGGCACAGAGGGAGGCAGTGAGGAGACCGCGAGGGGAGGAGGGAGGCCCCGGGCCCAGGCTGATGTGGGCGAGAATTCATCCTGGGACCAGATCAAGTCACTCCTCTGCTCTGGGCTCAGTTTCTCCAGCTGTAAAAGGAGGCTGGTGCATAGGTCAGGCGTGCCAAGTATGTGCCAAGGAAGCCCCGAAGCTTCCTCTGGAGCCTGTGGCGGGTCGGCCTGGGCCCGCACAGCCTGCATGTGGCTGCAGAGTCAGCCAACCCAGGGGCTCTCCTGCACTAGGCTCTGAGGCTGGACTTTTACTCGAAAACAGTCAGGAGGGATCCGGAACAGAAAGAGAAGCCCCAGACCAAAAAGAAAAGCTTGCAAGACACAACTGATAACCAAAATACACAGCGAACTCTCACAATCCAACCAGAAGACAACCAACAGCCCGGTTCAAAAACGGAAAAGGGCGGCCCGGTGCGGTGGCTCACGCCTGGAATCCCAGCACTTTGGAAGGCCAAGGTGGGAGGGCTCCTTGAGCCCAGGAGTTTGAGGCTAGCCTGATCAACATGGTGAAACCTCGTCTCTACTAAAAATATAGAAGGTAGCCAGGTGTGGTGGAGGGTGCCTGTAATCCTAGCTACTCGGGAGACTGAGGCAGGAGAATCACTTGAACTCGGGAGGCGGAGGTTGCAGTGAGCCAAGATCGCGCCACTGCACTCCAGCCTGGGTGACAGAGCAAGACTCCGTCAAGAAATGTTCACGGTCACATTGTTCCTAACAGGCAGAGAGAGAACACACCGCAAATGTCCATCAGCACACGAACCGACAAACACAACGTGGTGTGCAGTGGACACCTCTGCCCTCAAAATCCAGAATCCACATGCGCCAAGGTCCAAAATGTCCTGAATACAGGCAGGACGCCACAAGTGAACACGCACAGCTGACTTCGTGTGGCCAGTCACAGTTCAGACACGGCCAAAACTTGGTTTCACGCACAAAAGTATTAAAAACTGCATGTTTAAAGGACATACGAAACACAAATGAATTCTGTGTGTAGACGTTAACACGGCTTGGCTCCGAAACCCCACTAAATCTCATGTCAAACTGCAGGTCCCAGTGTCGGCTGTCGGGCCGGGTGGGTGGCCGGATCGTGGGGGTGGATTTCTCATGAAGGGGGGAGCACCATCCCCTTGCTGCTGTTCTCACGAGAGTGAGTTCTCAGGAGACCTGGCTGTTTACAATCGCCTGGCACCGCCCCTCACTCTCTCGTCCTGCTCCTGCTGTATAAGACAGCTGAGCTGAATCAGCCTCTCCTTCACCTTCCGCCACAACTCCTGAGGCCTCTCCAGCCATGTTTCCTGCAGAGCCTGCAGAACCATGAACCAATGAAAGCTTTTCGTTACTCACTACCCAGCCTCCGGTCTTTCTTTTCCTTTCTTTCTTTCCAGACACAGAGTCTTGCTTTGTCACCCGGGCTGGAGTGCAGTGGCCAGACTGGTCTCAAACTCCTGACCACAAGTAATCCACCCGCCTTGGCCTCCCAAAGCACTGGGATTACAGGTGTGAGCCGCCATGCCTAGCCGTGGTGTTAGTAATCTTTTTTCTTTTTTTTTTTTTTTTTGGAGTCTTGCTCTGCCACCCAGGCTGGAGTGCAGTGGCGCCATCTCGGCTCACCGCAACCTCCGCCTCCCGGGTTCAAGCGATTCTCCTGTCTCAGCCTCCCAAGTAGCTGGGACTACAGGCGCGCACCACCACGCCTGGCTCATTTTTTGTATTTTTAGTAGAGACAGGGTTTCACCATATTAGCCAGGATGGTCTAGATCTCCTGACCTTACCGTCTACCTATCTTGGCCTCCGAAAGTACTGGGATTACAAGCGTGAGCCACTGTGCCCGGACTTTTTTTTTTTTTTTTTTGAGGCAGAGTTTCGCTTTTGTCACCAGGCTGGAGTGCAGTGGCGCCATCTCAGCTCACTGCAACCTCTGCCTCCAGGGTTCAAGCGATTCTCCTGCCTCAGCCTCCCGAGTAGCTACAGGCATGCATCACCATGCCCGGCCAATTCTTTGTATTTTTAGTAGAGATAGGGTTTCGCCATGTTGGGCAGGCTGGTCTCAAACTCCTGACCTCGGGTGATCCAGCTGCCTCGGCCTCCCACTGTGCTGGGATTACAGGTGTGAGCCACCATGCCCAGCCTCAGGTACTTCTCTACAGCAATGCAGGAACAAACTATTACAGACTTGGGTCCCATCTTCAAGATATCTCAGTATGCATGTATTTAAAAAAAAAAAAAAAATCCCGAATTTGAAATACGCTGAACTCACGTATTTTGGATAAGAGCTATTCAACCTGTATATCCCTGCAGTGGAGTATTATTCAGCCATGAAAAGGAATGGGGTTCTGACACAGGCCAGAGTGTGGATGAATCTTGAGGGTGTCACACTTGGTGAGAAAGCAGACAGGAAAGGCCACGCAGTGTGCGATCCTGTTTCTATGCAATGTCCAGGACAGCCCCATCCAGAGACAGGAATAGGATGCGTGGGTGCCAGCCTGGGATGACAGGGAGAGTGGGAAGTGGCTGCTGATGGGGACAGGGTTTCCTTTCGCAGCAATGGAATGTTCCAGAACTGACAGTGGTAACTGCTGCATGACTCTGAAGGAAAGTACTAAAACCCATGGAATTGTACTTTTTAAATGGAAGACTTGAGGGGCATGTGTGACATCTGAAGGGTGCTACTTAGACAGATCCATAAACAAAAGATCCCGCCTAATCCAAACACCCTAAAATGCTACGTGGACAACACCGGCTGCATGCCGGGCAGGCCTGACTGCACACTCGCACAGCACGCAGCCTTAGGCCCTCGGGTCCCTGGGCATGAACGCCCCCCCGGGCAGCAGCACGTCACAGTGTGGGTGGCAGAGCCACACCTGGGATGCTGGGGCTGCCAGGAGTCCCTGATGCCGACCCGCACGCACCGGGAGCACCGTCTGGGCTGCGGCGGAGGCCAGGGTGGGAAGTGACCAGCGAGCGGGCACAGCGGCTGCCCCTCCCACAGACGGCCCCGGCTCCGGACTGGGCACAGAGCGCATGACCATGGGCACACGTCCCAGCTTGAGGCTTCGGTGTCCACACCTAAAGCGGGCAGGCTGCTGACGCTGACCGCCCCCTGCCCACGATGTCAATGCCTATACCTGCTCCTGCCCGGTGGCCAGGGAGATGGCTCTGGTCATGTCTGCAGGGATCAAACGGGCTCCAAGGCAGAAAGTCAGGGGTTTCCTGTCAGAGTCACCGGGAAGACCTCCCTCACGGCCACAGATCGGGGGCAAGGCTGCCATCCTGGCCAGGGTGGATGGAGCCCTGGCCTCCCCCTACCTCAGCAGCTTCCAGGAGGCGCCAAGGGCAAGGGTGGAAAGTGGGCCTGAAACCAGAAAGAAAGGGGAGGCCCAGTCCTGAACTCGGGCTGCCTAAGAGGGCCGCTCCGGGCCTCTGCCTGACGCGGGAAACGGGCGGCCTGGGAGGCCGTGCCCCTCTGACTCAGCCGGGAGGGCTTCAAAGCAAGCAGGGAAGCAGGGGGCAGCCAGCCCTGCCAGACCGGAGGCAGCTCCAGGAAGCAGCTCCCTGTCAATCTGCCACTGGACCCTCTGCTGCCGAGCTGGCTTCTGGGGCCAAATCCACACTCCTTCGAGCAAGGACTCCGGGAGGTGCAAGGCCTGGGGTGGCCAAGCCCCCGTGGGAACCGCGTGTGCACTGGGGCAGGAGGGAAGAGGTGGCCGAGGCTGCTGCCTCTGCCCGCGCTCCCCTAGTACACAGCTGTTCCCCTCGAGCTGAACCAGGTGCGGGGCGGCCACCCGTGCAGACGGGACCAGCCTCCCATACCAGAACTGCAGCCATGCGCTCAGGGGCGGAAATCTCCCCGAGAGGCCGGGCCACGCGCCCTCCACAAGCCTGCCATCACTGTGGAGCTGCGGGACAGTGGGCGCTGTCCTGGGAGGACAGCTGCACACCCCATGCCCCATTCCATCAGTGGAAAACTGAGGCCCAGGAAGGAGATGGCGGTGCCGGGAGCACAGCTGGTGGATGCCTGGGCCTTATGCCTGGCTCCACGCTGAGGGGGCTCCTCAGCTTCTCCAAGGGGGGCTCACTGAACAGAATCCTCTGTGTGAGAAACCTGCGTCCTCGGCTCAGAGAGCAAACCGAGTCTCACGCAGGCCACAGCGCCGCTAGGCTAAACTACGCGGGGCTGGGCAAGGCCGGCCACGGCCTCCCGACGCTGCTCTACACACGCCCGCCACGCACGCCACATTTCTGGCGTCCAGCAGGGCCATGGGAGCCTTATCCCTGAGGCCGGGCCTCTGGGGGTGCCTGCCAGCTGCCCTCATGGAGGGCCTGGGCTGTGTAGACAAGGGGAAGTCCAACAGGCCAGGCCCCAGAAGGGACACGGGGCCCCCTCACCCCAGTCTCGGGCCCTAAGCACAAGGCAGGGACCGGGCTGGAGCCGAGTCCAGCAGGCGGCCTGGCTGGCTGAGGACTCGAGGCTCCCCAGTGCCGGGAAGACGAGCGCAGGGACTGGACAAGTACACGCGTGCGTGACAGGCCATGTGCCGGCTGCTGAGGCCAGAGGCGGAGCCAGCACACACTCAGGACACAGGCCGCGGGGTGTGGCTGGACAAGTACACGTGTGCGTGACAGGCTGTGTGCCGGCTGCTGAGGCCAGAGGCGGAGCCAGCGTGCGCTCAGGACACAGGCCGCGGGGTGTGGCTGGAGGGGCCCTGCAAAAATCAGAAAAAACCTGGCTTCCTCTTTCTTGACCGCAGGACACGGCCCGCAGCCAGAGCCGGGGCAAGGCGGTCAAGCTTGCCCGCCTGGAAGCTTCACCTGCTAAGGCAGAGCCCCGTCCGTTCAGGGCCTCCCCGCCGCCCCCCGTGGGGAAGCTGGTCCTGTTTCCCCAGGGCTGGGTACTCACATCATCGTATAAAGAGCCGCTGATGTCGGCCCCGTAGATCGGGGAGACAAAGGTGAGGTTCTTCCAGTATTTGCGTTCAAGGTCGTCAAAGTCCTGGTGTCGCGGGGTACAGTACCTGGTGAACAGACACCCCCAAACCAGCTCAGGGAGGGGCCTGGGTGCCGCACAGCCCACCCTTAGCCACCAGGAACCCAGGGCACCCACGACAGAGGCAGGAGGGGCTCCATTCAAGACTGCCCACTGCCCCTGCCCAGGGTACCACGTGACCTGCTTGAGTGTGGGAGAGAGCACTTCCACGGGTGAGCAAGTGGTGCAAACCCACGCAGCCTCCTCAGCTGTCCCGGCCCCGGGCACCCACGTCAGAACACAAGCCAGGGGAGTGGGCACAGGACAGAGGCCCCGGGTGGCTCTTGTCATCCCTGGGTGGCAAAGACGGAGCTCAGATGACAGACTGGCGGCTGGGAAAGTCAGGTGGCCAGGACAGACCAGGCCCCACCCTGGCGCCAGAGCCACAAGGCACGTGGACCTCGGAGAGCAACAGGGTGGGGGCGACAGACAGGAAGGAGGGCACAGCGACAGGATGGGCCTGCGCAGCACGGAGAGTGCGTGGCTGTGCCTGTGGAACCAGTGACCCACACTCGGAACACCGCCAGTACACAAAGGTGCCATGTGTACCCACACGTGCTCATGGGTGTTCCCACATGGGTGTGCCTGACAGATATGTGTAAGAGCTGGAATGTGCCCGTGTCCAGTAAACATGCCCACGTGTACCCATGTGTGTCCCTGTGTATAAACGTGCCTGTGTACTGTATGCCTGTGCATGGCTGTGTGCCCGTGTATACCCATGTGTGTGACTGTGTAAACGTGTGCCCGTGTACCCACATGTGTACCTGTGTATAAACGTGTGTGCCCATGTGTACTGTGCGTGCCTGTGTAAGGACATGAGTGTGCACGTGTGTACTGTGTGTGCCTGTGTATGGACATGAGTGTGCCCGTGTGTACTGTGTGCCTAAGGACATGAGTGTGCCCGTGTGTACTGTGTGTGCCTGTGTAAGGACGTGAGTGTGCCCGTGTGTACTGTGTGTGCCTGTGTAAGGACGTGAGTGTGCCCGTGTGCCTGTGTATGGACATGTGTGCCTGTGTGCACTGCGTGCCTGCGTAAGGACATGAGTGTGCCTGTGTGCACTGTGTGTGCCTCTGTATGGACATGAGTGTGCCCGTGTGTACTGTGTGTGCCTGTGGATGGACATGAGTGTCCCCGTGTGTACTCTGTGTGCCTGTGTAAGGACATGAGTGTGCCCGTGTACTGTGTGTGCCTGTGTAAGGACATGAGTGTGCCCATGTGTACTGTGTGTGCCTGTGGATGGACATGAGTGTGCCCGTGTGTACTGTGTGTGCCTGTGTAAGTACGAGTGTGCCCGTGTGTACTGTGTGTGCCTGTGTAAGGACATGAGTGTGCCCGTGTGTACTGTGTGTGCCTGTGTAAGGACATGAGTGTGGCCGTGTGTACTGTGTGTGCCTGTGTATGGACATGAGTGTGCCCGTGTGTACTGTGTGTGCCTGTGTATGGACATGAGTGTGCCCGTGTGTACTGTATGTGCCTGTGTATGGACATGAGTGTGCCCGTGTGCAGTGTGCCTGTGTAAGGACGAGTGTGCCCGTGTGTACTGTGTGTGCCTGTGTAAGGACATGAGTGTGCCCGTGTGTACTGTGTGTGCCTGTGTAAGGACACGAGTGTGCCCGTGTGTACTGTGTGTGCCTGTGTATGGACATGAGTGTGCCCGTGTGTACTGTGTGTGCCTGTGTATGGACATGAGTGTGCCTGTGTGTACTGTGTGTGCCTGTGTAAGGACATGTGTGCCCGTGTGCAGTGTGTGTGCCTGTGTAAGGACATGAGTGTGCCCGTGTGTACTGTGTGTGCCTGTGTATGGACATGAGTGTGCCCGTGTGTACTGTGTGTCTGTGTAAGGACATGAGTGTGCCCATGTACTGTGTGCGCCTGTGTATGGACATGAGTGTGCCCATGTGTACTGTGTGCCTGTGGACGGACATGAGTGTGCCCGTGTGTGCCTGTGTATGGACATGTGTGCCCGTGTGTACTGTGTGTGCCTGTGTAAGGACATGAGTGTTCCCGTGTGTACTGTGTGTGCCTGTGTATGTACATGAGTGTGCCTGTGTGTACTGTGTGTGCCCAAGGACATGAGTGTGCCCGTGTGCAGTGTGTGCCTGTGTATGGACATGAGTGTGCCCGTGTGTACTGTGTGTACCTGTGTATGGACATGAGTGTGCCCGTGTGTACTGTGTGTGCCTGTGTATGGACATGAGTGTGCCCGTGTACTGTGCGTGCCTGTGTAAGGACGAATGTGCCCGTGTGTACTGTGTGTGCCTGTGTATGGACATGAGTGTGCCCGTGTGTACTGTGTGTGCCCGTGTGTACTGTGTGTGCCTGTGTATGGACGTGAGTGTGCCCGTGTGTACTGTGTGTGCCTGTGTATGGACATGTGTGCCCGTGTGTACTGTGTTTGCCTGTGTAAGGACATGAGTGTGCCCGTGTGTGCCTGTGTGTGGACATGAGTGTGCCTGTGTGTACTGTGTGTGCCTGTGTATGGACATGAGTGTGCCCGTGTGTACTGTGTGTGCCTGTGTAAGGACATGAGTGTGCCCGTGTGTACTGTGTGTGCCTGTGTATGGACGTGAGTGTGCCCGTGTGTAGTGTGTGCCTGTGTATGGACATGAGTGTGCCCGTGTGTGCCTGTGTAAGGACATGAGTGTGCCCGTGTACTGTGTGCGCCTGTGTAAGGACATGAGTGTGCCCGTGTACTGTGTGTGCCTGTGTAAGGACATGAGTGTGCCCGTGTACTGTGTGCGCCTGTGTATGGATGCACGTGTGCCCATGTGTACCTGTGTCCACATGTACCTTCATGTGTGCTTGTGCCTGTGCCCTTGTGTGCCTGTCCTCATGTATGCCTGTGCCCTCGTGTGTACCTGTCTGTGCCCTCGTGTGCCCGTGTGCCCTCGTGTGTACCTGTGTCGTGTCTGTCATGTCTGTGCCATGTGCCCTCGTGTGTACCTGTCTGTGCCCCCGTGTGCGCCTGTGTGCCCTCTTGTGTACCTGTGTGCCCTCGTGTGTGCCTCTGTGCCCTCGTGTGTACCTGTGTCTGCGTCCTCGTGTCTGTGTCGCGTGTGCCTGTGCTCTCGTGTGTGCCTGTGCCAGCCAGGGAGCCCTTTCTGAGGAGGGGTACGCCACCGAGGCATCACAGGAGGGTGTGGAGGACATGCTCCGGGGCTGGGGACTGGGGTGCCGCCCATTGTGTGTTGGGGATCCCTGGGAAGCTGAGGTGAGGGCGGTGTGGGTCAGCCCAGGCTGGGAGAGGGTCCGGATCCACCCTTGGCTCGGGGGTTGCCGCCGCCCACGTCGGGCATGTGGAGCAGGCCAGCCGTGCTGTGGGGGCTGCGTATGCCGCGCCTCCTCTGCCCCCAGGACCCCCATGAGCAGGTGCGCTCCGGGAGCCAGGGTCAGGCTGCCCGCCCGCCCTGCGTACTTCTCGCTGTTGGCCAGGCGGCGGTACTCCCCCACCGTCATGGCCTTCTTCTGGATGTTGTACTGCGTGAAGAGGCCCGACTGGCCCGTCACCACCTGCTGGATGGGGGCGGGGATCACCACGTCGTCAATGTCATCGTAAGTCTGCCGCGGCTTCCACTCTTTCGGGGGGATGATCTGCAAGACCAAGGCGCGAGTCGGTGGCACCCTCGGATCCTCAGGGCAAGGCCAGAGAGCAGACTGCGAAGCCGGCTCCCTGGGGACCAGCACCCCCAGATCTGCACCTCGGGACACCCACCTCTGTTGCCTTATCAAACGCCCCGGGAGACTCTGCAGCCAACAAGGGCCTCTCCTGCTAAGGCAGAGCCATCTCCCAGGACTGGAAGCTGGGCACAGCCCCCAATAGCACCAGGGCCGACCCTGAGGCATGTGTGCAGGATTACACTCAGCAAACATGGGGGGACGGGGCGTGTGTGTGTGCTGGCAACTGGAGGCTGACAGACACATTTTCAGGCATGTGTGGTGGTGGTGGTTGTTTCCGAGACGGTCTTGCTATGCCACCCAGCCTGGAGTGCAATGCCACAATCACAGGCTCACTGCAGCCTCCAACTCCTGGGCTCAGGAGATCCTCCCACCTCAGCATTCCGAGTAGTGGGGACCACGGACTTGCACCACCACGCCCAGCTCACTTTTTATTTTTTAATTTTCTGTAGAGATGGAGTCTCGTTTTGTTGCATAGGCTGGTCTCGAACTCCTTGCCTCAAGTGATCCTCCCGTCTCAGCCTCCCAACGTGCTGGGCAAGGCATTTTTAAACCGGGACTCTCTTCCCTCTTGGTTATGAGCGTTCCGGCCCACCACGCCCTCTAGCAGCAGGAAATAAGAACTGCGCCCGCCGGCTACCGTGAGGCCACCAGGGGCTGGAGCCGAGATTCGCTCTAGTGGCTCCACCAACTGCTAGGCACTAGGAAATGCTGGGAAATAGATCAGACTCCACGGGTCTCCCACACCACCTGGAGCAGGCAGACAGGAAGCACAGGGAGGGTGACGGTGCCACATGGGATGGGGGCAGGGGCAGGGGCTGTGGGTCAGGACAGGAGCTGGGCTGAGCTGGGCACTGTGCAGAGTGTGCTGGGGCTCAGAACACACATCCCCTAAGAGGGAGGAACGGAGAAGTTCCCATCTGACCACTGAGGAAACTGAGGCAGACAGCAATCCACAACACAGCCCAGGGCACCACTGGGGCGGGAGGGCAGACTGTGGCCCAGGACCTCTAGCCTGGCAGCCACATGGAATTCTAGCACCCCAGGGAAGCCCTGGGCCACCTTGGACACTGAGACATGCAGAGAAAACAGCAGAGGACAAGGACCGGCACCTGTCAGGTGCCCCATCCAGGAGCCGAGAGAACAGGGCTATCGGGGCACATGTCTCGCCCTGGGCTCCTAGCCTCATCCCAGCCTCGTGCTCCCTCCTCTGGTGGGGGTGAGCCTCTAGGCCAAGTCCAGATTCCAGTCAGCCGGTGGGCACGAGGCCTTCGAGGCGCCAGGCACCCTTCTGTGCAGGCACTCCCAGCCGCTCTGGGTGGCCACACTTAGTCCTAGGGTGGGGTCTGCAGGCCCCACGCCTTCTTCCAGGGGTCACCCAGGCCACCCAACTGCACAGGGAGGAAGAACTAACCCCCCCGCTGCAGCTCATCTGTCAGGGACCTGGAAAGCCACCCCTCCGCGCTCAGGGCCCCCGAAGGAAGAGGTCCGTGTCGAGGCCCACGTCGCTGGCAGCTTCCAGGATGGCTGACGTCCACTTGCCACCCCCAGGGACCCAGCGATCGCATCGTGGAGGAGACTCTTTTGCTCGGCAGTGAGAACGCGTGTCCCCAGGTGCTCCTTGACGACGGGGAGGTGCGGCCTCCGCAGCCGGCGCGCGCGGGTCTCTTCAGCAAAAGCACTAACAGCATCAGCCACAGCAAGCAGGTGGCTCTCAACTGAGGGGGGTCCTGTCCCCCGGGGGACACCTGGCCATGTCTGGGGACATCTGTGGCTGTCACGACTGAGGTTGCTCTGGCAGGAAGTAGATGGAGGCCAGGGTTGCTGCTCAGCCCCAGCAGTGCCCGGATGGCCCCGCCCCAGAGAACCACCTGGCCCCAGGGGCGCAGTGCCAGGCGAGGGGACGCCCTCGTTTAGAGTCAAAGCAAGGTGAGTCAGGTCCCAAGGAAAGGACGGTCCAGGCTCGCACTGGCTCTTTCTGGAGACTTGCCACCCTTCCACGTCCACTGTGGCCACAGCGCAATAGGTGCCTGGGGCTGCTGTCGCTGGCACAGCCTGTGCCATGGCAGGGTGCTGGACCAGCGGCCGGGATGCCCTTCTCTTCGATTTCAAGGCGGCAGCTGAAGAATCAGTGAGACGCCAAGACGTTCGGAGGTGGAAAGGCAAGAAATGGAAACAGAAGGGCCTGAGTCCCAGGCACGAGACGCTCCTGCCGAGAACGGAGCTGAGTGACGAGAGGCTCCACAGGCCGGCGCCGCTCGGAACCACACAGGCGCCGTCTCCCTCTCAGGAAGCCCCCGTCTGCTTCTGCCGGAGACTTCACCAACCCAGCCCGGCTCCACGTCCAGGCCAAGGCTGCTGGCCGAGAGGAAGCCGGGAACCCGCCCCTTCACTGCCAGGAGAGGAAACTCGTCCGTCATCCGAGTCTGCGAAAGAACAAAACACTTCGCTCCCGATTTCCTCGCTCTCGAAAGAGTGCCTTGGGCGACTTTGTCATCTGTCCCCTCCTCGGCGGGCGCTGCGTAGTAAAGACATCTGGGAGCCACGCGGGAGGCTCCAAACACCCCCACGGCGTCTGCGCCGCACACACGGAGCCACACTCTAGGTGCCACGCCCCAGGCAGGTGCTGACAGGCGGCGTGAACGAGGGCCACTTCCAGCTGGGCTCAAACCCGAAGGCTCTGGGGAAATCCCGCAGGGCGTGAGAGGACAGAAGTGACAGCCCACATTCCTGCCAAGGCGCGGATCCAGGAGGAGGGCTCCAGGCGGGAACATTGAAAAGAAGGCAGTGAAAGCTGCTCAGGACGATCCCACTGCCACACGTGGGCCTTCCAGGCCTGGGGCGGTCCCCAGAAGTCCCTCACACAGGGCTCCCGGGAGGCCAGCTTCAGCCGGGGCCAGGGGGGCGACAGGCCGCACGCCAATGGTGAGAGGCAGACACCAATGAGCAGTACAACTGAGGGTGGCCAGGGCCTGCCTGCTGGTGCCCACCTGGGATGGGGCACCAGAAGCTCCCACCCCTCCTAACAGGACCCCAGACAGGGCCTCCTGGGGCTCCTCTCACCCCAGTGCTTCCCAAGTGACTGGGGACACCTGGCTGTGGAGGCCCCAGCAACGCAGGGGAGTGGGGTTCCCAGCAGCCAGGGCAGCGCGGGCTCCAGTGCCCTCTCGGGGCTGTGCCCGCAGCCCCCACCCCGCCCCAGCTCCATGGGGTCTATAGATCTCTGCTGGGGGGAAGTGGGGATGTATAACCAAACACAGCTTTGAAGGAACCAGGAAACCCTCCAGCCCCACCCCCACAGGCAGGCGTGCACGCACACACAGACACAAAGGGTGGTCAAGTGGGGAGACCAGGGTGAGAGGGAGACCCTGACACCCCCACAGCTCACTCAGAACCCACAGGGGCCTGTGCTCCTTCTCTGAAGAGGCCAGCTGCTCCAGCCAAGGACCCCCTATTTGGAAGATGCAGGGCTGCCCAGGGCCAAACCAGATGCTTCCCTGAGCCCATCTGTCCCCACAGAGCTGCACAAGGGGTGTGCGAGTGCCACACACGGGTGCCAACGTGACTCTGCAGCTGCCAAGCTCTCTGGGCTGTGTGAGCCGCCTCCCCCTCTGTCTCCCGTGTGCACACACATGCACAGAGGCACACATGCAGACAGGCACACACATGCACATAAACGCGCGCACACACACACACACACACACGCATGCACACACACATATCCCCTCCATGGCACGGGCCCCAGGCAGCCCCTACTGCCCAGCCCCCTCCATGGGTTTGAAAAAGGATTCTCTGCATGCATCCCAGGAAAAGCAGCACAGGAGAGAGGCTGCTGGAGGGGTGTGGGGAGTGAGGCCGCTGGAGGGCGTGGGAAGGAACACGCAGAACACAAGGCAGGAAACCACACTCCCCACATCGGCCTCCCTAAGACCCTGGCACCGAGAATCTCAAAGGGGAACTGGCCGTGGCGGCGGGGGGGCGTGGCGCAGAAGCCTGAAGCCGCAACATCGGGGCTGAAAGAGGCGGCAGCAAAGGAGCCAGCGAGGGAGGGGCGACACGGAGGTGCCGGCGTGGGAGATGACAGTCCAGCCGGGAGGCCGGGCCCCAGGCCGCCGTGTGGAGGAAGAGAGCCGGAGAAGCCAGGGCCACAGAGGCTGGTGGGAGGTGCGGGATGAGAAAGAAGGGACGGGGTGGGCCTTCGAAGGTGCCCCAGGAAAGAGCGCGGGCAGTCTGACTTCCCACAACTTCCTGACGTCAGGACGCCGTGGATCCCAAACCAGAAAGAGCTGCTGCATCCTGGGAAACGCGGAAGTAGGTCAAGGGCAGGAGACAGAGGCAAATGGATAAAGGGAGGCCATGCCTGTCCCCCGCCCTACAGGCGCCAGGGAGAAGAGCAGGAGGACCTGGCCCCTTCCTGGGATGGCAGCCTGCAGCCTGGAGGGCCAGGGAGGATGGTTTACGATCAGACAGGAGAACGGAGCGAAGGCTTTTAAAAAAAGAGAACTGAAGCCCGGCCGGCAGCAGCCAGCAAGGTTCCGCCCCCGACACAGATGTGCTGCCATTCCGACATCGTCACGCTGTGTCACAGACAAACAGCAAGCTTGGTGATGCACACCTGTGGTCCCAGCTACTCAGGAACAGAGGCTAGAGGATCGCTTGAGCCCAGGAGGTCGAGGCTGCCGCGAGCCATGATCACACCACTGCGCCCCAGCCTGGGCAACAGAGCCAGACCTCATCTCAAAACAGAAAACACATCCACCTTGGCGGGAAAAAGACGGCGTCAGACGGCTTCCCTCACTCTAGGGCTGGGAGATGAAGACCTAACGACGCAAGTCTGGTACTGAAAGATCACTAGGAGAGAGACGAATGCTAATGACAAAATCCACCAAAGCCAGGAGAGGGGGGGAGGGCCAGGAGATGCCGGCGGCCTCCGCGTCAGCACACTGCGGCCCTGGGGCCAAATCCAGCCTCTTCTTGCTTCTGTATAAGCATTTAAGAAGGCTTTTTTCTTTGGTTTTTCTTTTCTTTTTTTCATTTTTAAGTGGTTGGGGGAAAAGAAAAAAGAATACTACTTCAGAACACGTGAAAACAGTATGAGTTTGCACTCTAGGGTTCAGGAATAAAGTTTTATTGACACAGGGCTTCGCACTTTCGTTTACACGCTGTCTGGCTGCCCTGCGGTCTGGCTCGCAGAGCCCAGGCGTCCAGCCTCTGGCAGTGTGTAGAGAGCGGGAGCCCCGGCCTCGCTGAGGAAGAGCAGTGAGCATCACACGGCAGGCAGCCGGAAGAACCAAACGCAAAGATGATTCTGCTTCCAGACGAGAGATGAGCACTGCCCGAACAGGCTCACACCAGAACACAGAGACTCACGGACCGAAGCACCCACCTTCGGGAACCGTGAAGCGTGCAGAAGAGCAGCACAGACGTTTCAGTTTGTTTTGTTTTGGAGACGGGATCTTGCTGTGTCCTCCAGGCTGGAGTGTGGTGGCGCAGTCTCAGCTCACTGCAGCCTCAACCTCCCTGGCTCAAGTGATCCTCCCACCTCAGCCTCCCAAGTAGCTGGGACCACAGGCATGTACCACCATCACAGCCGGCTCATTTTTGGTATTTTTTGTAGAGATGGGATCTCACTGTGTTGCCCAGGTTGGTCTCAAACTCCTGGCCTCAAGCAGTCCTCCTGCCTCAGCCTCCCAAAATGCTGGGATTACAGGCCTGAGCCACCGCACCCAGCCGAACAGCACAGTATTGTAGATACTTAGCTCGTGGGGTTGGGAGTCTCTGTATTCACACGCACACACAAACACACGTGCACAAAACGCCGGAAGAGAGACAGAAGACCCGGTAACAGTGCTGCTTCCGGGTAGAAGATGGGAGGCTGGTCAGGACACAGAGGAGACACTGGCTGCTCTCTGCCTGTACTGCTGCACTGTTCGAAGTTTCCAGACCCAGCCACTGCCATCTCAAAAACACTGTTTTCTGTTTGGTTTGACTTGGTTTTTGAGACAGGGTCTTGTTCTGCTGCCCAGGCAGGAGTGCAGTAGCACGATCATAGCTCACCGCAGCCTCTAATTCCTGGGCTCAAGCAATCCTCCTGCCTCAGCCTCCCAAGTAGCTGGGACCACAGGCATGCGCCACCACACCCAGATAAAAAACAATTGTTTGACTACGCAAGTAAGGCCTCCTCGGGCACTGGCCACCCTGAAAGGCTTCCTAGACTCCTGCCATCCCTCAGTGACACATCAGCTCCCAGCCGGAATGCCCTGGTGGCCGCTGCCCACTGGACTTCACTGCAGCGCAGCTGTGTGTCCTCACCACCACCTGCCAGCTCCCTGGAGCCCGGGCCTGCACTGGTCACTTCTCAGGTCCAGTGCCTAGAACGGTGCCTGGCAGACCATCAGAATGCCATCAACAGGTGCGTGTCTGTGAGCTGAGTGGCCCCAAAACAGTCCGTGTACACGGGCCTCGCCTGTGGGGCCGGCGGAGCTGGGACCTGGGAAGTCTGCAGCCCCCAGGCGCAGGCTGATGGAGGGCCGCGCTGGGGCCAGGACGTCACCCACCTTGGCCAGGCCCGCCCGGTGGGCCCCCTGCGATTCTATGTAGGCCACGTATTTGTTGAAGTCCTTAAATTCCTCCATGGTTGGGCGAAACGTCATGATTTTGCAGCTGGGGTTCTGGGCGCCATGGTCCTCAGACCCCATGGCTACAGCTGTGCGGGAACCACACCTGTGGAGGAAGACGAGAGAGGTGAGCCAGCGGCGCCGCCACGCCCAGCCCTCGGAGCCCGGCCTCCCTCCGAATGGAGCGTCTAAAAATACCGCAGCACAGCCGCCAGGGGGACAAAGGCGGCCGGGCCCTCGCGGCCGAGCGGGAACAGGAGAGAAAACCAGGAGCACCCCATCTCTCTGCTGAGCACGAAGGGCCCGAGGGCTGCAGCTCCCGAGAAGCGGAGCTGTCCTAGTTTCTAAGGCCAAGACGACCCCGGCAGCACGTGCGCTCATGTTCAGCGGGGCCTCGGGAGAATGGCTTTCTGATCAGGGACGCCCCCGGGGTGCTGGCGTCTACCGCAGATCGCTCTCTCTGCTCTGAGCCAGATCGCACGACAGGCAGAGGCACCTACAGGTTTTCAGAAGCCAGGGGGGGCCACGGCGAGGGTCACACACTCAAGGGCAGGGGAACCCACCCCTCGGGGCTGGCCTGTGGGTCACAGGGGGCTGGACCGGCTGCTGCCAGCGGAACTCAGGCCCTGGCAGGAACCCTGACCCAGGAGAGCAGGAGGCCAGATCGGGACAGCTCATTTCCCACCACCACAGCTGCCCAGAGTCGCGGGGATCATAAACCAGCCGGCCGGCCCACACGGAATGGGGAATCGAGGCCGAGTCTCCTGGCCAAGTGATTCACCACTGGCAACCACCTGGAAATGTCGGAATCACACTGTCCTATCCACAGGGGCTGCAGGTGGGAGCAGCTCCCTCCTGCCCTGAGAGGGCAGGAACTGGCAGGAGCTGGTAGGAGCTGGCAGGAGCTGGAAGGAGCTGGCAGGAACTGGCAGGAGCTGGTAGGAGCTGGCAGGAGCTGGCAGGAACTGGCAGGAGCTGGCAGGAGCTGGTAGGAACTGGTAGGAGCTGGTAGGAGCTGGTAGGAACTGGTAGCTCAGCCTCACCAGGAAGAGGCTTCAATCACAGACTCAGGGGAATGGTCCTTGGCAGGTTAGTCTCCAAATACC
This sequence comes from Saimiri boliviensis, assembly GCF_048565385.1. Classification (NCBI taxonomy): domain Eukaryota; kingdom Metazoa; phylum Chordata; class Mammalia; order Primates; family Cebidae; genus Saimiri; species Saimiri boliviensis. The sequence goes on from NC_133462.1 coordinate 41,396,065, forward strand.
AGGCAGAATCCCTCTAGGATTTGGAAATGATAAGAAGGACCCAAGTGTGTACAAACCCAAAAACTTAGAGAAAACTTAACAAAATCCACCTCCCCACCCTGTGACCCCTGAAGTCATCCAGGGCATGGAAAGCACAGCAGGGAGCCGCCAGTCAGTCCCAGGAGCTGGGCTCCTGGCCACCAAGGCACAGCCACCCGCGCCCAGAGGCACTCCTGGCTGTGGGCACTAGAGGGCAGCACGCACCCAGGAATCCCTGCAGGGTGGCTCGGCGGCCCCAGCTGGGCTTGCATAGGTGTCCAGAACCTCCATCCAGGCGGAAGCAAACCCGGGGTGTCCCCGGGCTCCCCCCACTGCCCTGGGTCCACCTGTACCCCGCCTGCAGCATACAGGGCTGATACCCAGCACTGAGCCCCAGCCAGGCTGCTGCTGAGAGACCCACCAGGGTTGATAAAACCCGGCAGCTCCAAGCTCCTGTCTTGGCTGAGGCCACCCTTGCTCAGAGCAGAGTCCTCAAGATGTCTCCATGGGGTAGCCACAAAGCCAGTGTCTGAACAGGAGGCCCTGAGTGCACCGTGGACAGCACATGGCCCAATCACGGGAGCTGCCTGTGCCCAGACCAGCCTCTGATAACGAGGGGCCTCCTAGGCCACCACACTGTCCCAGTAGGCCCCTCGCCCACAGCCAAGGCCCAGACCTAATCCTCCCCGAAACTGCACCAGCCCCACAGGCCCAGCGATCCCCCTCGCGCTGCACCTGCCCTCCCGCTCTCACCCAAACAAGGCCATGCAGTGCTCACCCAGGCCTGCGTGTTCCAGACAGCAGAGTGTGACAACAGACAAGACTGTCCCCAGGGAGCCACCGGCTCAGAGGAAGCAGAGGCCGCAGCTGGACCACTGTGGGACCCTCGGTGCCGGCCTTCGCTGGGCACTGGTGAGGGCGGGTATGGGAGAGGAGGGAGGAGGGGGCGGCAGAATGCCACTCTCTCGGGCCTCCCGCTGGTCCCCAGCCCTCAGAGGCGAGGCACAAGGCCTGAGGCCGTCCCTGGATCTGCCGCAAAGGGTGCCCAGATGCGGTGGTGGCCACAGTGGTCCCCACATTGGCACGGTGTCCCTGACTCTGCTCTGTATGTCACAGGTGGTGACACAGTCGACTGAGCTTACGAGCAGGGCGCGGAGGCCCACAAGGGGCGGTCGTGGGCCTAGGCCACACAGGAGGTAGGCAGCCGGGCTGCATGTGGCGTCAGGGCACTGTCGTGACTGCACGAGTCTCCCCCTGTGCTCTGGCACCTGGTGAAGCGCTGGGCCCATCTGCACCTAGCAGCTCTCGTCCTTGGCTGCCTCTCTGCAGACGGCTCACGCATGGCCTCTTCCTGCCCGCAGTGACCCGCTGCAAAGGCCATCAGCTCCCGGGAAGCTCTTAAGAAAGAGTGCTATTGGGGGCTGGTCCACCCACCCTCTGCAGGCTCTGACCTCCAGGTCATCAGAGCCCGCCTGCCCCACAGGCCTGGCCGCAGGGTGACCTGTGCAGTGCAGAGCCTGCGACACTCCGCACACCAGCTCCACCCAGGAAGGACGGGGCCTGCGGCAGGGCTGGGCGGCCCAAGGGACGTCTCAAAAATAGATAAATAAATAATAAAATGGGGGCTCCCCACACCTCGCAGGGTTGAGGGCTCATCTGCAAAGCTTGTGGCCACAGCTGCCGGCAGCACACACTGCAATGCTGGGTGACAAATGCCTGTGGCAGGTTCTGCATCAAAAGCCACGCTGGGGGGACCCAGAGAGCCCTTCCATCTGGAGCCGCTCCCTGCAAAGGTGCTCAGGCACTCCACCCACCGACGCCCCGGGGCAGCTGTGTCCACTTTTTAAAAAATTATTACTGTTTTTTGAGACAGCGTCTGGCTCTGTTGCCTAGGCTGAAGTGCAGTGGCACAGTCACAGTTCACTGCAGCCTCCACCTTCTGGGCTCAAGCAATCCTCCCGCCTCAGCCTCCCAAGCAGCTGGGATCACAGGTGTGTGCCAGCACACCTGGCTAATTTTTGTACTTTTTGTAGAGACAGGGTCTTGCCATGTCGCCCAGCTTGCTACTAACTCCTGGCCTGAAGTGATCCTCCCACCTTGGCCTCCCAAGGTGTTGGGATTACAGGCATGAGCCACCGTGCCTGGCGATTTGTGCCTTTTGAAACAACATTGCTTAGGAGGTAAATTACAAAGAGGAAAACTAAAATGGTTGACAATCCCCACACTCCATGACCTTGACGCACATGCAACACAGCTCGACAGTGAAGAGGGGATGCACTGAAACGCGGCCCCGCGGCCGGCCTTCCATAGCACCAGAACACGGCAGACAGGTGGCACATGACAGCTTGGGGGCTCAGACACCCTGGAAGGGCTAGATGAGCTGCCTGCAAACAGAGACACACTCGAGACGGGGCCACGCCAAGGGGGGCTCTCAACTTGGTGCATAAAAATGCACCAAGGCTGGTGGGCACGGTGGCTCATGCCTGTAATCCCAGCACTTTGGGAGGCCGAGGCAGGCAGATCACTTGAGGCCAGGAGCTTGACACTAGCAAGGGCAAGATAGTGAGGCTCCGTCTCTATAAAAAATACAAAAATTAGCGAGGTATGGTGGTCTGCACCAGTAATCCCAGCTCGGGAGGCTGAGGCAGAATTGCAGGAGGCGGAGGCTGCAGAGCAGAGATGGCGCCACTATACTCCAGCCTCCCAGCCTGGGCAACAGGAGTGAAGCCCTGTCTCAAAAACAAACAAAAAAACGGGCCACGGACTTGGGTAGACAGCTCTCCAACACAGACAAACAGGCAGCGCGCACAGGAGAAGGTGCCCAGCGGCACTCAGTGCCAGGGAAAGGCACGTGAGAATCACCCCACACCCACCAGGACGCCAGCATCAGAACGACAGATGGTCACGGTGTGGGTGGGGATGCAGAGACACCAGGGCCCTCAGACACAGGCAGGCAGGAGGGTGATGGGGGCAGCTGCTCTGCAGGGCGGCCTGGAGGTTCCCGGGAACGCCACACATCAATCCCACTTGACCCAGCCATCTGACTCCTGGGCATCTGCCCCAGAGAAATGAAAGCACCCATCCATGCAGAAACTCGTACCCTACGTTCCCCAGCAGCACAATTCACACCAGCCCTTAAAGGTGGAAAGAACCCACGTGTCACCAGCGGAAGAATGCATCAACACAACACGTCCAACCTTGCAGTGGAGTATGACACAGCCACGAACAGGAGCGGGGCTGTGACACAGGCTCCTCCATGTGGGTGAACCTTGAGGACGTCGCAGTGAGAGAAGCCAGGCACAGAGGCCATGTGCCACCCCCAGGCTACAGGCCTTCTCTGTGGGGAAATGAACATGTTCTCCAACTGACTGAGGGCCAGGCATGGGGCTCACACCTGTAATCCCAGCTACTCGGGAGGCTGAGGCAGGAGAGTTGTTTGAACCTGGGAGGTGGAGGTTGCAGTGAGCCCAGATCCCGCCATTGCACTCTAGCCTAGGTGATGAGAAACTCCATCTCAAAAAAAAAATTAAAAACAGAGTGAAGAAAGCGAGGAAGGAAGCATGGAAAAAAGAAAAAAATAATGTTCTCTGCATTTGCAAAAGAAGAGAGAAAAGCAGTGCTCTCCTCAGCTCAGAGGCCAAGGAGACAGCCCCAGCCACGCAGTGCACACGGCAGCTTCACCCGAGACCTTCTGGCTTGGGCACAGGCGGGAGGCATGGGAAACAGTCAGGTGTGAAGTGGTGGTGGGTTTCCACGGTCGCAGGGAGACACGTCCATCTGGTGATGTGGGGAGGGCACCACGACGCCTGCTCTGCGTATTTAGCAGCCCTGGCACAAACATACAAGCGGAAAGAGACACAGGGCCACCACGCCGCGTCGGCCTCTGCCGGCCTCTGCCTGGTGGCACCCTGCACCTGCCGGCCACTCACAGTGCTGCTGCCAGGCCCACCCTTCCTCGGAGACCCCTTTCTCCATCTCCTGCTCACCGGGCGCTGGGTCTCGGGCTGCAGTGAAGGCCCCAGCTGGGCCAAAGGAAGCCTCGGCTGCCCCGTGGTGTGACCTGAATGGAGCCGGGCCAGCATAGGTCCCGACAACTGGGGCCCTCGAACCCTGCTCCCACTACCCTGCCCTATCCTTGAAGATTCTAGATGATAGCTAATGCTGCATGAAGGGGGTGGCAGTCAGCTCCTATGGACACCAGGGCAGCGGGAGGGAGGGATTTTATTCTCAGCTGTTGTTTGAATTTCTCTCAGTACCCTGCTAGCAAGTTTTTACAAAAGCAGTAACGCTCGTGATACAGACCCGATTTCAAAACCACAAAACGGCCTTGTGCCCACTCTGTGCTGGCCCCAGCCTCCCCACCGTGACCCAGCCCACGGGCAGCTCGGAGCCAACTTGCCGGCCTCTGGAACCCACCTGGTCCCTGGAATCCTCCTCCACTGAGCAAACGTGCAGGCCCCACCACTGCCTGGCAGCGTTTCGGTTCTGGGACAAAACAGGGCCCAATCTGGACGCTGACTAAGGGCATCAGAGGAGCGAGCAAGAGCTTCGGAGACGATGAAGGCAGGCGTAGCGGCACACGCCTATGATCCCAGTGCTCTGGGAGGCTGAAGCGGGAGATCGCTTGAGCCCAGGAGTTTGAGGCCACAGTGAGCCGTGACTGCACTGCACTCCAGCCTGGGCAACAGAGCCAGATCATCTCAAAACACTTTTAAGGCCGGGCACAGTGGCTCACACCTGTAATCCCAGCACTTTGGCAGGCCAAAGCCGGAGGATCACATGAGGTCAAGGAGTTGGAGACCAGCCTGAATAACATGGTAAAACCGCGTCTCTACTAAAAATACAAAAATTAGCAGGGTGTGGTGGTGGGTGCCTGTAATTCCAGCTACTTGGGAGGCTGAGGCAAGAGGATCTCTTGAACCCGGGGGGGCGGATGTGAAGAAAAGAAACAAGGAAGAGAAAGACAAATGAAGCTGGCTGGGTCCGAGCGGGCTGGGTGGCAGAGGGCCCGCATCCGGAACTGACTGTCAAACACGCAGGGGGCGAGTCCCGGGAAGTCCAGGGCAAGAGGAAGGTCCAGGCAGGGGGAAGGACCCAGCGACGCCAGGGAAGAGCTAAGGCCCGAGGCAGGGCAGCAGGGCCCGTGGAGACGGCGGCAGGCTCAAGGCTAGACGGGGTGGGCCCTGGGGCTAGGCTGCAAGGAGCCTGCCCCTCCTGTGGGGTTGGAGGGGAAGCCGACAGGCAGTTGAGAGCAAGGAGACACAATCCAACTGAAATTTCTAGAAAGCTCCCTCTGACTGTGGGAAGCAGACTGCAGACAGGGCTGGCTTCCAGGGCATGCAGCCCCCCTGGGTACCCCCAGCCCTGCTCAGTTAAACACGCAGTTTAAGGCCCAGCTGGCCTCATCTGAAGAGCCTTCAGGTTTTAGCACGGGGAGCCTGTGGCTTCATTTTACGTAGGGCCCACAGATTCTACAGCTGCTTCTGGCTGGGGGACCAGAGAGGAGGCCAGGGGCCAGGGCAAACTGGGCTTGGCAAACCTCTGGCCTCGGCCCCCCACAGTGCCGGGATTATGGGTGTGAGCCACCGCGCCCAGCCCTGGGTTTCTTCCCTAATGGGAAGTGGGGACTCAGGACAGACCTGGGTTCCCTGGCCCTCAGCTTAGCATGGAAGGCACTCAACCCAACCCAGCTCTCGAAATCTCTAATAACAGGCCGGGCGCGATGGCTCCTACCTGAAATCCCTGCACTTTGGGAGGCCAAGACGGGCAGATCACGAGGTCAGGAGTTTGAGACCACCCTGACCAGCATGGTGAAACCTCGTCTCTACTAAAAATACAAAAATTAGCTGGGCATGGTGGCTCCTGTAATTCCAGCTACTTAGGAGGTGAGGCAGGAGAATCCCTTGAACCCAGGAGGCAGGGGATGCAGTGAGCCAACATCGCACAGTGACACGCCAGCTTGGGCGACAGCGCGAGACTTCATCTCAAAAAAAAAAAAAAACCTCTTAACAACAATAAAGGTCCCTTTCTCCCCTCTACTCATTTTGAGGCCCAAGAGCAAGCTTTTGGTTAAACTACAAACCAATGAATGACATGCTTCAAATGGGTGACTTGTATGGTTTGTAAGTTATAGCTCAATAAAGCCTTTTTTTTTAAGGCGCGGTGTGTTCAGGGGACCCTGCATGCGTTGGGCCAGGCCTGGCTCCTCAGCCCTCCTGCGGTGACCATGCTCCCAGCCCAGCAGCTGCCACGTGGGACCCGAAGCTGCATCTAATGGGTGTTCCCACCCTGGTGGTCCTGCACGGCTCTTCTGCAACCCAGTAGAGGAAGGAGCAGGGTCAGGCCAGACACTGGTGACAAGAGGGGATCCTTCCAGCCGGGCTAAGCAGGGCCACATGCTCCAGCCTGGGCTGCTCTCCTGGTCACTGACACACCTGGCCCAGGGACATCCTCCCGGGCTGCCACCCTAACCCTGCAGTCTTCAGATGCAGGGGCTTGGCAGGGGCCTTCGGGTGGGGACAGTCTGGCTGACCCCATCAGGCCTCCACCACACCTGCACTGGCGCTGCTGGGGCGGGGCTGGCGTCTTGTCCACATGCTCCCAGGCCCCACAACTTCCCCTGTCCCCAGGATCCAAGGATTCTCCTTGACCCAGAGTCCACTCTGGAATCGAAGAACCTGGGAGTGGGGCGGGATGCAGGGGTGTTGGCTCAAGGGCTACCCAAGAAACGGCCAGGTGACAGCTTTCAGCCGCCACCTGATGGTGGCCACACCAAAACTGATGACAAAGAATCGGTTTAAAAAATGAGAAGGCCGGAGGCGGGGGCTCATGCCTGTCACCTCAGCACTGCGGGAGGCCGAGGTGGGTGATCACTTGTGGCTAGGAGTTCAGGACCGGCCTGGGCAACATAGCAAGACCTCATCTCTACAAAAAATTTAAAAATGCCTCGGGCGTGCTTGTGCACAGCTGCAGTTCCAATCACTCAGAGGCTGAGGTAGGAGAATCCCTTGAGCCCAAGAGATCGAGTCTGTGGTGAGCCCAGAAAGCACCACTGCCTGGGACAGAGTGAGACCCTGTCTCAAAAAAAAGGCACCGTGGCTCAAGCCTGTAATCCCAGCAGTTTGGGAGGCCGAGGCAGGTGGATCACCTGAGGTCAGGAGTTCGAGACCAGCCTGACCAACATGGAGAAATCCTGTCTCTACTAAAAATACAAAAAGTAGCTGGGCGTGGTGGCACATGCCTGTAATCCCAGCTACCCAGGAGACTGAGGCAGGAGAATCACTTGAACCTGAGAGGCAGAGGTTGCAGTGAGCTGAGATCGTGCCACTGCACTCCAGCCTGGCTGACAAGAGCAAAACTCTGTCTCAAAATAAAAAAATAAATAAATAAATTTTTCAAAAACAGAGTGCATTGCTTTTGAAAAGTATCAGGGGTTCTGTGAGTAGGAAGTGTGGGGGCTTCCTCGGGTGCTGGCCCTCTTGCCCCACCTCCTGCTCCCACCTGTCCCTGTCTTGGGAGGGCTGGCCGTCAGGTGAAGCCCCACACCGCCACAGTGAGTCCCAGCCAGTCCCTGTCCCAGGAGGGCTGGCCGTCAGGTGAAGCCCCACGCCACCCCAGTGAGTCCCAGCCGGTCCCTGTCCCGGGCCACCCCAGTGAGTCCCAGCTGGCCTCTGGCCCCTGTGCTGCCATCTCTCTGGGTTCCCACTGCCAAAGGACAGTTCCCAGCAGGGACCAAGGACAGAGGAGCCCCAAGCCAGACGGCCCAGGAGGAGCCCACGACGCCGCCAGGCTTCCAAGTGAAACCTGGCCACAGAGACGGTGTAAGAATGCCCCTCGGCCCCAGCCCCGGGCATATGGCCTGGCACCACATCACATCCCACAAGCAGCTCCAAATGCCTCCCCTGGCAAGACCAGGATTCACTTGTCTCTGGTCTGATCTACGTAACGGACCCTCAGGCAGGAAAGAAAACAACTTGGCACCAGAACGTTCTCTGCTTCATCCTACTCCAGAGAGCACCAGCGCATGCCAGCTTCCTCCGCTCAGGGCCCTTCCTCTACCTCTGCAGCCACGGCGCCGCCTCTTCCAGCCTCTCTCTGATGCTTGCCCTCCTGCCTCTTCTCATGAGGACCTGCTGAGGACATCGGGCTCCCCGGAGCATCTGGGCTCATCTCCCAGCTCAACGTCCTTCAGTCAGTCCCACCCGCAAAAAGTCCCTTTTGTCATTAAAGGTAATATATTCATAGGTCCCAGGGATTAAGATGTGGACATCTATGGGGACCATTATTCAGTCCACGACTGCCATGTGAAAAATACACCATGCAAAGAAATAAGCACACTTTGTACCCATAAAAACTATAAATTAAAACTAAAAAAAAAGCACCAACCCCCACGTCCCTCCAAATCCTCCCACCCAGAGAGCGCGCCTGCCCAGCGTACCTCAGGGAGGTTGAGCACCGCTGCCTGCGCTCACTAGACGGGAGCTCGGTTTCCGGGGAGGCTGAGCACCGCTGCCTGAGCTCACTAGACGGGAGCACAGTTTCCGGGGAGGCTGAGCACCTCTGCCGGCGCTCACTAGACGGGAGCACGGTTTCCGGGGAGGCTGAGCACCGCTGCCTGAGCTCACTAGACGGGAGCACAGTTTCCGGGGAGGCTGAGCACCTCTGCCGGCGCTCACTAGACGGGAGCACGGTTTCCGGGGAGGCTGAGCACCTCTGCCGGCGCTCACTAGACGGGAGCACAGTTTCCGGGGAGGCTGAGCACCGCTGCCTGAGCTCACTAGATGGGAGCACGGTTTCCGGAAAATCAGACGCTGGAGTGAGCTCTCCCAACCCAGTGCCCTTTAACACCAATACCTGGAGACGGAGCTCCAGGAGGTAGAGCAGGAACAGCCGTGTGTGTTCCCAGAACTAACTCCTGGACTGTCTGTGGGGGCAGCCAGCAGCCTGAGCGAGGCAATTGGAAGCGGGCTCCACTTGCTGGCGCCCCTGCATCCTCAGCCTGCCTCCTCCTGAGGCCTGGGCTCCGAAAGGCAGGATTGCCAGGTCATGAGATTTGCAGCTCGTTACTTCCTTCAGACAGTCAGGCCTAAGCGTGGTGAGACAAGCAGGCAGACCAGCCTCAAGACAAAGCCACAAGATGTGAGCCACGAGGAGTGAGCCACGCCTGAGCACAGTGGCCCTTGAGCAGAGGTCCTGTGCCTTATGCCCTGCGTGCCCAGGAGAGCTGGCGTAGGGAAGGACAGGCATGAGACCCAGAGCTCCCGGAGCCCGCCACTAATCCCCAGGAGACGAGGGACCAGTGCCACACTCTCAGAGGGAACACGGTACCCACCTATGCTGAATGAGTGAGCCGAAGAACAAAACCCTCACAAGGAACATGGCCCAAGCCGCCACCTCCGGCGACTCAACTCTGTCCATAAAACCAGGGGTTTGATCCAAGCTCAATGTCCAGTCCTTTCGCCCAAGGACCCCCGAACTCCAGAGGAGAAAACAAATGGGCAATCACACCTCCTCCCTGCTTGGGGGCCCATGGAAAGCAGACAGAGGCAAACGAAACACATGTGCCAAGTCTCTTAAATTAAAAACCTGTGCCAGGCTTGCACTCTACTCTTTCCCTTTGGCATTTGTTTTACTGATTTGATTTAATTTTGTGAAATAGGGTCTTGCTGTATGGCCGGGGCCGGAGTGCAGTGGTGCAGTCACAGCTCTGCAGCCTAAACTCCAGTGTGCAATGGTGCAGTCACGGCTCTGCAGCCTGAACTCCAGTGTGCAATGGTGCAGTCACGGTTCTGCGGCCTGAACTCTAGTGTGCAGTGGCACAGTCACGGCTCTGCGGCCTGATCTCCAGTGTGCAGTGGCACAGTCACGGCTCTGCAGCCTGAACTCCGGAGTGCAGGAGCCTGAACTCCGGAGTGCAGTGGCACAGTCACGGCTCTGCAGCCCGGAACTCCGGGCTCAAGCCATCCTCCCGCCCCACAGGGGCATGCCACCACACCCAGGTCATTTTTGTGTTTGTTTTGTAGAGACCGGGTCTCGCCATGTTGCCCAAGCTGGTCTCGAACTTCTGGGCTCAAGCAATCAAGGCCACCTGCCTGGGCCTCCCAAAGTGCTGGGATCACAGGCATGAGCTGTCATGCCCAGGCTGGCATTTGTTTTAGTTAAAAGAAAAAAACAAAAGCTGCCCTCCTGGTCATGACACCTCCCAAAACGGCCCATGACGTCGGAGTGGCCCCACCCCAAGAGCTGAAGGACACAGGGCCGCCTGGTGCGAAGCCCCCGTGTCTTCTTTGTTTTCGTTTTTTTCTGTTTGTTTTTGAGACGGTTTCACTCTTTCACCCAGGTGGAGTAAAGCGGTGCAATCTCAGCTCACGGCAACCTCCACCCTCAGGTTCAAGTGATTCTCCTGCCTCAGCGTTCCCAGTAACTGGAATTATAGGGCACATGCCACCACATCAGGTTAATTTTCGTATTTTTACTAGAGACGGGGTTTCACCATGTTGGCCAGGCTGGTCTCGAACTCCTGACCGCAGGTGATCCACCTGCCTTGGCCTCCCAAAGCGCTGGGATGACAGGCATGAGCCACCGCACCCGGCCAGGCAGGGGTGTTTTCTAGCAGCCCCCACCCAACACTATCTGTGCACACAGACAGAAAGCAAGGTGTTCAAAGTGTGCTTGGTTACAGTGCAGGAAAAGTTACGAGGCCTGAACAAGAAAACCTAGCGTTCTACTTGGGAAGAAGAAACCATCATGACTTAATACTTGAATAAGCCAAGCAACAGCTCCAGGGTGGGAATGGAGAAAGTGGGGACTATTCCGAGAGACCTTTCAAAATCAGAGGCAGCCCTCGTGCCCCGCTGGTGGGAGTGCGAAACGGCGCAGCTGCCCTGAAAATGGGTGGGCGACTCCTGAGAATGCTAAACAGAAGATACCACAGGACCCGCGATTCCACACCCAGGCATCGACTCAGGGGAAGTGAAATGCATTTCACACCAACACCTGCACACCCAGGTCCACCACAGCACGGTCACAACAGCCAGCGAGGAGGCCACAGGAACGCCATCAGCAGGGGAGGGGCCGCACGGCACACCACACGAAGCAGAATGCAACTCAGCCATGAAAAGGAGCCAGGCTCTGACGCAGGCCCCGGCGCGGATGAACCCTGAGCGTGTCACGCAAGCACCGGCGTGGATGAACCCTGAGCTTATCGCGCTCAGTGAGAGACGTCAGGCACAAAAGGCCACACAGTCCGCGATCCCATTTCCATGAGCTGTCCAGGACAGGCCGGGCTGCAGAGGCAGGAAGGGGATGTCTGGTTTTGGGCGTGGGGTGGGATGGGGAGTAAGCGCTCATGGGGACAGAGCTTCCTCTGGGACAATGAGATGCTCTGCAAGTAGCGTGATGCCAACAACCTCCAAATTATAGCCTTTAAAGTGTGAATTTCATCTCAATAAAAGTTACTTTTTACAAAGTGAAGGCTGCCTATCTGGGGCCCTGCCAAACCACAGCCAGCCCACATGGTGTGCCCTGAGGTCCTCCTCGGAAGCAGGCGCCAGGCTCCCTCGCTCCTGTCTGCCGGGCTCTCCCAGAGTACTTTCTAGCACCTCCTGGTCGCTGCACTCAGCACCTTCGGATGTAAAGTGGGTTTATCAAGGACTATGTGGTGAACTGCAGCAGGATGAGGTGACTCATGCCCGTGACCCCAGCACGCTGGGAGCCTGAGGTGGGAAGGTTACTTGAGGCCAGGAACTTGAGACCAGCCTGGGCGACACAGCAGAGACCCTATCTCTACAAAACAATGTTTTAATCAGCCAGGTGTGGTGGTGCACACCTGTAGTACCAGCTACTCAGAAGGCTGAGGCGGGAGGATCACTTGAGCCCAGGAGGTGGAGGCTGCAGTGAGCAGTGACCGCACTCCAGCCTGGGTGACAGAGCAAGACCCTATCTCAGAAAAAAATAAAGCTAACTGACAGGGCAAGGGGCTTACTTGGTTTGTGTACATTAATTTTGGTACAAAGAAAATGGCTGAGTTTTAGAAAATTGTCGAAGGGTAAAAGCAAGATTTCAGGAGGCACAGACAGAGCTGCCAGTTTCCAAACCAGGTCACCAAGGGACTTGTCCACCCTGCCCAGACGGCAGTAAGCTAACCTGGATGAGGGAGGTGCATGGTCATCTGCACAGGCCCAGACGGGAAATACCTTCAGATGCACAGGCCATGCCCTCCGTTCCAGCTATTCCCGCCTCCTACCGTGAGGAGCAGGCAGCCAGAGACAATGCACAGGTGAATGGACACGGCCACGTGCCAATACACTTTATTTACAGAAACAGTCAGGGGATCAGATTGGGTCCAGGGACCACAGTTTGCCAGCCACGTGCCCAGAGCCTCTTCCTTTATTTCATGCCTTCCAAAGGGAGGCTGGGCTCTGCCACCCTCCTCGAGGTCCTATTCATGGTAGAACAGAAAAGGCACCCACAAATGGCGCAAGGGCCCCGGCTCAAGTCCACACTCGCCCTCGTTAGCTGCAGGGGGCCCTGAACAGGCGCCTTCCTCCCTCTACACAGGGAAGCGGTGCAGACTCCAAGAGCGATGCCACAGCACCCAACGGAGCTTTCCCCAGCGCTCTGCCAGCCACCACCGCCTCTGCCTCAACAGGAGGACCGGGCACTGCGCATCCCACATCTGACACCCTCCTGCAGGTCATCTGCGCCTTGTGGGCGTGGCCAGAAGGGATGAGGTCACTCTCTCTCTTCTCCTGAGTGGCCCCTCGGGCTGCTACCAGAGGTACCTCTTTAAACCCACCGTCCTTGGCTTATAAGAAAGGCACAAGAAAGCCCAGGGCAGCCGGGCCGCAGAACTATCCTAAAGGCATTTAGAAAGGAGCCCCTATTTCTAGATACCCCTGCTCTAACTGCTCCCCACTTCTGGCAGTGTGCATGAGCCCAGGCATCCCCAGGGCCGATACTCATGAAGCAGACAGGGCAGTGGGTCCTGGGTGACCCCAGTGTCTCCCGAAATGTGAAGTGAGGGTGGGGTGGTTCGATGCCGAAGGGTGAGATGCAAGCCCAAAGCAGACAGACCTGCAAAAACTTCCAGAGGAACCTCCCTCCTGTGGCCTGTAGGCTCCTGTCCGAGCACAACTCGAGCCTGACGTCCCAGGAATTCAGAGCTCGGCAGGCCACCCGCTTCTCCCTGGCGGGCCACCCAGGGAAAAGGCCACAGCCTTCTGGGCCCTGGTCCTGTGGGGACACGGGGGGGCCAGGTCCGTGTTACTTACTTCCGGATGGCGAGGTTCCCGGGTGGAGGTGCTCCAAAAATTGGCTAGGATTTGTCAGGCGCCTCCAGCAAGGGTGACGGTTCCTAAAACGTGCATATAAAAGCATGATTAACTAAACTGATCGCACGCTCAAGTTTTAATTCTAAATCTGACTCCCGCCAGCTGCACACAGCACGAGCACACTTGCTTTATTCAGATGTTCCACATTCCTGTCAATTTTTAACAACGCAAAAATCTGTGACTATAAGCACTTTACCCAGTCAAGTTTCCAATGAGGGCCCACTTTAGGCTCAGCTCCTGAAAACCAGGGCTGAGGCAGCGAGAGCACCCATGAACAGTCAGATGAAACCAAAGAAGCTTCTGGACGCCTTAAGACACAGATACAGACAGGCACTAAGAGATTTGCAAGAAGTTTTGTCCCCCAGCCCTGCCACACCAAGAGGCAGAGCACAGAGAGAGGGAGGCAGGGGCAGGGGCTGCGACCCCGCAGGGGCCAGGGCACAGCCCGGGCAGCAAGCTCGGACCTGGACACAGAGGCGCTGGGACACTGGTAGGATGGATGTGGGACGGAACTCCAAGCTTGGGAAATGGCACCAAGACTTCTTTACTTTCTTAAGAGACAGGGTCTCACTACAGTGTCCAAGCTGGTCTCGAGCGCCTGGCCTCAAGTGATCCTCCTGCCGTGGCTTCCCAAAGTACTGAGATTATAGGTGTCAGCCAACAGCCCAGCCAATATCAAGACTTTTATAGCAGGGTGTGGTGGCTCACACCTGTAATCCCAGCACTTTGGGAGGCTGAGGCAGGTGGATCACTTGAGGTCAGGAGATCGAGACCAGCCTGGCCAACATGGTGAAACCCTGTCTCTCCTGAAAATATAAAAATTAGCCAGGCATGGTGGTGGATGCCTGTACTCCCAGCTACTTGAGAGGCTGACGCTTGAGAATCGCTTAAACCCAGGGAGCGGAGGGACGCGGAGGCTGCAGTGAGTCAAGATTGCACCAATGTACTCCAGCCTGGGTGACAGAGAAAGACTGTGTCTCAGGGGAAAAAAAAAAAAAAAAGACTTTCACAATCTGACCTGTACCTCCCACTGGGCTTGGCACACCTGGGGCTCAGTGGGTGCCCAGGCCTTCGAGCCCCCGTCTCAGAGCCCCGCCCATGCCAGCTCTCAGCTCAGGCTGCCCTCTGCTTCCTTCTGCTCAGCTAATGCCAACTCGCATTTCAGAAGCAACTCTCGGGTCCCCTCAGTGGGCCCGACCTCCGGGGCAGAGAAGTTCATCCCCTGGGGCTCTGGTTCTGTTGTATGCTTTTTTTTTTTTTTTTTTTTTGAGCTGGAGTCTCGCTCTGTCCTCCTGGAGTGCAGTGGGGCAATCCAACAACACCCGGGCTTTTGCACACTTTTTACAACTCACCAAGATCTTTAAGTAACACCAAGTGGCCGGGCGTGGTGGCTCACACCTGTAGTCCCAGCACTTTGGGAAGCCAAGGTGGGCAAATCATGAGGTCAGGAGTTCAAAACCAGCCTGGCCAACATGGTAAAACCCCGTCTCTACTAAAAATACACGAAATTAGCCGGGCATGGTGGCAGGCACCTGTAGCCCCAGCTCCTTGGGAGGCTGAGGAAGGAGAATCGCTTGATCCCAGGAGGCACAGGTTGCAGTGAGCCCAGATCACGCCACTGCACTCCAGCCCGGGCAACAGAGCAATACCATGTCTCAAAATAAATAAACAAACAAACAAATACACAACACCAAGTGGTGGTGGCTCACGCCTGTAACGCCAGCACTTTGGGAGGATGAGGAGGGAGGGTTATTTGAGGCCAAGAGTCTCAACAGCCTGGCCGACATAGTGAGATCCGATCTCGACAAAAAATCTAAGACAGCAGGGCGTGGTAGCACGTGCCTGTGGTCCCAGCTCCTCAGGAGGATCCCCTGAGCCCAGGAGTTCAAGGCTGCAGCCTGGGCAACAGAGTGAGACCCTGTCTCAAAAAGCGAATAATTAATGCAAGTTTCACAAACTCCCTACAGCACGCAGTGAGCGCTGACATTCTCTATGTTATTTAATCTGTTTTTTAAAATCACTGGGCACGGCCCATTCATCCGGCTACCGTATCTCCCCAAGGCCACACCCCAGGCATGAAGCAGCAGGCGCTGGGCCGCGGCTGCGTCTTCCTCCGCCCCAGAAGAGCAGCCAAGTGCCCTGCAATGGGTTTCCCCACCTCTCCCACCCAGCCGGCCGCCCTGACGCCGTCGCAGCTCAACCCAAGGACCTGAGCACTCAGGATCCCTCCACACAGCTGCGGTCGGCAGAATAATGGTTCCCAAAGACGTCACCATCCTAACCCCAGACCCTGGGACTGTTTCACCTTTCACAGCAACAGGGACTTTGCAGATGAGACTGAGTGCGGCATCTTGGGATAGGGGATGATCAGGGAGCTGAATCTCCTCAGTGTCCTCGTGAGAGGAGGCCGGACGGAGGGTGAGTCAGAGCCTGCAAAAGGCTGCGCTGTGGCTGTGAAGGGGGGGAAGGGCCCCAAGCCAAGGGCTGCGGGCGCCGCTAGACGCTGGGAAAGTAAAGGAATGGACCTCTCCAGGAGCCTTCGGAAGGAACAGTGCTGCCCGCACCGTGATTTTAGCCCAGGGAGGCTGCCCCAGACTCCTCCGGGCGTGGGAGAGAATGAACCGCCGCCGTGCCTGTGGTCATTTGTCACAACAGCAAAGAGCACCTTCCCTGACCTCAGGGGAGGCAAATGCCTTTCTACTCCCAGAAGCTTCCCAGACCTCTCTGCTGTGACCCGCTGCTTCTGGCTGCCACCAGGTCCCCACGGGATCCTGGGTCTCCCCTGCCACGTGTAACTGTCTCTTTGCACAGCTATCTGCCCTGCTGCATGACAGGCCACCCCCACCCTCAGCGCGTGATCCAGAAGGCAGGGAAGCCACCAGACCCTGAGGCTCTCAGCTGGACAGACCCCAGCCCGGTACTGCCCCGAGGCAGGCCCTTCTGCCCTCCTCTCTGGGGCCCCAAAAGTGCCTGCTCCAAGCTGGGAGGCTGGAGGCTCTGGGGCTGAGGCTGGGCCCCAGTTCTCAAGGCACAGCCGAGCCTAGGCCTCTGTCTACCCTGGCCCCATCCACAACGGATGAGAGGCTGGGGTAGGCCATCTCCACCGCCCCTCCGGGAGGGAAGACGAGGGGTGGGGCCCAAGCAGCTCTCCATTCCTTATGCATGGGCTGTGCAGTGACCCACGGGTGCATGGATGGGAAGCTGGGGGACAGTGTCCCGGGAGAGGCTGAGGAACCCCTGCAGCCAGGCTGTCAGGGCAGCAGCAACGGCGACACGGCTCCAACCCAGTCCTGCTGATGGCCCACGTCCCGATACTCGCCAGGATGTCACAAGAAGGGCCCTTACCGCTGAGGTCCTCCCAACAGCCTCCACCCTGTGCTCGCCTGAGCAAAACACCAGACACACCCCAGTTGAGGAGGACCCTACCATCCGCCTGGATACCCCCCTCCAACACTGTCTGGGCACAAAACACAGGGAACATGTGGGGAACGGTCCCCGCCCAGAGAAGCCTGAGGAGGGATCCCAGCAGCAGCCCTGGAACAGAAAAAGGCCATTAGGGAAGAGCAGAGGCAATCCCAGTGAAGTGTGAACTGTCATTAACAGCGTGTCTGTATCAGCCATCAGGAGACAAACACGTCAGCGAGCTAGGCAGGATGTTCCCATCAGGAAAGCGGGGAGGGGTGGGGACAGAAGGGAAGTCTCACCACCACTTGCCCAATTTCTCTGTAAATCTAAAACTGCTCCAAATATAAGTTCTATGAAGTGCGGGGAGGGGAAGACCCAGGTGCTCTAGATTTGGCTGCGTCCTGCCATGGGCCCAGCGCGGTAAGCTTGCTGCGGCTTCTGGGCAGATCTGGGGCACTAGGAATAGAACTGGCAAGGGGAGCCCACTGCAGCATGACAGAAGCCTGCAGTGACAGCCCCAGGCAGCGGACACCAACCCCCCCAAAAAGGCATGAACTGCGCTGCTGCCCGCATGAGCTGACCCTGAGGGAGCCACAGATTTGGTGCCGGTTCTGCGAGCCCCTCCCGCAAGGCTGGAAGGTGGGGCAGAAGAAGAGACCACCAGCGGGAATCCGGGGGGAGACAGCGGTGCCACAGCACAAAAGCCCAGCGACCCCAGGACTTGGCCGCCCAAGAACCCCACAAAAGGAGGTGCTCTTGGCCATGGGGCTGCCAGTCACCAGAGCCCCCAGGGCCAGCCCTCGGGTGGGTTCAGAAGGCTGGTCCCCCACCAGACCACACTGCCCACCTCCTGCCCTGGGGCTGGGCACCAGCTCCAAAACAGCAGTCTCCGAACCAGAAGGAAGGGTCCTCTCACTTGCACGCCTGCCAAAGTTACCTGACCCAGGACGGCTCAGGGCCTGGCCCAGCTCGCCTCTCCCATGGCCACAAGCCCCAGGTAGCCTTCAAAAGGGACAGGTCATGTCCTGCCTCCCAGCCACATCGTTAGCCCCACAGGAAGTCCTCCTTTCTCCAGGGAACTCTGTCTTGCAGGTCGGGGATGCCCACCCAAAGCCTCAGACAGACCCACGACATGAACACTCTACACCCTATGAGCAGGAACTCAGGAGCTTTGGAAGAGACAGACAGTGAGATAGACACAGACACACATAGACACATGGGTTAGCATGCCCATTTCCAAGCCCTGTTGGCAGAGAGAATCCCAAAGCAAGGACGCCCCAACGGCATCGAGCACGGCCAGCACCCAGGCCACGGTGTGTGAATCTCATCCCCACTCTGAGGAACCAGGGATCCTTGCAGGAGAGGTGCTCAATTCCAGGGCTGGGGCGGGAATATACAAGATGAGCCCAGACCAGGCGTCCCCAAACTTTTTACACAGGGGGCCAGTTCACTGTCCCTCAGACCGTTGGAGGGCCGCCACATACTGTGCTCCTCTCACTGACCACCAATGAAAGAGGTGCCCCTTCCTGAAGTGCGGCGGGGGGGCCGGATAAATGGCCTCAGGGGGCCACATGTGGCCCGCGGGCCGTAGTTTGCGGACGCCTGGCCCAGACCGTCCTGCAGGACCAGAGAGGAAGAGAAGGCTTGACAGGACGGAAGCGGGCAGAAGGGACACAGGAGGGGCTCCCGATGGCCAAAAGGAGGACCACCTGAGCACCAAGATGAATGCCAGCATCACGTTACAAGGCACAGAATAAAACACACACACGGCCGGGCGCGGTGGCTCACGCCTGTCATCCCAGCACTTTGGGAGGCCGAGGCGGGTGGATCACGAGGTCAAGAGATCGAGACCATCCTGGTCAACAAGATGAAACCCCGTCTCTACTAAAAATACAAAAATCAGCTGGGCATGGTGGTGCAAACCTGTAGTCCCAGCTACTCAGGAGGCCGAGGCAGGAGAATTGCCTGAACCCAGGAGGCGGAGATTGCGGTGAGCCGAGTTCGCGCCATTTTACTCCAGCCTGGGTAACAAGAGCAAAACTCCGTCTCAAAAAAAAAAACCACACACACACACACACACACACACACACATATACATGCTTTCCAGAGAGAACATTTAAAATACAAACGAGGGCCAGGGGCAGTGGCTCACGCCTGTGATCCCAGCACTCTGGAAGGCCAAAGCAGGTGGATCACTTGCAGTCAGGAGGTGGGAACCAGCCTGCGTAACACAGCAAAACCCCGCCTGTATTACAAATTTAAAAATTAGCCAGGTGTGGTGGTGGGTGCCTATAATCCCAGCTACTTGAGAGGCTGCGTGGGAGGATCACTTGTTCCCAGGAGGCTGAGGCTGCAGTGAGCTATGACTGTGCCACTGCACTCCAGCCTGTGGCGACAGCACGAGACCCTGTCTCAAAAATATATAAATAAATAAAATGCAATCCATAAATAGGGAAGAGGGCCAACTCTCCACAGAAGAATTCTCCTTCGTAAGTGTCAAAGGAATATGCCGAACATGAAATCACCATACCAACACCACGGGCATAATTCCTGCAGGAAAGAGCCACGTGGAGATGCAAATATCGACAGGCAAAGCTAAGGAACAGGATGTGTTCACAGGCTCCAAGTCCCGAAGGGAAAGGAGTAACTCCGCAGTGGAGAAACCTGGCCAATGCCTCAGCCAGGGGGCCACAGTCAACATCATCACACGGAGCCACACCAGC
Organism: Saimiri boliviensis; assembly: GCF_048565385.1. Lineage (NCBI taxonomy): Eukaryota > Metazoa > Chordata > Mammalia > Primates > Cebidae > Saimiri > Saimiri boliviensis. The sequence continues at coordinate 41,415,542 of NC_133462.1, forward strand.
CACACGCACCTCCTGACACACTGCACAGGGAAGGAGCAACGTCGGCCCTACGGTGCGCTCCCAGCAAGTCCAGAGCCCCAGGCTAACCACGAGAAAACATCTGAAAGCCAAGGGAAGCTCATTCCACAAAACGTCTACCCAGTGCTCTTCAGAGGCGCCAAGATCATAAAAGTCGAGGCAAGATGGAGGCCTTGGCACGCCCAGAGGAGCCTATGAGACTAAATGCCGAGTGGGGTCCTGGATGAGGTCCTGGACCAGGAAGGACGCTGTTGGAACAACCGGTGGAATTCTAATAGAATCTATAGTTGAGGCCGGGTACAGCGGCTCACGTCTATAATCCCAACACTATGGGAGGCTAAGGCGGGCAGAGCACCTGAGGTCAGGAGTTCAAGCCCAGCCTTGCCAACATGGTGAAACCCGTCTCTACTAAAAATACAAAAATTAGCTGGGCATCCTGGTGCCCACCTGTAGTCTCGGCTACTAGGGAGGCTGAGGCAGGAGAATCGCTTGAATCCCAGAGGCAAAGGCCACAGTGACCTGAGATGATGCCACTGCACTCCAGCCTGGGCAACACAGTGAGACTCTGTCTCCCAAAAAAAAAAAAGGAGGCAGCAAACAGCCAGGGTTTTCTGAATCCCAAATAAGAAGGCTATAGTCTCCTCAGCTAATCTGGGGCCCTACATGTTTATGTAAAAACCACATTATTTTTTCCTTAACATCTATACCCAAGACTAGACAAAAAATAATTCATGATGATGAACCTACAGTAATCAAGACAGCATGATACTGCCATAAGGGCAGACATCAGACCAACAGGAGAAAACTCAGAGTCCAGAAATAAACCCACACATTTAAAGTCAGGTGATTGCCAACAACAGTGCCAAAACCACTCAACGGAAAAAGAACAGTTTTTTCAACAAATACTGCTGGGACAGCTGTATATTCACACACACACAAATGAAGGTGGACCCCTACCTCACACTGTATGTTCATGCTAATTCCAAAGAGGTCATGGATCTAAATGTAAGTGCCCAAACTATAAAACTCTTTTTAATCACTTTTTGTAGCAACAGTATCTTGCTATGTTGCCCACATTGGTCATAAACTCCTGGCCTCAAACAGTCCTCCCAACACAGCCTTCCAAAGCACTGGGCATATAGATGTGAGCTACTATACCCAGCCCAGAACTATCCAACTCTTAGGAAAACCGTAGGATTAAACCTTCGTGACCTTGGATCAGGCATGGTTTCTAACTATAACATCCAAAGTGCATGTGGGAAAAGAAAAATTGTTTGCACAGGCCTCAAAAAAGTGAAACGACTTGGCTGAGCATGGCAGATCATGTCTATAATCGCAGCACTTTGGGAGGCTGAGGTGGGAAGATCACTTGAGCAAAGGCATTCAAGACCAGACTAGGCAACGCATCAAGATACCATCTGTACAAAAAATAAAGCAGCAAAAAATTAGCCAGGCATTGCGGTACACACCGGTGGTCCCAGCTACTCGGGAGGCTGAGACAGGAGGACTGCTTGAGCCTGGGAGTTGGAGGCTACAGTGAGCTATGTTTGTGCCACTGCACTCCAGCCTGGGTGATGGAACAATACTCTGTCTCAAAAAAAAAAAAAAAAAAAGAAAGAAAGAAAGAAAGTGAAAAGACAATGCACAAAACAGGAGAAAATACTTGCAAATCACTATCTGACAAGGAACTTGTATCCAGACTACATCAACACCTCTTGCAACTTAACAGAAGACAAACAACCTAACGGAAAACATGGGCAAAGGATGGAGCAGACATTTCTCCAGAGAAGATGCGAGAGGAGTCAACAGTCACAGGAAGACACATTCAACATCACAGCAGTGAAGCAAGGGAGGAAAGGAGAGGTCAAAACCATGCTGAGACAAGCGGGGGACCAGGAGGCTGCCAGGACCTTCCAGAACACTCTCTGATATGGCAGAGCCTGGCCAAGAGCTGCCATTCACATTCGAGTCCTGAGAGAACTTCGCTGCGTTCCCCAGCTCTCCCTCTCCCAGGACCCCCACAACCCCCAGATTAAGTGATGGAGGCCCCAGGGTGCAGTGCGTGACCACAGGGGCTAGAAGCCACCGCTCGTGACCCAGCATCACCACTCACCTCCGCCAGAGGAGGATGTGGTAACTGCAGGGGTGACCCCTGTCCCCTGCACCATTTAGACTCCCAGAGTCAACGACAAGGTGGGGCTCTCTACCCTGCATCCCTCCTAGCTGTGAGGCGCCTGCTGGGGAACGGGGGGGCCTTCCCCCTGTGGTCCTGTAGCCTCTAAGATTGCTCCTAGAGGGAGGTCCTGGGTGGGGATATGGTACAGAGCACAGGTCCCCAAGACCTGGTCCCCTGAATGCAGAAAGAAAAGGTGTTTCAACAAACAGTGCTGGGACCACTGCACATCCACACCACATACAGGAAGGTGAACTCCTACCGCCCAGCATAAGGCCCAGAGGACGGCGAGGCCCCCAATTCTGGGCCTCAGTTTCCTCATCTGTAAAGGGGGCTCCCCATGTTAACACCCTCCTCGTGGGGTCTTCAGGAAACTCAATGAGGTGGCAGATGTAAAGCATTTGAAGGAGAGCCAGGCGCATCAGGCACCCCCCAAGTGGCAGCTGTCACCATCCTGTCCCTCAGGAGACTCGCTCAGGCACAGACCAGCAAGTCCAGTGACACAGCAGGTCGCAGAGGCCACGGAGTAACAGGCGCCCTCACCGACCTATGCCCCAGTGGCCTGGCAGCACAGCTGGGAAGAACGGTTTGGTAACATCTCTTCTTTGGAAAGCGCCTGTCCCTTCCCGCCCACTGCCCCCGAGCATCTGTGCTCTCCACGCTGGTCCCACCTGGCCAACACCACCCTCTACAGGCTGCTCCTCTAGCCTCGGATGTCGGGGGGTGACAGAAGTCTGCCACCAACTCCACAAGCGGCCACAGGGCGGGCTGCACAGACACGTCTCTGAGCGACGTGCTGGATCCCGGTCCCGGACAGGGCCCCCAGCGGTGAGCCCCCACCTGCCAGGTGACAGCTGCAGGCCAGCCCAGCACACACGAGCACGCGGAAAAGGAAGACAGTGCACAAGTACCTCTAGAAGGGTTACCAGTTCCAGCGGGAGGGAGACTAAAGTCTGGGGGACGTGGGGGACTGAGCAGGGGGTGACCAGTTCGTCTCACTTTGCCCGGGACACTCCTGGTTAGAATGGAAGGTTCCCGTGAGTGTCTTTCCCCCAGAAGAAAAGGACTTACGATTCTCCTTAGGATTTATAAAATGAAACCGCCTTCCTGCCCCTCTGTGGGTGACTTCTCACGCTCACCACACGGGGTACGGGCACTGGCAGTGGGCACGGAGCCATGGTGCATATTACAGCCCAGCGTCCTCAACCACACGAAACAGGGGCTCTGAGACGTGCATGGCAGCATGCGTGCGCCGGCTCACAGGGCCCAGCTGTTTCCAGACGCTGCCGAGCGCCCCGGGCAACACGCCCCGCTGAGGGCCCTGCTCTAGGAAGCTGCTGGGCTGGGGGGGGCCTGGACCCTGTGCCTGTGACGATCCATCTCCAGATCGTGGGTAGAGGTGGATGAGCCCGGGGAGCAGCAAGGGCTGAGCAGGGCCCAGGAGCTGGCGGGATGGTGGTGAGGACAGGCCCACTGTGGGCCATGCTCTCCAGGCCAGGTGAGGAGGCAGCGAGGGCCCATGGCAGGGCAAGGGCCGCGACTGTGGGAGCATGGGTAAGTGAATGGTGGGAAGGGCCAGGGGCTGGTGTGTGGAAGTGGCGAGGCCGTTGCAAGGGAGGGGTTCCCATGAGTCTCTTTCCCCAGAAGGAACGGACTTAGGAGAATCCTTAACCTCGCCGCCAGGTCCCTAGCAGCACACCTGCCCTCCAGGACACAGGCCATCCACCGCCCTAGCTGTGCCCAGTGCCAGCATTACTGCCACATACTAACCACAAAGAAGCATTCGTGCACTGAAGTACATAGAGAAAGGCACAAACCCTAAAAAATAATACCAAACAGGACACAGAGAGAAGCCTGATGCGCCCAGGCAGGAGACAGAGTATTCTCACGTGGCCAAGCACCAGACCATGGCCAACAACCCAGGGGGCAGACCTGCTGCGGGGAGATGAGGAAGGCCAGGCACCGACCCAGGCACCGACGGACCCTGTGTGGGGCGCAAAGGGGTATCCCAAGGCAGCGGGGTAAGCAGGGACCTTTTTTATTTTTCTTTGGAGATGGAGTTTCGTTCTCATCGCCCAGGCTGGAGTGCAATGGTGCAATCTCAGCTCACTGCAATCTCCGTCTCCCAGGTTCAAGCAATTCTTCTGACTCAGCCTCTGAAGTGGGATTACAGGCACGCGCCACCACGCCCGGCTAATTTTTGTAGCTTTTTAGTAGAGACAGGGTTTCTCCAAGTTGGCCAGGCTGGTCTTGATATCCTGACCTCGTGATCCGTCCACCTTGGCCTCCCAAAGTGCTGGCATGATCTCTGCTCAGATTCAAGTGATTCTTCTGCCTCAGCATCCTGGATAGCTGAGATTACAGGCATCCGCCACCACACCCAGCTAATTTTTGTATTTGCAGTAGAGATGGGGTTTCACCCTATTAGCCAGGCTGGTCTCAAACTCCTGACCTCAAGGGATCCACCTGCCTCAGCCTCCCGAAGTGCTGGGATTACAGGTGTGGGCCAACGTCCCCGGCCCAAGCAGGGATTTTTTAATCAGTGGAGCTGGGACAACTGGGTGGCCGTTTAGAAAACAGTAAAGTGAGGTTCCTACCTCACGCCATCTGTGAGAATGAACCGGGCAGAATCAGAACGTTGAGTAGAAATGAGGAAATCATATGAGCGCCATAAGACAGTGAGGCAAACTCCTCTCCAGCCCCAGAGGCGGAAAGGGCTTTCCAACCGCAGCTCTAATCGAGAGCCAAAGAAAGTAAATACTCAGAAATGTGACTTTGGAAGCAGGGTCTCACTTTGTCACCCAGGCTGGAGTACAGTGGTGTGGTCACAGCTCACGGCAGCCTTGAACTCCGGGGCTCGAGCAATCCTCCCACCTCAGCCTCCTGAGTAAGTGGGACCACAGGCACACACCACCATGCCCAGCTAACTTTTTTTTTTTTCCCTTTCTTTTTCGTAGAGATGGGGAATCTCACCACGTTGACCAGGCTGGTCTCAAACTCCTGGGCTCAAGTGCCCCTCGACAGTCCTGGGACCACAGGTGTGAGCCACCATGCCCAGCTGACTTTATTTTTTAAGTAGCCAGGTGTGGTGGTTCACACCTGTAATTCCAGCTGCTTGGGAGGCCAAAGCAAGAAGACTGCTTGAGCCCAAGTTTGAGACCAGCCTGGGCAACGTAAGTGAGACCTCATCCGGAAGGAAAGAGAAAACACACAAAAAAAAAGAAAAGAAAAGAAAAGAAGAAAGAAAAAAAATGAAAGAAAGGAAAGGGAGAGAGAGAGAGGAGGGGAGTGAAGGGAAGGGAGAGGAAGGGAGAGGAGGGAAGAGGGGTAGAAACATTCTACAGGGCAAAAGAAAACAAAAGACCAATAACAAAATCAAAAGGTAATCCAGAGACCCAGAGAAAATATTTGCACTGAGCGCGGTGGCTCACGCCTGTAATCCCAGCAATTTGGGAGAATGAGGCGGGTGGATCACCTGAGGTCAGGAGTTTGGGACCAGCCTGACAAACATGGCAAAACCCATCTTTACTAAAAATACAAAAATTAACCAGGTGTGGTGTCACGTGCCTGCAGTCCCAGCTACTCGGAGGCTAGGGCAGGACAATCGTTTGAACCCGGGAGGCAGAGGTTGCGGTGAGCCGAGACTGTGCCACTGTACTCCAGCCTGGGCAACAGAGCAAGACTCAGTACCCAAAAGAAAAAGAAAAAAAAAAAAAAAGGAAAGAAAATATTTGTAATACGTTCACATGTTGGAGTTTTAAGTTGGGGGAAAAGGTCAAATATCCAACAGAAAAAAGTAAGTGAAAAGCAGGAAGAAATAGTTCACAGCTCTAATCATAACAAGCTGTTCATCACCACTCATAAGTGCAGGAACAATAATGAAAACCACTGAGCTCCCGTTTCTCAGCACTGGGATTGGTCTTTTAGACGTGGAACAGCACACCCTGCTGGTGAGGCGGGGGAACCAGAGCCTCCCAGCCGACAGCGGGCGGGGACACAGCTGGCGGAACAGGACTTTGGTGGGTGCTTGGCAAAAGCTCATAAAGTACATCTGCACTTCTCTTGGCCCGGCAATCCCAGTTGTGGACACCTACCCTGAAGACACCCTTCCACCAGTATGAAAATCCACAGACGGCCGGGCGCGGTGGCTCAAGCCTGTAATCCCAGCATTTTGGGAGGCCGAGGCGGGCGGATCACAAGGTCAAGAGATCGAGACCATCCTGATGAACACGGTGAAACCCCGTCTCTACTAAAAATACAAAAAATTAGCTGGGCATGGTGGCGCGTGCCTGTAATCCCAGCTACTCAGGAGGCTGAGGCAGGAGAATTGCCTGAACCCAGGAGGCGGAGGCTGTGGTGAGCTGAGATCGCGCCATTGCAATCCAGCCTGGGTAACAAGAGCGAAACTCCGTCTCAAAAAAAAAAAAGAAAATCCACAGACACCAGGTTACTCACGGTAGCACAGCTGGCCACTGTAAGACCCGGAAACAAACTAAATGCGCTCATGCAGGAGAGCCGCTGGGTGGACTTCGCTGCATCCCTGCAGGGAACACTACACAGCTGTGCGGAGGAGCGGAAGAGCTCCCTGCCCAACGAAGTGCTCTCCAGCAAGCAGAGCACAGTGCCACCTTCGCATGGGAAAAAAAAGGACTTTAGGCTGGGTGCAGTGGCTCACACCTGTAATCCCAGCACTTTGGGAGCCCAAAGTAGGCAGACCACCTGAGCCCAGGAGCTTGAGAAGAACCTGGGCAACACAGCAAGACCCTGCGTTTCTCTACAAAAAAAAAAAACAAAACAAAACAAAAATTAGCCGGGCATGGTGACACATACCTGTGGTCTCAGCTACTCAGGAGGCTGAGGTGGGAGGATCACTTGAACCTAAGAGGTGGAGGCTGCAATGAGCTGTGATTATACCATTGCAGTCCAGCCTGGGCAAAAGAGAAAGCCTCTGTCTCAAAAAAAAAAAAAAAAAAAAAAAAAAGTGGTGGGGGGGACATTTAAAAATACATATCTGCAGGCCAGGCGCAGTGAGTGAAACATTTAATCCCAGCACTTCAAGAGGCCGAGGCTGGTGAATACCCTGAGGTCAGAAGCTCAAGACCAGCCTGGGCAACATGGTAAAACCCTGTCTCTACAAAAAGAAAAACTAGCCGGGCATGATGGCAGGTGCCTGTAATCCCAGCTACTCGGGAGGCTGAGCCGGGAGAACTGCTTGAATCCGGAGTCGGAGGTTGCAGTTAGCCAAGATCGTGCCATTGCACTCCAGCCTGGGCGACAGAGTAAGTCTCCATCTCAGAAAAAAAAAAAAAAAAAAAAAAATACACACCTGTTTCTTTGAGCTGCCCTGAAAGGCTGAGCCACAGACTAATGAGATTCCCTTCCTGCAGGGGACAGTGGGAATAGGGAGGAAGAAGGGGGTGGTGGGTGACCCTTCTCCCCCCACACCTTGTACAGTCCTGACTTTGGAACCATGCTAACGTTCCATACACTAAATTAAGTATGTTGAATCAAGGAATCAGTCCATAAGCAAATAAAAGCAGCAAGAGTCGAGGACAAAAATCCTTATGCAAAACACAAACAAAAACAAGTAAAACAACCCCTATTTTAAGCAAACAATATAACCACAGTAAAGAAGCAGGGGAAAATGGAATAACTAATCCATACAAACTTTTAAATACAGTTTAAGACTGTACATCTTTGAGATAAAGATAAAAGAAATAATGGCTTCTACCCTGGAGGTGCTTTTATGGTAGGCAGTGGGTGGATTCTCACTGTCAGCCAAGGGAGATACAAATAAGGATGGGGAAAGATGGCAAAGAGCCCTGGGTGTGGGGCTAGCACTAGAGGTTTCAGTGTTAACTCAGGGGCATTAACGGGGACGGAGGCAGGGAGGGAGGGGTGAACGGACAGAGATGAATGGATGGATAAGTGAATGAAATGGTTGGATGGATGGACAGGTGGATGGATGGATGGATGAACGGATGGATAAGTGAATGAAGGATGGAAGGATAAATGGATGGACAGGTGGACGGATGGAAGGATGAATGGATGGAAAGATAAGTGAATGAATGGATGGAAGGATGTATGAATGGACAGGTGGATGGGTGGGTGGATGGATGGATGGATACATGGATGGATGGGTGGCTGGGTAGATGGATGGATGAATGGATAGACAGGTGGAGAGATGAGTAAGTGAGTAGATGGGTGGATGAGTGGGTGGATGGATGCATGGATGGGTGGGTGGCTGGGTGGGTGGGTGGATGCCTGGATGGATGGGTGGGTGGATGGGTGGGTGGGTGGGTGGATGGATGGGTGGATGGGTGGGTGGATGGATGGATGGATGGATGGGTGGATGGGTGGGAGGATGGGTGGGTGGGCGGGTGGATGCATGGATGGATGGATGGATGGATGGATGGGTGGGTCGGTGGGTGGGTGGGTGCATGGATGGATGGGTGTGTGGGTGGGTGGATGGATAGACAGACAGGTGGAGAGATGAATAAGTGAGTAGATGGGTGGATGAGTGGGTGGGTGGATGGATGAATGCAGAGATGGATACAGATGCCGTGTGTCCGTATGCTTGTGTATATATATGCACTCACATACTCACACACTAATGTGTATGTGTGTAAAGATGTACACACATCCGCTTCCCAGCTCCGTCTGATTAGAGCACCTAAGACAAAGACACCCCAGTAGCAATGAGCACACGGAACACCTGGAACTTGCTTTCTCAGTGGCATTCTCCAAAACAGAACCAGGGCTCCTTGAAGACTGGTCAATCCCCGGGATCGACCACAGGGAGGGAGACTACAGGATGAGCTGGGAGGATCCCAGGGCCAAAAACTTGGGAAGGGCTCCGAGCAGGGTGGGGTCATGTCAAATGGCCCAGGAGCCAGCTTGACAGGGCTCTCTCCGGAAAAACCTGGGGCCATTTGAGCAACCAGATCAGTCGTGATGACCGTGGATTGTGATGCACTGAATGGAGTAGGAATCCATGAGCCCACCCTGACAGAAGGAAGGAAAGAACAAGGGACAGCTGTCCTGTAAAGGAGATGCCAACTAATAAATGCTAAAGAAATAATGAGACTGGACAACCACCACTTGGCAAGAATCAATGTCTGCCGAGACAAGCAGCGAAGGTTTGAGGAGGAACGGCGTTTGCACTGGCCTCCCCACGAGATGCAAATGGTACAAGAGTAATGTTAGGGTGGGAAGCCTGGGGCGGGCCCACCTTAACCAAAGCATCAAGGTTAGCATCACCCGAAACAGGACACATCAGCACCATGGGCCTCCTGACAGGGCTCACTGAGAAGCACCCAACAACGACTCTGGGACTTTCCTGCCAAAAGGATGTGGCCTGAATCTGGTCCTGAAGAACCGTCAGACAAACCCACCTGGGGGACATTTAACAGAATGACGACCTGTATGTGCCCAAAACATCAGTCAGAGAACCCAGAGACGGACTCAGGAGCAGCCCCAGGTTAAAAGGAACCGACAGGCAGGATAAGTTTTGCCATGTGTGATCCCGGATCCTCTTCTGATAACTGCAAAGTCAGAACAGGGTCTGTAGATTTCATTTCATCAGTGTGAACTTCTGATTTTGATGACTTGACAGGAAAATTCTGGAGGAAATACACACTGAAGGAGAGGTAAAGGGATGGTCATGTCTGCCACAGGCTGACAGTTCAGGAAGAAGTGCAGGGAGAGAATGAGAGGAAAGGACTAAAGGCAAAGCAGTGAATGTCGCCACGTGGGGATCCTGGGTAAGACGTACCTGGGAATGCTTCCTGTTATTCTTGCAACTTTAGGGTCAGTCTGAAATTATGTCCAAAAAAAAATATTAAAACCAAAAAAAAGTGGGGGAAGTGTTTGGGTGAAGAACCAAGAAAACCCATGAGAGACGCAGGCTTGGCTACCTGGCACTTCCTTCTGGAATGTTCCACACAAAGGGAGATGGCGCCCACCTTCCTCTCTACCAGGTACTCATCAGGGTCTGGGGAGCACCATGGACAAAGGCCCCCTGTCCACTCACTACCCCCAGGTGAGGGGATGGAGCCACACAGAGCGGGGATGCCCACTGCCTCGGGCAGCAGGCTCCCACCCAGCCAGGAGTCAACCCCTGGCAGACGTGAGGATCAGTCCGTCTCTCATACCTACTTATAAGTCTTTGATATTCCATAATTAACCATTTAAAACTGTAATCATTAACAAAATAAATCTATGCATCTATAAATCTGCCGTGTAATTTCATGGTTGCCTGGGAGCCCCAAGGCCTGGGTGGAAAGAGATGGTGGGGCAGAGTGGGGTACCTGCCCCTCACTCCCGGCCCTGGGGCCCGCCAACTCCAGCGACCTCCCGGAGCGTCACTGCCTTTCTGGGGCATGCGGCCTTTGGAACAGACCTGACAGAAAGGATGAAGAGGCTGACACCGGGGTCCTGGAGCCCCCGTGCTGGCATGGCTCTGAGTGGCTGGCACGGCTTATCAGCCCGGCAACCCGAGGAAGCAAGGACAGTTAGTCCAGCGCATTAGAGAGGAAACTGAGGCACAGGCAGGAAGTGGCCTGTCCTAGATCACACAGCTAACAACTGAAACCAAAACCAGCGAGGCATCTCCAGACCTGGATGCCGTCCACCGGCGCACAGGCCCAGCCGATGGGGGCGAGGAGAGGCACGCTGGATACACAAAGCCCAGCCCACCGTGCCACCCCGCCCGCAGGTCCTCATGAACCACAGAAGGACATAGCGGAAGCAGGCCAGGGGCCGACACTCCTGGACTCCTAGGGCGGGGGAGACCTCTCTAAGCAGGTCACAAACCCAGAAGCCCTAAAGGGAAGAACACAGCTGGCAACATGAAACACCCTATGTAACAACGCACCAAAAATAAAATGAAGACAAGCGAGGAACTGAGAAAAACGGTGACACAATCGGGTACTAGTAGGTCGAGTACAGAGAGGGTTATTCTAAAACAGCGTTCTCAACCAAGGCTGATCGTGCCCCCCAGGGAACGCTCTGCAATGTCTGGGGACATCTGTGGCTGTGACGACTGAGGGTGGTCCTGGCATGGAGTGGGCAGAAGTGGGGATGCAAAGAACCCTCTCACCCAGAGCCACACCGCCCAACCGTGCAGCTCTGCCCCCAGGGCACACTGGAAGGGCTGCATAGGTCTGTGGTTGTCACAACTAGGGGTGCTCCTGGCACGCAGTGGGTGGAGGCCAGGGAAGCTGCTGAGACCCTGCCGGGCCCAGGATGGCCTCACTCCTGAGAATGACCCAGCTCAAGACAGCAAGAATACCGCATCTGAGAAACTCTGGGTTTTTTTTTGAGACAGAGTCTCACTCTGTCACCCAGGCTAAAGTGCAAGGGCACAATCTCAGCTCACTGCAGCCTCTGCTTCCCAGGTTCAAGTGATTCTCCTGCCTCAGCCTCCCGAGTAGCTGGGACTACAGGAGCATGCCACCACAACTGGCTAATTTTTTATTTTTAGTAGAGACAGGGTTTCACCATGTTGGCCAGGATGGTCTCGAACTCCTGACCTCGTGATCCGCCCACCTCGGCCTCCCAAAGTGCTGGGATGACAGGTATGAGCCACCGTACCCAGCCCGGGATTTTTTTTTAAGTCAAGAAAAAAAACACGCCAAATGAACAAGCAGGGAAAGGCTATGAAGTGGCAACTCAAACAAGAACCAACACGAGGAAACAGATTATAAGAAGGGGCAGAGGCCGGAGCCGCCCCAGCACAATGACTGGCCCACACCACTGCGGGGGCACACATTCAGATCACCTTTCGGGAGACGGCTGAGCAACATGCTTCAAAATCAACTCCAGCCTGGACAACACAGTAAGACCTCATCACTACCAAAAAAAAAAAAAAAAAAAAATTAGCCAGATGTGGTAGCGCACACACGTGGTCCCAGCAACCTGGGGGGCTGAAGCAAGAGTCGAGGAGGTTGAGGCTGCAGCGAGCTGTGACCAGGCCACTGCACTCCAGTCTGAACAATAGAGCAAGACCCTCTTTCAAAAGCATAAAAACAAAACAGGCACACACGCTCTGAGCAGCCCCACTCATAAATGTTCACCCAGAAGAGCTGGCAGCAAGGATGCTGGCAGCAGCATTGTTTAAAACAGAAAAAAGTGGGTCCGGGCACGGTGACTCACACCTGTAATCCCAGCACTTTGAGAAGCCAACGCAGGTGGATCACCTGAGGTCAGGAGTTTGAGATCAGCCTGACCAACATGGCAAAACCCCGCCTCTACCAAAAACACAAAAATTAGCTGAGTGTGGTAATCCTAGCTACTCAGGAGGCCGAGGCAGGAGAATCATTTGAACCAGACGCGGGGGTTGCAGTGGGCCAAAATCACACCACTGCACTCCTGCCTGGGCTACAGAGCAAGACTCTGTCTAAAAAACGAGAGAGAGAGAGAGAGAGAGAGAAAAGCAGGCACTCATTAGTAGGAGGATGGGTAAGTAAATCACACGTAACTGTCCCGAAACAAAGGACCGCACAGCCACTGAGAAGCCCAGATCTGCGCCTGACACTGTGGCGACCAGAAGCACTAACACCAACACAGGACATTTCAGGGGAGCGGCATGCAGCGACATTTGTAAGTCACATGCCAACCATACTTACATAGCCCTTTTATAAAAACGACGAGCATTTACAAGGAGCTGGCCTGGGACGCCGTGCTGGAACCCAAGGGCCTGCCAGCAGCTCACTGACCACTCTGGGAGGAGGGTGCGAGTGGGTCTCAGGAAAGGGGTGCACAATCCTGGGGGTGAACGACAACCAAAACGATGACGGCACCCCCTCTCTATACCAGTTTAAATTAAAAATGCCAAGCCTCAGTCAGGCACAGAGGACCATCCCTGTGATCCCAGCACTTTGGGAGACCAAGGGGGCAGAATACTTGAGGTCAGGACTTCGGGACCAGCTTGGCCAACATGGAGAAACCGTGTCTACTAAAAACACAAAAGTCACCTGGGTGTGGTGGCGGGTCCTGTGGCGAGGGACAAGAATCGCTTCAAATCAGGAGGCGGAGGTTGCAGTGAGCCGAGATCGTGTCACTGCACTCCAGCCTGGGCAACAGAATGAGACTCCATCACAAAAAAAAAAAAGAAAAAAAAAATCCTTAAGGCCAGGAGTTCAAGACTGGCCTAACTAACAAAACAAGACCCCACCTCTATGAAAATTGTTTCTTTAATTAGGCAGGCATGGTGGCACACACCTATAGTCCCAGCTGGTCCAGAAGCTGAGGTGGGAGGATCACTTGAGCCTCGAAGTGGGAGGGCGCAGTGAGCTATGATCGTGCCTCTGCACTCCAGGCTGGACAAGGGAGTGAGACCCGGACTCTGGCAGGGTCAAGAAAAACTAGAACTCCCCTACATTGCTAGTGGGATCGTAAAATGGTGCGACCCTTTTGGAAAACAGTCTGGCACCTTCTCAGTGGGTTAAACTTGGAGTTAGCTTGGGACCCAGCAATTCCACTCCTAGTATCCACCCGAGAAAGGCGCGCAAGCCCGCCCACACACAGACTCATACAGGAACGTTCACAGCAGCGTTATTCACAGTAGCCAAAACGCGGAAACACACGCAGAAGCACCCAGCAGTGGAAGAGCGGATAAATTAGGTGTGGTCCTTGCAGACGCTGGAGCGGGACCCAGCCACGAAAAGGAGCGAGGCTCTGACACAGCCCACGGCATGGACGCACCTTGAGGACGTCACGCCCAGTGAGAGATGCCAGACACAAAAGGCCACACCGTGCGTGATCCCATTTCTATGCAATGTCCAGGACAGGCCCATCCACAGAGGCAGGCAGGGAATGTGTGGCTGACGGGCTGTGGGAGGGGATGGGGAATGATCGCTCATGGAGATGGGGTTTCTTTTTTTTTCTAAGAGGACTCTGGAGGCTTTAAGGGAAAACAAGAGGCCCCAAAGGAGATGGGGTTTCTTTTTGAGGTGACGGGATGTCCTGGAAGCAGGCAATGATAATGGCTGCAACACAAGTCTGAATATACTAGTAACCAATAATCTGTATACTTTAAAAAGGCAAACTGTATGCCATGTGAGTTATACTTAAGAAAGCTGTTATTCAGAAGAAGAAAAAAAAAAAAGCTTGAAAATAAATGTCTACAAGCTCTGCAAAGCTCTGATCAATACTTCAATGCTGTCTGGAAGCTTCAACTACATGAACCCAGAACACTGCAGCCTCTCACTCTCCCGATGCCCAGAGGCGCCTGCTCCCTCGGCTGCCTGGCACTCTGACCCTGTGCCACCGCGACTGCCACCACACAGGCCACATCTCAGGCTCTCAAACGAATGGTCACAGCCAGCAAGCAACTTTGCGATGCCACCCCCAGAGCCTCCATCACCCTGGTGGTCTTTGGTGCGTTTCCCTCTCGGCTGATTTGGCACTTTCTTGTACTACATGCTCCTAAAAGTCATCTGCCTCCGGCCAGGCACGGTGACACACACCTGTAATCCCTGCACTTTAGGAGGCCGAGGTGGGAGGATCACTTGAGGCGGGGTTACAGTGAGCTGAGATGGCGCCACTGCACTCCAGCCTGGGCGACAGAGCAAGACTCCATCTCAAGTAAAAAAAAAAAAAAAAAAAAAAAAAAGGAAAGTGAAGGTATTGACATCTCCAGCAGTTGTTGAATTATTTCTCCTTTTATTTCTGTCATTTTTTGCTTCATGTTTTTTGGGGTTCTGTTATTAGACCCACATATGTTTATAATTGCTATACCTTCCTAACAGATTCACCTTTTTATCATTAGAAAATGTTCCTCTTTATCTCTAGTAACTTCTTTTCTTTTTCTGAGAGGGAGTCTCACTCTGTTGCAAGGCTGGAGTGCAGTGGCTCAATCTTGGCTCACTGCAACCTCCGCCTCCCGGGTTCAAATGATTCTCCTGCCTCAGCCTCCCGAGTAGCTGGGACTATCAGTGCACACCACCATGGCCAGCTACTTTTTGTATTTTTAGTAGAGACGGGGTTTCACCATGTTGGCCAGGATGGTCTCGATCTCCTGACCTCGCGATCCACCCAACTTGGCCTCCCAAAGTGCTGAGACTACATAGGCGTGAGCCACCACACCAGGCCATTTTTTTTTTTTTTTTTTTTTTTTTTTTTTGGAGTCTGGCCCTTTTGCCCAGGCTAGAGTACAGTGGTATGATCATGGCTCACTGTAGCCTCAAGCTCCTGGGCTCAAGTGGTCCTCCCACCTCGGCCTCCTAAGGAGCTGGGACTACAGGTGTGTGTCGCCAAGCCTGGCTAATTTTTTTGTTAATTTTAGGAGATGAGATCTTACTGTGTTGCCTAGGGTGGTCTCAAACTCCTGAGCTCAAGTGATCCTCCCACGTTGGCTTCCCAGAGTGCTCAGATTACAGGCATGAGTCATCACGCCACGGCTGACGCGTTTTTAATAAAAGTCTGTTTTGTCTGTTGTTAGTGTAGCCACTCCAGCTTTCTTATGGTTGCTGTTTGCATGTTACATGGTTTTTTTCAATTTTTATATTTTCAGCCTGTTTTCTTTCTTTCTTTTTTCTTTTTTGAGACAGGGTTTTGACCTCCTGGGCTCGTACAATTTTCCCATCTCATCTCAGCCTCCCAAGTAGCTGTAACTACGGGCATGTACCACCATACCTGGCTAGTTTTTGTACTTTTTCTGTAGAGACAGGTTTTGTCACATTGCCCGAGCTGGTCTCCAGCTCCTGGGTTCAAGCAATTTGCCTGTCTCGGCTTCCTGAAGTGTTGGGATTACAGGTGTGAGCCATCGTGCCCAGCCTGTTTTCAGCCTGTTTGTATCTTTGAATCTAAAGAGTGTCTCCTGAAGACAGCATATAGTATAGTATATAGTTCGATCATGTTTTTTAAGTCCAGTCTGACAATCTCTGTCTTTTAATTGGATTTTTAATCCATTCATATTTAATGTCATTATTAATATAGTTGGATTTATATCTGCCATTTCCCTTTTTATTTTCTGTCTTTTTTGTTCCTTTATTTCCCCGTTGATGTTTTCTTTTGCATTAAGCAAATATTTTCTAGTGTAGTATTTTAATTCTTCTCATGATTGTTCGCACCGTATTTTTGGAACTATTTTCTTAGTGATTGCCGTCGGTCTTGCAGGCATCTTAACTTCTCAGAATCGACTTCAGAGACCCAGTGCCGTTTGACGCAGAGCTGTGCTTACTCCCCTTCAACTGTGCGTAGCAATCAGGATTCCACTTAGTCAGCTAAATGGCTTGGGTTTTCAAGGATGCTGATGTGTTTGCCTGATGGGTGTCCCTTCTTTTGCTCATTCCGCCTCACACTCGGTGAAATGAACGCATCAAAGCCCTCTGAGGACCTGTGATCATCAAAACCATCTGGAGACCCCACTGTCTCGGGAGCAGGGCTTGGGAAGGACCCTGGCTCCCCTGTCTTCCCACGCCTCAAGTTTTGGGCCTCTTTTTTTGTCTCCCTTGCACCACCAAAGCTGATGAGTTTGTGGCCCTGTTCCTGACACAGACTCCAAATCTGTGTCAGTGGGTCTCACCCGCTTGGAGGCAGGTCTCTGTGTGTGTGTGTGTGTGTGTTTTGTTGTTGTTTTTGAGATGGAAACTTGCTCTGTTTCCCAGAGCAAGAATCCTGGGTTCAAGCAATTCCGGTGCCTCAGCCTCCTGAGCAGCTGGGACTACAGGCGTGCACCACCACACCTAGATCATTTTTGTGTTTTTAGTAGAGACAGGGTTTCGCCATGTTGGCCAGTCTGGTCTCAAACTGCTGACCTCAGGTGATCTGCCCACCTTGGCCTCCCAAAGTGCTGGGATTAAAGGTGTGAGCCCCCATGCCCAGACCATACCCTCACTTTCAATAAAAGATAACACAACTAGGCAGAAGAGCAACAGAGAGAGAGACTTGAGCACCATAAGCCAAAAGAATCTACAGAACATACTTTCTTCTCAGTACATAGGGAACATTCTCCAGGATAAACCATACATTAGTCCGTTAAACAAGCCTCGTTAAACTGAAAAGAATTCAGATCATCCAAAGTAAGTTCTGCAACCACAAACGGAAGTTAGAAACCAACAACAGAAAGGAATTTGGAGATTCACAAGCACATGGAAATTAACCAACATGCTCCTAAATAATCAAAGGGTTGAGGAGGAAGAAAATATTAGGAAGCATTTTGAGATGAATGAAAATAAAGTCACAACAAAGTAAAACTTAGAGGAAAGCCAAGCACAGTGACTCACGTCTGTCGTCCCAGCACTTTGGGAAGCCATGGTGAGAGGAAAGCTTGAAGCCAGGAGTACGAGACCAGCCTGAGCAATACAGTGAGATCCTGTCTCTACAAAATTATTTTAAAAATTAGCCGGGCATCGTCGCACATGCATGTGGTCCAGGCTACCTGGCGGGCTAAGGTGGGAGGACTGCGTGAGCTCAAGAGGTCGAGGCTGCAGTGATCTGTAATTCCACCACTGCACTCCAGTCTGGGCAACAGAGCAAGACCCTATCTCAAGGAGGGGGGGAAAAAAAAACATGTAAGTTGCAGCTAAAGCAGCACTGACAGGAAAATTTATAGTTGCCTATATAGTTTTTTTAAAAAGCAACATCTCAAAATATTAATTTAAGCATCTACCTTAAGACACTGGAAAAAGAAGAGCTACTGAAACTAAGGCAGATGGAGCACAGTACATAACAAAGATAATGAGCAGAAATCAACAAAATAGAGACAGCCAATGAAACCAAAGGTGCGTTCCTTGGAAAGATTAACAAAACTGTCAAAGGTAAACGTCTTCTGACATTTTGTTATCTACAGAGATTCCTGGAACCAGCACTGCAATCAGATACAGAGATGTTCTGTCAACACAAAGGAACTCACTCTGCTTTTACTGTCGCCCCCGGGACCTGCATCTCTGCAGAACTCAAATTGCTAAAATCAGGAATGAGACACAAGACCTGACCACCGCCTCCTGTCTCACAGAAATAAGAAGATGAGCAAATAACATCCTTATGGAGTACTACTGAGTAATCAAAGAAAGTAACGACATGACTTGAATGGACTGCAAGCGAAAAAAGCCAGTCCCAAGAGGTTAAATACGCTGTGATTCCATTTACACAACATTCTCAAAAGGGCAAGGTTAGAGATGCAGAGATCGTCAGCCCGTCTTTGCCAGGGCCAGTGGTGACAGAGGGGAAAAGCAGAGCGTTCCCTTGTGTTGACAGAGCAGTTCTGTATCTTGATTGCAATGGTGGTTCCTGGAATCTGTGCAGGTAACAGAATGTCACAAAGACACCACCAGAAACATGAGTGAGCGCTAAAACTGATGAAGCCTATGGAAGGTCTGAAGCTATCGTCTCCTACGTCAATTTCCTAGTTTTAATAGTACATAATAAAGTTATATAAAACGTTCCCATTGGAGAAAGCAGGGTGAGGAGTGGGGACACCTCTTTATCATTTTTGCAATACTTTGGGAGTCTACAATTCATTGTTATTTTTACTTTTGCAGAGACAGGGTCTCACTGTATTGCCCGGGCTGGTCTCGAATGCCTGGGCTCAAGCGATCCTCCGGCCACAGCCTCCTAACGCGCTTGGATTACAGGCAAGAGCCACCCACTACACCTGGCCCAAACTCTTTCTTGCTTTTTTTTGGCATTTTAGGTTTTAGGGTACATGTGAAGAACATGCAAGATTGTCGCATAGGTACACACATGGCAGTGTGATTTGCTGCCTTCCTCCCCTTCACCTGTATCTGGCATTTCTCCTATGCTGTCTCTCCCCAACTCCCCAGCCCTGCTGTCCCTCCCCTATTTCCCCCCAACAGACCCCAGTGTGTAGTGCTCCCCTCCCTGTGTCCATGTGTTCTCATTGTTCAACACGCGCCTATGAGTGAGAACATGCGGTGTTTGATTTTCTGCTCTTGTGTCAGTTTGCTGAGAATGATGGTTTCCAGGTTCATCCATGTCCCTGCAAAGGACACGAACTCATCGTTTTTGATGGCTGCTGTTTACAATAGCAAAGACCTGGAATCAACCCAAATGCCCATTGATGACAGACTGGACAGGGAAAATGTGGCCCAAACTCTTTCTAAAGGATACTAGCAAGGGGTAACATTAAAAGAAAGGAAGACTGAGTCAGGTGAGGTGGCTCATGCCTGTGACCCTAGCACTTAGAGAGGACGAGGCAGGTGGATCACCTGAGGCCAGGAGTTCAAGACCAGCCTGGCCAAGAAGGTGAAACCCAGTCTCTACTAAAAACGCAAAAATTAGCTGGGCACAGTGGCACGTGCCTATATGTGCCTATAGTCACAACTACTTAGGAGGCTGAGGCAGGAGAACCACTTGAACCAGGAGGCAGAGGTTGCAGTGAGCCAAGATCCTGCCACTGCACTCCAGCCTGGGAAACAGAACTAGACTGACTGACACTCTCTCTCTCTCTCTCTCTCTCTCTCTCTCTCTCTCTCACACACACACACACACACACACACGTACACACACGAAGGCTAGGCATGGTGGCTCATGCTACAATCGCAGCACTTTGGGAGGCCGAGGCAGGCAGATAGCCTGAGGTCAAGAGTTCGAGACTAGCCTAGGCAACATGGTGAAACCCCATCGCTACTAAAAATACAAAAAAAATTAGCTGGGCATGGTGGCACATGCCTGTAATCCCAGCTACTG
This sequence comes from Saimiri boliviensis, assembly GCF_048565385.1. Classification (NCBI taxonomy): domain Eukaryota; kingdom Metazoa; phylum Chordata; class Mammalia; order Primates; family Cebidae; genus Saimiri; species Saimiri boliviensis. The sequence continues at coordinate 41,435,388 of NC_133462.1, forward strand.
GGGAGGCTGAGGCAGAATAGTTTGAACCCAGGAGAGGTTGCAGTGAGTCAAGATGGCACCACTGCACTCCAGCCTAGGTGACAGAGTGAGACTCCATCTCAAAAAAAAAGAAAAAAGAGAAAGGAAGACTGGTGGACCCAGCCAACAGCATGAGTGAACACGGCGTGCCCCGCCCCACGGTCCTTAGAGAGGTGGAGAACCAGCGGTGCAAGCGGCTCCCGCCACAGGCCCTTCGCAGAGCAGCCCGCCAGTCCCTCCAGGCCAGTGACACCGTCCACACAGCCACCTCCCGTCCTCTCATCACAGATAAGGCAGCGGAGCCAAAGGATGGGCCCAGTGAGACTGTGGAATACTGCTCTCTGTTCTGCTTCCTGGAAATGACAAGTGTCTTCTGGTGTGCTAATGAGGTGACTGAGTGAGAGCTGGCAGCCCCAGGGAGCTACAGGAAGGCGGCTGGTCCCTGAAAAGACCCAGGCGAGATGGGAGGGGCGGGACAGGGGGCTGCAGAGTGAGCTGATCACCCAGGCCACACCCTAACGTAATCTAGGTAATCTAGGAAGCCGAGGTAAAAGCCCAGAGGACTGGGGTGGGAGCTTCCCCATAGCTGAACGCGTGGAGGTTCCTGGAGGCGGCTGGCCCGAGGAAAGCGCGGAGGCTCTGTGCCCCTTCCCACATCCCTCACCCTACACACCTCTCCATCTGCCTCCTTTGTAAAATCCTTTCTAAGCAAGTGGTAAATGTAAATAACAGCTGCCCTGAGTTTTGAGAGGTGCATTAGCAAATTAAGCAAAACAAAGGGGTCACGAGAGGCTGATTTCCAACTGGCCCGGCAGAAGCACAGGGCACAACCTGGGGCTTGTGGCCGGCATGGGCTGTGGGGGGCAGGCTCGTGGGCAGGGGCTCCCCGAGGCCTCCAGGTAGGAGTGAACTGAACAGAGGCCCCCGCTCCTATCCCTGCAGCAGAATCCACAGAAGTGCTGACTTGCTCGCGTGCACCGGAAGGGATGTGTGACTGCAGCGACAGCCTGGGACAAACTGAGCTTGCTATTCCCACGTTCTCAGGCCCAAGACCACAGAGCTGGGGAGGAAGTGGCCGAGCCGGGGCGTGAAACCAGCTGCTGCCACCTGGGAGTGGCAGTGATCCCCTTCCCCCACAGTGGACCCACTAGCCAGGCCTGTCGAGTCTGCCTCCAAAAGCCACACCCGGTCCAGGCCACGGCCCCAGCCCAGAACCCCTTCTCCAGAGCCACTGTCATAGATCACCTGGGTGACGGCTAGTTTCCCAACAGGTCCCCTCCTTTCACCCTTGACGGCCACCAGACAGGTCTTTAAAACACACACACATCGGCCGGGTGCGGTGGCTCATGCCTGAAATCCCAGCACTCTGGGAGGCCTGACAGAGCAGGAGCGTCGCCATCTTGGACAAGCCTCTCATTCTAAAACTTCACCTTAATAAAAGACCACTTAAATCCAAAGGCATCAGCCTAATGGCTAAGGTCAGCATGACCATAAGCCACAAATAACATCTCCAGCCAAAAACATTGCAAACTCCTCCCCAACCAGAGACACCCCAGCCTTTATATAAGTCCCCTTTGGCTGGGAAGATCCTACCCATGAGATAACCCCTCCAGGCCGGAAAGATGTCTGTCCCCAGATAACCTCCCCTCCTCCCAGAGAGATTCCAACCCCCCATCAACTTCTCCACACACATAAACATTCCAAGCTGTGACATACCCCCTCACTCTAAAACCACTATATACTCTTAGTCTGTAAGAGAAAGCACCCCTGACCACAATGGTTCAGGAGCACCTCTCAGGTTTTAATTAAAGAAAGCCCGTCTTTAACTGTCAGCCGCAGTTAAAGTTTCGTGGTGTTTCTTTCCCCTTTAACTCTCACATTTGGTGCTGAAACCCGGGACAGGCGCCGGAGGGCAGGGGAGGGGGCGGGCAGAGGCTCTCTTACAACCCAAGAAGCTCATCCCGAGCAACAGCAGCTCATCTCGAGTTAATTCCTGGATACCGAGGGTCTCTGACCACCTGCCCTGTCTTTTCTCTCACTTCACTTTTCCCTCATCCTTTTTTATTTTTATTTCTTTTGTCTCTCTCTCATCCTCATGCAGCTACAGCCCAAGAGGCCCTTTGCCGATTCCAACTGGAACATCCAACGTCAGACACTCAACCTGCTGACTGGTTAAGAGCGGCTCCCGCCTCCCCCTCCCCCCGGTTTTTCACGGTACCCGGGAAAAGTCAGGTCTGCTGTCCCGGTCCTCGGAGGACCAGCAGGACTAAACCAGAGGAGACCATCCTGGGGACACCCTGTTTCTTCTCAGCCTGACCATCCTCTTTAGAAAGAGGATCCAGGTCTCTGTCTCATGTCCCTTTCTCCGTGTCTGATTTCTCACAGATCAAAGCTATGAGTATATTCCAAAGGCCTTTATATTTTTCTCTTCATCAATCTCGCCTTCCTGGAAAAAGTTTTTTCCAGTTAACTGAATTAGTTTTCTCCACTCTGTCTTGCCAGTCTTGGTGCACATATAAAAGACCCTAGGCCGGGCGCGGTGGCTCAAGCCTGTAATCCCAGCACTTTGGGAGGCCGAGGCAGGTGGATCACAAGGTCGAGAGATCGAGACCATCCTGGTCAACATGGTGAAACCCCATCTCTACTAAAAATACAAAACATTAGCAGGACATGGTGGCGCGTGCCTGTAATCCCAGCTACTCAGGAGGCTGAGGCAGGAGAATTGCCTGAACCCAGGAGGCGGAGGTTGCGGTGAGCGGAGATTGCGCCATTGCACTCCAGCCTGGGTAACAAGAGTGAAACTCCGTCTCAAAAAAAAAAAAAAAAGACCCTAAAACGAGTTCCAGTGGCCTGGGACTCCTTGGGCAAACAGAAAAGGTGCCGCAAATCCCGTTTTGGGAAAAATCTGTTTTCCTTATGGCACCTCTGGAATTAAAGGTGCATAAGTCCCTCTCAAAATCTGTCTTTGTCTTCCAGCTGTACTTGTTTATTAGGCCCTGGAAACTGTTTTCCTAGCCCTGTTATTTTTTTTTTGGAGACCGAGTCTCACTCTGTCCCAGGCTGGAGTGTGATGCAATCTCAGCTCACACAACCTCCACCTCTCAGTACAACCTCCGCCTCCCAGGTTCAAGCAATTGTCCTGCCTCAACCTCCCGAGTAGCTGGGATTACAGGTGCACACTGCCACACCCAGCTACTGGTTGCATTTTAGTAGAGACGGGGTTTCACTGTGTTGCCCAGGCTGGTCTCGAACTCCTGAGCTCAGGCAATCTGTCCACCTCTGCCTTCCAAAGTGCTAGTATTACAGGTGTGAGTCACTGTGCCCAGCCTCCTAGCCCAGTTCTTAAAGGGCCTCACCCGAAGGCAAATAATCCAATTGGGAAATTGGCAGAAAAAGAAAGTCTTGTAACGACTGACTCTTCTGGTTGTCTTGTGTGGCTACATATGTGTTATATGCACAATGTCTAGTAAAAGAGCTCTAATTAATTCGCCTAAGAAAAGTAAGCTCAGCCAGGCACAGTGGCTCATGCCTGTAATCCCAGCACTTTGGGAGGCCAAGGCAGGCAGATCACGAGGTCAGGAGGTCGAGAGCAACCTGGCCAACATGGTGAAACCCATCTCTACTAAAAATACAAAAATTAGCTGGGCATGGTGGCACATGACTGTAATCCCAGCTACTCAGGCAGCTGAGGCAGGAGAATTGCCTGAAACAGGGAGGAGGAAGCTGCAGTGAGCCAAGATCGTGCCATTGCACTCCAGCCTGGAGAATGAGCAAAACTCCATCTCGAAAAAAAAGACAAAAGAAAAATAAGTGCTTAAATCAAATAGTTTTAAGAAAACAGCAAAAGCTGTGGAAACTTTCCGTTCACGTGACTTTAATTTTGAAACTTACTGGTACAATAAAATTAGGAATTAGAGTTGCCAGTATACATTTTTGTTTGCATTTATTAATCAGGCAACTTCATACTTATCTCTGCCAAACACTATCAGGTGTCAAAATTTGGCACAGAGGCTACAAAACTATAACTCAGCCTAAGCAAAATCATCTTTGCTTGTGTCGTTTTTTAATAAATAAAACATTAATTTTGTGAAGACAGCTGTATCTTATACTATTTAGTTAAATACCCTGACTTCTTATCTTGTGGCCTTAGGCAGTCTAGTCTACACTAGACTAGATGGAAGTTTATTTTGGGAAAGAACAGTTTATCATCTTTGACATTAATGAAAGGAAGTTTATATTTTTAAAATTGTATATGGGAAATTCTTTTCCTAAAGTAAATTAACTGGTTGTTTAAAGAATGGAATTAAAAAAAAATAAATTGAGACAGTCTCTCTATGACCCAGGCTGGAGTACAGTGGCATGATCTCGGCTCACTGCAACCTCCGCCTCCCAGGTTCAAGTGATTATCCTGTCTCAGCCTCCCAAGTAGCTGGGACTACAGGTGTCTGCCACCACGCCTGGCTAATTTTGGTATTTTTGGTGGACATGGGGTTTCACCATATTGGTCAGGATGGTCTCGAACTCCTGACCTCAGGTGATCTGCCTGACTCAGCCTCCCCAAAGTGCCGGGATAACAGGCATGAGCCACCGCAACCAGCCAAGAAAGGAATATTTACAACAAGTCAGAAAGTTGATGCATGGCAGAAACTGTTTGTGAAAGTGGTGAAAAATTTTGTAAAAGGGAATTTATGCAAGAACTGTTGTACAATTTAAAAGTGATTAGGCCTCTTGAGAGCTTTATATAATGTCACTACAACTCTTAGCTGTACAACTCGCCTGCTTTGCAGCTAGGTAAAACCTAGGACACAAGGAGTTAAATGCTGGGATAAGCCAGACCTTATCTACACTTCCGTCTAGGTCCTAGGCTCTATACCTAGCACGTAATTAAAATCCCAAACTTACCAAGGTTTTCGACAAAGGTAAGGTTTGCTAAAAGTTAACAGTGTAACATGTATTTAAAACTATTGAAAAGACGGCTAATGTGCAAGGTGTGTAAGAAAAGTAAAAGACACTTTTGGTTAAAAGATTATGAGGAGGCATAAGAATGTGGCTTTTTGCCCATATTCAAAGGTTAAAGAATCGTTCTGAAAGTTGAAGAAAGTTTCAGAAGGTTAATTGTGAAGGAAATTCTGTGTGTACACATATTGCCTAAAGTTAAAGGGGTATCATCCAATTTTTCTGTAAATTGAGCATTAAAATAAAAGCACGGGTTTCTCTTCAAGTACTAACTGCTCTTTAACAAAAATTATAAAGGGTTAAACGGGCTCTGTAAAAATCTTACCTAATGGTCAGACATTAACATGAGGTAAATGTGTCTACAAAGTTTGATTCAAAATTGAGTTTAACATTAGTAGCACACTAGCACAAGGTAAAATTTGGCTTATTTGATATAAAATCATACGGGAAGCACTGTCACATATAAAATGGTGTTTGGCTTTCATTGGGCTACATTTGCATAAATATGTTATTGGTATGTCTCCCAAAGTTACGGGAGACTCCTAGAATTCTGATATATCTTAGTGTATGTTTCAGTAATAATTGTTACGTTAAAATTATTGTGTGCCACAGAAATAACAAATATCCTTGTCAATTGTGTCTTTAGCTATGGCTATCCTAAAACGTTCCGTCATCCATAACCAATTGCTGTCTTGTTTTGGTCCTCTTTCAAAGGTGGTTTTATAACCAGCTGTAAAGCTCTAACAGGTGCTCTTGAATGCAGGTTTCTGATAACTTTGGAGATTGTAACATCAGAAGAGAGGAGAAATGTCCAGGGCTTCTGAAGAGCTAAAACCTTCGCTAGTGTCGAGCAGGACAGGAAGAAACTGCGAGAACCAAACGAACAGGAGACCGAAGCAATCTTTTTAATGTTTTTCTGAAAATATTGCTAACCCTTTGTTTTGCTTTTCAAAGCCAAAGAAACTTTTCTCTTTTGAGCTATTAACAGCTTCTAACAATTCGGTATACTCCCAAGAACAAAATCTGGAACACGCTTGCTTCTCTCTACCTGATTTTCTCCAGAATTTGAACACTGTAAGTATTCTGAAGTTACGGCAATACAGCTATTTGCATTAGTGCAACAAGAATCTGTTTTCTTTTGCAACAGGACACAACTGGAAAAACCGTCAGTTTTACCAAGGCCTTAACTGGCATGGCATGCTTTAAGGAATCAAACTTGACTTATGGAGCCGAGAAAGCCCTTGGAAACTTCCCTCATACTGTGTACACAGTCCCCGTACAGGCTTTCTGATCTGTGGTGAGTAAAGAAGGTCACTTTCTGCCATGCCAGGAACCCTAAGTCATCTTGGGACCTCAAAAGGAAAGGAATTCACCCAACTCACAGGTATTGGAGGGTACAAATCCATGGCTGGGCTGGGCTTTAAAAAGGTCTTATCTCACATTCCTTTATTGAAACAAAGTTCCATCCAAGCCAATTTAAAGGGCATGTGTAACAAATGATTGTTCTTGCTGCACCATATGCAAATAATCAAGCCAAGTATAATAAAGCAAACTAATCCTACCATGATTTGTCTTTTAATAAAAATGGAGGGCTGGGCACTGTCGGTCACACCTGGAATCCCAGCACTTTGAGAGGTCGAAGCGAGTGGATCACCTGAGGTCAGGAGTTCGAGACCAGCCTGACCAACATGAAGAAACCCCATTACTACTAAAAATACAAAATTAGCCAGGCATGGTGGTGCACGCCTGTAATCCCAGCTACTCGGGAGACTGAGGCAGAAGAATCGCTTGAACCCGGGACGTGGAGGTTGCGGTGACCCGAGATCGCGCCACTGCACTCCAGCCTGGGCGATAAGAGCAAAACTTCCATCTCAAAAAAAAAAAAAAAAAAAAAAGGCTGAGTGAGTAAGTGAGAACTACTCATCCGACTCAGTCCCACCCCCACCCCACCAAATACTTTTGTCATTCCCACCTCTCCTTTGAAGCCACCCATTACGACTTTCTAATGGAAATTATCCGTTAAATGACACAGACCTGCTGCACACAGAGACTAAAGCAGGGGCCGCCGTTGGGGGGAAGCGCTTCGGTTGCTCTGTGTGCGCAGGTCCACATACTGCAGCACCCTCAGGGTGGAACAGCAAACACAAAATCTCAATGACTGTGGCATTTTGCTGTATTATTATCCTTCCAGCAGTAATAATGGTTACTAACCGAAAAGAACCCACAGGCCTTTCCAAACACGCGCCTCTGCCTCTCATTAGGTAAGAAATGCAGCTTCTCTATCAGCCAGTCCGGCCTCGTAAAAAACCCTGCTAAAAACCTGGGAGGCTGGAAAGCTAGGGAGTGCCAGATAACCAGGCAGACTCCCGGCGTGGAAACAGAATCCCAGCGCGGGGCGCCCCCTTCCTGGGTGCCTGCACTCCTGTTCTTGCCCTGCCTATTCAACCTTTTTCAAAGATTTTTAGCGGAGAGGATCATGGTCATTTCACAGACAACTCCCCAAAACATCTGCAGGCGGCACTGCTCCTGCAGTCAACCCAAGGCCGGAAAACTGTCCGTCCCCTTGTCAGCAGGAAGTAGCCAGAAAGAACACGCCATCCCTCCTCCTTTTTATAGCCTTAGGGTCTGCATTGACAGAGCGGGAGCATCTCATCTTGGATAAGCCTGTCATTTTAAAAGTTCACCTTAATAGGCCAGGCGAGGTGGCTCAAGCCTGTAATCCTAGCACTTTGGGAGGCCAAGGCGGGTGGATCACGAGGTCAAGAGATCGAGACCATCCTGGTCAACGTGGTGAAACGCCGTCTCTACTAAAAATCCAAAAAAATTAGCTGGGCATGGTGGCGCGTGCCTGTAATCCCAGCTACTCAGGAGGCTGAGGCAGGAGAATTGCCTGAACCCAGGAGGCGGAGGTTGCGGTGAGCCGAGATCGCGCCATTGCACTCCAGCCTGGGTAACAAGAGCGAAACTCCGTCTCAAAAAAAAAAAAAAAAAAAAAAAAAAAAAGAAAAGAAAAGTTCACCTTAATAAAAAACCGCCTAAATCCAAAAGGCATCAGCCTAATGGCTAGGGTCAGCATGACCATAAACCACAAATAACATCTCCAATCAGAAACATCCCAAACTCCTCCGTGACCAGAGACGTGCCAGCCCCTAGATAAACCCCCTCCAGCCGGGAAGATGCCAGCCAGAGATAATCCCCCTCCTCCCAAAGAGACTCCAATCCCACCATAAACTTCTCCACCCACATAAACATCCCAAGCTTGTGATCCGCCTCCTCAGCCTAAAACCAATATATACTCTTAGTCTATAAGAGAAAGTGTTTCTGACTGTAGTCAGCCGGGAGCACCTCTCAGGTTTTAACCAAAGAAAACCTGTCTTTAACTGCCAGCTGCATGTATGTTTCTTTCCTCTTTCTTTAACTCTTACAAGGCCGAGGTGGGTGGATCACCTGAGGTCAGGAGTTCAAGACCAGCCTGGGCAATATGGTGAAACTCCGTCTCTACTAAAAATACGAAAATTAGCCAGGCATGGTGGTGCTCGTCTGTAATCCCAGCTACTCCGGAGGCTGAGGCAGGAGAACTGCTTGAACCCAGGAGGCAGAGGTTTCGGTGAGCTGAGATGGCACCACTGCACTCCAGCCTGGGCAACAGAGTGAGACTCCATCTCAAAAAAATAAAAACAAAAATGCATACATCTCTGAGAGCAGGGCCTCCGAGCTTCTCTCAGCTTCGCCCCTCCCGGCTGACTAGGCGGCAGGCACTGTTCCTCCGGCCCGTCTCTGCTCCTGCCAGCTCAGTGACTTGCACCTCGATCCGCCTCAGGGCCTCCGCACATGGCGCCTGCACTTCCCCTGGAAGGGAACAACACGCTCTTGTCCCAGATCCTGGAAGGTGAGCAGCCGGGCGTCCGCAGCGGCCTGTGTCTGAAGGTCACCTGCTGGGCGCGGCCCTGCCTGTTCCCCCAGTTGACGCGGCGCCGCCCCTTGAGGGCCCTAATCCAGTCCCTCCCTTGTCCTCTCGTGTTCCTTGCTGGCTCCTCAGCACCTGGCCTGGTGCAGTCAACATGGAGACATTGGAGGACACGGCCTCCTGAGCCCTTCCCTGTGCCCAGCGACCTGCCGTGGCAGGGTGCAGGTGCCTTCGCTGTCTTCTGCTGTCAGGGAGAGCAGAGTCAGCTGACCGTGGGGAGCACCCCTGAAGCTTGTACTTGGCAGCCGGGACCAAGAGCCCCCACGGCAAGTGCTCAGTGACCATCACCGTTCACCCTCGCCATCGCCCCGCAGGGAGGCACACGGAGACACTGCCCCAAGTCAGTGGCACCGACAGAGTTCGTGAGCTCCGGTCCCACGCCAAGCTCTAGCTCTAGACTTCAAACCAAGTGCTGCCCTGGATGTGGTCCAGGAAGCCCCTGGGAGCCCACAGACATGCTTGCCCCTGGTAAACGCCATGGCTAGGGCTTACTGGCACACGGGGCACTACAGGACCCATCACAGCCCCACTGCAGGTCAGACCAGGACCAAGTCCTGAATCAGTCACTACTTCCTGGGGGCACCAGAGAGGGGACCAGTCCAAGTCAGGCTGGGGAGCTTATTCCAAAGAGGATGTCTTTCGGCTCAGGCTAAAAGAGCAGCTCAGGCTGAAAGAGATCCAGTTTCTCTTCTGGGCTGCTCCAGGCCCAGACAGTGAGGGAAGAACCAGGAGACAGCTGGCGCAGAACACACAGAGGTGGAGGGCTGGGGTTCCGGGGTGGCTTCCCCAGATGCACACAGCCTTGGCTAGAGACCGACGGTTCCGACCTGCGTTCCCAGGCTGCGCTCCCGGAGCCAGTGCTGAGACTCAGGGTAAAACCAACTGCGCACAGGATGAGCGGACCTGGCCCAACGTTGCAGGCGGTGAAGGCGGGTCTGGGTTCCAGCAGGCGTGGCTCATCCGGTCACCACGCGGGCTTCCTCTGCGCACCCGGCCCCCAGGCCTCCTGTCATGCTCAGACCACCATGCACCTGGCACAGCGCACGGGGGCCACCCCTTGATTCCGTCCTCACCACACTCAGCTGCAAGCCTCCCATGGCAGCCCCAGCCTGCACAGCAGGGCCCTCTGCCTGTCCGTCACCAGATGGCATCAAAGGTCTGCACCCGGGAGTCTCAGCCTCACAGAGCAAGAACACCCCACCACCCCGCAAACAGCCGCCTGGAGCCCACGGAGGCCCCTCCCAAGCATGCACATGGATGGAGCGGAGACCTTGGAAGCTCCCTGGAGATGACGGCAGCTTGGACTGTTTTGATTTCACTTCACTGTCATTGCTGATTTTTTTTTTTTTTAAGAGACAGAGTCTCACTTGTCACCCAGGCTGGAGTGCAGTGACATGATCTCCGCTCACTGCAACCTCCGCCTCACAGGCTCAAGTGATTCTCCTGCCTCAGCCTCCCGAGTGGCTGGGACTACAGGCACTCAGCACCGTGCCTGGCTAATTTTTGTTATTTTCAGTAGAGACGGGGTTTCACCTTGTTGGCCAGGCTGGTCTGGAGCTCCTAACCTCAGGCAATCCACCTGACTCGGCCTCCCAAAGTGCTGGGATAACAGGCGTGACCCACCACACCCAGCCTGTCATTGCTGATTTTTCTACCATAAAACAAATGATCTTTCTAATGAACATCCCTCTAGAAAGCCTGTTCGGGTAGCAGCCACTTCGGCCAGCAGCTCCTGAGGCTGCAGCCCTCCCTTTGGCTGAAGGCCAAATTAATTAGTTCAGTGAGACCTTGGGTTTCACAGAGCAGGCCCTGGACCCCCAGGTATATTACTAACTCCTGGGCAGTGGCATCTGGTACCCTGAGAAGTGGGGTTGCAGCAGGGACACCTGTGCGTGAGCCAGGGGACAGCCCAGGGGCACAGAATGTAACCAAATCCTTCTCACCAAAAGCAGAGCATCTGCGAGAACCAGTCACACCCTGAGCCCTCCCAGGGGCCCGAGTGGTGCCATTCAGCAAGGGAACACGTTCTCCGGATCTGTCACTCCCCAATAAACCCCAAGTTCACCGGAGCAGAAAACCTAACAGGGCATACGGAACAGGCTGGAACAGGCCGGAACAGGGGAGACGCAGAGTTCTGGTCTTGGGGTCAATGCTGCCTCGGGTCCAGCCTCCCCCAGAAACCCCCACGCCTGCTTCCTGGCCCATAAAACCCTGGTCAACCCACCTGGCTGCCCCATTATAATAAAGAGGCCGCAAAAACGACTATTTTCAAGTTGCTTTATGATCACGCTTCCACGGCTCCTTAACTTCCTTCCCAGCACAAATACACAATACATCCTAAGCTACCTTGGAATGGAGAAAGATTTTAGAAACTTCTAGCACAACTAGGTCTATTCATAGTCAAGAAAAGAAACAAGCCCAGAGAAAAACTGTTACTGTTACCTCCCAGGGCCCACCTGGCCACTGCCGCTCTGGGTTGGGGCCTCAACCTCTGCTCAGTGGACGCTGGCCTGAGCCCTCCCTGGGATGAGGCCGCCCTGGGCACTGCAGGGTGCTGAGCAGTGTCCTTGGCCTCCACCCGCCCCACGCCAGGAGCACTCCCAAATCCTGACCATCGCAAACATCCCCAGCTGTGGCCAGGCGTTCCTTAAGAGACAGAATTGCCCCTGGAGTCAGAACTACTTCACCAAGGGGTTTTCACATAGGAACTCAGTTAACCTCACCCAGCCTGGAATCGGAGACCGGAGAGCTACCCCAGCTGTGGAAATACAGACACAGACCCAGGAGAGGTGGCTCTGAGCCCAGGGGCCAGGTGCGTGGGCAGCAGCCTCCGGTGCCCATCTCCTCCTGCCCATGTTCTCACAATCCCACCCTGATCACACAAGCCCTTTGAAGCCGCCTGTGGCTCTAGGATATTATTCCCGAGCTGTGTTGATCCACAAGTCTCTCTTCTGGGCTTTCTGACAGCCAAAGCAGCACTCCAACTTCCTGCCATTCTCTTCCCGGAAACACTTCCTCAGGGCTAAGCACCTCCTAAGCCCCGCCAGCCCCACGCCTCCCAATCAGCCACAATGCCCGAGGTGCTGCCAGGGCTGGGCCGCCAGGACCCCGTGGCCCCCAGGACCAGCACACGGTTCACTGCTCCCTGGCAGAGGCGAGAGGCTGCAGGCAAGGGTCCACAGGGAGGTCAGGCCCAGGACCCCGCCAGACAGCCTGGCTCTGCTTCAGCCGCACCTGCCACAGCGCCTCCTACCATCGCTGCTGAATGTCAGGTGTGCCTCGTCTCCCCAGCCAGACACCGTCAGAACCTTTCCTGCCTGGAGTAGGTGGAGGCAGGAACGGGGGTGGGGGGTGGGAGGGGGTGGGGTGGCAGGAAGGGACATGGGCTCTGGTCTGCTAAGCACCAGGCCCCCCATCTATAGCATCCAGGCTGGCACCACGCCCGGTGCATCTGGGGCCAGGGCCCTCCCCAAATCATCAACGGTGTAGGGTCAGCTCTCAGGGAAAACACACAATAATGTCAAAGACAGCACCACGAACACGAGTGTGAAGCAACTCCCCAACAGTTTTCACGACTACATGCTGAAGTGGTAACACTGGGGGTATACTGGGCTCAATGCAATAAGCTATTATAATTCATTTCCCACGTCCCTCTCTTACCTTTTTTTTTTGAGACACAGTTTCACTCTTGTTGCCCAGGCTGATGCGCAGCGGCATAATTCTCCAGCCTCAGCCTCCCAAGTAGCTGAGATTACAGGAGTCTGCCACCACGCCCAGCTAATTTTGTATTTTTAGTAGAAACGGGGTTTCGCCATGTTGGTCAGGCTGGTCTCAAACTCCGGACCTCAGGTGATCCACTCAGCCTCCTACAGTGCTGGGATTCCCATGCCCACCCTCTCTTCAGCTTTTTTTTTTTTTTTTTTTTTTTTTTTTTTTTTTTTTGAGACGGAGTTTCGCTCTTGTTACCCAGGATGGAGTGCAATGGCGCGATCTCGGCTCACCGCAACCTCCGCCTCCTGAGTTCAAGCAATTCTCCTGCCTCAGCCTCCTGAGTAGCTGGGATTACAGGCACGCGCCACCATGCCCAGCTAATTTTTTGTATTTTTAGTAGAGACGGGGTTTCACCACGTTGACCAGGATGGTCTCGATCTCTCGACCTCGTGATCCACCCGCCTCGGCCTCCCAAAGTGCTGGGATTACAGGCTTGAGCCACCGCGCCCGGCCTTCTCTTCAGCTTTTAACTCAGCTGTCAGAAAATTCAGACCCAGCCTTTGCTCTGGGTCCTCACTGGACCGTGCTGCCTTAGAAAATGCATCACCTTTAGGTCTCATGCAGTCGCTCATACCTGTAATCCCCACACTTTGGGAGGCAGAGGAGGGCAGATCACTAAGTCAGGAGTTTGAGACCGGCCTGGCCCACATGGTGAAACTCTGTCTCCACTAAAAATACAAAAATTAGCTGGGCATGGTGGCGAGTACCTGTAGTCCCAGCTACTCAAGAGGATGAGGCAGGAGAATCACTTGAACCCAGGAGGTGGAGGCTGCAGTGAGCCAAGATCACACCACTGCACTCCAGCCTGGGTGACAGAGTAAGAGTCCACCTCAATGGGGCGACACCAACAACGGGACAGGGAAGGGTAGGACAGCCATCGGGCCCCATGTGGTAGACTCAGGGGTCCTGCGCACCAGGGGTGACTTTAGAGGACACAGCAGAGGGCAGGGCAGAGCTGTGGTAAGCTGGGGCCACGCTGCTCTGTGGAGCAGGGACACGGGAGCCCTGTGGCTGCATGGACACTTCCACAATGGGCCAGGCTCTGTGCAGCCCTGTGGCTGCATGTGCCCCAATGGCTGGGGCGCATGCCTGAATGGGACCTGGTCCAGCTCACGCTGGAGGCAGCACAGCACAGCGCAGAGAGGAGGCCGGTGACCCAGACTCACCACTAACGACCTGGAGCGCAGACCCTGCGTCCTCACAGGGCACCTGTGCGCCCCTGCAGGCCAGCCAGGCCACTGTGCCTCGAAGCCCATCTATGGCCCAGCCTCCACCAAGCTACACCTCCCCACCCCAGCCCAGCCCCTAAGACAGCCCCACAAATAGTTTCTATGCGGTCTTTGCTCCGGGCCAGCTGGGCCCCCAATCTGCATGGTGCAGCACAGGAATTCCTGAGCTCTGCAATGGGCCAGGGAGGGGATGGGGCTAGAAAAATGAGAAACAACTCAAATGCCCACTGAGATGAATGAATAAACAAAAGAAGGCCCTTCAGCCCAGGGGAACAGGGTGCAGCAATGAAAGGGGCAAGGTAGGCCGGGTATAGTGGCTCACGCCTGGAATCCCAGCACTTGTGGAGGCAGAGGCGGGTGGAACCCCTGAGCTCAGGAGTTCGAGACCAGCCTGACCAACGTAGTGAAACCTCATCTCTACTAAAAGTACAGAAATTAGCCGGGCATGGTGGCGGGTACCTCTAATCCCAGCTACTCGGGAAGCTGAGGCAGGAGAACCGCTTGAACCAGAGAGGTGGAGGTAGAGGTGAGCCGAGATTGCACCACTGCATTCCAGCCTGGGTGACAGAGGCTCCATCTCAAAAAAAAAAAAGAAAGAAAGAAAGAAAGAAAGAAAAGGAACCAGGCTCTGACATGGGCCATGCGTGGATGCACGTGGATAACGCCACCCCCACTGAGAGAAGCCAGACACAACAGCCACACAGCATGTGACTCCATCTCTATGAAATGTTCAGGACAGGTCGACCCAGCGACAGGAAAGGGGTGTGGGGGTGCCTGGGGATGGGGGAGGGATGGAGAGTGAGCGCTGGTGGGGACAGGGTGTCTTTGAGTAATAACAGGAATGTTCTAGAGTTTGAAAGTGGTGATGGTTGCACAACTGTGTGAATGTACTAGAAACCACTCAATTGTATAATTTTTTGGGGGGGTGGGGATAGGGTCTCACTCTGTCACCCAGGCTGGAGTGGAGTCGCATGATCTCGGCTCACTGCAGCCTCCACCCCCTGGGTTCAAGTGATTCTCATGCCCCGCCCTCCCAAGTAGCTGGGATTACAGATGCCTGCCACCACGCTGGCTAATCTTTTTTATTTTCACTAGAGATGGGGTTTCACCATGTTGCTCAGGCTGGTCTCAAACTCCTGGCCTCAAGTGATCTGCCCACCTCAGCCTCCCAAAGTGCCAGAATTGGAGGCATGAGCCATCGTGCCCAGCCTGAACTGCAAAGTTTCAAGAGATGAATTTTACAGTATGTGAATGATATCTCCAATAAAAGTATTTTTTTTTTGAATGACAGGATGATCTCTAACGGAGGCTGTCCTAGAAAACTCAGAACCTGGTGGGCACACCAAAGCCAGTGGTCAGGCAACCATGAGGCGGCTCTCCCTGGTGACGGGAATGGCTTCTAGACTGGCCAGCTAGACTGTGAGCTCCTGGAGGACCACGCTGGTTCCAGGGAGCCTCCAGAGACACCGCAGAACCTGGGTGCCCAGCTGCCTGCCGCATGCCAGCTGGGCTTCACCCTGACCCCATCGCTCTCGGGGCTCCCAGGCCACAGCCCCAAGTCCCCTCCCTGCTCCCTCTGCTCCCAAACTCACAGTCGTCTGTGACACTGCCACCGCAGGCCAGGCTCTGTGCACACAGCAGTTCCTCCAGGAAGCCCCCTGCGCACTGCCCTGCCCTGTGCTTCCCTGGGCTTAGTTTTCTGTTTTTTCTGAGATACGGTCTTGCTCTGTGGCCTGGCCTGGACAGCAGTAATACAGTCATGGCTCACTGCAGGCTCAGACTCCCGGGCTCAAGCAGTCCTCCCGCCTCAGCCTCCAAGTAGCTGGGACTACAGATACAGCCACATCTGGCTAACTTGTTCTAATGCTTGTAGAGATGGGTCTTGCCATGTTGCCCTTGCTGGTCTTTAGCTCCCGGCCTCTGGCGATCCCCCCGCCTCTGCTTCCCGCAGTGCTGGGTTCCAGCCGTCCAGCCCCTGGGCTTGGCTTCTAGCATTCTTGGCAGCTCCTCCCCATCTCCTTCCACCAAGAAGCCCTGCGGGCAGGAGACACTGGTCATCTGGCCACCCTGAGCCCTTGACCAGGCACGCATGAAGTTGACAGCTGTCACTCAGAGCTGGACAACGCAAACCCACTCAGAGGAACTCAAGGTGTGGCCCACTACAGCCATGCCTCCCGAGCTCCCAGTGACCACGCTCCAGCCTGGGCCTGACCACACCTGCTGGCTGCAGCCCATCCGTCCTGCCTTCACTGGGCCAGCGACAGGCACAGCAACACACAGGAGCTGTTCTGATGAATGCTGCTGCCCTTTAAGCTGTAGCTGAGAACCAGGCTCTGCTCTTCCTCTGGGGTACACAGGACACCCACGGCTGGAGGGGCCAAGAAAATTCTGTGGCTTCCACCAACTCCAGCCCAGACAGTAACACAAGATGCCTTATGTTCTTTTCTTCAAGACGGAGTCTGACCCTATCACTCCATTGCCCAAGCTGGAGTACACCACCCCAGGTTGTTCTCGGCTCACCACAACCTCCGCCTCCCGGGTTCAGGCAATTCTCCTGCCTCAACCTCCCACGTAGCTGGGACTACAGGCACCCGCCACCACACCCAGCCAATTTTTGTATTTTTAGTAGAGACGGGGTTTTGCCATGTTGGCCAGGCTAGACTTGAACTCCTGACCTCAGGTGATCCACCCACCTCAGCCTCCCAAAGTGCTGGGATTACAGGAATGAGTCACCGTGCCTGGCCAAGATGCCTTATGTTCTAAGGGGTGTCAGGAGAGCAACTTCCTCCACCTTGTCCCTACCCTTCCCAGGGGAAGCAGTTGGAATAGAGCGGTGAATAGCAGTTTAATTTCCACGGGCTTTACTCAGGCGCATGCTAGAGATGGCACTCCTCTCTCTCATGACCAAGATAATGAGATCCACGCAGCCCGGCTGCAAGACAGGAGGCGTGCTCTGCTTACAGCTGACTCTGTCTGACAGATAAGATTTTAGGAGAGAGAGGGACAATGGCAAAATGATGCAACCGCCCGGTCCAGCAGCCTGGTTTGGGTCCTGCTCGCATTGCAGGGAGCCCAGGGTGCTGCCCCCTCACTCAGGGCACCCAGCCAGAGTGTCCAGAGCTGTCGCCAGGGCGCCTGGGCTGGCCAGCTTCCGGGTTGCTGCCCAGACATGCTGCGGTCCTGAGACCTGGCTGAGGACCCGGTCCGTTTCCATCCCGCCGTGACTCAAGAGTCCACAGCACCTGTGGGTGGTTTCAGGCTGGCTCTGTGGTCAGAAGGGACCCCTGGGACCCATCACACAACCTGAGACTCTGAATCCACGGCTGGTTCGTCTTACACAAATAATCTGTCTCCATGTTCCCTCCCCAGAGACCAGGGCAGCCACAAAAACAAAAACGTGCCCACCGCCACCACCCACGGCCTGGAAGGTGCCATCACCTGAATCCAGCTATGAATGCTGAAGGGAGGTCTGTGCAGGGGACATCCCGCCACCAGGCCCTCGGCTCACATTTCACAGGCTTGCCTGAAAAACGCAACGGCGGTTGCGCCTACCGGCAAACGGGGCCACGTCTGTGCAAGTGACTGTCGCTGTGCACCTGAGGGCCCCCGGGCTGCAGCGGGCATTGGCAGTGGGCCTCGGGATTCTTAGCCTTTGTCCACTGAACAAACACGATCCCAGTCCAGAGCCACAGAGCAACTTCGCGCTTGGCCACTGCCAAAGAGGCACAGCCCGCCAGCGGGGCGGAGACGGCTGGGCAAACTTGTCATCCATCCCCTCGTGTTCGCTGAGATCACTGAGGTAGAGAAAGAAAGAAATGAAAGGCGGGGAAGGGCGGGAGAGAGAGAGAGAAGCAGGCAGAGACAGCGGGCAAGCAAAAAAAAAAAAAAAAAAAAAAGAAAGAAAGAAAGAAAAAGAAAAAAAGGCAACTTTTGAAAGCCAAGAAATTCTGAGCAAACCTCTCCAGATTGTTTATTTCAATCAAGGAAAGAAAGCATGACCGTAAATTAACGGTACGATTTCTTGACAAGTCAGAACGTTCCTGGGACAGGCCCAAATCTAAGATGCCAAAGACCCACTTGGCTCAGAAAATGCCTGTCAGCCAGAAGAAGAGCAAGACAAAGGAAGTGTGGCCGGGCACGGTCCCCTGCTCGGCCACGAACTGATGGCCACTGGCGGGCGTCTGCCCACTCACTCTACAAAGCTGAGCTGTGCAGCGGCTAAGCCACCTTGCTCATGAGTCTTTCTGTGCTCGGGGAGAGCAGAAACCACCGTCTGCGACTCCCTGCCCCTCCAGTTGGGGGCGCTAGCACTGGTAACGAGGGGGTTCAGATGCTTACAAAACAAAAGCTTTGTGAAATTGTGCAATGCTGTCTTCCTTTTAAATAAACCCTCAGTTCCTGCCAGGTCACACTCAACTCCTCAGGCCGAGTATGCGGTTCTGACACTTGCTGAGTTGTAACAGAAAGGCGACCACGTGACCCCCCCAGGGCGAGAGAGTCCAGCATCTCCAACAGTGAAGTGTTCCCCCGACCTCCACTGTTTGTATCAGCTTTTTTCCTCCTTTATTGTGAAGCTGTCTGGGTGGATATCAGCATCACATTTTTCTTACATTCCGGCAATTTTAATGATCCTCAAAACGACCCATGACCCAATTTTTTTTTTTTTTTGAGACAGAGTTTTGCTCCTGTTGCCCAGGCTCGAGTGCAACGGCACAATCTTGGTTCGCCGAAACCTCCGCCTCCCGAGTTCAAGCAATTCTCCTGCCTCAGCCTCCCGAGTAGCTGGGATTACAGGCATGCACCACCATACCCTGTTGATTTTGTATTTTCATTAGAGACAGGGTTTCTCCATGTTGATCAAGCTGGTCTCATACTCACGACCTGAGGTGATTCAACCACCTTGGCCTTCCAAAGTGCTGGGATTACAGGCATGAGCCACTGCGCCTGGCCATGCCCCATTTTTTTTTTTTTTTTTTTTTTTTTTTTTTTTTTGAGACGGAGTTTCGCTCTTGTTAACCCAGGCTGGAGTGCAATGGCACGATCTCGGCTCACCGCAACCTCCGCCTCCTGGGTTCAGGCAATTCTCCTGCCTGAGCCTCCTAAGTAGCTGGGATTACAGGCACGTGCCACCATGCCCAGCTAATTTTTTGTATTTTTAGTAGAGACGGGGTTTCACCATGTTGACCAGGCTGGTCTCCATCTCTTGACCTCGTGATCCACCCGCCTCGGCCTCCCAAAGTGCTGGGATTACAGGCTTGAGCCACCGCGCCCGGCCTTTTTTTTTTTTTTTTTTTAAAGTCTGGAGTATGACTCTATAAATGCTTTGAAGTTGGAAAGATACAAATTCACTCATTCAGGCCAAGCACGATGGTTCACAGCTGTAATCCCATCACTTTGGGAGGTCGAGATGGGTGGATCCCTTGAGGTCAGTTTGAGACCAGCCTGGCCAACACAGCGAAACCCCATCTCTACTAAAAACACAAAAATTAGCCAAGCATGGTGGCATACACCTCTAATCCCAGTTACTCGAGAGGCTTAAGCAGGAAAACTGCTTGAACCCAGGAGGTGGAGGTTGCAGTGAGCCGAGATCACCCCACTGCACTCCAGCCTGGGTGACAGGGCAAGACTCTGTCTCAAAAAAAAAAAAAAAATCCATTCCACAAGGAATGTCCACTGAACATCCACTGTGTCCCAGGAGCTGCCTTATGTCCTGGGGGGTCGCGAGGCTGACGCCATTTCCATAGCTTTCCATGGTGTGGCCCACACCCTAGCCAGGTATTTGCAAACTACTGTCCACAGGTTCAATCCTGCCCACCACCTGTTTTTGTACAGCCTGCAGTCTAAGAATGGTTTTGGCATTTTTTAATGATTGGGGGGGAAAAGTAAAAGAAAAATGTCTAATCATGTGAAAATTGCATGGAATTCACATTTCGGTATCCGCAAATAAAGTTTTATTTGAAACACAGGCACACTCGCCCACAGGAGCTTTCTTGCTACAAAGGCAAAGCAGAGCAGTCAGGACAGAGATGACCTCTGGCTTACAAAGCCACAAATATGTACTCTCTGCCCTTCCAGAAAAAGCCCCTGCCCTAGTGGATGAAACAAACAGATACATAAACAGATTAATACTCAGCTCTGATCGTGCAACAAGCAAAGGAGGAGCGGCAGGGAGGGGAGGTGAATGGAGTGAGAAGGAAGCCGCTGCGTGGCAAGAGCCCCAGACGGCAGGCACACAAGTACACGGGTCCTGGGGCAGGGAAGGCGGCGCAGGGAAGGTGGGGCAGGGAAGGCGGCCGTGCCGGGAAAGGAGCAGGCCAGAAGGGGAGAACGGGAGGGAGGGAAGGAAGAACAAGGCCACAGATGACAGAGCAAAGGGGCCACACGCAGGGGTCCGGAATTTTTCCCAAGGACAATAGGAAGCCGCTGGAAGGTTCTGAGCAGGGAAAGATCTTTTGGGTTTTTTTGGTTTTTACTCCTGTAACTTTTTTTGTTTGTTTGTTTAAGACAGAGTATCATTCTGTCACCCAGACTGGAGTGCAATGGCACCATCTTGGCTCACTGCAGCCTCCACCTCCCGGGCTCAAGCAATTCTCCTGCCTCAGCCTCCCGTGCCACCACACCCAGCTAATTTTTGTATTTTTGTAGAGAGAGGAATTCACCATGTTGGCCAGGCTGGTCTCAAACTTCTGACCTCAAGTGATCTGCCCACCTCAGCCTCACAAAGTGCTCGAACGAGAGGTATGAGCCACCGCACCTGGCCAGTTTTTTTTTTTAATTTTTATTTTATTATTATATACATATTTTTTGAGATGGAGTCTGGCCTGTCACCCAGGCTGAAGTGCAGTGGCGCGATCTCAGCACAATTCTCCTGTCTCAGCCTCCCAAGTAGCTGGGACTAAAGGTGCGCACTGCTGTGCCCAGCTAATGTTTTTTTTATTTTCAGTAGAGACGAGGTTTCACCATGCTGGCCAGGCGGGACTCAAACTCCTGACTCAGGTGATCTGCCAGCCTCAGCCTCTCAAAGTGCTGGGATTACAGGTGTCGGCCACCACACCCAGCCAGCTATTACTTTTTTTTAAATATAATTTGTTTTCAGGAGCAGTTTTAGGTTCACAGCAAAACCAAGCAGGAGGTAGAGACTTGCCATGTTCCCCGCTCCCCCAGGGAAGGCCGTTTTCCAGGCTCTCCAGGAGAGAATGGACAGACCAAGCCCAGCACCCCAGAACAGGCCAAGTCACACACGGAGTGAGCTTGAAAATCAATTTGTCTAAAAACCAAAAACATCAATTCATCAATCCACTCCTGCCTCAGTATTTGGGAAGACGCAAGTTTTCTTTTAATATAATGGTTAAGCTCATTCGAATGTGCATTAGTAAAAGTATGCGCAGCGTGACCGGGTGCGGTGGCTCACCCCTGTGATCCCAGCACTGTGGGAGGCCGAGGTGGACAGACCACTTGAGGTCAGGAGTTCAAGACCAGCCTGGCCAAATAGTGAAACCCCGTCTCTACTAAAAATACAAAAATTAGCTGAACATGGTGGTGGGCGCCTGTAATCCCAGCTACTCGGGAGGTTGAGGCTGGAGAATCGCTTGAACTCAGGAGGCAGAGGTTGCAGTGAGTCGAGATCTTGCCACTGTACTCCAACCTGGGCGACAGAGTAAGACTCGGTCTCAAAAAAAAAAAGTATGTGCAACCAGCACATTAACGTCCCACGGCTTTGGGGACATTACTGTTCAGGAAGAGGCCAAGATCAAAGAGGTGAGTCATTCTACAATGGATTGCAAGAAAACTGTGCAGCAAACTGACAGGTCAGGCTCTGGTGAAGGGATGTGTGGAAGTGCCACCTCTGGGGGCAGCCAAGCAACCCTGGGCAGGGACCTGTCAGAGCCCAGAGGCCAGAGAGCAGCCAGGAAGACCCCACAGGTGCTGGACTGCCCCTCAGTGCAGGGAAGCTGGGGGGTTCTGTGGGGTGCTCCTCGCCTCTCAGGTGGAAGCTGCTACCCTGGAAGGACAGAGGAACAGTCACAGAGAATCTGGACAAGGGAGGAGTGTGGCCAGGACAAATTGCGAATAGGAGCCACTCACTGTTAAAGGGTGAGGCGGGAGGAGGCATAGGGAACTGAGGCACATCAAGGTCACAGCACAACACGAGCTGCTGCAGGGCTCACGGCCAAGTCCGAGGTTCTCACTGGGGGGCAACAATGCTTCCCAAGGGGCATTTTGGGGACGACTTAGGGGACAAGGTGCTGCTAGGCTCTGCTGGGTGGAGACAAGGGATGTCACTCACACCCACCCTACAGCACCCAGGACGGCCCCACCATGGAATGTCCCAGCCCATAATGTTGAGAGGGCAGAGGTGGGGAGACCCTGACAGGACAGCAGGGCCCTGCAGTGTAATGAACCGCTCAGAACTCAGAGCTCCTGGCGCCCCGTGAAGCTTCAGTGCCTTTTACCCCCTTTGATCCTCACGACCACCCAGGAGGGAGGTTTTCCCATTACACCCATTTTACAGATGAAGAAAGCAAGGCCCAGAGAGGGGAAGTGACCGCCTCAGAGGAGGGATCGGAATCTAAGTCTCTCCACCTCTGAAGCCTGTGCAGGGAGTGGGATGGAGGGCAGAGACCTAGAGATGTCCAAGACCACCAGATGAGAATGGAGCTCGGGCCGGGCCCCTGCTCCCCTGTCCAGCACCCTAAGCCAGGAGAGGAGGCCCCTGGGGCAGGGAGGGGGAAGGCTACGGCATCTGCAGGCCCCACCGAGCTGCCTCATGGCAGCTCCCTGGAGCTGAGCCAGGAGCCCAGGCCAAGGCTGTGGGTGAGGACGGGGGACGTGTCCTGGTGGTCACCAGCGCGGGCTGCACATGTGCCCCACCAGCCCCCACCTCGTTCATCAGCTCTTGAACCCCTCCTGACCAGTGGGCTTGGAAAGATTTAGTGCGCTCTGACCTCCTTTGTTCCCAAGCAAGTGACTGGCCCAAGGTCACCCAGCTCTGACCCCCAACTCTGCTCCCTGATCCGGGGAAGAAAGCCACCTACAAATGCTCCTGGACGGCACCTCAGGCATCTCAGCCCCCATCGGTGGTGCCTCGTCCTGCCTGCTCCCTGAGCTGGGCCTGAGGGCAGCAGACGGCCTACCACCATTCCATCTGGGCAGTGACCAGATTCTGGGCAGTCAGCACACCCTCTCCCCCACTACACTCTAAACCCACAGGAGCCAGGGACTCCTCCCAACCTATCCCTGCAAGGCACTCAGCACTTGAAAGGCAACAGCCCGAGGCCAGGTGAGGCCAGGTGAGCGAATGACCCCAACACCCGTCCCCACAGGGGTCAAATGGAACCCAGACAGAGGGGCTCCCCGGGGCTGAGGTTCCTCCCCAGCTCATCCGGGGAGTGGGTGGGGCACAGGACAAACAGGGGCAGGAAACCAGCAGAGGAGACACAGAAATTAGGAATTAAAGTACAGGCAGAGTGGTCAGGTGGGAGAGAAGGACACAGGATGACCCCTGACCACCGCAGAGGGCTCCCGCAGGACGGGACAGGGACTGAAGACGGGGCAGGAGGCTGAGGAAGGGGCTCTTCCACGAGACAGAAAAGTACAACAAAGGCCGGGCGGAGAGCTGTGCAGTGGCTGATCAGCTATACCTTTAAGCACCAGTAGTTAACGCCATCTTAGCAGCCCCCTCCCCAAAGAGGAAAGGGTCAGAAAACGCGAGCAAATTGTTACCGAGACATACATATTTCAAGTCTCAGGAACTACACACACACACACACACACACACACACACACACACACACACGTGCACACGCAGGCACCCGCAGCTCCTGACACAGGACAGCCTGTACACCAACATCCATCTGCGCAGCAGAATCTCTGTAGCCCCCTCTTCCTCCCCAGCAGCGATCTCCTCCAGGCCAGGACAGTCTGACCCGTCCTGGTGTCCCCGGCTCAAGGAGGGGGAGCGCCCAGACCTGCCAGGTGTCCAATCAGACACACAGAGACGGAGATGGCAAGTCCCAGAAATCCTCAGCTCAGATAATCAGAAGTTGACTCTACCACCGCTTCACGCTCCGACCTTCAGGGTTTCAAAAAATAAACCGCAAAGAGGAGAGAGGCTGCCCACTGCTTCAGCAGGGGCTGCAGGAGAAGGCTGACCCCGTGTGTTGACAAACTCTCCTGGTGGCTCATAAGGAAGCTATTATTGGGGAATTAGGGGAGTCATTAGCTCTTGCTCGGCTGTGATAAAAGCCCATAGGAGTCAGCTAACGAGCCCGCTTTAGGACTGGGGCTGCTTTTAGGAGCATTCTCCAGCCATGGGGCATTCCGATAAGTGGCCATTGAGGCAGAGGGGTGGGGCAGGGTACCGATCCCTTAAATTCAGCCCAGTATCGAGACCCCAAGACAGTGTGGGCCCCTGGCGGGACCCAAATCAACTTGCTGTAATACATGCCCGCCCCCCCCCCAAACACATGGAAAAAGACGCTCTTCACATATGACAGGATCACTGGGCTCCAGGGAGCTGAACCACCTTCTCACTAGTTTCACAACTCGGGAAACACTTCCCCACAAGGTGCTGGCGGATTATTAAAACAAAAGCATCCTCCCCCAAGCAAACACACAGGATGCACCCAAAAGCAGTCCGTGCCTCCACGGGCCACGGGGTGCGGGGGGGAACAGGCCCCTTAAAACCTTCCACCGTCCCTAGGTGGACAGAAACCCCGTCCTGCCTGATGTCATGGCCACCACTGAGCGCAGACCCCGGGCCCTGGCAAACCCCAGGTCAAGCAGATTTCAGAGCGAGCCCGTCCTCAGCTCCCAAGGGGGTGTCCACGGGGGACGCAGGAAAGGGGTCTCCGCGGAAGCAACTCCTCAATTCATTTCTATAGAGCAGGGGGCTTCGTTCGAGATGGCGATGAGGCTGGAAGGGGGAGGGACGGGGAGACTCGTGGAGGCTGCCATCGCATAGCAAGATGATTGCTTTTTTCTAAAATCCAGATTGCATATGCTTACGGGGGTGGGGGGTTTCGGGGACGTTGGGGGGGGCAAGTTTGGAAGCCACCAATCCACAGCAGGTTGATCGGGGGTGGGGGCAGTGCAGGAGGAATGATAGGCATTTAGGGGGCACCCCTGGGCGTCCGGCTGGGGGGCTTCCACTTAGCCCCTCTGGTGCCCCAAGGGCCAGAAACGCAGGCGGGGGTTACCCAGGGACTGGGGTTTTTTTTTTTTTTCTTTTTCTTGCTTTCTTTAAAAAATAATAATAATAGGCTGAGGGTTGTTCTGGGTGATAAAAGGGCCCCGCCGGGGCCACCCACGCTGTCATCTTTTGTGCGGGGCGGCGGGGCCGTCTGGGCCCAGCCCCCCGCGCGCCCCCGGCCCGGGAAGGGGCCCCCCGCTCCCGCCCCTGGGCGCGCCCCGCCATTGTCCGGCCCCGCCGCCCCCGCCCGAAAGCCCGCGGGCGCCCCCGGCCCGGGCGGTTAACGCCCCCAACCGCCCCGCCGGCCCGGACAAAGCGCGAGGCCCGGCCCGAACAGGCCGCGCCCGAGGCCTGGGCCTCGAGTCCCGGGCGCGCCCGCAGCCCCGCGCCACGACGCGGGGGCGGCCATGGCGGCGGGGTCCGCGCTCGGACGCGGCCGGGCGGCCTCCCCGCGGGCTCACCTGAGGCGGCGCGCGCGGCCCGGTCCGGGAGCAGCGGCGCGCGCTCCCCCGCCCTCGGCGTCGCACCCCCAGGCCCCGCTCGGGCCGGGCCCCGCTCGGTTGCTGGCGGCCGAGCCCTCCGCGAGCGCCCCGAGGGGGGGCTTATAAGGCCGCGCGCCAGCTCCGCCCCGGCTGCCATTGGCTGCCGGACCCACGCCCGCGCGCCCATTGGCCAGTGCTGACAGCTCCGCCCCTCCCCTCAGCCGGGCCCATCAACACCATACGGCCCGCCCACCGTGCGCCACGATTGGGCGGGAGCAAACGCCGGCCTCGCCTCTTCATTGGCAGACCGGCTAGGACACGCCGGCGCCCACCCACGTGCCCGCTGACCGGCTCCGTTCTCATTGGAGATGGCTCACGCCAGCCAAGTCGCCCGCGACCAAGCCGACGGCGGCTGGGCCCCGGATTGACAAGGGACCCTCAGGGCCCGCCCAACGACCGCACAGAGAGGAGCAAGTATTGGCTTGCGGGGTCAGCCCAAGGCGCGGACAGGCTGGGGCCGGTGCCAATCACTGCCCCCAGCTCCGGGCCCCGCCCTGGTTATCAGGCGGCTGCTGAGTACGTGAGACCCAGCACAGCTTCAGCACCGGCCGGTGACGTGGGGGTTGGAAGTTCGAGACCCGTGGCCGGAATGTGGGCGTAGCGTTCCCCAATTTGCAAAGTGCCAAGCAAGGAGGCGTAGCAATCCGTTTTGCAGAGGAGGAGAACCGAGAACAGGATAAATATAAGGTAAAGCAGAAAGCGCTTCCGCCCCGCCCCCACCGGCAATCCATCACAATCGAAAAACCTTTGCCAAGGGGCAAGGCCTTCCAAATAAAGTTAGGGTTTCTCTCCCAGAGTTCTCTAAAATGTATGGGAGACAACGAGGTTCAGTGCTTTCTGAGCTGGGTTCAAAGCTCAGCCGGGCCCTATGCCTCAGTATGGTTGCCCTCTAGCAAAGCAACCTCGCTGAACCTCAGTTTCCAACTGTGCAATGGATATGATGATGGTAGCCGTACCCAATCTACCCGCCTCTTGAGAATGTTGCAATAATTAAGGGGGACCCGGCAAGCAGAAAGGTTTGACCCTGTGACTTCACAAAATGAGCATTCATTGTGTGCTGGACCACGCAGGGGTGTGGGCACGCCCCCATTTGGACTGTCAGGAGTGTAAATTGGACAATTTGACATTTTCTAATAACAATGTAAGTGCACGCACCCTATAACCAGCCAGCAGTTCTTCCTCGGGGTGATAAACCCAGAGAAAAGGTCTGGAGCTTACACACAATTCAAGATGCCCAGGGCTGTCTGCAACTGTTTCCAATATTTTGCACTAAGTATCTATCAGTGGGGATTAGAGAAGTAACTTAATAGCAATCAGTACTATGTAGCAATTGAAAAGGCACTGGGCCAGGCGGCTCAGCCTGTAATCCTTGCCCTTTGGAAGGCCAAGTTGGGCGGATCACCTGAAGTCAATTCAGGACCAGCCTGGCCAACATCGCAAAACGCTGTCTCTACCAAAAAATACAAAATTAGCCAGGCATGGTGCCACATGCCTGTAATCCCAACTACTCGGGAGGCTGAGGCAGGAGAATTGCTTGAACCTGGGAGGCGGAGGTTGCCATGAGCCAAGATCATGCCACTCCACTTCAGCTTGGGTGACAGAGCAAGATTCTGTCTCAAAAAAAAAAAAAAAGAAAAGAAAGAAAGAAAAGAAGGCTGATCTGTATGCAGTCATGAAATATCTCCCACCTGCTGAGCAAGGGACAGCAGTCCAGAATCCTGTACTCAATAACATATATGGAAACACAGAGAAACTGGTATCACGAGGTTTTTAAGACCATGTATGCTTGTCAATGCCCAGAAAAAGATACTCCTAAATCAAACTCACTAATTCCTTGGAGAGAGAAGGAAAGTTGCATATTGGTAAAAAGCGAAGTCAAAGGAGAACTGAAGCCGCCGTGGGTGTTTTCAATTCTCATGGGACCATATTCATATATTCTACATGGAGTTAAGATTTAATCTTAGGTCACGCCTGGAATCCCAGCACTTTGGGAGGCTGAAGCAGGCAGATCGCTTGGGCTCAGGAGTTAGCAACCAGCCTAGGCAAAAAAAAACTACAAAAATTACCTGGGCATGGTGACAGGCATCTGTAATCCCAGCTATTCAGGAGGCTGTGGCAACAGGATCACCTGAGCCCAGGGAGGTGGAGGCTGCAGTGAGCCGTGATTGCGCCACTGCATTCCAGCCTGGGTGACAGAGTCAGACCCTGTCTCAAAATAAAAAGTCAAAATTAAAATTTAAAAAAAGATTGGGTGCCGTGGCTCACACCTGTAATCCCAGCCCATCGGTGGCCAAGCTGGGAGGATCACTTGATCCCAGCAGTTTCGGGCCAGCCTGGGCAATGTAGTGAGACCTCTACTAAACATAAAAAATTAAGTTGACTGTGGGGGCACATGCCTGTGGTTACTTGGGGGGCTGAGGAGGAAGGATCACTTGAGCCTAGAAGGTCGAGGCTGCAGTGAGTCATGATCGCACCTTGACACTTTGTTTTTGAAATACTTTAAAAAAAAAAAAAAAAAAAAAAAAGGTGGAGGTGGGGGCCAGCGCGGTGGCTCATGCCTGCAATCCTAGCACTCTGGGAGGCCAAGGTGGGTGAATCACGAGGTCAGGAGATCGAGACTATCCCGGTCATGGTGAAACCCCATCTCTACTAAAATACAAATAATTAGCCGGGTGTGGTGGCACACACCTGTAGTCCCAGCTACTCAGGAGCCTGAGGCAGGGAAATTGCTTGAACCTGGGAGACAGGTTGCAATGAACCGAGATTGTGCCACTGCGCTCCAGCCTGGCGACAGAACAAGACTCCGTCTCAAAAACAACAAAAAATGCAATCATGAAAGGAAGGGGTCCCCGCCCCACATACATATGGCTCTTTGTTCTACTTCCCAAGGTATATTCTGCGAGACAGTGAGGGTATTTAGGTTTCACGGACAACATAAACATTTTTAACTGAGGAACCTAAATGGGTTCTCAACTTTATTTTGCTTAAAGTTTTAACGGCATCTAGTATGAGAAAGACTTATCAGAAATCTAGAAGGTGGGTGGGTGTCCCTGAGGGTTAACCATCTGATTCTTTTCAAGTTTTGGAAACTTTTCACTTTAAAATGTAAACATAGGCCGGGCGCGGTGGCTCAAGCCTGTAATCCCAGCACTTTGGGAGGCCGAGGCGGGTGGATCACGAGGTCAAGAGATCGAGACCATCCTGGTCAACGTGGTGAAACCCCGTCTCTACTAAAAATACAAAAAATTAGCTGGGCATGGTGGCGCGTGCCTGTAATCCCAGCTACTCAGGAGGCTGAGGCAGGAGAATTGCCTGAACCCAGGAGGCGGAGGTTGCAGTGAGCCGAGATCGCGCCATTGCACTCCAGCCTGGGTAACAAGAGTGAAACTCCGTCTCAAAAAAAAAAAAAAAAAAAAAAAAAGTAAACACATACTGTAATTGCTGTCAGGTAAGTAGAAACCCTCACACTTCGAAAAGGAAGGAAACGCGCTTTGGACTATTTTAACCGACAGATTCACTGAGGGAACGCTCCCCTATTGCCCGGTGGTGTCTCCCGGTCTTTGCGGTCAGGTGCAAATCTCACACAGGACTCGGGCAGGGAAGGCTGCTGGTACACCTCCCACTAAACGACACGAGGAGGCGTGGCTTTCAGACGCCAAACACTCCCAAATTAGCAGGCCCAGTGCTCAGTTTCTGACTGGTCTCCATCAATCTCTCTAGACAGGCAAGGTGTGGAGCGCAGACATGACCGACGCTTTCATAGATTCCCTCACGGGTGGGTCTGCTGCACTAACAAATTGAGATGGGAGGCTGGGCGGTGGCTGAACAACTATAATCCCAGCACTTTGGGAGGCTGAGGCAGGAGGATCACTTGAGTCTGTGAGTTCAAGACCAGCCTGGCCAACATGGCGAAACCCCATCTCTACAAAAAGTATAAAAGTTAGCCAGGTGTGGTGGTGCATGTCTGTAGTCCCATCTACTCGAGAGGGGCAGGCACTAGGATCGCTTGAACCGCGGAGACGGGAGCTGCAGTGAGCCAAGACTGCACCGCTGCACCCCAGCCTGGGCGATGGAGACTGTCTCAAACAAATTAAAAAATTAAAATTGAGGCCGGGCGCGGTGGCTCAAACCTGTAATCCCAGCACTTTGGGAGGCCGAGGCGGGTGGATCACGAGGTCAAGAGATCGAGACCATCCTTGTCAACATGGTGAAACCCCATCTCTACTAAAAATACAAAAAAATTAGCTGGGCATGGTGGCACGTGCCTGTAATCCCAGCCACTCAGGAGGCTGAGGCAGGAGAATTGCCTGAACTCAGGAGGTGGAGGTTGCAGTGAGCCGAGATCGCGCCATTGCACTCCAGCCTGGGTAACAAGAGCAAAACTCGGTCTCAAAATAAATAAATAAATAATTAAAATTGAGATGGCAGCTGGGCTCCATGGCTCATGACTATAATCTCAGCACTTTGGGAGGCAGAGGCAGGAGCACCCCTTGAGCCCAAAAGTTGAGGCTGTAATGAACTGTGATCACACCGCTGTACTCCAGCCTGGGTGACAGGGTGAGACTTTGTCTCTTAAAATAAAAAACAAGTCACGCCGGGGGCAGTGGCTCACGTCTGTAATCCCAGCACTTTGGGAGGCCAAGGTGGGAGGGTCGCTTGAGCTCAGGAGTTCGAGACCAGCCTGACCAACATGGCAAAACCCTGTCTCTACCAAAAACACAAAAACTTAGCCAGGCAGGGTGGCCCGAGCCTGTAATCCCAACTACTCAGGAGGCCGAAGCAGGAGAATCGCTTGAACCCAGGAGGTGGAAGCTGCAGTGAGCCAAGATTACGCCACTGCACTCCAGCTACAGAGGAAGACTCCATCTCAAAAAAATTAAAGTTTAAAAAATTATAAAAATTAAAAGCAAAAAACAAGTCGGGCTGGGCAAAGTGGCTCACACTTGCAACCCAAGCACTTTGGGAGGCCGAGGTGGGCAGATCACTTGGGGTCAGGAGCTCAAGACCAGCCTGGCCAACATGGTGAAACCCCGTCTCTACCAAAAATACAAAAAATCAGCCAGGCATGGTGGCTTGTGCCTGTAAGCCCAACTGCTCAGAAGGCTGAGGCTGGAGAATCGTTTAAACCCAGGAGTTGAAGGTTGCAGTGAGCCGAGAATGTGCCATTGCACTCCAATCTGGGCAACAGAGCAAGACTCCATCTTTAAAAAAATAAAGAACAAGTTAAACGGGGATTATAGAAAGGTGGCCCATTCATAGAGTGGAATACTACTCGGCCATGCAAAGGAATAAAGCTCGGATACAGGCTACGATGAGTGAACCCTGAAAATTCCATGCTGAGTGACAGAGCCAGACACCAAAGGATACGTACTGTATAATTCCATTTATATGAAATGTCCAGGGCAAGCAAATCCATAAGGACAGAGCGAGGATCAGTGGCTGGGGGAGGGACACAGGGCATGACTGCAGAAGGGTGTGAGGTTTCTTTCTGAGTGGACGGAAATGTTCTCTAATTAGATGGTGGTGCTGGCTGTGTAACTGTATGACTGCACTAAAACCACTGAGCTGGCCAGGCACGGTGGCTCACACCGGTAATCCCAGCACTTCTGGAGGCTGAGTCGGGCAGATCACCTGAGGTCAGGAGTTCGAGACCAGCTTGACCAACACAGTAAAACCCCATATCTACTTTAAATGTGAAAATTAGCCAGGCGAGGTGGTGCATACCTGTAATCCCAGCTGCTCGGGAGGCTGAGGCAGGAGAATCACTGGAACCCGGGAGGTGGAGTTTGCAGTGAGCCGAAGTGCCACTGTGCTCCAGCCTGGGCGACAGAGTGAGACTCCTTCTCGAAAAAATAAAAGAAGATAAAACCTCTGAACTGTACATTTTAAAAGCGTGACTTCTGTGTTACCTAAACTGTTGTCTCAGTAGAGCTGTTAAGGATTTTTAGGCTACGCAAGGCAGCTTACACCCGTAATCCCAGCACTTTGGAAGACCTAGGCAGGAAGATGGCTTGAAGCCAGGAGTTCCACACCAGCCTGGACCATATAGTGAGACTTCTACTTAAAAAAAAAAAAAAAGTCAAAAAAATTAGCCAGGCATGATGGTTCATACCTCTAGTAGTCCTAGCTACTCAGGAGGCTAAGGTAAGAGGATTGCTCCAGCATGGTAGTTTGAAGCCGCAGTGAGCTATGATCACACCACTGTCCTCCAGCCTGGGTGACAAAGTGAGATCCTGAATCAAAAACACAATTTTGGTTTTTTTGGAGACAATATCCGTCTGTCACCGAGGCTGGAGTGCAGTGGCATGATCTTGGCTCACTGCAACCTCCTCCTCCCAAGTTCAAGTGCTTCTCCTGCCTCAGCCTCCAGAGGAGCTGGGATTGCAGCTACCACCACACCCGGCAAATTTTTGTATTTTTAGTAGAGACGGGGTTTTGCCATGTTGGCCAGGCTGCGCTCCAACTCCTGACGTCACGTGATCCGCCCACCTCGGCCTCCTGAAATGCTGGGATTTACAGGCGTGAACCACCGTGCCTGGCCAAAAAAAAATTTCTTTAAGCGAACCAGGGAAGAAATATGCCCAACATTAAAGTCAGTGGCAAAACAGTTCCACAAATACTTTTCTGGGTTTTGCTCATTTTTTAAAATGACATTGTTCTTAATTTTAAAGTGAGAGAAAAATGAAAAAGGCAGCAATCTCAACAATGAACCCACTTCATTGTTTTCTAGGAAGGACCCACCGGGGACATTTAGAGAGTGGCCTTCAGAGCTGGGCATCTTTCCCATTTTCACATTTACACTTGACATATTTCTGGTATGATCCATGTACCATACAATTCACCCATTGAAGTGTACAATTCTGTGGATTTTAGTACATCCAGACACATGCAACCATCAATTTCAGAATATTGTTACCACCTCACAAAGAAACCCAGGCTGCACATGGTGGCTCACGTCTGTAATCCCAGCACTTTGGGAGGCTGAGATGGGAGGATCGCTTGATCACAGGAGTTGGAGACCAGCCTGGGCAACATAATAATAGCTTGTCTCTCCAAAAAAAAAAAAAAAAAAAAAAAATTTGCCAATCATGGTGCTGCAGGCCTGTGGTCACAGCTACTTGGGAGGCTGAGGTGGGAGGATCACTTGAGCCCAGGAGATGGAGGCTGCCATGAGCTGTGATCACACCACTGCCCTCCAGCCTGGACAACAGAGCAAGACTGTCTCAAAAACAAAACAAAATCTGCCCATATAGTTACTTAACCATCAATACAAGTTCCCAGTAATAGGTTGATGTGAATCAATTCATCTGCAGGACAGAGCCCCTTTACCATCCCCAGAGATTTAAAAAGCAAAACAAAAACGTTTTTAAAGACAGCATCTCATTCTGTTGCCCACGCTGGAGAGCAGCAGTGCAATCACAGTTCACTGCAGCCTCCAGCTCCAGCGCTCAAGCCATCAGCCTCCTGCCTCAAACTCCTGAGTAGCTGGGACGAGCGACACCACCACACCTGGCTACTATTTTTTTTTTTTTTTTGTACAGTTGGGGTCTTGCCATGTTGCCCAGGCTGGTCTCGAACTCCTGCGCTCAAGTGATCCTTCTGAGTGAAGGGACCAGCAAGCTTTGCCACCCAGCTAGTGTTTTCAGCTCTGTTCCAGATGGTTTCTCCTGTACCTACTCAGCGCAAATGCCATTGTATGCATAAAGAAATGGGTCTGGTGGTGTCAATAAAACTTTATTTACAAAGACAGGCAGTGTTCTGACTTGGGCCCCACTGGCTGTGGTTTGCTGACCACTGTGCTCCGCACTGCAACGTCAACAGCCCGCCACCTCCTGAGCTGTGGTTAGAACCTCAGCCCATACCCATCATCTGCTGGGTCCCCCAGTTTTCTCATCTGCAAAGTGGGGTTGAAGCCACCTGCTTCATTTTTCTCCTGGGAATTTTGTAAAATACTGCACAAAAGTACACAGAAAGCCCCAAAGCAGTTTGCAAATACAAAGACACAATCACGTACGTCTGTGAAAAACATTTATTTTCTGAGAATCTAAAATCTGGACAAAGAGTACTGGACTGTAGAAAAAGCCTACACAAAATTGCCTCATTTCTTCCCTAATACATTAATAATCTAAGAATAAGGAAGTGAAAAAAAAAAAAACCCTTAAAAAATAACATTGCTCCAGTCGGTCTGCAGGTATGTGATTTAAAATATCCCTGTTCTATTGAGGTATTGGCTGCAAACTTTGGTAAAATTAGAAAAATTAACAAACCCTTTAAAAAAAAAAATACAAAAACAGAAACAACCAACCCCTAACATTATATCTTTCTTGGTACATATACAGTAAACTACAAAAAAAATTCATTTAGAAAATGTGTCCGTTAAAAAAAAAAATCCCTCTTGGAAGTTCTCAATTGCAGAGTTAAAAAATTGAATTTAAATGATCTGTGAGATTCAGACTGTTCCCAAGCACCCACCCGGTGTCAGGAAGAATTGGATGACCACAGATTCGAGAATCTGGTTGGCATTTTCAACAATTCAGTGCTAACCACAAAGACTGTCGTCTTTGCAAAGGAGGAAGGAACCAAAGGCACTTGAACGTGGCTTCGTGTGCTGCCGTCCGTCCGTGGCCACCTTCGCCGGACAGCATCAGCCACGCGCCTGGCCCCACGTGGAGCAGAGTCCCCTAGAGGCCATTTCTGTGCGGCCCCAGCTCCCTGCTCGCGTGGGCAGAGGACTTTTCACGCGGATCTCAGATGCCAAGCAGTCTGGCGGGGGATGGCTTTGAGGGAAAGGTTTGAACCAGGCCCGAGGTGTTTCCTCTTTTCCTTGCGACTTCAACAGACAGCTGAGCCACGCCACGCCACGCCACGGGCCACCACGGGGAACCATGTCACTGGACTTTAGATGCTACAAGGCCGTCAGGAAGATGCTTGCTCTGACCTTGGGGGCCAAACCCACAAACCCGGAAGAAGGACTGATCCCTCCGCCTTCTTACAGCCGGCGGCAGCAGCTTCTGAGGACCTGACATCAGAAACGCGAACAGCCTCCACGCCACGAAGTTTCTGATTCCATCTTTAAAAAAGTCTTATGTTGTTTTGTCGAGAAATTGCAGGCTTTTATGTTTTTTTTTTTTAAAAAAAAAAAAAAAAGACACAAAATACTGACAAGTCCAACTTTTAGCCAGAATACATAAATTCCTGAAAATGTATAGATTTGAAAAATAAAAATTAAAAAAAAAAAAAAAAGGAAGACGAACCTTTTCAGGGAACGGAGAGAACACTACCTGTTTAAGTTAAGCCCACTAAGAACACCGAGGCCGACGAGAGCCCTCCGACACGTTTCCAGCAAAACGCCTGTCAACAAGTGCTTGAGGATCACCGGCCGTTGCCGTAGCCGGGGAAGAGCTGGTTCAGGACGGTCTGCAGAGGCTGGTTCACCTGCATGGCGTAGCTCCGGCCCAGGTCGTAGCGGCAGGCGGGACAGCTGAACACCTGTGCCCGGAACGACCTGTCCAGGCAGTCCTGGAAGACACGGCGGCCGAGTGAGAAGCCATCCACACCATCGCGTTTGCGCCTGGCCACCGCTGCCGGGGACAGTCTCACAAGGTCCAGAGGCCCCTCCTGACCTTCAGTCTCACTTTCCACCTGCTGCCCGGCACCAGCCTGGCCTCACCCAGCCTCCGGGCTGTTGTCCCTGGCAGGTCACGTGGCTTCACAGGTCTACTCACCCCAAGGCTCTCATCAGTAAGCTTGGCTCAGGTCACCCCCTCTAAGGGGCCTTCCCTGACACCTCCCTGGAATATCAGAGGCAGGCAGTCCTGTTGCCTCGCCCCATTCTGCCTTCACGACGGCACCCCTCCCTCCGCCTGTGGAGCCGTCTTACATACGAACGTGCTTATCTACCTACGACAGAGGCTCCCTGAGCTTTGAGGCTGTGTCGTCTCTCGACACCAAGCACGGTGTATACAGTAGGTACTTAATGAACACACACATCAGGCTGAGTGTCGTGGCTCACGCCTATAATCCCAGCACTTTGGGAGGCTGAGGCAGGCAGATCAGGAAGTCAGGAACAGAGACCAGCCTGGCCAACATGGTGAAACCCTGTCCCTACCAAAAATACAAAAACTGTCCGGGCATGGTGGCACATGCCTGTGATCCCAGCACTTTGGGAGGCTGAGGCGGGTGGATCACCTGAGGCCAGGAGTTTCGAGACCAGCCTGGCCAAGACGGTGAAATCCTGTCTCTACTAAAAATAGTTAGGCTCCTGTAATCCCAGCTACTCGGGAGGCTGAGGCAGGAGACTCGCTTGAACCCGGGAGGTAGAAGTTGCAATGAGCTGAGATCGTGCCACTGCCCTCCAGCCTGGGCAACAAGAAGAAAACTCTGTCTCAAAAATAAATATTCAAAAATTAGCTGGGCATGGTGGCACATGCCTGTAATCCCAGCTACTCAGGAGGCTGAGGCAGGAGAATGGCTTAAACCCAAGAGGCAAAGGTTGCACTGAGCTGCGATTATGCCACTGCACTCCAGCCTGGGCAACAAGGCAAGACTCTGTCTCCCAAAAAAAAAAAAAAAAAACAATTAGCCAGGCATGGCTACTCTGGAGGCTGAGGTAAGAGGAGCCCAGGGAGGCTGAGGCTGCAGTGAGTCACGGTCACGCCACTGCACTCCAGCCTGGGCGACAGAGCAAGAGCTTGTCTCGAAAATAAAAATAAAAAATAAACAGATAGGGCCGGGTGCAGTGGTTCACGCCTGTAATTCTAGCACTTTGTGAGGCCGAGGCAGGCGGAGCGCCTGAGGTCAGGAGTTCAAGACCAGCTTGGCCAACACTGTGAAACCCCATCTCTTTAAGAAAAAAATAAGAAAACTTTAAAAAATAAACACACATATCAATGAGGACAAAGGGGAAAAGGAAGAAGGAACCAAGTCCGCTGGATTCAGACTCCTAAATTCAAGCTCAACTAACCACATCGGGCATGGGAAGAAAGCCTTGAGACAGAGCGGAGAGGCCTGAGCCTCCACTTCCCGAGCAGGCAAACAGGCAGGACGCCACAGGGCTGGCTGCGCGCCAGGCAGGAGTGAGACAGCACACACCTGCGCGGTGGCACATGCCTGCAGGATGACGTCACACGGCTGGACGAGGGCAGTGGTTAACGCAGGGGACATGCCCAGTGACCAGTGACCAGTCCCGTGCCCCTGGCGGCCTGTGGCTTCTGTTTGGTATGTTTGAGATGGAGTCTCACTCTCGCCCAGGCTGAATGAAAGGTGATGGCGTGATCTCAGCTCACTGCAACCTCCACTTCCTGGGTTCAAGGGATTCTCATGTCTCAGCCTCCTGAGTAGCTGGCATTACAGGCGCCCACCACCACACCCAGCTGATTTTTGAATTTTTAGTAGAGATTGCGTTTCATCACGTTGGCCAGGCTGGTCTCAAACTCCTTGGCTCAAGTGATCCACCCGCCTTGGCCTCCCAAAGTGCTGGGGTGACAGGTGTGAGCCACCATGCCTGGACATTGTTTGCTATTTTAAAAACTCCTGGACGGGCATGGTGGCTCACACCTGTGATCCCAGCTGTTTAGGAGGCTGAGGCATGTGGGTCGCTTGAGCTCAGAAGTTCAAGACTAGCCTGGGCAACAAGGTGAGAACCCCCCCACCTCGCCACCCAATCTCCACAAAAAAAATACAAAAATTAGCCAGTCATGGTGGTGTACGCCTGTAGGTCTAGCTACTCAGGAGGCTGAGGCAGGAGGATCCCTTTAGCCGAAGACTTCAAAGCTGCGATGAGCTATGACTGTACCACTGCACTCCAGCCTGCAAGAGAGAGGGAGGTACTGCCTCTAACTGTTTTTTTCCTTATATATATATATTTTTTTTTTGAGACGGCGTCTCACTCTGACGCTGAGGCTGGAGTGCAATGGCGTCATCTGAGCTCACTGCAACCTCTGCCTCCCGGGTTTAAGCAATTCTCCTACCTCAGCTTCCCGAGTAGCTGGGATCACAGGGCCTGCCACCAAGCCCAGCTAATTTTTTTTATATTTTGAGGAGAGACCGGTTTCACCATGTTGGTCAGGGTGGTCTAGAACTCCTGACCTCAAGTGATCTTCCCACCTCGGCCTCCCAAAGTGCTGGGATTACAGGCGTGGGCCACCACGCCCAGCCTCAAGTTTTTAATTTAAAAAGGTCACTGTGGAAGGTCACAGCCTGTTTCCCAGAACCCCTCAGATGCTGAGCTTCCCAAGTTGGAACAGAGGCCAAGGGACAGATGGTGGGGACACAGTGACGCAGGTCAGCCCCTTCCTCTCCATCCTCAGCACTTCCACGCGCCTTCGTACTACGGCACGGGACAGGTGGTTTCACAACATCCCCACAGTCCTTCCTACAGCCATGGGGCTCACAGGTGTCCCTCTTCCAAGCACCCCCAGCAGCCAGGCCTCTGCCTGCGGCCACCTCCTGAGGACCTCCTTCCTGCCAGGGGCTGAGCCGAGACCTTCACGACAACCTGGCGGCCAGCACAGTGTTCTCAGGGCCCTTCTTGCTCTGGGCAACTGAGGTGTGGAGCGATTAGTGGCTGCACGGCTGAGAGGTGAGAGATGGCTCCAACCCGGACCACCAGCCCCAAAGACGCCACGGCCTCTCGCCCCTTCTGCCACCTCAGGCCGCTCGGCAGCCCATACAGCTGAAAGGACTCAGGCCAAAGGGCGAAGGAGGCAGGGGCCAAGGAGGCAGAGATGCCACGGGGTGACAGGGGACACTCCGTCTCCTGACCTTCCTTGATCTGTCTCCTGCCATGAAGGTAAACACCGGCTCCGAGACCCAGGGGTGTGGCCCGAGCTGCGGGACTCCCGGGACTACCGCAGGCGACTCAGAGGCCAGGGGAGAGCCGAGTGGGGGCGGGGGCGGTCCCTGCCACACCTGTCCGTCGGGACTGGCGGCTCTGGCCAGAGGTCACAGCAGAGGAACCATCACTAACACCCACACTGCCCACCTGGGCAGTTATGCCCCCAGGGAACATGGGGAGGTGTCTGGGGATGTCTGCTGTCACGACCAGCTGGGCGCTCCTGGCATGGAGTGGGTGGGGGCCAGGGATGCTGCTCAGCACCCTGCAGTGCCCAGGACGGCCCCACCCCAGAGAGTGATCTGGCCCCAATGCCCACAGCACAGAGGGCAAGAGATGCTGTCCTGCCCAAGTCAATCTCTTTGAAAAGCATCGGTAGGGATGTTTCCCTCTGAAGACAGACCACCTGTCCTGAGTCTGAAGCCCATGCTGGGCCACCGCCCCAATCCCCAGAGCCACCGCAGGCCCCCACTGCTGGCTTCCCACCCAGGCCTCTTTACCTGCTGTCCCAGGTACCTGGGATGCCGCCCCATACCACCACCTCCTCCAGGAAGCCTTCCTTCCTGCCCCCTAGGGGATGTGCACCTCACACCTCCCTCTCCAGACCCTGGGGCAGGACTGTGGCCCATCCTCTCCTACCCTGGCCCCTTGGCCACAGGGCTGGGGGTAGAATGTTCCGGGCCTCCATCATAATACAGGACGCCCCAAAAGCAGTCAACAAGGCCCGGAGAACGGCTGCAGAGCAAGCGGGACAAAGGCAATGAGCCCCGATCTGCAGCAGCGACTGTGGGAACTGGAAGTCAGGTGATCCTTCCAGAACCTTCCGCCCGGCTCCCATAGCAGTCCCGCTCACCTTGCACACATTGTGCTGACACACGGTCGTGATGGGCCGGAACACCAGCTCCTGACAGCAGATGCACTGGAACGCCTCCTCCACTTTACTCAGGAACATCTGGAACTAGAGGGAAGCAGGTGTGAGGCCAGCAAAGACCCGGGGACCAGGGCTCCCAGAGATCGGCAGCCTCCTGCCAGGCATGCACCGGGGTCCTCTGATTCTGTTCCCAGCATTCACTCCAGGAGGCGGAGGCCACAATTGTCCCCATTCTGAGATGAGAAAAACAGAGGGTCACCAGGCACGGTGGCTCATGCCTGTGATCCCAGCACTTTGGGAGGCCGAGGCGGGTAGATTGCCTGAGGTTAGGAGTTTGAGACCAGCCTGATCAACACGGAGAAACTCTGTCTCTACTCTACTAAAAATACAAAATTAGGCCGGGCGCGGTGGCTCAAGCCTGTAATCCCAGCACTTTGGGAGGCCAAGGCGGGTGGATCATGAGGTCGAGAGATCGAGACCATCCTGGTCAACATGGTGAAACCCCCGTCTCTACTAAAAATACAAAAAATTAGCTGGGCGTGGTGGCGCGTGCCTGTAATCCCAGCTACTCAGGAGGCTGAGGCAGGAGAATTGCCTGAACCCAGGAGGCGGAGGTTGCGGTGAGCCGAGATCGCGCCATTGCACTCCAGCCTGGGTAACAAGAGCGAAACTCCGTCTCAAAAAAAAAAAAAAAAAAATACAAAATTAGCCAGGTGTGGTGGCGCGTGCCTGTAATCCCAGCTACTTGGGAGGCTGAGGCAGGAGAATCGCTTGAACCCAGGAGGCGGAGGCTGCAGTGAGCCAAGATCACACCACTGCACGCCAGCTTGGGCAACAAGAGGGAA
Organism: Saimiri boliviensis; assembly: GCF_048565385.1. Taxonomy (NCBI): domain Eukaryota; kingdom Metazoa; phylum Chordata; class Mammalia; order Primates; family Cebidae; genus Saimiri; species Saimiri boliviensis. The sequence continues at coordinate 41,475,610 of NC_133462.1, forward strand.
ATTCCATCTCAAAAAAAAAAAGGAAAAACAGAGGCCCAAGAGGCATGAGCCTCACCAGAAATCCCCAACATCCCAAGTGGGGAGGATGGGGTGGAGCCAGTGCAGGGACACGGGCCTCAGTGGTGCAGGGAAGGACCCGGATGCAACCAGCTGGCACCACGAAGCATGCCCGCACTGAGTCAAGACAGGGCTTTTGCCCCTGGCGCAGGGGCTAACACCTGTCATCCCAGCACCTTGGGAGTCTGAGTCGGGAGGATCACTTGAGCCAGGTGTTCAAGACCAACCTGGAAACACAGCGAGACCCCATCTCTACAAAAAAACTTTCATAAAAATAGGCCGGGCATGGTGGCTCAGGCCTGTAATCCCAGCACTTTAGGAGCTGAGGCGGGTGGATCACCTTAGGTCAGGAGTTCAAGACCAGCATGACCAACATGGTGAAACCCTGTTTCTACCACAAATACGAGATTAACCAGGTGTGGTGGCAGGTGCCTGTAGTCCCAGCACTCGGGAGGCTGAGGCAGAAGAATCGCTTGAACCCGGAGGCAGAAGTTGCAGTGAGCCGAGATCATGCAATTGCACACTCCAGCCTAAATAACAGGAGCGAAACGCCATCTCAATAAGAAAAAAAACAGAAATAAAAAAATTAAAATAGGTGTGGCCTGGGAGTTTGAGGCGACAGTGAGCTGTGTTCATGCCACTGCACTCTAGCCTTGGTGACAGAGCAAGATGCTGTCAAAAAAAAAGAAAGAAAGGTTCTCTGGAGGCATGGGTCTCTGCTCTGCTGGCCTAAGGCGTACTGAGCACCCACACGGGGCACCAGGAGCCCAGCTGTGGATAACCCGAAAGACACCTCCTCCTGCTTGGAGCTAAGTGTGGGGACCAAAGAGACACAAGAGAAGGGTGGGGGGTGCGAGGGTGCAGCCAAAACAGCAAGGGGCTGCCCCAGTGTGGAGTGGGTGGGGAAGGGGAGAAAACCCGGTGAAGAGCATGCCCTGAAGGAAATGGGAGAAGAGGAACCCCGAGATGGCTTTGGCCACAGGCGCATCCTGGGACCTCCAACTATGTCACCATCCACAGCCGAGGAGGAATGGCACGCGGGACTGAGTGAAGGATCTGGAGCTGCAGAGCATCCTGGGTGAGGCGCGGGGCGGGGGGGGGGGGCCTGATGTCACCCCGAGGTCCTCCCGAGAGAAGGGAGGAGGGTGAGAGTCAGAGAGAGACTGGAAGAGCATGCGCTGTGGCTGTGAAGGAGGAGGGCGGGGCCCCGAGTCGAGGGAGACAGGTGCCTCTAGACGCTGGGCAAGGCTGGAATCGGGGTCTCCCCCGAAGCCCCCAGGAGGGCCTGGCCCTGCCCGTGCCCTGACTTTAGCCCAGCAAGGCCCGTGTTGGGCACCCGGCCCCAGTGCTGTGAGACGTAAGTCGCTTTGCGCTCAGGCTTGGGGTCACTTTCCAACAGTCCCAGGGGACACAAACAGAAAGGAGGACGGCAGGGGCCAGGGAGGGGGTGCCGGAGGTGCGGGGAGGGGGTGCCGGGACCGGGAGGGGTAGCTGGGGCGGGAGGGAGGGGAGGGTAGCCGGGGCCGGGACCGGGAGGGGTGGCTGGGGCCGAGGGGAGGGGGTGCCGGGGCCAAGGGGGGGTGCCGGGGCCGGGGAGGGGTAGCTGGGGTGGCTGGGTGGGGCCGGGGCGGGGGTGCCGGGGCCGGGGGGAGGGGGTGCTGGGACTGGGAGGGGTAGCTGGGGCTGGGGTGGGGGGGGTGCCGGGGCCGGGGGGAGGGGGTGCCAGGGGGAGGGGGTGCCAGGGATTGGGGGATGCCGGGGCCGGGAGGGGACGCCAGGGAGGGAGTAAGGGTTTCCCGGGGCCAGGGCGTCCGTCTGGGGAGAGGAGAAAGTTCTGGAGGTGAAGATGGTGATGACTGCACAGCTACATGGACGTGCTGAGTGCCACGGCGATGGTGAAAACGGTAAACAGGCTCCGTACATTTTCCCGTGCAAATCAGGGGGACGAGTGAGCCGCGCGTGCCTACCGGGCTGCCGCTCGCTGGCCGGTCCTTGAGTGACGCCAGGACCTCGTTCCACAGCTTGGCGTTGCTCTCGTCCTCTCTGATGAGGCTGCTCTGCTGCGCCGTGAGGCTGTAGGGCTCCACCTTGCTTTTCTTGGACGAGCGGCGCGGGGACCCGGCCCTGCCTGGGCCGCCTCCTAGAAGACAGCAGGGCGCGTCGCCAGAGCTGCTGGAGGGACACCCACCCGCCCCACGCCCACGAGATGCCCACCTGCTCCCACACCCACGGGACGCCCACAGGATACCGACCCTACACCCCCACAACGCCCACCTGCCCCCACGCCCCCAAGATGCCCACCTGGTGACTTCCGCTTCCACTTGCCCTTGCCCGTCCTGGAGGCCGAGAAGCCCCCCTCCTGCTCCTCCTCCTCCCTCTTCCTGTTCTCCTTCTCTCTCTCTCGGTTGGCCAGGGCCTCCAAGTAGCCTTCTGGATACTGCAGGAGAAGGAGGGCAGGCGCCAGTCAGCCTTCGAGGCCATTTGGAACGGTCCGCATGCCACCTAGAGCCCACTCTTCCCGCCCCCTTGCCAGGTCTGGGTTTCCAAACGCACCTGCCCCCCGATCTCCTGAAGAGCACAGGGGAGTCCTCCTTTATCCTGTTTTGATGAGGTTTCAGTGACCCAAAGTCAACTGAAAATGTTACATAGAATATTCCAGAAACAATTCCTAACTTGTAAATTGCACACCGTTGTAAGAGGCGTGATGAGACACCGCATCGTCCCGCAGGGACGTGGACCCTCCCTTTGACCAGCGTCTCCTCGCTGTCTGAGCTACCCGCCCGGCAGTCACTCAGAACCTGTCTTATCGCAGTACCTGTGTTCAAGGAACCCTTGTTTCACTTAACAATGGCCTCTGGCCCATTGTTGAATAATCATGTATCATTATTATAATAATCATCATTAAATATGATTTAGTATTAAATATAAATCTTTTTCTTTTTTCCTGTGACAAAGTCTCACTGTTGCCCAGGCTGGAGGGCAGTGGCATGATCTCAGCTCACGGCAGCTTCTGCCTCCCAGGTTCAAGCGATTCTCCTGCCTCAGCCTCCCGAGTAGCTGGGATTACACACACCCACCACCACACTGAGCTCATTTTTTTATTTTTAGTAGCGATGGAGTTTCTCTATGTAGGCCAGGCTGGTCTTGAACTCCCGACCTCAGGTGATCCGCCTGCCTCAGTCATCCAAAGTGCTGGGATTACAGGCTAAATATAAAATACTAATGTTAAACATTATAATTTTTACTAAACAAGTCCAGCACTTTGGGAGGCCAAGGCAGGGAGTTTGAGACCAGCCTGGGCAACCTAGCAAGATCCCCTCTCTCAAAAACTACAAAAATTAGCCCAGCGTGGTCGCACACACCTGGAGTCCCAGCTACTCAGGAGGCTGAGGCAGGAGGATTGCTTGAGCCCAGGAGTTTGAGGCTGCAGTGAGCTATGATCGCACCTCTGCACTCCATCCTAAGCAACAAAGCGAGACCTGGTCTCAAAAATAAAAATAACGGCCCGAAAGTGCAAGAGTAGTGACGCTGGCAATTTGGTTATGCTAAAGAGAACCCAGACACGGGAAAGAGAAGATGCACGTCTCCTACCGCGCCTAACGTATCGGTGAAACTTCATCACCCGCGCATACGTACACAGAAAAACATTATGGGCCGGGCGCAGTGGCTCGCTCCTGTAATCCCAGCACTTTGGGAGGCCGAGGAGGGCAGATCACGAGGTCAAGAGATCGAGACCATCCTGGCCAACATGGTGAAACCCCATCTTTACTAAAAGTACAAAAAATTAGCCGGGCGTGGTGGTGTGTGCCTGTTGTCCCAGCTACTCGGGAGGCTGAGGCAGGAGAATTGCTTGAAACCAGAAAACGGAAGTTGCAGTGAGCCGGTATCGTGCCACTGTACTCCACCCTGGCGATAAAGCGAGACTCTGTCTTAAAAAAAAAAAAAAAAAAAAAAAAAAAAAACACAACATTATGGCCAGGCGCGGTGGCTCACGCCTGTAATCCCAGCACTTTGGGAGGCCAAGGCGGGCAGGAGTTCAAGACCAGCCTGGCCAACCTCAGGAAACCCCATCTCTACTAAAAATACAAAAATAAGCTGGGCGTGGTGACACGTGCCTGTAATCCCAGCTACTTGGAAGGCCGAGGCAGGAGAACTGCCTGAACGTGGGGAGGTGGAGGTTGCGGTGAGCTGAGATCGCCCCACTGCTCTCCAGCCTGGGCGACACAGCAAGACTCCCTCTCAAAACAAAAACAAACACACACAAAAAAACAAAGAACATCCTATATTTAGGGTTCAGTACTATCTCTGCTGTCAGGGCATCTGCTGGGGACTCTGGTAAGTGGGGGGCACCTATGGACTCAGCTCTTCCTTAACTGTGGAGCCTCGAGCAATGGCTAATCCTGTCTAATCCCAAAGCTTCACTGGGAACAGGAGACGAGGGCATAATCGGCCAGGCTCCACCTGGCAGGGCCCAGCTAAGCGCATTTAACGCGGCCGAAGCCTGGTGACGTGTCCAGCGGCACATCCCACCAATAAGATTTTGTTGTCTTTGCCGTTTACATGGGGGCGGGCACACGTCGGTTTCTAGGGCCCCCTAGGGTAAATGTTTTCCAGCCTTACGGGTCTGGACCTCAAGCAGAGGGCAGGTTACTACAGTGAGGGAGCGTGACTGCTTCTCCAGAAACTTCACTGACCAACACCTGAGCCCGGGGTCTCAGTTTACCAAACTGATTATTCTGAGGACTCCAGCCCTCCCGGTCCTCACAGGGCATAATCGCCCATTTTGAGGGCACCTACGGTCACATGTGACTCTCCAGTGGCCCGGTAAATCTTCGGTATGCTTTTACACCCTTTAAGTTGCAATGAAGATGACGGTCATAAAAAAAAAAAAAAATCCTGGCCAGGGTCAGTGGCTCATACCTGTAATCCCAGCGCTTTGGGAGGCTGAGGAGGGCAGATCACCTGAGGTCAGGAGTTCGAGACCAGCCTGGCCCACATGGTGAAACACCATCTTTACTAAAATACAAAAATTAGCTGGACGTAGGGGTACATGCCTATAATCCCAGCTACTCAGGAGGCTGAGGCAGGAGAATTGCTTGAACCGTGAACCCGGAGGCGGAGTGCAGTGAACTGAGATGACACCCACCAGCCTGGAATACAGAGTAAGACTCCATCTCAAAAAAAAAAAAAATTCCTGGCCAGGGTCAGTGGCTCATGCCCATAACACCAGCACTTTGGGAGGCTGAGGCAGGTGGATCACCTGAAGTCAGGAGTTCAAAACCAGCCTGCCCAACGTGGCGAAACCCCACCTCTACTAAAAATACAAAAATTAGCCAGGCATGGTGGCACATGCCTGTAATCCCAGCTACTCGGGAGGCTGAGGCAGGAGACTTGCTTGAAACCGGGAGGCAGAGGCTGCAGTGAGCTGAGATCGTGCCACTGAACTCCAGCCTGGGGCACAAGCCAAACTCCATCTCAAAAAAAAAAATAGAAAATAAAAAAAATCCTACTCCCACCAGAAGCTGAGGCTTTCTCTCTTGTTACTATTTTTTCCCTAGTTCCTCAGCTTGTGAAATTCCCCACGGCACAAACCTGTTCAAAAGACAACCTTGGTGACCCCCTCTGGGAGGCGGTATCAGGCTCTCTACAGCAATTAAGATTCCCTAAATAATCCCACAACAATTCATCTGCTGGAAAGCAACTCCGCGCAACAGACAGAAAACACCCTAATTGTGGTGCAAAAACCCTGCGCTGCTCGCTGAACCAGCTCTCGGCAGCTCCCATAGCGGCGGCGGTGAGGAGGTGAGATGGCTCGGAGTGCTCATCCTCCCCATGTTGCCATCCGGACCTCTCTGGATTCCATCGATTTGGTTGGTTTGTTTCTGCCTTTTTTTTTTTTTTTTTTTTTTTTTTGGGATGAGCCAAGTGAAAACAGAAGAGACCAGATGCCTGCCTGATCCGCAGCGATCCCTTTACAGACAGGATGAAGAGAAGCGAGTCTGGTTTTAAACTCAGATGCGGCAGGCAGAGACGCCAATGTCATCTGCGCTTCCCATCACCCCCCGGCTGGGGGATTTATATAGGACAGCTAAGGCGGTGCCGTCAGCTGGGGCCCTGGAAATGGTTCTGGATGAGAGAGAAAACAGGAAAGCTGGGGCCCAGGACAGGAGGCATCCCAGAGGACTCGGCGGGGGCCAGACCATGAGCGGCACACGCCCAGGGCGGGCCCCTTCTGTGATCGCAGTGACGACAGCCTCCAAGCACGACACGTTGGCGCCCAGGCTGCCCAGATGGGAAGTGCCAGAGCTATCACGGAGCCCAGCGGTGCCCCTATTTTTGAGACACAGTCTCGCTCCATCACCCGGGCTGGAGTGCAGTGGCAGCATCTCAGCTCACTGCAACCTCGACCTTCCGGGTTCCAGCAATTCTCCTGCCTCAGCCTCCTAAGTAGCTGGGATTACGGGTGCCCACCACCATGCCCGGCTGATTTTTGTATTTTTAGTAGAGACAAGATTTCACCACGATGGCCCGGCTGGTCTTGAACTCCAGACCTTAAGTGATCCACGCGCCCTGGCCTCCCCAAGGGCCAACCCCCATCCCAGACGCACCTGCATGGTCAGCCCCAGCTTCTTGATCCGGTCCTTCCCCTCCTTCGTCCAAGGGCCGGGCTCGTTGTCGTCCCTCCGCAGGAGATAGCGCCACACGAGGAACCCGGACTTCCCCTTCTCTGGCCAGTACTTCACCACCTGCAGGGAGCGGGCAGCAGCGTCTCAGAGGCAGCCCCGGCGGGGACGGATTCCCCAGCCTCCCCAAGGGGCACTCACTTTGTAGATGCCATCGTAGCGGTTGCCCTCGGCGGGGGCGTACTTGCTGTGTTTGCCGCCCTTGACGTTGCGTACCACCCTGACTGGCTTCCCTGACCGCCAGTCCTTGGCCTCGGCACCTTCTTGGTCATTGATGGGAGCAAAGCAGTTGAGAGCCAGCGCCCTGAGGGGAGAACCAGGACCCCGTGTGTTATAGGTGAGGATATGCCACACAGAAAGAAAACACGGGGGCCGGGCACGGTGGCTCATGCCTGTGATCCCAGCACTTTGGGAGGCTGAGGCGGATGGATCACTTAAGGTCAAGAGTTCAAGACCGGCCTGGCCAAAATGCCAAAACCCCATCTCTACTAAAAATGCAAAAATTAGGCTGGGTGCAGTGACGCACTCTCGCGCGCTCTCTCTCTCTCGCGCTCTCTCTCTCTCTCACACACACACACACACACACACACACACACACAAAAGAGAGTTTTTTTAAAAAAGACAGAATTGGCCAGGTGCAGTGGCTCACACCTGTAATCCCAGCACTTTATGGGGCCAAGGCAGGAGGATCATCTGAGGTAGGGAGTTCAAGACCAGCCTGACCAACATGGTAAAACCCCGTCTCTTATGCTGGGAGCTTCGTTGCAGAAAGCAAAGAAAAACAAAACAAACCAAACAAACAAAAGAAACCCCGTCTCTACTAAAAATGCAAAATTAGCCGGGTGTGGTGGCGCATGCCTGTAATCCCAGCTACTCAGGAGGCTGAGGCAGGAGAATTGCTTGAAACCGGGAGGCGAAGGTGGCAGTGAGCGGAGATCGTGCCACTGCACTCCAGCCTGGGCGACAAGAGTGAAACTCCATCTCAAAAGAAAACAAAAAGAGACAGGGTCTCGCTCTGTCATCCAGGCTGGAACGCAGTAGCTGACCACGCCTCACTGCAGCCTCCTGGGCTCAAGCGATCCTCCCACCTCTGGCTCCCAAGCTGGGACCATAGACCCATCGACCACAACCAGCTAACTTCTAAAAAAAATTTTTAATTCTAATTTTTCGTCACAAGCAGGTCTCAAACGCGTAGCCTCAAGCAATCCTCCCATCTCGGCCTCCCAAAGTGCTGGAACTACAGGCATGTGACATACCACCCCTGGCCCGTCCCTTTTTTAGATACTCTGTGTGTGTATACAGGTACGCTGCTTCAGATAATGGTATGGAAAACATTACTACTCTTACATTTTTACCTAGCCATAGGCCTCCTAAACACATTTTTCAAAGCGGAATTACACGGTCATGAGCAGATCATTTGCAAAGCTCTTCAAACAAACAGGCAGAAGAGATTTCCAGAAGGACAGTCCCAATTCTTTTTTGGTTTTTTTTTCGTTTTTTTTTGAGACAGAGTTTCGCTCTTGTTACTCAGGCTGGAGTACAATGGTGCGATCTTGGCTCACCGCAACCTCTGCCTCCTCCTGGGTTCAAGCAATTCTCCTGCCTCAGCCTCCTGAGTAGCTGGGACTACATGCATGCGCTACCATGCCCAGCTAAGTTTTTGTATTTAGTGGAGACGGGGTTTCACCACGTTGACCAGGATGGTCTCGATCTCTTGACCTCGTGATCCACCCGCCTCAGCCTCCCAAAGTGCTGGGATCACAGGCGTGAGCCACTGTGCCCGGCCCCAATTTCTTTTTCTACCAACAGTGGAGTGATAGTCCACTCCCTGACCTACTTCAACCTTTTAGAATTCTTGGCCAACTTTATAGGGGAAATAAATAGCATCTCACCACGGCCTGAGTTTGTATTTTCTTTCTTCTATGAGTTTTGCTTGTGTGTTGTTTTTTTTAATTTTAGATGGAATCTCACTCCTGTTGCCCAGGCTGGAGTGCAATGGCGCGATCTCGCCTCACTGCAACCTCTGCCTCCGGTTTCAAAGAGTTCTCCTGCTTCAGCCTCCTGAGTAGCTGGGATTACAGGCACCTGCCACCAAAGCCAGCTAATTTTGGTATTTTTTGTAGAGACGGGGTTTCACCATGTTGGCCAAGCTAGTCTTGAACTCTTGACTTCAGGTGATCCGCCTGCCTCAGCCTCCCAAAGTGCTGAGATTATAGGCGTGAACCACTGTACCTGGCTCTTCTATGAGATTCTTGATTTGCAACAGCTCTTTATATAATAAAGACACAATCCTCACGTGTCATGTCAAAGACTCTTCCTAGTCGTCTGCCTTTTAACTTCTAGGATTTATTTATGTAATATATTTATAATATTTATATAATTGAACCTCTTTTCCTTTGAGGTTTATGATGGTTTTTATGCTGAAAAAGTCCATCCTGTAATCAGGGGCCAAGCAAATGCTGGTCCGTCACATACTTTTGCAAATAAAATTCACAGGAACGCAGCCTTATGTATGTGTTCACTTACATATGGTCTATGGCTGAATTTGTGCCAAGACTCAAGAGCTGAACAGTTCTCTGAATAGATTGTGTTACCTGCATAGCTGAAGAAATCTATTTTGGAGGATTTTTTTTTTTTTTTTTTGAGACAAGATCTCAGTCTGTTGCTCAGGCTGGAATGCAGTGGTGCAATCTCAGCTCACTACAGCCTTGACCTCCTGGGCTCAACTGATCCTCCTGTCTCAGCCTCCTGAGTAGCTGTGACTACAGGAATGTGCTAACACACCCAGCTAATTTTGTTATTTTTACTTTTCGTAGACAGGGTCTCACTACATTGCTCAGGCTGGTCTCGAACTCCTGCACCTGAGCGATCCTCGAGCCTTGGCCTCCTCAAGTGCAACAATTACAGGTATGAGCCACCAGGCCCAGGGTCATGCCTGTAATCCCAACACTGGGAGGCCAAGATGGGCGGGTCATTTGAGGTCAGGAGTTCGAGACCAGCCTGGCCAATATGGGCAAAACCCTGTCTCTACTAAAAATACAAACATTAGCCAGGCAGGGTGGCAAACACCTATAATCCCAGCTACTCGTGAGGCTGAGGCAGGAGAATCCCATGAGCCTGGGAGGCAGAGGTTGCAGTAAGCTGAGATCGTACCATTGCACTCCAGCCTGGGCTACAGAGAGAGACTGTCTCAAAAAAACAAACAAAAAATAAATACCTGTTATCTGGCCTTTCATAGGAAAAGTTTGCTTTCATCCATCTGCATGGCTCACAATGTGTGGCACACAGCAGGCTCACGGGCTCACACCTGTCATTCTAGCGCTTTGGGAGGCCACGGTGGACGGATCACCTGAGGTCAGGAGTTCAAGACTAGCCTGGCCAACATGATAAAACCTCATTTCAAATGAAAATACAAAAATTAGCCAGGGGTGGTGGTATATGTCTGTAATCCCAACGACTTGGGAGGCTCAGGCAGGACAATCACTTGAACCCAGGAGGCGGAGGCTGCAGGGAGCTGAGATCCCACCACTACACTCCAGCCTGGCGGAAAAGAGCACAACGCCATCTCAAAAGAAAAAGACAAGGGAGGAACCAAATGGAGGCCATCTCTATGTTCCACCACGCTCGCTGAACGGGAGGCCCAAAACAGAACCAAGGACTTGTGCCGATGTGTGCCGGCGAGGAAGTCGGAAGGCCGATTCCGCGAACCTGTTGGTGTTGGTGAGTTTCTGATCGCAGGACTGCTCCGCGGTCCTCTTATTGCCGGAAAGATCTCGGCCACCACTACCTGTGTATGTGAAAAAATTCCCATGGTCCTGAAACAGACAAGAAGGCTGGGTGAACCCTCCGCAGAGGTGAAAAAGAGACTCCACTGAAAACCAACCCCCCGGGACGGCTACTTTCAAAGAAACGGAAAGTAACAAGTGTTGGTGAGGATGTGGGCAAAGGGAAGCCCTTTGTAAACCGCTGGTGGGAATGAAGAACTTCGGAATGACTGTAGAAACAGAGCGATGTGTCCCCAAGAAACTAAACGGAGGGCCGGACGCGGCGGCTCACACCCGGAACCTCAGCATTTTGGGAGGCTGAGGTGGGAAGATCGCTTGGGCTCAGGGGTTTGAGATCAGCCTGAGCAACACGGTGAAACCCCATCACGACAAAAAAAAAAAAATACAAAAGTTAGCTGGGCGTGACGGTGTATGGCTGTAGTCCCGGCTTCTTGGGAGGCTGACCTGGGAGGATCACGGAAGCCCAGGAGTTCGAGACCAGCCTGGGCAACCTAAGGAGACCCCCCTCACCACAAAAAAAAAAACAAAAAAAAAACGAAGATGAGCTGGGGTTGGTGATGCATGCCTGCAGTACCATAGTCCCGGCTACCTGGGAGGCAGACGTGGGAGGATCACTAGAGCCCAGGAGGTAGTGGCTGTAGTGAGTTGTGATCACACCACTGCCCTCCAGCCAGTGACAGAGTAAGGCCCTGTCTCCAAAAAAAAAAAAAAAAAAAAAAAGAAAGATACTAAACATAGAATTACCATAGGACCCGTGAATTCCATTTCTGGGTATACACCCAAAAGAAAGAAAAACAAGCCGGGTGCAGTGGCTTATGTCTGTAATCCCAACACTTTGGGAGGCCAAGGCAGACGAATCAGATCGAGACCATCCTGGCTAACACGGTGAAACCCCGGCTCTACTAAAAACACAAAAGATTAGCTGAGCGTGGTGATGTGTGCCCGTAATCCCAGCTATTCGGGAGGCCGAGGCAGGAGAATCACTTGAACCTGGGACAGAGGTTGCAGTGAGCCAGCCTGGACTACAAGAGCCAAACTCCATCTCAAAAAAAAAAAGAAAGAAAAAAAAAAAAGCGGGGGTGGGGAAGGAACCTTAGCGCCCACAAATGGACAGACAGATAAAAACAGTGTGGTCCCGAGGTCAGGAGTTCAAGACAAGCCTGGCCAAGATGGTGAAACCTTGTCTCTACTAAAAATTACAAAAAAAAATTAGCCAGGCATGGTGGCACGTGCCTGTAGTCCCAGCTATTTAGGAGGCTGAGGCAGGAGATTTGCTTCAAGCTGGGAGGTAGAGGTTGCAGTGAGCCGAGATCGTGCTGCTGCACTCCAGGCTGGGTGACAGAGGGAGACCGTCTCAAAAAATTAAAAAAAAACAAAAGGAAAAACAGCGTGGTCCCTCCACACAGCAGAATCGGACTCGGCTGTGTAACCAAAGGGAGTCCTGACACGTGTGCTGAGATGGACACAGCAGGGAGATCAGGCTAAGCGACAGAAGCCCGGTACAGGGCGACACACCCTGTGCGATTCCACTCCCAGGTCTCCAGAGGTCTCCGACTCACAGAGGGAGAAAGGATGTGGGGTGCCAGGGACTGGGAGGGGGCGGGGAGTGAGTGTTTCGTGGGGACCATGTCTCAGGGGGAAGGTTAGGACGTTCTGGACACGATGCTGGGGATGGTTGCATAGCAATGGGGATATACTTCATGCTGCTGGGAACTGAGCACTTAAAAATGGCTAGGATGGGAAATTTTGGTAGATGTATTTTATCACCATCCAGAAAAAAAAAAAAAAATAGAGCAACCCTCCTCACCCCTCCCCGACACACACACTCACCACGTCATCCTCATAGCCCCCCGCCAGGACGAGGGAGTACGCTCCGTCATTGCTCCGGCCGTGAATGCCGGCCACGTGGGGCCGATGGACGCCCGACTCGCTGACCTGAGGATGCCACCAAGACACACATGGCGTCCTCTGCAATGTTGCCTCTGAGAAGCTCCACCCGCCCTCCTCCTCCTCCTCCTCCTCCCGCCCCGAGGAGCCAGTGGTCTCACTCTTACGCCAAACGCGTCAGGCCTGTGGCCACCTATTACATGTGTTGCTCGGCCAGAGACAGCCGGAGTTTGAGCCGCACTGTGACAACAGCTGGCGTGAATTCCAGCCCCATCACATGTGCGTGGGGCGACCTCACTGCTGATCTCTCACGTGCCGCATATCAGCTTCTAGAAAGTGGGGGTGACGTGGCTGGGCACAGTGGCTCACGCCTGTAATCCTAGCACTGTGGGAGGCTAAGGTGGGTGGATCACTTGAGGTCAGGGGTTCAAGACCAGCCTGGCCAACGAGGTAAAACCCCGTCTCTACTAATACAAAAATTAGCCAGGCGTGGCAGTGAGTGTCTGAGATTCCCAGCTACTGGGAAGCTGAGACAGGAGAATCACTAGAACCCAGAGAGGGAGGTTGCAGCGAGCCGAGATTGTACCACCACACTCCAGCCTGGGCAGCAAGAGTAAGACTTCATCTCAAAAAGAAAACTGGCCAGGCATGGTAGCTCACACCTGTAATCCCAGGACTTTGGGAGGCTGAGGCAGGCAGATCACAAAGTCAAGAGATCAAAACCATCCTAGTCAATATGGTGAAACCCCGTCTCTACTAAAAATACAAAACTTAGCCGGGCGTGGTGGCGGGTGCCTGTTATCCCAGCTACTCGGGAGGCTGAGGCAGGAGACTCACTTGAACCCGGGAGGTGGAGGCTGCAGTGAGCTGAGATCGTGCCACTGCGCTCCAGCCTGGGGGACACAGCGAGACTCCGTCTCAAGAAAAAACAAAAGAAAGAAAGAAAAAAGAAAAGTGGGATGACGAGTATCTGCTGGCAGAACTGAGTTTTAAATGAGGTTATGATATAAAAGCCAGCTTTCACTAGGCAGGGGGAGGCCCAGCCTGCCACTCACGTCACAGGACACCCCATGCTGCCCCAAGAGGCCCTGGCCTGAGCATGGGGCCCGGGCTGACTGCTGAGCATGGGAGATACAGGGCTGTGCTGGGAGCTCAGTGCGTCTCACACAGGGACAATCCTGCCTCCCAGGGGACACTCAGACTTCTCCAGACGTTTCTGGTTGTCATGACTTGGGAGAACATGGAGTGGGTGGGGGCCAGGGACGCTGCTCAGCACCCCGCAGTGCCCAGGACGGCCCCACCCCAGACAACCATCTGGCTCCAACGTCCCTAGTGCCGAAGTGTCTCCTCTGCTGTGACACGCAGCCCACGCTGACAGCAGCCAGCACTGCCAACGCCGAGTCACAGACGGGGGCTGCCCCAGTCACAGATCACAACCAGGGCTGAGACAGGTCTCTTTCGGCAGATGCCACCTCCTTCCTGGGACAGGAACTTTGGAAATGACCCGACACGCCTCTGAGCAGAGGAGCACCGGTCCCCGCCCCTGAGGAGTGATTTCAGGTCCCCGGTGAAAAGAGGAGCCCAAACCTGCAGGCTTTCCACACCTTTCCTCGGGCAGCCCAGGCACCGCTGGGATCCCGTCACCACCCGGAACCCTGGCTGGCTGAGGCCAGGAGAAACTGTCCCCAGAAAAGCAGGAGGAGCCCCGGGATGCTGCAGGTACCTGGACACGGAACCGCCACATGGTGCCCACGGGGATGCCCGGGATGGGTCCGTAGTGGTTGGACGGGACGATGGTGCACTCCTTGGTGCGGCCCACACATGCCATGCCCTGTCCGAGTCACAGACACAAAGCAACAACAACATGAGCCCCGGCAGGCAGGGAGGGGGAGCGGGCACGTGGGGAGGAGGCCCCGCCTCACCTTGCCCCAGTCCCGCTGTGAGGATGACGTGGCCGATGCCATCTTCGCCTTCTTTTTGCTCTCTCTCAGCCTCTCGCCCGCCAGCACCACCTCGCTGGCATCATTCCGGCACTCGGGGCAGTACCTGGCGAGGTCGGATTGTCACTGCCCACACCACAGACGTGGCTGTCCCTGCCTGGCACCATTACCATCCTGCCCCGTCCACATCACGGGCCACTTGGTACACGAGGCCGTTTACGTTTAAATTCATTCTATCTAGGCGGGGCACAGTGACCCACACCTTGATCCCAGCACTCTGGGAGGCTGAGGCGGGTGGATCACCTGAGGTCAGAACTTCAAGGCCAGACTGCCCAACCTGGTGAAACCCCATCTCTACTAAAAATATAAAAGTTAGCCGGGCACGGTGGTGGGCACCTGTCATCCTAGCTACCAGGGAGGTTGAGGCAGAGGTTGCGGCGAGCCAAGATCCCGCCACGACACTCCAGCCTGGGCCACAGAGCAAGACTCCATCTCAAACAAACAAACAAACAAAAAAAAAAATGAAAGAAAAAGCAGGTTCTCCGTGGGTCTTCCGCTGAGAATTCCACGGATCTTCTAACAGTGAGAGAGACCACGACCTGGGACGTGGGGAAGCCACCGGCAGATTCCACTGGTGCCTTCTCACCGCTGTGGACTCAGTTTCCCCATCTCCACGATGGGGTGCAGGGCAACAAGAGTACGTACTCCTGCACCGGAGGAAGAAATGACCACAAACAGACACGGGTCCTCAGCCCCAGGCTAGCAGGCTGCCTCTTCCCCATCCACATCCGCAGTTACCATCACGTGCACCAGGAACACGGTGGCTTCAGACCGCCTCTCGCGCAAGCCATGAAGCCCTCTGCGCTCTGTTCCCTGTCCAGCCAGAGGTCTCGCCCACTCACGAAACATGGGGAGATTTCCTCACCCCCTTTTTCCTTCTTTAAAGAAATAGAATCTCATTCCCGTCACCCAGGCTGGAGTGCGGTGGCGTAATCACAGCTCACTGCAGCCTCAGCTTCCTGGGCTCCAGCAAGCCCCTGACCTCTGCTTCCAAAGTGGCTAGGACCACAGGTAAGCACCACCACACCCAGCAAGTTTTCCTTAAATTTTTTGTAGAAATGGGGTCTCCAGGCTGGGCGTGGTGGTGCTGGGCGTCCCAGCACTCTGGGAGGTTGAGGCAGGCAGATCACTTGAGGTCAGAAATTTGACACCATCCTGGCCAACATGGTGAAACCCCACCTCTACTAAAAATACAAAAATTAGCCGGGCGTGGTGGCGGGTGCCTGTAATCCCAGCGACCCGGGAGACTGAGGCAGGAGAATCACTTGAACCCGGGAGTCAGAGGTTGCAGTGGGCTGAGATCGCGCCACTGCATTCCAACCTGGGCAACAGAGCGAGACTCTCAAAAAAAAAAAAAAAAGAAAGAAAAAAAGAAAAAGAAAACCAACAGGGTCTCCCTATGTTGCTCAGGCTGGTCTTGAACCCCTGGGTTCCAGTGATCCTCCTGCCTCAGCCTCCCGAAGCACTGGGATTGCAGGTGTGAGCCCCCGGGCCCGCCCCTCGCCTGTTTCTTCTCACTGCCCCTCTGGGGGTCTGTGGAAGGCGACATGGTCTCCCCGCGCCGGGCAGGGCAGGGCCACACTCACCACTCGTCCTCGCTGGGAATGCTGCTGAGGGGCGGCTGCAGGCAGTAGATGTGGAAGGCCATGTCACACTCGTCACACATGAGCTGCTTGTCGGGGTCCTGCCGGCCGCCGCACAAGTGGCAAGCGCAGACCCGGCAGAGCCGGTTCACGTCGTCCTTACAGTGCTTGCAGGACGGCCCGCTCTTCCCTGGGCACGGGGTGGCAGGGTCAGCTCCGGCGGGGCCCAGCCAAGCCAGAGACGGGACAGGAGCCCCCGCCCGTG
This sequence comes from Saimiri boliviensis, assembly GCF_048565385.1. NCBI lineage: Eukaryota > Metazoa > Chordata > Mammalia > Primates > Cebidae > Saimiri > Saimiri boliviensis. The sequence goes on from NC_133462.1 coordinate 41,491,870, forward strand.
CCCACCTCAGAAGACAGGGAAAGGCGGGCTCAGAACTCACGTCTCATGGGGTTGTCAACCATGGGACTCCCTTCGCCAGGACGCTCGATCTTGAAGACTTCATCCACGAAGATGATCCGACAGTCGTTCAGAGAATCATCCCTGCAAGGAACAAGGGTGCTGGAACATTCCGGCTGCCTGACCCCACCGAGGCCTCTACACCTACCCTCGGGGCGCTTGAAAGCCACGGGTCCTCAGGACATTGGATGGGAGGCTTCTAGGAGCCTGGGGCATCAGCTCAGCTACGCCCCCTAGCAATCAAAGCCTCAGAAGCAAGACGAAAACATGGAAACCAGAGTGTCATTGCAGAACTCGCTGGAGACAATGAGTTTAACCTTTGGGTGAGGAGTGTGATGGCTCAGGCCCATTCAACACGACCAGACAAGCAAGACTCATAAAGGTTGGCCGGGCACTGCAGCTCACGCCTGTAATCCCAGCACTTTGGGAGACAGAGGCAGGCAAATCACCTGAGGTCAGGAGTTTAAAGGGTGACACCCCGTCTCTCCTAAAAATTCGAAATTTAGCCATGAGTGGTGGTGCACACCTGTAATCCCAGCCACCTGGGAGGCTAAGGCAGGAAAATCACTTGAACCTGAGAGGCAGACGCTAAAGTGAGCCCAGATGGCCCCACTGTACTCCAGCCTGGGCGACAGAGGGAGATTCCTTCTCATCAAAAAGAAAAAAAAAAAAAAAAAAAAAAGGCAACGTTTGATCCAATGGCCTACATCAAAATACAAGAACTCCTGTGAGTGAAACTGATCCCCCGAGATCAATAAATCGACATCTCCATCAGCAACATCCGAGGGAAACAGAATTTGAGCCGTGAACACACGCTGCGTGTGACATTCTAAATTTTCTAACGAGGACGTTTGAGAGTTAAACATGGGTGGAAGTAATTGGACTATGTCTCATGTAACCCAGTGTAGACAAAAGATTATTTCAACAGGGAATGAATATGAAACGTTATTAATGAGCTACTTTACATTCTTCTTCTGTGCCAGGTCTCTGAAAGCCCCTGTGTATTTTACGCTCACAGTACATTCCAGGTCCTCCTGGCCACGTTTCAAGTCTGGCACATGTGGCTCGTGGCTATGGGACAGTGTGGGAACACATCGACCCGCCAGCTCACAGGTAGCATAGATGTTGGCAGCAAGTGACACCACCTGGACATCGATACAGTCTGGACAGAGCCATCTGTACCCCCTGGGACAAATGACCAGAATTCCTCAACAAATAAAGGGTTAGAGAAAAGGAGGCTGGCCTTGGCCCAGGAGTTCAAGGCTGCAGTGAGCTATGATTGCACCACCGAACTCTGTCTCGGTGACAGAGCAAGACTCCACTTCCAAAAAAAGAAACATTGTTTGTTTTTTGAGACAGAGCCTCTCTCTGTCACCCAGGCTTGAGTGCATGATCTCGGCTCACTGCAACCTCCGCCTCCTGGGTTCAAACAACTCTGCTTCAGCCTCCCAAGTAGCTGGGATTACAGGTGCGCACTACCACACCCAGCTAATTTCTTTGTTTTTGTTTTTGCTTTTTTTGAGACGGAGTTTTGCCCTTGTTACCCAGGCTGGAATGCAATGGCACGATCTCAGCTCACCGCAACCTTTGCCTCCTGGGTTCAAGCAATTCTCCTGCCTCAGCCTCCCGAGTAGCTGGGACTACAGGTGCATGCCACCATGCCCAGCTAATTTTTGCATTTTTAGTAGAGACGGGGTTTCACCATGTTGACCAGGACGGTCTCAATCTCTTGACCTCGTCATCCACCCACCTCGGCCCCCCAAAGTGCTGGGATTACAGGCGTGAGCCACCGCGCCCGGCCTATTTTTTTGTATTTTTAGTAGAAATAGGGTTTCACCATGTTAGCCAGCTGGTCTGGAACTCCTGACAAAGTGAGACACCCACCTCGGCCTCCCAAAGTGCTGGGATTACAAGCATCAGACACCACACCCGGCCAAACAAACATATTCTAAGGCTGGGTGTCGTAGCTCATACTCATAATCCCAGCACACCGTGGGAGGCTGAGGCAGGGGGATCACTTGAACTTCAAAGTTCAAGACCAATCTGGGCAACGTAGAAAGACCCCCATCGCTACTAAAAAAAAAAAAAAAATGCTAGACATGGCGGTTCACGCCTGTGGTCCCAGCTACTTGGGAGGCTGAGGTGGGAGGACTGCTTGAGCCCAGGTTGGGGCTACAGTGAGCTTAGAGCTTGTCACTGTATGCCAGACTAAGCCACAGAGCAAGATCCTATCAAAAAAAAAAGAGAAAAAGAAAAGAAAAACGTGACCAAAACAAAACTGTCTTACGCACCGTGCGATGGCTCAGGCCTATAGTCCCAGCACTTTGGGAGGCCAAGGCAGGTGGATCACCTGAGGTCAGGATCACTGGAACACGGGAGGCTGAGGTTGCAGTGAGCTGAGGTCAGGACACTGCACTCCAGCCTGGGTAACAGAGTGAGACTCTGCCTCAAAAAAATAAATAAAAATAACTGTCTTATTCTTGCTGTACAAATAAATGAGCAGGGAAAGGCCTAAGGTCCTAGTAATAAAATTGGCAAAGATTCACAAAAATGAAGAGAAAACACATAAATTACCAGTATCAGAATAAAACAGGGATCTCACTAGATTCTCGGCCATCAGAGAATAAAGAAATACAAACGACTTGATGTTCAGAGAAACCAGCTAATTCCCCAAAACCCACAAAGTACTTAAGCTCAACCACGATGAAACAGCCCAGACAGTCCTATAACCATCGAAGAAATTCAATTCATAAACGTTCCCCCAAAAGACACCTCCAGATCTCCATGACCACTAAAGATTTTTTTTTTCCAAGACAGAGTCTCGCCCTGTTGTCCAGGCTAGAGTACAATGGCACAATCACAGCTCACGGCATCCTCCGCCTCCCGGGTTCAAGTGATTCTCCTGACTCAGCTCCTGAGTAGCTGGGACTGCGGGTGCACACCAGCACGCCCAGCTAATTTTTGCATTTTTAGTAGAGGCGGGGTTTCACCATGTTGGCCAGGCTGGTCTCCAACTCCTGACCTCAAGTGATCTGTCTGCCTCAGCCTCTCAAACTGCTGGAATTACAGGCGTCCGCCACTCTGCCCGGACCATGAGCTCATTAAAGAATTCTATGAATGCCGGGCGCAGTGGTTCACGCCTGTAATCCCAGCACTTTGGGAGGCCGAGGCAGGTGGATCACGAGGTCAAGAGATCGAGACCATCCTGGCCAGGGTGAAACCCCGTCTCTACTAAAAACGCAAAAATTAGCCAGGTGTGGCGGCATGCGCCTGTGGTCCCCGCTACTCGGGAAGCTGAGGCAGAAGAATCACTTGAACCCAGGAGGCAGAGGTTGCAGTGAGCTGAGATTGCACTCCAGCCTGGTGACAGAGCAAGACTCCATCTCAAAAAAAAAAAAAAAAAGAATTCTATGAAATATTTTAAAAATGATTAACTTAAATTTTACAGTCTCTTCTGGAAGACAGAGAAAGGCACAAACACTTTCCAGCTCATGTTATGAGGCGAGTATTCAGCAAACCAACAAAGATCAATCAAAACAGGAAAACTACAGACCGCTGTGTCTTACTTGGTCCAATAAATCCTCTACTGACCGCAAGAAGGGGCTCACACCTATAATCCCAGCACTTTGGGAGGCCAAGACGGGCAGATCACCTGAGGTCAAGAGTTCAAGATCAGCCTGGCCAACATGGAGAAGCCGCCCTCTACTAAAAATACAAAAATTAGCTAGGTATGATGATGCTGGCCTGTAATCCCAGCTACTCAGGAGGCTGAGGCAGGAGGATCCCTTGCATCCAGGAGGCGGAGGTTGCAGTGAGCAGAGATGGAGCCACTGCACTCCAGCCTGGCTGACAGAGCAAGACTCCATCTCAAAAAAAATTAGTCACCAGCATTTAAAAATCAGATTCCGGCCAGGCACGGTGGCTCATGCCTGTAATCCCAGCACTTTGGGAGGCCGAGGCGGGCGGATCACAAGGTCAAGAGATCGAGACCATCCTGGCCAACATGGTGAAACCCCGTCTCTACTAAAAATACAAAAATTAGCTGGACGTGGTGGCATGTGCCTGTAGTCCCAGCTACTCCGGAGGCTGAGATGGGAGAATTGCTCGAACCCGGGAGGCGGAGGTTGCAGTGAGCTGAGGTCACGCTACTGCACTCCAGCTTGGTGCTTGGCGACGGAGCAAGACGCTGTCTCAAAAAAAAAAAAAAAAAAAAAAAAAAAAAAATCAGATTCCATGTAACAATCCAGATAGTTTGTTTCTCAGAAAACCTCAGGCTCAGAACTGCCCCTAGCAGAGAAAAAAATGCCAGTTCCACAACCACACCCTGGCCACACCCTGGAGACCCAGACCCAGGAGGCTCCCGTAGCCCCAGCCACTCCTATCCCTGCCCTGCAGCTCACTGACCTCCCTGCCGGGCCGCACGTGTGCCATCAACATCCCCACCCAGGACCTGTACTTGGAACAGCGTTGCCCAGACGCTCGGGTTTATAGACAACGTCACGGGCTATCACTCAGCCACAAAGGAAGGAAATGCCGACCAGGTTACAACGCTATGCACCTCAAGGACATCACGCTCAGTGACGTCAGGGAGCAGATGCCCAAGGACAAACCCCGTGTGGTCCCATTCCTAGGGGTCGCCCCGAGTCATCAGATTCACAGAGATGGAAGGTAGGATGCGGGGTGACCGGGGCTGGGGGGTGAGTGTTTCATGGGGTCAGAGTTTCAGTCTGGGAAGAAGAGAAACTGCTGGAGATGGCTGCATAACAACGTAAGTGCAATTAATGCCACTAAACTGTAAACTTAAACACGGTTCAAATGGGCAATTTTCAGATGGGCGCGGTGGCTCACACCTGTAATCCCAGCACACTGGGGGGCCAAGGCAGATGAATCACTTGAAGTGAGGAGCTCAAGACCAGCCTGGCCAACATGGTGAAACTCCGACTCTACTAAAATAAAATACAGCCAGGTGCGGTGGCTTACGTTCGTAATCCCAGCACTTTGGGAGGCCGAGGCGGGTGGATCACGAGGTCAAGAGATCGAGACCATCCTGGTCAACATGGTGAAACCCTGTCTCTACTAAAAATACAAAACATTAGCTGGGCGTGCTGGCGCATGCGTGCAGTCCCAGCTACTTGGGACGCTGAGGCAGGAGAATCACTTGAACCTGGGGTATGGAGGTTGCAGTTAGCAGAGATCGCGCCACTGTACTCCAGCCTGGTGACAGAGTGAGACTCCGTCTCAAAAAAAAAATAAAGTACACTTTCTGTTATATACAGTTTATCTCACACACACACACACACACACACACACACACGAGGCAAGGAAGAACATGGCTCTGCAAAACGTTTCTGCAAAGGGCCAGAAAGAAGTATTTTTAGCTTTGGAGGCCACAGAGTGTCTGTGGCAACTACGAAACTCTGCCCTTATAACACAAAAAAGCAACCACAGGTAGTAAGATGAAAATGGGCGTGGCTATGTCCCAATAAAACTTTATTTGTCCCAGCAGGCAGAGGCCCGGAGCGGGCCGGGGACGGCAATTTGCCTCTCCTAAACCGGGCCGGGCGCAGTGGCTCAAGCCTGTAATCCCAGCACTTTGGGAGGCCGAGGCAGGTGGATCACGAGGTCAAGAGATCGAGACCATCCTGGTCAACATGGTGAAACCCCGTCTCTACTAAAAACACTAAAAATTAGCTGGGCATGGTGGCACGTGCCTGTAATCCCAGCTACTCGGGAGGCTGAGGCAGGAGAATTGCCTGAACCCAGGAGGCGGAGGTTGCGGTGAGCCGAGATCGCGCCATTGCACTCCGGCCTGGGTAAGAAGAGCAAAACTCGGTCTAAAAAAAAAAAAAAAAAAAAAACCAAATGGTTTGATGTGTATGTTTATCAGAACGTTCCAGCAAAGTACTGGTTACGGTGGTGTCGCCAGAAAGGGGAACTGGGTGACCAGGTAAAGGAGGGAGAATCTTCACGTGTGGTCTTGGGTGCTTTCTGAAATTTGACCCAGTAAATGGGACCTGTTCACCAAATTTGAAAGAAACAAGAGAAAAAGGAAGCTTGACAACTGTGCCTGTCAGGGACGGGGGGTGACAGACGGTTTCCTGGGCAGAGGTTGGCCTTAGATCCTTAGCAGTGAGCAGAGCAAGGACTGGACGCCAGAGGGGAGGCAGGGAGGCCAGGCCAGAGGCCAAGGGCGTTGCACACACAGCACTGGCCGGATGGCTTCAGACCCACTCCGGGGACCCTGAAAGGGGCTGGGCAGCCAGGAAGGGTGGAAAGGAGAGACAGCGGCCTGGCCCCAGGACTGTGAGACTCACCCGAGTACCACGTTGGCGTAGAGTTCCCGTGCCGTCCTGGTCTCACGCTTCCTGGAGATCTCCGCGTCATACCAGAAGCCCCGCTCCTTGGGGTTGTCGGGGTTGTAGTTGAGCATGACCACCTGGCCCACCTCCAGGTCCTGCCACTTGATGATGGTCCGGGCGCGCGCTCGAACGTCCCTGGAGCTCATCTGGACCACGCCGTTCTCCGGGTAGCTGGGAGGAAAGCCCCGGCCTGAGATCCCACGGTAACACCAAGCCTGGTTCCCGCCACCCGTAACAGTGAGCAGAGGCCCCCCTCCCAACGGGCTCATTTGCTGGTGTTGAGAACACACAGCTATATAAGACATGTTCCAGGTACAGAATTGTTATGGGTTCCCCATGCCCCCTGCAAAAAGGGATGTTTAAGCCCTGATCCCCAGCACCCACAAAGAGGACCGTTTTTGAAAACGGGGTTGCTGCAGGTAGAACCTTTGCAGATGAAATCGTATCAACATGAGACCACACTGCAGTAGGGTGGGCCCCAATCCAACAGGACTGGTGTCTTTGGAACAAGAGGAGAGGCCAGGCGTGGTGGCTCACCTGAAGTCAAGCTCAAGAACAGCCTTACCAACACAGCGAAAACCCATCTCTACTAAAAATACAAAAATTAGCCGGGCATGGTGGCAGGTGCCTGGAATCCCAGCTACTTGGGAGGCTGAGGCAGGAGAATCATTTGCACCTGGGAGGCAGAGGTTGCAGCGAGCCAAGATCTCGCCACTGCACTCCAGCCTGGGCAACCGAGAGAGACTGTCTCAAAAAATTAAAATTAAAATTAAATTAAAAATACAAAATTTAGCCAAGTATAGTGGTGGGCGCCTGTAGTCCCAGTTACTCAGAAGGCTGAGGCAGGAGAATCCCTTGAACCCGGGAGGCGGAGGTTGCCATGAGCCGAGATCACGCCCCAGCACTCCAGCCTGGCGACAGAGTGGAAGGGCCCAGTAAACACTTGTGTAAGGACTGGAGATTGACGTCAGGGTAGGAAGAGAGAGAAAGAAGACAAACCTGGAAGAAGGAATAAGACAGAAAATCTGGGCTGGGCACATGGCTCACGCCTGTAATCCCAGCACTTTGGGAGGCTGAGGCGGGCGGATCACGAGGTCAGGAGATTGAGACCATCCTGGGTTACACAGTGAAACCCTGTCCCTACTAAAAATTTAAATAAATAAATAAATAAGTAAATAACATCAGCTGTGCGTGGGCGTGGTGTCATGCACCTGTAGTCCCATCTACTCGGGAGACTGAGCAGGAGAACTGCTTGAACCCGGGAGGTGGAGGTTGCAGTGAGCCAGGACAGCACTACTGCACTCCAGCCTGGGCGACAGAGTGAGACTTCATCTCATATATAAAAAAAAAAAAAAAAAAGAAAACACCACCACCAGAAAAACCGATGGAGTGGCAGTTTTAACAGCTGAGCCGAGCAGACCTCTCTGAGGAGACCCAGGAGGGAGCAGCCGGCTTCAGGTCCCCAGGCTGGTCCCCGAGTGGGCAGCCTTGTGTGCCCGTTTAGGAACACGAGGGTGGGGCCCCAGACCCTGATTGCCATCTCAAGACAGTGCCAAGCTCTGGCGGTGAGCCACAGACCCCGAGTGCCCAGGCCCGCCCCGCCGGCAGGACTCACTCATCGTATTTCACGTGGTAAATGACATCTTCCTCCAGCGCTGGGCTGGCCGTGGAGCTGCAGGGCTCGTCCCGGGAGGGGGCCTTCCGCGTCACCCGGACTACTTGAGCCTCAAACCACGCCCCCATGTTCGTGTCCCGAGCATCGACGTACTCATTGACCTGCAGGGAACGAGGGGACGCTGGCATCCCCCTTGGTCCTTGGACGCTGGGATGCTCCGGAACCGGGGTTCACACTCGAATGCCCACAGCAGGGTCAGTCTTCGAGGCTGGGAACCACCACCCATGAGAAACCCGGCTCAGCACGATGACAGGGATGTGGGGCCGGGGGCACGGACTGTCTTAACAAAGGCCCCTGCTGCTCGGCTTCAGCCACAGCTGCTGGGAGGCCCCGAGACACCAGAGCTGCCCATTTGTCAGGAGAAGCTGGAAATCCAGGCCGGGCGTGGTGGCTCACACCGGGAATCCCAGCACTCTGGGAGGCTGAGGCATGGGGATCGCTTGTGCCCGGAATTCAAGATGAGCCTGGGCAACATAGTAAGACCCTGTGTCTGCTAAAAAATAAAAAGACTGGGTGCTGTGGCTCACAATAATCCCAACACTTTAGCAGGCTGAGGCGGGAGGATCACTTGACATCAGGAGTTCCAGACTAGCCTGGCCAACATGGTAAAATCCCGTCTCTACAAAAAATAGGAAAATTAACAGGGTATGATGGCGCACGCCTGCAATCCCAGCTACTCAGGAAGCTGAGACAGGAGAATTGCTTGAACCTGGGAGGTGGAGGCTGCAGTAAGCCAAGACTGCACCACTGCACTCCAGCATGGGAGAGTGAGACTGTGTATTAAAAAATAAAACAGGGGCTGGGCCCGGTGGCTCACACCTGTAATCCTAACACTTTGGGAGGCTGAGGTGGGTGGATCACCTGAGGTCAGGAGTTCAAGACCAGCCTGGCCATCATGGTGAAACCCCATCTTAAGAAAAATAAAATAAAATAGGCCTGCCACCGTGGCTCACACCTGTAATCTCAGCACTTTGGGAGGTTGAGGTGGGCGGATCATGAGGTCAGGAGTTCGAGACCAGCCTGGCCAATATGGTAAAACCCCATCTCTACTAAAAATACAAAAAATTGGCTGGGTGTGGTGGTGCACACCTGTAATCCTAGCTACTGGGGAAGCTGAGACAGGAGACTCACTTGAATCCGAGAGACGGAGGTTGTAGTGAGTCAAGATCCCACCACTGCACTACAGCCTCGGTGATAGAGCAAGACTCCATCTCAAAAAATAATAATAATAAAGTAAAATAAATAAAATAAAATAGGGCCGGGCGCGGTGGCTCACGCCTGTAATCCCAGCACATTGGGAGGCCGAGGCGGGCGGATCACGAGGTCAAGAGATTGAGACAATCCTGGCCAACATGGTGAAATCCCATCTCTACTAAAAATACAAAAAAATTAGCTGGGCGTGGTGGTGTTCGCCTGTAGTCCGAGCTACTCAGAAGTCAGTGAGGCAGGAGAATTGCTTGAACCTGGGAGGCAGAGGTTGCAGTGAGCTGAGGTCATGCCACTGCACTCCAGCCTGGTGCCTGGTAACGGAGTGAGACTGCGTCTCAAAAAAATAAATAAATAAATTGAAATAAAATAGGGCAGGCGCAGAGGCTGACATCTGTAATCCTAACGCTTTGGGAGGCCCAGGCAGGAGGCTCACAAGGTCAGGAGATCGAGACCATCCTGGCCAACATGGGGAAACCCCGTCTCTACTAAAAACACAAAAATGAGCCAGGCCTGGTGGCATGTGCCTGTAATCTCAGCTTCTCGGAAGGCTGAGGCAGAAGAATCACTTGAACATGGGAGGCAGAGGTTACAGTGAGCCGAGATCACACTACTGCACTCCAGCCTGGACAACAGAGCAAGACTCCATCTCTAAATAAATAAATAAACAAATAAATAAAATCAGCTGGGCATGGTGGCACACGCCTATTATACCAGCTACTCAGGAGGCTGAGGTGGGAGGATCACTTGAGCCCAGGAGTTCAAGGCTGCAGTGAGCTGATTCCGCCACTGCACTCCAGGCTGGGTGACAAAGTGAGACCCTCTCAAAGAAAGAAAAAAAATAAAAACACTGGAAACCCAGATCTTTCTGTGGCATTTCCTGATCTTAGGTAGGTGGTGGCCGCAATTCAGAAATGTCACAGGCACTGCAAGGTTCACACGTGCAGGCCCCCACACAGGACCCTGCTCTGGGGGGCCACCAAGGAATCCCAGGGTACCATGTCCCCCTCAAGGAACAAGCAGGAAACCACCCCTTGGCCATCCTGCCCACCCGGAGCTGGAGAGGGGTATGGGAAGCCCCTCCCGTGGGCCCTGGGTACGCAAAGACCAGAACGGCAGGGAGAACGTCCGACCCCAGACGGGCTGCGGAGAGGAGGCTCACCTTGTACAACCCCAGCTCCGTCTCATCCCACACGTCTTTGTCCACCAGGCCCGCTTTGCTGTCCGTCTCAGCGGCCGCCTCGCCGTGGGTGGAGGACTTGTCCGACTCACTCTGGCCCAGGCAGCACCCAGAGTCGGTGTCGGAGAGTTCAGAGTCCCGCTCCTTGGCGCTGTGGGGAAGCACGAGGCTCTGGCGGACCAGGAGCTGAATGGTGTCGTTCAGGCGGACCTCATAGTCAAAGAGAGTGTGGCCATCCTCCATCTGCAGGGACATCAGAGGCAGAGGATGTTCGGCCACCAAGCGCCAGGCGGGCGTCTGTGGGTGCCAGTCATGAACCAAAAGCTGAGTCCCCACCCTCGTAGGGGGGACGATCTAGATCAAAGGGCCATGAGACCTGGACCATGCCACGGGCAGTCCCGCTCACCAGTGGCATGGCAGCCCCTCCCGTCAGGGCCCTGGGCCCCTCTAGCAAAGGCTGCTGCTACCACCTGCAGGGTGCACCCAGGGGCACAAAAGATCATCGAGGGGGCACCACGCACACACCAGGGTCTCGGGAGTTTCTCCTCCTTTGTGTTTACGGCAGCTTTTGTGTGACAGCGAACGTGTGTCACCTCCATCCCTGGTTCTCAACCAAACACAATTCAGACCCCGGGGGATGCTGGGCCACGTCTGGGACATCTGTGGTTGTCCCCACTGGGGGAAGCCCCTGGCATGGAGTAGGTGAGGGCCAGGGTCGCCACTGAGCACCCTGCAGTACCCGGGACAGCCCCACTGTCCAGTGCCCAGAGGGAGAGACCCTGTCCCGCCCGGTCGGCAGGAGGCACGTGCCAGCATCATGAGCTTTCTGGGTAAGGCTCCAGCTCCAATCACATCCGCCACGGCAGCTCTGCCGACCCTCAGCCAGCTTTTATCCTAATGCCCTCATCCCCTGGGGCCCATCCCCAGCCTGGCTCCACAGCCTGCCCCCAGGTCTCCTGGCTCAGCAGGTGTGCAAGGAGGAGCTCATCACCTGAGCCCTACCTGGCGGACGGAGAAGCCACGGCATTTTGTCGGAAGCCACCCCTCCACACTCCACCAGCACCCGACAAGGACCCCTCCTGGTGGTTTGCCAACTAGATGCCCCCCAGAAAACAAGTTCCTCTGCCCTGGCACCATGGACACTGGGGCCAGGTCCTGGATCATTCTCTGGGGTGGGGCCGTCCTGGCCACCGTCCCGACCTGAGCAGCATCCCTGGCCCCCACCTACTCCACGCCAGAACTCCCCATACTTGTGACAACCACAGATGCCCCCAAACATCATCCAGTAGTACGTGGAGGGTAAAAAAAAAAACACCCTGGGTGAAAACCCCTGGTTAGGGATTCCACAGATCCCCAAGAGACTTTTTTTTTGAGATGGAGTCTCACTCTGTCACCCAGGCTGGAGTGCAGTGATGAGGTCTCGGCTTGCTGCAACCTCCGCCTCCAGGGTTCAAGCGATTCTCCTGCTTCAGGCTCCCAAGTAGCCGGGACAACAGGCGCGCCACCACACCCAGCTAATTTTTGTATTTTTAGTAGAGACGGGTTTCACCGTGTTGGCCAGGCTGGTCTCGATCTCTTGACCTTGTGATCCACCACACCCGGCCGAGACGCCTTATCCCATGATGCTCTGTCCTGCTAAGGTCTCAGGAGGCTGCACACATTGAAACCCACACACTGAGTGGGGAGGAAGGAGGCGAATCCTAGGAGCTGGGAGTCCCCCTGGTTTCTACCGTCTGCCCCGCCAGGAGTTTATCTTGGTGCTTGGTGTGAGCGGGATTGGACTCAGTTGGTCTCCATGCAATTAACACAGATTTTTTCAGCCTCAGCATGGCTGAAATAAGGGCTGACCACTCTGGGGTGGGGCAGGTCTCTCCCTTCGTGTGCTGGACAGTGGGGCCATCCTGGGCACTGCAGAGGGCTGGGCAGCATCCCTGGCCTCCACCCCGTCATGACAACCACAGATGTCCCTCAGACATCACCACGTGTCTGGTTCAGGAGTATCCTTAGGCAAAGGGAAGAGAAAGACAGAAAGGGAACGTCAGGTCTTCCCGATTCCACCCCTTGGGGTTCCAAGGCCTGAGGGCTGTTCATATGCAAACAGCGTCGGGGTCCCGGGGAAGGCCAAGGCCCTTCTCTGCAGGCTTTCTTTCTTTGCTCACCATTAACCTGAGAACGTGATGAAGGCTGACGACTCTTTTCCAGAAAAAAATTTCTTTTTCTTGCTGAGATGGAGTCTCGCTCTGTTGCCTAGGCTGGAGTGCAGTGGCGCCATCTCAGCTCACTGCGACCTCCGTCTCCCGGGTTCGAGCAATTCTTGTGCCTCAGCCACCTGAGCAGCTGGGACTACAGGTGTGAGCTACCACGTCTGACTTACTTGTTTTGTTTTTGATAGAGATGGTGTTTGCCGTGTTGGCCAAGCTGCTCTCAAACTCCTAAGCTGAAGGGATCCATCCATCTCGGGCCAAGCCCGAGCCACTGTACCTGGCTTGATTTTTTTTTTTTTTTTAGAAACAATCTCACTTGCCCAGGATGGAGAGCACTGACACAATCATAGCTCACTGCAGCCTCGAACCCTGGGATCAAGCGATCCTCCTGCCTCAGACTCTTGAGTAGCTGGGACCACAGGCACACATCACCTATGCCCAGATAATTTTTTGTAGAGATGTGGTCTGGCTGTGTTGCCCTGGCTGGTTTTGAACTCTTGGGCTCAGCCAAGCGATCCTCCAGCTTCAGAAAAACCCATTTGAACACGTACACACCCACCCACCTGCAGCTACAACGGTTTCAAGGGCTGCTCCGAAACCCACAGTGGACGTCGAGGGGCTGCTTCAGCCGCTCTGTTCTCCCAGTGAGCACTGAGTGCCTCCAACACGCTGGGGGCTGACCAGGTGCCACGAGGCGGCTCAGGACCTGCTCTCCAACACAGAGCAGCTGGTTTTGGGGAGAGGTGACACAGATGGAGAGGAAGAGGCGCGTCAACCTGTACACCACGTTCACACGGCGTCACTCACAACAGCCAGAGGGTGGAAGCAACCCAGGAGTCCATCAACAGGTCGGTGGATCAGCACCACGTGGCCATTCGACTCAGTCTGGGCCCGGGCTGACGCCTGTCACCCCAACACTTTTGGAGGCCAAAGAGGGCGGATCACCTGAGGTCAGGAGGTCAAAACCAGCCTGGCCAACGTGGTGAAACTCCGTCATTACTAAAAATGCAAGAATTAACTGGGCCTGGTGGTACATGCCTGTGATCCCAGCTACTCCAGAGGCTGAGGCAGGAGAATCACTCGAACCTGGGAGGCAGAGGTTGCAGTGAGCAGAGATTGTATCATTACACTTGGCCTGGACAACAGAGCAAGACTCTGTCTTAAAAAATAAAATAAGCCGGTTGGGTGCGGTGGCTGACACCTGTAATCCTAGCACTTTGGCAGGCAGAGGTGGGTGGATGACCTGAGGTCAGGAGTTCAAGACCAGCCTGACCAACATGGAAAAACCCCATCTATACTAAAAATGCAAAATAATCCGGGCATGTTGGCACATGCCTATATACTCCCAGCCACTCAGGGGGCTGAGGCCAGAGAATTGCTTGAATGTAGGAGGTAAAGGTGGCAGTGAGCCGAGATTGAGCCACCGCACTCCAGCCAGGGCAACAAAAGGAAAACACCGTCTCAAAATAAATAAAATAAAATAAAATAGGACTCAGCCATCAAAAGGAGCAAGGCTGTGACCCAGGCCACAGCGCGCATGCACCTTGAGGACGCCACATTCAGTGAGAAACGCCAGACACGAAAGTCCACGTGGTGCGTGATCCTGTTTTTTATGAAATTTCCAGGACAGGCCAAGCCACAGAGGCAGGACGGAGATTTCAGGGTTCCAGGGGCTGCGGGAAGGGAAGCAGAAAAATGAGGCAGTAGCTGCGACAGGGTGCAGGGTCTCTTTTCAAGGTAACAGAACGTTTTTTGTGTTTTTTTTTTTTTTGAGACGGAGTTTCGCTCTTGTTACCCAGGCTGGAGTGCAATGGCGCGATCTCGGCTCACCGCAACCTCCGCCTCCTGGGTTCAGGCAATTCTCCTACCTCAGCCTCCTGAGTAGCTGGGATTACAGGCACATGCCACCATGCCCAGCTAATATTTTGTATTTTTAGTGGAGACGGGGTTTCACCATGTTGACCAGGATGGTCTCGATCTCGACCTCATGATCCACCCGCCTCGGCCTCCCAAAGTGCTGGGATTACAGGCTTGAGCCACCGCGCTCGGCCCCAGAATGTTTTAAAATAGACTGCAGTGACAATGACACAATGAAGAACGCACCTGATCTGTGCGCTGTAACTGGGTGAACTGCCAGGATGTACTAAAACTGTTATTTAAAACATGAAGCAGGCCAGGCACGGTGGCTCACGCCCGTAATCCCCACACCTTGGGAGGCCAAGGCAGGCAAATTCACGAGGTCAGAAAATTGAGACCATCCTCACGCAGTGAAACCCGTTCTCTACTAAAAACAAAAAAATTTTTAAAAAAAAATTAACCATGTGTGGTGGCGCAGGCCTGTAAGCCCACCTACTCAGGAAGCTGAGGGGGGAGAATTGCTTGAACTCAGAAGGCGGAGGGTGCAGTGAGCCGAGATCATGCCACTGCTCTTCAGCCTGGGCAACAGAGTGAGACTTTGTCTCAAAAAATAAAAAGAAAATAAAGTTTATTAATTTGTTTAAAAAGGGCGCTGGGCACCGTGACTTACTCTGTAATCCCAGCATTTGGGGAGGATGAGATAGGCAGATCACTTGAGGCCAGGAGTTCCAGACCAGCCTGGGCAACATCACCAAACCCTGTCTCTATTAAAAGTACAAAAATTAGCCGGGCGTGGTGGTGGGTGCCTCTAATCCCAGCTACTCAAGAGGCTGAGGCAGGACAATCACTTGAACCCGGGAGGTGGAGGTTGCAGTGAGCTAGGATCGCACCACTGCACTCCACCCTGGGTGACAGAACAAGACTCCGTCTTAAAAAAAAAAAAAAAAGTGAAACGCAGCGGCTCACGCCTGTATTCCAATACTTTGGGAGGCCAAGGGGGCCGGATCACAAGGTCAGGAATTCAAGACCAGCCTGGCCAATATGGTAAAACCCTGTCTCTACTAAAAATACAAAAAAAAAAAAAAAAAAAAAAGAAAACACTTAGCCTGGCGTGGTGGCAGCCACCTGTAATCCCAGCTACTTGGGAGGCTGAGGCAAGAGAACCGCTTGAACCTGGGAGGTGGAGGTTGTAGTGAGCTGAGATCACGCCACTGCACTCCAGCCTGGGTGACAGAGCAAGACTCTGTCTCGAAAAAAAAAAAAGGGTGGGGGAGACAAGCCCAGTGCCCCCAGTATCACTGGGGTAGGGAGGGCAGCATGGGACAAGGCACACGACACTCAGAGGCATGGACAGGGCACTCATCTGCATCCGGGACCAGCCCGTCTGTGGCCGGGCACAACCCTCTTGCCAAAGCTGACATCTGGGGTGGGATCGCTCTCTGGGGTGGGGCCGCCCTGGGCCCTGCTGGGTGCTTGGCCTCTACCCACTCCACGTGAGGAGCACCTGAGTCATGAATGTCGCCAGACATCCCCAGGGTCCCCTGGAGGATAGAATCACCCGCAGTGAGCACCCAAGCTACAGCGGCCCTCACGTGCGTCTGAAGGCCACGTGCGCGGAGGGGCAGCCGCTCACCCTGTGTTCAAAACACCGTTATTTGCCAGAAACAGCCTGAGCAACCTGAGCGCCAGCCAGCAGGAGGGGCGGACAGGCCACACTCACAGCTCAGCTGCACGGGGCAGCTAGGGGCAGCTAAGCAGAGGGGCTTCGGCGCACACGGAGGGAAAGCAGCCCACCTCCGGGAACAGGAAACAGTCCCAGCCCCACCCAGACAGAGGACAAGTCGGGCGCACAGCCCTGGGCGGCCTGGAGAGCGGGTGGCCAGCAGGGTGGTGGGGGCCAGGTGGGCCACAAACCAAGTGACCTGGACAGTGGAAGGCAGCAGGAGGAGCACACGGAGGCAGGAGGGGCCAGGCGGTCAGACTCTGTCATGCCGGACTCGGACAGAGGCCAAGTGGAGGAGGAGAGGGACTCAGAAGGGGAGGCAAGGCCGATGAGAACTGGCAGCGGGTGGGCACGGGGGCGAGGGCTATGGACTGGGCAGCCAGGCTGGTGGGTAGTCCCTGACCTGCAGGAGCAGCTGGGGCAGCTAGGCCTGCACCACACCCTGTCCCCCTCTTGTCTGTTGCCAGGGATGGCATCCATGCCACCTCACTGGGCCTGACCACCCACCCCCTCCA
Source organism: Saimiri boliviensis (assembly GCF_048565385.1). NCBI lineage: Eukaryota > Metazoa > Chordata > Mammalia > Primates > Cebidae > Saimiri > Saimiri boliviensis. Next base: position 41,508,646 of record NC_133462.1, read on the forward strand.
TGACTTCAGCCCTTCCGGCCCTGGAATGGTGAGGCAGAAGCACCCTGCTTAGGTAGGCTACACAGGACAGACAGGAAGCGTTTCCCAGTACAACTGTGTGAACGGGGGGCCGGGCGCAGTGACTCACACCTGTAATCCCAGCACTTTAGGAGGCCGAGGTGCACGAGGTCAGGGGTTCAAGACCAGTCTGGCCAAGATGATGAAACCCTGTCTCTACTAAAAACACAAAAATTAGCCGGGCATGGTGGCCAGAGCCTGTAATCCCAGTTACTCGGGAGGCTGAGGCAGGAGAATCGCTTCAACGTGGGCGGCCGTGGCGGCAGTGAGCCGAGATCTCAGCACCGCACTCCAGCCTGGGCAAAAAACTCTGTCTCAAAAAAGAGACAGGCAAACAGGGCAGGGAGGTGAACCTGGCCCAGGCTGGCACAAAGTCCTGACCCCCACAACACAACTCACAAGCTGGCTAGGCTGCCTCCTGACGCCTGGAACTTTCCAGATCGGCCCCAAAGCGGGCAGGAGGAAGCTTGCACAACCCGAAGCGGGAGGAGGAAGCTTGGTTATTAAGTTCTGACTCCACAGGTGAGAGGGAACACGGTGAGTAAGGCAGTCATTGTTCTAAAGTTGTAAAGGGCCAGACACAGTGACTCATGCCTGTAATCCCAGCACTTGGGTAGGCTGAAGGTGTAGGAGTTCAAGACCAGCCTGGCCAACATGGCAAAACCACGTCTCTACTAAAAACACAAAGTTAGCCGGGCAAGGTGACAGGCGCTTGTCTTCCCAGTTACTCGGGAGGCTGAGGCACAAGAATTGCTTAAACCCAGGAGGCAGAGTTTCCAGTAAGCTGAGATTGTGCCACTGCACCCCAGTCTGGGCAACAGAGCAAGACTCTGTCTCAAAAAATTAAAATAGGCCGGGCATAGTGGCTCACGCCTGTAATCCAAGCACTTTGGAGGCCAAGGCGGGCAGATCACCTGAGGTCGGGAGTTCAAGACCAGCCTGACCAACATGGTGAAACCCTGTCTTAAAAAAAAAAAATCATTAATTAAAAAAATAAATAAATTAAATATAAAATATAAAATAAAATAGGGCCAGGTGCAGTGGCTCACACCTGGAATCCCAGCACTTTGGGAAGCTGAGGTGGGCAGATCACCTGAGGTCAGGAGTTCAAGATGACCCTGGCCAATACGGTGTAACCCCATCTCTACTAAAAATACACAAATTTGCCGGGCATGGTGACAGGGACCTGTAATCCCAGCTACTTGGGAGGCTGACTCAAGAGAATCTTTTGAACCAGGAGGCAGAGGCTGCAGTGAGCTGAGATCGTGCCACTGCACTCCAGCCTGCGTGACACAGCAAGACTCACTCTCAAAAAAAAAAAAAAAAATCAAAAACCACAAAATTAAAACACAGGTACCCTCTGACTCAACTCCACTCCAAGGAATTGAGGCCATCACCCATGTGTGCAAAGATGTGGGTGGAGGAGGATGTTCACTGCAACTTTGTATCTAACGGCAAAAATAAATAACCAAATAGCTCAGCAACATGAATAAATTTGTAAATAAGTTTCAGTATATCCAGATGAAAGGTCTTGCCCAAAGCCATTGCAAGAACTAGGAAATTACAGCGGCATTACCGGACCATCGCAAAGCTGTTAAACGGAAAAACTCGTGGCTGTGTACGATGGTTCACGCCTGTAATCCCAGCACTTTGGGAGGCTGAGGCGGGTGGATCAAGAGATCAGGAGTTCGAGACCAGCCTGGCCAAGATGGTGAAACCCCCGTCACTACTAAAAATGCAAAAATTAGCCCGGTGCCTGTCTGTAATCCCAGCTACTCGGGAGGCTGAGGCAGGAGAATGGCTTGAACCCTGGAGGCGGAGGTTGCAGTGAGCCGAGATCGCGCCATCGCACACTCCAGCCTGGGTGAGAGGGCGAGACTCCATCTCAAAAAAAAAAAAAAAAAAAAAAAAAAGGAAACTTACTTAAGACTAAAAGCTTGCTGCACCCCCCGAGCTGCCCACTTCCTACCCTACCCCATCGTGCCATTCGGGGGCTCTCTTTCAGGGTTCGGAATGCTGCCTGGCGGCACGGCAGGGCAGAAACTCACTCCCACTGGGTTTCGGGAGTGTTGTTCTCCACTTGGCTTAGGGACAGTAACTTTGGGGATAGAAAGCAGGCTTTGAGGGGCTCAGCAAGGACCATGTAAGCCTTGAACCCAGAGGGACCTACAGCAGGAAGAGAGTGTGCCTGCGGGGGCCTGATGGGACCTGGGGGGAAGGAAGTGAGCAACTGCTTTGCCTTCCTGGGGGGCAGCCACAGCTCCTGCTCGGCTCATCTCAGCGCCTCTGCGGCAACCCCAGGTGCGGCCATGACAGACAGACAGCGGGAGAGACGGGAGGAAGGAAAAACCGACGCAGGAGGATCCCAGACACGGCGGAGACGCAACCCACAGGCGGGGGGCGGCGGCATGGACCGCACCTCGAGGGCGTCCCAGCACAGGGGACATGGGACAGGTGGATGACTAGTGACAGCAGAACTCTGCCCTGCGACCCAGCCGGGCCACCGCTGAGGACAGACCCTAGAGGAGCACTTCAGGGGTCAGTGAGGTCAACATGACTGCCACGCAGACACCGCCATCACCGTCTCTGCCACTTTCCCTTGTGGTCTCAGGAGGGCACGGGGCATCTTTGGAGGCTGCGTCACCAGGCACAGCTCCGCCATGTTGGCAGCTAAGAAAGGGAGCATGCGTGTCTTCCTGGGCTCTGAATTTCTCACCTTTCAATTTATTTTAGTTGTTTTTTTTTTTTTTTTTTTTTTTTTGAGACAGAGTCTCGCTGTATCACCCAGGCTGGAGTTCGGTGATACCATCTTGGCTCACTGCAGCCTCGACCTTCCGGGATCAAGTGATCCTCCTACCTTGGCCTCCCGAGTAGCTGGAAGTACAGGCATGCGCCACGACGCCTGGCTAATTTTTTGGCTTTTTTGTAGAGATGCGGTTCTTGCTATATGGCCCAGGCTGGTCTCGAACTGCCAACCTCAAGCGATCCTCTTACCTCGGCCTCCCAGAGTGCTGGGATTACAGGCGTGAGCCACGGCGCCCAGCCTCAGTTTCTAAGACGATAATATCCAACAGAATCCACACAGACACAGGCTCCTGGATCATTCTGGAAGATGTAAAGGGGTCCTGAGATCCGCTGAGTCCGAGAACCCCTGACCTGGAAAGACTCTAGCACATTCCAGACGGAGGGAGAGATGGGAGGAAGGAAAACCTAGTTTCTCTCAAAACCCAGACATACCAACTGAAGCTGGAGGGAGCATGCAATCTAATTGACCAACTACGTCCACGGGGACAATTCGGCCTGCACTTGTCTTGTTTGGTTTGTTGTTTTTGTTTTTGAGATGGGAATCTCACTCTGTGGCCCAGGATGGAGTACAGTGGCATAATCTCAGCTCACTGCAACTTCCGCCTCCCAGGTTCAAGCGATTCTCCTGCCTCAGCCTCCTGAGTAGCTGGGACTACAGACGCGCACCACCACGTCTGGCAATTTTTGTAATTTTTAGAGATGGAGGGGCGGGTTTCACCGTGTTGGCAGGCTGGTCTCCAACCCCTGACCTTAGGTGATCCACATGCCTCAGCCTCCCAAAGTCCCGGGATTACAAGCATGAGCCACCGCCCTCTGCCGTACCAGCTTTTATAAATCAAGTCTTATTGGAACAAAGCCACACCCACCCATTTACAGATTGTCTACAGCTGCTTTGGGCCCAGGACAGCAGGGGTGAGTAATCCTAACAGAGACACCGCCCTCTACCGGGGAGCCTTCCTGGGGGAGGGATGCCATAGTGAGTGGGAGCTGGTGGCAGGGACCCTCCCTCCTGCAGCCAGAGGGGCAGGTCTCTTCGAGGGGGCCATGCAGCAGGGACACCTGAGGCATCACTGCAACAAGTGACCCTTCCAAGGCCGTTCCTGAGCCACCATTTCGACTAAGGCAGCAGACTGATCTCAATACTGCCTTGGAGGAACGGAAGTGTCTGGGGATATTTGTTGTTGTCATGCAAGGTAAGGAAAGGGTGCTCGTGGCATGAAGTGGGTGGAGGCCAGGGGTGCTGCTCAGCACCCTGCTGAGCCCGGGACGGCCCCAGCCGGAGGATGATCTGGCCCCAAACACCCACAGTGCGAGCGGGAGAGACCCTGTGCTGAGTGATTTATTTCACTTTGACCATGAGCCTGACACGGGGCTCCCTCCACCCTTCACATCCATAACATTGGGAGGTGGCCGTCAGCCCTGTCCGAAATGAGATGGCATGGGAGCTGGCAAGTCTCTGGTCAGGGACGCCGAAAAGATGATGTATAGTGCAGGATGTTGTACCTGAGCAGGTTAAAAGCATCACAGAGGACAGCTATTGTTACTCTAATGTTCAGCCAAATTTAAAAAAAAAGATTGGCTGGGCTCGGGGGCTCACACCTCTAACCCCAGCACTCTGGGAGGCCCAGGCAGGCAGATCACAAGGTTAAGAGATGGAGACCGTCCTGACCAACATGGTGAAACCCCATCTCTACTAAAATACAAAAACTAGCTGGGTGTGGTGGTGCATGCCTGTAGTCCCAGCTACTCGTGAGGCTGAGGCACAAGAATTTCTTGAACCCGGGAAGCAGAGGTTGCAGTGAGCCAAGATTGTGCCACTGCACTCCAGCCTGGCGCCTGGTGACAGAGCAAGACTCTGTCTCAAAAAAAAAAAAAAAAAAACATTGGGAGGTGCCACAGAAGCCTCTCCCGTTGCCTAGGCAGGGGCCAGCTGCCCCATCAGCTCCCTGCCTTTCCGCCAATCAAGCGACATCACCGCCACCCTATTCAGCCCAAGAGTGACCAGCACAGGACCCCTCATGTTCCAGAGCAAACCCAACTCTCTTCTGCTCCGAGGTCTCCATCCACCTCACTACAGACCTTGGGCCACTAGGCCAGGTTTCTGTAAGCAGCAAAAAAAAAAGATTACAAAGACTCTAGAACATTCTTTTTTTTTGGTTTTGAGACTGAGTTTCTCTCTTTCGCCCAGGCTGGAGTGCAGTGGTGCGATCTCAGCTCATTGCAACCTCCGCCTCCCCAGGTTCAAGCCATTCTCCTGCCTCAGCCTCCCGAGTAGCTGGGATGACAGGCACCTAATCTACCGTGCCTGACTAATTTTTGTATTTTTAGTACAGACAGGGTTTCACCATGTTAGCCAGGCTGGTCCCGAACTCTTGACCTCAAGTGATCCACCTGCCTTGGCCTCCCAAAGTGCTCGGATTACAGGCATGAGCCACCGCACCGGCCTACTCTAGAACATGAGTGAAGACAATAGCCCATTAGTGCCCACTGGGAATCACATTGCTTTCTATCACATTAGCCTGGGCTCCTGCAGACTTCAGGAGCTGCGAGGGGCTGCTGGGTGCCTGCGTCCCCACTTCCGGCTGCTGTCCTGTCCGGACCTCCCTGCAGCCAGGTCCCTTTCCCAGCCGTCAATGTGGGGAAATTTCATCACTGATGCAATTTCTGAGGCCCGGAAGACAGAAGCAACGACACGGTCTCTTCAAAGCTACATTGTGGGCCGGGCGCGGTGGCTCAAGCCTGTAATCCCAGCACTTTGGGAGGCCGAGGCGGGTGGATCACGAGGTCAAGAGATCGAGACCATCCTGGTCAACATGGTGAAACCCCGTCTCTACTAAAAATACAAAAAAAACAGCTGGGCATGGTGGCGCGTGCCTGTAATCCCAGCTACTCAGGAGGCTGAGGCAGGAGAATTGCCTGAACCCAGGAGGCGGAGGTTGCGGTGAGCCGAGATCGCACCATTGCACTCCAGCCTGGGTAACAAGAGCGAAACTCCGTCTCAAAAAAAAAAAAAAAAAAAAAAAAAAAAGCTACATTGTGGGAAACAGCCACAGGGGAAGGGGACTAAGAGGCGGTCGTGAAGGTTACATAGGAACACGGAGTCTTTTCATAACTACCAGAGCTGACCTGGGAGACGCATTTCATGTTGCGAGCCCAGCCTCAGAAACTATAAAGTCCCAGGTTCAAATCCCAGTTCCCTGTTCGGTCCTGCTGAGTTCAGCAGGGCTAGGGCCAGGTATCATCACTGCTGACATCCTGACAGAAGCACAATACACGTGGCTGAGCGCAGTGGTTCACACCTGTAATCCCAGCACCTGGGGAGGTCAAGGTAGGTGGATCACCTGAGGTCAGGAATTTGAGACCAGCCTGGCCAACATAGGGAAACTCCGTCACTACTAAAAATACAAAACAATTATCCAGGCGTGGCGGTGGCCGCCAGTAATCCCAGCTACTCGGGAAGCGAGGCAGGAGAATCGTTTGAACCTGGGAGGTGAAGGTTGCAGTGAGCTGAGGTCGAACCATTGCACTCTAGCCTGGGCAAGAACGATACTCTGCCTCCAGAGGAAAAAAAAAAAAAAAAAAGCACAACGTGTGTGTCTCATTAACATACGTGTTATACGTGTTCCTGTCATTGTCACACTAAACTTAGAGATGTGGCAGACACTATTGTATGAATCAAGTATTATGTTACAAATGAAAGCAGACAGGGGTTTTGGGTTACATGGATGTAGACATTTGTCAAAATTATTCAAATGGTCTGCCTAACACCCGTTTCACTGTATACAAAGTTTTTACGCCAGACATGGAACCTCACGCCTGTAACCCCAACACTATGGGAGACCGAGGCAGGAGGGTCACTTGACCCCATGAGACCACCCTGGGTAACAGAAAACCCCATCTCGACAGGCGCGGTGGCTCACGCCTGTAATCCCAGCACTTTGGGAGGCCGAGGCAGGCGGATCACAAGGTTAAGAGACTGAGACCATCCTGGCCAACATGGCGAAACCCCATCTCTACTAAAAATACAAAAATTAGCTGGGCGTGGTGGCATGTGCCTGTAGTCCCAGCTAGAGGCTGAGGCAGGAGAATCACTTGAACCCAGGAGGCGGAGGTTGCAGTGAGCTGAGTTCACGCCACTCCAGCCTGGTGCTGGCGACAAAGCAAGACTGTCTCAAAAAAAAAAAAAAAAAAAAAAAAAAGACCCCATCTCCACAAAAGATACAAAGATTAGCCAGGCAAGGTAGTACACGCCTATAGTCCTAGCTACTCTGGAGGCTGAGGCAGGAGGACTGCTTGAGCCCAGGAGGTTGAGGCTGTAGTGAGCTGGGACTGTGCCACAGCACCAGCCTGGGCAGAGTAAGATCCTGTCTCAAAAAGAAAAAAAAAAAAAATCAATGAGAATAGAACCAAAAACAAATACTGAACTCTAGTTACTGATGGTGTGGCTGCAGTAAGGAAGGGTAAGGCGGAGTGCTGTCTGCAATTTACTTTGAAATGCATCCTAATAGGATGGAGTGATGAACAGAAAGACAGAGAGGGCTTCATGAGAAAACTCATAACGTCAGAATGCCGATGGTAAAATCTACATGGCAGTTGTGTTTCCATGTTCTTCCCTTTCGTCTATGGTTAAAATGCAAGAATTAAAATGCTAGCTCCGTCGCTGGCTCAGAGTGCGTCCTCAGCATCATCCCCTCTCCTGGATTTGGGAGGTGAGAGTCCAACCCGCCATTGAGCTAAGCCATGAACTTAGCAGGTCCCAAGTGAAATGAAGCCTCCTGTGCTGACCCAATAGACCGAGCGGCAAATCAAAATCAGTTTGGAAGGCACAAAGGAAGCACGCATGGCAGGAGGAGGGAGGAAGAGAGCGCCAGGCGGAGCTCCTCGGTGGAGCCCGGCCCTGCCTCTCCCCAGCCTCTCCCAGCGCACACGCACGCGGCTATACTGTCTGCTCCCCAAGTTCTCTCGACTAGGGCAGGGCAGGTTAACTCAGATTCTTAAGACTCAAGTCATCATGTCTCTTACGGGAAGAGGACTAAGGAAGGTCTCCTATGGTTCACAAGCCAGAGAAATTAATCATCAGGTCTCATCTGGAGTGAGCAGGCAGGAACCTCCCAGCCCCCAAAAAACCTGGCCCGGGGCGGTGTTTACTTTCCAACCTAGACACCAGATGGCAGCAGTACCCGGTTCAAAATCCAACAACACAGTGGGGTACACGCAGCCCAACTGACGACTTCTAATCCAGTTCCAGCCGTCTACACCCGTCCTCACCATCCAACCAACTCCAGCTGACGGGACCCACACCTTCGATCACACCGTCTCATCCTGCCGGGAAACCACACTCGAAGGAGGTGCCCACAGTCCCCCAACAAAGACACCAACCAAAGTAGAACACCCCCCCACCCCAGGTGTCAATGGAGGAAGCATCCCAAACGTGGCAGCTACGAAATCGAAGGTGGCCATTTTAAACGCAACGAGGGGCTTGGGAAAGAACAGAATCGGAGGGAGACACAGGCGGGCCAGCAGACCCCTCGGGGACCACACGCCCCAGGTCACCAGCAGCGGCAGCACAGCAGGCCCAGAGTGGCGGAAATTCCTGATTAGCAAGCGCCATCCCCAGACTCTGAATAAGCTAATCCAAATTTCTAGAAAAAAACACTCTGGGGGTCTGACGCTTAACCCGCACAGGCTGTGAGCCATCAGTGGTGGATGTTTAAAAAGGAAAACCTGGTCAATTCCGTCCTAGCTACGGGATAGGTCCTGGGCCCTTTCTCGAAAATTCCTCAGCCTTCCTTCGGCCACCTCCAAAACTTCTTTCTCTAACCATTATTTTCAAGGAGAGCTTTAAAAAAAAAAGCAGAAAGTTTAAAAGCCCTGACTCTCTAGATTCGAAGGCCAGCCGCCAGCCCAGCGTGTCAATCTGCGAGTCCTGCCTTTGTTCCTTCCTCTAGCAGGCATTTGAGGTTTCTGTGGACTTCTTCCGGGAGAGGTGAAGTGGGACCGGACGAGGCTGGGGGGGGAGGTGGGCGGGGGGAGAAAGTATCGGTGGTGGCTGCAGAAGCGCGGGGCCTGGACCAGGCACAGAACAAAGGTGCTGGAGGCGGGTGTACCTGTTTGCCTCTGTAGAACAGCCTCTGCAAGCCTGGCTCCACGTGGAACAGCTCCTGGATCTTCCGCCGCAGCTCCTCCACCTTGGTTAGCCTGGACAGCGAGTCCACCGTGTGGGTTTGCCTCCCGTCCATGGTCCGAACCTGGATCCACATGGTGTCGGCGCTGAGGGGAGGGACAGCAAAAACCTCAGATCAGTTTCACCAGCACCTCCAAGCCATGCCATGCTCTAAGGAGTTGGGGTGGCTTTTGTCCTGTCTGTGGACACCAGGAAACTCCCAGGATGCCCTCCCAGTTTCCATATACAGCCAGACCCCGGCCAGGGCCAGACACAGTAAATAAAGGACTTCATGCATTAAGGACTAGCCAAGTGTTGAAGACTGAGGACGGAGGAGACTGAAAAGACGGAATTGAAAGGAGAGCAAAAGGGATCTCAGACCACCCAACCCACCCCACCCCTCCTTCCCAGAGGAGAACACCCACGAGCAGAGGAGGAAGGAGGCCTGGGCCAAGTGGCCCAGTTGGTTCGTTTATTCATTCATTCATTGATTCATTCATTCCTCGGATTCCTATTTACGGAAGAGGGAATCCCAAAAGTCCAGCGTGGGCTGGAACTTCAGAAGTCCCGGGGGAACTCAGCCAAGTACGACTGAGACGGAAGGATCCCACCCGAGACCCGCAGGCCCCGGGACCCCTCGGGTGCCCGCGCCCCCCCCCTTACTGCCCCCCCCGCGCGCGTGCGCGACCGGGCCCGCCCCGCGGTGGCCATGGCAACCGGCCGCCCCGCCCCGCCCCGTCCCCCCCTCCGCGCGCGCGCCCCGAGACTCACCTCGACCCCCAACCCCCTGTGGCTTGCCTTGTCCCGGACCCCAAACCCCCGGCGTCCCTCCCGCACTCCCACCGGTCCGCGCGGATCGCGCTATCGAGCCCACGCCCACCCCCGCGCTCCGGGACGACCGAGGGGCCCAGCTCGTCAAGTCCCGCCTCCCTTCACTTGAGTCGCCTCTTATTGGCTGCGCCGCACCCGGCCGCCCCGCCCCGCTCGCTCCCCATTGGCCCAGACGCGCCCGGGGAACTCAGGGCGCGCGAAATCGGGCTCGGGCGCGACAATTGAATCGCGGGGCACCCCGCGCGCAGGCGCGGAGCCTGACATCCTCCCCGGCCGCTCGCCGGGACCTCCCCCACCCGGCGCGCTCGACCCCCCCCGCCCCGCTCCGCTGCTCCCGGCTGGAGCCGGGTGTGTGCCGGGGAGAGACCCCCGAGCGTTAGGCGGAAGGGGAGGCCCTGGATCCCGGGACAGTGTGCGGTACCCGCGCGCGCCCGCACTGGTAGCGCGGGAAAGTTTTGCAAAGTCCCCGAGCCCCGTGTGCCCGGCCCGGGCTGGTACCCCGACCCGGCCGGCCGGCTCACCTCTCCGGTCACCGCGAACCCCTCGTCTGCCTGCGCGCCTGGCCCGGCTGGGGATGGTGATGGAGCCGCGTGCGTGGCCCGGACCCCGCGCGGACGTGCGTGCGACTCGAAGTGCCCGCTCGGCAAACGCTGCCCGCCGCGCTGCCAGCTGCTCTGATTTTTTTCCCGCGAAAACTCGGCATTTGGGAGTTGCGGGGCCGCAAGAGGCCGTGCCGGGGGCGGGCGCCTGCCTCCTGATTGGCCGGCGCAGTGGCGGGAAGCGAGAAAGAGGGTGGGGGGCGCCCCCGCCTCTGTCCACGGCGCCTCCGCCCAGCGGGCCGCGGCTCCTCCCAGCCCTGCGCGCTCTGCTGGGCGCGCCCAGCGGGCAAAGGGGCTGCGTGGCAGGGCCTGGTCACCCCCCGCACGTGGGGCCCCCCTAGGAGCCTTGGGGACCCCCAGGGTACAGACCTCTTAAGTCCAAGTCCGTTCGCAGCCCCCCACTCAGGCACGCATTGACCAGTAGGTCTAAGAAGGCCAGAATCAATGTGGAAAGACTGCGAGGGAATGTGGGGGGCCCCCAGGAGACCACCTGCACCCTGATGGCTGGCCTGATTGCCTCAAGCCCCACTGCCTGGCATCAGGTCCTGCCAACGCTCCCCACCCTACCCACCGGCAGGGCTTATATGCTGTCTTTTCCACCCCCCGCCTCGTTTTCCCGCCTTCTCCGAGCAGTCCAGGCGGGCAGGGCCGCCCTGCCCCCTCCGCCCTGTCTATTCCACTCTGACCAGTCCTGGCGGGCACACGAGTCACCCGTGGCTAGACACCTACAAAGCAGCGGGACAGGTTGCTCAGAGCTGCGGGGCCCAGCAGTGTACATGGCAGACCCAGCTGGTGGTCTCAGGGAGGGAAAATTCCTATCTGGGGGAGACAGGCAAGAAATGAATAAATAAATCAGATAATTTCAGACGATTCCTTATAGGAGAAAGGGACCAGCGGCCACGTGGAGGGGGGGCGGGGAGAGAGACTACTCTCTCATTGGGGCCACTGCGGTGGGCCTCGCGGAAGAGGTGACATTTGAGCTGGGATGGGAGCATGAAACTCCAAGGACAGATGGGTCTAGGAGGGAAGGTCAAACCCAGAGGCCGGAAAAGGCTTAGAGGTGTCCAGGGAGCAGGAAGGGGCTGCTGTGGTTGGGGCCCACTGAGCAAAGGGGAGGGGGAGCTGAGGTCAGAGGGGTGATATATAATACCTTGAAGGCCACCGGGGAGGACTTTGGTCTTTAGCTGGAGATCTGTGAGCAGAAAAACGTTGAGTTCCCACTTAGCTTTTTATAACAGTTTCTTCGGCATTCTATTAAGCCTCCTCTATCTGGTCAGCAGGACTTCAGCTGTGTCCCCACATAAAAGACAGAATCATGACCCCCAAAGGTAGGCGCCTGTAGACCCCATGTCCTCAGCCCCAGGATCTGTGCCTGATAAAGCTAAAAGGACTTTGCATTTTCGAAGGTGTGATTACGTTAATGATTTTGAGTTGGGGAGCGTCTCCTGGGAGATCCAGGTGGCCCCAATGTTCTTAAGAGGTCCTAATAAGTGAAAGAGGCATATGAAAAGGTCAAAGTCAAAGGTAATGGGAAAGTGGAAGCAGGCTTTGGAATGATCAGGTCAAGAGGTAAGAAAGCTGGGCAGCCTCGGGTGGCTAGAAAAAGTAAGAAACAGACTCTTAGAGCCTGCCCTGCCCCTAAAATTTATTTCAGACTTCTCACCTCCCAAACTGTAAGATAAGAAATGTGTGGGCCGGGCATGATGGCTCACGCCTGGAATGCCAGCACTTTGGGAGGCCAAGGCGGGCAGATCGCTAGAGGTCAGGAGTTCCAGATCAGCCTGATGAACATGGTGAAACCCCTTCTCTACTAAAAATACAAAAATTAGCTGGGCATGGTGGTGTGTGCCTATCATCCCAGCTACTTGAAAGATTGAGGCAGGAGAATCACTTGAACCCCGGAAGCGGAGGTTGCAGTGAGCTGAGATGGAGCCACCGTACTCCAGCCGGGGCGACAGAGTGAGACTGTCTACAAAACAATAAATAAATATGTGGTTTCCAGCCACTAGCTTGAGGTCGTTTGTCAGAGCAGCCTTGGGAAACTCCTGCATTCTAATCCACGATGTCCAAATGGTGCTATGTTCACTGTCTGCAACCTCAGTACACGATCAAGGCTACCACACACAATCCCAGACCCTCGGCCACTGGGCTGGTAGAAACCACACCACGGGTGTGAGCAGGCCCATCTGAGGACGTGGGATGCCTGAGCCCTTCCAAAATGAAGGCGCGTGCTACAGAAACCCAGCCTGTTTCCATTGGACCATGTTATCTGCTTGCAGCACTGTCGCAAAAACTCAACATGGCTGAAAGAGGAAATATGTTTTTCTTGTTCTTTTTGAGATGGAGTCTTGCTTTGGTCCCCAGGCTGAAGTGCAATGGCGCGATCTTGGCTCACTGCAACCCCTACCTCCCCGGTTTAAGTGAAATTCTCCTGCCTCAGCCTCCTGAGTAGCTGACTACAGGCGCCCGCCACCACAACTGGCTAATTTTTTTGGTATTTTTAGTAGAGACAGAGTTTCATCATATTGGCCAGGCTGGTCTCGAACTCCTGACCTCAGGTGATTTTCCCTCCTGGGCCTCTCAAAGCACTAGAATCTTAGGTGTGAGCCACTGTGCCCAGCCAGGAATGCTTTTTGTTTTTTTGTTTGTTTGTTTTTCGTTGTTGAGATGGAGTCTCACTCTGTCACCAGGCTGGGGTGCAGTGGCACCATCTCAGCTCACTGCAACCTCGGCCTCCCGGGTTCAAGCAATTCTCCTGCCTCATCCTTCTGAGTAGGTGGGACTACAGGCACATGCCACTACACTCAATTAATTTTTGTATTTTTAGTAGAGACAGGGTTTCACCATGTTGGCCAGGATGGTCTCGATCTCCTGACCTCGTGATCTGCCCGCCTCAGCCTCCCAAAGTGCTGGGATTACGGACGTGAGCCACCATGCCCAGCCTGTTTTTCTTTTCTTTTTCTTTTTCTTTTTTTTCCAAGATGGAGTTTCACTCTTGTTGCCCAGGCTGGAGTGCAATGGTGCAATCTCTGCTCACTGCTCCCAGGTTCAAGTAGTTCTCCTGCCTCAGCCTCCCGAGTAGCTGGAATTACAGGTGTCCGCCACTGCACCCAGTTAATTTTTGTATTTTTAATAGAGATGGAGTTTCTCCATGTTGGTCAGGCTGGTCTCGAACTCCTTACCTCAGGTAATCCACCAGCCTCGACCTCCAAAGGGCTGGGATTACAGTCGTGAGCCACCACACCTGGCCAGGGAATTCGTTTTCATGTACATGTGGTGAGGGGCACAGCCCAGGCACCTTGGCCAGCAAAAGGTAAGTATCACAGAGGAGGTATCTAGCTCTCCCGCAGGAAAGATATTGAAGGCTGTTGATTGAGGGCTCCAGTTCCCTAATTACCTTGAGAAAGTCAAAATTTCTCAAATTTGCTCAGGTTAATAATTGCCCAGCTAGGTGCGATGGCTCACACCTGTAATCCCAGCACTTTGGGAGGCCAAGGAAGACTGATCTCCTGCACCCGGGGAGTTTAAGACCAGCCTGGGTAACATAGTGAGACCCTGTCTCTAAAAAAAATAGAAATAAATGAGCCAGGCATGGCGGTGTGTGCCTGTAGTCCCAGCTACTCAGGAGGCTGATACAGAAGGATCTCTTGAACCTGGAAGATCAAGGACATAGTGAGCCATGATTGCACCACTGCACTCCAGCCTGTCTCAAAAAACAGTAATAATTGTTCAAGTGAATCATTTAAAAACATGAGTAACAAACTATTCCAGGCATCTCTGAAAAAAAGCTCACAAACTGCTTAGCGCAGGTGTGTCCAATCTTTTGGTTCCTCTGGGCCACACAGGAAGAATTGTCTCGGGCCACACATAAAATCCACTAACACTAGCCAGGCGCCACACCTCACACTCGTAATCCCAGCACTTTGGGAGGTCAAGGTCGGCGGATCACGAGATCAGGAGATCGAGACCATCCTGGCTAACACAGTGAAAATCCATCTCCCACTAAAAATACAAAAAATTGGCCAGGCATGGTGGCATGCGCTGATAGTCCCGGCTACTCAGGAGGCTGAGGCAGGATAATCTCTTGAACTCTGGAGGTGGAGGTTGCAGTGAGCTGAGATCACACCACTGCACTCCAGCCTGGGCAACAGAGCGAGACACTCTGTCTCAAAAAACATAACAAAACAAAACAAAACAAAACAAAAATTAGCCAGGCGTAGTGGCACGCACCTGTAGTCCCAGCTACTCAGGAGGCTGAGGGAGAGAATCGCTTGAATCTGGGAGGTGGAGGTTGCAGTGAGCTGAGCTTGGGCAACAAAAGTGAAACTCTGTCTTGAAAAAAAAAAAAAGAAAAATTGCACAAAAATTTCGTAATGTTTTAAGAAAGTTGATGAATTTGTGTTGGGCCATATCCATCCTGGGCCACGTGTGGCCAGTGGGTCGAGGGTTGGACAAGCTTGACTTAGGGAAGCAAGATGTCAATGCCACAAATGCCATCACATAAAATAAAGCAAGGTACAGCCAAGACAAGGAACGAGGACTTCCAGGCTAGAGAATGGGTACTTCCTAGCACCTCCTATAATTCAATATCCCTCCCTCTCAGGCACCGGCCCACATGCAAATCAGGTGCCAGGAATAACTGCTAGAGTCCAAAGGGCCTCAGTTTCCCTTTTGCAAAATGATACATTCTCAGAGGTCATTAAGTCATTCAACAAACTTTCATTAATCCCGCCCTACTCCTGGCGCCTGTCTGAGCCAGATCCTGCCTGGGTCACGCAGACGCTGGTGAGCACAATGTTCACTTAGACAAAGTCTCACCCTAGAGGGACTTCCCATACAATGGGGGAGATGCAGGCATAAAGAGAAATGTCTGGGAGGCCGAGGTGGGCAGATTGCCTGAGGTCAAGAGTTCGAGACCAGCCTGGCCAACATGATGAAACCCCATTTCTACTAAAATACAAAACATTAGCCAGGTGTGGTGGTGCATGCCTGTAATCCTAGCTACTTGGGAGGCTGAGGCAGGAGAATCGCTGGAACCCAGGAGGTGGAGGTTGCAGTGAGCTGAGGTGGCACCACTGTACTGCAGCCTGGGCCATAGAGCAAGACTTCGTCTCCAAAAAAAAAAAAGGCCAGGAGGCAAGGTGGCTCACGCCTGTAATCCCAGCACTTTGGGAGGCTGAGACAGGCAGATCACTAGGTCAAGAGACCAAAACCATCCTGGACAACATGGCGAAACCCTGTCTCTACAAAAAATACAAAAAGTAGTCGGGCATGGTGGTGGGCATCTGTAATCCCAGCTACTTGGGAGGCTGAGTCAGGAGAATTGCTTGAGCCTGGGAGGTAGAAGTTGCAGTGACCCAAGATTTGGCCACTGCACTCCAGCCTGGGTGACAGGGTGAGACCATCTCAAAAAATAAAAGAAAATAAATAAAAATACAAAAAAATTAGCCATGGGTGGCAGTGAGACTCCATCTCAAAAAAAAAAAAAAAAAACCACCAGTGGGGACTACAAATTTCCCAAGCCACCACCCACCCTAACCAACAGCCTTGCCTCCCCTCCTGGCCATTGGGATCTCCCCCTTCCCGGAACTCTGAGCTGAGTGATGTCATAGATGGATTACCTTTCTAGGGCCAAGGAACCGGGAATTTCAGGGACATGGGGGAGGGAGAGGGATGTTTCTCTACCGCCCCAACCCCCCATGTCTGTGGTGAAGTCAGTCGAATTGGTGCTCCCCCAGGATGCAATCTACCCGGCCGGCTCCAGCATAAAAGGGCAGGTGATTTTAACCCTGAACAGCACCCTAGTGGACCCCATGGTGAAGGTGGAGCTCGTGGGAAGGGGTTACGTCGAGTGGCGTGAAGAAGCTGGAGCATCCCAAGATTATAGCAGAAATGTTATTTGCAACAACAAGGCAGACTACGTGCATAAGACAAAGACATTCCCAGTGGAGGGTAAGGACAAGGCCACCAGCCACGCTTAGCCATGATAGGAACCTGGATCTGGAAAATAAACACATCCAGGAGTCAATCAACAAACCTCCAGGGCTACCAGAAATAGGCAGTGGCCTGATTTCTCCCTAGGAGGGAGGCCATGTAGAACAATGACCAGCAGATGCACAAAACATGAAAATAACAAGACACAAGGAGCTGATCAGACCTAGATATTCAAAATGATGGTTCTAAGTAGTCTCCTTGGAAAAGGCTTAGTCCTATGACTGCCTCTGAGAGGCCCTTAAGAAGTCTTTTTTTTTTTTTTTTTTGAGACGGTGTTTCACTCTTGTTACCCAGGCTGGAGTGCAATGGCGCGATCTCGGCTCACCGCAACCTCCGCCTCCTGGGTTCAGGCAATTCTCCTGCCTCAGCCTCCTGAGTAGCTGGGATTATGGGCACGCGCCACCATGTCCAGCTAATTTTTTGTATTTTTAGTAGAGACGGGGTTTCAGCATGTTGACCAGGATGGTCTCGATCTCTTGACCTCGTGATCCACCCACCTTGGCCTCCCAAAGTGCTGGGATTACAGGCGTGAGCCACTGCGCCCGGCAGAAGTCTTAATATTTTACAGATAAGTTTCACTCTGACAGCAAAACCCCAGGAGTCAAAGTAGGGAGTCCTTTATTCATGGGGTAAGACAGTGGAGGCAGGCCGGATGTGGTGGCTCATGACTGTAATTCCGGCACTTTGGGAGGCCGAGGCAGGAGGATCACTTGAGGTCAGGAGTTTAAGACCAGCCTGGCCAATGTGGCAAAACCCCATCTCTGCCAAAAAAAAAAAACACCAAAAAACGAGCGAGGAGTGCTGTGCATGCCTGTAATCCCAACTACTCGGGAGGCTGAGGCAAGAGAATCACTTGAACTCGGGGGCTGGAGGTTGCAATGAACCAAGATCTTGCCACTGCTCGCCAGCTCGGGTGACAGATCGAGATTCCATCTCAAAAAGGCGAAAGATGGTGGAGGTAGAAGAGTGAGGGAGGCCTTCCAGGGATAGTCTTCAGTGCCAGCAATTCACATCTCAAGTCCGAACAAATGTCAGAGAGTCTGCTGAGCTGTGGGGTATATTATACGGCCTTTTCAAAATGTGTTTGTGGGGATATTCCCGGGTTGTTGGGTTTTTTTGTTTTTTGTTTTTTGTTTTTGAGACAGAATCTCTCTCTGTCACCCAGGCTGGAGTGAAGTGGCGCCATCTCGGCTCACTGTAACCTCCGCCTCCCGGGTTCAAACGATTCTCCAGCCTCAGCCTCCCGAGAAGCTGGGACTGCAGGCGTATGCCACCACACCCAGCTAATTTTTTTTATTTTTGGTAGAGACAGGGTTTCACCATATTGGCCAGGATGGTCTCAATCTCTTCACCTCATGATCCGCCTGCCTGGGCCTCCCAAAGTGCTGGGATTAAAGGCGTGAGCCACCGCGCCCAGGCTATTCCCAGGTATTATGCAGTCAAGCAGAACACATGGCCAACACTTGGCTGAACAAAGCGTAATTTAATTTAGTTTATCTATGAATTTATTTTTGAGACAGGGCCTTGCTCTGTCCGCCAGGCTAGAGGGCAGTGGTGTGATCACAGCTCACTGCAGCCTCAACCTCTCTGGCTTAAGCGATCCTCCCACCTCAGCTTCCTGAGTGTCTGGGACCACAGCCACATGCCACCACGCCTGGTTAGTTTTTGTATCTTTTGTACAGACAAGAGCTCCCTATGTTGCCCAGGCTGGTCTGAAACTCCTGAGCTCAAGTGAAGCTTTCTACCTTGGCCTCCCGAAGTATTGGGATTACAGGTGTGAGCCACCGCACCTGGACACATTAGACTTTTACAGTTTTAGATAGAATGGTCTATTTCACCAGAGGAGTGCTGCACAGAACCAAGTGATGGCAGGGACTCCAGCCATGCAAATATCCTGGGGGCAAACGTCAACTTACCAAGACGCTCACACTGAGCAATTATGTGACCTCTCTGTCTCTCAGTTAGCCCATCTATATTTTTATTTTATTTATTTATTTTGAGATGAAGTCTCACTCTGTCACCCAGGCTGGAGTGCAGTGGCACGATCTCAGCTGACTGCAACCTCTGCCTCCCGGGTTCAAGCAATTCCTGCCTCAGCTTCCCGAGTAGCTGGGATTACAGGTGCCCGCCACCATGCTGGCTAATTTTTTCCTTTTCCTTTTTTTTTTTTTTTTAGACGGAGTTTCACTTCTGTTGCCCGGGCTGGAGTGCAGTGGCGTGATCTTGGCTCCCTGCAACCTCCACCTCCCGGTCTCAAGTGACAGTCCTGCCTCAGCCTCCCAAGTAGCTGGGATTAGAGGCATGCGCCACCATGCCCGGCTAATTTTGTATTTTTAGTAGAGACCGGGTTTCTCCATGTTGGTCAGGCTGGTCTCGAACTCTCGACTTCAGGTGAAACACCCGCCTTGGCCTCCCAGAGTGCTGGGATTACAGGGGTGAGTCATGGTGCCCGGCCTATTTTTTTTCTATTTTTAGTAGTGATGGGGTTTTACCATCTCGCCCAGGCTGGTCTGGAATTCCTGACTTCATGATCCACCTGCTTTGGCCTCCCAGAATGCTGGGATTACAGGTATGAGCCACTGTGCCTGGCCAACCCATCTGTAAAATGGGAATAGGAAGAGGTCTTATTTCATAAGATTGTGTTAAGAACTTAATGATTTAATGACACATAAATGGTTTAGAATAAGGCCAGGTATACAGTAGGTGCTGAGAAATTGCTGGTTCTGGCCGGGCAGAGTGGCTCATGCGTGTAATCCCAGCACTTTGGGAGGCCAAGGTGGGTGGATCACCTGAAGCCAGGAGTTCAAGAGCAGCCTGGCCAACATGGCAAAACCCTGTCTCTACCAAAAACAGAAAAATTAGCCAGGTGTGGTGGCGCACGCCTGTAATCCCAGTTACTCGGGAGGCTGAGGCAGGAGAATTGTTTGAACCGGGGAGACAGAGGTTGCAATGAGATGAGATCACACCACTACACCCTGACTGGATGGCAGAGCAAGGCCATGTCACAAAAATAAATAAATAAATAAATACTAAAATAGAGCCCCCAAGTAAAGATTCCAAAACCTTCTGATGGCATCGGTGTGTTTCGCTTTCAGATAATTGGTTAAGTGCAGGCAGCCACACCTTTGATTTCCATTTCAACTTACCTCCCAGGCTCCCTTCTACCTTTACCAGCAAATTTGGCCACGTCTTCTACTTCGTACAAGCTTCCTGCATGGGCCGGGAACACATTTTAGCCAAGAAGAAGATGTACTTAATGGTTCAAGGGTCTTCTGCCTTCCACAGAGAAACCCCATTCCAGGTAACTGATGGGGGAGAGGCGGGGGTGGGAACATTCTCCAAGCTCCAAGGAGGAAGAGGGAAGGTGGACGGGCAGGGGACAGAGACGTTTCCATAGGGAGAAGGGAAAGGTGTCGGCGGCTTCCCAGGCCCCATGATTTCACAAAAGGTGAGTCAGAAACCTCAGGGCAGCCAGACGTCAAGGCTACAGTCAGCCATGTTTGTAACACTGCACTCCAGCCCAGGCAACAGAGCAAGACTCCATCTCTAAAGTAAAATAAAATTGTGTGTACGAGTCTGTATATACATATGTGTACGTGTGTGTGTGTATATATCTATCTATCTAGATACAGATATTTGGGTTTTTTTTTGAGATAGAGTCTTGCTCTGTTGCCAGGCTAGAGTACAGTGGCACAATCTTAGCTCATTTCAACCTCCACCTCCTAGGTTCCAGTGATTCTTCTGCCTCAGCCTCCCGCGTAGCTGGGCTACAGTCTCGGACCACCATGCCTGGCTAATTTTTTGTATTTTAGTAGAGACAGGGTTTCACCATGTTGACCAGGATTGTCTTGATCTCCTGACCTCATGATCTGCCTGCCTCAGCTTCCCAAAGTGGTGGAATTACAGGTGTGAGCCACCACACCAGCCTTTTTTTTTTTTTGAGACAGAGCCTCACTCTGTCAGCCAGGTTGAAATGCAGTGGCACAATCTCAGCTCACTGCAACCTCCACCTCCCAGGTTCAAGCGATTCTCATGTCTCAGCCTCCTGAGTAGCTGGGATTACAGATGCGCTCCACCACACCCAGCTAATTTTTGTGTTTTTAGTAGAGATGGGGTTTCACCATGTTGGCCAGGCTGGTCTCGAACTCCCAACCTCTGGTGATCCGCCCACCTTGGCCTCCCAAAGTGTTGAGATTACAAGCATGAGCCATCCAACCTGGCCAATATTCTTTTAAAAAAAAAACAAAGCCAGGTGCAGTGGCTGACGCCTATAATCCCAGACTTTGGGAAGCGGAGGCAGGTGAATCACGAGGTCAGAAGATCGAGACCATCCTGGCTAACATGGTGAAACCCCCATCTCTCCTAAAAATACAAAAACTTAGCTGGGCATGGTGGTGGGCATCTGTAGTCCCAGCTGCCTGGGAGGCTGAGGCTGGAGAATCGCTTGAACCCGGGAGGCGGAGGTTGCAGTGAGCCGAGATGGGGCCACTGCACTCCAGCCTAGGTGACAGAGGGAGACTCCATATTAAAACAAATAAAAGAAAAAGAAGAGAGAGAGAGAGAGAGAGAGAAGAAAGAGAAAGAAGAAAAGAAAGAAAGAGAGAGAGAAAGAAAGAAAGAAAGGTGGGCAGGAACAAAGCCAGTGGTTTTTAGCTGGAGCTGTTTTATCACCATAAGGGACATTTGACCACGTCGGGAGACATCTTTGGTTGTCTCAGCTGGGTGGGGAGGTGCTGCTGGCATGGAGTGGGTAGAGGCCAGGGATGCTGCAGTGATGTTCCCAGCACCCTGCAGTGCCCAAGGCAGCCCCCACCCAGGAGAATGCTCCAAATGTCCACTTGTCAAAGAGGAGACACAGCCCTTGGGAAAAGCCAAGAAGAGGCCCCACTGTGACCCTCAGGATGGGAGAGACGCTTAGACACTTGGTAGCCCTCTGGCGCTGGCCTTTGACCTCTCAGACAGTGGAGGTGGTGGCCTCAGTCCAGGAGAAGGAAAGATCTTTTTTCTTTTCTTTTTTTTTTTTTTTGAGACGGAGTCTCACTTTGTCACCCAGGCTGGAGTGCAATGGCGCGATCTCGGCTCACCGCAACCTCCACCTCCTGGGTTCAGGCAATTCTCCTGCCTCAGCGTCCCGAGTAGCTGGGATTACAGGCACGCGCCACCATGCCCAGCTAATTTTTTGTAGTTTTTAGTAGAGACGGGGTTTCACCATGTTGACCAGGATGGTCTCGATCTCTTGACCTCGTGATCCACCCGCCTCGGCCTCCCAAAGTGCTGGGATTACAGGCGTGAGCCACCGTGCCTAGCGAGAAGGAAAGATCTTGTAGCCTCCACTTGGCTGAGCACAGGACTCGTTCTGGGTCCCTTCCTGAGTCCAGGTGCAGAGGTGAAGTCCAGGTGGGAGGAGTGACATTGGCCAAAGTCACTTCACCTCTCCAGGGAGTCATCTGTCATCAGAGCATTAGAACAAAGACAGATGTCAGAGGGCTGGCTTTTTTTTTTTTTTTTTTTTTTTTATTTTTTTTTTTATTTGAGATAGAGTCTCACTCTGTCACCCAGGCTGGAGTACAGTGGCATGATCTTCGCTCAATACAACCTCTACCTCCTGGGTTCAAGTGATTCTCCTGCCACAGCCTGGGACTACAGGCTGGGACTACAGACGCCCGCCACCACGCCTGGCTAATTTTTGTGCTTTTAGTAGGCACGAGGTTTCACCATGTTGGCCAGGCTGGTCCTGAACTCTTGACCTGAAAAAATCTGCCTGCCTTGGCTTCCCAAAGTGCTGGGATTACAGATGTGAGCCACCATGCCTGGCTGGTATCTCTGTTTAAAAAAAAAAAAAAAAAAAAAAAGGTCAGGCACAGTGGTTCACGCCTGTCATCCCAGCATTATGGGAGGCCGAGGCGGGCTGATCGTGAGGTCAGGAGATCAAGAACAGCCTGGCCAACATGGTGAAACCCTGTTTCTACTAAAAATACAAAAATTAGCTGGGCGTGGTGGTGTGTGCCTGTAGTCCTAGCTACTCGGAGGCTGAGGCAGAAGAATCGCTTGAACCTGGGAGGTGGAGGTTGTAGTGAGTGAAGATCGTGTCACTGCATTCTAGCCTGGGCAACAAGAGTGAAACTGTCTAAGCCAGGTGCAGTGGCTCATGCTTATAATCCCAGCACTTTGAGCGGCCGAGGTGGGTGGATCACAAGGTCGGGAGTTCAAAGACCATACTGTCCAATATGGTGAAACCTTCTTTGTACAAAAACAAGCTGGGTGTGATGGTGCACACCTGTAGTCCCAGCTACTCGGGAGGCTAAAGCAGAAGAATTGCTTAGACCCGGGAGGCAGAGGTTGCAATGAGCCGACTTTGCGCCACTGCACTCCACCGTGGTGACAGAGCAAGACTCCACTTAAAAAAAAACATTTCTTTTTTTTTTTTTAATAGCTCAGTTGGAAAGGCCGGGCGCGGTGGCTCAAGCCTGTAATCCCAGTACTTTGGGAGGCCAAGGTGGGTGGATCACGAGGTCAAGAGATCGAGACCATCCTGGTCAACATGGGGGAAATCCCGTCTCTACTAAAAATACAAAAAATTAGCTGGGCATGGTGGCGCGTGCCTGTAATCCCAGCTACTCAGGAGGCTGAGGCAGGAGAATTGCCCGAACCCAGGAGGTAGACGGAGGTTGTGGTGAGCCGAGATCGCGCCATTGCACTCCAGCCTGGGTAACAAGAGCGAAACTCTGTCTCAAAAAATAAATAAATAAATAAAATAACTCAGCTGGAAATACAAGAACGTTGGTAGCTCTTGGTACCTCCTTCAGGACCAGGACAGAACTACCAGCTATGTCTTGAGTTAGGGCAGTGGGTCTTTCACACCTATAGGGTCCTAACGCATGTTACGAATTTTCGAATAAGACTGCAGGGATTTAGAATGAAACTGACTGCAATTAACCTTCAGGAGAGGAGGGGGAGCTCCAGGGGCTCCTGGGAAGGCTGAAGAGAAGCCAGAGGCAGGCAGGAACTCCTGCTACAGTGTCTTTCTTTCTTTTAGTTTTTCTTTTTTTTTTCTTTTTGAGATGGAGTTTCGCTCGTTACCCAGGCTGGAGTGCAGTGGCGAGATCTCGGCTTACTGCAACCTCCGCCTCCTGGGTTCAGGCAATTCTCCTGCCTCAGCCTCCTGAGTAGCTGGGATTACAGGCACGCGCCACCATGCCCAGCTAATTTTTTGTATTTTTAGTAGAGACGGGGTTTCACCATGTTGACCAGGATGGTCTCGATCTCTTGACCTCGTGATCCACCCGCCTTGGCCTCCCAAAGTGCTGGGATTACAGGCTTGAGCCACCGCGTCCGGCCTTTTTTTTCCTTTTTAAAGACGGGGTTTCACCATGTTGGTCAGGCTGGTCTTGAACTCCTGTCCTCAGGTGATCCACCTGCCTTGGCCTCTAAAGTGCTTGGATTACAGGCGTGAGCCACCATGCCCGGCCCAGTGTTTTTCTTTCTTTTCTCTCCTTCTTCTTCCTCTTCTCCTCCTCCCCCTTCCTCCTCCTCCTCCTCCTCCTCCTCCTCCTCCTTCTCCTTCTTCTTTTTCCTATTACTATTATTATTTGGAACATGATGTCACTATATTGACCAGGTTGCTCTCAAACTCCTGGGCTCAAGTGATCCTCCTGCCTTGGCCTCTTCAAAGTGCTGGGATTACAGGCGTGAGCTACTGCACCCGGCCGTATTTTTATAAAACAAAGACTAGGCAAGACTAGAAATAGGCTAGAATAGAAATAGGCAATATCAGAAAAAATCCATTTAGCAGGTTGCAACTATTATTTATTTATTTAGAGACAGAGTCATGCTCTTTCGCCAGGCGCCAGGCTGGAGTGCAGTGGTGCGATCTCAGCTCACTGCAACCTCCGCCTCCTGGCTTCAAGCAATTCTCCTGCCTCAGCCTCCCGAGTAGCTGGGACTACAGGTGCGCACCACCGTGCCCAGCTAATTTTTGTATTTCGGTAGAGACGAGGTTTCACTGTGTTGGCCAGGATGATCTCAATCTCTTGGCCTTGTAATCTGCCTTCCTCAGCCTCCCAAAGTGCTGGAATTACAGGCGTGAGCCACCGCGCCTGGCCGCAACTATTATTTTTTTATAAGATAAAAGAACAGAAGGCCAGATGCGGTGGCTCACGCCTGTAATCCCAGCACTTTGGGAGGTTGAGGAAGGTGGACCACCTGAGGTCGGGGGTTTAAGACCAGCCTGGCCAACATGGTAAAACCCCATGTCTACTAAAAATACAAAAATTAGCTGGGTGTGGTGGCACATGCCCGTATTTCCAGCTACTAGGAAGGCTGAGGCAGGAGAATTGCTTGAACCCGGGAGGCAGAGGTTGCAGTGAGCCGAGATCATAGCACTGCACTCCAGCCTGGGCAACAGAGCGAGACTCTGTCTCAAAAAAAAGAAAAAAAGGACACTAGGTGATGGGAGAGAGGACTCCAGGTTTTTGGCTGCAAAATCCCCAGGGTTCCAGATTCCATCTAGTGCCTCTTCCTTGGAGATCCCCCAAAGCCCCAGAGGCTTTGCGGAGCTCCCAGATTGGATCAGACAGGCGAGTGGATTTTGTGGCCCTGATCCCTCACAGTCATGTGTTCCCACACATCCTGCTCTTCTAGAACCCCTTGGTTGTGGAGGCTGAGAAGAAAGTCTCCTACGATTGCTGCCGCCGGGGCACCGTCTGCTTGCAAATCCGGATGGAAAAGAACACCTTCACGCCAGGAGAGAAGGTCGTCTTCACGACAGAGATCAACAACCAGACCAGCAAATGCATCAAGACGGTCATCTCCGCCCTGTACGCCCACGTGCAGCACGAGGGCTTCACGCCCGGCGCGGAGCGGCGGTCTCGGCTGGACAGCAGCGAGCTTCTGCGGCAGGAGGCCGGCACCCCCATGACCCGCTTCAACACCACCAAGATCGTCAGCACCTTCAAGCTGCCGCTGTTGCTGCCCGTGAGCAGCAGCACGCAGGACGGTGACATCATGCACGCTCACTACGAGCTGGCCGTCACCGTGCACCTGCCCTGGTCCCTGGCCAGCCTCACGGCCAAGGTTCCCATCATCATCACCAGCGCCTCGGTGGACTCCGACAGCGGCCAGCAGCCACTGGACCGAGTGTCACCCGTGAGCCCAGATCACCAGAATTAAGCATCCAAACTTTTAAATATTAAAAAAAAAAAGCTTTGCCGGGCACGGTGGCTCAAGCCTGTAATCCCAGCACTCTGGGAGGCCGAGGCGGGTGGATCACGAGGTCAAGAGATCGAGACCATCCTGGTCAACATGGTGAAACGCCGTCTCTACTAAAAATACAAAAAATCAGCTGGGCATGGTGGCGCGTGCCTGTAATCCCAGCTACTCGGGAGGCTGAGGCAGGAGAATTGCTTGAACCCAGGAGGCGGAGGTTGCGGTGAGCCGAGATCGCGCCATTGCACTCCAGCCTGGGTAACAAGAGTGAAACTCCATCTAAAAAAAAAAAAAAAAAAAAAAAAAAAAAGCTTTATCAGTCTCTACCGGGAGGAAGCCCTCTGTCTTGCACAGGTGACTCTCAGATGAGTCGTGACATGGGCAGCACGTGGTCAGCCACCTCCCCAAACTCTAGCAGTTTAAACATCCATGTCTTCCGTCCCCAGAACTACCACTGAATGCCTAGAAACTGGGAAGACCTCCCCGGACCCAACCCCGGCATAGCCCTCCGTTTCCACCCTAAGTCTGCCCCAGCCTACTGGGGTCTCATAGTGCCAAGACCAGGGTCCCACATGGAGGGATTCTCCCCTCTGCTAATGTCTGGTTGTACTGGCTGTCATGACCACAGGGGGTGGGGTGAGAAGCCAGTCCTACTGGGGTGGAGTGCGTGGATGCCAGGAACGCTGCTCAGCACACTGCAGTGCCCAGGATGGCCCTCACTATCAGGAATTGTTTAGCCCAAATGTCAACAGTACCAAGGGGGCTGGGCATGGTGGCTCATTCCTGTAATCCCAGCACTTTAGGAGGCCATGGCAGGAGGATCACTTGAGACCAGGAATTTGAGACCAGCTTGGGGAACATTGTAAGACCCCATCTCTGCAAACAAAAACAAAAACAAAAACACACACACACACACACACACACACACACACACGGGCCAGGTGCAGTGGCTCATGCCTGTAATCCCAGCACTTTGGGATGCTGAGGCGGGTGGATCACCTGAGGTCAGGAGTCTGAGACCAGTCTGGCCAATATGGTGACACCCCGCATCTACTAAAAATACAAAAAAAAAAAAAAAATTAGCTGGGTGTGGTGGCATGCGCCTGTAATCCCAGTTACTCTGGAGACTGCGACAGGAAAATTGCTTGAACCTGGGACATGGAGGTTGCAGTGAGCCGAGATTGCACCATTGCACTCCAGCCTGGGCAACAAGACTAAAATTCTGTCTAAAAAAAAAAAAAAAAAAAAAAAAAATATATATATATATATATATATATATGTTTAAGCGGAGGTAGTGGCACACACCTATAGTCCCAGCTATTCAGGAGGCTGAGGCGGGAGAATCAATTGAACCCAGGAATTTGAGGCTGCAGTGAGCCATGATTGTGCCTCTGCACTCCAGCCTGGGTGACAGAGCAAGATCCTGTCTCAAAAACAAAACAGAACGAAATACCGCCCACGATATGACAGTACAAACGGGGAGCCACTCTGTGCTGGTGTAATTCACAGAGGTTGCTGCAGAGCCCCGGGACTGCTCTGGGGGTCTCACACCTGAATCAGATCCTGCGGACCTCTGCCTACAGCAGCTTAGGCTTCCTCCCCCATACTTGGGATCAATGCCAAAGTCTTCCTGGTGATAAGCCTGTGCCATCTGCCCATGCGTGATCCATCATAAGCCATACGGGCTCTGTCTTCACGCTGCCCAGCATCTCCCACTTCTCCCCTGTCCCCTGCGTCTGCCCTGCTCTGATCCACCTTTTTGTTTTGTTTTGTTTTTGAGACAGAGTCACCATCTGTCGCTCAGGCTGGAGTGGAGTGGTTTCATCTTGGCTCACTGCAACCTTCACTTCCTGGGTTCAAGTGATTCTCCTGCCTCAGCCTCCTGAGTAGCTGGGACTACAGGCACTTACCACCATGCCCAGCTAATTTTTGTACTATTAGTAGAGATGGGGTTTCTTTTTTTTTTTTTGAGACGGAGTTTCGCTCATGTTACCCAGGCTGGAGTGCAATGGCGCGATCTCGGCTCACCGCAACCTCCGCCTCTTGGGTTCAGGCAATTCTCCTGCCTCAGCCTCCTGAGTAGCTGGGATTACAGGCACGAGGCACCATGCCCAGCTAATTTTTTGTATTTTTAGTAGAGACGGGGTTTCACCATGTTGACCAGGATGGTCTCGATCTCTTGACCTCGTGATCCACCCGCCTCGGCCTCCCAAAGTGCTGAGATTACAGGCTTGAGCCACCGCGCCCGGCTGAGATGGGGTTTCACCATGTTGGCCAGGCTGGTCTCAAACTCCTAACCTCAACTGATCTGCCCGCCTTGGCCTCCCAAAGTGCCAGGATTACAGGCGTGAGCCATCGCACCCTGTCACCCAGCCTGGAATGCAGTGGTGTGATCTTGGCTGACTGTAACCTCCGCCTCCTGCATTTAAGTGATTCTCCTGCCTCAGCCTTCTGAGTAGCTGGGACTACAGGTGCATACCACTACATCCGGCTAATTTTTGCAGTTTTTTTTTTTTTTTTCTTTTTTGAGATGGAGTTTCGCTCTTGTTACCCAGGCTGGAGTGCAATGGCGTGATCTCGGCTCACCGCAACCTCTGCCTCCCGGGTTCAGGCAATTCTCCTGCCTCAGCCTCCTGAGTAGCTGGGATTACAGGCACGCGCCACCATGCCCAGCTAATTTTTTTGTATTTTTAGTAGAGACGGGGTTTCACCATGTTGACCAGGTTGGTCTCGATCTGTTGACCTCGTGATCCACCCGCCTCGGCCTCCCAAAGTGCTGGGATTACAGGCTTGAGCCACCGCGCCCGGCCAATTTTTGCAGTTTTTAGTAGAAATGCGGTTTCATCATGTTGGCCAGGCTGGTCTCAAACTTCTGACCTCAAGTGATCTGCCTGCCTCGGCCTCCCAAAGTGCTCAGATTATGGTGTGAGCCACCACACCTGGCCACAAATGTAATTTTAAATTTCCTAGGCCAGGCGTGGTGACTCACACCTGTAATCCCAGCACTTTGGGAGGCCGAGGCAGCGGATCATCTGAGGTGGGGAATTCATGACAGCCTGGCCAACACGGTGAAATCCCGTCTCTACTAAAAATACAAAAATTAGCTGGGTGTGGTGGTGCACACCTGTAGTTCCAGCTACTTAAGAGGCTGGGGCAAGAGTCACTTGAACCCGGGAGGTGGAGGTTGCAGTGAACTGAGATTGGGTCACTGCACTCCGGCCTGGGGAACAGAGCAAAACTCTGTCTCCAAAATAAATAAATAAGTAAATGAAATTAGCCAGGCATCGTGGCATGAGCCTGTAATCCCAGTTACTTGGGAGGCTGAGGCAAGAGAATTGCTTGAACCCAATAGGTGGGGGTTGCGGTGATCCAAGATTGCATCACTGCACTCCAGCCCAGGCAACAGAGTGAGACTCCGTCTCAAAAAAAATAAATAAGATAAAATAAAAAATAAATTAACAAATACGACCGGGCGCGGTGGCTCAAGCTTGTAATCCCAGCACTTTGGGAGGCCGAGGCGGGTGGATCACGAGGTCGAGAGATCGAGACCATCCTGGTCAACATGGTGAAACCTCGTCTCTACTAAAAATACAAAAAATTAGCTGGGCATGGTGGCACGTGCCTGTAATCTCAGCTACTCAGGAGGCTGAGGCAGGAGAATTGCCTGAACCCAGGAGGCGGAGGTTGCGGTGAGCCGAGATCGCGCCATTGCACTCCAGCCTGGGTAACAAGAGCGAAAGAGCGAAACTCTGTCTCAAAAAAAAAAAAAAAAAAAAAAAAAAAATACCCTAGTAGTCAAGTTACAACCAGCAAAATGGAATGGGCAAAATCGATTTTTACATTTTAAAAATGTATGTATGTATGTATGTATGTATTTTGAGATGGAGTCTTGCACTGTTGCCCCGGCTGGAGGGCAATGGTGTGATATTGGCTCACTGCAACCTCCGCTTCCCGGGTTCACGTGATTCTCCTGCCTCAGCCTCCCAGGTAGCTGGGATTATAGGCGCACACCACCATACCCAGCTAATTTTTTGTATTTTTAGTAGAAACGAGGTTTCACCGTGTTGCTCAGGCTGGTCCTCAACCCCTGAGCTCAGGCAATCTGCCTGCCTTGGCCTACCAAAGTGCTGAGATTACAGGCGTGAGCCACTGTGCCCAGTTTATTTATTTATTTTTGAGATGGAGTCTTACTCTGTTGACCATGCTGGAGTGCAGTGGTGTGACCTTGGCTCGCTGCAACCTCCACCTCCCATGTTCAAGTGATTCTCATGGCTCGGCCTCCGGAGTAGCTGGGATTACAGGCACCCGCCACCACAGGTGGCTAATTGTTGTATTTTTAGTAGAGATGTGGTTTCACCATCTTGGCCAGGCTGGCCTCGAACTCCTGACCTCAGGTGATCCGCCCGCCTCAGCCTCCCAAAGTGCTGGGATTACAGGCGTGAGCTGCCACGCATGACTCTACATTAGGGGTGGGTTCTTTGTCTGTGGCGGGGCCATCCTGGGCACTGAAGGGTGCTGGGCAGCATCCCTGGCCTCCACCCAATCCATATCAGGAGTAACCCCCAGTAGTGACAACCACACATATCCCCAGAGGTCACTTGGTGTCCCCTGGCTGAGAGCTACACTGCACAGTATATACGTGGAGGCCTCTGTGCAGTTAATATATCTCACAGTAAATGCTATGCATGAGAATCCCAGTACTGCTGTGTGTTTATTAGTAGCATTATTTTTTGAGACAAAGTCTGGCTCTGTAACCCAGGCCGGAGTACAGTGGCACTATCATAGCTTACTGCAACCTCAAGCTCCTGGGCTCTAGCAGTCTGCCCACCTCAGCCCCCAAAAGTGCTGGGATTATAAGCATGAGCCATTGCGCCCGGCTGATGCTGTTTTCTGTTGTTGTTTTGAGACCAAGTCTCGCTCTGTTGCCCAGACTGGAGTTCAGTGGCGCGATCGCGGCTCTACCTCTGCCCTGGGTTCAAGCAGTTCTCATGACTGAGCCTCCAACTAGCTGGGATTACAGGAACCAACCACCACACCCATCTGATTTTTGTTTTTTCTTGTTTGTTTGATTTTTTGAGATGGAGTCTTGCTCTGTCACCCAGGCTGGAGTGCAGGAGGTGGCTCACTGCAACCTCTGCCTCCTGGGTTCAGGCAATCCTCCTGCCTCAGCCACCCAAGCAGCTGAGATTACAGGCGCGTGCCACCACACACAGCTAATTTTTGTGTTTTTAGTAGAGATGGGGTCTCGCCATGCCGGCGAGGCTGGTCTTGAACTCCTGACCTCATGATCCACCTGTCTTAGCTTCCCAAACTGCTGGGATTATAGGCTGAGCCACTGCGCCCGGCTTAATTTTTGTATTTTGAGTAAAGATGGGGTTTCACCATGTTGTCCACGATGATCTCACACTCCGGACCTCAAGTGATCCACCTGCCTCAGCCTCCTGAAGTGCTGGGATTACAGGTGTGAGCCAGCGTGCCCGGCCTCTGCTGTTTATTTGCTGACTGGCTTTGGGCCAGTCACTTCTGTTTCTGAAACTCAGTTTCCCTCAGTGTAAAAGGGGGATTCATTCAAGACGCTGGATTAAACCAGCCACTGCATATAAATGGCCTGAACCAAAGTCACCGCTCACTCCACAGGCACCACCATTACCCCAGCGGGACTCTTCTGGAAGATTCTGACCTGCTCTGCAGCCCCCCACAGCGGGGCCCTGCCCCCTCCTCGCTGGCTGCCTCCTGCCTCCAGGCCCCAGACTCAGTGGACCACACAGGCGGGCGTTGGGGACGCTTCCTGTGCAGCAGCGGTACCCGCCACGCCAGGTGGGCCAACGGGAGAATGCAGCTGGGGCCGCCCCACTTCCTGCCCCTTGGAGGGGCCTCTCATTCTCCCTGGCCCCCACTCCCAAAATAACCCTCCCCCGCCCCGGGAACCAAAGTCACCCACACCAGCTGTGGCCTCCCATTTGGGGGACGTGGGACAGCCAGGGGACGAGCAGCTGCCACCATCACCATGCCTGCCCCTCCGGGAATGTCCACCCCCTGCTGCCACCACCTCCGGCATTCCAATCCCCAAAGGGGGGGGCGGTGACCCAGCCTCCCCCATCGTCCGGGAAATATGAATTCCAAGGAAGCCAGGCCGGGGGGAGGAGGGAGGTCCTTGGCCACCTTAGGTGACCGGGGACCCTTCCTAACCTGAACCCCCAGGGCCTGAGGTGCCCCCAGTTTTCACCTCGAGTGACTGTGTTGGGGAAAAGGGGCTGGTTGCCAAGACAACAGCCCCCCACCTCCGCCCCGGGAACAAAGAGGCAGCCGGAAGAGCCAAGAACGGCCTGTTCTCTCCCCGCCAACGCGGCTGGCACATCCTGGCAGCTGGCACCGGGAGGGCCGTGCCCAGAGCCGCCGGGCCTGGCCACCCTGGACACGGCTCTCCAGGGAGGGGGCAGCTGGGGGGGGGTGGCTGCGGCCCCAAGGAATGGAATGGCAGGGCCCTGTGGGATCCGGTTCCCGGGCGGCTGCCCCAGGCCTCCGTCCTTCGCGGACATGGATGAGGAAGCGGCCCGGCTGCCTGCAGGACTCGCGGGAGTTCCAGGACATCTTAAATGTCCAGCTTAGAGCCGGACGGGCCACCAGGGCCAGAGGGTGCAGGAGACAAAGGCCTGGAGAGGCCTGGCCTCAGGTCCCCTCAGGCATTCCATGTATGTGCTTGCAAGTCAGTAGGACACTCCTGGCCTGGGAGTGGCCGACGGAGGGGACAGTGGGTCTCAGAGTGGCTCCCCTCCCCCACGCCTGTCATCGCCTTGCAGGGGCAGCGGGCAGCTGGCGCCATGAGGTCCTGGGGGTGGGGACAGACCAGGGCCTGCATGTTAAAAGACCCCTGGCTTCCCACAGCAAGCCTGAACTGCCAGAGACAAAATCCTCTGTCTTCTCACAGGAGGACCACAGCTGGTCAGGTGTCCACCCGATCGCTGGAGCCACAACGTGGCCAGGGTCGACGTGGACAAGGTCTAGTTGGGTTGCCGGGTTAATTACAAGACAGTCAGTTAAATGAATTATTGTTGTTATGATTATTATTATTTGCGGGATTTTTTGGGTTTTTTCTTGAGACAGGGTTTTGCTTTTGTTGTCCAGGCTGGAGCACAGTGGTGCAATCTCAGCTCACTGCAACCTCCACCTCCTGGGTTCAAGTGATTCTCCTGCCTCAGCCCCTGAGCAGCTGAGATTACAGGTGCCTGCCACCACACCGAGCTAATTTTTGTATTTTTAGAGCAGAGATGGGGTTTCACCATGTTGGCCAGGCTGCTCTCGAACTCCTGACCTCAGATGATCCACCCGCCTTGGCCTCCCAAAGTTCTAGGATTACAGGCGTGAGCCATCGTGCCCAGCCACTATTATTATTTTTTGAGACAGCGTCTCCCTCTGTCACCCAGGCTGGAGTGCGATGGTGTCATCTTGGCTGACTGTAACCTCCACCTCCCACGTTCAAGCGATTCTCCTGCCTTAGCCTCCCAAGTGGCCAGGATTACAAACGTACACAACCACACCAGGTAATTTTTGTGTTTTTAGTAGAGACGGGGTTTCGCCATATTGGCCAGGTTGGTCTCCAACTCCTGACCTCGGGTGATCTGCCTGCCTCAGCCTCCCAAAGTGCTGGGATGACAGGCGTGAGCCACTGTCCCCGGCCAAAATGAATTATTATTATTATTATTTTATTTTATTTTTTTTTTGAGACGGAGTTTCACTCTTGTTACCCAGGCTGGAGTGCAATGGCGCACTCTCGGCTCACCGCAACCTCCGCCTCCTGGGTTCAGGCAATTCTCCTGCCTCAGCCTCCTGAGTAGCTGGGATTACAGGCACGCGCCACCATGCCCAGCTAATTTTTTGTATTTTTAGTAGAGACGGGGTTTCACCATGTTGACCAGGATGGTCTCGATCTCTTGACCTCGTGATCCACCCGCCTCGGCCTCCCAAAGTGCTGGAATTACAGGCTTGAGCCACCGCGCCCGGCCAAAATGAATTATTGATTTTGAGACAAGGTCTTGCTCTGTCACGCAGGCTGGAGTACAGTGGTGCCATCGTGGTTCACGGCAACTTCGACCTCCTGGGCTCAAGCAATCTTCCTGCCTCAGTCTCCCAAAGCATGGAGATTACAGGCATGAGCCACCAAACTCTGTTAAATAAAAGATTTTTACCATAAGTATGTCTCAAAATATTTGGAACATTATGCTAAAAATTAGTCACATGGCCAGGCGTGGTGGCTGACGCCTATAATCCCAGCAGTTTGGGAGGCCAAGGTGGGAGGATTAATTGATCCCAGGAGTTTGAGACTAGCCTGGGCAACATGGTGGGACCCCCACCTGTATGAAAAATACAAAAATTAGCCATGTGTGGTGGCGTGAACCTGTACTACCAGCTGCATGGGAGGCTGAGGCAGGAGGATTGCTTGAGTCCGGGATGTCGAGGCTGCAGTGAGCCCTGACCACGTACTCCAGCCTGAGCATCAGAGCGAGACCCTGACTCTAAAGGGAAAAGCAAAGGGCTCACTGTGTAGCTGAGAGTTGCATCGAACCAGGTGTCCTGTATTTTTATTTGCTAACCCTGCAACCATGGGCCGGGGGTTCTGGAAGAGGCAACTGGGCTCACCCTCATCCACATCCCCCAGCATGCTCCTCTGCTCGGTCCCTGCCTCAGCGTTGGCCCTGTCCCCTGATCAGGGCCCTCCCCTGCCCTGAATCCAACATTGCTGTCCACTGCACCCAAGATAAAGACCAGGCCCTGGCCGGGCATGCTGGCTCACGCCTCTAATCCTAGCACAGTGGGAGGCCGAGGTGGGCGTATCACTTGAAGCCAGGAGTTTGAGACCAGCCTGGCCAACATGGTGAAACGCCACGTCTACTAAAAATACAAAAATTAGCTCAGCGTGGTGGTGGGTGCCTGTAATCCCAGCTACTCGGGAGACTGAGGCAGGAGAACCTCTTGAAACGAGGAGGAGGAGGTTGCAGTGAGCCAAGATCACGACACTGCATGTCAGCTCAGGTGACCGAGTGAGACTCTGTCTCAAACCAACAAACTAACAAATAAATAAATAAAACTTAAAAAAAAAAAAAAAAAAGGCCAGGCACAGTGGCTCATGCCTGTAATTCCAGCACTTTGGAAGGCAGAGGCGGGCAGATCACAAGGTTGGAAGTTTGAGACCATCCTGGCCAGCATGGTGAAACCCCCGTCTCTACTAAAAATATAAAAATTAGGCTGGGCACGGTGGCTCAAGCCTGTAATCCCAGCACTTTGGGAGGCCGAGGCGGGTGGATCACAAGGTCAAGAGATCGAGACCAACCTGGTCAACATGATGAAACCCCGTCTCTACTAAAATACAAAACATTAGCTGGGCATGGTGGCGCATGCCTGTAATCCCAGCTACTCAGGAGGCTGAGGCAGGAGAACTGCCTGAACCCAGGAGGCGGAGGTTGCGGTGAGCCGAGATCGCGCCATTGCACTCCAGCCTGGGTAACAAGAGTGAAACTCCGTCTCAAAAAAAAAATATATATATATATATAAATTAGCCGGGCATGGTGGTGCCTGCCTGTAATCCCAGCTACTCAGGAGGCTGAGGCAGGAGAATCGCTTGAACCTGGGAGGCAGAGGTTGCAGAGAGCCGAGATTGCACCACTGCACTCCAGCCTGGGCGACAGAGCGAGACTCCCTCTCAAAAAAAGAAAGGAAACGGATAGATGGAAGGAAGGGTCAGAGGAAAGGGACACCTGGGCCAGGCAGGAACCCATCTGGAACCAGCAGTGCCACCTTGTGGCGGTATGCTTACCGCTGTTCCCCTACTCTCAGTGAGAAAGAGCTAGCAGTCCTAGAATCAGGAGGGGCTGGAGAGGGAAAAAAGAAGAGAAAGAGGAGGCAACATCAAAAACGAAACCCCTGTAATCCCAGCACTTTGGGAGGCTGAGGTGAGTGGATCACTGGAGAGGTCAGGGGTTCAAGACCAGCCTGGCCAACATGGCGAAACCCTGACTCTACTAAAAATACAAAAAGTAGCTGGGTGTGGTGGCATATACCTGTAATCCCAGCTACTCAGGAGGCTGAGGCAGGAGAATTGCTTGGGAGGTGGAGGTGGCAGTGAGCTGAGATCGCGCCATTGCACTCCAGTCTGGGTGACAAAGTGAGACTCCCTGTCAAAATAAAATAAAATAAAATAAAATAAACAGAAGCCAAAGACCTTAAAGAAAGATAATCCAAGGTTCAAACCCCGAGGGCTGGCAATTTCTGGCTGTGTGACCTGGGACAAGTCACTCTGTCTCTCTGATCCTCAGTTTCGTGATCCAAAAAATGGGAATCATGGGCGGGTACTTTGGGAGGCTGAGGCAGATGGATCACTTGAGGTCAGGAGTTTGACAGCAGTATGGTCAACATGGAGAAACTTCATCTCCACTGAAAATAGAAAAATTAGCCCAGCATGGTGGCACATGCCTGGAATCCCAGCTACTCAGGAGGCTGAGGCAGGAGAATGGATTAAACTCGGGGGCAGAGGCTGCAGTGAGCTGAGATCACACCACTGCTCTCTAGCCTATTCCAGACTCTGTCTCAAATAAATAAATAAAAAGGTTTAAGGCCGGGCGCAGTGGCTCAAGCCTGTAATCCCAGCACTTTGGGAGGCTGAGGCGGGTGAATCAAGAGGTCAAGAGATGGAGACCATCCTGGTCAACATGGTGAAACCCCGTCTCTACTAAAAATAAAAAAATTAGCTGGGCATGGTGGCGCACGCCTGTAATCCCAGCTACTCAGGAGGCTGAGGCAGGAGAATTGCCTGAACCCAGGAGGTGGAGGTTGCGGTGAGCCGAGATCGCGCCATTGCACTCCAGCCTGGGTAACAAGAGCGAAACTCCGTCTCAAAAAAAAAAAAAAGATTTAAAAAAGAAAATGGGAATCCGGCTGCTGCATAACATAATGAAATAGCCAAGAAAACAGCAGTTACTTCATTTTCATTTTTGAGACAGAGTTTCGCTCTTGTTACCCAGGCTGGAGTGCAATGGCGCGATCTCGGCTCACCGCAACCTCCGCCTCCTGGGTTCAGGCAATTCTCCTGCCTCAGCCTCCTGAGTAGCTGGGATTACAGGCACTTGCCACTATGCCCAGCTAATTTTTTGTATTTTTAGTAGACACGGGGTTTCACCATGTTGACTAGGATGGTCTCGATCTCATGACCTCGTGATCCACCCGCCTCGGCCTCCCAGAGTGCTGGGATTACAGGCTTGAGCCACCGCGCCCAGCCCCAGCTGAACTTTGAATTTCAGATCAAGAACAAATAATTTTTTAGGCCAGGCGCGGTGGCTCACGCCTATAATCCCAGCACTCTGGGAGACCGAGGCGGGAGGATCATTCGAGGTCAGGAGTTCAAGACCAGCCTGACCAACAGGGTGAAACCCCATCTGTACTAAAAATACAAAAAAAAAAAAAAAAAAAAAAAAAAAATCAGCTGGGCATGGTGGTGTGCACCTGTAATCCCAGCTACCTGGGAGGCTGAGGCAGGAGAATCGCTTGAACCCGGGAGGCGGAGGTTGCAGTGAGCCGAGATCATGCTGCTGCACTCCAGCCTGGGTGACAGAGCAGGACTATGTCTCAAAGAAAAAAAAAGGATGTGGAACAAAATCACAAGGACTCGTCCCCGAGACCAGAGGTATTTTGTTACTCAAGGCCACTTACAAGTTGAGGGTTACCAGGCAACTCTCCCACTGACTTTGAATCTTGGATGAGTCACTTCCCTTTTCTGAGCCATCCCTGTCCTCCCTTCATCCCTCCCTCTTGCTCACTCTACTCCAGCCACTGGGCCTCCTTGCTGTTCTAACAGGCACAGTGTAGTCCTGCCCCAGGGCCTTTGCACAGACTGTGCCTACTGCCTGGAATACTGTTCCCCCTAACTCAACATGGTCCCCTCCTGACCTCTCTCTCTTCTGTTCTTGGATGTCACTCAGAAAGGCCTCCTCTGACCACCCTATTAAAAACTGTGGCCCCACCAGGTGTGGTGGCTCACACCAGTAACCCTTGGGAGGTCAGGGTTGGTGGATCACGTGAGGTCAGGAGTTCGACACCAGTCTGGTCAACACGGTGCAACTCTGTCTCTACTAAAAAAAAAAAATACAAAAATTAGCCAGCTGTGGTGGCACACGCCTGTAGTCTCAGCCACTCGGGAGGTTAAAGCACGAGAATTGCTTGAACATGGGAGACGGGGGTTGCAGTGAGCTGAGATCCCGCCACTGCATGCCAGCCTGAGTGACAAGAGTGAGACTCCATCTCAAAAAAAAAAAAACAAAAACAAACCCTGCAGCCCTCACATTCGTCCACATTCGTCTCTTCCTTTGGCGTCCCACCACCTGACCCATCGTAAAGTTCACTCACATTATTATCCGTGTCCGTCTCCCCCACTGGGTGGTGAGTGTCACAGGGCTGGAATCCTTATCTGTTTAGCTCACTGCTGTCCTCAACACAAGGACTCAATAAATACGGTTGGCGAGGCGCAGTGGCTCACGGCCTGTTATCCCAGCACTTTCGGAGTCCGAGGCAGGCGGATCACCTCAGGTTGGAAGTTCAAGACCAGCCTGTACAACATGGAGAAACCCCATCTCTACTAAAAAGAAAAAAAAAAACTAGCTGGGCGTGGTGGTACATGCCTATAATCTCAGCCACTTGGGAGGCTGAGGCAAGAGAATTACTTGAACCCAGGAGGCGGAGGTTGCAGTGAGCCAAGATTGCACCATTGCACTCCAGCCTGGGTAACGAGAGCAAACTCTGTCTCAGAAACAATAAAAATAAAAAATAAATACAGCCAGGCGCGGTGGCTCAAGCCTGTAATCCCAGCACTTTGGGAGGCTGAGGCGGGTGGATCACGAGGTCGAGAGATCGAGACCATCCTGGTCAACATGGTGAAACCCCGTCTCTACTAAAAGTGCAAAAAATTAGCTGGGCGTGGTGGCGCGTGCCTGTAATCCCAGCTACTCAGGAGGCTGAGGCAGGAGAATTGCCTGAACCCAGGAGGCAGAGGTTGCGGTGAGCCGAGATTGCGCCATTGCACTCCAGCCTGGGTAACAAGAGCGAAACTCCGTCTCAATAAATAAATAAATAAATAAATAAATAAATAAATAAATAAGGTTGAATGAGTGAATGAGAAGGGAAAAGCCCGTTACAAATGTCATGGAATGGGGTCTCAGAGTCAGTTGGGAATCTCACTGTCTGCATGAAGTTATTTAAATTTAAACCTTCAGGCCGAGCACGGTGGCTCACACCCGTAATCCCCACACCACAATTTGGGAGGCCAAGGTGGTGGATCACTTGAGGCTGGGAGTTCGAGAACAGCCTGGGCAAGATGGTGAATCCTCATCTCTACTAAAAATACAGAAATTAGCCAGGTGTGGTGGCATGCGCCTGTGGTTCCAGCCACTCGGGAGGCTTAGACACAAGAATCTCTTGAACCCAGGGGGCAGAGGTTGCAGTGAGCTGAGATCGAGCCACTGCACTCCAGCCTTGGGAGAGACAGAGCAAGACTCTGTTTAAAAAAAAAAAAAAAAAAATTAAACATTCAGTTTCTCACATGGTGCTTTTGGCTACAACGTTGGATGGCACAGAATTCTAGAACACTATCAACATTGCAGAAGCTTCTATCGGACAGTGCTAGCATAGATCATATCCTCACCCACCCCCGCTAAAAAAAATGCAGTCACAGACACTCAATTTTCCCCATGTTCTTTCTAAAGTTACCAGAAGCCTCATTCTATTCAAATTTAGCAGAGGTGGCAAACTGGTGGCCCTGGGCTGGACACAGCCCCATTTGGGTTTCATTTGGGCCAATTGTTCCCTAATGAGCAGACCTGTCTACAGCTTGAACTTCCTGCAGATCAGTGATTCTCCAGGTGGGTCTCCCACCGGGCCCGCTCTCCCCTGCTCCTCTAAGCCAGGAATCCTTGCCATCCCTTCAGCAGAAATGTTTACTTCCTCCCTGGCCCCTAGGGCTATCTGAGATTGAGATCTTGGTTTACAGACTAATCGGATAAATAATTTGGGAG
This sequence comes from Saimiri boliviensis, assembly GCF_048565385.1. Taxonomy (NCBI): domain Eukaryota; kingdom Metazoa; phylum Chordata; class Mammalia; order Primates; family Cebidae; genus Saimiri; species Saimiri boliviensis. The sequence goes on from NC_133462.1 coordinate 41,548,353, forward strand.
GGGGAGGAATGGGGTAAAATCCAAATGGGGGCAGCTTCAGGAAGAGGTTGATCCAGCAGTCATAGAGCCTGGAGCCTGACCCCTGCACTGCCCCTGGGTGATCCTCTCTGGGACTCAGTTTCCTCCTCTGCAAAATAGGGATGATAAAAAGACAATATAGTGCTGGGAGGATGAAGTGGTCTCATGCTGGGAAGGTCAGGCCAGAGGCTGGATGAGTTCACTGTGGTGGTTCAAGTCCCTCATATAGCTGGGCTGGGCCAGGCATGGTGGCTCATACCTGTGATCCTGACACTCTGAGAGGCCCAGGCAGATCACTTGAGGTCAGGGGTTCAAGACCAGCCTGGGCCAGGTGTGGTGGCTCACACCTGTAATCCAAGCACTTCGGAGGCCAAGGTGGGCGGATCACCTGAGGTTGGGAGTTCAACACCTGCCTGACCAACACGGTGAAACTCTGTCTTTTTAAAAACAAAACAAAACAAAACAAACAAACAAACAGAAAAGACCAGACTGGCCAATATGGTGAAACCCTGTCTCTACTAAAAATACAAAAATTAGGCCGGGCGCGGTGGCCCAAGCCTGTAATCCCAGCACTTTGGGAGGCCGAGGCGGGTGGATCACGAGGTCAAGAGATCAAGACCATCCTGGTCAACATGGTGAAACCCCGTCTCTACTAAAAACACAAAAACTTAGCTGGGCATGGTGGCGCGTGCTTGTAATCTCAGCTACTCAAGAGGCTGAGGCAGGAGAACTGCCTGAACCCAGGAGGCGGAGGTTGCGGTGAGCCGAGATCACGCCATTGCACTCCAGCCTGGGTAACAAGAGCGAAACTCCTTCTAAAAAAAAAAAAAAAAAAAAAAAAAAAAAAATTAGCTGGGTGTGGTAGGTGTGTCTCTAATCTCAGCTACTCAGGAGGCTGAGGCCTCATTCACTCGCTTGAACCCAGGAGATGGCGGCTGCAGTGAGCTGAGATCCAGTCACTGCACTCCAGGCTGGGCGACAGAGGGAGACTGTGCTACAAACAAACAAAAAACGTAGGCCAGGCGAGGTGGCTCATGCCTGTAGTCATCCCAGCAGTTTGTGTGGCTGAGGCAGGCAGATCACCTGAGGTCAGGAGTTTGAAACCAGCCTGGCCAACAAGGTGAAACCTGTCTCTACTGAAAATACAAAAATTAGTCGGGTGAGGTAGCATGCACCTGTAATCCCAGCTACTCGGGAGGCTGAGGCTGGAGAATCTCTGGAACCTGGGAGGTTCCCACTGAAGGCTGCAGTGAGCCGAGATGGCGCCACTGCTCTCCAGCCTGGGCGACAGAGCAAGACTCCGTCTCAAAAAAAAAAAAAAAAAAGATATATATATATATGGCTGGGTTGGAGCCCAGGGTGGAGGGCGTGGCCCTTGACGCGCTGGCGGGGGTCGCCCCGCAACTCTCCCTGGGTTCTGGCAACCTCAGTTTGGCCATAGGGGAAATGGGCGACCTGGGGAACCGCAGCACCCGTTTTGTGCCTCCTGATGGCACTCACCTCCCAATGCCAACTCCATAGGGTCCTCAGCTGCGGCGGGGGCGTCCCTCGGCTGGGACGGGCGTGGTCCACGAGTGCCCACTCCCCCCCAGAGGCAGGGCGCGGAGTCCTTCCCGGACTTCGTCAGTGACTCGGAGAGGGCGGGGCTTGTGGAGGCGGGGCAGAGAGGAGGGGGCGGGCCTGGCTCGGGCATTCCCTCAATCTGATTGGTCCTCCGGCCCGTCACTCCCGGGAGCCCCCTCCCACCCTACGACGCGGTAAAAGCCAGCCCCGCCCCGGCTCGGACGGTTTCCAGGCTGGTCTTGGAGTCGTGGCCGCTGTGCCTGGGACGTCCCGCTGACCGCGGTGAGTGGCGGGGGCGCCCCAATTGAGCTGGGGGGGGAAATCACCGAATCCTGGGCACCCCAGGGGCGGAGGGGTCTTGGAGGGCCTTTCCGGGAGTGGGATTTGCTGGACTCTGCGGCCTGGGGAGGGGTCTTCAGCCCGGGCTGGTCACCCTTCCCCCGCAGGAAAATCTAACTTCTGCTACCAAGCTCAGACTTTGAAACTCTCTTCTCACTTCCTGGGACTTTTGAGGGGCGAAAGGGCACCCCCCTAGAAGGGGTGCTATTGAGGGGGGGTGGGCTAAATACCGCCCCCACCACCGGGTTGGCTCTATATTTGGAACAGTGTGCTTGCTTTTGGAAACGCAGTTTGCTTGTTCGTTTCCTCCTGCGGGCAGAAACTCCGCCCTCCCTTCCGGGGTCTTCAGAGACACCCCCTCCCCACCGCAAAGCCACCTCCACTACAGTTGGTTTTGCCACTGGGGGTTTGCCCCAGCTCCTGGCGCCCCCAACTGATTCTGGGGAGGTCTTGCGCAAATCCTGCCGCCTTCCCTCGGGTGGGCGTGGCAGCGAGATGATTTAGAAGTAGGAAGGCGTCCCCTTAACTCTGGAGTTCTTGTCCCGACCGGGCCTGGCAGTGGGACCTGGGGCTCTTGGAGTTTTGGAAGTCAGTCTTAGCATGCCGGGAAGTTGCTGTATGGCTGTGTCTGGCCGGGAGCTCCCCTTCTGGAGCCAGTGGCCAAACAGGCCATTGACCCCCTCAAGGCTTTCAGAGGGTGTTGACTTCTGCAATGGCGGCCCTTGTTTAAACCAGTTCCAGGAGGTCATGGTGGACAAAGGGGACGGGAGGAAGCTGCCTGAGTCCTAAGTGGGACTTGAGAATCTCTCGAGGCCAGGACTTCGATGCCTGATCACCTGGCCCCCTGCCCAGGTGAGCTCAGAAAGTGAAGAGCATAGATTAGGCAATGGTCATGAGAGGCGGGTGTGTCTCCTCACCTGACTTCCCAGTTGGGGGACTTTTGTATCTAGTAGGAAGCTGGTTCCTGCCTGGCTTCACCTCTTTGTTCATGGAAGCCAGAGTAGGGTGAGATGGATTTTTTTTTTTTTTTTTTTTGAAACGGAGTCTCGCTCTGTCACCCAGGCTGGAGTGCGGTGGCACAATCTTGGCCCACTACAACCCCTGCCTCCCAGGCTCAAGTGATTCTCCTGCCTCAGACTCCTGAGTAGCTGGGATTATGGCGCGCCACCATGCCCGGCTAATTTTTATATTGTTAGTACAGGCAGGGTTTCACCTTGTTGGTGAGGCAGGTCTTGAACTTCTGACCTCGTGATCCGCCCGCCTTGCCACCCTTAGTGCAGGCGTGAGCCACTGTGTTCAGCCACGGTGAGATGGTTTATGGAGCCCTTAATGTGTGCCAGGCAGAGAGCTGAGCTTCCCCAGAGCAGCGTCTCCTCCACTCCACAGGGACTCTCGGCTCTTGTGAGACACTTGTACCCATTTCACAGATCTGGCAAGCTAGGCTTCTAGGGAATGCTGCCTTCCCAAGCTCCTATTCCTAGTGAGTTGGCAAGCTGGGATTATAACCCAGACTGGGCTGGGCATGATGGCTCATGTCCTGTAATCCCAGCACTTTGGGAGGCCAAGGTGGGCAGATCATTTGAGGTCAGGAGTTTGAGACCACCAGCCTGGCCAACATGGTGAAACCCCGCCTCTACTAAAAATATAAAAATTACCCAGATGTGGTGGTGGGAGCCTGTAAGCCCAGCTACTCAGGAGGCTGAGGCAGGAGAATCTCTTGAACCCCGGAGGCGGAGGTTGCAGTGAGCTGAGATCACGTCACTGCACTCCAGCCTGGGCAACAGAGCAAAACTCCATCACACACACACACACACACACACACACACACAAAGGAAAAATAAATAAAAAAGAACCCAGTCTGGACTCCAGATCTAGTGCTCTCAAAACATCATTTGCTGGGTTCTGCTTAGGAAATGTCAAAGCAAAGCTGCCAGGAGGCTGGGCCTCTTTCCTCTGGGAAGAAATGCTCAGAGTCAAGGTCACAGGTTTTTACGCTTACAGTGGAACTCCCCAGGAAAGCAGTCTGTAAGGCAGCCACGACCTTTAGCCCAGTTTTTTTCTTTTTTTCGGGGATGGAGTCTCCCTCTGTCACCCATGCTGGAGTACAGTGGCGTGATCTTGGCTGACTGCAACCTCCCCCTCCCAGGTTCAAGTGATTCTTCTGCCCAGCCTCCCAAGTAGCTGGGAATCACAAGTGCTCGCCACCACGATTGGCTAATTTTTGTATTTTTAGTAGAGACAGAGTTTCACTATGGTGACCAGACTGGTCTCAAACTCCTGACCTCATGCTACAACCGCCTCAGCCTCCCATAGTGCTAGGATTATAAGGCTACATTTAGTCTTTTGTTTGTTTTCTTTCTTTTTTTTTTTTTTTTTTTTTTTTGAGACGGAGTTTCGCCCTTGTTACCCAGGCTGGAGTGCAATGGCGCAATCTCGGCTCACTGCAACCTCCGCCTCCTGGGGTCAGGCAGTTCTCCTGCCTCAGCCTCCTGAGTAGCTGGGATTACAGGCACGTGCCACCATGCCCAGCTAATTTTTTACACTTTTAGTAGAGACGGGGTTTCACCATGTTGACCAGGATGGTCTCGATCTCTCGACCTCGTGATCCACCCGCCTCGGCTTCCCAAAGTGCTGGGATTACAGGCTTGAGCCACCGCGCCCGGCCGAGACAGTCTTGCTCTGTCGCCTAGGCTGGAGTGCAGTGGTGCTATCTCGGCTCACTGCAACCTCCACCTCCCGAATTCAGGTGATTTTCCTGCCTCAGCCTCCAGAGTAGCTGGGATTACTATACTTTAAGACGTCTGCCACCATGCCAGGCTAATTTTTGTATTTTTAGTAGAGGCAGGGTTTCACCATGTTGGCCAGGCTGGTCTCACCCTCCTGACCTCAGATGATCCTCCCACCTTGGACTCCCAAAGTGCTGGGATTATGGGTGTGAGCCAGCATGCTGGGCCCATGTCAGTTACATTTAAATCTCATTCGTCCACTGCATTGGGATACACTTGTTATTTGTTTCTTTTCTTTTCTTTTCTTTTTTTTGAGAGGGAGTTTTGCTCTTGTTTCCCAGGCTGGAGTGCAGTGGCGCTGTCTCGGCTCATCAAAACCTCTGCGTCCCGGGTTCAAGCGAGTCTCCTGCCTCAGCCTCCTGAGTAGCTGGGATTATAGGTGTTAGCCACCACACTCAGCTACTTTTTTTTTTTTGAGACAGAGTTTCACTCTTGTTACCCAGGCTGGAGTGCAATGGCGCGATCTCGGCTCACCGCAACCTCCGCCTCCTGGGTTCAGGCAATTCTCCGGCCTCAGCCTCCTAAGTTTTTGTATTTTTAGTAGAGACGGGGTTTCACCATGTTGACCAGGATGGTCTCGATCTCTTGACCTTGTGATCCACCCGCCTCGGCCTCCCAAAGTGCTGGGATTACAGGCGTGAGCCACCGTGCCCGACCTCAGCTACTTTTTATATTTTTAGTGGAGATAGGGTTTCTCCATGTTGGTCAGGCTGGTCTCGAACTCACAACCTCAGGTGATCCACCTGCCTCAGCCTCCCAAAGTGCTGGGATTACAGGTGTGAGCCACTGCACTCTGCTAACACTTGTTGTTTTCTTATTCCCCTTTTGCTGGGCACCCACGTTTCCAGTATCACACTGTGGCAGGTCCACACACCTCTGTCCATGTGGAAATCCAGGTGTGGGATATTCCCCTGAAGTGAGGTTTCTGGGTCAAGGGGAAGATGGCTCTTGGAACGTGACAGTGATTGGCAAATTGTCCTCTATAGAGGTTTTAGGTCACACCTGGCTTTCTGGAGTACAGGTGACACAAGTGAGCCCTGGGGGCTGTTCCCAAGCCTTGCTCCCTGACGTGAATCCCAGGGACCAGCTGCGTCAACACTGCCTGGGAGCCTTTGAAAAATGCAGAGTCGCCCAGCGTGGTGGCTCAAGCCTGTAATCCCAGCACTTTGGGAGGCCGAGGCGGGTGGATCACGAGGTCAACAGATCGAGACCATCCTGGTCAACATGGTGAAACCCCGTCTCTACGAAAAATACAAAAAAATTAGCTGGGCTTGGTGGCGCGCACCTGTAATCCCGGCTACTCAGGAGGCTGAGGCAGGAGAATTGCCTGAACCCAGGAGGCGGAGGTTGCGGTGAGCCGAGATCGCGCCATTGCACTCCAGCCTGGGTAACAAGAGCGAAACTCCGTCTCAAAAAAAAAAAAAGAAAAGAAAAGAAAAAAAAAGAAAAATGCAGAGTCAGGCTAGGCATGGTTCTGTACGCCTGTAATCCCAGCCCTTTGGAAGGCCAAGTCAAGAGGATTGTTTGAGACCGGGAACTTTAGACCAGCCTTGGCAACACAGCAAGATACCATCTCTGCCAAAAAGAAAAAATTAATTAGGGGTGGTGGCAGGTGCCTGCAGTCCTAGTGACTTGGGAGGCTGAGGCAGGAGGATCCCTTAAGCCCAGGAGTTGGAGGCTGCAGTGAGCTGTGATTATGATTGCACCGCTGTGCTCCAGCCTAGGTGACAGAGCAAGATGATATCTGATTTTTTTTTTTTTTTTTACTCCATCTCGGCTCACTGCAACCTCTTCCTGGGTTCAAGGGATTCTCCTACCTCAGCCTCCTGAGTAGCTGGGATTACAGGCATGTGCCACCATGCCTGGCTAATTTTTATATTTTTTTAGTAGAGATGGGGTTTCACTATGTTGGTAGGCTGGTCCCAAACTCATGATCCACCCGCCTTGGCTTCCCAAAGTGCTGGGATTATTGGTGTGAGCCACCGTGCCCGACCAAGACCGTCTCTAATGAAAAAAAAAGAAAGGGCCAGGTGCGGTGGCTCATGCCTGTAATCCCAACACTTTGAGAGGCCGAGGTGGGTGGATCACGAGATCAGGAGTTTGAGACTAACCCGGCCAACATGGTGAAACCTTGTCTCTACTAAAAATACAAAAATTAGCTGGACATGGTGGCTCACACCTGTAATCCCAGCTGCTTGGGAGGCTGAGGCAGGAGAATCACTTGAACCCAGGAGGCAGAGGTTGCAGTGAGTCGAGATCGCGCCCCTACACTCCAGCCTAGGTGACATAGTGAGACTCTGTCTCCAAAGATAAAAAAAAAGAAAGGAAAAAAAAGAATCAGCACTTGCTATAGAACAGAGTCCACAGGTCACCCTTGTGCCTGCTAAGGACTGAGAGGCATGGCTGTAAGTTACCATGGGGTGTTGGTGTGAACCCTGTCTTCTAGCTGCAGCGTGGGTCTGGACTTTCTCCCGGAAGGCGGGGCCAGGCAGGCTGTATCTGTTCCTCTATCCACAGTGTCTGCTGCAGAGACCATGTCTGCCAACGGGGCAGAGGCTGATGCCAGCACCCAGGTGACAGCAGGAGAACCGGTACAGCAGGTGAGGAAGGACCAGGAGCAGGGACTGCCTCAACCCTGTGACTCCTGAGCAATGAGGGTTCCCATGCTAAGGTGCTCTGGCGGAGAGCCCGGGATCTGCCCACAGCTCATGGAGCCAGAGGGATTTATTCCTCAGCCAGGTATACACCACTCACGGGTGTCCCTGGTTCTGCGGGGGGGAATCTCAAAGGCCCTTGGAGGGCCTGGGGGGACAGGGTTCTGTCTGAAACTACCTGCCCTCCCCAACCCCTCAGCCAAATCATCCTCATCTCTGAAGTTTCTCTTTGGGACCTCCGAGGAAGACAATTTCCACTCCAAGTCTCTCCTCCTCGTGTTATTTTATTTTCTATATATAGTTTTTGAGATGGAGTCTCGCTCTGTGGCCCAGGCTGGGGTGCAGTGGTGCCATCTCGGCTCACTGCAACCTCCACCTCCCGGGTTCAAGCGGTTCTCCTGCCTCAGCCTCCTGAGTAGCTGGAATTACAGGTGCCCGCCACCACACCCGGCTACTTTTTGTATTTTTAGTAGAGACCGGGTTTCACCATGTTGGTCAGGCTGGTCTTGAACTCCTGACTTTAAGTGATCCGCCTGCCCTGGCCTCACAAAGTGCTGGGATTACAGTTGTGAGCCACCGTGTCTGGCCTGTATTTTATTTTTTGAGATGGGGCCTTGCTCTAGTCACCCAGGCTAGAGTGCAGTGGCGTGATCGTAGCTCACTACAACCTCACCCTCCTGTGCTCAAGCATCAGTATATATATATATATATATATTTTTTTTTTTTTTTTTTTGAGACGGAGTTTCGCTCTTGTTACCCAGGCTGGAGTGCAATGGTGCGATCTCGTCTCACTGCAACCTCCGCCTCCTGGGTTCAAGCAATTCTTCTGCCTCAGCCTCCTGAGTAGCTGGGATTACAGGCACGCGCCACCATGCCCAGCTAATTTTGTGTATTTTTAGTAGAGACGGGGTTTCACCATGTTGACCAAGATGGTCTCGATCTCTTGACCTCGTGATCCACCCACCTCAGCCTCCCAAAGTGCTGGGATTACAGGTGTGAGCCACCGCACCCAGCCTTTTTTTTTTTTTTTTTTTTTTTTTTTGAGATGGAGTTTTGCTCTTGTTACCCAGGCTGGAGTGCAATGGCGTGATCTCAGCTCACCGCAACCTCCGCCTCCTGGGTTCAGGCAATTCTTCTGCCTCAGCCTCCTGAGTAGCTGGGATTACAGGCACGCACCACCATGCCCAGCTAATTTTGTGTATTTTCAGTAGAGACGGGGTTTCACCATGTTGACCAGGATGGTCTCGATCTCTTGACCTCGTGATCCACCCACCTTGGCCTCCACATATTAACACTTTAAAGAAACAATTCCCACAGTTAGGAGAGTGTTAGTTCACTCACAGCAGTTCCCGCCTAGCAAGACCAGCACAGAGCACTCTACGATTTACACTCACTTCAATCCTTTTGCAACGCCCAGAGGCTTCTTCACTCAGCCTCATGTCTCTAATTCCCTCCCTAATGGGCCTGATACCTTTTATGACTGATGAGTCCGGCTGGACACATCTACACACACAGACACAGATCCGATGGCTCTCCTTCCAATTCAAAACCATAAGCAAAAGCTTCCAAGGTCACAGAGAGAGCTACCTTCCAAAGTGCCAATCTGGCACCCGTGGGTGATCAGGGCACACTTCTACCCAAAATGGGGTGGGCTGCTTTCCGGGGTTCAATCTTAGCAAATTCAGTGGTCCGGAATTCCCCAAATACTCGTTCCTCCTCAGCGTTCAGCCACTGGGTGGATCCGGTCTGCAGGGCCTCCCTGCTCCGCTCTGGTGAAGCTTTTCCACCAGGCAAATACCTGCCCGGGAGCGCTCTCAGGATGTGTCACCCCAGGGAGCAGGAGTCCCCCTGCAGGGATGCTTCACAGGGCTAAGCAAACCACCTAAGAGACTTTTTCCCGCCGTCTGCTATCCCAGACTCGCTTCCCGGCCAACGCACCAAAATGTAGCAGGAGCGGCCGCGGGAAACAGATTTCTCAGACACCGAGTATAGGAGGAAGAAGGGTTTATTCGGCCGGGAGCAAGGTGGCATAGTTGCCTAACAGCCAAGCTCCGGGACTCTTGTCCTTTATCACCACCTGGCACATGGTTGGGATAAAACACAGGCTCATAGGCCGGGCGCGGTGGCTCACGCCTCTAATCCAAGCACTTTGGGAGGCCAAGGCGGGTGGATCATGAGGTCAACAGATCGAGACCATCCTGGCCAACATGGTGAAACCCTGTATTTTTGTACTAAAAATACAAAAATTTACCAGGTGTGGTGGCACATGCTGATATTCTCAGCTACTCAGGAGCCTGAGGCAGAAGAATTGCTTGAACTCGGGAGGCAGAGGTTGCAGTGAGCCAGGATTCTGCCATTGCACTCCAGCCTGGTGACAGAGCGAGACTCCGTCTCAAAAAAACAGAAAGGGCGGATTCACATCCATGGGCTGTGTTAAAGGAAGCATGTGAGAGCCGGGCACGGTGGCTCATGCCTGTAATCCCAGCACTTTGGGAGGCTGAGGCGGGTGGATCACGAGGTCAAGAGGTCGAGACCATCCTGGTCAACATGGTGAAACCCCGTCTCTACTAAAAATACAAAAAATTAGCTGGGCATGGTGGCGCGTGCCTGTAATCCCAGCTACTCAGGAGGCTGAGGCAGAAGAATTGCCTGAACCCGGGAGGCGGAGGTTGTGGTGAGCCGAGATCGCGCCATTGCACTCCAGCCTGGGTAACAAGAGCGAAACTCTGTCTCAAAAAAAAAAAAAAAAAAAAAGCATGTGACAAAGTACCAAGATTCCTGACTTGTGCTCCCAACTGGAATGCAATGTGTGGGTGAGCCGAGCCGTTTCGCCGGCTGGGAGTGAGAGTAAAACTGCAGGGCACCCCGAGTTCCGGCCGAGCCCCCCATCTTTCCCTGCCCGGTCTGCCGGAGCTGCTTGTCTTCTGTAGCCAAGTGTGGTGGACCGCGTGGCCAACATGCCCCTCATCAGTTCCACCTGTGACATGGTGTCCGCGGCCTATGCGTCCACCAAGGACAGCCACCCGCATGTCAAGACCGTCTGCGACGCGGCCGAGAAGGGAGTGCGGACCCTCACGGCAGCCGCTGTCAGCGGGGCGCAGCCCATCCTCTCCAAGCTGGAGCCACAGAGTGGGTGAAGTCCCAGAGAGCACTGAATCCCCCTCCTGGCTGATTCCCCGGGTTGGGGGTTGGGGGTCTGCCCAGTGTTTAGTCCTGGCCCGTGGAACCGTTCCTGGGTGACCTTCCGACAGTCACATTTGCATCTTGCTTAATTTGTTTTTTGGCAGTTGCATCAGCCAGCGAATTAGCCCACAGGGGGCTGGACAAGTTGGAGGAGAACCTCCCCATCCTGCAGCAGCCCACTGAGAAGGTAACGCGCGACGTCTGCCCTCGGGGCTCTTACCAGGCGGGGACCTACTTGGTGGTAGAGTGCCCTGGTTCCATCTTTTTCTTTTCTTTTTTTACTTTTTTTTTTTTCTTTTTTTTTTTTTTGAGACAGAGTTTCGCTCTTGTTACCCGGGCTGGAGTGCAATGGCACGATCTCGGCTCACCGCAACCTCCGCCTCCTGGGTTCAGGCAATTCTCCTGCCTCAGCCTCCTGAGTAGCTGGGATTACAGGCACGCGCCACCATGCCCAGCTAATGTTTTGTATTTTTAGTAGAGATGGGGTTTCACCATGTTCATCAGGATGGTCTCGATCTCTCAACCTCATGATCCACCCGCCTCGGCCTCCCAAAGTGCTGGGATTACAGGCTTGAGCCACCGTGCCCGGCGCACCTTTTTTTTCCTTTGAGACAAGCTCTTGCTCTGTTGCCCGGGTTGGAGTGCAGTGGCGTGATCTCAGCTCACTGCAGCCTCGGCCTCCTAGGCTTAGGCAATCCTTCCAGCTCTCAGCCTCCTGAGAAGCTGGGAGTACAGGTGTGCACCACTGCCCCCGGCTAATTTTTTAATCTTTTGGAGGGATGGGGTCTTGCTATTTGCCCAGGCTGGTCTCAGACTCCTGGGCTAGCTGGGTGCGGTGGCTTATGCTTAATGCATGTAATCCCAGCACTTTGGGGGACTGAGTTGGGCAGATCACAAGATCAGGAGTTTGATAACAGCGTGGCCAACATGGTGAAACCCTGTCTCTACTAAAAATAAAAAATTAGGCGTGATGGCGCATGCCTGTAATCCAGGCTCCTCGGGAGGCTGAGGCAGGAGAATTGCTTGAACCCAGGAGGCGGAGGTTGCAGTGAGCCAAGATCCTGCCACTTCACTGCAGCCTGGATGGACAACAGAACGAGACTCCATCTCAGAAAAAAAAAAAAAACAAAAAACAGAAAGCAGACTCCTGGCCTCAAGCTATCCTCCTGCCTCGGCTTCCCAAAGTGTTGGGATTGCAGTCCTGAGCCACTGTGCCAGGCCACACTTGCCCCTTATCAGCAAAGGCCAGTCGTGGGCTTGGCCAAGGGAGGCTGGATGCCGGTGAGTTCACAGGAAGATGGGAGCCCCCATCTCAGGGCCAGGCCTTTTCATTCTCTTTCTCTCCCTCTGATAACATGAGAGGCCAACATTCCTTGTGTTTATGGAAGGGATAAGCTCAGGGTGAATTCTTCAAGGTCATTGAACGGAGCAGCAGCTGGGAGCTCTCTTTGTTTTTGGAGACGGAGTCTCACTCTGTTACCCAGGCTGGAGCACGCAGTGGCGCAATCTCCGCTCACTGCAACCTCCGCCCCCCAAGGTTCAAGTTCAAGCGATTCTGCTGTCTCAGCCTCCCAAGTAGCTGGGATTACAGGCACCTGCCACCACGCCCAGCTAATTTTTGTATTTTTTAGGAGACACGGGGTCTCACCATCTTGGCAGGTTTGTCTAGAGCTCCTGACCTTGTGATCCGCCCACTTCAGCCTCCCAAAGTGCTGGGATTATAGGTGTGAGCCACCATGTCCGGCCAGCTCTGTTTTTTTGCGATGAATTCTCCCTCCATCACCCAGGCTGGAGTCCGGTGGTGTGATCTTGGCTCACTGCAACCTCTGCTCCCTGGGGTGCAAGTGATTCTCCTGCCTCAGACTCCCGAGTAGTTAGGCACCCGCCACCAGCCCTGGCTAATTTTTGTATTTTTAGTAGAGATGGGGTTTTACCATGTTGGCCAGACTGGTCTCGAACTCCTGACCTCAGGTGCCTCCTCAAGTGCTGGGATTCCAGGCATGAGCCACAACGCCCAAGCCAATTTTTGTATTTTTTGTAGAGGTGAGGTCTTGCTATGTTGCCCAGGCTGGTCTCCAACTTTTGGGCCCAGATGATCCTCTCGCCTCGGCCTCCCAAAGCGCAGGGATGACAGGTGTGAGCCCCCGTGCCTGGCCTGCTGTGAGCCCTGTGCTCACGGGTCTCTCCCGTGCTCACACTTGCCTGGATTGAAATCGAGCTCTGGCAACACCACCATCCCTCAGAACCTGGGGAAAGTTAACTCTTCCCAGAGGAGAAAAAAACTCACAGGGCCCAGAGCTGAGAGAGCATTGCGCCTCTCAAAAAGTCAAGAGTTTGGCCGGGCGTGGTGGCTCACACCTGCAATCCCAGCACTTTGGGAGGCTGAGGTGGGCAGATCATCAGGTCGAGGGATCGAGACCATCCTGGCCGACAGAAACCCCCGTCTCTACTAAAAACACAAAAGATTAGCTAGGTGTAGTGGCAGGTGCCTTTAGGCCCAACTACTTGGGAAGCTGAGGCAGGACAATTGCTTGAACTCAGGAGGTAAAGGTTGCAGTGAGCCGAGATCCAGCCACTGCACTCCAGCCTGGGCATCAGAGTGAGACTCTGATGAAACAAACAAAAAACCCCAAAACAACACAGTTAAAAAAACAAAACAAAACGAAAGCCCAGGCTGGGTGCGGGGGCTTATGCCTGTAATCCCTGCACTTTGAGAGGCTGAGGAGGGCAGATCACTTTAGGTCAGGAGTTCGAGACCAGCCTGGCCAACATAGTGAAACCCCGTGTCTACTAAAAATACAAAATTAGCCGGGCATGGTGGTGCTGGCCTGCAACCCAGTTACTCGGGAGGCTGAGGTGGGAGAATCGCTTGAACCTGGGAGGTGGAAGTTGCAGTGAGCCAAGATGGCACCATTGCACTCCAGCCCGGGCAACAAGAGCAAAACTCTGTCTCAAAAAAAAACAGAAAAATTAGCCGGGCGCGGTGGCTCACGCCTATAATCCCAGCACTTTGGGAGGCTGAGACGAGTGGATCACGAGGTCAAGAGATCGAGACCATCCTGGTCAACATGGTGAAACCCCGTCTCTACTAAAAAAAATACAAAAATTAGCTGGGCATGGTGGCACACGCCTGTAGTCCCAGCTACCCGGGAGGCTGAGGCAGGAGAATTGCTTGAACCCAGGAGACGGAGGTTGCGGTGAGCCGAGATCGCGCCATTGCACTCCAGCCTGGGTAACAAGAGAGAAACTCCCTCTCAAAAAAAAAAAAAAAAAAAAAAAAAAAAAAAAAACAGAAAAATTAGCCAGGCATCGCGGCGGGTTGTCTGTAATCCCAGCTACTCGGGAGGCTGAGGCAGGGGAATTGCTCCAACCCCAGAGGCAGCGGTTGCAGTGAGCCAAGATTGTGTCGCTGCATTCCAGCCTGGGTAACAGAGTGAGACCCTGTCTCAAAAAAAGAAGAAAGAAACTAGGCACAGAGAGGTAGAGTGGCTTGCCTGAAGCCACACAGCGGAGAAGCACCAAGCCAGGGACGGAGCCTCAGTAGTCTGGCTGTAGAATATGAGCTCATGACCACGACTCCAGACTCAGAGTCACCCGGAGGGAGGGCGCTTCCTGCCTTCATCTCCCTAGAGGTTGGGGTACAGCAGGGGGGTGCCCACGTGTGGCGGGAAGGCAGAGACGCTGATGGTGTCGTCTCTCCTAGGTCCTGGCAGACACCAAGGAGCTTGTGTCGTCCAAGGTGTCGGGGGCCCGAGAGATGGTGGCCAGCGCCAAGGACACAGTGAGCACCCGAGTGTCGGAGGCGGTGGGCGCCACCCGTGGTGCTGTGCAGAGCAGCGTGGACAAGACCAAGTCTGTAGTGACCGGCGGGGTCCAGTCGGTCATGGGCTCCCGCGTGGGTCAGATGGTGCTGAGTGGGGTCGACACGGTGCTGGGGAAGTCGGAGGAGTGGGTAGACAACCACCTGCCTCTCACGGACGCCGAGCTGGGTGAGTGGCCAGCGGGCTGCTCTGGGACCCCTCCCCGGGCCTCCGCACCCTGAAGCCACTGTCAGCCTTGGGTCTGTCCCTCACTGCCACCTCATCCCTGCCACCCCTCCCGGCATCTTGGAATCTCGTCACCAGCATGGGGGTCCCCTCTGTCCTGGTCCCCAGTCCCCGCCCTCCCCCACCACAGTCTCCTTCCCACAGCAGCCAGCAGAGGGTGCCTGTGAGCACCTGAGTCAGAGCCTGTCCCTCCTCTGGCCACAGCCCCCTGTGGCTCCCACCTCCCTGGGGTCAAAACCCAAGTCCTCCTCACAATCCACAAGGCTCTGCAGAACCTGCCCTGTTGTCTCCCTGCCCTCTTCCCCCTTCGCTCCCTCCGCTCCCCCATAAATATGTGACTAAACTTGAGATCTCACTTCACTCTGACAATCCTGGCATTCCTGCCAGTTCAGAATATCTCTCTGCAATCATCCCGGTCATATACTTGCACTCCCTGCACTCTTTATTTGATATTCTTCCTTATTTTATTTTATTTATTTATTTATTCTTTTTGAGACGGAGTTTCGCTCTTGTTACCCAGGCTGGAGTGCAATGGCGCGATCTCGGCTCACCGCAACCTCCGCCTCCTGGGCTCAGGCAATTCTCCTGCCTCAGCCTCCTAAGTAGCTGGGATTACAGGCACGCGCCACCACGCCCAGCTAGTTTTTTGTATTTTTAGTAGAGACGGGGTTTCACTATGTTGACCAGGATGGTCTCGATCTCTCGACCTCGTGATCCACCCGCCTCGGCCTCCCAAAGTGCTGGGATTACAGGCTGGAGCCACTGCGCCTGGCTTTTTTTTTTTTTTTTTTTTTTTTGAGATGGAGTCTCACTCTGTCACCCAGGCTAGAGTGCACTGGTGCGATATCAGCTCACTGCAACCTCCGCCTCCCGGGTTCAAGCAATTCTCCTGCCTCAGCCTCCTAAGTAGCTGGAGTTACAGGCAGCTAAATTTTGTATTTTCAGTACAGATGGGGTTTCACCATGTTGGCCAGGCTGGTCTTGAACTCCTGACCTCGTGATCCACCCAACTCGGCCTCCCAAAGTGCTGGGATTACAGGCATGAGCTACTAAGCCTGGCCACATTTTTTTGTTTTTCTCTTTTAGAGATAGCGTCTTACTCTGTTGCCTAGGCTGGAGTGCAGTGTTGCCATCATAGCTCAATGCGGCCGGAACTCTTGGGCTCACGTGAGCCTCCTACCTCAGCCTCCCGAGTAGCAAAGACTACAGACACACACCATCATGCCCAACTAATTTTTCTTTTTTTAATTTTTTGTAAAGATGGGGTCTCCCTGGCCGGGCGCGGTGGCCCAAGCCTGTAATCCCAGCACTTTGGGAGGCCAAGGCGGGTGGATCACGATGTCATGAGATCGAGGCCATCCTGGTCAACATGGTGAAACCCCATCTCTACTAAAAATACAAAAAATTAGCTGGGCATGGTGGCACGTGCCTGTAATCCCAGCTACTCAGGAGGTTGAGGCAGAATTGCTTGATCTCAGGAGGCGGAGGTTGCGGTGAGCCGAGATTGTGCCATTGCACTCCAGCCTGGGTAACAAGAGCGAAACGCCGTCTCAAAAAAAAAAAAAAAAAAAAAAGATGGGGTCTCCCTGTGTCGTCAGGAACTTCTGGGCTGGAGGGATCCTACTGCCTTATTGGGATTGGGATTTTTGCAAATAAGAAACTTAGGATATCAGCAGGGTACGGTGGCTAACGCGTATAATCCCAGCACTTTGGGAGGCTGAGGTGGGCAGATTACTTAAGGTCAGGAGTTTGAGACGAGCCTGGCCAACATGGTGAAACTCCGTCTCTACTAAAAATTCAAAAACTAGCTGGATGTGGTAGTGCCCACCTGTAATCCCAGCTACTCAGGAGGCTGAGGCAGGAGAATCATTTGAACCCGGGAGGTGGAGGTTGCAGTGAACTGAGATCATGCCACTGCACTCCAGCCTGGGCGACAGAACGAGACTCTGTCTTTAAAGAAATAAATAAATAGGCTGGGCTCAGTGGCTCACGCCTGTAATCCTAGCACTTTGGGAGGCTGAGGTGGGCAGATCACCTGAGGCTGGGAGTTCGAGACCAGCCTGACCAACATGGAGAAACCCCGTCTCTACTAAAAATACAAAATTAGCCGGTCATGGTGGCACACACCTGTAATCCCAGCTACTCGGGAGGCTGAGGCAGGAGAATCGTTTGAACCCGGGAGGTGGAGGTTGCGGTGAGCCAAGATTGTGCCACTGCACTCCAGCCTGGGCGACGAGAGCGAAATTCCGTCTCAATCAATCAATCAACTGGACGGTATGATTCCAGCCTGGGCAACCAGAGCGAAACCGTGTCTCAATACGTAAATAAATAAATAAATAAATAAACTGGGCAGTGTGATTCCTGGGACCGCCCATGTGGGACACACCCAGCTGCATGTCCCAGTGTTCACGGAGACCCTGCTGCTCTTCCCCACAGCCCGCCTCGCCACGTCCCTGGATGGCTTCGACATCGCGTCCGTGCAGCAGCAGCGGCAGGAACAGAGCTACTTCGTGCGTCTGGGCTCCCTGTCAGAGAGGCTACGGCAGCACGCCTACGAGCACTCGCTGGGCAAGCTTCGGGCCACCAGGCAGAGAGCACAGGAGGCTCTGCTGCAGCTGTCGCAGGCCCTAAGCCTGGTGAGGGTCCCGGGGCTTCACCCCACAGCAGACACCCATCGGGAGCTCACTGGCCTACTGCTCACCCCTCTGCAGGCTGGCGGGGCCGTTCCCGCTTGCTCCCGGCACTGTCTCTGGTTGGACACACCTTTGCTGAGGCTGCTGCCACAGATCACACTATCTCAGGCTGGGTATAGTGGCTTATACCTTTTTTTTTTTTGGAAACGGAGTCTTCTGTCACCGAGGCTGGAGTGCAGTGGCGCAATCTCAGCTCACGGCAACCTCCACTTACCGGGTTTAAGCGATTCTCCTGCCTCAGCCTCCCAGGTAGCTGGGACTGCAGGCGTGCGCCACCACACCTGGCTAATTTTGTATTTTTAGTAGAGATGGGGTTTCTCCACGTTGGTGAGGCTGGTCTTGAACTCCCGACCTCAGGTAGTCCACTTGCCTCAGCCTCCCAAAGTGCTGGGATTAAAGGCGTAAGCCACCTCGCCCAGCCCTTTGTTTTTGTTTTTTTAGAGACTGAGTCTCACTCTGTTGCCCAGGCTGAAGTGCATGATCAAAGCTCACCGCAGTCTCTAAGCTTCACCCAGGTTGGAGCATATCTACCATCATGCCTCTTTTTTTTTTCTTTTCTCTTAAATTTGATGTAAAAATAGAGATGAGGCCGGGCGCGGTGGCTCACGCCTGTAATCCCAGCACTTTGGGAGGCCGAGGCGGGTGGATCACGAGGTCAAGAGATCGAGACCATCCTGGTCAACATGGTGAAACCCCGTCTCTACTAAAAATACAAAAAATTAGCTGGGCGTGGTGGCGCGTGCCTGTAATCCCAGCTACTCAGGAGGCTGAGGCAGGAGAATTGCCTGAACCCAGGAGGCGGAGGTTGCGGTGAGCCGAGATCGCGCCATTGCACTCCAGCCTGGGTAACGAGAGCCAAACTCCGCCTCAAAAAAAAAAAAAAAAAAAAAAAAATAGAGATGAGGTCTCACTGTGTTGCCCAGGCTGTTCTGGAGCCCCTGAACTCAAGTGATCCTCCTTCCTTGGCCTCCCAAAGCACTGGGATTGTGGAAGTGAACGTGGTTTATTCCTTTTGAAGGCTGAATAATATTTCGTCACAAGCGCTGTTTTTTGTTTTTTTTTTTTTGAGACAGAGTTTTGCTGTGTCGCCAGGCGCAGGCTGGAGTGCAATGGTGCAATCTCGGCTCACTGCAGCCTCCGCCTCCCGGGTTGAAGCAGTTCTCCTGCGTCAGCCTCCCAAGTAGCTGGGACTACAGGCACATGCCACCACGCCCAGCTAATTTTTGTATTTTTAGTAGAGACGGGGTTTCACCATGTTGGCCAGGATGGTCTTGATCTCTTGACCTCGTGATCCACCCACCTCGGCCTCCCAAAGTGCTGGGATTACAGGTGTGTGCCACCGCGCCCGGCCACAAGCATTTTTTAATCCTTCGCTGGTTCCATCTGCTTATGTCCCATTGGCCAAAGCCAGTCACGTGTCCCGGCTCCATTGCAAACAGAGAAATTGACCCAGTGGGAGGAGCTACAGGGGATGCCAGCCACTCCGCACCAACCACACAGAGCATGAGGGTGTCAAACCAAAGGCCTCAGAGCTCACAGTATCACCACAGCCTGGAAACCCTCCTTCCTCTCCTCCCTCCGTTCCTCTTTTCTAGACCGTCCTGTAAGTCATGCTAGAAGGATCCCCTGGGCACCCTCTGAAATCCTGCCTCTCCCAGGGGAGCCTCCTTCCCTCACCTCTCTCTCCCCTGCCCCAGATGGAAAATGTCAAGCATGGCGTTGATCAGAAGCTGGTGGAAGGCCAGGAGAAGCTGCACCAGATGTGGCTCAGCTGGAACCAGAAGCAGCTCCAGGGCCCCGAGAAGGAGCTGACCAAGCCAGAGGTATCTATGGGGGACCGTGGGGTCACCCAGGGTGGTTGGAGTCCCGATGCTGCCCCGTACACCTCGGCTTCATGGGCCCACCTGCTTCGAATGCTTTCCCAAGCCTCACATGCTTTCAGGAACTCATGACACCTCTCCTCCAGGAAGCCAGCCTTGATTTCTGCTCTTCGGCATGCATGGGTATGGCTTCTTCCTTTTTTTTTTTTTTTTTGAGACAGAGTTTCACTCTTGTTACCCAGGCTGGAGTGCAATGGCGTGATCTCAGCTCACCGCAACCTCCGCCTCCTGGGTTCAGGCAATTCTCCTGCCTCAGCCTCCTGAGTAGCTGGGATTACAGGCACGTGCCACCATGCCCAGCTAATTTTTCGTATTTTTAGTAGAGACGGGGTTTCACCATGTTGACCAGGATGGTCTCGATCTGTTGACCTCGTCATCCACCCGCCTCGGCCTCCCAAAGTGCTGGGATTACAGGCTTGAGCCACCGCGCCCGGCCCTTTTTTTTTTTTTTTTAAATCCTGCTCTAGCACCCAGGCTGGAATACAGTGGTGCGATCTTGGCTCACTGCAACCTGTATCTCCCAGGTTCAAGCAATTCTCCTGCCTCAGCCTCCTGAGTAGCTGGGATTACAGGAGCCCACCACTACCCCCAGCTAATTAAGTTTTTGTGTGTTTTTAGTAGAGATGGGGTTTTACCATGTTGGCCAGGCTGGTCTTGAACCCCTGACCTCAGGTGATCTGGATGATTTCTGAATCAGAGAGTATTTGTTAGCAGTGCATCTCATTGCCAAATGCTAAGCTGTGTCTTATTGAACTTAAATCTGGATTCTTGCCGGGCGCGGTGGCTCAAGCCTGTAATCCCAGCACTTTGGGAGGCCGAGGTGGGTGGATCACGAGGTCAAGAGATCGAGACCATCCTGGTCAACAAGGTGAAACCCCGTCTCTACTAAAAATACAAAAAATTAGCTGGGCATGGTGGCGTGTGCCTGTAATCCCAGCTACTTAGGAGGCTGAGGCAGGAGAATTGCCTGAACCCAGGAGGCGGAGGTTGCGGTGAGCCGAGATCACGCCATTGCACTCCAGCCTGGGTAACAAGAGTGAAACTCCGTCTCAAAAAAAAAAAAAAAAAATCTGGATTCTTCTCTTCCCTGGAGTCTTTCATATTCACCCACCTGGGTCCCAGCAGCAACTTCAGACTCATGTTCTACGGCCCTCCACTCAATCCCCAGCCTTGGCCTCTCGTGTTCCCTTGGGCCTCACTGCCTGTCCCAGCAGACATTTAAGCTCTCATTAAATCCATGTCTGGCCAACATGCTGAAACCCCGTCTCTACTAAAAAAAAAAAAAACATAAAAATTACGAGGCGGGCAGATCACAAGGTCAGGAGTTAGAAATCAGCGTGGCTGGCCGGGCGCGGTGGCTCAAGCCTGTAATCCTAGCACTTTGGGAGGCCGAGGTGGGTGGATCACGAGGTCGAGAGATCGAGACCATCCTGGTCAACATGGTGAAACCCCATCTCTACTAAAAATACAAAAAATTAGCTGGGCATGGTGGCGTGTGCCTGTAATCCCCGCTACTCAGGAGGCTGAGGCAGGAGAATTGCCCGAACCCAGGAGGCGGAGGTTGCGGTGAACCGAGATCGCGCCATTGCACTCCAGCCTGGGTAACGAGAGCGAAACTCTGTCTCAAAAAAAAAAAAAAAAAAAAAAAAGAAATCAGCGTGGCCAACATGGTGAAACATGGTGTGTCCACTAAAAATATAAAAATTAGCTGGGCGTGGTGGCAGGTGTCTGTAATCCCAGCTACTCAGGAGGCTGAGGCATAAGAATCACTTGAACCCAGGAGGCAGAGGTTGCAGTGAGCCGAGATCCCGACCCTGCACTCCAGCATTCCTAGCTACTCGGGAGGCTGAGGCAGGAGATTTGCTGGAACCTGGGAGGTGGAGGTTTCAGTGAGCTGAGATCACACCACTACACTCCAGCCTGGGCAACAAGAGCAAAACTCCGTCTTAAAAAAAAAAAAAAAAAAAAAAAAAACCCAAAAAACAAAAAAACACAAAATGTCACCACAGTGTGTGATTCTGTTTATATGAAACACTCAGAATGGGCAAATCGAGAGACGGGAAGTGGATTCGTGGTTTGCCAGGGCCTGGGGGACGGGATGTACAGGGATTGCTAATGGGAACAGGGTTTCTTTTGGTTTTGAGAGTGATGCAGATACCCTATAATTTGGCCAGTTTCGGTGGCTGATGCCTGTAACCTCATCACTTTGGGAGGCTGTGGTGGGTAGATCACTGGAAGTCAGGAGTTCAAGACCAGCCTGGTCAACCTGGTGAAAACTCATCTCTACCAAAAATACAAAAACAATTAGCCGGGCCTGGTGGCAGGTGCCTGTAAGGCCAGCTACTCCAGAGGCTGAAGTAAGAGAATCGTTTGAACCCCAGGAGCAGGGAAAGGTTGCTGTGAGCTGAGATGACGCCACTGCACTCCAGCCTGGGTGACAGAGGGAGACTGTCTCAAAAAAAAAATCCTGGAGTTAGATGAAGATAGTATTTGTACAGTCTTGTGAATATACTAAAAACCACTGAATTGTACACTTCAAACAATGAGTTTTATGGTATGTGGATTTTATGTCAATTTATGAAATAATGTTATTTATTTATTTATTTATTTTTGAGATGGAGTCTCCCTCTGTCACCCAGGCTGGAGTGCAGTGGCGCGATCTCGGCTCACTGCCACCTCTGCCTCCTGGGTTCAGACAATTCTCCGGCCTCAGCCTCCCAGGTAGCTGGGATTACAGGTGTGCGCCACCACACTCAGCTAATTTTTTGTATTTTTAGTAGAGACGGGGTTTCACTGTCTCAGCCAGGATGCTGTCAATCTCCTGACCTCGTGATCCGTCCATCTCAGCCTCCCAAAGGGCTGGGATTATAAGCATGAGCCGCCATGCCCAGCCTTATTTGCTATTTCTTTCTTTTTGAGGCAGAGTCTCTCTCTGTTGTCCTGGCTGGACTGCAGTGGTGCCGTCACGGCTCACTGGCTGCGCAGTGCAGGCTGGAGCAGTCCTCTCACCCCAGCCACCCAAGTAGCTGGGAACACAGTCACATGCCACCATGCCTGGCTAATTTTTTTTTTTTTTTTTTTTTTTTTTGAGACGGAGTTTCGCTCTTGTTACCCCGGCTGGAGTGCAATGGCGTGATCTTGGCTCACCGCAACCTCCGCCTCCTGGGTTCAGGCAATTCTCCTGCCTCAGCCTCCTGAGTAGCTGGGATTACAGGCACGCGCCACCATGTCCAGCTAATTTTTTGTATTTTTAGTAGAGACGGGGTTTCACCATGTTGACCAGGATGGTCTCGATCTCTTGACCTCGTGATCCACCCGCCTCGGCCTCCCAAAGTGCTGGGATTACAGGCTTGAGCCACCGCGCCCAGCCACCTGGCCAATTTTTAAAAAAGTTTTTAGTAGAGACAGGATCTCACTGTGTTGCCCAAGCTGGTCTTCAACCCCTGGCCTCAAGCAGTACTCCCACCTGGGCCTCCCAAAGCACTGGGAATACAGGCGTGAGCCACCACGCCTGGCCCCAGATCAATTATCGATTGATTGATTGATTGAGATTGATCCAGGCTGGAGTGCAGTGGCACGATCTTGGCTCACTGCAACCTCCAACTCCTAGGTTCGAGTGATTTTCCTGTCTCAGCCTTCCGAGTAGCTGGGACTACAGGCGCATGCCACCACACCTGGCTAATTTTTATGTTTTTTTTTTTAGTAGAGATGGGTTTTTGCCATGTTGACCAGGCTAGTCTCGAACTCCTGACCTCAGATGATCTGCCCACACTGGCCTCCCAAAGTGCTGGGATTACAGGCGTGAGCCACGGTGCCAGGCCACAGATCAGTTTTTTACGAGCTGAAATGAGTTCATATCTAAAGCACATAGTAAGGGCTACGAAAGTGAGATGTATAAAGATATAAATAGCTCTATAAACGCTAACTCTTCGGCAGGGAGACCTGGACCCCCTGGCGCCTAAGACTCTCCCCCTGCTAAGCGCAGCATCCAGAATGACCGAATAACCTTTCAAATGAAAAAAAAAAAAAAAAAAAAAAACGATCTTACCTCCCTCACGTGGGCGCCTTCCCATGATCCCTAGGCTCAAGTGGGCAGAATCCTATCTCTTCTATCTCCCAGTCCATGACTTTGTTTTTCTGAGACACAGTCTTACTCTGTCACCCCAGCTGGAGTGCAATGGCCTGATCTCAGCTCACTGCAACCTCCATCTTCGAGGTTCAAGCAGTTCTCCTGCCTCAGCCTCCTGAGTAGCTGGGACTACAGACACCTGCCACCACGCCCAGCTATTTTGTTTTGTTTTATTTATTTACTTATTCATTTATTTAATTAATTTATTTTTTATTTTATTTTATTTTATTTTTTTTTTGAGACGGAGTTTCGCTCTTGTTACCCAGGCTGGAGTGCAATGGCGCGATCTCGGCTCACCGCAACCTCCGCCTCCTGGGTTCAGGCAATTCTCCTGCCTCAGCCTCCTGAGTAGCTGGGATTATAGGCACGCGCCACCATGCCCAGCTAATTTTTTGTATTTTTAGTAGAGACGGGGTTTCACCATGTTGACCAGGTTGGTCTCGATCTCTCGACCTTGTGATCCACCTGCCTCGGCCTCCCAAAGTGCTGGGATTACAGGCTTGAGCCACCGCGCCCGGCCAATTTATTTATTTTAAACAGAGTTTTGCTCTCGTTGCCCAGGCTTGAGTGCAATGGCGCAGTCTCCGCTCGCTGCAACCTCCACCTCCCGGGTTAAAGCGATTCTCCTGCCTCAGCCTCCCAAGTACCTGGGATTACAGGCGTGCACCACCACACTTGGCTAATTTTTATTTTTATTTTTATTTTTAGTAGAGACAGGGTTTCACCCTGTTGGCCATGCTGGTCTCGAACTCCTGACCTCAAGTGATCCACCCGCCTCGGCCTCCCAAAGTGCTGGGATTACAGTCATGAGCCACCATGCTTGGCTACTTTTTGTATTTTCTATTTATTTATTTATTTATTTATTTATTTATTTCTGAGACAAAGTCTCACTCTGTCACCCAAGTTGAAATGCAGTGGCGTGATCTCTACTCACTGCAGCCTCCGCCTCCCAGGTTCAAGCGATTCTCCTGCCTCAGTTTCCCAAGTAGCTGGGATTACAGGCGCCTGCCACCACGCCTGCCTAATTTTCTTGTGTTTTTAGTAGACACAGGGTTTTGTCATCTTGGCCAGGCTAGTCTCGAACTCCTAACCTCAAGTGATCCACCCGCCTTGGCCTCCCAAAGTGCTGGGATTACAGGTGTGAGTCACCGCACCTGGCCTAATTTTTGTATTTTTAGTAGAGACAGAATTTTACCATGTCGGCCAGGCTGGTAGTTTCACCATGTCGGCCAGGCTGGGAGTTTCAGCATGTCAGCCAGGCTGGGAGTTTCACCATGTCGGCCAGGCTGGTCACAAACCCTACCTGTGCTCATCTCAGTCCATGGCCGAGGAAATTTTCAAGGAAATTTCCTAGCTCTCTGATTTCAACTGTGGTCTCCCCTGATGCTCTACAACTTCTGCCTAGAAAGTTCTTCCAGACTGTCCCAGCCTGGCTTCTACTTTTTGTTTTTTAGCAGTTTTATTGAGATATCATTTGCATACCATACAAGTTACCCTTTTAAATCATACACCTCAGTAGTTCTAAGCATTGCGTAATGGTCACTGTCACATCTCATGCCCCTAAAAAGAAAGTCTTTTCCCATCAGCCGTCTCTCCGTTTTCTCCTCTGCCCAACCATGCCTCTGCTTCCTGCCTCTGTGGATAGGCCTGTCATGGGCATTTCACAGAAATGGGATTACACACTGTATGGCCTTTTTTTTTTTTTTTTTTGAGACGGAGTTTCGCTCTTGTTCCCCAGGCTGGAGTGCAATGGCATGATCTCGGCTCACCGCCACCTCCGCCTCCTGGGCTCAGGCAATTCTCCTGTCTCAGCCTCCTGAGTAGCTGGGATTACAGGCACGCGCCACCATGCCCAGCTAGTTTTTTGTATTTTTAGTAGAGACGGGGTTTCACCATGTTGACCAGGATGGTCTCGATCTCTCGACCTCGTGATCCACCCGCCTCGGCCTCCCAAAGTGCTGGGATTACAGGCTTGAGCCACGGCGCCCAGCCCCTTTTTTTTTTTGTTTTTGCTTTTGTTTTTGTTTTTGTTTTTGTTTTTTTTTGAGATGAATCTCGCTCTGTCGCCCAGACTGAAGTGCAGTGGTGTGATCTTGGCTCACTGTAACCTCCGCCTCCCGGGTTCAAACAATTCTTCGTCCTCAGCCTCCCGAGTATCTGGGACTACAGGTACCCGCCACCACACTTGGCTAATTTTTGTATTTTTTTTTTTTTTTTTTTTGAGACAGAGTTTCGCTCTTGTTACCCAGGCTGGAGTGCAATGGCGCGATCTCGGCTCACTGCAACCTCCGCCTCCTGGGTTCAGGCAATTCTCCTGCCTCAGCCTCCTGAGTAGCTGGGATTACAGGCACGTGCCACCATGCCCAGCTAATTTTTTGTATTTTTAGTAGAGACGGGGTTTCACCACGTTGACCAGGATGGTCTCGATCTCTTGACCTCGTGATCCACCCGCCTCGGCCTCCCAAAGTGCTGGGATTACAGGCTTGAGCCACCGAGCCCGGCCAATTTTTGTATTTTTAGTAGAGACGGGGTTTCATCATATTGGCCAGGCTGGTCTCGAACTCCTGACCTTGTGAGCTGCTCACCTCGGCCTCCCAGAGTGCTGGGATTACAGGCATGAGCCACTGTGGGCCCGGCCCTGGGTGGCCTTTTGTGTCTGGCTCCTTGAACTGAGTGTGGCATCCGTGGTCTGGGTCAGAGCCCTGTGACTTTCCACGGCTGCTGAGTCACATTCTCTGGTATGGATGAGTCACATTCTGTTCACCCATTTATCAACCAAAACACACTTGAGCCATTTGGACTTTTTGCTCTGCGCCTGTGTCCCGTCTTTGTGTGTGGACGTATGCTTTCGTTTCTGTTGTGCATACACCCACCACCAGAATTGCTGAGTCATATGATACTCCTATGGTTTAACATTTTGAGGAACCGCTGGACTGTTTTCCAGAATGACTATGCCACCAGCCACGCATGAGTCTTCAATTCCTCCACCTCTTGACCTACAGTGGGTATTATCTGACCATTTGTTTCTTTCTTTTTCTTTCTTTTTTTTTTTTTTTTTGAGATGGAGTCTTGCTCTGTCGCCCAGGCTGGAGTGCAGTGGCGCCAGGCGCGATCTCAGCTCACCGCAGCCTCCGCCTCCCAGGTTCAAGTGACTCTCTTGTCTCAGCCTCCCAAGTAGCTGGGATTACAGGCACCTGCCACCACGCCCGGCTAATTTTTGTGTTTTTAGTAGAGACGGGGTTGCACCATCTTGGTCAGGCTTGTCTCAAATCCCTGACCTCGTGATTCACCCGTCTTGGCCTCCCAAAGTGCTGGGATGACAGGCCTGAGCCACCGCGCCCGGCCCAATTTCTCCACCTCATGACTGATTGGGTATTATCTGACCATTTCCAGCTATCCTAATGGGTTTGTGAAGTGATATGTCCTTGTTGGGTTTTTTGTTTTTGTTTTTGTTTTTGTTTTTGAGACGGAGTTTCACTCTTGTTACCCAGGCTGGAGTGCAATGGCGCGATCTCGGCTCACCGCAACCTCCGCCTCCTGGGTTCAGGCAATTCTCCTGCCTCAGCCTCCTAAGTAACTGGGATTACAGGCACGCGCCACCACGCCCAGCTAATTTTTTGTATTTTTAGTAGAGACGGGGTTTCACTATGTTGACCAGGATGGTCTCGATCTCTTGACCTCGTGATCCACCCGCCTCGGCCTCCCAAAGTGCTGGGATTACAGGCTTGAGCCACCGCGCCCGGCGTTTGTTTTTGTTTTTTTTGAGACAAAGTCTTGCCCTGTTACCCAGGCTGGAGTGCAGTGGCTCGATCTCCGCTCTTTGCAACCTCCGTCTCCCAGGTTCAAGTGATTCTCCTGCCTCAGCCTCCCGAGTAGCTGGGAGGACAGGCAAACTCTACCACGCCCAGCTAATTTTTTTGTATTTTTAGTAGAGACAGGGTTTCACCATGTTGCCCAGGATGGTCTCGATCTCTTGACCTCGTGATCCACCCACCTCGACCTCCCAAAGTGCTGGGATTATAGGCTTGAGCCACTGCGCCCGGCTTCTTTGGTGATTTTCTATGCCTTTAAAAATTGACTAGTGGGCCGGGCGCGGTGGCTCAAGCCTGTAATCCCAGCACTTTGGGAGGCCGAGGCGGGTGGATCACGAGGTCAAGAGTTCGAGACCATCCTGGTCCACATGGTGAAACCCTGTCTCTACTAAAAATGCAAAAAATTAGCTGGGCATGGTGGCGCGTGCCTGTAATCCCAGCTACTCAGGAGGCTGAGGCAGGAGAATTGCCTGAACCCAGGAGGCAGAGGTTGCGGTGAGCCAAGATCGCGCCATTGCACTCCAGCCTGGGTAACAAGAGCAAAACTCCATCTCAAGAAAAAAAAAATTGACTAGTGCCAAAAATGTCTGTAATTCCAGCATTTTGGGAAGCTGAAATAGGCAGATCACTTGAGCCTAGGAGTTTAAGATCTGGGCAAGTTAGTGAGATCCCGGCTCTATAGAAAATTTTTAAAATGTAGCTGGGCGTGGTGGTGAGTGCCTGTAGTCCCAGCTACTCAGGAGGCTGAAATCACAGATCACTTGAGCTCAGGAGTTGGAGGCTGCAGTGAGCTGTGATTGCACCACTGCACTCCAGCCTGGGCCACAGAGCTAGATCCTGTTTGTAATTAAAAGAAAAGAGGCAGCCGGGTACGGCGGCTCACACCTGTAATCCCAGCACTTTGGGAGGCCGAGGCGGGCAGATCACGAGTTCAAGAGATCGAGACCATCCTGGCCAACATCGTGAAACCCTGTCTCTACTAAAAATACAAAAATTAGCTGGGCGTGGTGGCACATGCCTGTAGTCTAGCTACTCGGGAGGCTGAGGCAGGAGAGTTGCTTGAACCTGGGAGGCAGAGGTTGCAGTGGGCCGAGATTGCGCCATTGCACTCCAGGCTGGTGCCTGGTGACAGAGTGAGACTCTGTTTCAAAAAAAAAAAAGAAAGAAAAGAGGCTGGGTGTGGTGGCTGATCCCTGTAATCCCAGCACCGTGGGAGGCCAAGGCAGGAAAATCACCTGAAGTCAGGAGTTCAAGACCAGCCTGGTCAACATGGTAAAACCCCATCTCTACTAAAAATGCAAAAATTAGCCAGGCATGGTGGCACGCCTGTAATGCCAGCTACCTGGGAGGCTGAGGCAGGAAAATCACTTGAACCCAGGAGGTGGAGGTTGCAGTGAGCCAAGATCGTGTCACTGCACTCCAACCTGGGGGACAGAGCAAGACTTCATCTCAAAAAAAAAAAGGGGGGGGGGCTGGGCGCAGTGGCTCACGCCTGTAATCCCAGCACTTTGGAAGTCCAAGGTGGGCAGATCACGAGGTCAGGAGATTGAGACCATCCTGGCTAACACTGTGAAACCCTGTCTCTACCAAAAATATAAAAAAATTAGCCAGATGGGGTGGCACGTGTCTCTAGTCTCAGCTACTCGGGAGGCTGAGGCAGGAGCATCGCTTGAACCCGGGAGGCGGAGGTTGCAGTGAGCCGAGATCGCGCCGCTGCACTCCAGCCTGGGCGACAGAGCGAGACTCTATTAAAAAAAGAAAAAGTTTCGCCTATGGAAAGGTTTTCTCCGAGGTTAGTGGTAGAACTCCTCTTTCCCTGGCTTCAGCTCCAATCGCCTTTGCTGAAACACGTGGTCCTGATTGGCACCCCCATCTCCCTTCTCAGCAGGTGGAGTCCCGGGCTCTCACCATGTTCCGGGACATTGCCCAGCAGCTCCAGGCCACATGCACCTCCCTGGGGTCCAGCATCCAGGGCCTCCCCAGCAATGTGAAGGACCAGGTGCAGCAGGCCCGCCGCCAGATGGAGGAGCTCCAAGCCACCTTCTCCAGCATCCACTCCTTCCAGGACCTGTCCAGCAGCATCCTGGCCCAGAGCCGTGAGCGCGTGGCCAGCGCCCGTGAGGCCCTGGACCACATGGTGGAATACGTGGCCCAGAACACACCTGTCACGTGGCTCGTGGGGCCCTTTGCCCCCGGAATCACTGAGAAAGCCCCAGAGGAGAAGAAATAGGGAGAGAGGAGAGGACTCAGGCGGCCCCGTTTCCGTGCTACAGCTCTGGAGTCCTCAATCCGGGGCCCATTTCAAACCGATTTTCTAAGCCCTCCTCCCAGCTCTTCTGTGCTGTCAGCTGGGAAGCTAAGGCTCTCAAAACTGGGCCATCACCCCACTGACCAATCTCTCACCCTTTCTGAGCTTGGAAGAAGCATATTCTGAGCCTCACCCTATCAGTCAGTAGAAAGAGATTTCGAGAAAATTATTTTTCAGGAAGGTTGCCCCCCAACCAGAATTTTTTTTTCCTTGTTAAAAATTGGGGATAGCCGGGCGCGGTGGCTCAAGCCTGTAATCCCAGCACTTTGGGAGGCCGAGGCGGGTGGATCACAAGGTCGAGAGATCGAGACCATCCTGGTCAACATGGTGAAACCCTGTCTCTACTAAAAATACAAAAAAAATTAGCTGGGCATGGTGGCACATGCCTGTAATCCCAGCTACTCAGAAGGCTGAGGCAGGAGAATTGCCTGAACCCAGGAGGCGGAGGTTGCGGTGAGCCGAGATTGCGCCATTGCACTCCAGCCTGGGTAACAAGAGTGAAACTCTGTCTCAAAAGAAAAAAAAAAATTGGTGATATAGTCTCTGTCCCACTTTGTCCACACCGATGACCCTGGATATCAGCCTGTAGTGCGTGGACTTGGATTTCTGGTCTAAGTGGGCCTCCTGGGGATGGGATGGACCGCTGAGCTTCTGAGCTTCACTGTAGAGCAGACGGGTGCTGGGACCTGTCTGGCACGCCTTGTTGAAACGCCCTGGCATTCAGTATTGCCTTAATAAACTTCACCTACAACTGCAAACAGGCTCTGTCTGTGTGTGTGTGTGTGTGTGTGTGTGTTTTCATGTGTCCCTGCTGCTGTCACAGAAATACCTTAGGCTGGGTAATTTATTTATTCCTTTATTTATTTTGTAGAGACAGGGTCTCACTATGTTGCCCAGGCTGGTCTTGAACTCCTGAGCTCAAGCGATCCTCCCGCCACGTCCTCCTAAAGTGCTGGGACTACAGGCGTGAGCCACTGTGCCTGGCCTGCCAGTGTCTTGATCTTGGACTTCCCAGCCTTCAGTACTGTGAGAAATAAATTTCTTTTTTTTTTTGAGACGAAGTTGTGCCTTGTTGCCCAGGCTGGAGTACAGTGGCACGGTCTGAGCTCACTGCAACCTCCACTTCCTGGGTTTAAGCGATTCTCCTGCCTCAGCCTCCCAAGTAGCTGAGATTACAGGTGCCTGCCACCACACCTGGCTAATTTTTTGTACTTTTAGTAGAGATGAGGTTTCACCATGTTGACCAGGCTGGTTTTGAACTCCTGGCCTGGTGATCTGCCCGCCTCCACCTCCCAAAGCAATGGGATTACAGGCGTGAGCCACCACACCCAGCTTTTTTTTTTTTTAGACAGAGTTTCACTCTTGTTGCTGAGGCTGGAGTGCAGTGGTGCAATCTCAGCTCATCACAACCTCCACCTCCTGGGTTCAAGTGATTCTTTTGCCTCAGTCTCCCAAGTAGCTGGGATTACAGGCATGTGCCACTATGCCCGGCTAATTTTGTATTTGTAGTAGAGACAAGGTTTCTCCATGTAGGTCAGGCTGGTCTTGAACTCCTGACCTCAGGTGATCCGCTGGCCTTGGCCTCCCAAAGTGCTGGGATTACAGGCATGAGCCACGGCGCCCAGCCTGTTTCTTTCATTGAAGAAGAGGGTTTGGTCAGGCCCATGGCTCACACCTGTAATCCCAGCACTTTGAGAGGCCAAGAGCGACAGATCATGAGGTCAGGAGTTCGAGACCAGCCTAGCCAACGTGACGAAACCCTGTCTTTAACTAAAAATACAAAACAATTAGCTGGGCATGGCACGTGCCTATAATCCCAGCTACTCTGGAGGCTGAGGCAAGAGAATTGCTTGAACCTGGGAATTGGAGGTTGCACTGAGCCGAGATCGCTCCACTGCACTCCAGCCTGGGCTACAGAGCAAGACTCTGTCTCAAATAAATGAATGAATGAATGAATGAATGAATGAATGAATAAATAAATAAATAAAAGAGGGGCAACTGCACCTGTCTGAAAGTGATCAAATTGATCCATCTGCAGCCCTGGAACTCTGGGTGCTTTAGCCATTACCTTCTCTGAGCCTCAAGTCTTCTCATCTGTAAAATGGGAACCATCAAATCCATTTTGATGGAGAAAAGGTTGTTTTAAGACATTGATCAAGCCAGGCACGGTGGCTCACACCCATAATTCCAATACTTTGGGAAGCCAAGGCAGGAGGACTGCTTGAGGCCAGGAGTTTGAAACCAACCTGGCAACATAGCAAGACATCATCTCTACAAAAGAAAATTTTTTTAAAAAGATTAGCCAGGCGTGGTGGCATGCAACTGCAGTCCCAGCTACTCCGAGGCTGAGGTGGAAGGACTGCTTGAGCCCAGGAAGTCAAGCCTGCAGTGACAGGGATCACAACACTGCACTCCAGCCTGGGCGGCTGACAGACACCCTGTCTCAGACCAAAAAAAAAAAAAAGGCATTGATCAGATGACCGCCAAGGTACAGTCACAGTGACTCACGCCTGTAATACCAGCACTTTGGGAGGCCAAACTGGGACAATCTCTTAAAGCCAGGAGTCGGGAACCAGTCTGGGTCACATAGTGAGACCCTGTCTCTACAAAAAAAAATTAAAAACAGTCCAACTCAGTTTTGCGTGCCTGTAGTCCCAGCTACTTGGGAGGCTCAGGTGGGAGGATCATTTGAGGGCCAGAATTGGAGGCTGCTTTGAGCTATGATGGTGCTACTGCACTCCAGCCTGGGTGACAGAGTGAAATCCCACCTCTTAAAAGGAAAAAAAAAAAAAAAAAGGCCGGGTGCAGTGGCTCACCCCTGTAATCCCAGCATTTTGGGAGGGTGAGGTGGGCTGATCATGAGGTCAAGAGATTAAGACCATCTGGCCGGGCACGGTGGCTCAAGCCTGTAATCCCAGCACTTTGGGAGGCCGAGGTGGGTGGATCATGAGGTCAAGAGATCGAGACCATCCTGGTCAACATGATGAAACCCTGTCTCTACTAAAAATACAAAAAAAAATTAGCTGGGCATGGTGGTGCATGCCTGTAATCCCAGCTACTCAGGAGGCTGAGGCAGGAGAATTGCCTGAACCCAGGAGGCGGAGGTTGCGGTGAGCCGAGATCGCGCCATTGCACTCCAGCCTGGGTAACAAGAGTGAAACTCTGTCTCAAAAAAAAAAAAAAAAAAAGATTAAGACCATCTTGTCCAACATGTTGAGACCCCATCGCTCCTAAAAATACAAAAATTAGCTGGGCATGGTGATGTGCACCTGTAGTCCCAGCTACTGAGGAGGCTGAGGCAGGAGAATCTTTGATCCCGGGAGGCGGAGGTTGCAGTGAACTGAGATTGAGCCACTGCACTCCAGCCTGATGATAGAGCAAGACTCTGTCTCAAAAAAAAAAGAAAAAAGTCTGGGCACAGTGGCTCACGCTTGTAATCCCAGCACTTTAGGAGGTTGAGGCAGACAGATCATCTGAGGTCAGGAGTTTGAAACCAGCCTGGCCAAATGGCGGGATCTCAGCTCACTGCACCCTCTGCCTCACGGGTACAGCCAATTCTCCTGCCTCAGCCCCCGGAGTAGCTGGGACTACAGCCGTGCGCGCCACCATGCCCACCTAATTTTTAAAATATTATTAGTAGAGAAGACATGTTTTCACCATGTTAGCCAGGCTAGTCTTGAACTCCTGACCTCAAGTGATAAACCCGCCTCAGCCTCCCAAGGTGCTGGGATTATAGGCATGAGCCACTGTTCCTGGCCCCCATAAGAACTTTTAGGTGAACTTCAGCCTGGGGTCCCTAAACCTCTTGGGGGTGTTCAGTGTGTCTGAATTTTGATGGGGGGAAAAATTCACATCTTTCTTTTCACTGACCCTAACTGATATTTGTCATTTCCTCAATTATGAATGAAGATAGCAGCAGGACCTGGGACTTTGTCCATCTGTCCCTAATAAAAGCCACAGATACAAAGGCCGGGCGCGGTGGCTCAAGCTTGTAATCCCAGCACTTTGGGAGGCCGAGGCGGATGGATCACGAGGTCGAGAGATCGAGACCATCCTGGTCAACATGGTGAAACCCCGTCTCTACTAAAAATACAAAAAATTAGCTGGGCATGGTGGCGCGTGCCTGTAATCCCAGCTACTCAGGAGGCTGAGGCAGGAGAATTGCCTGAACCCAGGAGGCGGAGGTTGCGGTGAGCCGAGATTGCGCCATTGCACTCCAGCCTGGGTAACAAGAGCGAAAACTCCGTCTCAAAAAAAAAAAAAAAAAAAAAAAAAAGCCACAGATACTTTCAGATTGCATTGTAACTGGAAACACACCCCAACACTTGTCACTGCTGCAAAATCACTGTGATTATTAGATCGTATTTAATGCGGTGATAAAAATAAAATTACAGGCCGAGCGAGTTGGCTCACAACTGTAATCCCAGCACTTTGGGAGGCCGAGGAGGGGGGACTGCTTGAGCCTGGGAGCTTGACGCAGCCTGGGCAATATGGGGAGACCCCCTTTCAAATAATAGTAATTATTATAATAATAAAATTAGGTAGGGTGCAGTGGCTGTAATTCTAGCACTTTGGGAGGCTGAGGCAGGTAGATCACATGAAGTCAGGAGTTCAAGACCAGCTGGCCAACACGGGGAAACACTGTCTTTACTAAAAATACAAAAATTAGCCGGGCAAGGTGGCCGGGTCCCTGTAATCCCAGCTGCTAGGGAAGCTGAGGCAGGAGAATCGCTTGAACCTGGGAGGCGGAGGTTGCAGTGAACTGAGATCGCGCCACTGCACTCCAGCCTGGGCAACAGAGTGAGACTGTGTCTCAATCAATCAATCAATCAATAAAATTAGGCCCTGCACGGTGGCTCACACCGGTAATCCCAGCACTTTGGGAGGCAGAGGCGGGTGGATCACCTGAAGTCAGGAGTTCCATACCAGCCTGCCCAACATGGTGAAACCCCATCTCTTTTAAAAATACAAAAATTGAGGCTGGGCGGGGTGGCTCACACCTGTAATCCCAGCATTTTGGGAGGCCGAGGTGGGTGGATCACCTGAAGTCAGGAGTTCAAGACCAGCCTGACCAACATGGTGAAACCCTGTCTCTTAAAAAAAAAAAAAAAAAAAAAAAAATTAGCCACGAAAAAGTAGCCGGGAATGGTGGCCAATGCCTGGAGTCCCAGCTACTCAGGAGGCTGAGGCAGGAGAATTGCTTGAACCCGGGAGGTGGAGGTTGCAGTGAGTTGAGATCGCGCCACTGCACTCCAGCCTGGGCCACAGATCGAGACTCTGTCTCAAAAATAAATAAATAAATAATAGAAATAAAACATGAAAACAGCTGCTGCGTTTACTTTCTGGGAAGCACGGGTCACGAACGGAGCTGATCTCACCCTTGCAATCACTTTCTCCTCTGCGCCCCCAGCCCAGACGACCTGTGGCCTCCCCGCCCCGCGCCCTGCACACAGCGCGTGCTCACACCTGCCGAACGTGACCGCCCGGGCTGGGGAGAGAGGGCATGGGTGCGGGGCGCCCCCTGGGACTTTCCCGGTGCCGCGGGGCTGGACCCCGAAACCGTGACGTCACTGCCCACACCCACCCGGGACGCGGAAGGGGCGGCGCGCTTCCTCCCAGGGCTTGGGCCGCGGGGTGGAGCCGGCGACCTCGGCGCGCTGTTCCCGGGCACCTCCGCAGAAGCCCCAGGCCCCCCAGGACCCCGCGGTGTGGATCCCTGGTAGGTGGGGAAGCGGCGAGGACCGCACGAGGTGGACAAGGTCGGGGGGGGGTGTTGGGGGGTGGCCCCCACCCGCTCCGCCTGCCGGGACTCCAGGCCACCTGGCCTTCCTCTTAGGGCCCCGGGGCGCCTGGCGCCGCGATTGGGAGGTTGAGGTTTTTCTTAACCGCCAGCTCCCCTCCCGGGTGGTCCAGATCCTCCCCAGCTGTCGAGATCCCCCTCAGCACCCCGACTTCCTCCCCAACAACCTGACCCCTCCGCCAAACCCCGGATTCCTCCCCAACACCCAGGATTCCTACCTGAATGAAACTATATTCCTCCTCACCCCAAATTTTGACACCCAGGCTTCCTACCTGACACCCCATGTTTCTCCCAACACCCGGATTTTCTCTCTGACACCCCGGATTCCTCCCTGATATCCAGGATCCCTCCCCAATACCCCATTTCCTCCTGACACCCGGATTTCTCCATGACACCCAGGATCCCTCCCCAATATCCCAGATTTCTCCCTGACACCCCGTATCCTCTCTGACACCCCGGATTCCTCCCCAACACCCAGGATTCCTACCTGAAACCCTGTATTTCTCCTCACCCCAAATTCCTGATACCCAAGCTTCCTCCCTGACACCCCATGTTTCTCTCAATGCCCTCAATTTCTCCCTGACACCCTGAATTCCTCCTTGACACCCAGGATCCTTCATCAATACCCTAGATTCCTCCCAAACACCCCAAATTCCTCCATGACACCCAGAATCCCTCTCCAATACCCCAGATTCCTCCTGAACACCCTAAATTCCTCCTTGACACCAGGATCCCTCTCTGACACCCTGGATTGCTCCCCAACACCCAGGATCCCTCCCAAATGCTCCAGATTCCTCCCCAACACCCCAAATTATTCCCTGACACCCCGAATTCCTCCCTGACACCCAGGATACCTCCTCAATAGCCCAGATTCCTCTCGGACACTCTAAATTCCTCCCTGATGCCCAGAGACGGGGTGTGTGAGGGTGTTGGGGGTGGCCCCGCACCTACGATGCTGGCCAGCACCCCAGGCACCTGTCCTCCCTCTTAGGCCCTGGGGCCCTGTAACCCCCAACACCTTTCTCCCCCTCCTAAGACTTATCCAGCCACATGGGCTTCCTCACTGTTCCTCCACCTCCCCAGGCCCAGTCCTCACCTGCCCCAGGGCCTTTGGACAGGTGGCTTCACCTTCCTGAAGCTTTCTTCCACCATCTCCACCCAGCCTCCTCGCTCAGCTCCTTCCGATGTCAGCTCAATGTCACTTCCTGTCCCCAGAGGCCTCCCTTGACTACCGTGGTCCCCTGTAACCCCTTCCCAGCCAGTCTTTCAGAGCCACACAGGTCCCCTGGCTCATGGCCTTCCCTGGACTTTTCATTCTCTGAAATGACCTGGGGTTGTTTTCTCGCTTACTCTTGGTCTCCCTGAACCAGACTGGGAGCTCTCTGAGGGCAGATGTCCCCGTCGTGATATGCAGTAGCACTTTGAACAGTTCTTGGCCCTAGTAGGTGCTCACTAAATGCATATTCAATGCATGAAGAGACTGTATGAGAGTGTGGGGGGTGGGAGAGAGTGGGAGAGAAGAGGAGGTTTCAGATACAATTAAAATATTCTAAAAGGACGAGGAGGGAGGATCATTTGAGCCCAAGAGTTCAAGACCAGCCTGGGCAGCAGAGCAAGACTCCATCTCTACCAGAAAAAAAAAAAAAAAGAAAGTTAGGGCCGGGCACAGTGGCTGATGCCTGTAATCCCAGCACTTTGGGAGGCCGAGGTGGGCAGATCACGAGGTCAAGAGATCGAGACCATCCTGGCCAACATAGTGAAACCCCGTCTTTTAAGAAAGGAAGAGGGGGGGGGAGAAAGGAAAGAAAGAAAGAAAAAGAGAAAGAAAGGAAGGAAGGAGGGAAGGAAAAAAGAGGGAGGGAGGGAGAGAGAGAGAAAGAGAGAAAGAAAGAAAAGAAAAAAAAGAAAGAAAGTTAGCCAGGTGCAGTGGTTTATGCCTTTAATCTCAGCACTTTGGGAGTCTGAGGCAGGAGGATCGCTGAGCCCAGGAGTTCAAGGCTGCAGTGAGCTATGATCGCAACCACTGCACTCCAGCCTGGGTGACAACGTGAGACCCCATCTGGAAAAAAAAATGAAATGGGGGCTGGGTGCAGTGGCTCATGCCTATAATTCCCACGCAGATCACCTGAAGCCAAGAGTTTGAGACCAGCCTGGCCAAGATGGTGAAACCCCATCTCTACTAAAAATACAAAAAATTGGCCGGGCGCAGTGGCTCACACCTGTAATCCCAGCACTTTGGGAGACCGAGACGGGTGGATCACAAGGTCAGGAGTTCGAGACCAGCCTGGCCAAGATGTTAAAGCCCCAT
Source organism: Saimiri boliviensis (assembly GCF_048565385.1). Taxonomy (NCBI): domain Eukaryota; kingdom Metazoa; phylum Chordata; class Mammalia; order Primates; family Cebidae; genus Saimiri; species Saimiri boliviensis. The sequence goes on from NC_133462.1 coordinate 41,585,872, forward strand.
CTCTACTAAAAACACAAAACTTAGCTGGGCACCGTGGCACGTGCCTGTAATCCCAGCTACTCAGGAGGTTGAGGCAGGAGAATCGCTTGAACCTGGGAGGCAGAGGTTGCAGTGAGCCGAGTTTGCGCCATTGCACTCCAGCCTGGCTGACAGAGTGAGACTCCATTTCAAAAAAAAAAAAAAAATTAGCCGGGTGTTGTGGTGCACATAGGTAATCTCAGCCACTGAGGAGGCCGAGGCAGGAGGACCACTGGAACCTGGGAGGTGGAGATGGCAGTGAGCCAGGATGCACAGCACTCCAGCCTGGGAGACAGAGTTCTGTCTAAAAAAAAAAAAAAAGAAAAAGAAAAAAAAGAAATGAAATTAACATCAAAAATGTTTTTAAAAAGGAAGAGGAAGAGAAAAAGTCTGCCAATATATATTGTCACACTAATATTATATCAAGCTCTGGCTTCTTGCTGGGGACTGGTCTAAGCTTTTTAACCCTATTTTCGCCTTGAAGCTTCAAAACAGACCCCGCTGCCGGGCACGGTGGCTCACGCCTGTAATCCCAGCACTTTGGGAGGCCGAGGCGGGTGGATCACAAGGTCAAGAGATCGAGACCATTCTGGTCAACATGGTGAAACCCCGTCTCTACTAAAAATACAAAAAATTAGCTGGGCATGGTGGCGCGTGCCTGTAGTCCCAGCTACTTGGGAAGCTGAGGCAGGAGAATTGCCTGAACCCAGGAGGCGGAGGTTGCGGTGAGCCGAGATCGCGCCATTGCACTCCAGCCTGGGTAACGAGCGAAACTCCGTCTCAAAAAAAAAAAAAAAAAAAAAAAAACCAGACCCCCCATTCATGCTAAGTACCATGTTCACGTGGGTGTTACAAATGAGGAAACTGAGGCTGGTAACGGACCACACAAGTTGGCAAGTGGCACAGCCAGAACCCCCCCCCCGCCCCCGTGGGTGTTTTTGTCTCATCTGGCGCCTGCTCTTCAGGGTGGGGAGTGGACTGTCGCAGCCATGGATAGTGAGGAATGAAACTCACCGGGTCTCCAGAAGATGGAGGTGGCAATAGGCCAGGGAGGCTCGTGGGGGAAGCAGTCACTGAATTATGGTTGAGTTCAGGCCCGTGGGCAGAGAGAATGAGAAGAAAGACCATGTGATTTTAGAGATTTGCCAGGCGTTCAGGTGGGGGTGGTCCTGCCTCGATGATTCTAAGTCTGGCTGGCTTTGTCGTGTTTTCTCCCAAACTCCCCTGAGTCCTTGTAAGCAGGAGTCAGTCTTGCATGGTAATGTTTCCAGGGCACCTGTGTGCTAGCCACTGCTTTAAGAGTGCTGTATGGTGGGCCAGGCGTGGTGGCTCACACCTGTAATCCAAGCACTTTGGAGGCCAAGGCGGGCGGATCACCTGAGGTCGGGAGTTCAAGACCAGCCTGACCAACATGGTGAAATGCTGTCTTAAAAGAAAAAAAAAAAAAATAGAGTGCTGTACGGGCCTGGCATGGTGGCTCATGCCTGTAATTCCAGCACTCTGGGAGGCGGAGGCAGGCAGATCCATTGAGATAAGGAGTTTCAGACCAGCCTGGCCAACAGCCTGAAACCCTGTCTCTACTAAAATTACAAAAATCAGCCAGGTGCAGTGGCTCACGCCTGTAGTCCCAGCACTTGGGGAGGCCGAGGCAGGCAGATTGTCTGAGGTCAGGGGTTCAAGACCAGCCTGGTCAATGATGTGAAACCCCGTCACTACTAAAAATAAAAATTAAAAAAAAAAAAAGCTGGGTATGGCAGTGCACACCTATAGTCCCAGCTACTCGGGAGGCTGAGGCAGGAGAATTGCTTGAACCCTGGAGGTGGGGGTTGCAGTGAGCCGAGATTGCACCACTGCACTCCAGCCTGAGTGACAGAGCAAGACCCCAGCCCCTGAAAAAAAAAAGAGTCCTGGAGGAATGAACTCATTCACCCTCACAACTAACCCTAGCTGGAAGAGCTGAGCACGGTATCCATTTCATAGATGGGGAGACTGAGGCTTTTTTTATTTTTTTGGACGGAGTTTTGCCTTGTTGTCTAGGCTGGAATGCAATGGCACGATCTCAGCTCACTGCAATCTCTGCCTCCCGGATTCAAGCAATTCTCCTGCCTCAGCCTCCCTACCTGGGATTACGTATATGCGCCACCACACCCAGCTAATTTAGTATTTTTAGTAGAGACGGGTTTCTCCATGTTGGTCAGGCTGGTCTCAAACTCTTGACCTTGTGATCCGCCCATCTCAGTCTCCCAAAGTGCTGGGATTACAGGCGTGAGCCACCACGCCCAGCTGAGACCCAGGTGCCCATGACCTGCCCAGGGTCACAGCCTGGACATGCCAGAGCTGAGGCTAGAATCCCAAGGGCATGTTTCTACCTGTTGCTGTCCCTTGCCCTGGAGGTGACTCATTTCACATGGGTGTGGGGTCAGCCTGGCAGGCCATAGCCCTCAGATGGAAGGAGTGAACTTCTCTCACTGCTAATTATTGCCCCGTGGGAATGTGGGCCCAGTGTGCTCAGACTGTTGATTTTCCGAGAGAATCCGGAATGCCGGAGTTTTACACAAAGCCTCTTTGTTCAGTGTTGGCAGTGATTTCAAGGTAATTTCAGTCTCACATTGCTTTGCCAGTGGGGTTGTCCAGGAGTCTCTGAATTTAAAAAATACATGTATTTTACTGAGGCTGGTGCTGGTGGCTCATGCCTGTAATCCCATCACTTTGGGAGGCTGGGGCGGGTGGATTATTTGAGATGAGGAGTTCGAGACCAGCCTGGCCAACATGGTGAAACCCTGTCTCTACTAAAAATACAAAAATTAGCCGAGCATGGTAGCAGGCTCCTATAATCGCAGCTACTCAGGAGGTTGAGGCATGAGAATTACTTGAACCCAGGATGCAGAGGCTGCAGTGAGCCAAGATCACACTACTGCACTCCAGCCTGGGTGACAGAGTGGGACTCCATCTTAAAAATAAGCATAAAAATATATATGTGTATATTACTGATGTACAGTCTGGGTGCAGTGAATCCCAGGGTTCTGGGAGGCCAAGATGGGAGGATCACTTGAACCCAGGAGTTCCAGAGTCACCTCTACAAAATATTAAATAATTAGCTGGGTATGGGCCGGGCGCGGTGGCTAACGCCTGTAATCCTAGCACTTTGGGAGGTCGAGGAGGGTGGATCAGCTGAGATCAGGAGTTCGAGACCAGCCTGGCCAACATGGGGAAACCCCGTCTCTAGTAAAAAATTCAAAATTAGCCAGGCGTAACAGCGGATGCCTGTAATCCCAGCTACTCAGGAGGCCGAGACAGGAGAATCGCTTGAACCTAGGAGGCGGAGGTTGCGGTGAGCCGAGATCGAGCCACTGCACTCCAGCCTGGGCAACAGAGTGAGACCTTGTCTCAAGAGAAAAAAAAAATCTGGAAGGGGCCGGTCACAGTGGCTCAAGCCTATAATCCCAGCACTTTGGGATGCTGAGGCGGGCAGATCACCTGAGGTCAGGAGTTCAAGACCAGCCTGACCAATATGGTGAAACCCCATTTTTAAAAAAAAAGAAAAAAGAAAAAGAAAAAAGGAGTCAAAAGGCTCAATGGGTTCTAGAAGCAGAGAGTCTGGGTTCCAATCCAGCTGTGTCCCTTATGAGTTGTGTGACTCTGGACTACTTAATCAACTTCTCTGTGCCTCTGTTTTCTTGTGTCAAAAATGGGCCATACCCCAATATTACTGGACTGTGGTGGAGATGTCTGAAACAGTGCTGGCCAACAGAAATAGAGCATGGTGCAGCCACGCACAGCGGCTCACACCTGTAATCCCAGCACTTTGGGAGGCTGAGGCTGGCAGACCACTTGAGGTCAGGAGTTCGAGACCAGCCTGGCCAACATGGCGAAACCATCTCTACTTATAAAAATTAGCTGAGTACAATGGCGGATGCCTGTAATCCCAGCTACTCAGAGGGCTGAAGCAAGAGAATTGCTTGAACCTGGGAGGTGGAGGTTGCAGTGAGCCGAGATCATGCCATTGCACTCTAGCCTGGTCAATGCAGTGAGACTCCATCTAAAAAAATAATAACAATAAAATAAAAATTAATCCTGCATTTAATAATAAATTTTATTTAACTCAGTATATCCAACATGTTTCAGCATAAAACATCATGAATGAAGCATCTTCCATATGTTTTTGAGACGGGGTCTCACTCTCTTGCCCATGCTGGAGTGCAGTGGCACGGTCTCTGCTCACTGCAGTCTCGATCTCCTGGGCTCAGGTGATCCTCTGGCCTCAGCCTCCCAAGTGCTGGGACCACAGACAAGCACCACCACACCTGGGTAATTATTTTTTTTTTATTTTTATTTATTTATTTATTTATTTATTTATTTATTTATTTATTGAGACGGAGTTTCGCTCTTGTTACCCAGGCTGGAGTGCAATGGCGCGATCTCGGCTCACCGCAACCTCCGCCTCCTGGGTTCAGGCAATTCTCCTGCCTCAGCCTCCTGAGTAGCTGGGATTACAGGCACGTGCCACCATGCCCAGCTAATTTTTTGTATTTTTGGTAGAGACGGGGTTTCACCATGTTGACCAGGATGGTCTCGATCTTTTGACCTCGTGATCCACCCGCCTCGGCCTCCCAAAGTGCTGGGATTACAGGCTTGAGCCACCGTGCCTGGCCAATTATTTTTATTTATTTTTATTTTTTTATAATATTCACCTGGGTACAGGTGGGTTAAGGCTGAAAAGGGCGTTAGCCAATTATTTTTATTTTTATTTTATTTATTTAGAGATGGAGTTTCACTCTTGTTGCCCAGGCTGGAGTGCAATGGCCTGATCTTGGCTCACTGCAGCGCATTCTCCTGCCTCAGCCTCCCACGGAGGGATTATAGGCATGCACCACCATGCCCAGTTTATTTCTTATATTTTTAGTAGAGACGGGGTTTCTCCTTGTTGGTCAGGCTGGTCTCGAAGTCCTGACCTCAGGTGATCCGCCCACCTCAGCCTCCCAAAGTGCTGGAATTACAGGCGTGAGCCACCGCACCCAGCTGATTTTATTTATTTGAGACATTGTTTCACTCTTGTGGCCCAGGCTGGAGTGCAGTGGTAGGATCTCAGCTCACTGCAACCTCTGCCTCCCAGGTTCAAGTGATTCTCTTACCTCAGCCTCCTGAGTAGCTGGGATTACAGGAGTCCACCACCACACCTAGCCAATTTTCTGTATTTTTAGTAGAGACGGGGTTTCACCGTGTTGGCCAAACTGGTCTCAAACTCCTGATCTCAGGTGATCCACCTGCCTAGGCCTCCCAAAGTGCTGGGATTACAGGTGTGAGCCACATCTGGCCTTTTTCTTTTTCTCTCTTTTTTTTTTTTTTTTTTGAGACGGAGTTTCGCTCTTGTTACCCAGGCTGGAGTGCAATGGCGCGATCTCGGCTCACCGCAACCTCCGCCTCCTGGGTTCAGGCAATTCTCCTGCCTCAGCCTCCTGAGTAGCTGGGTTTACAGGCACGCGCCACCATGCCCAGCTAATTTTTTGTATTTTTAGTAGAGACGGGGTTTCACCTTGTTGACCAGGATGGTCTCGATCTCTCGACCTTGTGATCCACCCGCCTCGGCCTCCCAAAGTGCTGAGATCACAGGCGTGAGCCACCACGCTGGCCTCATGACATTTTGCAGAGGAGGACATAGAAGTTGGAGGTGGCATGTTCTCAAGGTCTCCTTGCTAGGTCTTGGTGGCAGGCGGGGAAAGCAGACAGGGGCGTGTGGGCCGCCTTCCCGTGCTGACCTTTCTTTGGGGTAACTGTGTTTGCCTGTCCTGTTTCCTACAGATCTGCTTGGGGTGCTCCGGCGGAATCTGGAACAGTGAATGGGTAGAGGGCGCCGGGCGTGCAGAAGGCGGGCAGTGTGGAACATGCCTTCACCGCCCCCAGCTTCTGCCGCCCGAGGCCAAACCCACCTGTGCCCATGGCCTGCACGGGTCCGTCACTTCCCAGCGCCTTCCACATCCTGGGCACAGCGGGTGAGGAAAAGCTCTTGTATCTGAAGCACAAGCTGAAGACTCTGCGCCCAGGCTGCCAGGGGCGGGATCTTCTGTACGCCATGGTGCTGCTGAAGCTGGGCCAGGAGACGGAGGCCAGGATCTCTCTAGAGGCACTGAAGGCCGATGCCGTGGCTCAGCTAGTGGCCCGCCAGTGGGCTGGCGTGGACAGCACCGAGGACCCGGAGGAGCCCCCGGACATATCCTGGACTGTGGCCCGCTTGTACCACCTGCTGGCTGAGGAGAAGCTGTGCCCAGCTTCGCTGCGGGACGAGGCCTACCAGGAAGCCCTCCGTACCCTCAGCGCCAGGGGCGACCACCGGCTGGGGGAGCTCCAGGATGAGGCCCGGGACCGGTGTGGGTGGGACGTGGCTGGGGATCCAGGGAGCATCCGGACACTCCAGTCCAATCTGGGCTGCCTCCCACCGTCCTCGGCTTCGCCCTCTGGGACCCGGAGCCTCCCTTGCCCCATCGATGGCGTTTCACGCTGGAGCCAAGGGCGTTCCCTGAGGTCAACTGGCAGCCCCGCCTCCCTGACCAGCAACTTGGAAATCAGCCAGTCCCCCACGATGCCCTTCCTCAGCCTGCACCACAGCCCCCACGGGCCCAGCAAGCTCTGTGACAACCCCCAGGCCAGCCTGGTGCCCGAGCCTGTCCCTGATGGCTGCCAGGAGCCCGAGGAGATGAGCTGGCCCCCCTCAGGGGAGATTGCCAGCCCCCCAGAGCTGCCAAGCAGCCCACCCCCTGAGTTTCCTGAAGTGGCCCCAGATGCAACCTCGACTGGCCTCCCTGATGCCCCCGAAGCTTCAGAAACCAGCACCCAGTTCCCGGTGGAGTGCACCGAGGAGTCTGCAGGTCCCCAGTCTCTCCCCTCGCCCATTTTGGAGTCCCTCAAAAAGCCCTGCCCTGTCAAAGACCAGACAGCACCCCAACTTTCTGTAGAAGACACCACCTCTCCAAATACCAAGCCAAGCCCATCTGCTCCCACCACCCCAAAAACATCCCTTCCTCCTCCTCCTCCATCAGCCCCTTGTTCAGCTCACCTGGCCCCCTCCTCCCCGTTCCCTTCCTCTCTGGAATCGCCATCGGAGCAGAAATTCTATAACTTTGTGATACTCCACGCCAGGGCGGACGAGCACATCGCCCTGCGGGTCCGGGAGAAACTGGAGGCCCTTGGCGTGCCTGACGGGGCCACTTTCTGTGAGGACTTCCAGGTGCCCGGGCGCGGGGAGCTCCGCTGCCTGCAGGATGCGATCGACCACTCTGCCTTCATTATCCTACTTCTCACCTCCAACTTCGACTGCCACTTGAGCCTGCACCAGGTAAACCAAGCCCTGGTGAGCAACCTCATGCGACAGGGGCCATCAGACTGTGTCATCCCCTTCCTGCCCCTGGAGAGCTCCCAGGCCCAGCTCAGCTCCGACACAGCCAGCCTGCTCTCCGGGTTGGTGCGGCTGGACGAACACTCTCCGATCTTCAACAGGAAGGTGGCCAACACCTTCACGTCCCACAAGCTTCAGGCCCGCAGGGCCATGTGGAGGAAGGAACAGGACACCCGAGCCCTGCGGGAACAGAGCCAACACCTGGACAGTCAGCGGGTGCACGTGGCCGCGATGAACTCTGCATACTCGGCCTACCTCCGGAGCTATTTGTCCTGGCAGGCACAGATGGAGCAGCTCCAGGCGGCTTTTGGGAGCCACATGTCATTTGGGACTGGGGCACCCTTTGGGGCTCAAATGCCCTTTGGGGGGGGCCAGGTGCCTCTGGGACCCCCACCAGCCTTTCCCACTGGGCTGGGGTGCCCGCAGCCTCCGCCCCTGCACGGGTGGCAGGCTGGTACTCCCCCACCGCTCTTCCCACAGCCCCCAGCCTTCCCTACAGCCTCACCTGTGTCCCCTCAGAGCCCGGGACTGCAACCCCTCATTATCCACCATGCGCAGATGGTACAGCTGGGGCTGAACAACCACATGTGGAACCAGAGAGGGTCCCAGGCACCCGAGGACAATACGCAGGAGGCAGAATGACTGCTGTCCTGACCACCTGGGGAACACACCTGAACCCAGGCATCAGCTTTGGGCAGGACCCCATAGACCACCCTGATCTGTCCTGTCCCTTGGGGACAGTGGAAGATGAAGTTATCTGCCAGTTTCAGGACATTGCCCGGTAGCCCTTCATTTAGGACAAAAAGGACGCTCCGGCCTTTAAGGTGGCCAGAACTGGACATGGTGTTTACAATTCCAACCTATTTCTGGGTGAGGGTTCTTGGTGGTGGAGGTATTGCTACCGTCTTTTAATTATAATAAATATTTATTTTACGCTTCTACAGCGCCTGTCTTCTGGGACACCCTCTGCCCGCTATTTGTTGTAAAACACGTGGCTCCCGCGCCTACAAAAGGGAACCGCAAGCAGGAAGTGCACGCCTCTTGGAGGGCATAATCCGGAAGTTGTCCTCATCTGCCCTCATCCCACTGGCCAGAATGTGATCACATGGTGCTACTCCTGCCGCAAGGGACGCTGGGAAATGTAGTCCTTTCTGAGCAGCCATGTGCCTTGCCAAGTCCTCGTTCTAATATCCCGAAAAGTGGAAGAAGTTATTGTTGGGGGTCGGGGGCGGTGTAGCCTGGGCAACATGGTGAAACCCCAGCTGTACAAATATACAACAATTTGGCGGGCCTGATGGTGCACACCTGTAGTCCCAGCTACTCTGGAGACCCAGGAGGGAGGATTGCTTGAGCCCAGGAAGTGAAGGCTGCAGTGAGCTATGAATGAATGAATGAATTGGAATGAATGTCACTGAGTGAATGACACTGGGAGACATTTAGCAGTTTTCACTGCAGCGCTTCCTTTTTCTCTGGGGTCTGCCTTGATGCCCCCACCAAAGTTGGACTGTGATGCCACTGTGTGACCTTGGGCAAGTGCCTCACCTCTCCGAGCCTCTGCTTTTTCCTCTGAAAAATGGGTCTGTGGAGGCTGTTGTGTCGAGGCCTCAGCGGATCGTATGCAGAACCACATAAACACCAAGTACACCAAGCCTGGGTAGCAGGTGCAGTGCTCATTAAGTGTGGGGACCCACGTGGAGGGGATTGAGCTTTTTCAGGGTGACAGAACTTCTAAGAATCAGGATGGAGCCAAGGTTTGTTGGACACTTAGCATTTATTGATTCTGGAGTGTCTAAATATATAAACGAGACTAGGTGCTGTGGTGGCTCACACCTGTAATTAATCCCAGAACTTTGGGAGGCTGAAGTGGGAGTGTTGCTTGAGGCCAGGAGTTCAAGACCAGCTTGTGAACCGTCACAAAACCCCATCTCTTTTTTTTTTTTTTTTTCCTGAGATGGAGTCTCACTCTCTCACCCAAGCTGGAAAGCTGTGGCAAGATCTTGGCTCAATGCAACCTCCGCAAACACACTTTCATCCTCAAAATAACCCCTCGAGGTAGAAGCTTCTATGATGGAACCACCCTAGAGATGGGGAAAACTGAGGACCAAAGAGATGAATTCTGAGCCAGGCGTGGTGGCTCACACTTGTAATCCAAGCACTTTGGGAGGCCGAGGTGGGCGAATCACAAGGTCAGAAGATTGAGACTATCCTGGCTAACACGGTGAAACCCCATCTTTACTAAAAATACAAAAATAAGCCGGGCATGGTGGTACGAGCCTGTAGTCCCAGCTACTCCGGAGGCTGTGGCAGGAGCATGGCTTGAACCCAGGAAGCAGAGGTTGCAGTAAACCGAGATTGCACCACTGCACTCCAGCCTGAGTGACAGAGCAAGACTCTATTAAAAAAAAAAAAAAAAAAAAGGCCGGGCTAGGTGGCTCACGCCTGTATTCCTAGCACTTTGGGATGCCCAGGTGGGTGGATCACATGAGGTCAGGAGTTCAAGACCAGCCTGGCCATCATGGAGAAACCCCATCTTAAAAAAAAAAAACGCCGGGCGTGGTGGCTCAAGCACTTTGGGAGGCCGAGACGGGTGGATCACGAGGTCGAAAGATCGAGACCATCCTGGTCAACATGGTGAAACCCCGTCTCTACTAAAAATACAAAAAATTAGTTGGGCATGGTGGCGCATGCCTGTAATCCCAGCTACTCAGAAGGCTGAGGCAGGAGAATTGCCTGAACCCAGGAGGCGGAGGTTGCGGTGAGCCGAGATCGCGCCATTGCACTCCAGCCTGGGTAACAAGAGCGAAACTCTGTCTCAAAAAAAAAAAAAAAAAAGAGGTGAATCCTCACTCCAAAAGTCACACAGATCTGAAATGGGGAGATTGCAATGGAAGAAGCTGAACTTCCAAGGGAGGAAATAAAGGAGGGTCCCTGAAGGTGAAATTGGACCCACTGAGCCTGGAGGCTGATGTCTCCCTCCCGCCTGACAACCTGGTTTGACCTTGCAGGCTCCTTCCTTCCTCCACGGCCGGGCCACGTGGAAGGACGAGGCTGGCATGAATCACCCGGCAGCCAGGCACCGTTTGCTATTTTAGTCGCTGACTCAGACTCTGTCAGAGCTCCGGTCCCGGTGGCAGCTGCGGCGGCCCTGAAGTGAAACCCAGGGAGCAAAGTTCTGAGATGAGATTCCGGGGTGGGGTGGGGTTGTTCCCCACAGAGCGTTTCGGTCCATCCAGACCGGAACCAGCTGCAAATACCTGAACAGGGGGGCAGTGAACTGGCTATTTCTTCATTCGACCAACATTCATCGAGCACCTACCGTGTGCTGGAAATTCTCCCAGACACTGGGACACCTCCCAGAAGTGATTAGTCACCTGCTGTCATTTCCGTAAGGGAGGAGAGGAAGGAATAGTAAACACGTTATCAAAGAAGGAAGCAAAAGAGTTTCAGAAAGGGAAGAGGCTTCAGGCCAGGGGCAGAGGCTCACACCTGTAATCTCAGGACTTTGGGAGGCCAAGGCGGGTGGATCACCTGCGGTCAGGAGTTCGAGACCAGCCTGGCCAACACGGTGAAACCCCGACTTTACTAAAAATACAAAAATAAGCTGGGTGTAATGGCGGGTGCCTGTAGTCCCAGCTACTTGGGAAGCTGAGGCAGGAGAAGTGCTTGAACCCGGGAGGTGGAGGTTGCAGTGAGCCATGATCCCGCCATTGCACTCCAGCCTGGATGGCAGAACAGGACTCTGCCTGAAAAAAAAAAAAAAAAAAAAAAAAAGCTGGGTGTGGCAGCTCACATGTGTAATCCCAGCACTTTGGGAGGCCAAGGTAGGCAGATCACAAGATCAGGAGATCGAGACCATCCCGGCTAACACAGTGAAACCATGTCTCTACTAAAAATACACACACACACACACACACACACACACACACACACACACAAATTACCCAGGTATGGTGGCTGAGGCAGGAGAATCGCTTGAACCCAGGAGGCAGGGGTTGCAATGAGCCAAGATCGCGCCACTGCACTCCAGCCCGGGTGAGAAAGTGAGACGCAGTCTCATTAAAAACAAACAAACAAAAAAGAAGGCCGGGCGCGGTGGCTCAAGCCTGTAATCCCAGCACTTTGGGAGGCCGAGGCGGGTGGATCAAGAGATCGAGGTCAAGAGATCGAGACCATCCTGGTCAACATGGTGAAACCCCATCTCTACTAAAAACACTAAAAATTAGCTGGGCATGGTGGCGTGTGCCTGTAAACCCAGCTACTCAGGAGGCTGAGGCAGGAGAATTGCCTGAACCCAGGAGGCGGAGGTTGCGGTGAGCCGAGATCGCGCCATTGCACTCCAGCCTGGGTAACAAGAGCGAAACTCTGTCTCAAAAAAAAAAAAAAGAAGAAAGAAAAAAGGAAGCCTTGGAAGGAATAAGCAAGAAGGGGTGGTGCAGAACTTCAGTGGGCGTGGCTGGAGTTGAGACCCAGGGGGAAGAAAAGGAAATGGTCGTGGGGAAGAGCTGGAGGTGAAGGTGGGAATGACCTTCTAGGCAGAGGGCACAGTCCATGCAAAGGCCCTGGGGCAGGACTGCACGTGGCGTGTTGGAGGAACATTGAGGAGGCTGGAGCAGAGTGAGCTGGGGGAGAGAGGGAGGAGGGGAGGGTGAGGAGGCGATGGGGCAGGTCAAGCAGAGCCTGGTGGGTCATGAGGCGGACTTGGACTTTGACCCCGAGGGAGGTGGGAGCCACGGAGGGCTGTGGGCAGAGGAGGGAGGGGAACTGACTCTGGTGCTCACAGGTGCCCTCTGGTGGCCACTTCAGGGAGGACAGACCTTGTTGGGCAAGGGCAGAAGCTGGGGCACCAGGGCAGAGGCGGGGTCTGCGTGAGTGATGCTGGGGCGGCCGGACCAGGTAGAACCGAGAGGAGACGTGGCACATTCAGGGTGTGTCCGGTTCAGAGAACACTTTCCCCGTTCCTGAAAGCCACTAGACAAGATGCTTCCCCGGGAAGCTTCACCCGTCCCAGGTCAGGCAGGCTGTGCTGAGAAGCCCCGTTGGCCTTGGCAGCAGGAACAGCGGGTTCAAGTCCTGGCTTCTCCCGGCAGTTCTGTGGCACCTGACGCAAGGCACAGCCCTTTTCCTCTTTTTTATTTTGTGATGGAGTTTCGTTCTTCTTGCCCAGGCCGGCCTGCAATGGCGCAATCTCAGCTCACTGTAACCTCCACTTCCCGGGTTCAAGCGATTCTCCTGCCTCAGCCTCCTGAGTAGCTGGGATTACAGGCACGCGCCACCACACCCCGCTAATTTTTTCTTTCTTTCTTTCTTTCTTTTTCTTTTTAGTAGAGACGGGTTTCTCTATGTTGGCCAGCCGGGTCTCAGACTCCCAACCTCAGGTGATCTGTCCACCTCCGCCTCCCAAAGTGCTGGGATTACAGGCATGAGCCACCATGCCCAGACACTTCTCCTCCTCCTTCTTCATTTTGTGATGGAGTTTTGCTCTTCTTGCCCAGGGTAGAGTGCAACGGCACTAACTTGGCTCGCTGAATCCTCCACTTCCCGGATTCAAGTGATGCTCCTGCCTCAGCCTCCCAGGTAACTGGGATTACAGGTGACTGCCACCATGCTCAGTTAATTTTTTGTATTTTTAGTAGACACGGGGTTTCACCATGTTGGTCGGGCTGGTCTCGAACGCCTGATGTCAGCTGATCCACCCACCTTGGCCTCCCAAAGTGCTGGGAAGACAGGCGTGAGCCACTGCGCCCGGTCCCCAGCCTTTTTCTGGGCCTCATCTTCCTCATCTGTGGCTTGGACCAGTGATCTCCGGTCTGGCACTCCCATTCCTACCTGCCTCCACGTGCCTCCTGTAGATCTGTAAAAGAGGGTCACTTTGAATGCTGCCAGGGACAGGCATGGTAGCTCACGTCTGTAATCCCAGCAGTTTGGGAGGCCAAAGTGGGAGGATCACATGAGGCCGGGAGTTTGAGATCAGCCTGGACAACATAGTGAGACCCCCATCTCAATAAAATGAAATGAAATAATGAAATAAAAAGCCAGGCATGGTGATACCCACCTGTTGTCCCAGCTACTTGAGAGGCTGAGGCAGGAGGACCCCTTGAGCCAGGAGGTCAAGGCTGCAGTGAGCTATAATGGCATCACTGCCCTCCAGCCCAGCCTGGGTGACAGAGCTAGACCTGAGATCTTGTCTAAAAAAAAAAAAAAAAAAAAAAAAGGCCGGGCATAGTGGCTCACGCCCGTAATCTCAGCACTTTAGGAAGCCACGGTGGGTGGATCACTTGAGGTCAGGAGTTCCAGCCTGGCCCACATAGCAAAACCCCATCTCTACCAAAAATATATATAAATTAGCCAGACATAGTGGCATGTGCCTGTAGTCCCAGCTACTCGGAAGGCTGAGGCAGGAGAATCACTTGAACCCGGGAGGCAGAGGTTGCAGCGAGATGAGATCGTGCCACTGCACTCCAGCCTGACAGGGCAAGACTCCACCTCAAAACAAAAAAATCCCCCAGGACCTGAAGGCCTTATCCCTGGGGGGTATCCAGACCCTGGGCCAAGGGGACCATCATTGTCCCCAATTTACAGATGAAGAAACTGAGGCCTAGAGAGGTGCAGTCACTTACCTGAGGTCACACCACAGCCACATAACTGCAGGGGCAGAAGAAAAGAAAGAGCCAGGTGTTCTCTCCTGGATTCTAGCCCACACAGAGGCTGTGTAGACGGTGAAGTCATTGCCTCCATCCTTTTTTTTTTTTTTTTTTTTTTTTTTTGGAGACAGGCAGAGTCTTACTCTGTTGCCCAGGATGCAGTGTGGTGACAATATCTTGGCTCAATGCAACCTCCACCTCCCAGGTTTAAGCGATCCTCCTGCCTCAGGGATTACAAGTGCATGCCACCACGCCCGGATATTTTCTGTATTTTTAGTAGAGACGGGGTTTCACCAAGTTGGCCAGGATGGTTGCGAACTCCTGACCTCAAGTGATGCACCCACCTCAGCCTACCAAAGTGCTGGGATGACAGGTGTGAGCCACCACTCCCGGCTTGTGAATTCCATTTTTTTTTTTTTTTTAAAGACGGGGTTTCACCATGTTCGTCAGGCTGATCTTGAACTCCCCACCTCAGGTGATCCGCTTGCCTTGGCCTCCAAATTGCTTGGATTATGGGCGTGAGCCATCACATCCGGCCCATGAATTCTTTTGATAAGCAATGATTGAGCACTCGCTGTATGCAAGTCTCTGCTGGGCCCTGGAAACAGAGTTATTCCCTGGCCTGGTTCACTGGGAAGCGAACGAGGAGGAGGTGGATTTACCCATCCGTTTATTTGTCAACATTTATTAAGCACCTGCTGCATGCAGTGGTCACTGTGGAGGTGACCAAGAGAAGTCTGTTTTGCCTCCTTAGGAAAAAAAATCTGTGTTGTCCAGTGCTGGAGAGACACAGTATCAGGAAGTTATGGGGTGATGAGAACTCTGATGGGGAAGCTGCGGGACTCCAGAGGGGACCCTAGACTGGCCTTGGGGGAATTAAGGGAAGTTTCTGGAAGAAGGAAGTTAAGACCTCGCGCCTATGTCGGAATGAGAATGGGCTAGGAAGAGATTTCCTTTTTTGGAGTGCAGGGGCACAATCTCAGCTCATTGCAACCTCTGCCTCCCGGGTTCAAGCGATTCTCCTTCCTCAGCCTCCCCAGTAGCTGAGATTATAGGCACCCACCACCACACCTGCCTAATTTTGTATTTTTAGTAGAGACGGGGTTTCACCGTGTTGGCCAGGCTGGTCTTGAACTCCTGACCTTGTGATACACCTGCCTCAGCCTCCCAGAGTGCTGGGATTACAGGCGTGAGCCACTGTGCCCGGCTAGGAAGAGAGTTCTAAGAGGTGGGCGCAGCTCGCGTGAAGGTCTGGAAGGAAGATGGGCAGTTCCAGGCAGAACCAGGTCCCCAGCTCTAGGCGCTCTGCCTGCCGCAATTTGCTCTGCCACGATTTGCGCTGCCCCGGCGCCCCCTGGTGGCCACCGCCCGCCGGCCCCACGTGGCCACGAAGGTCCTGGTTCCCTGGGAGCCTGACAGCCTTGAAGAAAAATAGGAAGGAAAAAAAAAATGGGAAAATGTCCCCTCTATTTAAAAACCGTGAAATGTGGCTAAATAACAGAGGATTTCTTTCTGGAAGTCAGTACACACAGACAGGCTGGGCCGGGCAGCTATGTGGGTCTATGTGCTTGGAATGATCTCTTTCTGATATATATTTTTTTGAGACCGAGTCTCACTCTGTCACCCAGGCTGGAGTGCAATGGCGTGATCTCAGCTCATTGCAGCCTCCGCCTCCCAGGTTCAAGCTCTTCTGCCTCAGCCTCCCGAGTAGCTGGGATTACAGGCATGTGCCACTACACCTTGCTAAGTTTTGTATTTTTAGTAGAGACGAGGTTTCACATATGTTGGCCAGGCTGGTCTTGAACTCCTGAGCTCAGGCAATCCTCCCACCTCCACCTCAAATGTTCGCCTGTTCTCTGGGCCCAGAGAGGGTAGTGTTTTGCCCAGGGTCACACAGCGTGTGTGTGGCTGATGCTTGACTTGGGTGGAGCTTGGTAGTGTTGGATTTTTATTTATTTTTATTTATTTATTTTTGAGATGGAGTCTTGCTCTGTCACCCAAACTGGAGCGCAGTGGCGAGATCTTAGCTCACTGCAAACTCCTCCTCCTAGTTCAGGCAATTCTCGTGCCTCAGCCTCCCAAGTAGCTGGGATTGCAGGCACAGGCCCTCACAACCGGCTAATTTTTGTATTTTTAGTAGAGACAGGGTTTCACCACATTGGCCAGGCTGGGTAGTACTGCCTTTTAAAATTATTATTTTTATTTTATTTAAATAGAGACGGAGACTCGCTCTGTTGCCCAGGCTGGCTTTGAACTCCTGGCCTCAAGTGATCCTCCCACCTCGGCCTCCCAAAGTGCTGGGATTACAGGCGTGAGCCACGGGGCCCGGCCAGCACTGCTGTGTTGGAATCAATGATCTACATCTCCAAGAGGAAGAGGATAAAGTGGCTCTCCCTCTCCCGTCCCAGCCGCCTGGTTCTTCCCAGAGACAACCACGTGGCTGATTTGTATCACATCTGTCCCCCACCCCGGTTCATTCCCCTGGAAGCTGAGCCAGGGCCTGTCCCTCTGCCTACAACCCTCCCTAGCTCCCACCTCTTTTGGGGGGAAGAGCCCAAGTCCACCCCATGGCCCTGTACACCTGCCCTGTCCCCTCCCGCCCTCCCATCCTCCCTCTCTCCCCATCCTCACTCTGCTCCAGCCACACGGGCCTCCTCACTGTTCCTCACCTGCACCAGGTGCGACCCCGCCCCAGGGCCTTTGCTCAGGCTGTGCCCTCTGCCTGGAGCGCTTTTCGCCCAGGCGTCTTTGCAGCTCTCTCCCTCACCACCTCGGAACTTAGTTCAAATGTCACTTTCTCGGTCTGAGCTTCGCTAAGAGGCACTACATTTAAAGTTCATTTTAAATCGCATCTACCCAAATCCTTTCCTCTGCTCCGAGACACTTTATATAAGATAATAATAACTGCAGGCTGGATGCAGTAGCTCCTGCCTGTAATTCTGGCACTTTGGGAGGCCGAGCTGGGCGGATCACCTGAGGTCAAGAGTTCGAGACCAGCCTGGCCAACATGGTGAAACCCCCGTCTCTACTAAAAATACAAAATTAGCTGGGTGTGGTGGTCCAGCCTGTGATCCCAGCTATTCAGCAGGCTGAGGCAGGAGAATCGCTTGAACCCAGGAGGCTGAGGTTGCAGGGAGCTGAGATCATACCTTTGCCCTCCAGCCTGGGCAACAAGAGTGAAACTCTGGCAAAAAAAAAAAAAAAAAAAAAAGAACCATAAACATGACAGTAATATTTTGTTTCGGTATTACAATTCTGGTTTGTTTCTGTTGTTTTGTTTTGTTTTCTGAGATAGAGTCTTGCTCTGTCACCTAGGCTGGAATGCTGGCGTGATCTCAGCTCACTGCAACCTTCACCTCCCGGGTTCAAGCGATCCTCCTGCCTTAGTCTCCCAAGTAGCTGAGACTACAGGCGCCCATCACTTCGCCTGGCTAATTTTAGTAGAGATGGGGTTTTGTCATGTTGGCCAGGCAGGTTTCGAACTCCTGACCTCAAGTGATCCACCCACCTTGGCCTCCCAAAATGCTGGGATTATAGTCGTGAGTCACTGCGCCTGGCCCGTTGTTTCTTTTTTTTTTTCCCCCTCCCTACCTCCCTCCTTTCTCTCTCTCTCTCTCTCTCTCTCTCTACCTCTCCCTCTCTCTCTTTCTCTCTTTCTTTCTTTCTTTTTGACAAAGTCTCACTCTGTTACCCAGGCTGGAGTGCAGTGGTGCAAACTCAGCTCACTGCAACCTCCGCCTCCCGGGTTCAAGTGATGCTCCTGTCTCAGCCTCCCGAGTAGCTGGGATTACAGGCGAATGCCACCATGCCCGGCTAATGTTTTTATATTTTTAGTAGAGACGGGGTTTCACCGTGTTGGCCAGGCTGGTCTTGAACTCATGAACTCAAGTGACCCACCTGCCTTGGCCTCCCAAAGTGCTGGGATTATAGGAGTGAGCCACTGCGCCCAGGCCTGTGGCTTCTTAAGTGGACACGTCAGTGGCTTTTACTGTATTCACTGTATTATGCAACTGTCACCACTATTTCCAGAACCTTACATCACCCCAAAAAGCACCGCGGGAAACATCAGCTGACACCCTCCACCGCCTCCCCGCCAGCCCCCGGCACCCACACATCCCCTTCTGTCTCTCTGGACGGGCCTGTCCCAGACACTTCATAGAAATGGTATCACACAGCGTGGCCTTTTGTGTCTGGCTTCTGTCACTGAGCAAAACATGAGTATCTCTTGTGATGCCCACTCTGTTTTTTGAGACATGGTCTCCTGCTGTCACCCAGGCTGGAGTGCAGTAGCGAGATCATGGCTCACTGCAGACTTGAATTCCTGGGCTCAAGCGATCCTCCTGCCTCGGCCTCCCAAAGTGCTGGGATTACAGGTGTGAGCCACTGCACCCAGCCCTCCCTCCCTCCCTTCCTTCCTTCCCTCCCTTTCCTCTTTCTCTCTCTTTCTCTCCCTCCCTCTCTCTCTTTCTCTCTTTCTTTCTTTCTTTGAAGGACTCTCACACTGCCACCCAGGCTGGAGTGCAGTTGCTCAATCTCGGCTCACCGCAACCTCCACCTCCCAGGTTCCAGCAATTCTCCTGCCTCAACCTCCCGAGTAGCTGGGATTATAGGCACGCGCCACCACCCTCGGCTAATTTTTTGTATATTTATTAGAGACGGGGTTTCACTATGTTGGCCAGGCTGGTCTCCAACTCTTGACCTCGTGATCTGCCCATCTCGGCTTCCCAAAGTGTTGGGATTACAGGCGTTTGCCATTGTGCCCAGCCCCTTAGTTTCTTCTAGAAGAATCTGTTGCCCTCGTGGGGTTGGCACGATGCTCAGCCTTTGCCAGGGGTCACTCTGATGCCGAAGCCGGAGGTCAGTGTGCCCCAGGCCTTGGTCCGGCCCTGCAGGCTCCCTCCAGGAACCGAAAGGAGGAAGTTTCTGAGGCTACACAGAATAAAGGGCCTTCTGGAAGTAGGGGCAAGGGTGGAGCTTCTGGGGACCTCTTCCTGTCCTGTCCTTCCTGTGAAACTCTTACACCCACCACCCATCCCACGCCACGACCCAGAAACTGCTCTGCTCGGCCACACACGGTGGCTCACGCCTGTCATCCCAGCACTCTGGGAGGCCGAGGCGGGTGGATCACGAGGTCAAGAGATCGAGACCATCCTGGTCAACATGGTGAAACCCCGTCTCTACTAAAAACACAAAACATTAGCTGGGCATGGTGGCGCGTGCCTGTAATCCCAGCTACTCAGGAGGCTGAGGCAGGAGAATTGCCTGAACCCAGGAGGCGGAGGTTGCGGTGAGCCAAGATCGCGCCATTGCACTCCAGCCTGGGTAACAAGAGCGAAACTCCGTCTCAAAAAAAAAAAAAAAAAAAAAAAAAAAAAAAATTTAAAACAAAATAAAACAGACCGGGTGTGGTGGCTCATACCTGTAATCCCAGCTACTCAGGAGGCTGAGGCAGGAGAATCGCCTGAACCCGGGAGGCGGAGGTTGCAGTGAGCCAAGATCACACTACTACACTCCAGCCTGGGCGACAGAATGAGACTCCATCGCAAATAAATAAATACACAAAATAAAAAATAGACGAGGTGCAGTGGCTCACGCCTATAATCCCAGCACTTTGGGAGGCTAAGGTGGGCGGATCACCTGAGGTCAGGAGTTTCAGACCAGCCTGACCAATGTGGAAAAACCCCATCTGTACTAAAAATACAAAATTAGCTGGGCGTGGTGGCGCGTGCCTGTAATCCCAGCTACTCAGGAGTCTGAGGCAGGAGAATCGCCTGAACCCAGGAGGCGGAGGTTGCGGTGAGCCGAGATCGCGCCATTGCACTCCAGCCTGGGTAACAAGAGCGAAACTCCGTCTCAAAAAAAGAATAATAATAATAAAATTTTTTGGCTGGGTGCAGTGGCTCACACCTGTAATCCTAGCACTTTGGGAGGCTGAGGTGGGTGGATCACCTGAGGTCAGGAGTTCAAGACCAGCCTGGCCATAATGGTGAAACCCCATCTGTAAAAAAAAAAAAATTAAAAAAAAAAATATATATATATATTTTTTTGAGACAGAGTCTTGCTCTGTCTCCAGGTGCCAGGCTGGAGTACAGTGGCGCGATCTTGGCTCACCACAACCTCCGCCTCCTGGGTTCAGGCAATTCTCCTGCCTCAGCCTCCCGAGTAGCTGGGACTACAGACGCGTGCCACCACACCCAGCTAATTTTTATATTTTAGTAGAGACGGGGTTTCACCATGTTGGCCAGGATGGTCTTGATCTCTTGACTTCGTGATCTGCCCGCCTCGGCCTCCCAGAGTACTGGAATTACAGGCATGAGCCACTGCACCTGGCAATAAAATTTAAAACAAGGGCCGAGCGCGGTGGCTCACACCTGTAATCCCAGCACTTTGGGAGGTTGAGGCGGGCGGATCACGAGGTCAAGAGATCGAGACCATCCTGGTCAACATGGTGAAACCCCGTCTCTACTAAAAATACAAAAAATTAGCTGGGCATGGTGGCGCGTGCCTGTAATCCCAGCTACTCGGGAGGCTGAGGCAGGAGAATCGCCTGAACCTGGGAGGCGGAGGTTTCAGTGCACTGAGATTGAGCCACTGCATTTCAGCCTGCGTGACAGAACGAGATTCCATCTCAAAAAAATAAAAAGAATAAAAAGAAACGGCTTTGCTCCAGGCCCTTGGTAACCTGGTGCTGCTAAATCCAGGGTCACTTCTCCACCTACCTTGACCTCTGGCCTCTGTCACTCTGCTCGAGCTACACCAGCCTTCCCGCTGTGCCTCCAACATGTGAGGGGCGGTCCTGCCTCAGGGCCTTTGCACAGACTGTGCCCTCTGCCTGGAACGCCCTTCCCCCAGGTCCCTGCACGGCTCCTTTGTCACTTCCTTCAGGTCTTTTTTTTTTTTTTGAGACGGAGTTTCGCCCTTGTTACCCAGGCTGGAGTGCAATGGCGCGATCTCGGCTCACCGCAACCTCCGCCTCCTGGGTTCAGGCAATTCTCCTGCCTCAGCCTCCTGAGTAGCTGGGATTACAGGCACGTGCCACCATGCCCAGCTAATTTTTTGTATTTTTAGTAGAGACGGGGTTTCACCATGTTGACCAGGATGGTCTCGATCTCTTGACCTCGTGATCCACCCGCCTCAGCCTCCCAAAGTGCTGGGATTACAGGCTTGAGCCACCGCGCCCGGCTACTTCCTTCAGGTCTTTGCTCAAATGCCACCCTCTGGCTGAGCGTGGTGGTGGGAACCTGTGGTCCCAGCTGGTCTGAAGGCTGAGGTGGGAAGTTCGCTTGAGCCCAGGAGTTCGAGGCTGCAGTGAGCTATGATCCATCACTCACACCACTGCACTCCAGCCCGGGTGACAGAGCGGAAAGCCGTCTCTTGATTTCCTGTTCTATCAGAGTCCTCACTGTTACAGGCGCTCCGAATGAAGAGACCCCCTAAACAGGCTTTGTGTGAGCAACATGGCTGTTTATTCACCCCGTTGCGGGTGGGCTGAGTCTTGGACGAGAGTCAGCAGAGGGCCGTGGGATAGGAGTTGGTTTTATAGGGTTGGGGTAGGCAGTGGAAAGTGACAGAAGTTACAGTTCAGGGTGGTTTTGGCAAACCAGAGCGGGGTGGGGTGTTGTCGGGGTGGGGGGTGTGTGTCACAAGGTCCAAGGTCCAGTGTCACAAGGTTGGCCTATCAGTTGAGGCAGGAACGGTTAAGGCAGGAACAGGGGCAAAATATTGCAAGGTTGGTGAATCAGGCTGCCGGGTCCAATGTCACAAGGTCGACTCAGACTTTCTGGTTCCGGGAGTTCATCTGGAGGTGTCTGTGTGGGCTACAGGGTCACCATGGCGTAGTTCATGGTGCCGTCAGTTTAAAGAATCTTGAATTCTTGCCTTTTTTTTTTTTTTTTTTTGAGATAGAGTCTTGCTCTGTTGCCAGGCTGGAGTGCAGTGCAGTGATGCCATCTCGGCTCACCGCCACTTCCACCTCCCGGGTTCAAGTGATTCCCCTGCCTCAGGCTTCTGAGTAGCTGGACTACAGACACGCACCATCATGCCGGACTATCTTTTTGTGCTTTAGTAGACACGGGGTTTCACCATGTTGGCCAGGCCGGTCTTGAACTCCTGATCTCAGGTGATCTGCCCGCCTCAGCCTCCCAAAGTGCTGGGATGACAGGCGTGAGCCACCGCGCCGCTGGGTAGTTAGATTTTAAGGGGATGATGAGGGGTGAGTGACTTGTAGCAAGGGATGGGGAGGTGGTTCCCTCACCCTAGGCTGAGGTGCGGGGACATAAGGGGAGCTCTTGAGGGACGTGCGTGTTCCGGGAGGAGGGCGCCAGTGAGGTGTGGCCGTAGCCCAGGAGGAGTTAAGGAGGCAGACGATTTGGCTGGGACAGTCCGGCCTCACACGGGAACTGGACACGTGGGGATGATTAGGAACAGCGCTGGCCTAATTGACACCAGACGTGGGGAGTTTGGAGAGGCCCAGAGGCCTTGGCGCCAATTCCCACAACGGTGACGGAGGCCAAGGAGACAGGTCCTTGAAAATTCAGAAGGCGGCCTGGAGTGGGTGGTCCCGGTGTGGATTAAGAGTGGGGGGACCCACCCTCCCCGAAGCTCGGCGTGAGTGACGGTTCAGGGGCCTCTGAGATGTTCGCGCAGTGTCCGTCTTCAGCCACCAAGCCAAGCCGCAGCGACGTGAGTCAGACACTCCGACGTTCCATGGGGTCCCCCGGCACAGACAGGGAGGAAGCCCCGGCCGCCGCGGGCGTTCCTTGGCCCAGGGGCCAGGTTTCCGACGCTTGAAGCAAGGTCCGGGAGGGGCAGCTGGCCTTGAGGTTTCTGTGAGCGGTGGTGTGGCTGGGGTCTGTCTTACGGCCGAGGCAGGTGTCCCTGGTTCTGAGGTGCCCTGTCGCCCGGCAGCTTCTTCCCTGTTATCAAACACCTTGAAGGCGAGGTTGATTAACTTCTGTTGTGGGGTTTGAGGGCCAGATTTTTTTTTTTTTTTTTTTTTTTTTTAAGAGATGGGGTTTCACTATGTTGGCCAGGCTGGTTTCGAACACCTGACCTCGGGTGATCCACCCATGTCAGCCTCCCAAAGTGCTGGGATTACAGGCGTGAGCCACCGTGCCCGGCCAAGGGCCAGATTTTCATGTTTGTAGCTTTTATTTATTTATTTTTATTTATTTATTTTTTTTTTTGAGACGGAGTTTCACTCGTTACCAGGCTGGAGTGCAATGGCACGATCTTGGCTCACCGCAACCTCCGCCTCCTGGGTTCAGGCAATTCTCCTGCCTCAGCCTCCTGAGTAGCTGGGATTACAGGCACTCGCCACCATGCCCAGCTAATTTTTTGTATTTTTAGTAGAGACGGGGTTTCACCATGTTGACCAGGATGGTCTCGATCTCTCGACCTCGTGATCCATCCGCCTCGGCCTCCCAAAGTGCTGGGATTACAGGCTTGAGCCACCGAGCCCGGCAATGTTTGTAGCTTTTATAATGTCAGGGGCTGATTGGACGATAAACGTTTTTCAGGGGACAGAGTAAAAGTAAAGAGGACATTGAAGTCGCTGCCAGTGACGTTATAGGACTGGGTTAAGGATTGGAACGCTTGTATATGTTCAGAAGGATCTGCTGAAAAAGAGCCTGTCCGTTGGCCGATTTTGCGGGGGAAAGGTTGGATAAAGAGAAAGGAACGTGCACCCTAACTATGCCTTCGGCTCCAGCCGCCTCTCGAAGGGGGAATCGTTGGGGGGTGCAGAGGAGGTAGCTTCGGAACTAAACTGTAAGCCGGACCAGGTATGACGTGGGAGGGGACAGCAGGGGCGTAAGAAGGCGGGCTGTGGGCAGAGGAACAGGAGGAGGCTCTTGGGCGGGGGCTGGTGCTGGGATTAGGGTCTGGTTGGGACGGGTGGGGAGGAGAAGGGTCGATGGACAAGGAGGATTCCGGGTCACCGGCCGAGGCAGGCAGGGCAGGCAGAAGGGAGACAAGGACAATTTGGGACGGGCTGCGTTAAGAGCAGAGATGAGAGAGGCATTGGAGCATGAAATAAAGTCCTGGACGTTCGGCACTTCAGACGGCTTGCCCATTTGTTAACAACAATTGTTTAGGTCTCAGGCCGGGCGTGGTGGCTCACGCCTGTAATCCAAGCAGTTTGGGAGGCCGAGGAGGGCGGATCACACAGTCAGGAGATCGAGACCATCCTGGCCAACGTGGTGAAACCCCATCTCTACTAAAGATACAAAAAAAGGCCCGGGTGCGGTGGCTCACGCCTGTAATCCTAGCACTTTCAGAGGCCAAGGTGGGTGGATCACCGGAGGTCGGAGGTCAGGAGTTCAAGACCAGCCTGACCATCATGCTGAAACCCCATCTTTAAAAAAAAAAAAAAAAAAAAAAAAAAATTAGCCGGGCATGGTGGTGCACGCCTGTAGTCCCAGCTACGTGGGAGGCCAAGGCAGGAGAAACGCTTGAACCCAGGAGGCGGAGACGTTAGTGAGCTGAGATCGCATCACTGCGCTACAGCCTGGGTGACGCTGCAAGACTCTGTCTCAAAGAAAAAAAAAAGAGAGGGAGGCTTGTCTCTGAGACTTGTCTCCTTTTCTCTGAAGGAAAAAAAAGAGAGAGGGAGAGACTGCTTACCCGATGTGAAGGTGGTGAGAGTGGCTGGACTGGTCTCGTGCGCAGGCTGCAGGTGGGTTTCTTCACAGAGGGACAGTGGGGACGGGGGCCGGTCTCCCACAGGAGTACCCCTGTCCTGGGTTTCAGCACCGAAGGTTACACAGGCTCTGAATGAAGAGATCCCCTAAACAGACTTTGTGTGAGCAACATGGCTGTTTACTGAGCCGGGTGTGGGCGTGCTGGGTCTGAAAAGAGGGTCAGTGGAGGGTGGTTCCTAAAAACAGGACTTAGTTTTATAGGTTTGGGGTGGGCAGTGGAAAGTGACAGAAGTTACAGTTCAGGGTGGTTTTTGCAAGCTAGGGGAGTGTTGCTGGGGGTGGGGGGGGTGTCACAAGGTCCAATGTCCAGTGTCACAATGTTGGCTTATCAGTGGAGGCAGGAACAAGGGCAAAATGTTGCAAGGTCAGGTCTCAGGGTCCAATGTCACAAGGTTGACTCAGACTTTCTGGCTCCGGGAGTTCATTTGGAGGTGTCCGTGTGGGTTACAGGGTCACCATGGCGTAGTCCATGGTGCCGTCAATTCAAAGAATCCTGCACTCACGTTCTCAATGGAGGCTTCTCTGAGCACCCCACTTAAAATTCATTTCAAAGCCGGACACAGCGGCTGATGTCTGCCATCCCAGCACTTTGGGAGGCAGAGGCAGGAGGATGACTTGAGGTCAGGGGTTCAAGACCAGCCTGTCAACATGGTGAAACTCAGTCTCCACCAAAAATACAAACATTAGCTGGGCCTAGTGGTGCATGCGTGTAATCCCAGCTACTTTGGAGGCTGAGGCAGGAGGATTGCTTGAACCCGGGAGACAGAGGTTGCAGTGAGCTGAGATGGTGCCACTGCACTCCAGCCTGGATGACAGAGCAAGACCCTGTCTCCAAACACTAAAATAAAATGTAATAAAATTAATTCAAAACAGCACCCACCAGATCCCCTAAATATGTTTCATCTTTCTATGTGTCACTGTGGAGTTTTGGACAAATACAAATTAACTTATCCATGGCCCACGTGTCTCTGGTCTGCCGGTCCGTGGACTGTATTGCAGGACCCCAAGGCATGGCCTATAGTAGATTAATAAATGGTTGAATTTGAATTGATTTTTTTTTTTAAGATAAAAGAACTTTTGGCTGGGCGCAGTGGCTCAAGCCTGTAGTCCCAGCACTTTGGGAGGCCGAGGCGGGTGGATCACGAGGTCAAGAGATCGAGGCCATCCTGGTCAACATGGTGAAACCCCGTCTCTACTAAAAATACAAAAAGTTAGCTGGGCATGGTGGCACGTGCCTGTAATCCCAGCTACTCAGGAGGCTGAGGCAGGAGAATTGCCTGAACCCAGGAGGCGGAGGTTGCGGTGAGCGGAGATCGCGCCATTGCACTCCAGCCTGGGTAACAAGAGCGAAACTCCCTCTCATTTAAAAAAAAAAAAAAAAAAAAAGAACTTTTTATTTTATTTTTTTTAATTTTTATTTATTTATTTATTTATTTATTTATTTATTTATTTATTTATTTTTGAGACGGAGTTTCACTCTTGTTACCCAGGCTGGAGTGCAATGGCGCGATCTCGGCTCACCGCAACCTCCGCCTCCTGGGTTCAGGCAATTCTCCTGCCTCAGCCTCCTGAGTAACTGGGATTACAGGCACGCACCACCGTGCCCAGCTAATTTTTTGTATTTTTAGTAGAGACGGGGTTTCACCATGTTGACCAGGAGGGTCTCGATCTCTTGACCTCGTGATCCACCCGCCTCGGCCTCCCAAAGTGCTGGGACTACAGGCTTGAGCCACCGCGCCCGGCCAAGAACTTTTTTTTTTAAAGAAAAAAAGAAAAAAAAAAAAAAGAATGAAGGAAAGGAAGAAAGAGGAAGAGGAAAAGAGGAGAGAGAATGGGAGTGTTGCTTTATTGCCCAGGCTAGAATGCAATCTAAAAATGGCTATTGAAAACCTCTTTGCCGGGCGCGGTGGCTCAAGCCTGTAATCCCAGCACTTTGGGAGGCCGAGGTGGGTGGATCACAAGGTCAAGAGATCGAGACCATCCTGGTCAACATGGTGAAACCCCGTCTCTACTAAAAATACAAAAATTAGCTGGGCATGGTGGTGCGTGCCTGTAATCCCAGCTACTCAGGAGGCTGAGGCAGGAGAATTGCCTGAGCCCAGGAGGCGGAGGTTGCGGTGAGCCGAGATCGCGCCATTGCACTCCAGCCTGGGTAACAAGAGCGAAACTCCGTCTCAAAAAAAAAAAAAAAAGAAAACCTCTTTTATACCAATAATTGTGCTAAATAATGGAGACAGGAAAAAATGAGGGAAGAAATTAACAAACAAGCAGCCAACCAATATTTCATTTAAACCTGTGAGTAGGTGTGATTTGGTACTGATGAGAGTGTATATTTTGTGTATTTAAAGTGGAGAGTTCTATAAATGTTTGTTAAGTTTACTTGTTCCGGATCTGCGTTCAAGTCCTGGATATCGTCGTTAATTTTCTGTCTCGTCAATCTGTCTAATATTGATGTTGAGGTCTCCCACTATTACTGTGTGGGAGTCTAAGTCTCTTTATAAGTCTTAAGTAATCTGGGTGCTCCTGTATTGGGTGCGTATATATTTAGGATCGTTAGCTCTTCTCGTTGCATTGATCCTTTTACCGTATGTAATGTCCTTCTTTGCCTCTTTTGGTCTTTGTTGATTTAAAGTCTATTTTATCAGAGGTAAGAATTGTAACTCCTGCTTTTATTTATTTATTTATTTATTTATTTCTCTCCATTTGGTTGGTAAATCTTTCTCCATACCTTTGTTTTGAATTGATGCCCAAGTCTTTTTTTTGAGACAGTCTTGTGGCCCAGGCTAGAGTGCAATGGTGCCATCTCAGCTCACTGCAACCTCCGCTTCCCAGGTTCAAGCAATTGTCCTGCCTCAGCCTCCTGAGTAGCTGCGATTACAGGCGCACTACCACGCCTGGCTAATTTTGTATTTTTAGTAGAGACAGGGTTTCACCATGTTGGTCAGGCTGGTCTCGAACTCCTGACCTCAGGTGATCCACCCACCTCAGCCTCCCAAAGTAGTGCTGGGACTACAGGTGTGTGCCACCATGCTCAGGCTTTTTTTTTTTTTTTTTTTTTTTTTTTGAGACAGGGTCTCACTGTTGCTCAGGCTGGAGTGCAATGATGTGATTATGGCTCACTGCAGCCTCAACCTCCCAGACTCAAGCAATCCTCCCACCTCAGTCTCCTGAGTAGCTGGGATTACAGGCGTGTGCCACCACGCCCAGCTAATTTTTTGTATTTTTAGTAGAGAGGGTGTTTCGCCATGTTGGCCAGGCTGGTCTCGAACTCCTGACTGCAAATGATCCTCCTGCCTCAACTTCCCAAAGTGCTGGGATTACAGGTGTGAGCCACTGCACCCAGCCTTAAATTTATTTTTATTTTTATTTTTTTGAGATGGAGTCTTGCTCTGTTGCCCAGGTTGGAGTGCAGTGGTGAGATCTCAGCTCACCACAACCTCTGCCTCCGGTTTTAAGCAATTCTCCTGCCTCAGCATCCCGAGTAGCTGAGACTACAGGCATGCTCCACCATGCCCAGCTAATTTTTGTATTTTTAGTAGAGGTGGGGGTTTCACTGTGTTGGCCAGGATGGTCTTGAACTCCCGACCTTGTGATCCGCCTTCCTCGGCCTCCCAAAGTGCTGGGATTACAGCGTGAGCCACCGTACCCTGCCTCAAATTTTCTGTAGAGATTGAGTGTCACCACGTGGCCCAGACTGGTCTCAAACTCCTAGGCTCAAGCGATCCACCCTGCCTCGGTCTCCCAAAATGTTGGGATTGCAGGCGTGAGCCTCTGCCCCTGGCCTCAAGTGTGTTTTCCCGTTTGGAAGGACCTCTGGATTCTACGTTCCCTTCCTGCCAGCCAGTGAATGTTGTGCATTCCCCCGAATTGTCTGTTCATTCCTTCATTGAGCAGTGAGCATTGAGCGTCTAGGGTTCGCCAGGGACGGCTTCAGATCGGGAGGACGCCGCTGCCCTCGTAGGGCTCACAGCTCCGAGGGGAGCCGGGCACAGGACTGGGTGGTCTCGTGTGGGCTTGCCCTGGGTGTGATGGGGATGCAGAAGGAACTAGGAGGTGGTGACTTGGGGGCGGAGATCTGAACCCCTCAAGGGTGATCAGAGCTCTCTGCAGCCTCCAGGAAGGAAAGGGCACTCCAGGTGGAAGGCACGGCCCAGGCAACGACCTGCAGGAGTGAGAGGGAGCGTGGACCCTCCAGGGGAGCCAGTGTGACCCATCTGGGTGCAGGCCTTCTGTCCCGCAAGCCTCTAGGCGCCAGACACGTGACTTACCTGTGGAAATCCAGAAGGGGCCGCAGTAAGCAGATGCTACCACTAGAGGGCACCATCAGACAGCAGTTCCAGCCTCTCCCCACCCATGGCTGGGAAGGGGACGGTCGGTCCCACTTTCCCGGGCCTGCTCCCAAGACAGAGCCCAGAGGATAAAGGGGTCCCAGCCGTGCCAACAGCCCCCTTGCCCCTCTAAATTGCAGCAATAGGCCGGGTACGTGGCTCACGCCTGTAATTCCAGCACTTTGGGAGGTTGAGGCTGGTGGATCACTTGAGGTCAGGAGTTCAAGACCAGCCTGGCCAACATGGTGAAACCTCATCTCTACTAAAAATTCAAAAATTAACCGGGTATGGTGGCGGGTGCCTGTCATCCCAGCTTCTGGGGAGGCTGAGGCAGGAGAATTGCTTGAACCCAGGAGGTGAAGATTGCAGTGAGCCGTGATGGCACCACTGCACTCCAGCCTGGGCGACAGAGCAAGACTCTGTCTCAAAAATAATAATAATAAATAAAGACTCTGTCTCTAAATAAATAAAAATAAAAAATAAATTGCAATAATAATGACAGCCAAATACCTATCCCCATTGGCAGGTCAGGTCACCAGAGCTCTCTCTGCCCCATTTTGCATTTGGGGAAACTGAGGCACAAAGAGGCAGTGTCGCTTTGCAAGGTCACGCAGTGTGACTGCAAGGCTGGGACTAGGGTGAGGCCAGAGAGGCCCCTCAGATGAATGAAAGACAGAGTTTACCCTCACGGGTGTGCAGGTTCAGGATCTTCAGAAATCACTATCTAATGCTGTTGTTTCCAACCTGGCTGGAGCCCAGAGAGGGCAGGTGCCGGCCTGAGGCCACACAGCAGGCTCTTCTCCAGTCCGCTCCCCCAAGGGTGTCTCCCTGTAGCCCTGGGGTTCGCCTGGGCTCACAAATGCCATCCCCAAGTGCCTCGGGACGGGGATCTTTTATTTTTAACCTGTCCAGTAGCTGCAACCTTATTATAGCCCTGGGAGGCCGCCACGGTTTCCAGTTTCCAAGGGAAGCTGCAAAACTGTTTCTCTTCCCAGGAAAAGGAGTGTCTGGGTGCGGGGGTTCATTCCTGTAATCCCAGCATTTTGGGAGGTGAGGTGGATCGCTTAAGCCCAGGAATTTGGGACCAGCCTGGCCAACAGTGGGACCCCCGTCTCTGTTTTTATTTTTTATTATTTATTTATTTTGAGACAGAGTCTCACTCTGTCACCCAGGCTGGAGTTCGATGGCACGATCTTGGCTCACTGCGACCTCTACTTCCCAGGTTCAAGCGATTCTCGTGCCTCAGCCTCCCGAGTAGCTGGGATCACAGGTGCACACCACCGCATCCAGCTAATTGTCATATAATTCCTGTAGAGACAGTGGGGGGAGGGGGGTGTATCTCACTCAAGTTGCCCAGGCTGGTCTCGAACCCCTGAGCTCAAGCACCCCCTCCTGCCTCAGCCTCCCAAAATGCTGAGATTACAGGCATGAGCCACCCTGCCTGCTTGTGGGAGGCTGCACTTTAGATAATCCGGGAAAGCTTCATGGAGGAGGTGACATTGGATCAAGATCATTGCTTTTTTTTTTTTTTTTTTTTTTTTTGAGACAGAGTCTCACTCTGTCACCCAGGCTGGAGTGCAGTGGCTCATTCTCGGCTCACTGCCTATCTCTGCTGCCCGGGGTAGAAGCAATTCTCCTGCTTCAGCCTCCGGAGTAACTAGGATTACAGGTCCCTGCTACTGCACCTGGCTAATTTTTGTAGTTTTTAGTAGAGACGAGGGTCTCACCATCTTGGACAGGCTGGTTTTGAACTCCTGACCTAGCGATCCACTGGCCTCAGTCTTCCAAAGTGCTGAGATTACAGGCGGCAGCCACTGCACCCGGCCCCAAGATCGTTGCTTTAATCGACATCAAATAATAAATAAGTTAATGGTTGAAATTAATAAACTTGAATTAATACAGATAATTAAATACTGTCTATTAAGTTAACAGACATTCAAAGACCAGCTTTAATAGGAAACATCAAAGCAGAAGGAGGAGGTGGCCCCGGGGAATTCTGAATGTGTGGGTCCCTGGGGCCAGAGGAGTTGGGGGGGACATTCTCCCGGCCCAGCACGGGGGCGGTGCCGCTCACATCTGGCCCGGGTCTTGCCTAACACATGTTCTGGTAAACACTCGGTCAGAGCACCCTCTGTTTTTTCCAGTCCCGAAGCTCCCCGCAGTAATCCGCATCCCCGCCCCACCCCTCTCTTGGGACACGGATTCCGTGTCCCCGGTGGGTCATCTGGCCTTTCCGGCCTGTGATGTGATTCGAGCGGTGCTATCTTTAACTTCAGGCAGGGATGTTCCCTCCTTGTCAACACTGCTCGGATGACAGTCCTGGAATCTCGTGGGGGTGGCGGCCCTGGGGTCTGGCAAAGCCACTGGGGCCTGCCTGTGTCCCCTGCTGCTGCCCCAGGGAGTCAGAGAAGGATGTGAAATTCCCAGAGGCGAGAGGCATTCGTTTATTCCTTCATTCATTCCTTCACTCGTTCAGCCCATATTAGCAGGGCGTGGGACAGACCCTGGCCTGAGTGCTGAGGACGTGGCAGTGACGGAGACCCTCAAAGGGCTGGGGAGGATCTAAGAAGGTCATTGACCGAGGCCGGGCACAGTGGCTCATCCCTGTAATCCCAGGACTTTGGGAGGCCGAGGCAGGTGGATCACGAGGTCAAGAGTTTGAGACCATCCTGGCCAACATGGGGAAACCCGGTCTCTACTAAAACACAAAACATTAGCAGGGTGTGGTGGTGTGTGCCTGTAGCCCCAGCTACTCAGGAGGCTGAGGCAGGGGAATCGCTTGAACCCGGGAGCAGAGGTGGCAGTGAGCTGAGATCGAACCACAGCACTCCAGCCTGGCGACAGAGCCAGACGCCACCACAAAAAAAAAAAAAAGTCACTGGTGGAGTAGACAAGCAATTGAGGAGAACTCCAGACCCCAACTTCAGTTCGGTGGAATCAGATTGGCGGCAGCAGGCTGGGAAGGGCAGTGGGTGAGTGTGAGGGCCCCCAGCCCCTGCCCTCCCAGGTCAGCCTGGGCTGCCTGGCTCAACGTCTTTCAGCAGGGGGTGAAGCTCTGACCCCGGTGCTTCCCGGCTGGGTAAGCTTAGGCAAGCCCCTGCCCCTGTCTGTGAGCCTGTTTCTCAGCTGCAAACGCCTTGGGTCATCCTCCTGGCTCTGCGGCCC